>NC_139330.1:22981666-24315833 GCF_056507025.1 Lutjanus erythropterus
CCCTCTCCAGGAAGAGCTAGGATTTAGAGAGAAATAAATTGTTCTGAATGCCAAACACAAACACAGCAGAATTTTAATAATTCAAAGGGAATTAAGGAATAACAGTTGAGCATGATAGCCAAGGTATTTCTTCATGGCAAGGTCAGACAGCAACTGGGTGTACCAAAATCTCTGGAACAAGCTTGAAAGTCTTGAAGGTGAAAAGTTAATCACTAATTTATCCTCCAAGGTTCCTTTCAGGCTTTCAGAAAACTTTACACTAATTAGTAAGTTGGGCAAAAAGTTTGGTTAAAATAATAAATAAAGCTAAACATTAATAAAAATGACATTTATCTTGAGATTTAAACACACAAACGAGTGTGCATTGATTTACACTTGCTCATTACTCAGTATTCAAGTTGTCAAATGACTGCAACTTCATATGTGCAAATTTACTTACAATGCACGGAAGGGTTCAGCCTATGGTTGTGTGACAGGGGAAATTTGAAATGATGATACAGTAATACAGCATCATCCATATTCATCAAAGTATCAGAGTGATGTTTCAACTACCTCCCTGAGAAAAAAAAAAGGTGGATCACTGGTTCGCCTGTTCATACAACACAAAGTGTTCTTTGAACAGTAAAAACATTGATTTTTCTTCATGACTGCTCATCACTAACCGTTTCAGCTCACATCCTTACTTCAAAACTCCTCTTTAGCCAAGACAAAAAAAAAACCCCACAATGACAGCTGAAATATTTATTAATGAGTCCTGGCACAGGTCCTACCTTCACCAGGGCAGCCAAAGCACCGGAGGACTTGGGCTTGTCAGCTGCGTCTCCCTGAGTCTCAGCTGTGCTCGGCAGTGCCGGCGCTGACGTTGCTGCTGTGTCAGATTGTGTTGGGTCAGCAGGCTGCATCAGGCTGTCTTCCAGACAGGTGTCGTCAACACTGTACTCCATGTCCACCAGACAGTGGCGGTTTCTGGAGCTGTACTCCACAAGGTTAATTAGTAGACCCAGACCCTGGTATATAGATTACATAAATAAGACACATACATACACAGCAAACACAGACTGGCAGAATATCTGTTTTAACAATTAAGTGGTGTTGTTTTGTTTTGTTCAAGACGGCCTTACCAGTACTCGCACGTCAAAGCGCTGCTCCTGGGGGATGTAACGCGGAACTCGAAGGATGCAATTTAGAGCAGTTACTATTAGCTGCTCTTGCTCTCCTGTCTTTGTGCTTCCCCACTCTGCAGACAAAAATACATTATTATTAACCAATGCACACACTAGTCAATGCACTCCCCTTCTGAGCACCTCAATATTACATTTATGAGGAAATCTATACACCAAATAAGCCTGAGTGACATGACTGAAGTACATAATGACGACATAAATAATACTATACTTTAAAATACTGATGTTTAAAGCACTGAGTTGTGCCTCATTGCATTACACTAGACAAACAATAAGCAATAATATTAAATCATTGCTCAGTTCTTAATATGCAGAAATGTCAGATACACGCAACAAAAACAGAACAAAGGCACAACAAAAGCAAATGTGAAATATATGAAGTTTGAAATGAGAATACCATTGTCATGGGTAAGGTTAAGCAGCACTCCTATGACGGCCCTCATGCAGTCCTCCACCGCCTTGCCCACATTGCTGAAGCTGCAGTGGGGCAGCGCTGCACCCGACGATGACAGCGAGCTGTTGTTTAACGCCCTGCTGTACCGCTGGATCATATCCTCACAGTACCGCAAAGCTCTGCTCAAAGTAAGACAAACATTGATGAGAGAATGTGGACAGCAAAGTCAAGTGAAATGAGAGACATTTTTAAGAAAACAAGCACAAGGGTGAAGAAGAGAGGATGAAGAGAAACATAAACAAAGAGGAGGAGAAGGATATTTACAAACACAGATACTGTTTGTACATCAATACAGAAATACTAATTCAAGCTAGGGCTGCAATAACTGTTAAAATTCTGTGCTATCAACAAGCCAACTGATTGCAAGCAACCCCAACAACCACTATGGTCATGTTTTTTCTTTTTTTTCATGAGGCCAGGCCCTGCTTGTCTTACACTTCAATGAGAGTTAAATGAATGAATCAATGCTTCAAAAATTCAACAAGCAATATGAGGGCCAGTATGAGTTCAAGCTCAAGGATGGATCGAAACCAGCTGTCCGTGACCTAACTTCAAATTTGGAAGCTGCAAATTTTGCCATGTTTGATGTTGCTTTAGTGATTAAATTTGTAGGACAACCTGTTGGACTCTTGCAGCCAGGGTTGCTACTACTACAGGCTGGGATGATAGGCTTGGATGGTATTAAAATTATTACGGTATACCAGGTAGGGTTGGGCGATTGCTTTTTTTGCCCAATTTTTAGGGTGATATTTGTCATTTTATTTTGCTAATGTAATAGCCTGCAGAGTGACAACCTCCGCTCTGCACCGCGCTCTCATCCAGTGGCGCAGTACACACCTACTCAGTCAACCATGAGTGTGCTGAGCTGGGTGACAAGTGAGAGGAAAACATCCTGCAGAGTCAGACTTTTTATATTCTTTCCACGCAGTAAAGTGAGGCTTTATTTTGACCAAATCAGAGTTTTGTGATTGTTGGAAGAGTGGACAGACTAACAAAGACAGTTTTGGTGAGTTTTACATGATTTTCTGTCGAGTATAAATGAAGTGTGTTTTCCGAGGCATTAACGAGCCAATTAAGCTTCTATTAGTTTGGTGAAAGAGAGAAACATGAATTCATAAGGTGAATGGTTGTATTTTTCCGTTTAAAATGGAAAACTGCGTAAAAAAAAAAACCGTCAAAGTGTGAAAACATGTAATTTGTAAACACACTGTGAGTTTATTTTGTCCGCTGGATGTAGTGAACGTACGTAGCATGCGTAACATAGTGAATCTGCCGCTTGCATACATCTCCCAGCTGAGACCCAAGATGTCAGGAGAAGGTGGGTTGGGGGACGATGGTATCGCCAATCACCAATGCATGGGCTAACGATGATCGCTTGGAAAATTTTAGCATATCGCCCAACTCTAATACCAGGGTATTAAGAAATCCTGGCAGTATGATTTTCAATACTCCTGTGTGCGTTGTTTCCCCATTGTGGCAACAGTGCCACTATGAAGATCAGCTCTATCTACATTGTGGGACTATCAAGTACAGTAGAGTACAGCGTAGTTGAGCCGTTTTACACAAATACTATCATAACACCATATACCCTGGTAAAATGCCAGGGGAGTATGAAGGCATGCATAAATGGATACTGCCCAAGCCTGTAGGACAATATTGGACTAATATTGGAATACTGAAGGACAGTAAAGAGACACTGTGTGAACATTAAGTCTAATTTGAAGTCAACTAAGAAGAAGGCTGGTTCTGCTCTATGATCACTGTTGCTGGCGTGTGTGTTTTCGTTTGTGTAGGACGCATTGCTTGTTACTGTCAAATTATGTTGTGCTTGTCATGCACTCCTGCAGCCTGCAGCTTCCTCATGTCTGAGGAGGAGGCAGCGGCAGAGGGAAACAACTCCTTTCAACCATAGATCATGTACTAAATAGAATTTCAACATATTTAACATGCAGTCTGTGGCTCCAGCTCACTATTTGGACTGCAGTACTCATTTTTGGACACACAATTGCAACATATTTCTCATTTAAGGTCTATCCTTTCCTATTATCATTTTGATTAAATAAGGTGAAAGATGTGTAAGTAAAAGTCCCATAATATCCCTGAGGATCACCTTTAATATGACAGGTACAATACTGTTACAAAATGTATAGGACAAACTGAATGAATAGTTGTTTGTAATAGTGCCTCAGTACATGTCCTTGTCCAGTCAATAATTGCTCCAAGCTGTATCTGGCGCTCACCTGGCAGAGGAGACAATGAGTTGTGAGTCTTTGTAGGCAATCAAGTAACCCTGGTTTTCTGGGTTCTGCACTGTCACCTGTTGGCAGAAGATGAAAGAGAAAAAACGTCAATAAAGGGGAAAGTACACTGAAAGCCTCAAAACAATACCAAGAAACAGAAAATGAGGGGAGACACTTCAGACTTTTGATCAGTGACATTTTAAGTGAGATAGCTGATAAGAGACATTCAGTGTTTTAAACAAAGCCTTTCATAAGGTAACAATAAAAGTTACCATCTGATTCACTGCTCTCAACACTGAGAGTCCTTGAGTGTCACTCTGGTATGACTTTGGTAAAAGAGAGACCCCAATTTGACAGAGCAGCACTTACACTTTCAAGCACTCTCAGACACCTCTCAGCTCCCCATAAAGATGCTACGAGGTTCTCCTTGTCGTCCTCTTGGCTCAGGTTCTGCACACACTCTTTAACTGTGGCAACACAAAACAGACAAAGCACATGGCTATTGCACATCCTGAACGCTACATCAAAGTCAACAGCTTTGACCTTTGTCCTTGGAAAGCAGATCTTTGCACACAGATAGAGACTTGCAAACCGCCCACCTATCACCACTTATGTACTATGCATCCCATACACCTACCTTTGTCTACAATATGGTCCAAACCTCCCAGTAGCCGCAGTTCTTCTTTGAACCAATCGCCTGCTCTCTTGGAGGTTAGAGAGAGCAATGTCTCCATGGCAAGGTGGCCCGTCTACAACAACGAAAGCAACAGTGAAAATCTGAACTAGCCTTGCAGCACTCCAAAACTGTACACACTTGACCTCTGACCCTAAATCTGACGGCTTTGTTTTGTTTATTTTAATATATTTTATCTTATTCTATTCTGATTTTAATTATCTGTATAAATGTTCTGTGTGGAATGAAGAGACTCAAAAGTTTTTCGCTGTGCACCACTGTGTTGTATAATCACAATAAATTACCTTGATAATGAAGATATCAGCACATTTTTGATATTTTATTTTTGGTTATTTGATAATATTGTCCTTGATGCATATAGTTCCATAAATATTATCTTCTTATCTTCTTTTCATTTAATGTGTCTGATAAGCTCTATACAACACCAAATGTGAATAGTGTCATCACTTCATTAAGGGCATGCAAAGAAGCTTTACTGGATCAATTAACTGTAGACGCTAAAAACCTCAACCGTTTAACAGAATAATCTCCATGTAAATAACCTGTCATTCTTCAACTTAAAAGATAAAACTATGGCTGCAACTGAAAAAATGTTTCATTATTGATTAATCTGCCCATTGTTTTCCACAATTAATCACCTATAAAATGTCAAATTGTGAAAAATGCTTATCACAATTTCCCAAAGCAACAGTCCAAAACCCAAATGTTTTGACATTTTTGTCCAAAAAATGAGTGAAATGATTAATTTCTGATCAAAACAGTTAATCTTCTTTTGACCAACTGATTGTCGCAACTCTACATAAAACTGATGTTTAATTCGTTAAAGAGAAACAAAATGTCTTCCACAAACAGGTGCTTAGTAAATTCTTTAACACAGCTCAGGAACAAGTGAAAAGTTAAAGAGTGAGGTGCACTAAATTAAACATCTTATGCTCAATTTGACAAATTAAGATTTTACTAAAAGCACTTCCAAGCAACTTAAGTATTTATGATATTTTAGCTTGTTAAAGAAAGAATGATTAAAAAACACTCTGATTTTGTTGTGTTTATTTCATCACTGAAGTAAAACCAACCGTGATGTTCTCCAAGTCGAGATGCTTGTTGTGGACAGTCTCACACAGCTTCCTTATTTTCTCCTTGACCTTTTCGACCTCCTTTGCGGTCAGCTGATCCTGGTGGGCTGTGTAGTCCTGGTCCAGCTCCAGCAGCTTGATCATAAGCTCCAGGCAGGCCCTGTCCAGATCCATGTTAAGACGATCCCGGCTCAGAATGTACATCAGGGCAGCCGTGCAGAGAGCAAGGTTCTGATAGAAGGATAGAGACCGGCTTTTACAAAGAGGTGAAGTTGGTGTTCAGCATACAGAGGTGACAGGAGAGTGACCAGTGTGAAAAATGAATGCCTGTCCATTATCACTACAGCATTCGCCAAGTTAGGAGACTTAGCTTGAAGGGTAACAAACAGCTGTGTGTCTGTGCAAACAAAGAAAGTTCTTAAAAAGGCTACACTTCAAGGATGACTGAAACTGTACTTGACACCTCAAGGCTTGTCTTGATTTTTATATAACTGCCGGCATTTCAATTGACTATCTTCTATATTCACAAATATTGCAGAGGTGTGGATGAAGCTATTTAAACAAACCTAACCCTCTTCAGATTGTCCAGATTCTAGAAGTTGCTCTGTAGCATTAACCATTGCTGGCTACTTTAGGTTGGTAAAAATATCGATAACACATTGGGAATTATTTTCTGAAATAATTATCTTTAGTCGTCGAAGCAGATGAAAATGTCCATTTCTTGTCCAGCCCTGTGGTTCCCTTATTGAAGTCAGTGTGGAGTCTTTCTGCAAATTTGTTACTTTTGGGTTATTCAGTAGCTAAATGCACTGGCTAAGGTTCATGGTTCATACTGAATACATTTCCACAAAGGACAAAGAGCAGCAATTACTCAAATGTGGCACACATATTACCATTTGTCATTACTTTCCTCTACAGTTTCTCATGAAAAAAAGAACTTTTACTGACCGGGTGTTGTGGAGCGTCACTGAGCATTTTGAAGACCTGCGCCACTTTCCCTCTGGCCCGCAGGTGCATCCTGAAACTGGGCATGGCACACCGCGTGGCCAAGCTGATTATACTGGTGTGGAGAGAGGGGAAGAGAAAGAAAGACAGAAATTATATCATGATTGAAATGTTGGGTCAAATATTTATCAGTCTGGTTCTAAAATCTACAATGAATGATACGGAATAGGTCAAAACCTACTTCTACATCAGTGTCACCATTTGTGATTTCCATCTGCAACATGTTCCTTTTTGTATTTCTACACTATGTGTAAAGAATGGAAAACATCCTAAAAAAGGAGGCTGGACTCCCTGCTGCTTTTTCTAAAGTCAAGGTTGCCTCTCTTGAGTGGATTCCATTTTCACAACAGAATGGCTATATGCTTTATCAGACTGGAGAAAAACATGCTTTATCTTGGCATATTACCCCAGCAGAAGGAGAAAATGGAAGTAAGCTTCATAAACAGAAAAAGGACAAAGAGCAGAGAGGAAGGGAAAGCATGGGTGCAGACACAGTCTCTATAGGGCTCATTATTTTTGTGTTAATTAAGGAAATGTTTAAATCAAATGAAAACCACAAGAATACCAGGAGATATAAAAACTGCTACTTGTCAGTTAGTATACTGCTTGTGAAAACAACATAAGACACTGCTGCTCTCCGTTAGAATAATAATTATTGTTGTGTTTATATTATTTGTTTAATTAAGGATCGTTGAATCGCTTCAATCAACTAAAGCAGCTGTTCCTCTAATTGGCTTATAAACAGGCTAATATTAGATTACATGAACAAATGCTGGTGACAGATGCTTGTATCATTCAATCAACTTAGTGAGGCACTAGGTACTTGCACAAACCAGTACCATCAACATGCCACTATAGAAGAAATCTCTGTCAGAGCAGACTCACAGCATTTAAGTGTTTCTCCGTAGAAAGTGACAAAAAAGGCAGCACTAAGTGTTTTATCCCACTTACCTAAGGCATCTTGTGTTGAGTGGCTGGCTGCTCTTCAGCCCTGTCTCCAGGTACTCAAAATCATCTGTGAACTCTTGATTCTCGCCGAACTCCACCACGTCATTGAAGTGCTTCACATGCTGCACAACCGTGTACAGCTGGTAGAAGGGGAATGGGGTTAATTACAGCTAATTGGGAAGCAATGCATCTGTCCAAAGACACAATCAGCTCACACAAACACAGCAACAGCATTGCTCTCATTGTTGAATTCCCCTATATTGGTTCCATTAGCAGCAATAGCTGACTGTGCTAATACCCATCATCAATAAAAGCTCAGCATGTGGAGTGGGGGCCTGATCAGCAGTTCACTCTGCATGTTTACCAGTATCAACAGTCACGCTGTGTGTACACCCAGCAGGACACAGGGTTGTGGACCAGGCTTTAAGAAAACACCAGTGTGAGGTGGCAGCTTAGCTGATGCAATTTTACCTAAGGTGATCTGTGGCTAACAGGCTGGTCTGAGGCCAGAAGGCCCATCTGTAAATGACATAAGCTGTAGGGGAGTTTAAATTAACAGCAACAGTCCTCACTGCAGCCGCCAACGCACGCCAGGGCTCAAATAAACAATAGCCAGCTTGACATGCATCAAATGAATGTTACCCCTGTACTGCGTAGCCTGCATCAAATGGGTAAAAAGGAGTTGGTTGGGTATGAAAAAGAGAAATTATTTCATACAAGCATGCAAACTAATATAATAAAAACTGAACAAAAACAAGCATATAGCTGCAAAAAAAAAAATCACTGACTGCATTTACAAACACAAAATTTTTGTTTTTGTACTTGCTCTAAAAAAGACAGTGTGCCTCATGCAACAACATTTTCATATTCATTATGTTAACTTTTTCTTCCTTTTTTGTTCAATGAGCTTTTACGGAAATGCCACATCAGATTCAGCAAATGCTTGTAACTTCAGATAACTTCAGATATGTAAATGTTCCTCCTGGGCTTATTTGAGTGGATGTGCATAAGACATGTAAATTAGTATAATCAACGCCCCAAGAATACTGGAAAAGGAGATACTTCCTGCTTCATATTTCAGAAAATGTTCATTTATGAAAATGCTTTACATGATAAATAAAAATGAATATTCCCCTAATATTTCTGTTTAAATGCAGCTGTGCTTATGCTTCTTTGCAATGAAATAGCATTTTTAAAAAAGTTTTCCCAATGGTAGCAGACCTGTTTGACCACGTAACACAGCATCTCGTCCATTTGTTAACCCACCTTCCTGAAAAGGTCAGCACTGCAATATTTGCACATATTCAAAAATCCGTTGTTAACGAAGTCTTTCATAATGTTTAAAAGTAGGTGTTTCTCCTTCCTACCAGAGATGTGGGCTTTTCTTTTGTATATGCATCTCTACCCCAGCCGTGCAAATTGTTGGTCAGTTGGTTTGTTACAACACACGGGGCTGACCATAAGCAAACAAGAGGGCATGTGTTACAACCTGCAGTAAAAACTCCAACTGAGAAGCAAATTCCAACTGTGTGTCAAGAAAATGACAATATTCCACAATTTGATTCAGGTCGTGTAAAGAGCATATTCAGTTTGACTCTGGTTCTGACTTTGGCCTTATTCTGAATGGCCATGTGGGAACAGTCGGTATCATTCAGGTTTTAGGAGCATTCTTTGAATAGTAATTGAAAATGAGTGTGCATGAAAACATCGCCACTGCTTCCTCTCCTCCGTGTTCTTCAGCAGACATCTAACAACATCTCAGTATGCTCCAGACTCACCTCTTTGTGCTCCTTCCTGCATTTGAGCGCCGTGACAATATCCTGGTTGAGTCGCGTGGGGATGGTCTCTGACTTAATGACTTTGGGCGGCGGTGGTGGGGCTTTGAACAAGCCGTCATCTTTATGGGAGTTGCTGTCCTTGCTACTGCTTGATAAAATGGCCTGAGGAGGAAAGGAGGCAGAGAAATGGGGCTCATACCAATGTAACAAAATCTGTTTAATGACATGTCCGCAAGATTTTACCACAGCTGAATAGTCTGTTAAGCACACAAGTCTTTAATAAGCGTTGTTAACAGATGTCAGATGAGGTAGTGCAAAGTTAAAAACAACTTTTAAATCCCAGTTGCCAGACTCTGATTAGGTTGTCTCTGAACAAACATTTATTTCCATGGGGGGAATTCAACACAGAATATACAAGCAAACCCAGGTTCACTTGTCTGGGAAAACAACTCCATGTGAACAGAAAGAGACTAATTAGAGCAATTAAACAACACTGTTGACTACTAAGAGACCAATAAACAATTTCCTGTAATGTGGACAGTAGGGAATGGGGAATTCTGTAAACAAATGGTACAAGTTATTAGCTTTCACTTTACATAATACCCTGTAATAATGTATGCCTGCTTTGCATGCCATATTAATGCATACATTTCATATAAGAACTTTAAGCATCACAAATTCACCCTTTTCCCACACTGACAGTTGCTTTTACTGTGTAAAAAACACAATAAAGCCACACAAAATACCACAGTAACCACTAAGAGAGTGATATCTTACCGGAGCAGTTTGAGATCGAGAAAGAGGAGGCACAGGAATTTCTTCAGGCTCAGGTTGGTTCCAGTGGCGAGCATTATACACAGCTTTAGCAGGGGACTGGAAACAGGTAAGAATTGAAAAATTAGTTAAGAGACATGGGACCTAATAACACCTAATACACCATCAACTGTCATCACTGCAACAATATTCAGAACTCCAAAGCTCAGAGTAGGGCAGAAACTAAATTATTTTCATTGATATGTCCATTAATTGCTTGTCTACACAATGTCAGAAAATGAAGAAAAATGTCAAGCAGTGCTTTGCAGAGCCCAAGATTAACCTGAAATGTCTTTTGTCTTTTGATATTGAGTTTTCTGTGATAAAGAAGTAAAGAAACCAGAAAATATTCACATTTATGAGGTGAGAATCAGAGATTCTTTGCCTTTTTACCCTTTAAAATTACTCAAAGCAATTAATCAAGTATCACAAAACTAGCAATTCATTTAATAGTTGACAACAGTGGATCAATCAATTTATTGTAGCAGCTCAAGCTCAAAGCACCAAAGGCACTGCCACCCCTACAGGAACAAAGGCTACATAGAAACACTTCCATGTTAATCTTTATAAACCATTCTGGCACAAAGCCTTAGTTATTGTTGTGAATTAGCACAACTGAACAAATAAATATTGCATACTGCAATCATGATGATAGACTGAGACAACAGCAGCCTCAGCAGTGGAGCACAACAGTCCCCAAGCAGCACAAAACAAACGGAAAATGACACATCGTGCGACTCAATTATATATTGAAAAGACAACGTTCAGAGTTGTGTTGATGATGTAGAAACAGTAAACACACAGAATTAGGAAGACAGACCACAAATAACCCAAAGCCACTGCAAAACACAAGAAAAACAGAAAACGGGGCATTACACAATACTACCACAATTCAAAGTTATTCAGATAAATATGAGCCTGACCATGAGATAATATTTTGTTCATCCAGAAAGCACAGAGTGCATGCGAACCAGGGATGAAAGATTATTGGTTTCACGATACACCACAGTGAAATTCCTGGCAAAGAGTATTACAACATCAAAATTTAATTATCATTAAAATTGTGTTTGATCACCGCGCTTTGAAAAACCCATAGTAAATACTGTCCATCATCAACCGAGGTTTGCAACAGTCTCCCAGATGCAGCAGCAACCTGGGTTTGTTTCGCATCAATAAAAACACTGGCATCACAAAGGACATGATGCCTTTTCAAATGGCTGAGAGGTTTCTAATATAAAACTTGGTCAAATGATTTCAGTGTGTATCAGTGCTTTTTGAACATTTAAACAATTTATACAATCTCAATACCACAATAATACTCATAACCCTGATACTTCTCATCATTACAATCATGATATGAAATTTTCATGCTGTGGGGTTCTAACACACGACACTACTGAATCACAGAACCACATTACACTAAATATTCTAAAAAGAGTTTCTAACTAGTTATGAAACCATCTCAATTTGATATCGATGCCTCTATATGACCTACATAAGCCAAGAAGATCATCAGTGAGATGACTGGCTATTTCTATGTAGTTACTCTTAAAGGCTGCCACTGGGTCAGATTCTACTTGAAATCAGGTTGCACCCCGGAAGAGTCTATTTACATTTTTCCAGGCAAAGTTACTGTGAGAAGTACAATAAAAATGAGCCAGGGGCTATTTTCTTTTTGATAGGCTTTTTACTTGATATTTTCTGGGTATTGTGGTGGAAACACTACTGCTTTTGTCCACAGGGGCCTCTAAAATCAACACAAATACCCATATCAATGCAGTTTTCTTTTCAATTGTCTTGCTAAATTTGCAGATTGCAGAGAAACACAAACTATTGCATGCTTAGTTACCTTTTTGGGCCCACTGAAAATCTTTTTCAGCCCGCTGCCAATGTCCTTGGATTTGTCACTTGGCTTCCCTGAGCGTCCTTTCTGCCCCTCAGTGCCACCAGGACTGGAGTCGTCAGAGAAGTCAAAAGCATCTGTTGGGGAAACCAGATTGTTGATGGTGAGAAACAAGCATCTATATGTGAAAGCACTGGACTAATATGGTTTAGATGGCCGTGTCTCGATAAGTTAAGGATCACCTCACCTGTGTTGCTGCTAGCCTGGCTGTCCTGAGAATCACTAGTGTGAGGGCTATCCACACTGGAGCTCAGAGCAGACAGGGCTGCCTTCTTGGCCTTCTTCTCCTTGGCCTGAGAACTCTCCTCATCACTGTCACTCTCACTCAGGTCATCAAAGCCAAAGTACTTAATCTTGTAGCTGCTCTTGCCGGCAAGGCCACCTTCTGGACCCTCCTCACCCTCCTGGTCCTCTTTGTCCTCAAAGCCAAAAAACTCTAGCTTGGTCTCAGTCTTGGTCTTCTTGGTCTTTGTCTGAGTGGGTCTGAACCTGGGAATATATCGTGGAAGCTTGTCAAAAAAGTACTGATACTTCAAACCTTTATCAATACTGTTTGTATTGTGGTCTTTTTTACTAAGACTGCAGGATATGGGGACACAGGAGCAGGATGAGCAAACAAAGAGCAGCCAGTGATGCAAAAAAAAACAAAAAAAAAAACATAAATAGGCCTTCAAATTTTTTGTACAACTCAATGAACAGAAATCTTTTTCAGACAGAAAGACAGTCAGACAACAGAGAAAACAACACAGTTTTTTTTAAGAAGATGATACATTGTAGACCTATAATGGATCATAAACACTACACAGACTAATAGCAGTGTTTCAAAAGAGCCGAACTAGACACTGAAATTGAAAATAATTCTCTCCTACTTATTATCATTAAGCCAATTCACACAGGGTGGATGCTATGACAGTCATATATCATCATCTAGATGTACACAGTGGACCTTTATGCTATACTCTTCATACTATACTGAGTTTTTTTTTTTTATTAACTTGGGTCTCAGTTACAGGACATTCATCTAACGAATCAAAGCCTTCTTGCTGTTAACCAATTCGCTCTGCATGTGGTGCTTTATCCAATCTGTGAAGTTGTTCAATCCAGTTACACTTTAAACTAATACATTTGACAAAAACGTGAAAAAAAGTGTTGTGATCTCAAACCTAAATGTCATCGTCAAGCAACATCTTAGATTTTTGCAGCACTAAACACTTCCAAGTATTGCTTCGAAAAAAAGCCTGGCTGCACAGCAAATAATTATACTACTTTAAACCACTTCCAGTGTGACCCTTACTTTTGTAATGTTTATGCAGACTTTATAACAATGCCATACCTGATAACATAAGCTTAATGGCAGGTTTTCCTCTTTCAGACATCCACATTAAGGCCTGGACCTTTAATACAGTTTGCATTATGACCCTCTGTCTTATATTTCGTACAATTCAGTCCTAATGGAGGGTCCAGTGACATTTAAGACAGGGTGTTCCAAGCCAGTGTGTGTGGATAACCACACAATTAAGTATAATACAAAAGTGATATTCATTTTTTGTGGTTGGCTCATCTTATTGTGTATATATGGTACTAAAAAATTCTTTATGCATAGAAATCCTGAATGACTCACATGACTCAAAAGTTCTGAAAGCTTATAAATAACTCCATATCTTAAGGCTATTCTGTGATATAAGATATACATTAAAGCAATATCAAACAAGCGGCAGTGCTGTTGTACCAAATATCAGCACAGCTGTGATTCAGTCACACCGCTTGAGAATGTGTGTCTCAGTTCATTTACAATCTGATTCTGGTGCAGTTTGTTTGTAGTCTGAAAACAACTGACTCAACCACCAGGATTTTATGATAGCAGGTATGTGATTTTAGAAGCTAAACTACTAATAGATCCATCTGCTGATGATGAAAACTGTTCAGGGATCAATCTTAAAATTTATCTGTTTAAGCTATGTGTAGACTATATTTATGCAAATCATTTTGTAGACATCACACGCATCTATGAATTTTGACAGATAAAGAGGTATGTGACAGTGATACCACAATAATAAGCCCTGAATCACTACAGTACAAGACACCTCATTTTCATCCTTTCTGTGGTCTCTACCTATTAGTCATTGTTACGTTAATGCAACAGTTAATAGGACACTGTAGAGTGATACATGTCGTTAAAAGTCCCAGCTGTTGTACTCATCAGCACTCATGAAACACCTCTTGTCCAATCAAATTACTTAGTCTGAACTAACTGTTGTATAATTCTTGATATACATACATTAATATACATCTATAGCAGTAAAATGCAACATACATTTAAATGCAGCAGTAATGTTAATCCAAAAACATCATATATAATAGTAAGACACTGACCAGGGCCATGTTACTGGACAATGACTACTTTAAGTTAATTTTTACCCTGTTATAAATGGGTAATATGGACAACATCAAATACCACAATATTTTTGACCAAGTACCTCCATCAATATTGCAACAGTACTGTAGGGACGGCTAATAGTGCTTTCACAAACTATTACGACAAGAGGAGTGTCACAGAGTGACTACCACCTTTGATGAAGGAATTTTGAAGACAAATTTTAAGGAATGTTCTCCACAACAAGGATGGTTAAGATACTCAGAACAGGAAAAAACTGACCTGGTATGTTTGGGTGGGGGAACGTCTGACTTCTTCTTCATCTGGCCTGCTTCTCCAAGATCAGCAGGGACAGCTGGTGCAACCAGATCATCAATGCTCCGCTCTATAGAGTCCTGAATGGTGACGTTGCACACTGACAGACAGGAAGGATGCAGAACCGTGTAGTCTCGTACCCTCCCACCGCCCCTGCCTGCGGGCTTGGCTGCTGGTTTAGCATTGGCAGCAGTACTACTCGCACTAGCAGAAAGGACACTGTTGGATTTCTCTTGGGCACTCACTGTTTCAGTGGGCTTGTTGTTGTTTTCAGCAGGTTCAGAGGACATTTTGTTATGCCTTCCAGGCCGCTGGTATTTCTTGCAGTTTGAGGCCCTTAGAGTAAATGGGGAAGGGGGGATGTTGTCCTCCGGTACTGGTGGAGGCTCCAGCTCAGCACTTTTCATCTCTTCTGATGGCAGTCCATCAGAAGAAGCAGAGGTTTGGAAGTCTCTGCTACCACCTGGTGCATCAGTGGACAGTTTAAGGGAGGCGTCTATATTAAGAGATGAGGAGATGGGCCTCTGGGATGCTGGGAAGCTCTCATCATTAGAGGGGACTGTGTTTGACAAAGAGGCCACATATGCAGGTTTTTGGCTGCTATCTGATGTACTCTTGAACCAGGGCTGGTTATTTTTAACAACCTTCACCTCAGATGTTTGTTTGCCTTTGAAGGGAGAGGAAAATTACAGATGCAGTTGTGACAAAATGGTTTACACTAGTACATCAATTAAATAAACAAGTAGAAATAAGTAATGAAATAACACATAGGCTACAGGTGGTAAATTAACTGTTGTGGTATAACTCAAAAGCATGCTTTAAAGAATGAATGTTAGTATGGTTTAAATATTGATTACTTACTTGTGAACTTGGCTGTTGAGCTTGCAGAGCCATGTGTAGTTGTCACAACAGTGGGCGTCACACCGCCCTGCACTGCAATCGTCTTCATCATGGCCCCATCATTGACTTTCGCCTGGGTCACATTCTCAGAGGTCACCGTCTTGGATTCATCATCACTGTCAAACCCAAATGGGTCTTCTTCACTGTCACTGTCCTCAAGCCTGGGCCTCTTGGGAAGCTCAGAAACATCAGGTTTTAACAGAGGCCTTCTGGCCCCCAGCTGAGCCTTGTATGTGGTCTCCCCCCATTTGGTGGTCAGTGTAGGCTTTTTATTAGAGAAGACCTCTTCAAATTTCGAATTGGCCTCCCCTCCCTTGCGGTTGTATGTTTTACCGAATCTGGATGTCATGACGGCTGCTTTCTGTTACATATTCCCTGTGAAAAGAGGCAGAAATAACATTCAAAATATAGACATATCACTCAAGCATCAAGCATATTAAACATACGTCAGGTAACATACAGCCAGTATGTCTGGCGGGTAAGGTTAAATATAACGCTTAAGAGCAAGAATAAGACACGAGCCGTCTTCCGGGAAAACAACACAAAACAAGGTTAGGTTAATTAACTTGGCTTTAGCTCATAATACATGTGTCAACTACTGGCTATTAGCTCACCAAGTTAGCATAGCTAGCATCGCTAGCTCAAGAAGCAAAGCTTTCAAATAACGTTGTTGGTCGTATCTGAGCACTACAATAGGAGGACAGAGCGCTTTGGATGAACTTATGTAAAAGTTAGACTTAATTTCAATACCTAAGATCCCACTAGCAGGACAGTTAACTTACCCATGTCTGTTACCCCCAGGTAGGCCTACTCCTGCTTGTAAAGTTACTACAAAGTTAGCAGCTAGCCGTTAGCTTCAACACTGCTAAACTATGCTAACGTTAGTCCCCTGTTTACGTTTCGCACCTGGCTGCATAAAATGTGCGAATTTATCTGTTTTAAATATGATTAAGTAATTTTACATGGACATTTAACTTCAGAGATTAAGGTTTAAAAATCGTCGTCAGTACAAAAGAATAGCATCACACACTATTACCTTTCAACTCCAGCGACTAGCTAAACGTCCGCTTGTTTTCTAGCCAGCCGGCTAGGCCTGATCTCCCTCTCGCGCACAAATCAAGCGGATAAAGTCCGTCCAGCGCAGGAGAAACACCGCTAGAAACACATCTCTAACCCGAATAAGTCCGCACAGCAATGCTCGTTGCCGAAGAACAACGGCCAAAACGCACCCGTAGCTACTACAGTCTAAAAATAGTGGATAATCCGGACTTTTTGCATTCTGTAGTGCTACTGACGGCCATTAAAATATCCCCTCCCTCCTCGTTCCCTGGCAAGACCCCCATGTAGTGAAGTAGCAAGAAGGGTACTGGCCAATCGGCGACAGGGACGGTTTCATGTGTCCCGAGACTCAGGCAGCAAACGTGACTCTGATTGGTTAAAAACTGAAACCATAACAAACGATAGGGGGCACTGGAGGACCACATTAGTTGATTCAAACTTGAAGACGTGCCAAAGAGAAACAGTGCTGATGGTGTCGTCTCTTTCTACCGTTCATCCTACACTGGTTAGGGGACTTGACCAACATATCCAAACTGAGTTTAGGACGCTTTATTATTGTTTAAAATACAGTATATACGGCTTAAAGATAAGGGACCTAAATTGACGGATTTATAGTATTTCCGTTTCTTAATATTTACTTAGCAATCCGAGTGTTTAAAGGGTCAGTCCAACAAGTTATCATTTGTTCAGTAAAAAGAATTTCCAATAAAACCTGTTCACTGGTAACCAGGGCAGTTTTCATGGAAATCCAAGTTGCTGTTGATAGCAGTAGATCAAAGAGAGAAAATAAAATGAAGCATGTCTGAGTTAGATTGGCATAAAATTTAAGTGTGTAAGATTTAGAAGGATCTATTAGTGAAAAAGGATGTTTTCAACAGTGTATAACTACCTTAAAATACGTGTTTTTGTTATCTTTGAATGAGCCATTTTTATAGACCGTGTGTCCTTTACCAGCTGCCATGTTGATCCACAATGGTTCTACAGTAGCAAGGAAGAGACAAACTAAACACTGGCTATGGATACATCCTTCACATATTTTGCGAGATTCAAGGCCACCATAGTTTTCCTACACACTTTGCACACAAGCTGGTTGTAATCTGATATTTCACTGATAAATGCCACTAAATCCTATGCAATGGTCCCTTATGGTATTTCATTCTCAAGAGATTCTGTTTTCCAAAATATTACTATCTTGTTAGTATATCTTAGACACAATAGATCAGTAAAAATAGTTTGAAGTGTACTATTTTGATATAATATCTGTGATCTCAATAAAATATAATCAAGTATATCTTATACAGTCAATAAAAATGTGATTCAATATGGGGCCAGGTCTGCATTTTTTTCCCCAGATTATTTTTTTTGCCCGCTGGTTGGGTGGACCTAATTTGCATACCAATTACATCAATTGTATACATAAATACATAGTCATATTTGCAATGAAATCTATTATATATACTTAAATTCTATCAGACTGACTCTAGATCAGCACCTACACACATGGACCTGGCACACATCACACACACAGCCACATAAACACACACAAATACAAGTGCCTATGCCCTCCACCTGCGGGTGCTGGTTTTATTGGCCGTTAGGCTGGTTTTGTCACACATACCTGGCAACCCTGTTCTATACAGCCATGTTTGATTGTTGTGTTGCTCACTGGACTGAATGTCCAATCACCTGCTGTATGCTGGAAACAGAAAGCACATATATCACCAACACTGGCACTAGTCTGGGGCACAGATGGTGTCAAATGAATAAATAGTGCGTGATAAACAACTCGGGTCTGCAGGGCAAAGTGGTCCCAACTGTAACAACACTGTAATGGCCATTACTCACCCTACACAGACATCACAACATCTCCTTCAAAGCCTGGAAGTCCTTGTGAAGATGGGTCATGGGGTCACCTTTGTGGAAATGGCTGGTCTCTCCGCTCAGGCACACAGGGATAGTTATTCCCATAGGAATGTGAGATGTTTTTTTTTAAGGTATTGTTTAAGCCCAGTCAAACCTAAAAAGAAAAGAAAATAACTCTCACTGTATAAACCTATTTATTTAATCATATCATGTCTTTTCTCTATATTACTGTAATGCTATTAAATCAACAGTAAAGTGGTTTTACTAACTTTTCAGATAAGGAAGAGTCCTGATCACAAACAAATGGCCAAAGGTTCTTAGTTTCTATCATCAATATGAAAGTAAAATTAGGAAAAACACACAGCATATTCAGTGTTAAACATACAGATTTGTAGACATCTGCATGTATTTGGGCTGACAGAGAAACTGTCAATCCACATCAGGGCTGAGAGGAGGTGAGGTAATACAGCCATGCCCTGCATGACAGATGGTTCTGAGCTCAAATTTTGTTTGGCAGTCATTACTTTATTAACAGGCCAACTTTACAGCCAGAGGCCAATGCTATGTTTACTGTAATCTCTGAATGCTTTGGAGTCTTGGAATAAATGAGTCAGGAATTGCTGCCACTGCCAAGGAATTAAAAACAGAGAATTTTAACTTTGCATCTAACATCTGCCTGAAATGTACGTAGTGTGAAGGGTAAATCAAGACCAGAGACTGCAACACTAATACAGAACCATGAGATGGCAGCAACACTTGCTGTCACGTTTCTGTCTCACAGCTTTTTTTGTTAGTTTTTCAAATTGCACCGTTGGCCTTTGACCATGAACGTATACACCTATCAACTGGGCGCCAAGTGTATGACAATATTTAACCGAAACAAGTCAAAATATTTTTTAATGCCCAGCAGATCCTTAAAACGATGTGTGACTATGAGTCATGCCCGTAGGCTGTTTAACATCATGGCAAAGCATTTTTCTGTAATGTCACTTCCATGTGGTGTATGGGAATGGAAAAATGGGGTTTGAAGGATAAACAGCCACTGGTTATTAGAGGTCTGAAATTCAGATGTAAAAAAATGGGTAGCCACACAGCTGAATAACAAAATATGTTCCTGTCTTTTATACTTGCTTGTAAAGCTGATAAAGTTCATCATAATCTTGCTGTAGACAGTGGAGACATTTTCTTTGAGTCATGGTGGGATACACTGAAGAAAAACAAAAGCTCCTGCAGATTTCACTTTTAAGTGAAAGAGTTTTCAGTCAGGGACCCTCTTGTAAATCTCAGTGGTGTTTGTAGTGTGTGGTGGGTTCTGTAGTTCTCATGAGGTCTACTTCATCATCTTCATCCAAAATTTATGTGGTAAACAAAAATTCCTCTAAAAATATTGAGTGTATTCATGCGAGCCCCACATCTGTGGCCACTGCATCGTGGGTCGGATCTCTGTTTGGCTTGCACTCCTGTCTCTGAGGTCAGCCTGCAGAGCCCCTGGCCCAACAATCACACCAGACCACTATCAGGCCCATATGAAGGCAATAAAATCAAAATTTAAACCAGATCCCGATTGGTTTTATGACCCCTTTGTGTGAGTTTGTGTGCACGAGCAATGGTTAAGCAAACTGCACACACACACAAAGAAAATAATGTAATTTCAGCCTGCGTGCAGTGCACTGTGTGTGTGTGTCTGTTTATGTGTGTGTGAAACTGAGTGAAAGAGAAATAGAAAGAAAAGCAGCGTGTGTCAAAACAAAAGAAGGTAAATCCTTTATTTTCTTCTCAGTATACGTCACATAATCAACACAAACATTCTACAGTACTTAAAAAAGGGAATTTAGAAAACAACAATTATATAAATCAGATTTGCCCAGCGAGTCTCTAAATTGCTGAAAATTGCAGTGGAAGGCCTGACTGAGCACAAGTCCATATTTTAAAAAAAAACACAAAACAAGAGAAAGCAGATAAAAACAATTTGCCAATAACCAACTTCTTATGTTTGTGACCAAACAGTAGTAACATTGATCAAAGCATTAAAGACTAAAAGTGAAAACACACATGGAAGTACAGCGCTGCTTTTAGAGCAACTGTACAGTCGTTCATTTCAAGGCAAAGCCAGAAGTTTCCTGGGTGTGTGGCATCACTGGCCTTTGGCCACAGGGAGAGGGCGCGTCAGTAGACGCCCCCCTCCGATATAAGGTCCACTGGTGATAAGTAAAATGTAGCTCCAGCTCCTACGGTGTGATTTGCAGAGGGTCAAGGGTCGATTTCCATGGGAACAACCGTGAGGATAGCATCCTCATTTCCACGGCGCACGACTATTCTCAAGTTGCCATCCCTCTTGATAGCAGTACTGACATCAGTCGCCGATGAGATCCTCTGGCCATTAATCGAGATGATGACATCATGCTCTTTGAGTCCACCACTGGAGGAGAGAGGAAGTAAAGATGACTGATCAGTGCCTTCATGAATGGCAATTACATCTCTGTGGAGTGGTATGATATTCTGGCACAGTTCTAGCCACTAAGGAGGAGTATGGGACTTAACAGTGATGTTGACTGAGGAATTTAAGATGCTGATGATGTGATGATGATGTCACATTAAGTCCAGCTGTTTCATGTCGCCCCCTACCCTCATTTCCTGTCAGCTCTACTCTGCATATTATCTACTGAATGCAAAAATGACAATAAAAAACAATAACGAAAAGCAAACGCTGTTCTACATGTGGTCTTTATCAGCATACAGTATGTAAGAACTTAATGACCAAGTCTAGTGATATTTTCTTGCTGTCAACAAATGCCATGAAAAGACCAAAACCACCAAAGAACAGATCCTATAACAAGTATTATCTGTGTATTTATAGACTGATATCTCTTATTCCTCTGTGCTTATTCCTCCATTGTTTCAACCATGAAAACGTATCAATGACCCACACGGCTGCACCATGTGATCTGTGCCTTTATTTCAATGAACACACGGACTGTTGTGTATTGTGAGTCAAACACACCATTGCTGGTGTTGGAAATATTCACTGTGTGGCATCAACCATGTATTTATCCACCACTAAAAATAGCACCCAACAAATGCACTATGTACTCCTGGTTGAGTAACATTTGCTAAAAACTGCAGAGCCCAGCTGTTTTAGGAAATCACTGAGGTTTTCTTAAAAAAATAAAATAAAATGTAGCAGTATATATTTACAACCAGATCACACCCTCATCCAGAACCAGTGGGTTTGCAGCGGAGTGCCTCTGACAGAGTAAAAGACAGTGTAACACATTGTTGGTTTTGGTCTTTTCCTTTAATATATCAGTCAGCTGATATCATGAGCCTGATATTGGCTTATCACCACCACTATACCGTCTATATTGGTATCGGCATGTCCAGTATGTGCCAATATGAATACTTACCTTTTATAACACAACACAGTGCAGATTGTTTTTATTTGGTAGCTTTATGGGCAGCAGTCTGTGTATATTTGATCAGTTTTCTTAAATCAATTTAACATTTGAAAATAATGTATAATAATAATGACAAATGTTTTCCTCTATTCTGTGTTTTATTTATAGTCATTTCTAATTATTAAAAAAATACCAGTGTTCTGTCTGTCACAAATGTTTTCAGGGATCATTGTGTGTTTATGTGTATATTCTGCACATTATACTTGATCATACTATATACAATATACTTTATTGATATTGGAATTGTTTTACTCCCTAATATCAGTATTGGCCCCCAAAATCCAGTATCCGTCAGGCCTTTATGTGTTTTTTTTCTCTCTTCACATAAGGTGTTACTATAATTTCCTCTTTAGATTTTAGTAGAAAGAATTAAACCAGCAGGTTAATTTAATGGCCTACAGATGTAATGGCTCATTACATCTGTCTCTCATCATCACCATAAAATTAGTTCAAATCGAGCCACATTCATGTGTTTCCACTGTTTTTCGGTCAGATCTGTGAGCACAAACTGAATCAATGTCACATCTGTTGTTTGAATTTTAATGATGGAGCGATCATGATGGAATGAAAGCACTGTGAGGTTAGAGCGCAGAGTAAATAAAAACAAACTAGTAAACCTGAAATTACAAACAGGCTGAGGTTGACTCTCAATGCAGCGTCTTAATCACAGCCATATGTAAACACAGAACCGCCACACCTTCACTCGCGACAGCATCCATTAACATAACTGCAGCTCATTACACTCAGATGCTCCGACACCTACGACAGAGCAAATGGACGTTTCTCTGCAGCAGGGTCAAGATTTCCAAAGACCATAAACAAACACACAACACAGTGACATCAAACGCATGAAAGTGCAGCTCAGAAAATAACACGGGGGTATAAAAGGGAACCACAGAAATGCTATTATGCAAAGAGCAGGGTGATTTGAGCAATGAGTAAACTCTGACGAGGCCTCGTAGGGGACACCGCTCTGGAGTGGGCTGGGAGAGCAGGCGCAGGAAAACCACAGCACAGCTAGTAACCTCCCCGCATGAGGTTTGAAGGAAATAGCTGACCTCAGCGTCTCCTGAGCCCCACTCTGCTGGAGCTGTGGTGGCGGCTGATTGGAGTGGGCTGCGATTGTGGGAGGAGGGGGATATTTTAGAGGGCCAGGCACTCAAGGCACGCCGGAGTGAGCCATGAATTTACGTTCAACGAAGACAGCTGAGTAGGAGGCTTTGTGTGTGTGTCTATGTGCACGCTTGACAGTTAGAGGAGAGAAATAAAATAAAGGAAGGAAATGAAATATACTATTTGCATTGCGAGAGGGGAGCTGCATGGAGAGTGACGAGAGTCTTGTGTGAATTAAATGCATGTGTGTAGGGTGAAGTGCCAAAGACAATATTCTATTGCTGAGAAAGAGTCAAAGGCATTTGCACTTCACTGAAAACCATGATGTTGAAATCAAGTTAGTTTGGATTGAGCCCAACTTTTTGGCAAAATATCCTCCTTACACTGCAGCTGGTGTCTTCGCAATGACCTCCATAACGTAAGCTCCAGAGGTGATGTCCGGGAAGTCACGGTGTCGAGTCTTCAATTCTTTAGCCAGCCTAGAGGTAGAAAAAGCGACAAAGAAATAAGTAATCAATCACACTTTTTATCGAGCACAAAATAAGAAACATAAATGTTGCAGGTTTTTGTCAAAGCATAATGAAGGGAATCATTTAAAGATCCGGTGTGTAAGATTTACGAGGCTTTATTGGCAGAATATGGCAGAAATTTAATAAAATATTACTAGGAATGTATTTTATTAGTGTATAATTACCTAATTATAAAAATAATCATTAGTTGCACTTACATGGACCAAAAATAATCAGCTTAATTGCCCAACCAGAACAAAAGTACCTCATGAACACACCTCAGTCAGAATAGACTCATCTGATTCAGCGTGACCAGCATTAATGATCAGTCTGAGTAGGAGGTGTGGTGTAAACCTCTCAAAATCAAATCAATAACCATGTTAACACTTGGAATAAATACATTGTTTCAGCACATCTGCCACACGTGAGCGCCAGTACCGCAAATGAGTTTCCTGGAGGGACAGAAACATGACGGCAGCACAGCAGAACAGCAGCAGATACAACTTTTCTGTTAGAAACCTTACAAGATTTAAAGATGCTAATATTGTTCCCAGGATCTGGCTCAATCGTGAAAATTACCAGGTGGAACCACCCTCCTCTCATTTGTTTAATGGTGGTTTGCACTTCTTCTTCTGTTATATTTTCAGTTGATCAGATGCTTCATAGCTGGTGGATTCAGTTTGTGCACGTCAAAATACGTTATATTCTGATTAATGCTTTGGGGAGTGTGAACACATGTTTAATCAGATCAGTTTCGATCTTGTCTTGGAATAGACCATATTTTTACTTGGTCCTGTCTCAGTTTCAGACAAAGAGGAATTATTTCAATACTGGTCAAGACCACGGTTTCACTAAATTTCCTGTGTATTGCCTGATTTATCTGTTAACATTATTACTGTGACTGAATGTACTTCCAGCTTTGAAAACAACCAAAAACTGGACTCATTTCTAATTTGATTTTTTTTTTGTTACCAGTACCGTCTGCCATCCCTCTCCATCTCCCTTCACACAAGCTCCAAGAAAGCGACTGCGGGACACAGGAGAAGAAGCCGTGGCTGTCTGGGAAGAGATGTCAGCCAAATCTTCTGTAATAAAATTTGGCTACCCAGACCACAAAGAGTTCATCTGCAAAACAGCCTCCAAAAGAAAAAATACAGCACTGTGCAAATTCTGCAATCTGCACTTAGAAAGGAAGCATAATGAGCATAAGAGAATAAGTTATGTTTTTGTTTGTTTTTGTTTAAGATCTGTTTCTCAGTTTTGCCCATTTGTGTAGCCATGGTACCACTTGAGAGCTTGAGAAGTGAAAGCACTTGGTCTCAGCCTGCCTTGGTCTTTTTGGTCTTGACTCGGTCTTAACTCCTCAAAGTCTTGGCCTTGCCCGAGTCTTCATACACTCTGCTCTTGGTCATGAGCTGGTCTCGGTTTAGGTGATCTTTATTACAACACTGCTGCTAGATGCCAGTAAATCATACTCACTGGTCCTTTAATACATTTCATTTTACATATTTCTGGTGCTGTTTTGCTAATGATATATATAAAAGTGTGCAACTTACGCTGGAGTGAGAGTCATCATCCTCACACCAATATACTTCTTCTTAGCAGCTCCTCTCCCTGGAGATGGACAACAATACAACACAAATACAATCATTCACCTCACCTGCAGGAGGCTGGACTTTTGGTTTTATGGGGGTATTTGTTAAAATCCTCCAGGGTATTTTATTTCTGTAAGTGAGTGATAGAAATATTACTTGAGATCAGAAGGTGGATCTTGCACGTGTCTTGCACGACAGTGTGCAGGTTCACATCTTCCATGTGCTTCATCATACATTTGTGGAGGCTTGTTTCTTTAATTATTTCATCATACAGATAAATCTAATCGAGAAGCTATGTTGGCTGTGGCATATAAAATACATGTGTGTGCTTTTCCAACACACTACGCAGGGTAAAAGGTGAAAAGCAATAAAATAAAAGAACCACCTGACATATACTGGCATATCCTTCTTTGTAGTTTATTTGCAATGTCAAAATCCTATGAGGTGATGCTGGGCAAGAATTCATAAAGTGAGAAATGATGTCAGTATATCTCAAGAGAGCAAACAGATGAAAAATAACCCGAGAAATGGTGTGCTGAAATATATGCTCCTTTACTGTACGTGCACATGGGATCCTGGTCTAACTCTGCAGCCAATTTTCAAACTTCACCTCCTACAGTTTGTCTTGGTGAATGAATAGAAGCAATAAAATGAAAACATAATAAAGTTGTGTCAGTGTGAGCTCATACCTCTGGACTGTCTGTCATAGGACTCTGCCAGGAATTGGCGAATTTTGTCTGAGGGTATGGCAAAGGAGATGCCAGCCGTCACTTTCAACGTGTTGATCCCAATCACTTCGCCATCCTGAAACAGCAAACCTCAGTTTAGTGTCAGGGAGGAACCAACTCTACATTATTACATGGAATTTGACATGTGGCATTGTAAAACAAAAAAGGATAAGCCTGCTACCAAGATAAAAAATGCCTTACCAGATTTATCAGAGGTCCTCCTGAGTTGCCATACTGTGAACCAACAAGACACATCACTTATTTTTGTGTTTGTGGAAAAACAAAGTATATGCATAATGATAATGCGTCTTCATTCTCTTACGTTGATGATGGCGTCGGTCTGAATGTAGTCCATGTCGGAGTTGCGAAGGCCCAGCTCTCTGCCCCCTCGCTGAGTGGTGCTGACGATCCCTGTAGTAACTGTGTTCTGGAGGGAAAACGGGCTGCCGATGGCGACCACAAACTCCCCTGGTCTAAGGTCTGATGAGCGGCCCAGCAACAGTACAGGAAGCTTGGTCTGCAAGTGACACACACAACAACGCAGAGGGACAGCATGTTAATAATACTGGAGGCCAAAGTTAGGGAGAAAAAAGGATTTGTGAGGCTTTGCAGGATAAAACAAACATAGACCAGTAGTAAGGAGGGACAAATATATATAATGAACAATATATACATTAAAATAACTTGAATGAATGGAAAAGGCACTGGCACAGCATCACTGTTAAGGACACATGCACCAAAACAACCACTCGGCTCTACTGCATTAATAAATTCTGTGGACACCTTCATCTTCAGCTGACATTACAGTCTTTCAGAGGATCTAAGGGCCTCCGTTTTAACGGTAGAGTGAAGATCATATGAAACTAGAAGAGGCATCCATTGGTACCAACCATGTTATGCTAGTTTGCCAGGAAGGGGACTAAATAATGCTACAAATTTTAGAGAGGTAAAAACTGATACGGCCATTTTCAAAGGAGTTCAATGACCTCTCACCTCAAGATATCTGCATTAAAATATACTCTAAGGCAGGGGCAGCACAAAACAAGTATGGGCCTAGTAGTGACCCTGCATTGGCATAGAAAAGGTGTCATTATTGCAAGTAATGTGATAAGAATACCAGGATATATTAGCTGATCTTCAAAGGTTTTGTCAGAGTCAAAATCTATGATCAATACAAGCAGGCTGTTCCAGAGAGATGGTGTATTAGGGGAAAAGCTGCTTCTTTATCTTTGCAACAGAAAAGACATCCCAATCCTGATATTACAGCTTTCGATGATACAGTATATGAAAGGTTCATTCTCCGTTTTGATATATTTTCCCTAATCATATTTTTTTTGTAGTGCACTCGAGGGAATATCAATCAAACTAGTGCTGGTTTATTCGTTTAAAGAATGGCTTTTATCTGCTTTTGCAAATAATCTCTTTATATATAGGAGGAAGAGAGCTGGCATGTAAGGTGGCTGTATTTTGTGTTGAAATACAATAATAATATTAAATATAGGCTACTGTATGGGAGACTGCACTCTCTACATTTATATATATGAGATCTTACTTGACCTGTTGGTGGAAGTTGGTCTGAATAAAGGGTTGAAATGAGTCAGGTGTGGAATGAATGAATTGGTCATATTTGGATATATTCTTCATGTTTGTTGTGACATTAGCTGCGTTATATTCCACCCATAATTGGAAAAATAGCCCTATCAGAATAAAAAGCCTCATGCAACCACAGAGATCACATCAGAGATGTGGTGTATACCTTTGATAATCCAATCAATGGGAAATATAGCAGCTAATAAACATGTAAATGTGTTTTTTTTTCTGGTTGGAATAAATGTAGTCTTTTAACCCGTGTTTGCCCCACGAACAGGAAACGTTAGCAGATGTGAGTGAGTTTCTTGATGAGCTCTAAAGGTCTTCTTGTACTTTCCCCACTGTTTAAGGATTGCAGGGCAAGTATGTGCTGCTGAGATCGCTGCTTAATTAGAAACAACAGCAAGCATGCAAATATTATTCCCAGAACACAATGTTGGTCCATCTTGAAAACTGAAGGGTAGAACGGTCTTCTTTTTCATTTTCTTCATCTTCTTCTTCCTTCTTCTTCTTCCTTTTCTTCTATTTCCAGCAGATCAAAAGCTTTACAGCGGGCGGAACCAGTTTGCATGTCAAAAAAGTTACAGCTGCATTTTCTGATGAAATGCTTTGGGGCACGTGAATTCACTTCTTATTGGATCACTTCATTTATCGTCTAAGTGAACAGCTGAAGAAATATTGACCATGTAACCACAGCTATTGTTAATCTGTTTCATTTTAAATTAATTTCCAACTTGTCTAATGAGTAAAGTTCTAAACAAACTACTCAGTGTGTTGTATCAACTGCAATTACTCAGCTGAAAAGGGCTTCTCATGGTCATGTGTTTTATGAGTGGACAGTTGGAAAATAATTACAGCAAAACCACAAGTTCTCTAAACACAACCCACTCTATGCTGCATGGCTACTACTCTCTCACACTAAAACGATTACTCCTTTTTCACTGCAGGGAGAAGTGACATTTATGCCAAACAACTCGACTCAAAATGCTAATAATCAAGATCAAAAGCTTAGATGTTGGACTGAAAGTGTAGCCAAGCAGACAAATCATTCCTAATGGTGAGTGTGTGCCAACAGACCACAGATGCTGGAAAATTGACTGATATACGGTGAATAATGAGTACCTTAAGCTCTGGTTAGCCCTGTTACACTGGGCACTGGAAACCAAGACACCCAGGGCTTACTTCTGCAGACAGACACAGAAAGGATATATTTATCCATCCGCAGTGACAGCTTCCTTTTCTGAATGAAATCATCACTGCCGGGCAGCCCGCAGTCAAAGCCCACGCGCCACGTTGAGTCTGTACCCAACGCCCTGACGGCACGCGGGCACTAATTTAGAAAAAAAAAAGGACCTGTCCTGCGTGCTCCTCCTGTGTATCCGTTTTGTTTACTCAAGGTTATAAATAGGAGCCAGAGGAGGCTGCAAGGTAACTGAGACAGCAACAGCAGTTGGCACACACAGACAAAAGCATCAAAAATCATATTATGATCCCAGTCACCACACAAGAAAACTGACAGCAAACACCCGTTACATAAATTAGTTTAAATGAAATTTACTGGATTGTGGAAAACTTTTAAAGGACCATTGTGTAAGATTTAGTTGCGTCTATGTATGACACACAACCACAAGTGGCCATGACACTCACAAAAAATGCAGAAGGCTGTTCGTAGAGCCAGTGCAACATGGCAGCCTCCATCAGAGAGGACCTGGCAAGGCAGCTGTCGGTCATTTTTTTATTTGGCCAGTAAGACAGTTACAATACTATGGCAATCAAAAACAGATTTCACAAATACACTAACTGAACTTGTTTTCACTCACTTTATTAATTCAGCTAATCATCTCTCTCTTAGAAGAAGGAGTTGGCTCAACATTGCCAGGCTGTAAGCACTGCTGTAAGTTTTATTATTTTTTCAGGTGAATAAGCAAGTAAATTTCAGGGCCAATAAATTATCGTCTGTTATTCACCTGTATTGGTCTGTATTCGTATCGGCGTATATTAACTGATAAATATTGCCTTTGTTAATATATGGACAGATTATGTCAAAGCATTTAATTTGCATTCCGGGGCAAAATGCTCCATAAAAGCCAAATGTATTTGTGATTTTTCTTCATGAACTGTCCCAGAAACACAATTTGAAGATTTGAAGAGTCATGTCAGTTAGATTTACAATATTAAATCGGCCTTTTTGACCCTCAGGTGTGCATAATGTGCAGGTTATATGAACTTATTATTAAAATACAAAAATGTGAAATTATCAGTTAACTTATTGGTATTGGCCAAAAGAAGCAAGGAAAAAACATATTGTGTGTCTCTACAAATAGTGCCTGCTTGGAAATTTGGTCCAGTGTTTTCTGAGCTGTGAGGAGCCACCTATGTGAGCCGCTTTCTTGGCCAGTTGGACATCTCAGCTGCTTGCAGCCTGATTCCTGAGATGATTGGTCAGTCAACATTTGTCGTCATCTCAGGGAGAACATGAGCTGATGAACTGGTCTTTGCAGCTGATTTACTATTGGCTCTAATGTCTCTGTAGCATGATGATGTATGATATAATTCCTTTTGGAAAATAAGTGTTGTATCAGAGGAAATCTAAGCTCTGAAAAGTTCTGGACAGAACAACGCTGTAGATATAAACGACTTATTCTAAGATAATGAAAAACACAACACATTTTCAGGTGATTATACGCTGATGAAAACATATTTATGAATATCATATTCCATTTCTGCCATATGCTGCCAATAGAGCCCCGTAAATTTTACACACTGGACCTTTAAGACACACTTTTAATTCAGTCATCGGCGTGTTACACTAAACGATCGTGAACCTTGAGGTGAAGTTATTATTAGAAGATGACAAAGATAGTGACAGCCAGTAACTGAGGAAGAGAACCTTTCAACTCTGCTTCCACCTTACCTCACATGCACACAGATACACAAACACAAGCGTGACCACTACAAATACCCGAGGTTGTGTCTCTGCTTCCTATGGGCTTGCTTGAACATTGTGTGGATGGTAAAAGTAAACATGGCACATGTACAAACAGGCTCCAGAAGAGTGTGCATAAACCAGGAAACATGCATTTGGCATGTACACCTGACACAGGAGTAGCAGTGTGTATAATCACCCCCCTGCTCCCCTCCTCCCAAAACACTCCGCGTGAGATAAGAGTATAACCAGATGGAGAAAGGAAGCACACAGCTGACAGGGAGAGAGGACGTCACTGCCAAGACATTCAGGACTCATTCGCACTACCGCTCACCATGATTATGATAACAGTTAGTGATACTGGTGGTGCCATGGTAACTGTTGCTATCAGGTAAAAACCTTGTATCCTCAATATGTCAACTTTGAGGAATAGCTTCGGCTGCAGTTCATCCTAATGGGTTCTGAGCGAGCTTAAAGGTCCGATATACAACACTAAGCCTCATTAGATTTCAGCAGACAAGTATTTAAAAGATATAGTGAGCAGAGAATGACATCACACTCCCACAGTGTATGTTGTTATCCAAGCTTCTCTGTTTATCCAGGACAGCCGTTCGTGTTTGTGCATGTGCGTACATGTTTGTGCATGCAAGTCCCTGTCTGTCTTCCCCGTGTCCATTTTCAACATGGCAGCCTAGTGAGTAACTTTCTCATATTACAGCTAAACAGTGCACTAAAATATGTTTCTGACACATTTAAGCAAGAAATAGGCAATGTAGTAAGAGATTCTTCAGCCACGTTTGATCAACACTGCCCAGTTTTACAGTCAGTTTTACAGAGTCACAGTATCTCTTGTTTTACAGCTAAACATTACAATAAAATTCAGAAAAAAAAATTGTGGGAGAAACTGGAAATGTAGAAACATAATCTTGTCCATATTTGATCAGCTCTGCCTAGTTTGACAGTTTCAGAAGTGTGTGTTGGAAACTAGAGCCAAAATGGCAGCTGCCTGGTTACAATATTTCTTGTATTACAGATAAACATTACACTAAGATATGTTTCTGGAAACATTTTATGTGAAAAACAGGCAACTTAGTAACAAAATCTTGATCCTTATTTTATCTTATTCAATCAGCACAGCCTAGTTTGACAATTCGGTTTGAGTTTTGTGAGCAGATGACACTTTTTTCTCCTTATGCTTATAGAAACTATCTACCCGTTCCAGATTCACACACCCACACAAAATCCCAATGCATTCAGAAAATTCATGTGCAAAGAGTGCAAAATGGGTCAGTAACAGCGCCTAGGTGAGAGGGCAGAACAAACACGGAACAAGCAGTCTGCCGGAGTTTTTTGAAAGACCCTTAGCTTACATATCACTTACTAATCACAACTAGTCAGCAATCTGGAAGGACTTGTGGAAAATCATTTCGCCATGTGAGTCCGCCTCTCCTGACCACCCAAGTGACTCACTCTGCTATTTCAGAAGAACTGGCACTTCTGCCAAAGACACTATAGCCACACTTTAAAGGAAGGAGGCAAGGTGAAAGAGGGGAACAACAAACACCGCAAACCACAGGAGCATAGTCTGAGAATGTGAGACGAATGAGTCAAGTTTTGTTTGATATTACGTCGATGCACACAGAAACCACCTTTTAACCAAAGAAACATGGGTTAAGACCCAAAAGAGTTGCGAATATCTAAAAAAACATATGCGGTCTATAAGGATAGCATCTATTTTCTGAAAATGAAAGCTTGTTGTTTTGCTAGGAAAGAGTCAACTTCATGCCCTCACATTGTTGCTTCAGCTTCAGTATGGTCCCATAGATTTCTCTCACTGAAGTCACAAAGGAAACCGTGTTTTCCAAGTTCTCGAGAGTTCAGATAAGAGAGCAATGTGGGGCATCAGATTAAAGGAAGGAGGGCTAAATAGCTTTGTTTGTTTTGAACGAAGGCGTAGCTGCGAGTGGCACGTGAGAGTGAAAAATTCCAGACTTGTCTCCATCTTTTCGTCGCTGAGCTGAGTTTTGATTTCTGCACACAGACAGATTTCGTCACAGCCAGGTGAAAGTGAAGGGAGCAGATAAGCTGGCAGACGCGCAAACAGATGGCTTTGAAAATAGCAGGAGAGTCGCTATAGAGATGTGTCATTGTTTAATGTTACAGCCTCGGCCGTTTGGAGGCTCATTTAAAAGCCATTACACTAACTACCGTTTTACGACTAGAGGGCCAGGTGCAAACTTTAACTCCAGTCAAACTGGGATGGACTGTGGTTTAATAGTTTCTGAGGCACATGTGTACTTATAGAGAGAGTGAGAAGGTTGCCTGGGCATGAACCCTCACAGTCTGTAAATTAAAACCCTCACACCTGGCACTGCTGAGATATATAGTCACACCACTTCAAAATACACACATTCAGACACAGAAGCTGCTTTGGTCGGGTCACCGTGTGGCCCGGAAATGTACATACGCTCAACTGCAGTCACTTAAGCTCTCCTGTTCCCTTCATGCTGGTGACTTCAAAGCAGGGAACATACTTTTATAAGTCCTACCTTGAAAAATTCATAAGTGCACTAATGTATAGGGTTTTATTGCTGATGTCTGAACTGGTGCCCTCGGGGTTCGGCTAATGCAGATAAAAATGGGGCAGGATTCAACATGCTTGTACATAACATCAAGACAGAGGATCAGAAGATCAGGTGGAGAGGCTGGAGAGAGGGGACACTGACTGTGTGTGTATTTGTCTGCACTGTAAAAACTTAAAAACTGAGAAAACTCAAAATTTCATGTTCAATAACAATACTTCAGTTCTACTTCAATAGATTTTTGAGTTCTCAGTTTAACTCCAACTCTTAAGTTTTGAAAAAGGCTTTACAAACTAGTAAAGTTTTGTTGAAATAATAACTCCTCTTTAGATAAACATGGACCTTTCTTGAGTCAGTTCATTTAAGTGACATTGAATAATGGTTAATAACTAAATATTTTCAGTTGCAATCATTTAATTTTCAAGCACCCAAATAAATGAGAAATCAGGGTCATTGCTCACTGTGAACAATTTTTGAAATATATTTTCTATGTCTCTAAAATTCAAAGACTCTCAACTCAAAAGGTTATAGGTTGGCAAAACCTTGTTTAGTTGATTTCAAAACTCAAGAGTTTGATTCAAAACTCAAAAATCTAGTGACGACAGTTGCCTTGAAATTATGAGTTTTCTCAACTTCTTTTTTTCACAGTGTGCTAATCTGGGCACTTGCATGTGTGTGTAGACGACTCGTATGCGTGCTTGGACGCCTGTTTGTGCATGTTTGGTAGACTGAAAAACAAAAATCAGATATGTAGGTGAGTGTACTCCACTGAGCACTTGCTTGCACTGTAGGTAATGTCAACATGTTCAAATCATACTGGCTAAACCATATCCTTGCTGACACCAGTACGGAAACCACTATGGTTTCCATATGTTTTTGGGCAGGTTTTTCAGTCTGTATAAGAGCAAACATATGTCTGTCTGTGAGTTGTGTGTGTATGTTCCACTCTGTGTAGTTTTGCATGAGAGCTCAGAGGACTCGAGGGCGTCTCGGCTCTGGCGAGACACCACAAAACTTTGAACTGCACAAATCACAATGATGAGAGGAGATGAGGTCTTATGTGTTCATTTGCCTCAGGAAGACTGCCCGAAGCGTATGAACTAAACCTCTCTTTTACCTTAAGTATTAGGTCAGACTTTTATTTATATAATATCGAAATGTTTCACTCTGCTCTACGATGATGTTTTCAGCATCTTGCCTGGTGTATGCTGGGATACGCTGCAGCCCTGACCTTGAATGGAATAAGAGGTTTAGGAAATGGATGGATGTTTAACCACTGACACTATGCATATAGAGATAATGGGCAAAAGTGAAACCTATGACAGTAATACTAATTCCTGCAGGTTTTATAAGTCTAGGGCAGTTATATTGTAGTCTAGACTATCCTTTATATGGCTGTGGGAGCATACTGGAATCTTCTCAAGCGACTCACTGGGTCCCTGGATTCCAGTTTAAGAACTAGTGGGTTACAGCCTTGAAGTGTTGCACTTTCCTAAAGCCTACACCCAACTTGTGGTATGATATGTGTAATAAATGAGTTAGTAGCTAATAAAAGGCCCAACTGAGTAAAGAGTAAGTACACAGCCACCCAAATTACAAAAAATATATTACTCTGGATAATCAGGAGGCACTGTCAAAAGTTTTTCAGTAGTTTCTTTGAAAAATATTCACAATTAAATTTATGAAATATGCATAGTAAACTTGTTTTGGGAAACCTATGTTGCTGCTGTTTTTACATGCCAGTGCTGTGAGGGCTACAAAGAAAAGTCCATGTACCATTGGAGTGTATTGGACTTCAGAAGAAAATGACAAAATTTGGCCAAATAAAACAAAAAACTATCTGCATCTGTGTTTTTCTTGTCTTTTTTAAAGTGTTATATTAATAAATTAATATATTATGTAGTTGTTATCACTAACAAATACATAAGAGTGTTCTAATGTTGCACTTTGTCAAGAGGAGCCAATTTTAGATACTTTGTAAACTACTGAGTAGATTAGTAATAACATATCGCATCATATCAAATAAATGTCATTGGCAACACTTCATGGTAACAGTCATGAATTTATCAATGACTTAATGCATGAAAAAGCATAAATTCATTCAAATAGTACTTCATGAACTTTCAGGAATGTGCAAGAATTACTAATATTTCATGCACTTAATGCAAGAACATATATTAATACAATGACTAAAGTATTTCAGTTTTCATGATTTCTGAGTCATTAATAATGTTCATGTCTTATTGATAGGCAAGCACCAGGGCCAAAATAGAAGAGAGAAAAAAACTGATGACTCCATTTCAGTTATCAATTACTTAGTTAGGAAAATAAAATGTATTTTGTATAAGCAACAAATGGTGATTGCAACAAATGTGATTTCCACCATTATGTTATTGATAGGTGGTAAAGATGGACAGGGCACTACTTTATCTGAGGTGCCACAAACATGATGAAGTCATGATGTTCAGTTAATTGTGATTATGATGCTTGGAATTCAACAGAATATAAGCCACTGCTGTTGACCTGTTAACTGCAGACTGAACTATAAAGAAGACATGAATATCATTAATAACTCAGAAATCATGATGAATGAAATACCTGAGTTGCTACATTCATTTAAGTGTTGCTCTTGGATTAAGTCATGCATGAAATACTTTGTATTTATTATATACTTTGTATGTATTAATTCATTATGATTCATATACTGTTATAAAGTGTTGCCATTTTTAAAATATGAAAGTACAATATATCCCTGTAGTGAAATGTAGTGGCATAAGGTAACTTAGTATGGAAACACTCAAGTAAAGTAGTATAATACCTCAGAAAAAGTGTGTAGTTACATTTAGAGGTCAGATGATAAATTCCGAACACCCTTTAAAATAGCTAGCTTCATAACCAAAGCTGCATCATAGCCTTTTCTCCTCCATAGTCTATAAATATCTCAGATACACTGTTGGTTGATTGACTGTAGCTGTGGTTGACTTGAAACTTTTGTATCATGCCTCACAGACACCCAGAAGACGTCACTGACTGGTAAGCCGACACAGTTTTGGGCAAGGCTGCTGCCTGTCCGGTGGGCTTGGAAAACAATTACACAGCCAAAAAGTAGGCCAAGACGTAGTGCACCGAGACCCAGCAGGGCAAAAGAGTGTGTGTGTGTGTGTGTGTGTGTGTGTGTGTGTGTGTGTGTGTGTGTGTGTGTGTGTGTGTGTGTGTGTGTGTGTGTTTGCCTTGGCTCTTTTCCGACCCAACTGCGTCCTTAAGCATGGGAACCATTTTTGTTGCGGGAACAAGAGATGAAGGAGAAAGGTTGGGTCAGGAGGAGAGGAGGATGTGATTCATTTCCCCTCTGACTGTCTCTGAAGGACAACATACAGTGTCTTTCCACTGGTAATGGAGTGTGTCCTCCACGTCCCTGCAGTGAGCTGCATTAAACCCATCCATATACACACACAAACACACACAAACACACAAACTGATTTGAATAATTGATTGCAAGTTTGCTTTTGTCAATTTATCTAGGGAAGAGTAGACATCTCTAACTTCCTGAGGAAACATTTAGGCAACGCTGCTGATAAACAGATAAAGATAAATGCAGGGACACATGGCTACAGAGAGGCACATTCCTTCTCTCCTCGCTCTCACAGACACACACACACGCACATGCAAATACATATCCCAATAATAACCCAGTCCAAACCAGCACCAGGCAAATTTCCCAGAGAGGATGGTTTGAGACTTTTAATACTAGGTGATGGGTAATGCAGAGACAAACAGCGCCATTGTTTCAGGGGACCATATGGGAAACATGAGGTCAGTCTTCTCTGCCACACTGCAACCCTCATAGAGCCGATTTTAGCATCATGGTTAAGTTAATAGCGCTTTTATTGAAGTTACATATAACGATTTGAGCGGGATTTAATTCTTTTTGAGTCAACTTATCTTGACACTGCATGTTGAAAATAGAAATACAAAACTTTCCATTCTAGCATGGAGGCATGTAGCTGTTCACAATGATAACAGTGACAGCTTCTTTTTAGTTTACAAATGTCAATTTTGCTAGCTGACATGACAACTGTTGCAGATTTTATCGGCAGTAGCTAGCTAACTAATTAGTGTCAGCTTCATGAGTTGGTTGATATTTGTCTCCGGTTGACTTGTTTTTAAACAAGAACCCTGTAAAAGATGGCATGTAAATAAAACAGCAGCTTTCTCTTGCATTGTGGGGTACTGTTAGCCTCTGTTATTGGGACAGTATTATAAAATGTACAATTAAAGTGTTTTATTGTTCTAATATCCCCCGTTTGAATGGTTATTAGAGAAATACTTGGACAAGCAAAACAGGGGAAAGATTTATGGTTGTGGATGAGGAAGATGACTAACTGATGTGTCTAGCTAATAACACTGTCTCAGAGTAAATTTAGCTGTGGTTGCTGGTGTGTAAACTTCCCAAATCCAAGAAAGAGCAGGACAGAGCTGCTAACGTCAGTGAACTAGTGAGCTTTTTATAGAAACTCTTTAAAATAATGTAGTTATGCCAACCCTTGGGCTTGGAAGTAAGACTCTGTTAATGTTACTATAGTCAGTATGCTAGTTTGCGGTCCATTTTCATCTTGCAGTAGAGCAGATAACACACTGATTATTCCATTGCTTGCGCTCTTATGGTTTTTCTTCAAAGCTTGACAGGCCTGCCATGCCTACTTAAGGTAGCTATGATTGGATAATCACTGTTTGGGGCAGGGGTTAAGAAATGGTCACTTCATGTGCAGAGGGCAACCCTTGATTTGTTGAAACTGTTGCAGGATTTGTACACGTTGCTTTTTTATTGTGCATGCTGTACAGATTAATTGTGTTTTATGATTTGAAAACACTGTGTTTAAGATCTGGATGGGTTAGGGACAGGAAACATTTGGTTAGGGCTAGGGAAAAATGATCACTCTTGTGAGATCTCTTTGAGACACGACCTTTCCTATGCTTGCCATGGTAGTAAGTGTTACTGGTGTCACATGGTGTTCAGGCATAAACGATAACATTACTTGCCCACCGCTCCCACTGTCTAACAGTGTTGTCAATACTAATTAGGATGACAGACACTACAATGATAGTGTCTGCTCCAAACAACAGCAGTAGCAGAGCTGCAGCACAAAGCAGCAGAAGTCAGATTTCAAATGTAACGCTGTAGGCTAATCACAGCACGAGTTTGCTTGACAACTAGATACAGATGTACAGACAGAAATCCGCTATAAGAACTATACAGAGCCCCAGCATTACCAAACATTCATGAGGTGCACACAAACATAAAAGTGAGTATTCTGTTGTTCAATATATTACCATGAAGGCATCAGCTGATGCTAATTTGTCAAAATTACGGCTAACATGGCTAAACCAAGCTGGCTGACTTGGAGCTAACATTACAACTGGTGTTTACTTGACATTAGCATTACTTTCCAACTCATCAGTGTATTGGATATTTGATAGACCTGGCAACTCAAAACTTAATGATGAACCAACCTCCTCAGCATTTGTTTTGATCAAAGTAAGGGGAAGATCTACAGATCTAATGCTACAGATAGTGTCATTGCTCATATCTCTGTCTTGTAAAATCAGTATAATTGGTAAGCAATCCAGTGTTGGCATGAGTCTATTAACTGGTGGGAAAACTTCCTCACCATGGAATCTCTAAGGTCGACCACAAAATTGATTCAGTGACATAATGTTTGAAAGAAGCCAAGGATCAATGTGTTCACTGCAATCAGCTTGCAGTTGCAGTATAAAGCACACAAACCCAAGGTTAATGATGAAAGCACAGGCCATGCAATAACATGATCTGGAACGATATGGAAAATTCCTTGCACAGTACATTTGACTGTCTTTTGAATTCAATCCAAGACTATATGGCTGCTTCCAAGTCTGTGGGGGTCGAATTGAGTCAATATGATTAAACAGATATTCTTCCAAGCCTGTGTGCTTTCAAGTCAGGGTGAGTCCTTCCAGGTATATCTGAAGCCTCCAAGTTGTTGTAAGAACTTCCAAATAAATGTTATCGTGTCCAACTTCTGAGTGAGAGAATGAGGTTAATGAGAGGCCTTTTATAACCCGATGAGGTCTATCTTCATTGTGCTGTTGCCACATCACACAGTGCACTCATTAGCCTATTAGCTCACATAGTCCTCCAGACATATGGATCCATTTTCCAGGCCTTGACCACGTCGCACTCTCTTTCTCTATCCCTCTTGCTTTCTCTGTTTGCCCCATACTCTCTACACAGGAACAAGTGAGTATACAGCAATTTTTCCCCCTTCCCTTTGCCTCTGAAGTTCCAGCTGCTGTAGACAGACTAATGTATTCCCCAGAGCTGAGCAGCAGACCACAGCCCCAGGAATGGACTGGGCCTTGCTACCAATAAACTCTTTTTCACATAGAAAAAGGAAGAAAAAGAAGACAGAAGCAAGTCATTACACTCAGGGAAAACCTAACTTTCAACTTTCTCACTCATAAACTGGCACAATTGTTTAGTGATTATCTGAGAAGCAATCAGTTTTTATTTAATAGAGAGAACGCTGTGAGGAATAAAATAAGGAGCAGAGAGCGAAGGCAGACAGGAATGAAGAAGAGGAGATTAAAGACACATATTCAGCACGAGTCAGGATATGAATTTAAAAACTCAGATGTGGAAATCTTGCTACAAAATAGCCCAATTCATTCCTGTGGATATAGAGATGTCTCTGAAAACTAAAACTCTAATCTGGAAGCCTCAAAGATAAATTAGTGGGTTCACTGAATGTTTGTTTACACTTTAACATCCAGAAGTGTCAACTCTTCAACTTCCATTTCACTTTCATTCTCTATGGATCCACCGAACAATAAGAAATAGACTTCTTTGTCATTTCTTGTTCTGTTGCACTCACTGTAGGGTGTTCATGACTGCTGCATTTTACTAGTCAAGTAATGTAGATGATATCACCCTGGAATTAGATGAAATAGAGTCATTGATTGGCTCTGAGAGGCAGTTTACAAATGAGCCATGATCTGAGCTTGTCTAAGCTGGAGATTGAGACTTAAAGTGAGATTTATACTATAAAAATGAGGACTTGAGACATAATTTGAGACTTGCTTTGGCCTTTACAGTTGTGTGACTTGGCTTATTTGAGAATTGCCTCCCTAAAGATTTGGTGTGACTTGAGATTTAGATGGAAAAACATTCAAACTGTTCCGAACTCGAAAAATCCTAAAACAAAAGCACACATATCACAGCAACATGCAGGCCTTTCATGCACACCCAGCATATTTCATTACCCTACACATATTTCATTGATCTCAGCTTGGGCTTCAACTAATGATTATCATAAAACTGAGAACATTTGAATTTCTTACTTAAAAAATCACTTCAACCTCTGATCAATTATCAAAATAGCTGGCAGTTAATTTTCTGTCCATCAACTATATCATCAATTGGCCAGTTGTCATTAAGTGTTCAAACATTTTATTACTGACCTTGGAAACGATCTTAACTCAAGACCAAACAAGAATAAACTGTCAAGTCCAACTATAAACACAGCTTCATAAGGAAAATACTGTTTCAAAATGCCTGTGAGGACTTTTAACTTGACTGGGACTCAAGATTTTAATTGGCTTGCTTTGGCAGCACTTCGTTATCTATATCTATTCAGAGAAGTGTCCTTGACTCTTGACTAAAGGAATAATATTTCAAAGCTGGAATTCATAGTTATTACTCTTTAGGTACCGAAATTAAACCCCCTGTAGCTAAAGGTTTGGATGACTATATTTGTCTTTTTAAATGTAATCCAAAATGACAACTTTGCTCGCCTTCCTGCCCTCTCATTATAACTCACTCATCCTCTAATTTCCCCCAGTATTAACTCTCACTAGTTCCACACACACAGACACACACACACACACACACACACACACACACACGCACCAACCTCCCCTCATTAGCAGAAATACCAGCTCCATCTAAATCATGTGGCCTGTGCAAAGTAACCACAAGCCTATAGGGGCTTCATCGCTGACTCATAGCCTGGATGACCTGCTCCAACTTCACACAATGACTTACACTCTTTATCAAGACACGTATACTCATGATGCTGAGTGTTTCCTACCAGTATGACACCCTGGACACATCTGGCTGTCATTTGATTACAATTAATCTGGTTTATTACAATCACCTGTTGTTTACCAACCAATTAGGACGAGGTGTCATGCAGAGGAATGCTACAAATATATTTGAGCCAGCTAAAGACAGAACTGTTTCTACGCCACCGTTCCTACCCTAACTTGAGATAGGATTCCTAACTTCCAAATAAACTCTTCTAAATTTAGGATAACCATTAACCTGTCATACCTATTGTAGTAGCTAACTTACTAAGACGCTGATGGTGTTTGCTATCAGTAGCTAATAGTCATGTTAGTAAACAGTAGCTAACGTAGTGTTAGTTAACTGTAGCAAATGGTAGCCTTAGCTGACTTGTTTAATCTGCTCTTTTATGCTTTTAAAAATGGATACCATAGCCCACTCTCTTTCTGTCATCTTTAAATTTCCAAAACATCTTTGGAAAACCTCGACTCATCTGTCTTGAGGTTAAGTGCCCGTCACTGTTTTTGCACTCTTGTTTTTTTAATGCAACAAATATATAAAAGTTAAGCAATCTTGGACTGAGTGTGTAGGATTTATTAAACTGAGATAAGATACAATAGGTTTATGGATTTGCTTCTGTATTACCACACTGGGAAAAATCTTTTGTTTCTTCCTATCGTAGCTTAACTTATTTTGAAGTTTCTGTAATATGGCCAAAGGATGATAAAATATTTTTTGTACTTCTGTAACATTAAGCGTGAGTCATTCCTCAATCTGCATTATACACAGCACTGACTGTGCACACTGTGCATGTGATACAAACAAATAGAGGAAAGCCCCCTGAATGAAGATGAGCCTGTCATCAACGGACGGAACAGCTCTTATTATAGGATGAACAAAAACAAAGCGTCTGTCACTGCTCTTTTCCGCACTCTTCGCTCACATTGTCAGGCCGAACAAAACCTGAATGTTTCAACCTCTTTTCAGAATTGGAGGTCTTTGTAATACACCTTGTGTTGCTGTCATGAGCATCTATTCAGCTGTGTCACCCAGCCATGGGAGTGAGCTCCATAATGCACTCTGCTCTGCTATGACTGCCAGTCAATAGGCCCTGGATCTCTGCCACGCATTCCTTCACATGACTGTTGGCCGTGATTAACATATAATGTGGATCCCTCGAGTCCAGTAGACAGATAAATAAACACAGACAGACTGGGACGTGGAAAGAACAAGAGTGAAAATGCAGCAAACATGTCCTCTGATTCAAAGCGTACAATATTTACCTCTTTCGCTTTAAAGATCAACACTGGCTACAATCTGGCTAAACAGGTTTTCAGCTGTCAATATTAAGTAATTGTCTCTGCAATTTGCTGGTGAGAGGAGCTGTGAAATATCTGTCAGTTATTTTTGCAGCCCGATGTGTCTGAACACCAGCAGGATCTGGACTGACTGCCAGCCAGCTGTCTTTTAAAGACCCATTTGGCTGCACCTGCATTCTCACTTTCCTCCACTTGCACTCTGAATAATCTCTGAGCTTTAGAACACTTTCATGCCAGACCTCAATCCTCGAGCCTTCAAATGGTCCCAGTTTAACTGGAGAATTACACAACAGTGAGTTAATGTTTTGACTTTGCACTGGCTGAGAGTCCAGAAAACTTAGTACCTTTGCAATTTTTTTCATTCCAGCTGACTTGTAAATCTCTGTACAAAAGCTCATTTGTGAAACCAACATTTGCCCACATCTATTGTTCTCACCACGGAGGCTTATAAACAGGATTTGGAGAATTGTTGACAAACAATGTTATTTTTCCAATACTAACATATGAGAGATTATTGCCTGAAACTCATGCACATGGGAGAACCCAGCCTCATGGCTAACAGTCTATTTTAACTCAAATCATGATCTTAGCCTAAAAATAAGTAAGAGCTTTTGTTATTTAATCCAAATCAAACTGTGACAGCAAACTAGTAATAATAATTTAAAAGCTGAAGATAAAAGATCCTAAATCAACTAAGTCTAAAAATAATAAGTCAACACATAGCTTCCCATGGGAGCTCAACCCCTGTCTCTTGTGTGGAAGTCCTGTGTTTAATTTGTTGTTTAGACCCACACTGGTAATCATGACTAGACATTAGTGTAATTCTTTGGGTCAAGAGCCAAAGTCAAGCTGGAAGCTAACAGAGGGGAAGCGGAGGAAATGTACCCTCCAGGAGGAGGCAGGGAGTAGGAGTAACATAGCATAGCTTAGCATAAAGACTGGAAGCAGATGGAAACAGCAAGCCTGGTTCTGCCTCATTTTGTGTTTTTGAGGACGGCTAACGTGACTCTGCCCCATTTGTTTTTAATCAATACACAAAAGAAAATATAAAAATGACATGTTGTGTGTGTGGCCAAGCGCAGGGACTTCCTTGAGTGTCTGCATCTTTACAATATGCTAAGCTAATCTTATCACATCATGGAATTAGCTACATATTTAGCAAGCAGACTATACTCATATTTTCCAAAATGCTCAATTATTCCTTTAAGGAAGACCTGAGACAGGCAGAAACGAAATAAGGCAAGCAGAAAATGTGTGGATAATCAAGCACTTAGTTTCATCAACATTTACTTTATAGATGTAGTTTTTGGCATTTCACTGGCCTTATGAACATCTAGCACTTTGACTGACCGGTGCATCGATCTTGATGAGGGCGATGTCCGATTTCTCGTCCACATCTTTGATTTTGGCATCGTAGGAGCCGCCGCTCTTGAGCTCCACTTTCACCCGGTGCTTATTGGCCACAACGTGGGCATTGGTCACAATCTGGCCATCCTCTGACACAACAAAGCCAGAACCACTGGCCACCGCCACCTCCCGCTTGGAATAGGTCATCCTGTGGGAGGAAGGACAAGGAGACGGAGGGAATTAGAGTACTGCTATTCACTTCACTCTTTCAAGGTCTTTTCTCAGAACAAACTGACAAAACTGATGCGTGATGTAACAGCAGTGTAAGACTCAAAAGTTGGAAGCAAACAAAGTTTAAAGCTTGCGAATGTCAGAACAGATTTTGTAAACAGGCGGTTAATATATCAACAGTAGGCAGGTAAGTATTCAAAGGTGAGCTTGAGAGATTACGTTAAAAAAACAGTAAGAGGGTGAAACAGACACTTCAGCGTTAATATACAGCACAACCTCAATGAATAACTGCTTTTAAGTCAACCTGAGGCAGCAACGGCGAAAAGACAAGAGACAGATCTGAGTGAGGGAAAGATGGAGGAGGGTGAGATGTGGAAATCAAGAGAGCTGCTGCAGACATTCAAAGAGCCACTTTACAAGCCGCAGTGACAGACCGAATGGAGGCGACACAGACGAAGAATAAAGGTGTCAAAGAAGGATGAGAGGCTGAGATAAAAGAGCATAAAAGCTGGTGAGACGATGAAAAGAAAAGACGTTGAAAGACTGAAGAGGAGAGTAAGGTGCTCTACCAACTGGTGTGGGCTGGTTAAGCACACAGGTGGGCTGTAAATTGTAGTGTGTTTCAGTCTGCCACACGAACACACACACATGGAAACACACACACACACACACACACAGGTGCACAGCTCTTACTTGCGGTAAAGTTCAATGTGAACCACAGACGGAGCAATTCTCTCCACCACGTCGGCGATGAAGTTGTATTTGTGTCTTGGGCTGTCTGGGTTGTCCTGAGCTGGAAGTACAACACACACACACACACACACACAGAGTGACACACACACACGTAGGTTGTCAGACGAGTAAAAACAAACAAAAAATGCGCTTAAATGCTGCATGATGTAAGAGCTGTGTGAGAATAGAAAACCAAGACTTAAAACAGGCCTTTATCATAACACATCGGGGAAAAGACAGTTCATCTGTGGTTGAGACTGTCTAGGTCCAGTCTGGCACACACACACACACACACACACACACACATTTACAAACACTTACCTCTAGCCATAAACCTAACAAATAAATACTTAACCTTGACCTTTATTCTTATCATACCCCATCAGTGACTCTTCAACCACCAACAGGTCTTTTGTCAAAATGGTCCTTGTAAATATAATGCACTCTCTCTCTCTCTCTCTCTCTCTCTCTCTCTCTCTCTCTCTCTCTCCCTCACACACACACACACACACACACACACACACACACACACACACACACACACACACACACACACACACACACACACTCTGTCTGACACTGTATGTATGAAGATTGCCAAAGTCACTGAATCATTTATCCAGTGTTGGGCAAGTCAGGAAATGTTGAGTGATTTACCTGGTAATTAAGTCTTACCCAGAAGACAGTTTAACCAAAGCTATGAATCAAAAGTCCCCAGACCTTTCCCTCTTGAGCTTTTCATCCTTCCATCCGTAAACCCTTTATTTTGCCACGTACCTTTAAGCACTTCGTCTCACAAGGACAATTTTCAGCCATTATAGCTCCTCAAGGACAGAACTTTGTAAAAGTCAAAGGCACCCATAAGCCCCGGGATATCATTGATTGCAGTGAAGGGTTAAGGGAAGAAAAAGAAGCTTTCCACTTTAGGTGCAGTTAAGCTAACACAAGCATGGAATGAGCACCATCTTGCCGTACTGAATGCCACGAAATTATACAGTATGAAAACATTTGTCAACCCACAGGGGGAAAATTCTCGGGATCACTCAACTCAACTTAACAACTCAACTGTCTGTCTGCGTGTATGTTATGTATATATGTCTGTCTGTCCCATGCAGCAAAGAAACTTCCACAAGACGTCTTTTAAACATTTTGTCATACATTGAAAAGATGTCCCATGAGGAGAATGAAAGTTTTTATGACGTCTTTTTATGACGTAGTCTCAAAATCCAATGTTTACATCCACAGAAAGCTGTCATAAAACTGTCTGTCTTGCACTGTTTCTATCCAATTACAAAAAAAAAGATATTTTATTAATAAATTATAAATGTCATTTATTTGGTGCATTGAACAAAACTGATGATGGCACTAGAGGAAAGGTCGGGAGATCAGTTGGAGATATAAGCCACTAGGATACATCCTCTGAGCAATGTTCTCTTGTAGACACTGAGATATTTCCATTAACTGTATTTAGTGGTCAGTTTAGAAGTGGTGGACTGACTGATTAAAATTGCCATCCAGCCACGCCGCTAGTGCTAGCAGAAAATAATTTGGTCATCAACAAATGGAATCACTTTTCTCCAAACCGCCACACGTACTTTCCTTGTTTAACTTTAAATCAAGACATTAAATCAAACATTAAATCTGATAAATGTCAGACGAGTTGCACCACAGTAAGAAAGGGAAGTAATGGAAAGACTGGAGTCATTCTGCCCATGCTAGCTTCACACCCGGGGGGTTCATGGTCAGCCCTGATAGGATTATAGTTAGAGGGAGCAGCAGAGTGTCCAGAACTCGTGTTGTTTCTGGAGTGTCTATACAGGCGCTCAGTCTCTTCCACTTCAACATGTTACGATGAGTGCTTCCTCCTCGCACACAGGCGGAAATTTACCTCCAGAGACGCACTGCGGCACAATGTGATGATAGTAGACTTATAGGCCCAGTGGTGATGATTTGTTAGAGATGGGAAAGCGTGACTCGGATGTAGTGCAGCTCAGTTACAGTGGTGAGCCTGTGCAAAGCCATTCTTGCCTGATTTATACACTGTTACAGATTATTTCACTGCTGAACTGAACTTAGAAAGGCTTTACTGTTGTAAAATTAAGTTGATTTACGAGCCAGACTGAAAAGCAGCTGTCTCCTGAAAGCTAGAGTAGGCAACGTTGTTTAAGTATCATTGAGAAATAATTTCATAAGCTTTCAGCATATTGTAAATCAAGTGGTCTGAGACAGAACTAGACTTCAGCCCCTCCTCTAAGGCTCTGTTTTCAGCATTTAGAGAATCTGGCCCGTGACGGTAGACTTAAACCAATAACAGGTCATCTCAGACAGGGGGGCTCCTATTGGCTGTTCTACTAGTGCAGCTGTACATCTAGAGAAACTCCTGAAGGAAAAGTTGCCATAAAACTGAACGAAAATATTACAAAGAACCCAGCAAATGAGCAACATGGAGTATCACGGTATGTACCGCAGGGCTGAGAGGACCGGGACAGAGCTGAGACACAGAGCCCATGACAGTTGCTCTGGGAGCTCTGGGTCAGAGGGTCGATGGCTTCTAGATGAATTTATTGGCAGAAAGGGAGCTCAGGGTGGGATTCAAAAACTGATTTATTTTCAGTCCCATGTTTCAACTCTCTGCAGCAACAACAAAGAAATCGTGGAGCAGCCAGAGAAGAGTTTGGCTCCTGTTTTTTTTAAATTTTGGGATTAAAAAGTGGATTTATCTTCACGTTTGCTTGTAAACCTGTGTGCAGCAGGGACCACGGAGGAGCCGACCTCACTGTTTACAGTAAAATAATGAGTCTTTCTGTCCATGTTGACTGCTGTCCAGAGAAGAAATGTATTTGAAAGTCACAGAGTGAGAGTAATGTCAGCGCTCAGTACTTTTGTAGCTTCAAACTGAATCTTTATGTTTTGAAATGTAGTTCCTCTCCTCTGTCGCTGCTTGTACTCCCAGGTATCTGCTTTATCACACACAACTGATGTCTGTCGGTTCGTGCTCGCTCACAATCGCCTCGGTAAACTGTTGCCTGCACACGTGAACAACACTCTGCTCGTCTGGTAGGAGGGACTCAGGATGGAGAAAACGTAACCTAACTCAGATGGGTCTCAACAATCAACCGTTTTTAGGCTTTCTACATACTGCAACTTTAAATGCCAAAAAATTACTTATTCATCCTAAGTCCAGAATCTCACTGATGTGTGGATAGAAGTAAAGCTTTCTGACTAGTGTCTTATCCTCATATAACCATCATGTACTAAACAGATGGCTGGCTAAATGTACAATTTAAAATATGTACATAATAAGACAAGAAAAGGAGGATACTAGACGAGGCAGACTTGATTGCAGTTGTAGGTCATTGTGACAAACCAAACTGTTCCCAGTCACAACTCCAATTCACAGTTGCACTATAGTTCGCAAATCATGTAGTTCAATTCAAGCTTATGTTTTATATATTAGTCAGATAGAGCTGCTTCCAGCTGTAGGTCATTATGACACTGACAACTGCTCCCAGGAACTACTACGATGTTGCAGTATGACTTGTAGTTGTAACTGAGCTGCAACATAGCTCAACTTCAACAGCTCATTAGACATTGTTAGCTATATAACTACATAACTTAGTTGCAGCCAACACATGTATTAGCTTGTGCTAGATTTACAAACTGTGGACTTGTTTGTTGATTAGTGGCTGACAGATGTTAGTCAGATAGACAAGTATCTTAACATGAAACTAAGTAAGAAAGCTAAAATACACTCACGGGAGCCACTTTTAAGTGCAAAAGGAGCACTTCACAAGTGAATAAAACAGGAAAAAACAGAACAAATAAAAAGAAAACACATGCAACATCCAGGAAAGGCCACTGCCAGACTTTAAAATATTAAAACAAGATGACTAACATTAGATTTTCAGTCATCTTGTATTTTACTAGCTGTGCCCAATCAGCTGCAGGTTGATTTTCTATTTATACATGTGGGCAAGTTTCAGACAAATACAAACAATCATTGGGACATTTTAGACTTGGACAAACAGGGATAAGACAGCAAAGTAATCAAAAGTCACCTCTTGGCTCTAAGAATATCTTCATACAGGAAACAAATTTGCCAGGCTTCCCTTAAGTTGTGACCAAGCTGAGGAAACTCATTTGCTATCCAATTGTAATAACCAGTGGCGGACTGTAACTAAGTGGATTCATGTACTTAGAGTACTCCACTACATTTTGGAAGCAAATATTGTACTTCTTAAGTTGCAAATTCAATTACAAATGTGCCATTTTGCATAATAAGTCCTTTTAGTTTTGATACTTTAAATATAATCTGATGCTGATATTGTATACATACTTTTACATAAGTAAGATTCTAAGGTTTATTACGCAGGATTTTACTAAAAACAACATATAGATAGACTCAGTCATCACTTATGACCACCTAGAAGTGTGTGTTGATGTCTGTTTCTACCCAGATGCTGTTCCCTCCCTGTAGTTTCTTATTTGCTCATTATTTTGATGTGTCTGGGACATTTCTGGGCTTCAGCCTGTTTGGCAGTGGTGTGTAGTCCTCAGCCAATACAGAGTGCATGGTGTGAGGTTGGGACACATGAACCAGTGGTTACATTACTGTCTCTCTCCTCTGCTCTCTGTCTGTGAGAGCTGCAGATAGAGAGCCAGACACCTTTTTACTCAGAGGGACAGAGTAGACTGAGGACAATATGAAGGATTGCTTCAGCTGCAGTTACACAAAATCCAGCGTTGGGCAGAGGTGTGGACAGATTTATTTGTGCTTCTAATGCAACCACTGTGAAATAACCAGATAATAACATACTGATTCTCCAATTCACTGCTATGTTCTTGCTAACACCACTCCCTCACGTCATTCACTCTCTACTTACAATTTCAGTCTTACAATTTCATTTAGCAGACGGTTTTATCCAAAGCAATGTAGATCTGAGAGCTGATGCTTCTCTTGATCAATGCAGCTGTCTCTTTCCCTCTCTTGTTCATCAAGCCAGGCACGAGAGGCCTAATATGAATGATGGGTTTACAAACACCACCCAACAAATCATATTCTACCTTTAAATGCAGGATTTTTACTACAATTTTCATTTTATTACTACCTAAAGCCCCTACAAGAAACTTTCATACTGTCTTGATTCTGGAGCGCCTTGTGGACAAAAGTGGTAGAGTTTCCACCGCCATAACCACAAAATATAACATCAAATAAAATGAACTAAATAAAAATCTCCTTCTGCTTCTTTTAAACTGATTTATGTGCTACTTACTATAACTTTGCCTGGGAAAATGTAAACATAGGCTTGTTTCATTTGATTTAAAGGAGAGCCTGAATCAGACAGGCATTAAGGTTAACCATATAGAAATAGCCAATCTTCTCGCTAATGGTCTCAATTGCTTTTGTATGCACTTTTCCACAACCAGTTAGAAACTGTCTGTAATATGCTTGAGTAAAAGATCTAATCTAAGAGTTCTTGTTTAATTGCTTCAGTTTAAAGGAAAGATAAATTATTTACACAACAATGGTGGGAAAATGCAGCCCAAACTTATGGTGATCAAGTCCAAGTCCGAATAAAGAATAGAGCTGATCGAGGGAAAACGACTTCTAATAAAAGATCCTAATAAAGTTAAGCATCAGTTAACAATAATCAGATGTCTAAAAGATTGTTTCTGGAGTCAAATCAAGTACTCCATGAGACCATTCAAACACATCATTTAAAAAGAAAGTTCACAGAAAGGCGCTGTCTTTTTTCACCATCTCGCTCTCACATATATACATACAAACCAAAAAAACCCCTATCCTCATCACCCTATATACCCATTACCCCCTCCCCTCTCTACACATTGACCTTCACCACAAGGGTTCCCGCTCTAGATCTCAGCTTCCTTTCTTTTCCAATTTTCCCATACATAGTACCCGCTGTTTTATTGGCGCCTGCAGGCGGAAGCAGCTTTTTCTTTTCCCCTAGACTACAGAAACTAGATGTGAATACAGTAAGGTCAGCTCTCCTCTTTTTCATGCACCAGTGCTCTCAGTCTTAGACACACATAGATTCTCTGTTTTTGGTCAAACTGAGGCACATCAGGGTTTATGCTAACTGTGTAAAATGGAAGTAAAGACTTTCCTACTGTTATTTTCAAAGAATGTAGTAATTGGTAAAAGGTGGATAAAATGCAAGTAGTGTTGTTTCTTTGTTTCCTCTTTACTGGTTTTACAGTGGAAACTAAACTGAGGCTTTAAGACATCTAAACATGTAAAATATGGCCATCTGTCAAAGATAACTCCAGACACAGAGGGCAGCACGTAACTGTAGTTTTATCAGCTGATGATGTGAACATCGTTCACTCTCTCAGGAGTGAACAATATTAATTTATTACAAATTTATCTGCTCAAACACAAGCATGTTTTGGTGCTCATGCTCACCACTTGCACACATCTTTCAGCCCAAACTATGGGGGGGATCAGCCTATCACCTCTTAATGCACAATGTGGTATTACTAGACAGGGTTAGCTGATTAGCATGCTAACTTCAGTAGATATCTCTCCAACACTTTGTTATGTGTCTGTGACATTACATCATCAACTATTACTTCTTCACATTCTTCTGATAATCTATACTGATTTTTTTCTGTTTAAATTCTGCCACATGGCAGAATCATGGCAACCACGGTCACTTAGTTATGTGAATGTTATTATAAAATAATTTCCAGTAAGTCATTGATTTGGGTCATTTCTGGCTCAATACACATCTTTAATGACTCAACAGATGTGAATGTTGGGGCACTAAAGTGTAAAATCATGACTCTTACTTTTGATGAGGTATTGCTTTCCCTTTGCTGCTCTTTATAATACTACAATGACACATTGGCAGGTGACCCGCTGTGAAACTCTGTGTGTAACTCTAACTAACCTCAATTTTCCATTTCTAATTTTGTTTCAGTTTTCCCCATTTTAACTCAAAGAACTTTATTTTTTCCATTTGAGACTTCAGCCTGGGGCAGCAGCACAGTACAACCAGAAACACTCATGCACGCACACACACACACACACACACACACACACACACACACACACACACACACACACATCTGAGTGAGTGAAGAATAGTTTTAGCAGCATAGTTTCGCCAAAATTAGACCATTTCACATTTTGAAAGGTATACAAACCTACTGTCAAACTATAAATGCACAGACCAGATTTCAATCCTTGCAGTTCAGACAACAATATTCATTTGATAATTTCAGAATTATTTACATATGAATATATATTTTAATATAAAGAATCTGAAGCTGAAGTGCCACAATAACACTGTTCCGGTAGAAAAAAACGGAGAGAGCAGATAGGTGTTATTGTAGGCTTTGGGAAGTAACAAAGAGGGCATACAAACACAATATTTTCATGTTGTATTCAAAATTTGGTGAGATACACCAGAGCGTAAGAGCAAAGGATGTGAAAGAGGCTGCAGCAGAGAAGGTCAAGCAGAATGTGAAACAAGAGCAAGATAATTACTGTACAGGCATCGTGAACAGGAAGAAGAACAGATGAGGAAAACAGACAGAGTGACACGCAGAAACATGAGAGGAGACCAACCGATAGAGCAACATAAAAAAGTCAACAACACATGCACAAAGATGATCCTTTAATATCATGAGTGGCTGAGAGAAGTCGGGGAAGAATGTGCATATTCAGCACGTCACCAGCCGGAGTCACAGAGTGCATTCTGCAACATCAGCTGGCAACCAGTCACTCAGCTCTGCAGCTACAAACTGGATTGGGTTTTCAACTGAATTAAAATGTAAGCAGGTTTAAGAAAATACTACAAACCTCATCTGCACACTCACACCTTTATTTCACCAGATCTACCTGTTCACAAACTCCTCATATTCAGTGGTTTAAGCAGTCAGTTCTGTGTCAACAATGTTTGACTTTGTGTACTGGTTCTTTCGGAGATGCATACTATGTAAGTGCAAACCCTCTCTGTCATCTGTCTATCTGTCTGTCTATCTATACAATTTTCTCAGCAGTCTCTCCATTATAACTATCAATCAAGGCTTGAAAATGCCAAAAAAAAATATGCTGGAAAACTGGGTCATTTTAAACAAATATGACCCCGAGGTCACAGCAATAATTTGACCTAATTTTCTTCGCCAAATAAGAACAACTTGCATAATCAACATCTTTACCGTCCAGACTCAAAATGAAATGACATCATGCAAATTGCACTTGCATATGTTTTCTTAACATGGGGCCAAGTTGCAGGGTAATTTAAAGGCGCTCTGAGGGGGTTGAGTTTCTTCTCAGCAGTGGTGGAAGAAGTACTGAAACCTTTTACTGAAGTAAAAGAAGCAGTCCCACACTGTAGAAATATTCTGTTACAAGTTAACAGTCCTGCATTCAAAATTTGTTGTTTCCCTCCACTCTCAGTCTTTATGCTAAGCTAAGCTTACAGATATCATGTTGATCTTCTCATCTAACTCGCCAGTTAGCGTTTTTAGACATTTTTATATAGAAATGTTTTAGTACAGTTTTAAATGCACGAAAAGTCAAACTACTTATTATGCAGTATGGACTGTTTCCAAAGAATATATATAATATTATTGGGTTATAAATATAATTTGCTTTATTTTACATTGCAAACACCTCATGTCACTCTCCTCCTGCCTGTAGGAAAACCTACGGTGGCTGTGAAACTCACAAAGTGTTTGGTTTGTCTCTTTTGGGCTACTGTAGAAACATGGTGGTACAGTATGTTGGTCTCCAATGAAGAGGCCCCATGCCCTCTGTAGATATAAATGGCTCATTCTAAGGTAATTGAAACACATTCATTTCTATCAATGAAAACATACTTGAATACTGCACCCAAATTGCCTGAATGTTATATTCCATTTCTGCCATATTCTGCCAATAAAGCCCTGAAAATCTTACACTTGAACTCTACAGCCTTCATCATATTTTATGCTAAAGTTAATCTAAAAAAAGATACAATGCTAAAAAAAAATGGAGTCAGCATTATCCACCAGCAGCTTGGACAGAAGCACATCTGATGTACCAAATGAAATGTGACTCGTTTTATTGCAGCCATGGAAATTTTCACTGGGTGCCTTGGAAAATCAATAGCCCTCACCACAGTCTTGCTCTGCTACAGACATGGTTAGCTGCTTGGGAATGACTTAACCATTTTAGCTGCTTACATGACTGACAAACAAATGCGGGCGATACAGTCTGCCCTACCACCGCGCCCACACGGTTTTTGATGTACATGTAAACCTTTCCCAAAAGTACGGGTTGCTAATTTAGTGTTTTCCTCGGTGTCTCCTGCCTGTTTTAAACTGCCTTCAACAGAAGGAGGAATTATGGCTTTGAATCGGTGCCAGGCATTCCTTTATGTGACTGTTAAGTGTGATTTACGAGTGACAACAGAAACACAGAGAGGGAGAGACACCGAGAGAGAAAAGGGAGGAGAGAGAGGAAGGAGCTGAGGAGGGGGTCGCAGTAAGTTTCCAAGCTTTGTAAGTTATAGGTCTTTGAGGCAACAGGTGTTGAAGCTCTTCATTGGGATGTTTTCATGTGCACGTGTGGCGCACACTTCAGATGGACATAAACACACACACACACACACACACACACACACACACACACACACACACACACACACACACACACACACACACCCCAACAAACTAGAGAATGATACAATGTCTTTACCACATGTGTGCAAGTGTGTGTTTGAAACTGACCATTTTTAACTTCTGAGTATTTCATCTGTTGTTTTAAGATACAGTATATCACACACACAAACACACACACATACAGCATTGATGATGATTAATGACTCACTGATTATATGTGCACTGGGCTGCAGCAGACATGAGGAGTGATTTCTGTTTATTATTGAGCTCCACTGATTAGGGTGGAATAGTTTTCACATGACACTCTGACAAAGTAGGGGAGACCTGGGAGCATTGTAACACCAGGTTAGCTGTAACACTGTCAGTTTGACTATGATTTAATCATTTCCTTTTTGAGCTCACAGGAGATGTCTCTGTGAGTGACTTTGAGATTTTACAACCAAGGGAATGAGTTTCAAGCAAGTAAAAAATAAAACATTTTGATCTAGATTGTTTTTTTCTTTTGGCTACCATTCAGTGTATTGTACATACAATTGAATTGTTTATAGCTGACTTACATAACCTGAAGTGCCAGTTTCTCTAGTTTGATCTGATGCTTTGCATTAATCCCGTCTTCAAGCCCACATGCTCAATTTAGTGTTAATTTTGACAAGTGCTTTTAATTTATCTTTAGCCTTATTCACTTACTGAACATTTTGGGCAGTTTAAGCCATATTTTAGTCTTTTGTTTGAGTTTTAGTCAAGATTTAGGTAGTCTTAAATCAGAAAACTACCTCTCACAGCTAGTGTTACAACCCACCCCAGTCGCAGGGTAAGTTGAAACCGCTGAACTCCTCATATTTGACATTAGCTCACATAATCTGTGATTGTGTCATAGAAGTTCAATAGTTTTATTTGTAGTAGACAAATACGGGTACAGTGTATCAAAGTTTGAGAGATCTAACATGAGCGACTTCTGAGTTACTGATGCTTACCATCTTACTACCATCCCCAGTCTCCCCTACTTCCTTACTGAAACACTCACATATACCTTATTATTACAAGTGTAACTGTTTAATGATAACCTATATCATAGTTTTCAGGCTTTAGAAAATTCCTTTCTGTTCAGCTAACACTGCCATGGACTGTATTGTATAAAACCAGCAAGCAGATTTTCACCATGTGACTGCTGGTTATGCGTGCCAGAGAAAATCCAAAGGCTCACGTCAAGCTTTACATCGGGGGGGAGAGCTCATGACTTCATTCAACCAGGGCAAAAGTAGAAACAGCTCTCTGATCAAGTCTAATTGTAATGCAGGAACAAGAGCGGAACACACTTGAATGGTGGCTCTTGTTATCCTGAACACATGGGGATTGTGTGCCAGTGATGGCAGCTTTAACATCTGCGTGAAGTTCAAACCAGTGGAGACTGGAGGGGTCATGTTCAAGAGCAGAAAGCAGTGAAGGTGAAATCACACAAAACAAGAAAATGCGCAGATTTGCTCAATCTGGACGTGCAAAGATTTCAAAAGAGAAACATGCTGGAGCTCAGTGCTGTGGTTTTCAAACTGGGGTTATGGGACCAACAAGGGTCCTTGAGTGGGTTGGAATAGAGTATTTTAACTTTTATCACATTTTTTGTAAATTGGAACAACAAGGTGAGAAATAGGGTTGGTAGTTTTGATTGATTGCAATTTATAGGGATCCTGTTGGTCACTGATTGGCTTTAAAAACTTTCTTGCCTTCAAGCATAAAGATTACAAAAAGCTTACTCAGGGGGATCCCTTCAGACAAATTCCTGTCAAACCTGGAGTGGATCTTACAGTAAAATATTCAGCTCCGCAGAAAGTTCCCAAAGACTCATGTTCATTCTGTCATCCAACTTTCTACTAAACCTGAATCTGAATCAACATCTGAGTGTGTTTTGGGTTCTTATTGATCCTGTAGTGCTGATTAAAACAACCTGACGGTTACCTTTCCCGCAGGCTCCCCGCTGAATGAACAGAACAGGTGGCTGCTGCAGCTTCTGCGCCCGGCGGCTCACCCTCTTCAGCTCGCAGATATTCCGGTAGGACACCCCATCGCTCCCACACACCGGCTCGGTGGCTTTGCACACGCAAATCCCGGTCTTGCTTCTCCTCCTCACCGTGACGGTGTACGCCACCCCGCCGGACACCGAGCACTCCAGCCCCTCTCCGCACGTCGGGTCCCCGAGCTTCCCGCTGCCGCCGCAGGCTTCGCCCTCTCCGGACGCACACACCGGGCAGCAGTTGCACACGTCGAGGGTCTGTCCCGCCTGGCAGTCCGCTGGAAGCCGGGGACACATTGACTTGTCACACCGAGCTGGACATCCGACAACGTACCGGCTTTGCGCATCTGCCGGTATGGACGCGAAGGCTACGATTACGCACAACGACAGTGACCAGAACATGATTTAAACCAAAAAATAAAGTTTAAAAAGTTAAATAAAAAGTTTCAAAGAGTTCTAAAAGTGCGCTCTCTGCTTGCAGTGTTACGGGATAGGAGAGCTCAGTAGTGCTGAGTGAGGAGGGGGGAGTCACTTCAGCTGGAGAGGCATTTAACAGAGACTCCACTGCGCAGCCAATTACGCGACTTCACGTTTTTACTGGCACCGCATCATAAAAGCAACTCACTTTCCAGATAATCACAATAAGCACGCTGATTGGTGCGTTTATGTGACGTACTGAACGGAAGAGCTGCGTTATTGATGTGTCCCCAGAAAGCGTGAGGACAAAAATAAGAAACGGAGGAAAGAAACAAGCCTGTAACGGAATGGAAAATTTATTTTAACTGTGTGGCACAAAACTTAAATATGTTCAACCAGCAGCTTTGCAGAAAAAGTTACCAAGCTGTGTGTAAATTCTCCTTTCTGTTGCTCCTCTCAAAGAAAGTAAAGGTATGTTTTAATAGTAGGGGAGACTGACGCCAACCTTGGGGACAGTTGCAACATGATCAGGGGAGAGTTGCAACATGTTAAAAATACAAATTTCATTAATTAACTTTTGTTTTTTGTCTCAATAAACATGTATTCTGAAAACAGCCATTGTTTTAGTATTATAGTATAATTTATGTATTTAGTAATATTTATCAAATAACAGTTATTGTTTGTTTATGCAAACAACATAGACCCACCTTGAGTCAATGTGCAGATGTTACAGATGCTAATCAATTTCTCTATAGTTCAGTGTGACACAGGAAGAATAGAACAATTTTCAATGCAACAAACTTTTATTAAACATGTACATTTGTATTTAAGTGTGAACTATCCTTTCATGTGGCCCACAATGACGTGTGTTAGTTGAAAAATACTGTGTGACCACACACAGTTTTGATATAGCTGCTCAACTTGGGGTCAGTGTGTTGCAACCATCCCCACCCTAACAGCCATGACAGAGCATCGGGTGTTTGCTAGACACACTGACCTAACCACATGCTAACATGTCATGTAGAAGTCAACAAAACGAGGATTCAAACTAGGTATGTTTTGATTATTTCGTTATTTGAGTATCATCACTCTAGCATGTTTCTGATTGAAGGAATAAGACTTGTTGCACCTGTCCCCTGTTGCAAGCGTCCCCATTCAACCCTAGTTGAAACAATGTAATGTTTCGAATGAGTCTGATTCAGTTTTCTGCTCTAGTGATGGCAATCTAATTTTATGGATTACACCAACTCAAAATTAGACCCTATTCCGTCATGCTATTCTTATTTCAGTAAAAGTGCATCACTTGGGTTTCATGACACGACATCCACACATCTCAGATTCTCCTGCTGCAGTTTAACCTGCAGTTCTGTCTTGGTGACTCAGAGAGAAGGTCAGTTTAATACAAGACAGAATTATATTTTTTGCTAAAATAATGCATAATGACAGATATAAAGTGATCCACCTGAATTGATTAAATTGTGTTGTTCAAGTTTTTGTAAACTCACTGAACCAGATCAGCTATCTTAAAAACACACTAACATTAGCAGCGTGCTCATCTAACTTGTTTACTTTTTGAAACACTTAATTTGTGTGTTATCAGTTGAAGTTGTTTTTACTTTTCTTTAATCTTTAAAAAAATGTTCCAACAGTTTTCTGTGTTGAGAAGGTCAAGGTCATCTAATAATTCCTCTGCAGCTCATAGACATTCAGGAAAAAACCTCAAGGACATTTCAGACGTGCCAGTGTTTACTGATTTTCACCCTGATTTAATTATTTACACACAAATGAAAAAAAATGGTGAATAGAAAAACCTCAGTAGTGGAAGCAGCAATGCAGCCCAGATGTTTTATATGCTGCACAGCCCTCCACACATCCTGCAGGCCTATTTCCTGCGTGTTGTTTTTTAACTACCCTCTTCATGAATTAGTCACTCCTGGCATCCACACGACCCTTATGGCTATTTAGTGGTGGAAAAAAAAGCTGGGTGGATTGTGGGATTTGTAGAGTTAATGTAGCGCTTTCACGTAGCTCTTATAAACAGCCAAATTTGCTCTAATTGGAAAATTGCAAGAGAACATCATTAATCCATTTATTATGATCTTATCCCAGCCCTGTGGGTTCTGAGCACCCAGCTGGCGGCGAAATAAACAACATCAAATGTGAATATCCAAATGAAAATAATCATTGCCTCTCAAGTGAAAGTGTAAATCAATCAAAGAGTCATCTAAATATTGCTTTCAATAACTGTTTGTGCCACAAACTCAATGGAAAACTAATGTTCACTGGAAATACCATAAAATGACCTGATTATTTGTTGATATGGCACACATTTACAGTAATAAGGGACCATTTTTTTTTGTGTTGGCGAACAACAAATCACTGTTAGGGTTTAGATGTCTGTGGTGAGTTGTAAAAGAGTCCAGTAAACACTTTGGCATTGAGTCAGTGTCATAAAACACCCCAATACAAAATGATTGATTATGGGCAGAGGGTCATATTCATGGTTTAAATGGTGTGACTGGGTGCAGGGGAGCACCTCTCAGAGCTGCCTGGGAATGGACAGACGAGGCCCCCTGTGGCGCGCAGCAGCTCAGGGTAACACAAGCTTCTGTATCCAGGAGGCAATTAAAGAGGGGCATAAAGGGACGGAGGGCAGTCATATCCTCTCAAAGACTGGACTGCCTTGTACACCACAGGAAACACAAAGGCTGGGTCGCACTAACAAAGATTAATTTAAACTAAGATTCATTCTAATGCGAGTTTTAGCAAAAGTAGGTTTAAAATGAATAAATACTACTTTAAAATTAAACAGAGCTCTATTGCACAATAAAACTAATCTTAGTTTAGTGATTTAATATAAATTAAATACAGTTTAATTAGAATGGAGATGCTTGCTTACCCAAGTTACAATAAATAAATAGATGAATAATAAATTTGAGTGCTGTCAGGACCTATTAATTATAAAATTAGGGTGAAAACCTTTAACTTCCTGCTGCTCTGTCTTCCTTAACACTGCATTGTTTGTTAGCTAGAAAAAGGTTAGGCTAACTAGTTAGTTAACCTACTCATGATGGCTCAGAGAAGCTCTAATTTTTCATACTTTAAGAAAAGGATGTAACACAAGTTTAAGTTTAATCTTTGTTAACGTTAAGGTCGTTTTAAAAGTTTGGTGCAACATGAATTTAAGTAAAGCCATGATTTATTTGGGTTTAAGAATCCATCCTTGTTGGTGCAACCCACCCTAAGTGTACGATGTCGACTTGTAACCAGAATTCAAGGTAGGATAAATGTTTGGAGTTAAATTAGTGGGCATGTTGATTTCTGAGCCAAGACATTTGAGCTTCATGTCATGTTAAAGCATAACAACACACACTGCTGACTGATCTAAAAGTGGATAAAACCCAAACAGCAGCAGCAGTACAACCTTACAGCATCATCAGACCCATTATGCGGCAATACTCTTTGGAGCACAAGGACGTAGGCGAGAAATGGTGGGAAAATCTGCAGATGAAAACAACCTCATCTATAAGAAACACCCATTCTCCAACCAAGGCCAGCGAGCATAACCGAGGATGGACGCCACTGAGGTCTGTGTGATCTCTCCACTCCAGTCTGCAATGATGACTTGGCTGTGAGGGAGGCCCTCCGGAGTCCAAATGGGGCTTGCCTGAAGCCACACCAAAGTCTGGCATCCTCCAATATGGAGCTGGGATGTACCATGTGAAGATGGAGTGAAAAGAACTACAGTAATCATCAGTGTGTCCAAGAGCTGTACATCCAAGCTATCCTACTGCCTACACACGCAATGTCTATAATAAACTGTACATACAAAGACTGAAGCCCAGAATATGTTATAGCTCTGTATCTGATTTTTCAGTCAATCAATGATTAAACTAGGATCATTACTAAATTATAGTGAATAAAAATGGTCAACCCTATTTCAACTGCCAAAAACTTTGATAAAAGTTGAAATGCTGTATTCATCATTTAGCTGGGGACCTCTACAACTCGCTGAAGGACCCCTGTTTGAAAACCACTAATCTGAATGATTAAAGAGGCTTTACATATTTACTGTTGCTCCATGACCCCACTCTGTAAATCCATTTATACAAACTATATGAAGCCAGAGGCTGCACATGTAAAGAACACTTCATTAAGAGCTGATGAAGGATTACCCACATGTACATGACTACATCATCAGTGTGTAGGCACTGCTGGAATGGAATTAATACATTTACTCCAGTACTGTAATTAAGTAAAGGTTTGACTGAGGCTACATGTACATTTCTTTATTTCCATTTCACACTACTTTATACTGACACTCCACTACAATAGACCATTTTCACAGCAGCACTTTGACATGAAATAGAAGAATAAACACAGGTCTTGCTAATAACATTATTCAGGTCAAACAGAGTCAGGGTGCTGCTATCGTCCATGTTGGCTCACTGGAAAGGCTCTGCTATACTAAATGGAATGGGACCTTAAGTAGTATCTTTGGCCTTCTTTGTTATTTAGCTTTAGTTGGGAGTGCAGACTAAGATTATAAACTAGTATATAAAAAAATAATGCACCAGTCATAATCTGATAATATAATAAATGTATATAATAATATAACACAGGCTGTTTTTGTATTTTTTCTTTTGCTCTAATTTCATTTTGTTAATAATCCTTGGGCTTACATTCTTTTATCTAATATTTTCAATGCAGACATCTATTCACAACATAGTATTGCAACCTTTATTCATGGGTGTGAATATGACTTCCTTCACTGTGCACATGCTGTGAAAAATAGATATTTCCTTTTGATAATGACAGATTCTTTTGAAACATTTAAGCTCGTTTGATTGGCATCACTATTTCTAGTGGTTGTGAATAATTTTGCAACACAGAGAGGAAGGTCAACTATTAATAACTGATCAGCTCTGATTCAACATGACTGCTTTCCAACTTTCAGTGGAGTGTTTTTGTGATGATATGATCATTACATAGAGTAATATAAAGCACATTGCAATTAAAATCAAATTAATTATTTGTTAAAGTTGAACCTTAATTTGATTCTTTTACATGTGCTTTCAATCATTAAATACAGTATTTTGTGCCCTGATGTTAATTACAGTAGTGTTTGATTGTTAAAGAAATCTAAGGCACCCAAGAGTTAACAATTTAAAAGCCTTTAATACTTCAACAAACAGCCCCAAAGGCAACCATTTTGCACTTGCTCTGATGAGCGCCTTAATGGTTGAAATGCGTAAGCCTGTCTTTAACTGCTACTTTGACTAAATACCCATGTATTATTAACAGCTTTTTAAAAATCATCACCCTCTTGAATGCCTCATATTTCTTCAACAATACAACATTTTGGATCCCTAAAGTGAAGAACACCAGGATACTTTTTTCACACCCAGGCAGAACTTCCATGCAAATTGTTCTGACACTTAATAATTGTTTAAAAACCTTTGCAATTTGCAGATGGTATTTTGAGAGCTGGGAGAAGAAATGTGGACAATAAGGAGAAAAACATCAGGCAGAAACATAGCTCATTGTACTGTAAAGGTCTGTAGAAGTCTGGTGTGTCCTGTCTGCAGGATTTTTGTGTGTTTCAATCAAATTCTTCTCCCAGACAGAGCTCTGAAGTGTCTCCTGTGACATCCTGTGTGCTGTTCATGTTTTACTTTCCTTTTAGCACCATGTTTTCAGTCTACAGAACATTGATGGAAGTAAAACAGTGTGGAGTTTCTTTTCTCACCACAAGAGGGCAGAAGGAGCCTTGATGAGTGATGAATGCCAGCAACAGTGAATTTTTCTGTCCAGACTAAACTAAGGCACTAACTTTACCTTCACAGACTAAGTGTGCTCTTTGGAGATAAATAAAGCACAGTGCTGAATGATACTCCAGGAAACCTGAGCACATTTTCAGTGTTTATTTCTTTCAAGTCATCCACATAATAAATAGAGACAATTCAAACTAATTACACCGGACTGAAACAGGGTGAACTAGCTTTAACTTTGTTGAGCTGAAATGAAGCAGGCACTTACAAAAAAAAAAAAAAAAAAAAAGATTAGTGTGTATTATTTAGCAGGACTTTTTTAAATAAAACCATGAGGCAGCTGCCTCCTGCTGGGTTGGCAACACAGGTACAAGGAATATGATCGGGAAACATCTAAAAGCATATAAAAAATAAATCTGCTGCACACAGTTCTATTCTGCACACACACACATACACACACACCCACACACACACAAAGAGCGGCTGTAGATTACCAAAAACTAAAAACAGAAAGACAATCTGAGGAATCATTAAAATGTTAACATGCAACGGAAATGTTTGAGCTTTAATGTTTTTTTTCTATTAAACCAAGATCCAAAACGCTTGCATGGTGTTCATACAATATAATCTTCAAAGATCTGCAGGTTTTATAACTCGTGTCTGCCAGGACATGAAGCTTATCTGTAACTGACCCAGCCCTATTGCTGAAGTTTTTATTACTATGAATTACAAAATATATACAAGCGTTGTACTTTTTGTTCCTTTGTCACATCACCTAGTATCACAAATGTGAGTTCACAAAGTCTCGCAGGCTGAAATGAATACAAAGAAGCTGATTAAGATTGTGAAGTAGAGCTGCAATGATTAATCGATTATTAATCGGTTAAGTAAATGGCCAACTATTTTGATAATCAATTAATGGTTTTGAGTCATTTTTTAAGACCAAAGTCAAAATTTTCTGATTCCAGCTTGTTATATGTGAATATTTTCTGGCTCCTTTACTCCTAAATGACAGTAAACTGAATATCTCTGGCTTGTGGGCAAAATAAGATATTTGAGGACGTCATCTTTGTCTTTGGGAATCACTATTTTATGACATTTTATAGACCAAACTGCTAATCAATGAATCAAGTGATGTTCCTTGATTGCATCCAAAAGTAAGTAATGTTTTTCTTTTTGCACTTCTGTACAGCCTCTCAATTTAAAAACAGAAGTGGATTAACTGTAAAAACAATTCACTGTTAATTAGCTTGTGGTCAGTAAGAGAGAAGATTTATCCCTCTGATATATTTAAAGATAAAGACAAATTTTAAGTTAAAGGCTTGGCAACTGTTAAAAGATGTGGCTGCAATACATCTGGTCTAATTATTACACACAAATATGTTGAACTTTCTGTAACTAGTTATAGATCAGTCCACAATCTTTGAATTATTAATATTAGTGTGAGGATTTGATCTCAGACTAGGCTTGACACATATCCCTAACACTGGCCAACAATAGCAGACAAATCCAGAGTTACAATAGCGAGTGTATGAATTGACCACACAGTTTAAATGAGTAGATTTGAGTGGTGATGAAAAGCCAGTCCTCAGTTTGAACACTCTTTTCAGTCAAGAGGAAATAGCTTGCACTTGAAAGCTCCCTTATTTTCTTGGCACAAAGTGGTTTACAAACCTCCGCTGCCCACAGAGACCATCGAACGCATTGTTGTGCCTGTACAGTTTAAAATAAAGCTCTCTCGCTGAAGTCTAATCAGCATGAGTAAACTAAAATGTGTAGTTTTGTTTGACAACATCAACTCTTAGTAAATAAATACAGGACTGTAAATGCGACAGCAGGCAGGCAGAGGGGTGTGGGTGAAGACTGGGTCATCTTTGGCACATGAGTGCAGTTCAGTGGTGACCCGACTTGTTTGTCTAGCACACTGACGGCACTGATGGAGGAGCTCAAAAGGTGTGTTTGTGGCGTTGTACACTGTCATCCACCATCAGCTTTGGTTTGAAAAACCAACGCCTGCCCTTTTTAAGCACCTGTTGCGCACAGTTTCCTCTTTAAGGAGTCTCCATCCAGACAAACACGTCCTGTTCAACAGCTCAGACCTCGCTCACTGGCAGGTCAGCGTCATCCAGGTCCAGGGGTGGTTCAGGCATGTGGGGCTCAAAGCTGCTCCGCCGTCGCCATGGTGACTCCTCTGAGTTATTGATGGTGGTCACAGGTGGCTCGCAGGTCACTTTGCCAGGCGCGTCTCCTGCAGGGACAGGCGTGCTGGCGTGTGGCTGTGACTGGGTCGTGGCAGCAGACTCATGAAGTGCTCGCTGTCCCACGCCAGGCTGCGAGCATGTGCCGCACGAGACAGCAGCCCCCCACTCTGGGTAGCATGGTGGCATGGCAGATATGGGCGAGCGAGGGACGGGGGGACCCGCGGGGCTGCGGTAGAAAGTGGAACGGCTGCCGTGTTCCTGCAGCAGAAACAGCGGGAGAAAACAAGAGTGAGGGAGACAAGACAAGTGGTTGTTAGTAAGAAAAGTGAAATCCTTAAATGTGTAGCTTATTGAAGCGCTGAAAGTGAGTTACAGACTTGGTATTAAAACCAGCGTGTGGGGCCTGATGCAGCTTTAGCAGAGTTGGTACTGAAGGTTGTAGGTGCTGAAGAATGTAGCATTGCTAGAGAGTGGAGATGGTGGTAGTAGCAGTAATAGTAGTAGCAGTAGTAGTAGAAGAAGTAGAAGTAGAGGTAGCGGCTGTAGTGGTAGTAGTGTCAGCAGGTTTTAGTTATGGTAGTCTCGACAGGTTGAAGTGGAAGGAACAGAGTGCCTTAGGAAGCAGTGGTTGGTTGTTGCTCGTTATTTCACAGCTTTTCATTGTCAGATTTCAATCTCTGAAACACAAAACAGAAGCATGGGAAGAAAGAAGAAACACAGCAGAGGCAGTGAAAGCAAACAGGAGTAGCCACTGAGCAGTTGGTGAAATGTTGTTAGAGAAACACCCCAGCTATAACGCATCAAAGTCTTCGAGACTCACAGACTATGTGTCTGTGTTAATACAGACACATAGTTTCTCCCACACAACTTCTGATCAGTAAATCCACAAAGTATCACTTAAGCATCACAATATTTCAAAATCAGTTTCCTAAAACAAACATGTCTAAAAATCCTGAGTAGAGCCACACATGTATTAAAAGATGCTTCATGCTGAATCCAAAGGTCCAAAAATCAAGCTCATGCAGACTTTTAGGGGACAGATGGTCAGATAATCTATCACAATGAAGACTTGGAAAATTTCCTGCTGCTCACTGCACAACAACATCCCCAGTTCCAAAACAGTTGGGACACTTTGCAAAACATAAATCAAAACAGAAAACAATGATTTGCATTTTTTAACGTATATTCAATCAAATACAGCACAAAAATAAGATATTAAATGTACAAACTGACTAACTTTATTGTTTTTTTGTAAAAAAGACACTCATTCTGCATTTAATGTGGGCAACAGGTTTAAAGAGACTGAGAAAGTTGTGGAATTCTACAAAAACACTGTTTTAGAACATCCCACAGGTAAACAGACAGCATTGTGTATCCTCGATAGGCTCAGTTCTTCACAACCATGAATGCGGTGGGGTTCACCACCTTGTGAAAAACTGCATGGACAAATAGTCCAGCAGTTCAAGAACAGTATTTCTCTACATAAAACTCAAGGAATTTAGGGATTTCACCATCTGCAATCCATAATATCATTAAAAGATTCAGAGAATGCAAAGAAATCTCAGGACATGACCTTTGACACCTCAGGCAGCACTGCATTAAAAACCAACATGTCTGTATGAAGGATATTACTTCATGGTCTCAAGAACACTTTGGAAAACTGTTGTCAGTAAACACAGTTTGTCGCTGCATCTACAAATTCAAATTAAGATGGAAAGTCAAGACATATATCAACAACATCAAGAGTTCAGGTACTAAACTGGCCTGCCAGCATCCCAAAACTGTTTCTACTGAAAATGAGTGGCGCAATATGAAGCAAAAAAATTAGACAATGGAGTCTGCAGACTGTTGAGCACTGTAAGTCATATATCAAGAAAGAAAGAATTTCACTTTAAAAACTCTAAAACTAGTGTCCTCAGTTCCCAAACTATAACTGAAAGATGTTAAAAGTAAAGGTGATGTAACACAGTGACAAACATGTCCAGGTACCAAGTTTTTTTGGAATGTATTGCAGGCATCAAATTCAAAATTCAGTGTATATTTACAAAAAGCAATTAAGTTAATCAGACTGAACATCAAATATCTCGTCTTTCTGTACTGTATTCAGTTGAATATAGGCTGAAAAGGATTTGCGAATCATTGCATTCTGTTTTTACTTACATTTTACACAGCATCACAACTTTTTGGAATCAGGGTTGTAAATTAATAGATACCATCATATAAACACACAACTTCTTAGCTAAAGGGACATTAGCTCTTATAAACTCAAATATCCAAATGTAATCAACACACCACTATGAAAAAAGTTTGACTCAGGACATGTGGATTCAGCAGTGGTGGGTCCTTGTTTCAAAGCTGTTAACATTTAAACATTTAGCACACAGAGGTATAGGAAGTCAACATGGAAACAAGTATCTTATTATTGTGTGTATGAGAAAGAGAAAAAAACATACAGGCAGCGAACAGGAGGGAGGAGGAGAGACAAGCAGGATGTCACACATCTAAGACAGGTACACAGCTGCAGCAGACTGCAGAGATAACAGAGCATGAAGGGAAGAGAAACAGAAGGTGTGAAAGACACATGTACCCAGTCATAAAGACAGAGATAGAAACAGGCTTAAGGTATTCCTAGCTGAGCTGGTCAGGTAGGTCATGCAGTGAGTGTATGTTTGTGCATTGATTGAAGATGAACTCATGTTTATTTTCATTTTTTACACAATAATGGTGAGGACAGGCGAAAGCTGTGAAGGTGAAGCTAGAAGGGAGGGAGGGTGGCAGTGACTGCAGGTCTTTCCGATGGTTAGATGGTCATATTCCAGCTGTTTAGAGTCATTCTGTACCTGAGCAACATGTGACTTTTTAGCATTTGAGGTACTAGAGGTGTGCTTGATTTGAGTTGCCATGCTTGTGGCGACAGTCATCACATGCGAGAAAAAGCTAAATCAAGCGCACATCAAGCCTTAAAATTCCTGAAACAAGATTTTTTTCATGTTTAACTGGGGACAATCTCAGCGCACTGAATGAAATGGGCTCAAAATCTGAGCTGAGCTTTAAGTGATAGTGCGGGGAAAATAAGCAAAGGAAGAGAAGTGGATGAGAGAAGCAGCGAGGACGAGGGCGTGAAGGGAGGAGCGCTTGTTGGGTTATCACAGCCATACTGAGGATGTGGTTGGTTCTTAGAAAAAAAAGGAGCATCAGATGTGCCATCAGATCTGATCTGCTCTCATAATGTTCTACAACCACAGAGGGCCAGCCAGTGAGTGGAAAACAGTATTTAAAAAGGTGAACTTATAGTTTAAAAGGGGGGATTTAGACGAGCTGACATACGTGCTGCTGCACTCCCCGATTCGGGACGTATACCTCTGTATACAGGGGTTCGACAGCCGTCTGGCCTGCCGCATCTGCAACAACACAGTGCAAAGCAGTATTAGAGCAGATGGGCTGTCTGCCCACAGGGAGAGGAGGAGAGAATGTGACAAGTAAAGAAAGAAAGGGAAGAAGAGGACAGAGAGAAGAGGCACAGGAGAGGAAAAAGAAGGTGAGAAAAAACAAGCGGGAGAGAGAAAAAGACACAGGAGGCAAGAAAGAAGGAACTGTAGAAAGACAGACAGCGCAGAGGCATTGAGAACGATTCCAGTCTAACCAGAGGGGACCAACTGCGGCAGAGGACACTCTCTCCTCTGCAGTCAGGACTATGGAGCTGGTTTACTTCTCTGTTCTCACTTGCCAAGTTTAGCTGCCTCTATGCATGTAGTACAGGCTGCTGATTGAACTAATTAAGCAGTTCCAAAACTCAGGTCGTGTACTCACACAGATTTGCTGGTCTGTGTGCATACAAATGTCTTTCATTAGTGGTTATCTCACATACTAATGGCCTACTTCAGTTAAAAAAAAAAATCAATAGAGGAGCGTCTGGTGGCTCAGGGTTGAGACAACAAACAAGAACTGGTGACCTTTGTTGCATGTCATATATCATCTCTCTCTCCCCTCATTTTCTGTCATCTGTAAACTGTTGATTGTCCAATAAAAGGTATTTAATGGCAAAAAAGTACCTTACAAAAGCAAACAAACAAAACAAAACAGTATGTTGGGTGGTGATGAGGAGGGATGAGGAAAATGCAGAACTGGCTGTGCCAAGTTCAGGATGAATACTGCAAAACAGCTTAATGGCCTATTATAGGGGTCAGCTACCTGTGGCTCTGGAACCTCATGCTGCTCTTTTGCCCCTCTCAACTAACTTTCAGTTGTTTTGACAAAAATGATAGGTAAGCAATAACAGCTCTTTTTTGTAATTATATTTGTCCTTTATCATTAGGCCTGAAGTGGGGATTGACAACCTATCAAAAGAGACATTTTTGGCCAAAAAAGAAAAGAAAATCTGTCTGGAGCTGCAACTATTGACTCCAGGACTTTTCTTCTTTTGGATTTTGCATCCATAGCAAGCCTAGACAGACTCAAAACTAGCCAAGGGGTGGGAATCTCTTGGTACTTAACCATTTGGTTCAATTCCGAGGGCTATGATTCGATGATAAAACGATTCTCAATGCATCTGGATGCATCAAAATTTTAAGCTTTTCAGCCAGTAGTGCCAGTCAGATTGTAGCCATCTGCAGCTGCTCACATAATAGTTTAGAAGTAAACATGAAGTACATGTTACATTTAGGGGTGGGAGTCTTTGTCTGATTTGATTCAGAATATAGTCTTGATAGACTGTAAGATTTTTTTTTTCTTTTTTGGCCAAAAATGGCTCTTTTGATATAGAAGGTGGCCAACTCCTGGACAATTCCTTTGTAATTAAGAGCTTTCTTGCCTTTTCCTAAATTATTGTTATTATCCTTGTGACTTGGTAACAAATGTCCCAAGGCCCCGTACCAGTCCATGGCTAAGGCGATGGGAACTACTGGTGTAGACTACACAGAGCAGAATTAGACTTAATCAATTTGTTTACAGACTATTTAAACACAACTAGAACAGGTGTGTTTAATACCGTTAAAGTAGAATAGCTCAGTAGTCAAAGAGTAAATTAATCTAAAACATAAAGCAAAAATACTGTTTCTGCTACTCTGCAAAAAGGATTTTCATCACATCTCTGTAGGTTGCAGGTGTGGGAGCTCTTGTGAGAGCATCAAACTGCAGAACAGAATAATCAAGAAATGACATGAGGAAAACAACACCAATAAATCTTGAACAGTCTTGACTTGACTACACATATCACCAGATGTCACTCAGTAACAAAATTTCAAGTTCTGCACATGAAAGTCACGTCTGAAGTCATTTCTCCTTTCTCAGCAGTTACATTTGAGGTCTTGAATTAAGTCTACATCTAATGACTTGAATCTATACTATAATGACATTGTGCTGTGCTGTAGTGCAAGATACATACTGTGGCAGCAGACCTCCCAGGACCCCGCTGGGCCACAATGGCCCCTGAGACGGCCTTGATCCAGCTGTGCATCTCCTCTGGGCTGTCCGCCTGGTGGAGACAGGAAAGAAAAGGACAGTGAGTGACTCAAAGTCAAAATATGAATACTGATAGGAAGGGAGAGAGACTGCTGGTGGACAATCAAGAGAGCAATCACAGTGTTTATGGACATTGTAGAGTGGGAAGGTAATCAACTGTACATTCCTTTCAGCACAGAAAACATCCTACCTGGATGTAAAAAGTCCTTGATGTGGTGACGACTTCAAACAGATTATCTCTCATCATGATGTCACTACAACAAAAGCAGAAAACAAGTCAGATCATATACTTGATCATTTATCTCAAGTATATCTTTATCTAAATCAGAAAAGGTAAACACCAAACCCCTGGACAAAAAACTTTTTTGGTACAATGGGAAAATGCCAGGACATGTTAAATACCTCTGTTTGCACTCCTGGACTTTGTGAACTTCTTTCAGTGGGATCATTCTCAGGGGCTCTTTCTCCTAAACACAAGAAAATAATATCTGTTCAGAAACAAAAACTTAACAACTGAAATACACAGGATGAATATTACAAATGTTTTTTTGTATGTTGGCTAGAGATGAGACTGTGTTACTAGGTTTTTGTTTCATGGGGACAGAAGACAATGAATGTTCCTAGAAATAGCAGACTGCAAACTAAAAACCCTAATGGTTGTAACTTTCTTGACCCGGCCATTTGATACAGCAGACAGAGAGTCTATGTCCTTGGGGCCTGTTGATAGCCAAATAGGCAGATAAAGCTGTCAAATAAGGGCTGACCCAGACAAGGACGGGGTATGGGACATGCAGTATTATCCTGAGGACAGTCTCTGTGTGTGTGCATGTGTGTACATAAGGCTAGGGGGGAACAGGGCTTGATAGGACATGTGAAGTGAAGGCACTGAATTCCACAGACTGCAGATAAAACATGTCAGGACTTGGGCCTGTGTGTTTGCTGTTACTCTGCCTCAGACTGTGGGTGTGAATCCAATCCTCACACTTTGTCAATAAAAACATTCCTTAAAGGCGTCATATAAGTTAATTAAAATTAATTACCAAATCTGACTTGAAGTAACTCATTGCATTCTCTTCCAGTAGGAAATATCGCCGTTTCCAGTTCCTCATCTGGAGAACAAGAGGAAAAGATGTTCAGACCTTTTTTATAAGTTCCAGGCAAAACAAGATCAGTCACATTTGCTACAATAATGAAAACACAATTGTATTTCTAGTTATAACCTTGTTCCTACCAGTATTAATTCTGTTGACAAATAATTTTCCTCAACGACTGATGAAAATGAGACAATAACTAAATAAAAGCTAATTTATGCTAACAAAAACTATTGATATTTTCGTCAATGACTAAAAACACAACAAAAAATGTAAGGGAGGGATGAGTTGGGAAGACAATACAACCAATCAGTGCTAATCCCTTTGTGTGGTAGGGAGGTTAGAGGCACACAATGGGATAGTACTGATCTACTCATGAAGTCAATTAGCATACACTTGCCATGTGTCATGTCTCATAAACTGGAGAAGGAGCCAGACAGAGACATTTCACAATCTCAAGGAAAAAGAGACCCTTTGTAAAACTGTGTGGAGCAAATATCACCAGTAAAGACACATGAACTTTAAGCATAATTTGCAAATGACGCACACCACAAGGCTTTTTAGTCAAAAGACTTTGACTAAAACTTTATCAAAATTCGCTAGTTCCTATCCATAGGCATTTAAGGTATAAGGTGCGGAGCTGTGCAGAAGTTGCATTTCCTTAGGCAACCAAATTCTTTACCATAATCCAGTTGAAATCTCACGGTGTCACATTCAGAAAAACAAAAGACTTTAACTGCAACTGTTCCATGAATCTTACATGTTGCTGCATGGTGAGGCTTGCTAAAGGCAGTGGACTTTTGTTTTTTTGTGTTGTTGTACTATATAAAGCCAATGCCACCAAAACACGCCTAATTTGAAAGAGTTCCTTTTCCTATCATGTTGAAACCAGCTCAATCCAGCACAGATGCAGGTACTCACCACCGCTCCCTGCTTGACACAGTAGCCTGACTTGATGACCGTGTGTTCCTGAGTTGGCCTACCCAGGAAGTACGGCAGCTGGCTGTGGGAGCGATGCAAGGCCTCACGCTCCGCTCTGTCTGTACCATCACCACCTTCTTGCTTGAGGATAAACAACAACAGAAAAATTGTAATTTCAAGTTCAAACAACATCTCAAAAAAAAAAACAGAAACGCGGTCTGATGGCTATCTTTTTTGATCACAAAATATATCAGCTACAATCCCTGTTAGACAGACTTTTGTGAGCCGTCATCGTGATCATTATGACAAATTTGTGAAGAATTAAGAGAAACAGGACCTGCAAAAAAAACATCTGTCAGCAGTAATTTTCCTATTTTGCCCGGTGAATGTGTACATTTTGAAAAGCATTGTTTGTATGTCTTTGTCTGCCAGTGGGTGATTTGATGTTGTCAGCAGTTAGGTGGAAAAAAGTGCATATATCAGTACTGGCAATCAGCCAAACTTAGTTTAAGCATAACAGCGAAAACCCAATATCATACATCCCTATGAAAAAAAACCAACATATAAATTAATAGCACAAAGAAAGTTTTTTCCTAAAATGTTAACATGAACATACAGTTATTTTTTTATATTAATCACTTTATCGCTATTAGAACTACATTTCAGAAATCATCAATAAAATGCAGATAAAATCAAAAGCAGCAAATTCTCACAGAAGAGAACCTGGAAAGCAGCAAACTTTTGGCATTTTTGTTTGATAGATGATTAACTGATAATTAAGATAGTTTGCAATTTTGTTTTTGGATGACTAATTGATTACTCATGTCAGCTTTGATACTTTTATGACAACATACAAAGGTCTGTGGGGAGAAGAGTATTTTAAATGCAATAAGTGATTCTGGAGAGTCGACCAGGGAATGAGACTCAATCAACTCTCTTACCGATGGCGCCAAAAATAGACTGCCTAGCTCAGCTATAAAAGGTAAAATTATGATTATCAAAATAATATACACTTTGCTTACTTTCAATAAATACAGTAATATTACTTAAAGTCATACATGTTTAAGTATGTGGTGCAATACAGGTGTATTTACCTGTGTCTGGGTGACGATGGGAACTCCTCCAATGATCTCTGTCTTGTAAGAGACTTGTTTCTTGGGTCCTACAACATCTGGCAATGCCTTCTGGTTCTCTGCATTCTGCTGCCCATCAGACAACTTTGGCACCTTAGGAAAACATAAACACATTAGAGTTGAGAGGTCTGAGTAAAAATTTTCATTCAGCACACAAATATGTAACAGAAATTGTTTGTTTTGTTGAATTCAGCTGTAGGGTGGAAAATATACCTTTTCTCCATAGTTAAAATAGAGTACGTGATTTATAGATATGCAAAAGTTCACAATCCTTTAACACATTTAATATCCATTTCCTTTGTGGATGGTTGAGGCTTCATGGAGAACAATGGAAACAGACCTTTATCCCAGCACTCAGTACAACAATACAGCATCCTGTTAGTCATGCTCTGACTCACTCCTATCTAGTTACTTGACAGTCGACTCATTCATTTCTACAGAAGAGGAAGAAATAAAAGTTTCTCCAAGTGATAAAACATGAGCCAAAAAGAACAGATTAGTACAGCTGAATCAGAAGTGGACGGGATGTCTTGTGCCTATCTGTGTATGTGTGTGTGTGTGTGTGTGTGTTTGTCTCACGGTGATCTTGGTGGCTTTATTGAGAGCGTTGACCCAGTCCACAAGGTCCTGCTGGTCATTGGCCTGCAGGAAGAACTTCCTCATCCCAGCATTGATGACTAATAGATCATAAAGAACAGCAGTGGGAGAGAAAGAAAGAGTGAAAGTATATTAAGACTTCATTCTCTACACTACAACATCTGATTCATTATATGTTCAATATGAATCACATGCAAATAAGCACCACAAGAACAAAGATGTTCTATGCAGTGGGTGTTAGGAGAACAGATCTGCTGCCACAGATTTCTCTGGAAGTGAAAAACTACTGAGCCAAGGGACTCTCCCACACCATACCAGCAGCACTCTCTCTCCATGTGGATGATGACCCAGCTAGATCCAGCTGCCTCAGACTGCCACCACCTACCCACTAGTAACCATGACGGAGAGGAAAAAAAAGCCCACGGCTACCAAGCACCAAATATTCTCGCATATTTTCACACCCATGTGAACATGAGCAAAGCCCGTTTTCAATCACAAAGAAATTTTTGGGTCAAATGCTGATTAGCTATGGATCAGGATTTAGGAGCTGAAAGAACTCAAGTCTCTCATTCTCTCTCTACCATAAATCCTTCAATTCTGCAGCTCAAACCGTCCATGTGTCTCCTCTATTTCCTTTCGACACCATGTGAATAAATTACATTAAAGCTGGACTGGTAAATCTGGCGGGGGCGAGATGTAAAAGGCACTGAGAGCTCAAACTCTGTGGCACAATGAGGATCATTCTTCCCTGTTCTGTGTCTTTGGTCCAGCTCTTAGACATATGCTAGACCTCACTCTCTCTCCTTTTTCCATTTCCCTGTAAATAAATCTGTCTGTCTGGTCTCATTCAGATCACCAGCATGATTTAATCCAACGTTCAAATGTATCCGATGTATGTTTAGCTGCTTGGTAGTGGTTTAATTGTAGTGGTGTCTTGGACAGTGGGAAGACAGATCTGGGAGGAGGGGTCTCAGACGTGACTCATAGTTACACATTATAAAACAATGTGTGCTGCTGAGAAAAACGCAGCTGAGCACCAAAGTTCACACAAATGCACCACTCTTGATCTCTCTCACAACCCCGCCCAAGGCACAGACCATCCACCATCAAGTCTCTACTTCCTTACTGTACAAAAAACTGTAAAGTGATAGTCATTACCTAATTTTGCTAAACATTTCCTCCCTATGTTTCTTCCTAGATGTAGGAATGGGACAGGCAGCAGGATTCATAGATATCAGAAAAACATGTGGCACACAAACAGCGATTTAAAAATAACATCATACATCTCTGAATCAGGTTCCGATTAGGATGCCGGCATCCTGTCTAAACCTCAACAAGGCTGGTGCGCACACATGGCCACACACACACACACACACACACACAGTCACAGCAGTCAACAGGCTAGTGTTTCCTGGTCTTGAAGCGGATGGAAGAGAAGGAGAAGGGGAAGTAAACAAACAAGGATGGACGTTTACTCCTAAATAACCCCAAAGAGAAGTTATATTTATGTGAAATTTTCCATTCCTGTCCTGACTGCACAAGGTGAGAAGATAAAGATGAGATGCACTAATATCTTATTTATTTTTTTTATAAAATATTTACTAGTAGGATAAAGAAAATTTACAATTTTTTTCTTTACAAAAAATTCTTCTTCAAACTTCTTAAATGTGACTATTTTCTGGTTTCTTTGTTCCTTTATGACAGTACACTGAATATCTTTGGGTTGTGGACAAAGCAAGACATTTGAGGACATTATCTTAGGCTTTGGGAAACACTGATGGACTTTCTTCACAATTTTCTAACATTTTACACACCAAACAACTAATCAATTAATCTAGAAAATAAGACACAACATAGCTTATTGGCGGTTATATTACACTCAATAATCACTGAAAATGTAAATGATAGTTTTCAGGACATAAAACCAATGTTGATCTTTACAAATCAAGACTTGATATTCAAATAATGGCATAGCTGTCAGTAGAATTTAAAAAATGTTTACACTGAAAAATTTAATAAAAGCAAGACCTTAAAATCAAAAGTCAAACTGAATTGTGGATATGGAGAATTGTGACACAGCCAGTAGGATCAGAGTCATGGTCAGTTGGGGTTAAGTGCATTGAAGATAAAAGCTGTCAGTATGCTTCATCAGAACTGCCTGGCACATTGTTGAATAGCTTCAGAAACTCCTTCCTCCAAACCCTTTCTGAAGTTGGAATTGGAGGGACTGTGTCCAACCATTTCTGTAACTTTACAGAATTGACATTTACACCCACTTCATGCCGTGATTGACCAGCTGTGCGGAGGTGAGAAAGGAGCCGGGGTTTGAACTTCTCTCTTTAGCTCTCTTTTTTCATTTTTTAGCACAGCTATTTCTGGAACTTTTTATGGTAACAACTGAGTGCAACACTATAAATGCCACGCAGGAGAGACTGAAAGTCCCCATATTTAAATGATATCACATCTCCTTCCCCTCTATTATGTCCAACTTTTCAAGCCGAGTGTAGCTGTTTGAAACAACTATGAATAGTTTTGTTTTGCGACCTGCAAACCAGTTCTTCTGTAGCAATACCCAGTCCTAAAGGTTCAGTACTTTTAAACCATACACAAGTTGTTGTGATGGATAGTGAGAGAAACTAAGTTGCATTTGTTGGCTTGATTCATTTTTTGTTATTAAAATTATTATTAGATGAGTGCAAGTTTAATTTGGTGTGTTAGTTTGCCTTACTACACTTGTTCTGGGGTGAAATGTAAATGGGGCTCTCAAGTCCACAAGGTGCCTTTAATATTTAGAGTAATAGAAAAAGATGATACAAAAACCACAGCTGCTCTGCAGTAAAATATGCAGGACAATTATAAAGACAGAGCTGTCGAGAGACATGTCTAATTTTGGAGAAATAATTATTTATTAAACTTATATGATCCAAGCAAATGTATCAGGTGCTAACACAACCATGTTGTACTCTCCTGCATCTTAATGTGTTGGCTAAACAGATAATGTTGAACAAGGCTGCCTGGCCAGTGGTGGAGAAAGTAGGAGAGCAGTGCTTGACCAAGTTTAGAGGGCAGAGAAGGACAACAAAAAATCTTCCCTTAGGTTAATTAAGTGTACTCGGCTTTGGCAACCAGTAATGCTGATGTTTGCAAAACACTGCGGGATTTTCTTAAATTCCAGACTTAAAAGATGTTTGTTTCACATGCTCTATTACTGTTTAATATTAGTATTTTAAGTGCTGAGAAGTTAATAACAGATAGACAGCTTGTGATGATCAGTGTCTTACCGAAGCAAAACTCTGCCTTAGGCCTCAGCTTAGTGGCATCGCTGACCTGGAGGAGGACAAAGTTCAGAATTGTTAGCTTCCCAGTTCAACCAAATACTGTAAATTGATTCTATTTATAGATGACCTTATCATGTTACTGTCAGATAAGCTTCAGTGGCAATTTTTCTTTTTACCTTAGAGATGTAAGTGAGCTTGAGGGAACCAACACAGTCTGCGCCAACAGGCAGATTCTGTGAGAGAACGGTAAAGAAAACAATATGTAAGAAGAGAACGCTAAAACTAACCATACACCATTTATTAAGGCAGGAGACCTAGTTGTGGTGAGAGAGCGAAGTCAAGTTCTGTAAAACAAGTCAATATTACAGAGCAAATACACTATACTTTGAATGTACTCCATAATAGTTCATTTCAGTTTCTTGCTGTGTTTCTGAAACTAGGGGATCCAGATTTAACATCATTAAAATTTAAGCTTTTTCAATCTAAAAAAAGACAGGGACTTACTGAATTATTTAAAAATCTCTCCTGCACTACATGATTTATGAATACTTCATGTAACAGCGGACTTACAGATACAGCATCTCCAAACCAGCATGATGTACAAACTAAGAGGAGAGTTACACTGTAATAACTGTGACACCCAGAGTCATAGAGCAGAAAACGATGGCCGCTGTGGTCAATGCAAATATCACCGCTTTCTACAGGGACTCATCCAGGGAACAAGAAAACAAAAAAAAAATCTGAGGTTTAGTGTTAAACTGTAAGTTTATTCTAGCTGATTTGAACAAATTGTTAGATGATAATCGGGCTGCATATTTTAAGTGAATTATTATCAAAATCACAATATAATCAAGTGTCTATCCAAATCCCAGAAGCTGCAATATTTGATAAAGGAAAATTGTGTGACAAAATAGCATCAAAATCTAATACTGTAGTGCTGTAGAGATGGCCTGCTCAACAACTCTTGCTCTCCAAATGCAAGAAAACATGTTTGTGTCATGCAGACCCCAGCAAATGTCACATCATCATGATTTTAATGGTTCTTTTCAGTGAAAAAAAAATGCAATGTAAAACTGATCATTCCCACTAACCATGAATCATATTACAATCTCAAAATCTGTCAATCACAATATGTTTATACATCTTATCATGCAGCCATAGACAATAGCTAAACACACACACACCATTAGCCCTGACCTACTCCTGTTCTTTTACAATGTGCTTCGTAATTACTGTCAACTGGAATTACATAATACTAGTTCTCCCATTCTTGTTCGACTGTCTGGCAATGAAAACATTTAGCCTGAACCTAGCTTTGTGTTCATAATGAGTGAGGAAGTGGCATGCAGTTAGCCTGCAGTTGCATGAGAACTGATCATCCACACTGATAACTAACTAACGTAAAATGGCATGCAGTTGCCTGTACATTGTCCGACTTTCCATCAACAAATTAAACATTAGCCTGTGCAGTTAGCTGGAGGATTTTTTTAACCCCAAAATAAAGCTAAGAGCTAAGCTAACGCAGCTCTGCGTAATTACCTGTGGGTTGTCCATGAACCACACCAAGCTTCCCTGCTGTGTGTCCAGTATGAAGTAACGGCGCAGGAACTTGCCACTGCTCTCGTTCTCCTCTATGTCCAGGAAGCCACAGATACGGTTCTGACGGTCCACGTAAGGCATCTCGCTGCCGGGACATTCCCTGGCCTGCTGGGGCCGGGAGTGGAGAGGAGCGTGAGCAAGTGGGACCGGGAGGAATTCCTAAAGGACAGAGAGAAAAAAGTGAAAAGAGAGACGTGTGAGGAGGGAGGGAATTTTAGTTGTCTTTGTGGTGAGCCTTGCTAGCATGTCCCTCTTTCTCTCTGTATCTACTGTATCTCTGGTCTCTCTGCCACCTGGAGCTCACTAGGCTATAGCCTGCCAGGGGATCATGTGACACAAACCACAACCCCGCCTTTATCCTTTTATATCAGCCTCTCCCTCTTTTGCTCTCTTGGAGTCCCTCTTTTTTTCTCTTGTAACACACTGTCACTCTCTTCTACCTCCTCCACCCACCCTGCCTTGCTCTTTTTCTTCCCTCTTCTCTTGCGCTCCTCTCCTCTCTTCTTGCTGTGCTATCTCCTCCCAACTGCTCTCTCATCCGATTTGGCAAGCCTCTGGCCAGCCCCTTCTATCCCCTCCCTTCCTCCACAGCTGAGCACCCACTTGAGCATGGTCAAAAAAATAAATAAATAAATAAAACACCACTGAGCTCAACCATGTTCGACACAAAGAAGCAACACAGACACCCTCAGGAGTAGCACAGGAGAGAAAGTGCAATATTTAATCTGCTGAGGTCTGACACATCCCTGAAACCTACAGCTTACTGGAAGCCAACAGAAAAGTAAATGATTAGTGCATCTGTTCCGTCGTACAAGTGTGAATGTCACCATCAAGCCCTGTGTGGGTGGGCGCAGCATTACTGTAGGCATATTGTCATATTAGTCTGTTTAAGCTGCTGTCTTTTTGGACTGAGCCTAAAATATGTGATTGAGATGAGTCTTTGGAAAACACAGATAAAGACGCTCTTTCTCTGGGACATTATGAGCACTGTGTGGGAGGATGGGGGCAAAGCAGGGACAAAAGGCCTGGTTGTTGTACATGGACTACGAGCTGAGAGCATCTCAGCTAGCCCCTGTATCTATCCGAGTCATCCCATTTGACACAGAGGCACGAGAAAGGAGCAACACTGTCAGAAGCGACAGTCTCAACGCTACACAAACAGTGATTGTCATGTGAGAGTGAGAGGCGTCTCTGTCGAGTTTAGTGATCATGTAAATTAGGTGCTGTGCACAAGTTCATGTGCATGCATGCTGTGCATTTCAGTAATGCAGAATAGATGTTAGAGATAATGTGATGCAAAATAAAACCCTTATGTGGTTGAAAAGGTAACCACATACACTAAGTAAGCATATTATGACAGGTTAATTGGTGTGCCAGTTTCAAAGTCTGTGTGGAGAAACGGGTTTGTTCAAGAGGTAAAACCAGTACTGCATTTCTGAGGTGATACTTGGGTGTCAATAGAAATATATAAAGGTATTAGTCATTTTTTAACATACCTGTGAACAGATAAGATTAAAAAAAATCAATAAGGATCATTAAGTACTGCATGGGATATTTTGAGTGGCTATAATAAATATTTGTATAATAAAAATATAGCAAACGACAATGTGAAAGAGGCTGCTTGTAGAGAGAATAATGACCCAGATCTCATCTTTATGGAGCCTTGTAGACAAGCAAGTTTTAGCTTATTGTTTAGCTGTCCATAGCTGGACAGTTTTGGCTCCCTCTTACTGCTCTAACAGTCTTGTTTTCGGCTTCAACTGACAGTTGTTTTCAGCGAGAAAGCTCAAACACCCACATTGAACTACCTGCTCTGCACCAACAGCAGGCAGACTGTGCTGGTGAACATGGTGGAGCTTTTAACAACTAGAGAGTTTGAGATTTTCCTCAGGAGTAAGCAGACCAACAACAGAGCTAAAAGAAAGAAAACACAGCCTGCTTGATGTGTCCAAACAAAAAAAAAAGAATTCATTGCTCTTGTGTACAAACTATGTGGTCGTGACACATTTTCTAAATCTAAATATGTTTAGCATTACTACAGTGATTTGTGGTTACTTTCAAATTCACAGACACCAATATCTACAATTAGCCTATATCAGTTAAAATTCAAATGACATGGATATTTTAAACTCAACAAATTCCTTCAGAACCAACCTATGAAAAGCTGATGAAGCTCCCCAGATTGGGTGAATCCTGCACACTGCAGTCTCTGCCTGCTCCAGACCAATAGTTACCTCAGCAGTTCAGGATGAACTCAGTTTGGTTTCTGGCTGATGGACCTGACTGTAGAGTGCTAAGTTTGGCATCTATTTCTTATCACCAGTAATTAAAAAAGAATATACCATACAATTTATCTTATGAGCTTTTATGGCGATATAGTCTGAATTACTGTGTGAGACTTTAACATTTATTTTAGTGTACAGATTACCATTGGATTATTCATCATCATCATCATATATTATAATTTTTACAGACTAACTAAAGTGCTCATGTAATCTGTCCATTGTGTTGAGGACAAACACACACAGTATTCCAGTGTCTATTTGAGTACTCCAGGCTATGATGTTTACATGGCCAAACATATCACCAGGACACTTCAAAAAAAGATCATTGCCAGGATACTAATGCACATGTCCAAATGCACTCATTCTGTCCAGGCTCATTTAAGTGAAAGGTTACAAAGCAGGGTTTCCTACATAATGTATGCAATACTGTAAAGAGCATGAACGACTGTGAACAAGACAAAGTAAGAAGAATATACTAAAACTAAATCAAGACAGAAGACAGCACATACAAACAAGTTGAATGGTCTAACTCTGAGAAAGGCAGTGATATTGGCTGACTTCTTCCTAGGTCAAACATTCCCAGGGTAAACTGACTCTTTACATTTGTTGGAAGGCTTTGTCCTCATCACATGGCAGCCAACTGGTCACCCAGGACAAACCATAAAACAACAGTAAGGAGCAGCTGGATGGCCCAGTGGAGGGTCAATATTTTTCCTTCCATGATCTTAGACCACTGCCTTATCATTGAAAGTCGGGCAACAGCTGGATATAGTGGCTGGGGAGCAGAAAGCCTAGATGTTTTAATATCTACCCACATATGCTTACCACATATAAACTGCACAGCAAATTTGATCAAGAACAGCAGTAGTTGTGCATTGTCCTCTATGAGAAAGACCTTTGAGGTTCAAATACTAGAGGACCAGAGGTACTTGAAAGCAAGAGTCGGGACCTCACTAACTGGCTCTCTACAGGTCAAAGGTGGGACAGGTCATTCCGGTTCAGGTGAAAAGCGTAATTTCTGGTCAGAATCCGGCCGTGATAGCGACACGTAAGGCCTGCAGGCTTGACAGGCTTTGGCCTTCACAATAACTCAGACAGGCAGTCCTGTTTATCACAGCAGTGTGATAGGAGTGTGGGTTTATGTGGCTCCAGAGCAAGACAAAATGAAGATGCTCACTAGTAATGTCAACTAAGTTAGCAACATTGACTATGTCTTGAGTTATTAAAACACACTGACCACGGAGCTCCAAAAGCCCACTTCAGATAAAGTAAATTTAGATTAACGTTACAAACAGCTACGTTAACGTTAGCTCGCCAGATTAGCACAACATTTGTGTTAGCAGCATATAACTACGAGTGTGGCTCGCTGGCCTGAAGTTAACTGGGAGATATGGCTCAGATTAGCCTGCTATTAGCAACAACTTCACACCACAAACTTACAAATTTAAAACACATGTAACAGTTTATCAATGTACTATATAAAACTAGCGTGTTTCTGTTGTTGGACCTGCTACAAACAAGTTAGCTAGCTAATTTTCTCTGGCGTTCTGGGAAACAAGTTTATAACGTTACACGGTAACCTAACCTAGCTAACACTGGCGACTCGCTTTAAACAGTCTCATGAAATATAGCTCGAAACTTTAGCTGTATGAAACAACAAAGCTGAGTTTATTTGTCTTGATAAATTATATTTAACGTCCCGGCTCAACTTACCCAAGTCTTCCCTTCTGTATCTGCTGCACTCAGCGGCCGTTGGTCTGCTTGTTGTCAGGTCGTCCTCTGTGCCTCAGCCCATCTCCACTCATCCAGAGACCGAGCTCCAGCGCTGCTACTGGTGAGAGTGGAGCAGAGATCGTGTATAATGAAGATGATCACTCTGTGGTTTAAAAAAAAAAACAGAACAAAACTAATGGTGCTTGGTTAGATAGTTTTTAAGTAACCCTCAGAGACAACACTGTTACCAACTTTTCAAAAGAAAAAAAAAAAAACTGTAGTGGGTGACATCCTTAATCCGGTAAGGAAAACCCTTTCAGTGGGAAAAAATGGAAGACGCTATGAGCTGGAACCATTAATTGATTATTTATCAACTATTTAATTAATTGCTCACTATTTTGATGATTGTTTTGATACTTTTCTTAAGAAAAAATCACGTTTTCTGATTTCAGTTGATCAAATGTAAATATCTTCTCATTTCTTTACTCTTCTATGACTATAAACTGAATATCTTTGGACTGTAGACAAAACAAGACATCTGAGGACATCACATCACCTTGGACTTTGGGAAACACTGATCAACACTTTCATCATTTCCTGATATTTTATGGATCAAACAATAGTGAAGTGATTGAGATTAAATTGAAGATTAATTTAAAATAAAAATAATGTGGCCTTATGCAAACAGACCAAAATCTGCTGTAAAGGGCAGTATGATGCATACATGTATGTACCTTCTAAACCTTAATAAATACAGTATTGTTAACAACTGAAAACATGGTGGTGTGGAAAACACTGAACAAGGATGCTTCAAGTTCTTTATTTATCATGTACACAATTACAGTGAAGAAGTTGTTGGTAATGAAATTCTTGTTCTCAGGCATCCTCCAACAAGAAAATCACGCAAGTAAATAAGAAATGAGAAAAAAAGAATCAATGACATAAGACCTAAAATTAATTTAAAATATAGGAATAAAATACAATATAAATACATTTTTAAGTTCTGGTGCCCGGAAAAGGAGAGCAGAGTGACACCTCTTTCCTTTTATCACCTCTAGGTGTAAAGTATGAGACAAGCATTGGGTGTCAACACATGGGAAGCAGAATAACTACACCAGAGAGGTGATTTAGCGACATCTAGCGTTTACACGCTGCAGCTAATTTGGTCTATTTTCCATGATGCATTGACATTTTGTCATTGCGTAACATTAATCTGGTGATCTTTACTTAGCAAACGCTTTCTTCAAGCAGAATGTGGTGACAGAATTTTCCCTTATACTCTGTTTACACGCAAATGCAAGCTATATATTTTATTTTGATGTGGTTCTTCTTCTGCTTATTTTGATGATAGGTCATGTTTTCATACGCATTTTTCATTTCATTGCATTTTGCATTTTTCATCTCATAGACTTGGGAAAATATAGGTCACAAGCCCTGCATCCAGATTTTTATATAGCCTAATAAAAACAAAAAACAAAAATCTCAGGAAAGGGCAAGGATATACAACTGCTGTCACAACTGTCCTCAAGCTGAGCAGTCACATCAGAACAAACCAAAGTATTTTACATAAATATAAACAAGTCACTGTTGAGTACATAAAGTGATAGTTCACCCAAATACAAATGTACATGTTTAATAAAAAATCTGTTGCATTGCAAATTGTTCCATTTTTCATGTCTCATACTGAACTATAGAGAGACTGAACAGCATCTATAACATCTGCATATTGACTTCATGGAGGCCTACACACAAACAAAACTCAGTTACTGTTATTTCATATATATTACTAAACAAATTAATATTATTGTAAAATATTGCATATTTTCAGAATACAATGTTTATTAAGACAAAAAGCAAAAGTTAATTGATGAAATTTAATGTATTTTTTAAATATGTTTCAGCCATCCCCTGATCTTCCTCCTTTCAAATAAAATTTCTGCATGATATGTTACATGTAATCATCTATTAAAGGTATGGGCAATGATCAGAGAGATGCAAGTGATACAGAAAGTTATGGTAGGTCTAGTCCAAATAGTGTCTCACCTATTTATATTATAAGTTCTGTAAGTATCTTAGATTTAGGCTAAACTTAAGCTCGCTTAAAAGTTAAAAGAACAGGTTTAGCAGTCAGTCAAATAATACAGCATTACGTGAACCAGTAGAGTCAGTAAGCTGCCCTGTCTGTCAGAGTCGATGGGCGTTAACAAACACAGGAACACACACACACACGGTCTGTGTGCTGCAGGTGGAAAGTTTGAGTGTGTAGAGAAGCAGAGGAAAAGGCGGACAGGCTGCTGTCTGTCCGGTTCATGTGAGGTTTCTTTGTCTTCATCTCACCGTGCGACCTCTCTCCTGCGGGCTCACAGAGGAGTCCACCATGGAGGAGGAGGAGGAGGAGGACACCCACCCGGAGATGAGGCACTTTCCTCTGCTGTGGCCTCTGCCCAGGTCCCGCTCCAAGAGCGACAGCTCCGGATTTCGCTCCCGGGTGCTGTTCAGGCTCCGGGGAGCCCGATCAGGTAAGACAGACCACACAGCTGGAACTCTGACGCTGTAAACCTGGAAATGTGAAGAATCCAGTCATAAGAGATTGAGTTTGAGTTAACAGACTTAACTAACTTGAGCCATATAATGTTGTTTTATTCATTTGAAATTACATCATTTATCAAGCATCAGTTAGAATTCAGCAGAGACATCACTTATAAACTGCGTCTGGTTTTCATCAACATTAAAAAAAGTTTCAAGTTATACTAATCGCACCTGGCTAGATAGCATCTCAATATGACTGATACAGCAGCAATGACTTCCTGCTCTCCCACACAGAACAACTTTCCCTCTCATTTTCTTTCACTTTTCACTCTGGATACCTCAAATGAGCAAACACGGTTTCTTTCTTTTTTTTCTTTCCTTCTTTCTTTCAACTGTATTTTCTGTACCTACAAAGTGTTTCATGATTTATTCTTGTGCACTGAATCACAGTGGATGTAATTAGTCTGTAAGTTCATCATAAAAAGCCCTAATTAACTCTTACAATGACATGCCTACCTAAGCATCACTGATGCACCCAGTTGCTTTTACATGTCACATAATAGACTGAATGGACATTGTGAGTAATAAAGGTGTGACAAGTGAACTGGTTTGTGAATCATGAAGACAAAAGAAAAAGCTGCTTTCAATCATTAAGTAGTGTACAATCAGTTTATTCATTGTCTTACATCTGTAGCCAGTTGCACATTAGTACATCAGTGTGCATTTAAAGTTTTAAACTTTGACATGAAGGTGTTACATTGTTGATTAAGTGTAAAAAGCAAAGTGAAACATGAGGGTCATGAGAGGTGCTAGAACATTTTCATAGGCACTATAAGACCTTGGCCACAGTGTTAACCATCTATGTGTCCTAAGCGTCTTACCTAAATGTCAGTGTCACAGTTTTGCTGCCTGAAGCCTCTGGCTGTTGAGCCCTTGCAGCCTCATATATAGTTTCAATGGTTAAAACCACTTCCTGTCAGCCGACTTGAGCGTTAGTTAGCTGCTCTCTGCTGATGTCACACACCTATACTCTGACCTGTCCTGCAGACATTAGCTTATTCCTTTTGCATGAGGGCTGTCTTGTTCTGCAGTCTGATTAATTTATTATAACATGAAAGTAATATTTACATAAGAAGCGGCGGTCGTGTTACTTGTCTTCAGCTGCCACAGGAAGTCTTCTGTGTTCATGGTTTAGTTGTAATTACAGGAAACGATCATGAAGTGGAGCAGTTAGGAAATTAGATGTCCGAAGTTGTTTATGTCTCCTACCAGTTTGGATTTTGAGCTTCATGGTTTGAACTGTCTTGGCCTGAAAGTTAAAAACTAGAATTGATTGTTAGATATATCAACTATGTTCTCACATAAAATCCTCACATAATTAGTTTTCTAATTTTTATTTTTATGTAGCATGGACTGAGACCATGCTTCTGGATTCAAAACTGAACTAAAGTCACAAGAAATTAAACAGCAATTAAAGAAATACAATTACTAATAAGATTTACATATTATGCTCTGATGCTCAGTAAAATGAACTGTTTGTAAATCTGTCAACAGGGGGAGCTAACTCACCTTTTTACAGACATCCAGATAAACCTTGTGTAGTAAAATGGCATCTTACACACATATGGTGACATTACATTTTTCATGTCAATCCCTCAGAGTGAAACATTAAAAACATGCTGGGTTCCTTTTGCTCAATGTCTGTGATGATCTGAAATGTAGATCAGGTCTGGCACAAGAACAGTATTTCTCTTTGAAAAAACAAAACACAACATATAATTAGGGTGCCCTGGTATCTCAGATGGTTGTTTGCATGTCCCATGTACTGAGACTGAGTCCTCTGCAGTGGCCATGGGTTCAGTTCCAGCATGCATCTCTTTGATGCATGCCACCCCCACTTTCCTGCATACCATCTGCTGTCTTATCTAAATAAAGGCATAAAAGACCCAAATGTTTTTAAAACTAATAATAATATATTATTTACGGCATTAAACAGAGGAAGGTGCAGTTGACCCTACTGATGAGAAATTTCTTTTGCCCAAAGGAAAATGCTCCTGTGGGGAATATGACCAGAATTAATGGCAGAAGGGAGGGATGTCTTTTTCATGTCTGTGCTTTTATTTTCTTTTTTTTTTTTTCTTTTTTAACAAACTAAAAGAAAATAGTCTACAGCCCACAGGCTTGAGAACATGCGAGTCAACAGGATGCGTAGTCATAAAGAAGGCCATTTTAAGTAAAAGTGAACTCTCAGAATTGTGAATCATGAATCACAATTGCTTGATGAGAATCAACAATACACCCACACTTCAATCTTATATTCTTTCTTTATGTTCACGTCATTATCCCTGTCAGGCGTAAGCTTGGAGAAGGGGCTGCAACTTTTCAACAATTGCTAGCCTAAAAACAAGGCTTATCTAGTCTGTTCAGGCCACATCTGGGCCTTTGTTGTAGCTCAAAAACTGACATCCTCAGAAACATCATGACCTGCTAATGAACAAATACAGTGTGTACTGAGAGATGTGGACTTCACTACAAATTGACTGCAACTGGCTTAATTCTGAACCTATTTTCATGAACTTTTGTTTGTTATAAACATGAGAAATTTGCTGTGATAAGCCACTGTTCACACGTTGGAATTAAATTCATTTGCTGGGGGTGATCTTATGAGCTCTATGTCAAAACATTATCTTTCCCATTAGCTACAACTTCCACTGGGACATGCAGCATCAGAGCCTGAGATCAATGTAGATTTCTGTATCTCTTCTATAATTTTAAAGCCAACACCTGGTTCTTTGTAATGGTTAGATACATTTTAAAAAGTCTGAAATGATTAACAATGTTTAAATCACTATTATCAACCCATTTATTGCTTCCTTATGAAGTTAACACAGTTAGTTAAACCCAGGACACTCAGTTGCAATACCATTTACCACCACACTATTCTATGCATCTTAAAATCCTGAGACTATGCTGTACAAAAACACTTTATTACAACGATGCACACATCTGGATAAGGATACATAACTAGAATATAATATACAAAAAAAACTTCATTCAACTGCTTGCATCTGGCAGCTGTGGCATTGCAGAAGGTGCTTCACCACCACCGTGTGCAGATCTCCACCCTGTTGCCTGCTGGAGATCTGCCCTTTGAGTGACCTCTTGTTGGTATTTTCAGTGTTGCGGAGGAGGACTTGAACTCGATTCACAAATAAAATGCTGTTCTTTTGGAAAGCTGGTGTATTTACTGAGGCTAATAAGCTGACTTGAGGCAGCAATTATCTCTCAGCTACTAACTATATATGGAATTGTAACTTCCTTGATTGATTCCCTAAGCAGGTCTTGGTTTGTCTGAATTTTGTACAACTATTCCTGTGATATAATCAAAATGTACAGTATCATCAAGCAGCTCAAATACTTTGTAAACACAACTCAAAAGATATTGAAATTTAAAATCCACTTTTGAACTTTTAAAACCGATATGACAACATACATCATTTTTAAAAATTTCTATTACTTTTCTTATGTGTATGTGAGAAAGCACATTAATGTGCAGCTGCATATGGACTTAAAAATCAGTGTGACATCATGTGGAGGTTGACATGCTCTTTGTTGTCTATTGTAAATAGCATGTTGTGCAGATGGACGCTGTATCGCTCTTGTAATTACACAGGCAAAAACAAGAGAAGAATAAAGGGCAGAAGAGACAAAATGGCAAACGATGGTGAAAAAAGAAGAGAACAACGGAAATGTAGACCAAGAATAGATGTATCATAAGACAAAAGAGAACAATACGAGGAGAAAGGAGAGAGTCAAAGAGCGCAAAGTAAAGGAGACAAGGGAAAATGTTGAGAAAAGAGAGGAGAGGAGGAAAAATGGGATGCAAGGACACAATGATTAAGGAGGAGGAGAGAACAGATGGAAAGGTTGAAGAAAAGAAGAGGACAACAGAGGAGTGTCAGCTTGCTGGTGCTCTCTGCTCCTTGTGGGTACTCTCCTCGAAATAACATTGATTACAGACCCTTTTAGTCTGCAATAACCACTTGTTAAAATGTACTGCGAGGCAGAGAGCAGCTCTTCCCCCTTCACTGCCCACACACAGTCTATCCTCAGCTACTGTTGTAGCTGCTGTCACAGCCACTGACATACACAATAAGTTCTGCTTCTTCTGTAATTACAGGCTCTATCTATAAATGTGTTGTAGTTTGAACTGTTGTCACATTATCGTCACCTTCAGCTGTTGCTTCGGAAGTCGTGTACAATCTTTACACATATTTTGCAGATGGCTCAGTCTGTAAGAGCTGGACTTTTCTGTAGCTTATTTGGTTTGACATGTGAAAGCTTTACATTCACATTTAGTACAAAAAAGTGTTTGTTTTTTTTTGTCTTCATCAATTATACTGTTTTCTGATTGGTTGTGTCCTGCTTTCTGTTTGCTATTTCAATTTTAGTGTGCTACTGTGCTAACATTTGCAATTTAAAACCAAGTCCAGCTGAGGCTGATAGGAATGTCATTCATCTGTAAGCTAAAAAAGAATATTTAAAGTTTTGTCTGATGATGAAAAGAGATAGATGAAAAGTTAAAGGGTCACCAAAGGTATTTCAGTCCTCAGGGGAACATGAATGTCTGTAGCAACTGTCGTGGCAATCCACTGAGCTGTTGTAGACACATTTTTCTCAAACAAGCAGCAACTTCCAAGGGATAAAAACTGAGCAGCGGTTACTTGTATGGCCACCCGAGGCTGGCAAAAAACAGTTGTTCCCCATACATGTCCAAAGTCACAGCAGAGATAAACATGTTTACAACCTGCTTGGTACAAAACTGGTTTTAGTCTCTATAGTTAAGTCCCTTGTTCATGATAACTGCACCGGACACAAGCTTTTTATATAAATCACCTGTTTAAATTATATTGAGGCTTAAATCTGTTATATATTTGCTATAATAAATCACAAAATTAACATCAGAGATTGAGGAAAAATGCCACATTGAAATACCTGCTGGTAGCCACTTCTTTCAAAAGATCTCTCAAGTGTCTGTGGTCATTTTGACTCTTGAAGGAAACGTCAATAAAACATCTGAGGCTGCTGTTCATTTCCTCCTTTCTCCTCCTTCCTTTTTCTCCAGATGACAGTTAGGACAGGGTGGGTTTCTTTTAACCATGACCACAGTCGCTCCCATGTTATTACTGTAACCATGTTGGTGAATTCCCCCTAACTTTAACAAAGTACCTGTTTATAATGCTGTTATTTTATTATTTAAAAAAAAAAATCTCTCAGTGGTTTTCTCTGCTTGTTTTTGGGTGGATTATACTCGTAGTTCTCACATTTAATGGTGAGAAAAAGGCTACTACTGCATGTCTTTTTAATACTGGTTGACCTTGCGAGGTACTGGCGCGTTCATGTTTTTCATCTACCTGTTTTTTTTTTGTGTGCAATCAAGTGTGCATGTTTCTGTGTGTGTGTGTGTGTGTGTGTGGGTGTGTGGGTGTTGTTGGAGTTGATGAGCCAGTTGTTTTCCTTCTCGCTTGTATTGAGCCGTTTCATTGGACTGCATCAAAAGTCAAAGTCTCACTCTCCGTTCCTCTTCCCTTCCATCTGTCTATCAGTAACGCTACGTGGTTACTTACTCAGCCTTTAACTCTATTAATATTTGTTGAAGCGCCTCAGCAGCAAATTAACAGGATGTTAACACTACGCTGCGTGGCTTCTAATGATGCTATGTACATAATGGAAATTTAACACTTAGAATTGGCGGGAACATAGACACATAGTGATAAAAACAACAAACATAAGGTTTTTGTACTTTAGACAGTCATGTGTTGAAGATAAAAGTGGAAAAGAGGGAAGTTAAAATGGAGGAAAATTAAATGGAAAGAAATAAAACATGAAAACTTATGTATAAAGTACAACCCCAGTTCCAAAAAAGTTGGGACATTGTGTAACGGCTGAATAAAAACAGAATGTAATGTAATGATTCGCAAAGATTTTTTGTTCAATTGAGTATAGTACAGAAAGAAAATATTTAATGATAAAAACAATTAAACTTTATTGTTTTTTGTAAATATGCACAATGAATTTGTTGCCTGCAACATGTTCCAAAAAGGTTGGCTTAGGGTCTTGTGTATTACTGTGTTCACATCAGCTTTTCGTTTAAGAAGAGGTTTTGTAGGTGAAATTCATTTGCTGATTGCTTGATATACGACTTCAGGTCCTCAGCAGTCCGGGGTCTCAGAATGTGTCTTGACATTGTCTGGCTTTAAATAAACTGTGACATTTCTAAAAAAAACAAAAAAAAAAGATGTTTGCATCCACTTTGTGTCAGTCAGTCTCAGATGAGCTCGGGCCCAGAGAAGTCTGCAGTGTAAATGGATGTGGTTGATATATGTGCTTTGCCTGCTTAAGTCTTTACTTGTATTCGTAGATGCAGCAGAAAACTGTGTTTACTGACAGCTTTCTGAAGTGTTTCTGAAACACGTTTCAGGCATCAAATTTAAATAGAAGTTGTTTATGTTTCACAAAATATCCCAACTTTTTTGGTTGTACACTGAAATAGACTGATAAGACAGGAATGGAGCACTACACCATACAGCATTATGATGGCTGCTCTTATTTAGTCAATAACATAATGGTTGCATGGACATTTACTTGTTTGAATTGGCTTACACACACACACACACAGATACACACCTCTCACTTTCAGTCAGTCAGCATATTTTATAATGTCCTGCTCCACTTATTCTTTTCACAGGTGGAACTTTGGTATCAAGAGAGATATGTTTTATACAGAACAGGAAATGAAATTAAATCAACTGTGAAGGATACACACAAAAATAGCAGTGTGTATTTTAATCACTGGTATGCAGATGACATATTATCGTGTTCAGTGACTCTTCACAACGGTTATGGTCCTGCAGTGTGTATGTGTATGTGTGTGTGTGTGTGTGTGTCTGACAGGAAAAAGAGAAAATGACCACCTGTCTGTCCGAGACCTTCGCTCTCTCTGTCTGTATCTTTGATTTATTATTTATATCTCTCCTTATGTCTATATGAGAGTTCATGTGTATTGATTTAATATCTGCATTGTTTTTTATCAGTGGACAATCGCTGTGGCACCATGGTGTGGTGCAAATTATCTGCACACTCATCCCTAATGAAATAATACACAACACATTCACAGTGGCCTGCACATGTGTTCTTAAGCAGTTTGTATTTAAAGCCCCGGAAAGAAAATTGAATTATTTCTCTTTTTACAATATATATTCTGTTACTCAGCAACGGTCAAGGTTAATAGGGAGCTATTATTGATTGAGACTTTAAAGCAACTAATGTGCTCCATCAGGACTGTGTGGGTGTGGTTTGATCAGATCTGACAGACAGTGACCAAACAGCCAACACAAACCGTCATCAGATCCTGAGCACATGAGCCTACAAAATGCAGAAGTCTCTGATGTGAAATAACCACACTTGCTCTTACTTCGGCCTAAAATTGTGTGTTTGTATGATCTCATCACTCATAGTGAGAAGCAGATTCTGAAGGTTATCATGAAGGACCTTTAACAAGCTTTAGAACAGGAACACAGGAAACCAGATGGGTGGGCCCTCATAGAATGAAAACAACTGATGTATTATTGTAAATGCTGAAATTTCAGAGTGAGTTTCATTTCTTATTTGTGAAATATTTTAGCCCTAGTATGCAAGGAATACATCCAAATTATTTAAATGAATCACCAACCATTTTGATAGTTGATTAGTAATTGTTAAAGCTATAATATCTAACATGTATGCATGGAAATGTATAAAAATAGACATATGTTATATGTTTTGTTAAGTTGTTCACTATAACCTCTGGGAAAACACAGGATACTTCATATATGTCAGGGAGTGAGGGAGCAAGTCAAACCTTTAATATTACTTCTTTTGTTATGCTCTACTGAAAGAACAGTCTCGCCATAGCCAGATCTCTGATTGTTTCCCGGGTTTGAAAACGCAGACAGCGGATGTTGCGATGCTGAATGAAACAAGTTGTCCAATGGCAGGCTTTTGCCCACAGACTACATCCAAAGAGCCAAACTAGCGTGAGAGAGACCCCTAACGTCAGAAGTTACATACTGTGCGCTAAAAGCAAAGATGCAGGACATTTTCTGGTTTCAGCCTCACAGTTAAAACAAATATATAATTGTAAATTAAATTTTTGATTGGTATTTGACCTTTTATTGGACATGCTCTTTGAAGAATTCACACTGTCCACCTTGTGTGACATTTTTACAGAACAAACGAATGAATTAAAAATGAAATGAAATAAATGAAACATAATAATAAATGAAAATCATCTTAAATTTTGTTTCGATGTTGATCAGTTTGCATTAGTGTGTTTTGCTAGAATGAATTGAGAATCTACTCTTTAGACTCACATATAATGTCTTTTTACTATGGTACAGATAATGTTGCAGTGAGGTCTGTTCATATTTGCTGAACGAAAGATGACTGCAATAAAAATACAGATGCAGAAAAGAGCGATAAGGGAAAGTACACAGCACACTTCTTGCTTGTTTGATGTATCTCCCTTCTTTTTTCCTCCTCTCTTTCTGTATCCTCATCCTTAGCAGTGACTCCTCATCTGCATCCTCCTGTTATTTCCTCTGCTCTCCTCTCTCTCTCTCCTTATTCCCTACGTCACTGTGGGACTTCAACACAAGAGGGAGAATGAAAAAAAAGGGTGAGTCTGGAGCCAGACTCAATAGACGGAAGAAGGAGGAAAAATCTTGACAGGCAGAGAGATGGAGATAAATGCAGGAGGAGACAGGGATTGGGAGGGAGACCGAGGAGGAACTGAGATGGAAACAAACATTAACTTTTAATGCTCTTTATTGGAGCAAGGGGAGGCGGGGAGGGAGGAGGGGCAAGTGAGTAGCAGACAGTGGAGAGAGAGAGGAGGGCTGAGCGATGAAGGAGGGAAGTAGACGGTAGAGAGAGTAGAGAGAGAGAGCAGGGAGGGGAGAGAGGATAGGAAAAGAAGGCAGACAGTGAGAAAGGGAGGAGGGGGAGTCAGTTGGGGGAGGGAGGGAGGCAGAGAGGTGGTGTGTCGGGAAGAGGCAAGGATCACCTCACACTGCTGATAATATTCCCTGGGTCAAGTCATGGAACATGACGGTGAGTTTTCTTCGTATATAACAAGCTGTGCCTCCTTCTGCATCTTTGTGTCTCTCTGCATGTCTTGTCCAAATGTCTCATCTGTGTCTAAATGTAAAAGAGGACATGTTGGACACAGACAGGTTCTTTCTACTTTTCCCTCTTCTCCTCACATGCTGTCCTGCTTTGTTTGTAACCTGTCAGTCAGTGATTTAGTACACACAAGCTGTAAATCCTCAGTCTATATTACATGAGTTATGAACCAGCTTGCTTTCAGTGTCTGTGTTTAGTTTGAATCTAAAAAATTAAGGTGACCATAGTGTGTTTAAACATACATTTAAGTCAGTATTTGGATGAGCATCTGACTATTGTTGTCAGAGATCATTTAGTTGGGTGGCAGCCACTGTAACTGTCAGAGGAACGCAGAGCCTAAGCAAGTTTTTCTAGTACTTCCTAAAATCTAAAATAAATATGCAGCACAGAGCAATGACAACACACAGTCATGCATTATGCACAGGAACACTACTTTAAAAGACAACTACACTGTGTGCAATATTAATAAGATGCTAATGCTGCAAGTAGAACACTTAATAACATTAATGTTGGCTGTATCCTCACTTAACCAGGCTCCTGACGTGCTGTGAGGGCCAATTTTGGCAATGCTTATGAAGCAATGATGAGCTTTAAAAGCAATTATCAGTTCTGTAAGTCTGCCCATAGTTGCATTATAGCATTCTTATAGGATTAAGGCAAAGCCACATCTAATTTTAGTAACTTTATTTTTGATGTTTCTACAGAGGAAAGAAAAAAAGATCGATTCCAGGTGGGCTTGACTGGTAGCCATCTTGTATTAGACTAAATGACAATGATAAGCTGGTTGGTGTTACACTCCAGAGAGGGAGCAGGGAGGCTATATCGGGCCTATGTTATCTAATATAGTTTAATTACTGTTTGCAGAGGTTGTCATAACATATCACAGTGTTTAATAGGTGAAAACCCCTGTTGCCATGTGTTAAATAAAGGACAAGGGTGATGTTTAGACTCCTTTTGTTTTTTTCTCTGTTATTGTCTCAGTTGTGCTTTATGGTCACAAAGCCACTTTAGTCCATGCTCCTTTGTGCATGTGTTTGTCTGTGTTGATGGAGATGTGGGCTGGATACTGAAAGGGTACGCAACAAATTATCGCTGTTGTGAATTTGTGAAACAGCATTTTGCAAGGCAAAGCAGCATCTTTGAGTGTGCACACTTGCATATTTTGCCTGTGGTGAGTGTGTGTGTCTGCAGTGAGCACAACTGGTTGGTCATAACGCTGTCCTCTTTGTTTTCTCTGCTCTTTGTTGATGTGTCATATTTCGTATTCAGAACAAAATGTAAGGCAAGATTGAATGTTCATATTTGTATATGCACATTTGACTAAAGAAGCTCTCCACAGCACATTGTGGTCTGCACTGTATGGGGACAATTTGTCATGAGTAAATTTGTCATTCTTTTTACATCCTGTTTGTTGCACGTCCACCTCCTCACTCAGTTACACATACAGTTACCCTCCGCGAGAAAAAAAACTTTAAACTTCAGTTATGCTGAACTGATAACTGTCCGTTTTGTAGTTTGCAGCTGTCTCTGTAAGATATGTCTGTTTATCTGTCTGTCACACTCACACTTTGATTTGATGTGATGCTCATCCTGGTAAAACAACAAATTGACAGCTTGGCAAATGGATCTACTTGTTTGGCAGGTAGATGTGTCCAACCAACTTGTTTTTTAAAGAGAAATATCCTCATATTTGTGTAATGATTCACTGAACGTCATGATGTTAAGACATGTTGGTAAATGTGTACATCTGTTTACATTTTTACATTTGGTGATCTCAGAAATCTTTACTTTTTTAGGATGGTTTGCACCTGCAAAGACCAGTTTAATCTGAGATTAGTTCCAATCAGAGTTCCAGATTTAAAATTAAGCAGAGCTCCATTGCACTTAACAACTAATCTTAGTTTAGTAAATCCAAGTTTAGTGATGAGAATTAAGTTGAGTTTAAAGAATGTGGAAATGCTTAATAACTAAAAAATGTTATATTGTTTGCTAACTAGCTAAAAAGTTATATAACTTAGTTAACCTATGGCTATGGGTCAGCAGAGAAACTATAATTTCCCTTTCTTTATCAATGTGGACTGAAAGAAGAGATGTATCATAAAACTAGACTTAACTTTCTTTAAGCAATGTGGTTTTTTTTGTCAATCTTCTAAAAAAGGCAGACATGTTAAAAGTTAAACCTCTTCATGTGTAAGTTTAAAGTTAATACTCAGGTTGGGCAATGCCTCCAAATTTGCTGGGTCTTAAAGGGTTTTTTTCTCGGCACCACATGTCCATAACTTGGTTTTGAGCTCAGTTTACTCGATGCAGAGATGTAGTGCAATGAACAGCATTAGGGGCTTCTTTAATTTTCTCTCCCACATATCAAAAACAACTTAGGCAACAACTCTGTGGCAACTCTGAGGCCACACACTGCCTCAAATACAGAAGGCTTTTAAATCACGATGTTACGATGGAAGAGCGGTCAATGATTGATGACTGTCAGCCATCGCGGTAGATGATGGCGTTATCCATCAGCCCAACCCTAGTTAATACTTGATCGCCAAAAGAGAGGTTTAAATTTAGGCTTTTCGAAAAATTTGAAGTGACTTTAAAAGTTTCATGCAACAGAATTTGAATTTAAACCATGATTTAATCAGGTTTAAAAATTAATCCTTGTTAGTGCAACCCAGCCTTAGAGTTACACTGTTGCTGTAAACATGGGATAAATGTGTTGAAACTGAGAAAGGTTAACATGCGGTGCTGCTACAGACCTCTTGAGCCACACTGTGGTAACAGACCTCATTGTGTCAGTAAAAGCTGGACGTTGGCCAAAGAAACCATCATCAACCATTGGCAGTCCACTTTAAAACAAACCATGATGAGTCTCCGTAAGAATAATAATGTCCTGACTAAACAGCACAACTGAGCAAACATGACTAACATGCTTAGCACAGCTGTTTTTGCAATTGACAGTGGCACTCCAGTAACTCTGTGCTTATATGGCCTTATATAGTTAGAGTATGAAGGTGTAGAAATAAATGCGGGCGGCTGTTTGTTTACTCTCCCCATTCGCTGTCCTCTTACAGCCTCAAATCACAGTCATGCTTTTTGCTGTCTTTATGAAGCGTAGCGTTTGTAATCTGATGTTGCTATTACATTTTCCTGCTACTGCGGCCTTCATCCTGCACTTATTATGAAAGATCCCACACTGCAGTATCAATCTTTCCTCCATCTCTTTCTGTCCCTGTCTCTCTGGCTCTCTGTGTCTCTCGAGCTCGCTTTCTCTGAAGCTCTCTGGCTGCCCGTCTGGCAGGATGTCAACTATTGATTTATACAGGCAACATTTTAGCAATGATGGCGGCTTATGGGTTGTGCCAAACAGAATACAACAAACAGGAGATCAGGTTTCAGACAGGCTGGCTGGCCAATGTGAAGAGGAAGAGAAATGACAGTAACCATTAATGTATTATGACAATAAAACATTGTACAAGTAATATTATAAGGTAAATGCCCCTTTAATAGGAACATATAAGGCTTTGAAGGTGCAGAGAAGGGACAAACTGAAAAATTTAATTAAATATTGTTTTAGATTCTGTGTGGAGTGATGTAGGAACTACATGGAAGTTACATTAAGTTCATTTAGATTATTATCAGGAGCCAAAGCTAGACGCATTGCAATTTGTTCTGAAAGCAATTTCATGCCCACCATAAATGTCAGTCATTGATTTATATTTTGTGGCCTCTCTGGAAATTTACCAAGAAAGTCAGTTCGATTGAGAGCAGAGGTGGTTTTGGGATGAAATTTCACTCCACTAAGCCTCTAAAATTCAAAAATGAATTTTCACATTAGATATTCATGACTCTTAATGAAGTCTTTATCATAGTATTATTATTGTTATTATTATTATTATAAAGTTTAACTCTGTAAAATAGGCGGTGTGGTTTAATAAAATTTGACTGACAGTGACCAAACAACACACCAACTACCAAAATTACATTCAGATTGTTACATGAAAGTACATGACATTGCATTTTTACCACTGAGCCCCACCCACGTAAAGTAACACCCTAGATTTCAAAAATGAGTACTGCTGTCCACATATATACGTTGGGCCATTGATATTATGATAATATACTGTCTATAGTTGAAGTAAGTCATTCACCACCCCACCCCCTCCTCCCCAGAGTCCAAGCTTTGGTAGGTTGCCTGCAGGCTGCAGGGACATTGATGACTGCATGATGAGCGCAACACTATATTTTTTTACTTTGACAAGCAAAGATGAGTCTTACACTGTAAGATCATCAGCTGTTTACAACTGTCTTTAGTCTGTCAATGTAAAGCTAAGTCCATTATCCTGAAAACACACTGCCTGCCTTATTGCTTGCCAGACTCCATTAACATTGTTCAATTTAAACATTATACTCATTATACTAAAAGACTGTTAATGATTCCTTATGACTCATAAACAAGTACTCATTTGGAGAACTTTCTGCATTAATATGAACTGTTGGAAAAAACAGTATTTCAGTTTAGTGTGTTTCCTTAATCTCTGATGAAATATCATGGTCATTTTATGATTTAGAACAGTAAATATATTTAAATATACATATTTCTCCTTTAAAAGCAGTGAGGGGAGCACAGAGAAAAAAAAAGAACTTATGATCTAATATTAGCAGGAAATTGTGTTGTCATGTAGAATTTAATTATTTATACAAAAACACAAAAACTTTTACACTTGGCTTAGGTGGGAAAGTTTATGTGGTGATAAGAGAAAAATGCAACAAAGTGCAATGAAAACATCTGATCTGGGTGGAGCGATAAGGAGACAGTGATGTTCTAAACAAACCAGGTTTTCCACATTGTTTTTGTCAAGGATTTATCATGCAGAGCAGTTTTCTTTGGTTCGAGGTGTGACAGATGCCTGTTTAATTACATCATCTTATCATGCCATCTTCTTCTTCAATGGTTGAATGACACCCAACTGGAGAATTTGCAGAACTGTTTATCTCAATCCCTCAACTTCAAATATTTGCCTAACAGTAGTCAACGGACATTAGTTTGCATTTTATTTTGCAGATTTCCTGGAAATTGAGCTAAATTGGAAATTTGATTAAGGTCAAGATTATTGAGATTGTAAGTTTTTAGTAGTATTAAGCATGATCAGTGCATTGTACAGGGCATTAATGATTCCAACAATCATATGACATAATTATCGACATTTGGACAAATGAGGCTTCTATATTGAGACTTGAATGGTTGTGCACTGAGACCACTTAAGAACAGTTCCTCTCTGCTCAGCTTGGTTTGCTTGCATATAACAGAGCCTGTTCCTCGCTGAGTCACACTTGACTGTTATGACAGTTTGGTTTGGTTTTGCAGACTGTTAAGGCGCAGAGATGTCCAGTCCTTGACTCTTGAAAAGGTTAGCTGTTTCATAACATGGAAAAGCCATGGGTGTTACTCCACATACTTAAATGCACCTAGATTCTCAGTTCTTTAGCTGTGACAGTATTTTGAGGCCGTACCCCAGCAGAAACTGAGTTTAATAAATAAATCAAGGGGAGGGGAGAAAGCCTCTGAAAAGCAGCACTTAAACAATTATTACCCCCTTGTTCCGCTGAGGCTACTACTTAATATTTGATGACTCCTTCCCTTTCTTCTGGCCTCTCCATTCCTCCACCTCTCCTGTCTCTCATTTTGCTGTTCCAGTCAATGAAAAGGTCAGGCTCCCTCAGTTGATCTCTGTTATTTAGTGTCAGAACAAACAGGACCCCGTTCCAGAAAAGTGTCACCTTGACATACAAATCCCCCATACTCAAAGGAGCGTCCTTTTGACTTTGAGTGTTTCCCCAGTGATCTCCAATTTGGGTGTTATATTTGTGCACAGGTTTACAGTAAAAGCATCAGATTGATCTAAGCTAAATCCAGAGGGAGCTTTTCCCTGCATTTGTTTGATCACTGATTGATGTAGAGGAATAAAGAGTTTAAAGCAGTAGTAGCCAAAAGGATCAATAGTGAGTTTGTGATCAGAAGTTAAATCACACAGCTTTGTTAAACAATCAATTCTAACTCAAATCATAGATTTTTTTTGTAAGAAGCTGCGTAATAATTAGGATAATATGCAGTGAGGAAGTTATTTCAAAGTAACTCATTGTGCAATATCCCTTACATATTATATAGGCATTAGATACAGACAAGAATGGTGAGCACAACACAAGGGCATGAAACTAGGATTTTGTTACTTAAAGCTCCCTTTCAGATAACAAAATAGCACAAGTGAAGATCAGTTTAGTTGTCATGAGGAGTACTACTGAGCCTTCTGTGGCTCCAAAGAGAGAAAAAAAAAGAGGAATAATTACTTGAACAGTGTCATTAGGGTAGTAAGTGTTTGGGCTTGGAGCATAGTAAAGGTTGGCTCCAAATTATGTTCAGTCTAATTGGGTCAGGTAGGGTCGTGTTGCATTGCAGTGGCTTGAGGGTCTATGTGTCAAAATCTGTAATGACTGTGATCACATGGTGCATCATAGTAATTACAAGAGAAAATTGTGTGTGAACTGTAATGTGGCTTCAACCCCAATCCCAAGAGAAATGTATTTATTTTACCTGTAGACATGGTGGTTAGCTAGTTTACTTGTTGCTTAGACTCTCTGCTGTTATCTGTAACTGGTGTTAGTGAGTTAGCTCAGTTAGCCATGGAGCTAGCCACCTAATTAGCTGTCTCAGCCTTGGGGTGCCAGGTGACAAACCCAGCTAGAAAACTATACCCATATTGTTTTCAATGTCATCCACTGGCCACCGTCAGTCTCTGAGGCTGAGTTTGGTTACGGTCCAGCAGGGATCCACAATCCAGCCAGGTGTCATGACATGGTTATGACAGTGTCTTTTGCACAACCACTTCAAATGAAGTATTACCTGAATTTCTTACTCTCTGACCTTTGGTAGTCTGAATCTAAAACTTCTTTCTTCTTTCTTCTTTCTGTTTGGGTCAATTTGGATTGGACATTTTGGATTGGGTCTAATTATCTCTAGGTCTAACCATCCTTTTCAGAGCTTCTTTTTTGAAACGTAACTTATGCTGGTTGAGTGCAGGTTTTCCATGGGTTTCCATAATCAAGCTGTGAAGCCTTTTATCTCAAAGATTTTGAATAGGAAGCCTGCAATAGAAACTGGGGAGCTGTGGTTGAAGGATGTGGTGGTGGGTCTAATGAAATTCAAAGCAATCAAGAACTGTAAGATCCAGCAATTTTGACCCACTGATTTGATTCCCCTGTAATTACTCCCTCTAGCACTGTGTTGATCTGTCTTATATGTAAATAGACTGAGCAGCAACAGTGCTGGGTCTGTACACCTCCAACAAATTCAGTATATGTTGCAGATACATCAAGTTAATGATATTACCTCCCTGTCAATGCTAACGCGGTCACTTTCCACTGTTAACTTTACTAAGTACTTCCATCCTCCTGTCCTGTCTGTATCCTCCCACCTCTTCACTGACTTCCTTCCTGTCTCAATTATCCACTTCCATCTGATTCAGTAATGACAGTCCCATGAGACAACGGTTGTCATGGGAGCTCCCAGGTGTGAAATTGTATAAAGTTTACATTATTATATGCTAAAAAAGGCTCTTAACCTGTTTTCAGTCATATAATATTGATGGCTGATTGGAGATAAGTCAGGTGACAGAATTAAAGATGCAATCAGGCCGACTAGATGTCAGCAGTCAACAGTCAACAGTTATTTGCTGTGTAACCATATAGTGGACTTAAGGCATCGTGAACAGAGAATGATGTCACACTCTCTGTATAAACCTTTCTATGCAAGCTTCCCTGTTTATCACGCACACGTTCATGCTTGTGCGTGGACATGTTCGTGCACATGGGTCCCTCTCTATTGAACTTGCTGCTTCATGTTGATTGCTGCTGCTGGCTTTATTTCTCTTATTGCAGCAATCAATAGCAAGAATATGCTTTCTAATGTGATTAGCTTCCTCCTACTGGCCAAGCGTGCGTCACCCACACATCACCCATTAATGGTGGAAATGGGCTCTCTCTACAAGGGTATTCTAAGTTGACATGGTGCAAATATTTTTAATACCTGCCTAATATCCTTCTAACACATTTCTCTTGTGTTGTTCTTTCACATGATTCGTTATAAGTGTAAAGAAACAGGCTATGTCAAATTATTCCAAGGGACATACATGAGGTGTATATTTCCCCGGTATATTTTCTATCTTGTAAGGTGTCCTTGGCTGAGAAAAAATTGAGAACCCCTGCCCTAAAGAACATATGCCTGTGAGTATGCAGTAATATTAGTTGAAATACTTACCTTAAATACTTACCTTCAAGCTGCTGAGTTCCTCTGGAACCTGCAGCAACCTTATGTTAGCATTAGCATGTCAATTTCATGCCTCCTCCCCAGACTCAAGGCTAAGGCAGGTCGCCTGCAGGCCGCAGGGATACTGAACCCACATGAGCGCAAATATGAGCACAACATTATACTTCGATAATAACAAGCAACGAGTCCTAGCTAAGCTAAGCCCATTATCCCAAAACCAAAAAAGCCCACTGCTCTGAAAATAGACACTCTTGATTTGGAGTTCAGTGACTGTCTTCCAGACCCCATTAACATATTGCTCAATTTTACTGTTAAAGACATCTGCTCCTTCTATAAGATTATTAATGATTTCTTACTACTCATAAATAGACACTTACTCATTCTGTATGAATTTTGAATGAATTAATGAATTTTTGCAACGGAATAGAAATGGAAAGAGAAGCCAGTATTTCAGCTTAGCATGTTTATTTAATATCTGATGATATATCATAATCATTAAATGATAAAGTGTCCAATATTGGTTATATATGATTGGTTTCAGCACCACAAATTAAATACTGAGAGAGAACATCACAGCAGATCTAACTGTTTGTGGCTTCTCGCCCTTTAATGGAGGAAAGGAGGGATGTACAATAGTGACACGGAGAAGCAGAAACAAGAGTTTTATAATAAGAAAGAACAACTGACTACTGACTGCAATGACAAATCACCTTTAGTGTCCTACTTAACTTGAGAAGCAGTCATTTAAGTTGTGTAGTCAACACTAGATGGCAGTCTTGACCTAAATGGAAAATCATTTCACTTCCATATCAGGTGGGTTTGGCACTGTGTGTGTGTGTGTGTGTGTGTGTGTGTGTGTGTGTGTGTGTGTGTGTGTGTGTGTGTGTGTGTGCTGTTTGACTGCTCAATTCTGTCAAGCTGGGGCCTGAAACGAATCAACTGACACTTTGTTGACAGTGATGACAGATAAAACTCTCCCTCCCTCTCACACAGACACACACACGCATAGACATACACACTCATTACACTACACTCCATTACACTGTAGTTGACCCCCATATTAAGAGACTGAGGGAGGAGTGTTTGGCTCGTTGTCAGTGAAAACTGCTTTGAGCTTCATGTGGCTAATATTAAACAGATATTATTTCTCTCTGCTACTATCAAGGGATTTAAAGGCCATGCCGACAAACATTGCCCCCCTTTGACCCGATCGAAGCTTAATTCAGGGTTTACTGTCATCTTATTTTTATTTTTTCAAAATAAATTACCTCTGCGTTCGAGGTTACTGGACCGATCCTCCTCTGGAGCCACAGACACTGTCCAGACCCATTCATTCATCACGAACTAAAAGCTTTAAATACTGTGCCACCCTTTGTATGTTTATATATAAGTTGTGGAAATATTTTGTTACTACTGAGTGGGTGCATGCACATTCATCTTTTTGTGTGTATGTGTATAGTTTTTGCATGTTTTTTGGCATAATAAGGGAAATCAGTGAGTATGGGAGGGGCTAGGCCTGGAAGGGCTTATGTCTGTGTCCATGTATGAATGTATCTGCTGTTTTGCTTCATAACAGGATGGTTCATTTCAAGCCGGATCCCACAGGTATCTTTAAATGTTTAATTTTGAAGCCAGAAGCTTTTTTATTTTGTTGTCTTGGTTGAATGGCTTTAAACCAACAGTTAGACACAGTGGCAATGAAACCAAAACTAATTAAGTTCCTCCCTCTTTCATTCTTCTCAGTTCTTTATGGCAGCTTATTCATTTTGCTGATTCAGTGTTAAAGCAAATTCAACTAATCTGTCAGAACCTAGTGAAAAATGACAGTCACAAGTTCCCAGAGCTGAAGGCTATTACTTCAGATTCTGGTCTGACTAATCCCAGTCCAAAACCCAAAGACACTCTAATCATAATGATATAAAACTGAGAAAAGATGCAAATCTTCACATTTTAAAGTTTAGTAACATTTGGGGTGTTAATTGGCAGAATATGGCAGAAATGTAATATAATATTTAACACATGAGTATGTTTTCATTGTGTATAACCACTGGAAATGATTATAAAAACGAAACGAAAATGAAAATGATTGCTGCAGCTCTAATCAACTTGACTGGCACCATACCTTTTACACTAACAGACATCAACACGCTGTCCCTTCTTATCTCTTCCTGTTGCAGTGGATAAGGAGTGAGGTCTGTTTGTGGATGTCTGTGATATCCAGAGACGTGCAGGTCTGCACTGCACAAACATGCTTTTGCTCTTTAAAAGCTATTAGAAATGAATTTAGAGGTGGAAGAAGAACTCTTACACTTAACTCAAGTTAAAAAATACTGTATAGGATTTAGTGGCGTAACAGTGAGTTTGCAGATTGCAAACACCTCACTTCACCCTCCCCTTCCAAGCATGTAGGTATTATTCATTCATTATTCATTCATCATTAGTATCTGAGGGTTCATGAGATGATTAATGAAAGAGGAAAAAAAAAAACAAGTTTGACAACATAAATCTGTTTCCATTAGTTGCGGTATTCTCTGATACTGTGAAAAAATGGATTGTTCTTCTATTTTGGCATCAAATAATTATGCAAATCAAACCATCTGAGAAGTGTAGCATGGAAATCAATCATAGACATCTGAAATGTGGCAAAGGGACCTACGCAGACACTTGTTTTATTATAATGGGTCACGAGCCAGATGGTTAGAAGCCTGCAAGGGTTTAATCTTAACAATATGTTGTATTTTATATGTTCATCATATGATCTGATAGAATATAAGATCTTTTAATAAGAAATGAAATTAGTATCTAAAGCTGTCAAACTTAGAATACTTCTGTCTGAAATGTAGTGGAATAAAATATTATCAAATTGATATAGGTTACTCAAAATTTCACTAAAATGCAGCTCTTTGTTATTTTCCACCACCGTTAATTTATATGAAATTCAAAATCAGTCATTCACTTTTTGCCATGGTGGAAGAAGTATTCATAATTTTAATATGGGGGACTTACTTTTGGAGCCAGCCTTTGAAGTCACAGGAGTAATTGCAGTTTTTGGCACTTCCTTGTTGGCTTCATGTTTCAGCCCCAGGTGAAGCTGCTTCACTGAAAGAGATAGTTCAGATTCTTTAAAGTGTGGTTGTATGGGGTGCTTATTGATTATCAGTATATCACATACAGATGCCGATCGAAACAGAGAGGACTACCAGCACCTAACCTGCAATGTACTTCTGTGGACAGGTTTTCAGCAGCCTGATTTCAGCCACTAAGGCCCATTAAAAAACATTATCTGTTTAAGTGCATACTATATTTAGAATATTTTCATCGCTTTACTTTGCTGTCAGACAGCCTTCTCAGATGGGAAACTCCCATTATACACGCCAAATATCATTATCTCTTGCTTAAGCAAACTCCTTGTGTAAAAAAAGTAATTTTACCTTGCAGAACGTGGGGATTTCCGCTATTTGTATGTGTTATTTTGTGACGTCAGTGAAGCCAAACTAACCTTCTGAAACACCAAAGTCACACAATAAAACAAAAAAACTAACCAATCAAGGCAGCGGGAGTCCCATGTTCTGCAAAGTTAAATTACTGATTTAGCCAGTAGAGTGGTTTGGAGAGAGTGATATTTGGCTTCCATAACTGCAAGTTTCCTGTCAAAACAGGCTGTCTGACAGAAAGGTAAAACTATGTTAATATCCTAAATATAGAATGATATTGATTTTTATAGATGGATCTTTTTCTGAGTGACTAAAATACATTTTGTGGCTGATCCTGTCCACAGCAATGCATTGCTTAGCTTGCATGCTGTTGCACGTCTCCTCCAAACTGGGTGCACATAGCACTATTGTAGGTATAGCTGACAATTGATAGCTATAAAATATATAATATATAACAATATAATATATTATATAGATATAATAATATGCCTACATCATGCAACTCCACATAATCCAAATGTATAGTCTACTACTGCTGCTTTGCCCACAGTGAGAAGGTTTCCACTACTGTGTTAAACTGTATTATTTTCTCGTCTTTGCCAGTGTAATCTAGTGTCTGAAGGTGGCAGACCCCGCCACCCTTTGACCCCAGCAGCGCCTTTAATCTGCATGGAGGCATGAGAGGCATTCTTCAGCTGCTCTCAGTCAGGAGGAGGAAGAAGAGGTGGGAGGGGAAGTTACGACGTAGTAAGCGACTCAGGCAGTCAGTGAACCAAGTTTCCAGCGACTCAGCCATCACGGTCTGAAACTTTTCTGCGTGCGAAATGAGCCCCCTCGGCGGCTGCGGGCGGGATTTGCGCGGCGACAGAAGGCCGTGATCGTGGGTTTTTTTTTCCGGGGGGTTCGGTCCGGCCCCGGTGCTCCGGAGAAGCAGAATATGGGTCAGACTGCCGTGTCTGCGGTGTCTCAGTCTGCCAGCGGTGAGTGTGTGCGTTTGTGTGTGTGTGTGTGTGTGTGTGTGTGCGCTCCCTCCTCTCTTGTCTCTCATACACATTCCGCTATCTTTACTCAGGATGTCTGCTCATTTTTTGCCTTCTGTCTCCACATTTCTGTCGAGTAACTTCCACTAACTTGGACGCTAGTTTGTTAAATTAATTCAGCCGCGCGTGCATCATCATACTCCGCGTCTGTTACTAAATTTATCGCTGCTCGTGTTGCCCAAGAGTGAAGTAGCCACCGTTAAAGCAGGATGTGTTGTGTAACCAAAGACTTGTTTATAAAGCTGCATTGTTTCTGCTTGGCTAAAAGTGCACTGTTTGATGTGAGTTTATGTATTTAGCAGGCAGTTTGACACGGATCCAGATGAACTGAAGGAGAGCAGCTTAGTTATGAACTAGTTTGTTTACATAGAGGAGACCAGAGATAGAGCAGACTATCTGAAACCCCTCCAGCTCAGAGGACTTACAGCTAATGGACCGTCAGGAACCTATTAACCAAGACAAAATCATGTCTTACTCAACAAGTGGGCCTACTGATCTTTGTCAAGGCTTCACAGGAAATCTCAGTACTACATTAAAAATTGAAGAGGTGCTGGAGTTCTCTGTTGGAATGCGGCCATTAATTGGTTGATTAGATATCAGAAAACTGTAAAAAAATATATATATATATCATCACAATCCCTCAGAGTCCAAGATGCCTTTTATCAAACTGCCTTTTTTTTTGCCCAGCAAACAGCACAAAACCAAAAAGTATTTAGTTTACAATGATATAAAATGGACTATTCTGTTATTTTTTTCAGTCAAAGGTCCAGTGTGTGAGATTTCTGGGGTTTATTTACACAGTATGACAAAAATGGAATATAATGGCTGAGAGGTTTGTGTACAAATGGTACAGGCCCTTTTCTATGGAGGCTGCCATGTTTTACGGTAGCCCAGAAGGGACAAACTGTAGGCGCTGGCAACCTGCATACTTACTGCCAGATGCCACTAAATCCTGCACACTGTTCCTTTAATTGATTAGTGCCTATTGCAGTTTGATGCCTTCATATGTTTTGTCCAATCAAAAGTCCAAAACCCAAAGATATTGTATTCATTATCACGTGAGAAAGAAAAGCTACAGATCCTCACTTCAGCCTTTTTGCTTGAAAAATGATTAAAAAGATTAACTCTAATTAACTAATTTATTTTGCAGATTAAAAGTCATTGTTTCAGGGCTAGTTGTCACAGTTTTTTGGTATTTTCCAAAACTGAAGTACTCAATATAAATGTTGACCACATCCTTTTTGATATGTTCTTAATCTCAGTTCCTGGGACCAAGGGTCATGCAGTTTTGATTCTTACAGTCGAATCAAGGGCTGATTCACACCTGCAGCATAAAAAGACTGCAAATGACTGCAATTTGCCACCTGATGCAATAGAAAACCAGCAATTTAATATGCACCACATGACTATGAGCCACTGTTTCAGAGACTGTTTCCATTTTAGTGTACAGTTTGGTAGAATAAAAGTAAAACCAGCACAGTGTCAGCTTAGGTTCTCCTTGCTATAAATTTTCTATGTCAGAGGGCTGAACACTCTTCTATAAAGATTTTCCCTCACCCGGTTTTGATGATGCTGATAAAGAACGCTGTCTTAACATCAGTCAGAATCTTTCATATGTATTTTAGTGGATTGAGTTGACTTTGAAGGTCATGATTCACATCATTTTCATGTTCATGAAAAAAATCAGTGACCTCTCTTGGGCAAGATATTTAACCTCAGTACTTTCTAGTTATCGGCTGAAATTTGTCAATTCTAGCGTTGAAAATTGCCAAATTGAGGAAAGCTGGCATTGAATGCTTAGTCTTGTATAGGCTTAGACTTGATATTTGATTGGATATCACCTGATTTAAATCATAATGTTGCCAGCTGACATAAACCCCATGGTCTGCTCCAGAGCTTTTGCTCATATCTCATTGTCTTCTTCAGCAAATAGAGTCACTCAGTTGTCGTATCCATGGCTCCACCTGCTGAGGAAGCTCGTGTCATAGCTTGTGTCAGCGCTTGAGCAACTACTGAGTCGACCTTCTGAGATTTTTCTTGTCGACTCATGTTTCCTAACATCTGCACTCCCCATGTTTCTCCATCCATTTTCTCCCTTAATTTGTTACTAGAGACTGACCTGGTGATATGATATGTACCATGATACAAAGGTTATGATTCACCATATTTATAGTCAAAGATAGAAGAGCTGGTTAAATAACAAACGTATGGAGACATCATAAGCTTTTTCTCGTAGATGAAGCTGCACAGAGTGCTACAAAGCTAAAAGATAAATGAGACTGAAATAGATAAATTTCACCTGTACTGTGTCAGTATTTCCAGTGACAGCACAGTAGTGTTTTAGCACGTGCTGTACCTCTATACTTATTTATTTTTGCTATCTGAAGTCCAAGGTCTGTCCATGAGCCATAAAAGTAAACATTTCACATTTGTCCGTGTTTTTTATGGGAACACTTTAAGGCCGAGAGTTACAGGAAGCGACAGTGGACTCCGGATGAAAACAAAACTGTACCTTTTTATGGCCCTGTCAGCATTTAAAGTACAACCCAAACTGTTTTGTAGCACACTTAAGACAACATGCATAGGAACCTGAGGCAGTAATAATGATCTATGTGCTCTGCATGGCTGCATTATCGGTTACATAATGATGCTGTTATGTGCTTTAAATGCTGAATCTACAGCAGTAAGAGCAGGAGAGGGAAATGACTCTGTCCGGATCATTAACATAAAACTGATTTTGCTTGATGAGTTATGGTAACTGTGTGTTAAAACACTGTAAACTGCTGTTTCCTCCTCCTCTTCTTTTTCCTTTGTTACTCTTGACTTAATCCAAGCTGCTAGATCCTGTGAGTATCATGAGTTAAACAGAGCTGTGCTTCTCTGGCCTACATTGGAGAAAGATTTGGAAGAAATGACCCAAGTGTTAAAACTGCAGCTAATGCCCAGTGCTGCCCCTCCCTCCGCTCTCATCCAACACCTCTTGATTTTTTTCCTCTTTCCTTCTGCCCTCCTCTTTCCCACATTTGCTTTTGCCCCACCACAGTTTCCACCTCTCCCGTTCTTTCGCCGTCTTCTCCTCTCTTTTGTCTCTTTTTGCCTCTTTCTCCCCCTTCATCCTTCTTCCTCTGTTCATGACGTTTGGTTCTTCCCTCCCCGGTGACTTGCAGTGAAGGAAGGAAGCCTCTCCCTTTCCCCTCCTCCTCAACACATGTTCCTGCCATAATGGCTGAAAAAAATCATGCTGGTTTTGTCACAATTCAGAGCCACTTAAACCCCACAATGTTGTACCACACAACATACGCCAACCATACCATAGGACAACTGAATGTATTATATTGTGAGAGAAGTTGATCAGTGTGCATTGGAACAAGATTACAGTTCACTGAACAAATCCTGTGTGCGATCACTTCACTGAGATGTCCATTGTGTCTCGAGTAGTGTTTCTGATGATCCCACTCATTTCCACAGCTGCAATATATCTAAATCCTGACTCAGCCCATGAAATCGCGAGTCATCCGTTTCAAAATAAAACGCCTCTGTGTGAAATCCAGTGTGGAATCGTGGAGCAGAGTCAACAGTTGTAATGTGTAATAACTTCCCTGAGTTAACCTGAGGTGCACTGGTGCCGCATTGCTGCAGTTAAAACGATGTAGTCAGTATTGTTTTGATAAAAATCCATTGCATTTCTTGGACAGATCTGTCTTGCTTGATATGCAGGATTGCTGCAAAACTGCAAACATTTGCTTTTCACGTGTGTAATGAATGGATTTGAATTTGATTTGTCCATCCATCTGTATGTCCGGACGTTCGCCTGTCCCATTCTTCTCAAGAATGCCTTGGGCCAAAGGATGAACTGACTAGTTTGTGGTGGTCAAAGGTCAAGGTCACTGTGATCTCATCCCATTCTCATGAACACAAAATCTCGGCAACATCTGGAGGGAATTTCTTCAAATTTGGCACAAATGACCACTGTGACACAAGAATGAACTGATTACCTAGATTATGTTGGTCAAAGGTCAGAGTTCAGCTAGCTTTTATTAAATTATTAGGCTATATGAGTCTGGACAAACGTAGAACTAAACGGCAACTTGACTGGTTGGCGTTTCTGTACAACCACAGGGTGGTCATTCTAGTTAGAACTGACCCAGGTCGCTTAAACATAAAACTTGACGGTGTATTAATGAGCATATTAGTAAATTTAACTTCTTCTTGCAGGGTATAAGTTTGTCATTTTAGGCGAGTTTAGGCTCTATTGTATTCATAAACTCAGTTTACTGATAGTGGTTAATGCTGTCACTTCCTTTACAGCTGACAGTTAATTTCTGTATTAATACTCACAGGGGGAGAATGTGTTGAGGCGGCAGTGAGGGATGGTGGGTGACTGAACTTGATCTAGCCTCACAGTTCGTGGCATTCGAGGAAACATTAACAAATCACTGTTGAAAAATGAATCTGTTTTATGATGTGACAACACTGTGGCTAAGCTTTGTTAGGCACAAAAATGAATTGGTTAGATTTAGGGAAAGATTGTTTAGTAATTTTTTTCATGAAAATAAGTACTTACTTAAGGTCGGGAGACCTTTGTTGTCATGGTTACAGTGGCAAACACTTGGTCAAGGTTGAGAAATGACAGGTCATGCTTGAGAAAAACGTCAGTTGGAAACAGGAAACAAGCTGCGGCCTCTTTAAAGTCTGATGTTTTATTGACCTTCCATCCACCCCGACCTCGTCCCCACATGGACTTTGTCGTTCTATGAGAACTTCACCTGATTTCCTCCTTTTCTCCTTGAGCACGACCATAATGTGGCTTTGAGACTCTCTCTGAAATGACAGTTGACAGAACACACACACACACACACACACACACACACACACACACACACACACACACACACACACACACACACACAAAACACCAGACCCACCCATCCTCACCACTTGAGCCCTCAACCCTCCCCTGGAGTGTTACCTAATGTCACACGTAGTGTAGTTTGAATTGAATTGGTTTTAATTTGAATTAGTTTAACCTTTCAGATAGGAGATTAAGGGGTGCCAAATCTTATCAAATTCCCTGAGTTTGTTTCTCAGAACAAATCTAATAGTTTCTGTCAATTTAGTAAGCCAGAGTTTAACAGTAGGCACTTCTTTCTTCTTGCAAAAAAGAAGAATGAGCTTTTTAGCAGTGAGAAGTCCATGAGATAATAGGCATTGCTGAGCTACCTGCAGTCTCCTTGTGCCTACTGATACTCCTACAAGGTGATTAGTACTGGGTCTGGTTCTAAACCCACTGCCAGCATCTTCAAAAGTGTTTTAAATATCCCCAACAAAAAGTTATGCAGATTGGGATGTAAGGCATAGCTGTGTAATAAAGTTGCATCTGGTGAGCCACATTTATGGCATTGAGATGAAATTTCTGGAAATATTCAGTGTAATTTTGTCTTTGAATAATGCAATCTATGCAATACTTTGAATTGTATTAGAAGGTGTTATGCATTAACCAATGTGTATATAAATTCTATATCTATATCCCAGATAGCCTCTGACATCTGTTGACCCAGTTCTGCCACCCATTCTGCTTTAATTGCACTGGTTTCAGTTGGGGCTATACTCTGAAGTGCATTGTACCGGCAGTGGGAGATTTTTAAAGAGCAAAACCCCTCAGTAACATAAAATTTAAGTGATTTAATACAGCACTACTCTCAGTTGTTTTAAGAAAAGAAAGAATAAGCAATTAAATGCTTTATTGCTGTGTGCTTTCATTATTATATTGTATATTGTGAACTGATTGATAAAATTAGGCTGTCTGTTACTTGTTATATGTATTTCCCTAATTTTAAAGTAATATTAGCATACATATGGTGATTCTGATGTTTATTGCTTATTTCTTCCCTTTTGATATGTCTGAAAATGCCAAATAAAAAATTTAGTAAATGTTACATTGTTTTTTATTGCAGCGAAAAGTTATTTAGGCTAAATATTAACTAGAACACGGGACTCAGTAGATTGCAGATCTCTGGCAGGAAACCCAAAAAGAATATTTGGATGTAACCCCTTTGTAATCACAAACATTTTGACTAGTAACTGTAATTTAATTACCGTACATATTATTTGTCGGTAAGTGTAATGGACTACAATTACATTTCTTTTGTTATTTAAGTACATATAAATAATTACATGAAAATAGTTATTCTACAGGACAGCTCTGTGAAGTTTTGTCAAAATTAGCAAATTATTTTTTGAGTTATGGCCAAAAACATGTTGTGTGAGGTCACAGTGACCTTTGACCACAACATCTAATCAGTTCATCTTTCATTCCAAGTGGATGTTTGTACCAAATTTGGAGAAATCCCCTCAAGGCATTCTTGAATTATTGCATTCATACGAATAATATATTTGACCTTTAACCACCAAAAGTTAGTGAACTCATCCTTGAGTCTAAGTGTTTATTTTTGTTTTTTGAACAAATTCCCTCAAGGCATTCTTGAAATGTTGCATTTAATGGGATGGCCCAAAAAATATAATGGCTCTGTCCATGTCTGTGGCTGCAAAGAAGCCATCTGTAAGGAGCTACTTTATTTCTGCAGGAGAATGTACTGGAATTACCTTAGAATCTACTGGGACTACTTTGTGTCTTATAGAAAGAAAGTTTTTCCTACATGACACTGCTCACTACAAGGTCTGTGAATTATCTTAAGTAACCATGACATGATTATTGGAAAGAGACACTGGTGTTGAATTTTTTTTTTTTTTTCAAGTGTTTTTTGGTGCTTTTGGAGCAACACAGAACTTGGGTCATTTTGTCTAATTAAACTGGAGAGAAGACAGACCTCTATCTCCAAAACACACTCATTCTGAATGTATGCAGGCACTGCATGTGTGTCATAGGAATGTAAGCTCACTAAAATATCTATTTCCTGTATTGCTCGTGACACGTATGAGTCTCCGATCTTCCCTTTATCCTACCAGTTCAAGGATTTGTCCAGAAAGACGTGGAGCAGATGAACAGTTGTCGTCTTTCACCATCACTTTCTGTCTCTATTCTTCTTTTCTTCTCTCTGTTCTCTAAAGTCAACAATAATCTTCCTTTCATTTCTCTCCACTGTTTCTCTTTCTTTCTCGTTTCTCTTCTCTGCTCTACTAAGTCCATCCATTGTCCCTGTTTGGTTCCCACTAGAGGTTTTATAGTTTGGCTAATGGTGATGATAATCGCTGGTACTGATTTTCCCATCATTAGCTGCACAAAGCAGCTGCTGAAATGCACCTATTGTTGCGATTTGATATCAACACAGGAACAGGAAATGAGTGTGTGTGTGTGTGTGTGTGTGTGTGTGTGTGTGGATGTATACGTGTGTGTGTGTGTGTGTGGAAGAGAGAGAACTAAATTGGTATCTGGGGAGAACGTGTTACTGGGCTCTGTGCTGCACTTTTCCGTGTCTTCCCTCTTGTTTTTTGTGCTCTTAATTGCAATGTTGTGCATGTTGATGTTTTTTTGCTACATCCCTCGACAGTCAGGGTCATGAGGTGAACAAAACCCAGCTGAGAGCAGTCAAACCTGCATAGTTTTATGCGATGCTGTGATTTTGAACAAACATACTCGCAAAAAATAAAAATGCTTCATTAATTACGCTCTTAAATTCTATAGCTTCTATATATTATTGGAGGCCCACTTTTTAATTCAGGATGATGATCATCTGTTTATTGACAACTGAACTCTCCTGCAGACCACCAAATGCTTTAAACCTTATCTTTTCATTTGATATAATAGAGTAGGGAAACAATATATTGATCTGCCACCAGTGAACAGCAGTCAGAGGCAGTTTATGCTCATCAGCTTCAGCTCATGTCTGTCATCTAGTATTGCCATTAACAGTCTGTCAGTTCTGGTGAGAGCCAGCCAGTCAACAGGGTATTGATCATTTTCAGTTCAGCTGAAGGGTAGGATATGGATTATTTTTTCTCTACCAGATGTGCACCATGAGAAAATATCACAGCTACATTCTTTCAACAATGGTTTTAGTGCTATTAGCCAAATGGCTATATTGTTAAATGTGCTGAACTTCATCTGACCAACTTTGCTGAGTTTTCAGCTGTGGTTTGTGTGAAATCTGGGGTGTTTTTTTGCTGACTATGTCGCTGCATAAGCCTCTTACATCAAATAGAGAAAGCACTACACTGTTGCCTTTTCAAATGGCTTTTATTATGTTTCTGTTGGTGGTTGTTGAGAGGGACTACTGAGATCAGTCTGTCTGTATCAAGTCTCTATAATCGCTTCATCGCTTCATTTTCACTGAAACAGAAAAAGATTAAAATCACGGTGGTGTGGCATTTGTTGAGGTCTGTACAAAAACAACACTTGGCCATGTTGTGATTTTTTATAGTATTTCAATGAGATCGGCAGCTGTAATTCAGAGTTAAAGGTGAAGACTGGGGCACGAGTATATCAGTGACTGCTTAACCTCTTATAAACCCAAGTGTAGTCTGAAATCCTCTGGGGTTCCCTTTTTAGAGATGGCAAGATCCAGACTGAAAACCAAAATGTTCTTTTACTCAATTAATTCCTTGCTGTGTATATCTAATAATCTCACTATATATTTAATACATAATATAATAATGAGCAATTTTGTGAACTAAATTTGTAATATAATATATGGATTTATAATTTTGTTTGCATGAATGAACGAAAAAGAAACATCAAACACATAACACCATCCAATAACAGCGGCCTGCAAAAAATGTAACCAAATGTCTTTGGTTCACCTAACTGGGCAGGTTTAATGTGAAAATAATAAATGGACATGAGGACCTTATGGCAGCTCTGAGGGAACAACACTACCTCAAATACAGACGGCTTTCAAATTACAGTGTCATAATGGTGGGGGGCTCAGTGGTTGATGACTGTCAGCTTCAACCCCGCTCTGTAACTGCTAACTTCAGTTCCTGGCTGTTACAGCAACTTTCTCTCCCTTAGGGGAAACAAATTTAGTAATCTGATGGCACAAATTATGAGATTCAGGGAAAAAATAGCCCACTTAAAGTTTGCACACAGAAATTCTGAACTTTTGATCCCTGCTGATCTCCCTGCAGTCAGCAGGCTTCAGCAGTAGCTGAAAAAACAAAGACCTTCCTCCGCTTCAATCTGAGGAATCACACACCACCTCTCTTTCCTCTGTAAGGTTCTGGCCTGACAGACACACACGCACACACATGCACATGCACACGCACAGAAACACACACGCCATCCACACTCAGTCTGCAGTATTCCAAAAAGTTCACAGCACTTCTAATCTTTCAAGAGGAAGAGGAGGAGTTGTGGACGGACATGGATCTAGCCAAGACACACACGCTGTACTGTACAGAGCCAGAGTTAGAAATAACAATCCTGCTTAGCTGGTGAAATCTGAATTGTACAGTGAAACAAGTGGTTGATGCAGCAGTGTATGATGATGTAGTCCCTGACAATAAATGGCAATCTTATATGCATATATTGAGTGTATATATATATATATATATATATATATGAGGAAGACAGGATTTTTTGTGTAGCAGAAATTGTATCTGGTCAAACATATTAAATCCTATAAGGTAAATCTTATATTGTACAGTATACTGGAAATGCATTGGGACCTATAGACCAGATGTGCTGATATTAATGTACCCTCAGTTACTCAGTGATTTTACCCTTGTCCTGTATTTCAAGTAATAACAGAATAATAATGACACTTGTCAGTGTTTTGGAGTAAACGGGTAAAAAATATCTTTGTTTGAACAATTTTAAATTGCTGTTACCAGAATACTTAGTGCTGTTCATTTATACAATATATAATATACAATATTTAATAGATATGATTCAGCAAGTATCTAAATTATCTCCCTATGTTGGAAGACAAAAACCTGCTGGTGGATATGGAGAGCTGTAGTTTGTATTATAATTTTGATGTTATATCTTGGTATTCCTGCATGTGTGTTTTCTAGTTGATGGGTTGGAGAAATCCTCATCACTGGCCAGCTGTGATGTGGTGGTGGACAGCGCCACCAATACCCAGAATGCCCATGCATCACGGCAGCAGCGAGGCAAGCTGTCGTCGCTAGGAAAATTGTTCAAACCCTGGAAATGGAGGAAGAAGAAGAGCAGCGACAAGTTCCAGGATCTTTCCAAAGGTGAGGCGTCTTGTGTTTTAATGGTACTGTATGAACGAGTGATGAGTGGCCTCTGATTTGCTCTCCTCAATCAACAGTTTTTGGAATTTGTGCTGAACACTATGTGTGAACAGGAGCAGTGTTGCTCACAGAAGACCTTTAAAAGGAGAAGGGTGAACGCTTTGCTTGTAGCTCTCTGATTCATTCCTGAAGTGTTGGCTGGGAAATAAAAAGGAACAGAAGTAAATACAAAAAGCAGACTCCTTCACAGCTACCACATATATCTGACCTTTTCTCCATTATATATAGGTTCTGTGCCTCCACCTTCCTCTAACTGGTTTAAAGCTATTACTCAGGTGTGAAGCAAAGAAAAATAGGATCAGGTTTTTCCACCAGTTTATTTTTTGGACGTCAAGAGGACAGGGGCAGCCAGAGTGCATCAGACCTGGAGCTAGCAGAGATTCACTGAACTTCTGAACCCTGAGAGTCTTTAAAGAATCCTTTCTTCTCACTCAGGGGCATCAACTGCATTACTCATTGTACAGGGTTCCTACGCAGTATGGAATTGGATTTAGTCATTTGCAGGTCTGGATAAGTATGGAAAAAAAGAGAGTATGGAGTCAACAGAAGAAAATCTTGGTCAACTAAAATTCTGCCCACTCTTCAACAAATCGGTTGGTTGAAAAGCTGTGTTATCTGTGGATTAATTAAATCAGCCACAGTGCACTAAGTGCGCTCTACTTTGTAGCCTAAAAGGGTGCAAGTCACAGTTACACAGCGTTGCCAAGCACATGAAGTACTGACCATTTCTTTTCCACATGTAGCTACACTGTCAAGTCAATTGGCATTACATACAGCAGCAACACAACACAGACCAACTACTGATATTATTTAGTTGGCCTCAAATAAGGTTCAAACAAAATGATGTAAAGAATAAACACTAGAACAGCATAAATCAGGGCAAAACTTACAGATTTACAGAGTGAAGTCAGTTTACGAACAAGTGTCGTTTATCCGTCATTTCGCTTGAAACGTTACCAGCAGATACTCATTAAGAAAGCAGTCAGGTGAAGTCAAATGCACATACGCTTTTATCCAATCAGCTCCTTTGAGGCTTGGGGGCGATGCTGTCAATTAGTTTTGAGCCAAGTAAATGTTCTGTTAACTGCCTCTCACTAAAACACATCAGGTCTGTATATGTTCCACCCCTGACAATAATGAAAGAAGTGCTTCTCCCCTTATTAAAGTAACACCAGTCACTGTCTGACCAATGACAATCTGGTCGGACAAGAGCATAATGACCAACTAACCATAATTTGTCAGCCCCAAATTCTGAATTTCTAAAAATAATTTGATCATACAAGGAGTGTTTTTCATGATGTTTGGAGCAGGCAGCCAGCACAGCAAAAATGTGTGAGGGAGCACGGGCCAGAGTGAGTTTGAAGTTGTGGAAAGCAAGGCAGGAAGTATGGCAAAACAGCTCTGCTCCAAGTAACTTTTAACTGTACTAAATTTCAACATACACAATCAAATTAGAAAATGTGTCAATATCTTTGAATTGCATATACTGTAATGTTGCACAGTTTTAGCACTGACTTGGCTTGAATGAGCTACAAACATCTGGCAATCATTTCAGGGATTCACAGACATTTGTCATCATTATACAGCACAGGGTTGTGCAACAAAATTAGAGTTGTAGTTCCTTCATAATACAAATAGAATACAACACAGATAATCAATTGAATTCAGAATGGAATTGGGTGAAAATATAAAGCAATATTAATATATACATTCATACACGTATACACCCAGTATAGAAACAGAAAATGTTTATCTAAATAGTTGAAGATTATTTTTATCTGGATTTACTTGATCAATTAATTTCTATCTTTTCAGCTACTTATGTGATCGCCTCTGAGCGTGCTTATTTGATGACCCAGCTGTGGACAGATGTCACTGTGAATGAGACAGATTGATTTGCTCCCAAGAGCTTTTAAAACAGAACGGTCACAACAGTTGCAGCAGGGTGACAGAATTGGTTTACTTCCTCATCCATGAGTCGAGATGTGGCGTTGTCTCGTGTAGTGCATGGTGGGGATTGCGACAAGGTTTTCGCAATAAGAGGAGCTTGTGCAATGATTTTCTATGTTTCTGTTCTGTAGTGAGAAGACTAGATTAAAGAAGTGCAAATAAAATCCCCCCTGTTGAATCATACGCTGACCGTGATGTTCACCTTTCAGTTTTAGAGAGAAAAATCTCCACCAGGCAAACGAGGGAGGAGCTCATCAGGAAAGGAGTACTCATTCCTGACCAAGGTTTGTCATTCATTCATATGTTTCTACATTCATTCATTTCCACTTCTCTGTTTGTCAAATTAAAAGAAAATGATTCTGCCTTCAAGAATAAAAAAAAATAACCCTAATGATGTGAACATGGATGGTGATGGAGATACAATTACAGCAAAACATTACAGTCACTTAGAAACCCAGATGGAGAATTTGTCATTTGTGAACTACCTTGATTTATTTTTCATTAGCTCTACACATTTTTCTTTGCTTTTCATTGTCCTTTACACTTATGGTCAAATGTGATTACTTTTGCTTGTTGTCTTTTGCTTTCAAGCAACTGGGAAGCAGAGGATTTCCATTGCAGTAGCTGTTTTTTCTTCCTTTTCTAGATGAAACAATCAGCAGTGAAAATCTGAATGGCCATGCTACATCCAGCGTGACATCAGAAGAGGTCAAAGTTCACATTGAGTCTCCAGAAACACTGCAGGAGGAACATGCCACAGCGCCTGTCAGTACTGAGGACAAAACAGGTAACTTGTGGATCAGATACTGGGTCTCACATGAGTGTGTTTTTCATACTGTGACTGTAATCTCAGGTTGAGTGGAGTCCTTTGAGGTCCTCAAGGTTTTAAACCTGGGATAATATGTTCCCTCTGGCATATTATCAGGGTTTCTGCAAGTCCTTAAAAATCCTAAAATCAAATAATTTAAATTTTAGGCCTTAAAATGTCTTAAAATGTCTGACAGATCTTAAAACTTGATTGGATTGCTTGATTGTTGACAACTACAAAACAAAGCTATCATTGACACAATAGCCGTAAATGCAAACTATGCATTTGGGTGGGCACATGTGTGGACCAACGTGGCATTATGATCTAATGCTATATCTACTTTTAGAAGTAACAAGCTAAAATAGTTTCTGTTAACATTACTTTTATCTAATAGGGATAAGTACAAGTTCAGTGAGGTCTGGCTTGAGAGAAGTGTATTTTGTGCTGAAAAGCCTGCTGAAAACCCGCTGCACCTTTTGCAGGAAAGTGCTTGATTAGGAATTTTGGGTATAAAGTCATAAAGTCAGTCACATGGAAAGTAAGTAAAAAATAAGCCTCCATAAAATGGCACTAGTGAATACAGCCATCACCCAGTACTGTTATGTTTCCACACCAGGACTTTGGCCCAAGTCTGACCCATTCTGCACCAACAACGTTCTGGGATTTTCCTTAATATCCTTGGTGCTTTTTTGTCAGGATAGTACTGCATTCATAATGGTCTTTAAAGGGTCTTAAAAATCTTAAATTTAACCTAGTTAAAACCTGCAGAAAACCTGATTATAAACTTCAACGAGAATTAATTTTATTCAGGGTTTGTCCCCTCCTTGAATGTGATAAACTTCCATTTTCAAAGTCAGAACTGGCTAATTGTTACTATGTGAAAACCAGCACAATTATCGTAGGGACCACAGTTTGGATTAAACGTAAATTATCCACAGTGAAATCCACCACAGAGATATTTAAATTGGTACAGTGTTTGTTGAATGAAGACATTGTCTTTTCTATGCAGAAAGGAAAAAAAAATAAGGGGACAAAAGATAGTCAGAGGGCAAAAGAAAAAAAGAGAAAAAACTCTGTTATAAACAGGCTCTTTCTCTCCAGATTTATTATAATGATCATGGAACTATTTTACGCCTCAAGCATATTAATGTTATGCTCCAAGTTTGTAGATTTTTGTTCTGGGACATGAAGATATTCTGAATCCACAGTAGTGTGAATGAATCCTTGAATCAATTTGGTTGAGCAGTTATTTGTAATAGTCAGATCACTCTTTCCAACAGAAAGTGCTGAAACATATGTTAACTGGGGTTGTGGGACTTTGACTGCCCTGTAGCAAATCCATTTAATATGCTAGAACTAACTGTTGTAGCTTTTTTCAGACGTTGGTTGCTTTGAAATTTCAGTCGTGGAATGCATTTGTATCAGCTGCAGTTTTCTGGCTGACATTGAATCCTCAGTGGGATCTCTGACCAGGTCTAATGTGTTCAAATAGATATTCCCATTATATGAGCCTGCAGCAGGCATTCGCAGTCTGAAAAGAGCAGTAGCCATCTCCTAATGCCCCACACTCCCCCAGGAGACAGGCCACTGTTCTTCTGTCTGATGCTGCCTAAGTGTTGTGCTGTTCTCATCCCAACCCTGTTAGCATTGAACTCAGAGCCATTTGTTTGTTCATTTGTCAATAGTCAGGAGGTCCCAGGCAACAAACACTGCAAGTACAATAGCAAAACACACATACCTCCACACTGGAGGATGGGAAATGGTGTAATGGGTACATTTCATCTCTCCAAGCCTTATTTATCATTCCCTGCTCAAGAACAGGGTGGGGTTTCGGTACTCAATACCTTTAAGGTATCAACTGAAATCTTTTAATGATATTAATTAGTTTCACCTCTGTTCAACTGAAAACTGTAGAAAGACAAGATATTTCATGTTCAAACTGATAAAAGTGTTTTTTGTAAATATACACTCAATTTGATACCTGTAACATATAAAGAAAATTACTGCATGAGCTCAGGAACACTTGGGAAAAATGGTGCTGGTAAACACAGTTTGTTGCATCTACTAATGCAAGTTAAGATTCTAACTTGCAAAGTGAAAGCAATATGTCAACAACATCCAGAAATGCCGCTAAATTCTCTGGGCCTGAGCTCATCTAAGATGGACTGACACAAAGTGGAAAAGTGTGCTGTGGCCTAAAAAGTTAATATTTCCAATTATTTTTTGGAAATCATGGTCACTATGTCCTCCAGACTAAAGAGGAAATGGACCATCTAGATTGTTACCAATGTGCAAATGTCAAGCCACCATTTGTGATGGCATGGCATCATGGGTAACTGTCTATGAAGGCCCCATTGATGCTGAAAGGTACATACAGGTTTTGGAGCAACATATGCTGCCATTCAGACAGCATCTTTTTCAGACACGTCCCTGCTTATTTCAGCAAGACAATATCAGGACATAGTCTACATGTGTTACAACAACATGGCTTGCTTGCTTGAAATGTGTTGCAGTGATCAAATTCATTAAATATCTTGTCTTTGTACTGTATTCAGTTGAATATAGATGTTTCTGTTTATGTTTTACACGGCATCCCAACCTTTTGGAATTGGGGTTTGTAGTAAGGAAACTTCTTCAACCCAACAATGCCCACATCTAATCCTTTTTGTACCCAGATCTAGAAAAAAAGCACTATATGTATGGTTCTGGTCACAGCCAGTCACAGCAAGGATTCTTTGCTGTAATGCAACATGTGGTTTGCCCACTACCATAGCAGCTATAACCCACATAGTCTATGGTGTATTTGGCTGTTCAGCGTGCCAAGATGCTACCAAAATGTTCTAAAGTGTGGCTAAACTACATGCTTGTTGCATCTGAAAAAAATCAATGCATAAAATGCTGAGGGGTTGTTTCAGGAATGCTTCCGTTCACATGATGGGTATCGGATCAAGGTAAGAAAAAGGGTATCAGATGAAGTATTGGTACTTGCACTGGTATTGCAGTTTGTTCAACGAACAGATAAAAAGTCCTCTGTCTTGATCCTTAGCCCAACTCACCTCTTTCAGTCCCTCTTTCTTTGCTTGTCTGCATGTCCATTTGTGCAACTGTTTGCACAGATCTTTTATCTTGCTTTCAGTCTCCATTTTAACCTCTACATACCAAACTTTTTTCCTCCCGCTGCCTCTGATCTGCTCAGAGAGGAGTGATACTAAACCCACCGGCCGGACAAACCAGGTGCGACCCCGAGACACTCAAGCTAAAAAACAACAAAGTGCCACTTTGCCCTCCTCTTCCAAATCAGCAGGTGGCACTGCAGCCACAAGCAGGCACAGAGACACTGCCTCTGGGACTAAAAAGACCACTAAAACCACAGGCAAGACAGGCTCATCCACTCAAGCTAAAGCTAACCCGCGGAGCACTAACAACACTAGTCGCGGGATTGGTAAGTTCACCTAGTTGGGACCAAAGCCAGTTTGCCTGTCGAGCCTCTTGCCTGCCTGCCTCCCTGCATGGAAATGTGCTTCATCTGCACCCATAAACCATGGCTTCATGCACACTCCCACATGTATTTGAAGTATCACTCAAGTCATGTTTCTGTCAAGTGGCTACAGAATCCCATGTTTCTCCCTCTTGATAGTGTCCTTTCCTCATTAGAAGAGATTTCCAATCAAGTGAGTAACTGTAGGAGTGTTTTGTTTATGATCTCTCTCTGTCTGTTTTCTGGGAAAGCAGAAGTGAGGATTCGTTTGTCTCTGCTCTGTAAACGCCCCAACAGTGCAAGCGTGTGTGTGTGTGTGTGTGTGTGTGTGTGTGTGTGTGTGTGTGTGTGTGTGTGTGTGTATGAGACATAGCACATGAGAGGTCAGCGGAGCATGGTGTTAATGAAATGAGCTCTGACAAACTCATGTGATTTTGATTGATAGCATGACGCAAGAGCATGATCATCACTCATCACCCAGTGTGTGCGTGTATGTATGTACTTCTTTAACCTACAGCATGTTGAAAGTGCACAGCACGGAGCCCAGAACATTGCACGTGATGTTCTTTTCTGAAGGCCTCTGTTTATGTTGAGTTATTGGGGAACTGGGACAAAAGTTGTTTCATTAGTGTTTTAATCTAACATTTCAAGTTCGTTCTTCTCCTCAGGCAGCGTTTACCAGCACAAAGACACTTCACAGACAGTTAAAGGATTATTTCAGTCAGTATTTCCTTAGGTATTCTATATTTGTTGCAGTGATGAGAAGTGGTGATTATAAACTGAACTATTATGCCTGACAGCATGTTCCAGTAGAGCACTTTTTGTTGTATCAAACCACATGAATCATGCACATGTACTGTAGAATAGAGCTCAAATTATTAGTCTATTAATTGATGAGTTGATGATAATAATTGACTAATAACTGTCTATATTAGTATGTTTTATCAATGAGAACCATCTGTCAAATTGCTTCATTTTAAACCATATTTGGTTTAAACGGTAACATCAGTACTCAGATACAGGCAGACAGCAGCCTGCTACACAACACAAGAGCCACAGACTTTGAACAACATCAACTTTCCTGCCAAAGTGTCCTTATCTAACTTACTAATTTAAACACACGTCTTGTCCTGAAGCTCAGCTTGTTAAACGAGTCACCAAACAAACATTCACTGGGGAGAAGTTCACTGCTGACATCAGTTTCTAGGCTGCGTAGTTAATTACCTGGTCAGCTGCAGCACATTAACCAGCATTTAAACTTTCCTGTAAATGTCCTTCGGTCTGTTTAGATGTAGGTGTGGTCCTTGTTCTTCAATACTACTGCAAACAACACACTGTCTGCATGTTCTCTTGTCCCACACCGGGCCTCAGCCTGCAGGCTGCTGTCCTTCGAACGCGGACATATCCATCCATCCTGAGACAAACTTAGGTTTTTTTGATGTTTGCAAAGACCTTTTTTCTTCCTTTTTAATAATAAAAAGATTTACAAACATTTTAAAAACATGTTGATGATATTTATGACTGCAAAAAAAGATGTCTTAATGTGATTTTTGTTGGACCTAAGTTCTGTGGGAAGAAACTGGAGTACCTGGAGAAAATGATAAGTCTAATTTTCCCTTTTCTCTTTTTGTCACTCCTGCTGCTCCTCAGCTAAGTCCTCCCATCCAAAGAAGACAGGAGGCACAACAAAAAACACTCCTGCCTCCTCCACCACCCCTCGTTCTCGTGCACCTAAAGACGCAGGCACTGCAGCTCTGACTGCTGGGACAGATGCGAGGACCAACCGGAAATCAGACACTCCCACCTCCTTATCTGTACCTCAGAAGGCCTCTGCAGAGACTCCTAGCCCTCCTGGGGAGTTAAAATCCTCACCCCGTTCCTCAGACGTCAAGTCAGCCTCATCGAACGAGACAGAGGGATCTCAAACTGGATCTCAACCTGGTCTAGAGCCTAAATCTGCTCCCAAGGCCTCTGCTGCAGGTGAGGAGACCCACAAAGGCATGGCTCCTGAATCTACAGTCCAGTCTCCACATATCAACACTGCTACAGAGGACACTTCCTTCACAGAGGGAGAGACAGACAGCAACTCAAAGGGGGAGAAACAGGAGGGAACGGGAGGGGAGGGAGGAGAAGAAGAAAAGAAGAAAGGAGAAGCAGAATCTGTTGTGGAGAACAGCCTGAGGTAAACATCTAGTGAAGGCATGAGACTTGGTGAAACAGTCCTTATGATACTGATTGACAATAAATCTACAGTTTTAATTAATTGTGTACAATAACGTAAAATATCAACATTGGCTTTGGGTTTAGTGTTTTGTTATTGTTTCATGCAGATCAGCAGAGCACCAAGCTGAAAAGCCGCAGGGCCTCAGTGTGAACATGGAGCAGCCCGAGGTGACCGTGATCCCTGATAGGCCGAGAGACAGCCAAACTAGTGACTCTGACTCTGACGGACCAATCCTGTACCGTGATGAGGAGGAAGAAGAGGAGGAGGAAGACGAGTACACAAGCAGTACGCCAATGGTTTTGTAACACTTCACACAGTAACAAAGGTCTATAGGAAAAAGCCATGGCTGAAGATCAGGACTTTGTAAAATCATATACATTTTAATGGATATTTGACCAGAATTTAATGGATTTAGAGGTTGCCAGATCGTAAAAATATATTCTGGTTGAACCATCAGTAGATTTTGAGCCATGTCCATGAATTCATCAGGTCCTGTCTAAAACCATACTCTGCATAGTTCTGTCCTCTGGCCTTAGAAATTCACTTGTACAATTTTTAATTTTTTCGATTTTTGTAATTAAATTATGTTCAAATTATATACAAGAAATTGTGGAAAGCAAGTATTTTGATTAATAATCATAAAGGTAGGTAAAGTAAGAGCTCTGTTGCCCGCAATATGATAATTGTCTTTGGCTTCACATCAGTGTGGTTTATAAATTAGACAGTAATACAGAGCAGGACAATTAAACAATACTGAAAAACAGTTAATTATCCATATTATGGAAAGTTTTTAGCTTCACCGCAATCATCATAGATTAGACAATAGTAAAAAACAGTAAATTGGAAGAGCTCAGACTTCATAGGCAATTCCAATAAAGTTCATTAGGTGAAAGTACACAATGCTGAAATTCTGCATAAAAAATGTACATATTCAGCCAGGGGCAAAGTAAGAGGTGTAGTCGTGTACAATTGAGTGTGTCTGCAATAATTTAATAATTAATTACACAATTGACTGAATGAGGTTGAACAAACAAATTTGTATGCTAACTTAGTTAATTATTTTAGATTTGTTTTCTCATGTGTCTCAGAGTCAGAGTTTTAAGACTGAAGAATGTCCACTTTCACCTCGGGCTGCCGTCAGAGGGGCGATTGACTGACTGAGCCACACTTTCACACTTGGTGAAATTCTGTGTAGTGATACCAGCGACAGCGAACTCTGTCACATCACAGAGTTCAAAGGAAAATGAGAAGAAAAGATGCAAATGACAGTGAAGCTAATCATAGTTGAATTATTTCCATGTTAATCTGATTATAACTTAAGATATGACCTAAGGCATCTTCATCACTATCTCCATTTTGTTTGTTTCAAGACCCTAATACACACGTGACCGGTTCTCCCCGTTCTGTCTCTGTTCCAGGCTCTCTGGCCAGTAAGATCCGCAGACGAGACACGCTGAACATCAAACTGGGAAACCGACCCAGCAAGAAAGAGCTGGAGGAGAAAAACATTCTGCCACGGAGCTCGGAGACTGAGAGGCATGAGCTCCGCCAGCAGATAGGCTGCAAACTAGTCAGGTACACACTCATACACACACACACTCGCACTCAGCATGCTGTGAAAATATATTTAGGTGTGAAATTCCATCATAGATTCTGCGGCGCTGTGGGGTCATTTTTTTGGTGTAGCTGTGGGCGGTGAACAATGATGCACAAGAGAAATCTGCACTGAAGTTTAGTTTGGCCTTTTCTACCAGATGAGGCAGAAAGGCTTTGGATTAACGCCCGAAAAAGGGTGTGAAATAATAATAATAAAAAAAAGTCTTGTCACAAATGTCACTGCGATAACTCTTGTTGTTTTTCAGTAGAAGCTAGTGTATTGTTTAAATCATTTCCTATCTCATCCTTGTTGAAAAGTATGTGAACACTGTTTGCTTTTTTCCAGGCGCCTGAGCCAAAGACCCACCACAGAGGAGCTGGAGCAGAGAAACATCCTCAAGCGTAAGTTTCTGACTTAAACTAATAAACCGAGAGGTGATGTGATGCGCCATTTGTATTATTACATTATATTTCATGATGTTTAGGAACTTAAACAGTACTACCACATGTTCTTCTTCTCTATTAGGACAATATGACAATATCAGGAAGAAATTATATGAGTTAGTTGCTTGGAAATGTGTGTGCAGTTGCTGCTGCTTTGTTTTCCGAATTTGCCTCATGTTTATTCACACTAAAGAAACTTTAAATATAAAGAATGCAGTGTTGCACCACCTCACGTGATGGATGGTGGGGATGTGTGCACGTGCCAGTGAAAAATTCAGCAACATCAAGCAGATACATTAAGCACTGCTACAAAACGATGCCTTGATCTCATCTCTCACACTTAAGATTAGTGAATTAGAATTTGCTCAGAAAATCGCTTTTGTTATTGTTTTCTGCAGAACCACTAAATGTTTCTAAAGAGATGCTTTTTACTAATGTACTGAAACACCGGGGGAGTCTAGTTAATAAGACTGAGAACAAGTAAGAATGCTCTTGACGATTCAGATTTATTTTCTGTGAAGCTTATTCTTCCCACAAAGAGACGGTCCACGCAAGTCATATTTGCAAGAACAACATTGTGTGTTTGTCTAACATAAAGTAATAGCTGCTCCTGGTTTTAACAGGTACTGTGGTGTTCCAGCTGTCCAGCTTTAGTCACAGGCAGCAGCAGCTTGCCAGATACGACCTTGTATGCCTCATTAATCAGATGAATGAGACCGATATGTCTGTCTAAATTATGAGTTACCGTCTATTAGATGCTCTGTGTCTCCTGCACTGAACTAATGTGGTCGGTCACGCTTAGGTCTGTATTATTTCACAGACAATAGGCCCCTTAATTTGGTCACCACTCAGGCCGAATTGTGCACAAAAGCACACGCAACTAGGGCTGCGACTAAAAATGATTTTTATCATTATATTATTAAATAATCCACTCAATTTTTTTCACAATTTATCATTCAGTCTATAAAATGTCATTGTGAAATGTTCCCAGAGCCCAAATTGCTTCTTTTGTCTAACCATTTATAAAAGACAAAGAAAAGCAGCACACTCTGACATTTAAGAAGCTTGAACCAACAAATGTTTTTTTTGATTAATCGACAGATTGTTGCAGCTCTAACCCACTAACCCTAATAAATATTAAATGAACAAATTGTCAGTAAATTTGTATCTTATGCTACCAAGCAGGACTGAAATCATTTCACTGGAGGGTTTGTTAGCTTACTTTTTGTGCCAACTTTGCATTTCAGGGACTTAAAAGAGGCATTTAAGCTTGGGATATTACGATTTCGAAGTTGTTTTGCTCTCGGCTTAACTGAACCAATCCAAACAGCTTTTTCTCCCACTAAAGACCGGGTAGTTATGTAATATCTGTTACTTTATGCTGAGTGAAATAGCAAACAGCCCACAGTCACCAGTTTGTATCCAGTGGATGCAACAGAAGAAATTAAAATAAAACTCTGATATCATTCGATGCGTAGGTGTTATACTGTAGGTGAATTGTATTTTAACTCAGTTATATTACAAACTTAATGTTATCTGTTCCTCCCTTTGACTGCAGTTTATCCATGACTGGACACTTTCAGTTCTTGGAGGCTGTAATTAAATATAGATACTTTACAACAGCTGTAAACTGCTAGAATGAACCTTCACCCTCACAGCTGACTGGTGTGGTGACACTGATCTAGTAACATAGATAAAGCTGTGTCTTGTTAAAACAGAAGCTAAAAACTTTGCAGGGCATGTGTCTAGCATTTATGCAGAGATTTTGAGAATAAATTCAGTTTACAGCTTCATCCTCCGATGTGTGCAGCACAAAGACCAAGATGACTCAGATGTATTGTGTGACTTTTCATTCAGGAAGGAAAAACAGAAAGAGAAAGTAATTCTACACAGTTGTCCTGTTTTATGGGAAAGAAGAGTGAGGTGGCTGGTTTCTGAGATGTGAATCCCAGATGGGTTTTATTTCAATCTCTAATGGGGCCACTAGAGGTCAAGGGGTTTACCAGTGTCCCAGGCCAAGTCACCCACAAAATGTTTACACACACATTTACATGGAATATCCATGAAGACACCGCAAGCATTACAGATTCATTCAATCCTTTGCTTTTATTTATGTTAAGGCAGACACACTATAGCCACAGCTACACTTTAACGTGACGAATCATATCTTGCTGCTATAAATAGAAGCAGAGGCTTGTAGCACACACAGAAGGTGTGAAATAACTTCTCTCTGCATGCAGAAAAGAATGAGGCAGAAGAGCAAGAAGCCAAGCAAGAGATAAAAAGGAGACTCTCCAGAAAGGTACTGTAAACACCAACTACACACAAACACAAGACAGAACAGAAAGGACAGAGTGAGGCTATATTTAGAGGCTAATATGCTTTACTCCACCTTATGAGTCATGGTCGGGGACAGAAAAGATGCTTTGTGAGGGTAGATTAGTCCATCTAGTGGACACAGATGGAACTGAATTTCTTTCTGTTTTTTTTTTAAAGATAATAAAGAATACAAAAGTATAATGAAACATGTACATTTACAGCATAGACCCTTCACATTTAGCGGTGTAGAGGGACAGTTGTAGTTCATTTTTCTAGAGATTTGTAGCATTTCCTGTTCAGTTAGTTGTATTAGAGCATTAGTTTAAATGATGTAAATGGCGTAAATCTTCTAACTTTATATTCATCTCATTAAAAAAGTGAAATGTCTGTAATAATTAGTTATCTGATATATATACACATATATACATATATACACACACATATGATAGTTATGTATATATATAGATAGCTATTACCATTTCTGAATTTTGATGATTTTACTCTAATTTCCCTCCCTCTGTGTGTGTGTGTGTGTGTGTGTGTGTTTGTGTGTGTGTAGCTGAGTGTGAGGCCTACAGTGGCTGAGCTTGTCGCTCGCAGGATCCTGCGTTTTAATGAGTATGTTGAGGTAACAGACGCCAAGGACTATGACCGGCGGGCAGATAAACCCTGGACACGGCTTACTCCTGCTGACAAGGTGCTACAGTTAATACACTGTATTTTAAAAACCTGATTTTTAGTTTTGATCGATTTTCTAATTTTTCTTTTATCATGTTATCAACTTATCAGCTGGTTAGTTGATGTTGCATTAAGCTTTATATAAGCCTGAAAAAGCGAGTGATCTACAGATGGTTAAGTACACTACATTCTTTAACCACCATGTAGGGCATTACACCCATGGTTGATTGTTAAGTATTTAATTCCAACACCTTGGGCTGATGCTGTAACAGTCACCACAGAAATACTGGCTGCACGGATATGCTCCCATTCAGCCACAAGAGCATTAGCGAGGTCAGGCACCGATGTTGGGCAATAAGGTCTGGCTCGCAGTCATTGTTCCAGTTCATCCTAACATCACTGCCAGGGCTCTGTGTAGTCCACTTCTTCCACATCAGTCTCAAAAATCTCCACAAGCTGAACATGAATGTTTTGTGCATTTGTAAATCCTCTGTCATCTGTATATTTAAATGCACATGTAATGATAGTAGACTGAATGTGGAAAAACTGAGACAGTGTTTAAATTGCACTTTCTTTTTCTTCAGACATCTCAGCTTGTTCCATATTAGTTTTGTAAATGGATGGTTTAATAATTGCTAAATATTGTCATTGTCAGAATGCACTTTTACTTCTTTTGAAACATTTTGAGGCATTATTTATAGGTTCTTATGCAATAGTTTTACTGGTCCAGCCCACTTGAGATGAACTTGGGCTGTATGTGGCCCATGAACTTAACTGAATTCGACACCCCTGGTCCTAGATATGATTGTATACCGAGGCATTAATATCTTAATTGGAACTTAGTGGTTTAGCCTAAAATAAACCTTGAAAAACAGCCCCAGACCAAACAGACAGAATATAAGTGCATGCAAGTTCCAGGTCTACTGTACAAACATCTTCCATGTTTTTATAAAATGTCCTTGTAGACGGAGAATGCCCTCACGGCGTGCTGGAGGGCAGTTTCTATGTCAAGTCTGCCCTCTGCTGGTCATGTTTAGAACTACACAGCACACAGAAATCACAGACCCCTCTTGTTCCATTAACAACCCTAAAATCTTAATTTGCATCACCTGTACAATGCTGACAAATGCTGTATGAGTAAAGGGACAGGATTTAATGTGACCTGTGGTTGTCAAATCCAAGGCTCATTTTTCATTTCATGAAACGTAAAGAGTTTGTGACTAAATTTTTGAATGCAGTAATCCCATTTATAATTACTGATGTTTTTTGATAATTACAGATTAAAACAAATCAACATGATCGTACCCCACACCACATTTTGCTGCTGTGTGCATGTTCTTGCCAGCACTTTTTTAAATCTTGGTCTGTCAACATTAGAACATTTCTCTATGAATTGTGGGTCGTTCCCTGAGGGGAAGTTTGCAGCAGATTTGTGGAAGGATGCATAAAGAGCCCAACAAGTCCAAAGAGAGGCCACAGACTGTGTGTGATCAGACTGAGTAATGGCTGTGTTTTGACAGTGTGTGTGTGTGTTAGACGGACAGGTGGCCTTGTCCTGCTTGGTGCATTTTTATCATCATCATCTTGTGTGTGTGTGTGTGTGTGTGTGTGTGTGTTTTTGTATGTGTGTGTCTTGCCCTCAGGCTGCTATCCGTAAGGAGCTGAATGAGTTCAAGAGCCGAGAAATGGAGGTTCATGAGGACAGCAAACAGTTCACCAGGTACTGTGGCGGTCGATGACCTCCACCATTTAGCTCCACACCGATGATAACTTATGCTTCATTAGTAATTTATCACCATAAATCCTTCAGTTTATTAGCTCACTTTGATCAATATTTATATTATTCTGGCTTCCCCAAAGCCATTTCCTCTAATCACATTAAAGTCATGATATACACCTGGGTAGACTCCAGTTCATTAGCCTCAGGCATCGATCGCCAGTGAAGTTAAGGTTCACTCGCTTATATGATATTAGATCTGTGTGATATGATTTTATATTGTTTAGCTGTACAGAGTGCAGAAAGACACCTTTTTAAATACAGTGTGTGTATATATACAGTATTTACATGCTGAAAGTATACATATATATATTGAATTACTGATCTTTACTTAGTCAGGAAGGTGCCATAAAAATCACACATGAGAAATAGTATACACTGTATGCATTAGTAGTTGCACTCTTTTTGGCAGGGTTTTCTGTATTATGAGGTAGATGAGGCATCATTTGGTTTGTGCAAATCTCTCCTGCATGTGTGAATTCAACAAGCTTCGTCTGACATGTCAGAATGATTTAATAAATATATGATTTAATAAATATATAACTTAACTGATAGTGCTTTTATCTGTTGCTGCAGCATTTAGATCACTCATAATGCTTCAGTACAAAAATACCCCAGAAACATTTTTTTAAATTCTCCAAAGCCATTGGCTACAGCTGAAGCTAACTGTACATTAATTTTCTAAAGGCAGGGGTATGTTTGCGTATGTTGAGGAGTATGTTTGTGCCTGCTGAAGACCCACATCAGATCAAAAGGTAGCAGTAGTAGATAATTTAATCTGCTTCTCAGTTATAAAACAGTGTGCACCTTCAAATTTTGTCTTCAATATCTTATACTTTATTTAGCATCTGCTAAAATGTTTTTTGAATGTGGGTCAGGGCTGCCTGAAAGTTTCTGAGAAGTTGGGTCTGACAAGTAAATCTAATATGGAAGTGCCTTAAACCTGCATTATTTCTAATGGCCTAGCAATGTATCACTTGCTAGTTTCAAGTCTCCTTCCATATAGCATAATGTTCATTTTGTAAATTATTGTCCCATCTAGAGTAAAGTACAGGGGCTACTGTGTGATTGACCGGTGATTCTCAGTGAATCCGTCAGTGCAACACACAAGGCTCGTGAAACTGAGATTAAACTATCAAACTAGGCAGTGCTAATCAAATATGAATCAAGATTCTGTTACTGCATTGCCTATTTCTCACCTAAAATGTTGAGAGAAACATATAGAAACATGATAGGGACCAGGCAGCCTCTATTATATTTTCAGTTTCCAGCAGAGCCTCACAAAAATCAAAAAAGTCAAACAAGGTAGTGTTGATCAAACACAGATCAATATTCTGTCACTACGGTGCTTATTTCTCCCTTAAAATGGTTTCAGAAACATATTTTTAGTTTCCTGTTTAATTGTAATACAAGAAAGTGGCAGGCTGCCATTATTTCCTGCTAAATGCACAAGCCAGAACCAAGCAACTGCCCAAGTTGCAGTGCATCACCCACCACCTCCACACTCTCATTTGTATGGTGCATGATCTGGTTGCAAAAAACCGAGATGACAACCACCATAATGCCAAAGTCAAGGCTTCAAAATGGTTGGTTCACACTTGGTTTGAAAGAATGAGAACCAACAAAACTTATTTAAACAAATTTGAATGAAACCCATGTAGCCTGACCCTGAACTACATTATATGTGGCTATATTGTTGCTCTATAGTGACAGCAACTTAAGAAAATTCTGTGGGATATTATATGTAAATTCTTCAACAAGTTTGATTAAATTCATTTTCATGAATTAAAGCCTGTCCCGTTTGTGTTTCCAGATTCCATCGGCCCTGAGCGCTCTCACTGCCAGTTGGACATCAGCTACCCAAGCTCTCCGGTCCACGGCTCCCAGCAGTCTCCTGCCCCTCAGACCCTCAGTGCACAGCTCAGCACACTTTGCTTTAGGATCTTCTTGCACCTGATGATGTGTATTTCTGTCTATAGTGACAGCTACAGGTGTGTCTTAAGGCCTTGACCCATCAGTGGACACCAGTGAATTATTTTGCACATATCTATAGTCAGAACAATGGTGTGTATAGCGCTCTGATTAGAACCATTTATTTATTGTAGAGGCCAGAACCTGCTGGTATATGATGTTTTTTGTTTGTCTGTTTTTTTGGTTCACTTCAGGACTTGTAATGGGAGGTTCCAGGGAGGAAAAATAGGCAAAATTACCCTCATGAATGTGGCTCAGTTGTACTAAACAGTTTGTGTACTTGCCAAGCGTTGCCTTGTCATAAACTGCCAAATGGCCATATATGGGCATCCGTCTAGAGCAGGAAATGGGAGTGATTGGATGTTTCCGTGCTGATGTCATTGCCCATGTCATAGATCAGAGGGGAGTAGAGGCGGTTTATCCTGCTCTGATGTGCCTCTTGGAGATCACTCTGAAATACTGCAATTCATTTTTAGACATATTTAAAATTTATTGCCACTAGAGGGCATTATATCATAAGAGTTATAGAATGTAAGGATGAAGGTGTGGATGTAGATGAAGAATAACCCGCGAGTGTCTTATTTATAACTGCTGAAGCTGAGAGTTCTGTGGACACCTGAGGCTCTTATAGTGAAGTGCAATGAAAATCACTCCAGTTCTAATCCCTCATCACGTGTCCTGATGATACATGATGATCGTGTACCATCATCTATCCCGTGTTGAGTTATTAAGTGCAAACCTCTGATCACAAAGTGCTGGACTTTCTGTTTCGAGGGCTTTGACTTCAGTTTGTCATCTTAGGCTTTTGGCCGGAGCTCTTACTCAGAGTGACTTGGTGCCAAAGAGGAAGTAGGATTGTATGTTGGTCTTCTTGTTTGAAGGTTTACAGGCGGGATTTTGTTCACTTCATATAAAGGTTTTATGAATAGAGAACAGGGACTGAGAGTTTCACCCTTGCAGCAATCAGCTGGCCTCTCAAAAAAATGGAGTACTTTATTTTCATCTCCTCAAACATGTTTTTGCAATTTACTCTGTGAGGCTGTGATGGGAACAGGAGGACAGACTTGGTGACAAGTAGCTCTTTGAGTTTGATTTCCCTATTGGCTCATAAACGCTCAAGAATTAAAGGGATAGTTCACCCAAACATGAATTAATTATTAATATTAATCATTAATCTACTCACCCTCATGTCAATTGAGGGTCAGGTTTAGTTTTGTAGTCCACAAACCACCGCTGGAGTTTCACAGGAAAACAGTGTTGCTAAATCTCCCAAACAATGGAAGTGAATGGTGACCAGTGATCAGCTTACCTTAGTGTAAGGATTGGGAGCAAAACAGTTAGCCTCACTCCTCACATTTCAGGTTTTGTACACATTAAAAAGCTAAACTGTTTATTAAAAGGAGCTAGTAGGCTAGTATTTGAACAGAGCCAGGCTAGCAGTTTCCCCCAGTGTCCTGTCTTTATGCTAAGCTAAGCTAATTTAAGATAAACTAATTGCCTGCTGGTGATGGCTTCATATTGAGCACACAGACATGAGATGGGTGACAATCTTCTCATCCAACTCATGGTAAAAATTTAAATGAGTGTATTTCCCTGAATGTTCAACTGCTCATTTAATATCAAATTCAAGACAAAACTAAAAGATGTTTATCTCTATAGTACACAGCAGGCACAGGGGAGCTTAAGAAGCAGCATCTCTTATGCCATTGTGCTGCTCTTTGGGATTAAGTTTGTATTTTGTGCCCTCTTGCAAAATGATTTTTAGACTTTAGTGTGTCTGAATGGATTTCAATTGTTTGGAGATTAAATACAAATGGGTAGCACAGTTGGCTGCACAGCAACCTAACTACACTCAAGAGGATTTACTGTTGTTTAAAATGTGCAGATGCACAGAAATTTAGTAGATTTATGGTTTGCTAGCAATGTGGCTGAGTTGGTTTGGTTGTTTGGATCACATTCAACTTTGGAGAATTTATAGATTTTCTTCTTCTAAGTGCTCCGTTGAGATATAATCCAAATCCTCAAGATGCAAAGATGCAAAATGCAAAACGTTAAGGGGATAAATTAATAATGATTTGTTCTTGTGTGAATCCCAGAATGTTTAGCTGAACTACCAGAAAATGAACCCTGACCTAAATTTCTCTAAAGATGTTTTAGCACTTGTATAAGACGCTGTATCAGAAAACATTTTTTTTTTCCTCCCAGCATATTGGGACTATAAAGGATATGTTGAAAAGTGATTGACAGATCGAGCTTGCTGACGTCCGAAGGCTTGTTTTTTCCTAATAGATCTCCAACCTTCACAAGACTCGTCATTCGTACAGAAAGTAACTGAAACTGAGTCATTTCTTCTGCTTCTGAATGTGTGGGGGTCATAACATGACATGATGTACAGCCTTGTAAAAGAACCAACAGTATTCAATGATGTCGATGTGTATGTTGTTGTAATGTATACTGATTATTTTGTACAGAATGTATATCGAGCATGTGCATACATTGAAATCAATTTTACTACCAATATGATACAATCGAATTTTGATGTGAATGTTTTAAGCTCTGATTTTAGTTGTCTTAATTTTTTTTTTATTTTCCCCAGATAATGAAATCAACAGTTCAGCACACATGTAAGTGCTGCTGTTTAAGGAGCATATCAAGCTCAGTATGTTAAATAACCGTTTTATTGAAACTACCCGTTTGCTAAGCAGACCATGTACAAGACATTATATAGGCAGTGATAAATCTGTGGTTATTTCATATTCTGTTCCACCTTTTCACTGTAGTCAGCAGGTGCAATGCAGCAGGCTTTTCATGGACGGTTCAGTTTAAAAGCAAGTTAAGATCCTTTGTCAAGTTCACTTTTGATTTATATCTTTAGATGACCAGAGTTCACGCTGCAAAAGCTAGAAAAACCAAACCAGATATAACATGAACCACTGACTTAATCATGATAAGTGTTTAAACATATTTACATTTAAACTGCTGTGGTTCAGGACCAGTAAATAAATGAGTCTGAAGTCTGAAATTAGCTTTTATAAAGGTGAACATGGTGTAAAACAACAGCAAATACTGCAATAAAAGGCCAGAAAACTCTTATTTTGAGACACAAATTAAAAGTCTTACCTCCTGGTGCAGCTCTGATCCCGTCATGGCTGACTGAACATGAATATGCTGCTTGCATCTCTTTAGAAAAGACAGTGGATTAATCCAGATCAGATATAACTGGTAACATTTATTTTAATCCAGACTATCAAGCTTTTAAAAACAGTATATAGTCAATGAGTAAATACGTTGATTAAACAAGATATCAAGTGATGGTGTGGAAACGATGTGCAAGGGGTCACTCATAGTGGTGCATCTACAGAGAATTATCACCTGAATCTGCAGCTGCCCCATGCTTTAAAGCTTTATTGACTTTCAACTCATCGGTCAGGCAGTCCAACCTGCCACTGTTTATTTTCACTCTCACAGCTCTCATAGCAGATTGACGTTTTTCTTGAAGAAGCTCCAAAAATCCACTGTACACTACGTGCTCAGCACCAAGCTGTAGGGAGACAAAGTTAGCAACTAGCTGGTGAACATGGAGGTGTATTTAGCAGCGAAAGAGCCACTTACGCCACTCAGGAGTTGGTAGAAACCAAAAACAGAGTAAAAAGAGAGTGAATGTTAGGACCTAAATTCAACAGGTGGACAGAAAAGTTGCTGCAGATGAATGGTGATGTCTAACTAAGCAGCTGTTCTCCATATTAGCTTAAAGGGTATGTCAGTAAATTGTTTCTGCTCTTCCAAAATGACCAAAAAAAATCGGTTATTGCAGGTTACGTTTAATAATGTATTTGTTTACAACTTTAACTTTTTATGTGAAGTATCCACAGCCACTGAATAAACATGGACCATTTCTACTATATTATAGCAATATATGTGTAATTTTATATAAGAATAATGACACATTTATAACAGATTCATAAATGTTTTAAACTGGTATGACTTATTAATATATGTGTATGAGTGGTTAATGGTTAAATGCTTTCTAACACTAAGGATTAGTCAACTGTCAGGTTCATAAGTCATTCATTAGTTGTGGATACTTAAATTGAGAAGTTAAAAACGGGGGCAAAAAACATTCTTTCTTTCATTCATTCAATCTTTAGAAATGTCTTTATGTTTTCAATTACATGACATGGTGCATTATAAATCAGTTATGAAGCATTGATATGCTGCTTATAACTGCTAAAAAGTGAGTTAAAATAAAATGTTATCTTATGAGAAGCTGTGGTAACCTTAGAACCTTATGTCTTTTAAAACATAATCCTGGTCTGCACTGTCACCTCTATATTTAAGGCTTTTTTTCTTTTGCAAAGCTGATGCATAATTCCACATTTTAGCCCAGAATTATGTGTAACATCTAGACTTAGAGTGTGGTGGAGCCTTGACAGTTGATGTCATAACCAGACAGTATTAATCAGAAGGAGCGAGACCTGTACATTTTTTTATGGCTGCAGTCTGTTTCATCTCATCGTGTGTGGAACTGTAACATAAACACAATAAACCCTCCGAGAGACAAACCCAAAGAAGCTTTAAAAGTTGTAATGCAGAATATGTGAAATTTAAGTATCAATTTCTGCCATTAAATTTCAAAATTCCTGTTGCATTCACAAAAACATTCGCAGCCATGTTGACACTTGCTTTCCTGGTTTGTTATTATTAAATTGCCGTACTGGAGACTTTGACCAGTTTGTGAAGGTGTTTACATTTGAGGGTGTCTGCTGCTGTAATGGTGCTTGAGGCTTCTGTTATCACTTCCCCACGTCAAATCCCCCGCTTTCTGACAGGAGCCATGATCAGATTGCTGCTGTTGTTGATCAAAAAACCATTTACCTTCATCATGTAATCTTTACTTGAGCTTGTGAAATTCACAGTAAGGTATCATGATTCACTCGGGATTCACATAAAAAAATCAACTTTAATTTTTTATTTTTTTATGTTTTTATTTTTTCTCTCCACACAACGGCAGCAGCAAAAACCCAGGACTGGATATTTCACATGGACACAAGATTGATCTTTTGAAGTCATAGGATGATGTCATGTATCCCCAAAACAGCTACTGTCACGTCCAAACTGTGTATATTGTTTTTGTATATAAAGAATCGTGGAAAAACATCTATTTTGTCATCATTTCTTTCATTACTTTAAACAAACTTGAGACAGGAATGTATAAATAAATAGAAATATAGCTATATATATTTCCTCAGAAACAGCTGGACTTGTTTAGGTAGAAGTATGTAAGAAAAAGTGAAATTTCATTGTTCCCCTTCCTCTCTTTATTGCTGGCTGTACTGCTCGAAGCTGGTTTTACAAGGCAGATTTCATTCTCCTTGAAGGCCACATTTCCTAATTCACTATTCAGAGACATGAAATGGAGAGAGCAAGAAGCTTAGTCTCGGTAGGGTTTTATTTTTAAATACATTACATCATTACTCGCCGATTTCCTGAACTAATTAAAAACTGAGCCAAATTTTTTTTTTCCCACCAAAGTTCTTTGGACGGCTGTGAGAGAAATTTACAGCCTATCAAGAAACCCAAATAGTCGCAATTAGCGCCAATTAAGCCTTTCTAGGACATTAGAAAAAAACTGAAGAAAGCCTTTAAGTCAGCCTTTCTCATTACCTTCCATGCCCCCTAAATTTGAAAGATTGTCGGGGATGACAGCGTAATTACTCCGAGAAATCTGCGGTGAACTTTGCTGTGCCTTTCTGGCTCTCACTGAGGGTCTTCTCGGGTTACAAAAGGACAAACGATTCAGCAAAAACTGAGATGATAAATATGTATTTTTATTAGCTACACCAGAGGTGTGGCTCAGGGGACAGTGGGTCTGTCGTTCGGTTCACCTCTTTGGTCCAGACTAAAACATCTTAACAACTCTTGGATTGATTGCCATGATATTAGGTATAGATGTTTACTGTGCCAAGGGGATGAATCCTATCGACTTTTGTGAGCCATGAATTTTTCCTCTTGTGCCACTATGTAATACAAGTTAGATTTATCATTGTGCAACTGGGTTGTATAGTGGGATCTAGATGCATTTCCCTCTTTGCTACTCATAAAAACATTTAGATTATATAGTAGGTTGGCTGAAGAGAGAAAAATAAAACCTTTTTACATGGTGAAGTGCTGAGGATAAATTAAGGAGTCTCACAGCACAGGGGAGGAAATTGCTCTTCAGTCTAGTGTATCTCTTGCCTAATGGCAGCAGGATGAACAGGCTGTGTCTGGGGTGGGTATTGTCCTTCAGTATCCTCAGGGCTCTGCAGACACCTCGCCTACCCAATATCACTGATGCTCAGTAGAGGAGTACCAGTGCTCTGGGCAGTTTTAATGAGATGCTGTAGAGTTTCTTTAAGCCATCTCTGAGCCATCTTTACCAGGGTGGAGATGTGAGATTTCCTTTACAGGTTCTCTGTGGTGTTGAACTTAAAAGTGTTCACCTGCTTCCCCTCAGCACCACTGATGTAGACAGGCGTTTGCTTTCCTCTCCAGCAAATCAGCATTCAGCTCCTTTTTTTTTTCTGACATTCAGCAGTAGGTTGTTTTCTGCGCACCACTCTACGTGACTGTTGATTTCCTCCTGATATGAATTCTCATTGTTGTTTGAAATCTGGCAGATGATGGCGGTGTCATCTGCAGACTTCACAGTAGAGTTTTCTCCATGTTTGGGGCTACAGTCACGGGTTTACAGTGAGAACAGAGGGGGGGGCTGAGCACACAGGCCTGGGGGGGCTCTGGTGTTGAGCACTAAGATTGGAGGAGGTGAGACTGCCAAAATGTCTGGTGTCTGTTTGTGAGGTGGTCCAATATTCAATTGCACAGTGTGGTACTCGAGCCCAGAGTGTTCAGTTTGCCAGCTCCGGCTTCAAGGGGGAGATTGTGTTGATTACTGAGCTGAAATCAACAAACTGCATTCAGATGTAGGTGGACCAAGTGAAGGTTAGTGGGGATGAGTGAAATGAAATGTTTCAGTAAGTACTGGATTGATTGCCATGAAATTTGACAGTCCTTCATGTCCCATTCAGGATAAAGTGTGAGAAATTTTCAAATTTTGCATTTGTCCAAGACTTTGGTTTATGGCTAAATACCTGCAAGACTAAGCCCTTTCCCATCATCCCCAGCTGAAGGCTACTTTGTGTAGTGATAATTAACAAATGTTAACATGCTAACAGGCTAAACTATGAACATAATGCAATGCATACATGACTGGTAATCTGCTCAAGTTTCTCCTCCCATGTCTTTTCATACTTGTAGCTCAAAAAAAAAAACTAAGTGCCAGGAACTCAGACTAATGAAGTCCTGTGCGTATTGAACTACACATCAATGTAATTTGACAAATGCATAATAAGACAATTCCAGTTATTCTAATAGCTACTTCCTCGAATAGGAAGTTGATATTCAAATGCATCTTCAGTCTGCAATATGCAAACCCAATCAGACAAACACAGGACTGAGACCTCACTGCTCTGTCGTGCCATTTTGCCAAATAGATTTCTGGTAAATATTCCAGATGAATATGAGTGCTGTGATTTTTGTACAGTTTTCTTCTCATGCTTGCTTGCATGCAGGATCTTAGAGTGCATGTTTTGCAAACATTTCTGGTGAGTGTGTATTTTGTTTTGTATGGGAGTTTATGTGAATGTCCATTAAAGTATCCAGTTTCAGCCCTGTCTACTCAGCCTCGTCCAGAGTACGAGCCTGCCAGCTTTTAAAGAGGATGTGGGCATAATGGAGTTGGTTCTTAAGAAGAGAACAAGAAAATGAGAACTGGAGATCGAATCAGATGAGGGACGAGGAGAGGCGGAAAGAGATGACAGAGACGGTAGGAAATGGAAAAACAGTCAAAGATGTGAATTTGTTCACCTTAAAAGGTCATGTCTGAAAACTTGATGTCTTTGGTGTTTGGTCTATACTCAACAAAAATATGACTGCAAGACTTTTGTTTTTGCTCCTGTTTTTCATGAGCCAAAGCAAAAGATCTAAGACTTCTTCTGTGCACACAGAAGCTCAAAATGTCGCTCAAATTTTGTTCACAAATTATTTCAAATCTGTGTTAGTGAGCACTTCTCCTTTTCCAAGATAATCCATCCACCTGACAGGTGTAGCCTCTAAAGATGCTGATTAAACAGCATGATTATTCCACAGGTGTGCCTTGGATTGGTCACAATAAAAGACTCCTCTAAAATGAAGTTTGATCTTTTAAAAAAGACATTTATTAGACACTGAAATATGACTATTTCACACAGGGCTACAGATATTATTTTTTTCCCCAGGAGGGCAAAGTCATGATCTACATACTCTGGCTCTGATTGGCTCATCCTGAAATGCTTTCCTTAACTCTAACCAATCTCCTCATGCCTAAATCTTACCAACTCAACCAACAAAGGCATCAAGTACTGGTCAGTCAGAGACAGAGTAGGGCAAGTCATGACCTTGTCCTCCTGGGAAGAAAATGGATTTGGATTTAAACTAATTTGTGAACAAAATTTTAGAAAAATCAACCTTTAAAAAGATTTTTATTTCTCTTCAACTCATGAAAGGTTGGACTAAAAACAAAGGTGTTAATCTTGGTGACAGAAGGGGTATAAATTGAAGTTTTTGATTTGATAGGGATGTGTGCTCGCTTGTTGACTTCCTTGTTCGATTATTTGTTTCTTGACAGGGGTGATAATTGGTTATATGGTGTAAAGGTGGGCAGCAAGATAACTGTCACAGCTGGTGGTTATATGTGAAAGATGTCCTTCTGGACAGCAGTGATCATAAACCTTCTGCTCTCTTACACACACTCACACTTATTTCACCTGTGAGGCCTCACTCTCAAACACTAAGTACTCACCTTTATCTTAAAACCTCACTCTAAAATTCTCCACTGTCATATTTTTCCTACCTGAACTTTAAACCTTAAATCTTCTTCTCCAAAAACGATACTCTTTTTAGCCTCAAAATTAAGTTGTAAAATCACACACAAGAACACACTCCCCACGTTAATTAGTTTCCCGGGAAGGATGGGAAGGCAGTTTTGTCCCTGGCACGCTGCCTGGAGGTCTCGGCTGTAATGCAGGTCTACTCAATTGGAAAAGGGTGGATATTAATCATCGGTCTTAATACCCCTGAGGTTACAAAAAGTGTGATTATTAGAGGGTTTACTCCACCCGGTCGTAGTGTTCATATTACAGTCATTCCACTTCTCGAATTACTTGAACTTTGCAGAAACGAGTGAAAGATTATAAAAGATTAACAATGCAGCAAAGAAAAGAATTCAAGTCAGGAGTTAATTTTCTGTGCTTTTATGAACAGGTAATTGTTCAAGAAGAGGTGTTAAGAACCTTTATATCATTGCATGAAACTGCTTCTGATAGAACTCAGATACTCATTTAATCATAAAGGTCCAGCATTCATTCAATTTCCTCTTCTGAGTGCCATTTCTCCTCAGCATTTCTATTTAGTGAGAGGAAATGAAGCCTCTACAAGAGACGCGTTCATGCTTTCTTCACTCAAAATATTCATGTGTTTGTCTCTGCTGCAGAGTCATTACTGTGTGTTTTATCTGGAAGATTTCCACTCCACTGCTGAGCCTGCTCTCTTAGAAATAAGGGTTACAAAAGGGTTCTCCTGAAGGGCTGAGCTTCTACCCAGAACCAGTTGCTTCAAAAGAACCCTTCTTTGAAGAAAGGAAAGTCTTTCTTCTAGGATTCGTTAAGGGTTCTTTGTACCATGATATCAAATGGTTGTGTCCTAGATAACAACATTGAAATACAATAAAATTCCTGGTAGAAGTGCATTCTAGATAAAACCCTTACGGTTCTAGTTAGCATCTTTATTTCTAGTGTGTGTCTGAACAGTGAAGATTAAAAAAGAAAGAGGGAACAGAGAGAAAGAGAGGAGAAGGAGGAGGTGATGAGGTTTGGGAGAGGGGGTGTGAGTGGCAGCGAGGAAGATGAGAGTTTAGTGGAGGAGAACAATGGAGAAGAAGAGTTAAGGCAGATAGATGGATAAAACAGGTGGGTGGCAGAGAAGGGCGAGGGTAATTGGATTGTGGGAGCATTCATATTTGACGAGAGTGAATGTGCTTCCTGGACCTTTTCACCGTTTGGCTGAGCTCCGGTGTGTAATCAGAGGAGAGAGCAGATGTGAACTGCCGGCCAAACGACACGCTCACATCAGCATGAACGCAGAAAGGCCAAGTGGCTATTAAAAGATGCCATTCATAGTGGCAGGCACCATTTAAAAATACAAATACGCACCAATGCTGATGTGGTTTCCAGTCCAACTATAGCTTTAACAGGCTCGTTTGAAGGAATGGAATTAATTGACTTGACTATCGAGACGCTGCAGGGTCCTGAGTGGTCGCAGAGGTGAGGTGATAATGAGCTGTCATGTGAGATTAGATCGATTCAGTGGGTGTTGGGCTGTGAGATGTTCAAGCAGGCCTTTATAATGACCTCAGTAGAACTTCACCATCACAAGAGGGGTAAAGTCAAATGGAGCTAAACATCTTCTCCCCACAGGTGTAAGCTGGAGGATCTCTGGAGATTACAAACAGAGAGAGGAAAAAGTTGTGCATACGCATTACTCGCACCATTACAACTGATAAAATAAGTCAATCCGATACGGAAATATTCTTTGAGAAGGATCTAGTCTCTGGATCTTCAACAGGGGGTCCACAGCAATTTAACATTTAATTTACATAACATTGACATGACTCAATCGTGTGAGTTAACTAACACTGCAAAGTCTGACAAATCAAATACCTGCCAGAAAATTCTATTTTTTGTAATTAAGTGTTTATTGGATCTTTTGACGAAATACAAAACAAATCCACATCATTTACATATATCATTTTTTTGTATCATATTTGTCAGATGCAAAAATTCAGTGATCGCAATAATTTTATTTCAGTAACAAAAGGAAATACTGTTTTTCAGTTTTGGAAAATTTGGCACAATTCAAGTGGATTGGTTCTGTTTTTTTTTTTTTTTTTTTTTAAACAGGAAAACATTTTATTTTGTCTTATGAAAGGTAAAAACAGTTTGGTCAGTATTATCTGAATTGGTCAATGTAATGTTCAGATTGAAATAGTCTAGGATTGTTTCAGTGCAAGTAAGTGCTCACTTGCTACTAATTGCATATATAAAAAATGTAAATATCTCAGTTTCCACTCCAAATATATATTAAGATGACATTTCAGTATGTCTGTTGTTGTAGTAGGAAAAATGCAGATTGCATCATGAAATTTAATAGAATAATGACTGTGGGATTCACAGATAAATAATCCTGCTGTATCATGTTTGATACTGTTGTTTTCAACATGATTTTTCTGTAAAATAATTTACAAAATATGTAGAAATTATGAATTGTTTCAGTACAGTAAATATTTGTATTGAATGCGAAGGCAGTCATGTTGGATTGTGCACTCACACACCAGCTTCTGCCTACGTGCACCAGGTTTTTCATGAGGGGTATTGATCATATTGATTCTGTAGAAGGCTCAGAAACCCGTGTAACAAGTACGATGCACATGGTGTTACAGGCCTAACACACTGAATCACTGTGTGGCACTGACAACGATCAAACAGTGAACCTGCGAGCTATGTATTGTTAAAACATTTTGGCCAACTAGCTGTATTATTATCTGAAGTGTACAGACCCTCTAGTGACCCACAGTGACTCTGACATCACCAGCCACCTCAGATACCACCAGTGAAAGTACAGAAGGTGAGGCTAAAGCATGCACCAACAGGTAAGTGCAAATGAGAGGACACCCAAGAATATTATGTACTATATATTTAGTAGGGAGTCCCTGCTCTGTTCCTCTATCAGCCAAGGGTTCCACGTATTCATTCAATAGTTGTTGAGATATTTCAGTCAGGACTAAAGTGACATTCTTAGAGCCTAACCACAGCAGTGTGGCCAACATGGCAACATATTCCACTTTTGTGATTGTCCATACCAGCATGTAAGAAGCAGATATGTGTTATATGCAGAACGAGATCAATTATCAAACCTAATTCTGTACTTTATTCCACCAAAAGCACTAAGCTGAACCAAAATAAACAGGGACAACAATCCATGTGTTGAGCCAAATAGACCTTTTTAACAGCAGCCATATTGATATAAAATAGTCCGGTTTCATTTAGTGTAGCAGAGTCTTTCCAGTGAGCAAACGTGACATAGCATGTAACAGAACTGTATTAAATAACATTGGTAACACCTGTTCTTACCCAGCTATATCATGTCAAAATGGCTTCTGAGAAACATCTCTACTATACTTCTGCTTGTTCCAGTTTGACTTTGTGAATTTAGATCAACACCTTCAAAACCAGAGTGGCATGAAATTGAATCTAAAATATTTGTAGCCCATAAATACACACGCAGAGAAAACAAGACATTGTCTTCCAGAAAAAGTTGGCTCTGTGGGTATTCATCATCTTTATTTGCCTCCGTTTATATGTAATAATCCCAAACTTAATCAAAGCAGTTTTAACAGCAAATACAGGATGTGTGTATTATGAGTTTGCAGAACAGTTTTTATGTCCCTGTGCTGTAAAAAATCTTTATGGTGTGTGTATGTGTGCTGGCAGGCAGGACACAGTATTTATAGTCATTGTGAAAGACTCCAGAAGGACTCAACAAAACAGAACAAGCTGTTTCAGTCATACCAGTTTTTCTTTTGCTACATGAAAGCCACAAAGAAACAAAAAGGGGGAATTGTTTCATTTCATATATTGATACAGCAAGACATATTTCATACACCAAAAAAGATCTCAATCTCTCTGACAACGCTGAATGAATAACTTTGATGATCAAACCTTTCTTAAGGTGCAGAATGCAGGTACTTATTCAATCATTTATCCTATCTGTTAGTGATGTTTTAAGAGGTTCCCATTTTTCTTGTCTTCTTTAGACAAATAAAAGATCAACAATCTATGCATCAGTGTGCAAAGTGGGTGTTATAGCTGTGCTTGAGTGCCTATAATCAAAGTACACCCACCTGCAGGCCTTGCTGCCATGAAAAAAGGGAGTCCAACCCCACTGATGTAGCTGGAAAAAGATCAGCAGATGTCTATTTGTGTCCTCATGTCTCACAGAGAACAAGTCAAGCGGCTTATGTTAGTCTTTAAAGTGTCTGTTTTTGTGTGTGTGTTTGATGGCACACCGACAGGCCCCACATTGCTTTTCTCGCCTGACTTGGCAGAACCGTCTCCACGACTCACAGCGAGGACAGATGGCAAGGACTTACCCCACTAAGAAACCCTCAATACACACACACACGCCCAGACGTGATGCACAACACAAGAACTTCCTTGGCACCCACTGACTCGTCTTTCAATCCAACAATGAGTCATGCTTTGCATCCTCTCCCACCAAGTGTCTGCATTTGCGCGTGTGAATTTGGCCGGCAGTGCGCTTCGATAAATCACCTGAAGTCAGCAAGTCAGATCGCAGCGCCTGCGGCCCTTTTCTGGTCACACGTCTCCCTGTTCTCACTCGCTGCCTACTTCAGTCCAAACAAAGCAAACTTCTAATTGGCTTCAACCACCCTGAGGCAAACTCGCATTATAAAAACATATAAAAACTCCCCTCATCAAAAACACTGATTCAAATTCAACACTGCAATAATTATCTTCACAGTTTAAACTGCTGCCCTGCTTGAGAAGTTAATTTGTGCTCTGAAATGTAACGGCTCTTGCTCGCTTTTCACACCTGTAAATAAAATGATCAGACTGTTTTGTTGGCCCATTTCATGTTTATGAGAGTTAAAATTTATGCCAAATATTTGCTGAATGAGTAAACATCTGTTTATGAATCATAAGAAATTATTAATAATATTTTAGAAGGCGCAGATGTTTATAACAGTCAAATTGAGCAATATGTTAATGGAGTCTGACAGGCAGAAAGACAGGCAGTGACTGAAATCCAACTCCACAGTGTGTATTTTCAGACCAGCTGGCTTTTGTTTTCAGGATAACAGGCCCAGCTTTACATTGACAGACAACTGACAGTTATACACATCTGATCAACTGTCAGAATATGATGCTGCCCTCGTCTTGTATGGGCTCATGAAAGTTCACTGTCACTGCAGCCTACAGGAGATTCAAGTCTCGGGAGGAGGATATACTTACCAGACTGTCATTTTTTACGTCAGTGTCCATGTTACAGAAACAACATTTTTGAATTAAAAGTAAAATTAAAGGTGTTAAACATAAAAACGTTGTTGTGTGGGTTTTTTAAACTTGGTTATTTTATTCTTTATTTATTTTCATTCTTTATTCTTTTTCTTTGTTTTTGACATCCTCCCTATTTTTGAGATCTTTGAGATCAATCAGACAAAATGAGATTCATGTTTATCTGGCTTTGTTTAAGTAATGCACAGATTATCTGTGTGCACTCAAACACGTGGGTGGATGATTGGGTACAAATGTTTGTATGTGTGCCTGAATGTGGTACACGTGGGAGACACTGTGTAGGCGGACAGTTTATTGAATCTGCAAGGCCAAACAAAAGCACCTCACTTCTGAAATACAGGGCTGTGCTGTATATGTGTACTACACTATACTACTGAGAAGCTTTATGTCCTGTTTGATGTCATTAATGGTCTGGCTTGTTTGTTCAGAGGTTTGTTGTAAAATATAAAATATTAAGGTATACTGGTCCATTGATATGCTTTAATTAATATTTAACTAAGGCACAGATCATAAATGAATGTATTTAAGTCATGCATTAATGTTTACTGCATCAGCAACTAATAAGGAGTGATGACAGATTCACAGACTGAGTCATATGAATTATTAAGTCTGCAACAACATTTAGTATGACTTAATTCTGTTAATTCATGTGTTAATTACCAGATGGGTCGAAGCCATGGATTTCAAGTTCCAGCCAGAGGGCTGTTACAATTTTCAGTGTTTAAAGTTCAGGTTGAGTTTATCTGTTTCTTCACGGACAACTTGGATATTTTTCTCAATCCAGCTCAAAAAAAGGCCGTTATCTTAAAAGTTAAACCTCCTCAAGTGTTAAAATTGAATTTAATTTTAAATTGAAATGAAAGTCTTAGTGCAACAATATGAAATTTCTAGAAAAACTAAAGTAAGGTTTAAATTTAATCTTTCAGAATTTTTGGTTCCACCTCCACGCTGCATTATTTGCAACTCATAAATCGGGAGGATAACCCAATATACGCAACTAATTTGCAAGTGCCAAGAAGCACAGATTGTTGTGTGGTTATTTTGGAGAAGTCCTGTTGTTGACTGGGCATAGTTAAGTCCGGTTTGCGTAATGGCACACGGAGTTCTGTGTGCATCACACCTTTTGGCTTCATCTCAGTGTTTTTACACAGCCTGTTGCAAAGTGAAATGAAGCGGCAACCTCTTAGAGCACACAGTTCCCACAGTGCCAAGAAAGAAACAAGAAGTATTCAGATCCTTTTGTAATGCTCGGGAATTCCTCTAGTGATGTTACCTTAAAGGCATCCGTTGATGTTTACAGTAACGACGTCCAGAATTGTTAAATGTACAGAAAAATGTATAAGTACAGCAATCAAAAACTTTCTCAAGTAAAAGTACATAAGTATTATCAGCTAAATGTACTTAAAGTAGGTCCAGTAAAAGTAAAAGTACTCTGTCTTAGTGTATATTTATATTTGTATGTATCATATTGGATTAACAGTTCTGATGCATAGACATGTGAGTAGCATTTTGACTGTGACTGTTAAGGTGGAGCTAACTTGAACATACCTTTATACTGTTATCAGTTTAATCTATAACATGATAACTTTGTATTTTATAGGCTGATCAGCTTTTGGATCTGAAAAGTAACTAGTAACTTAAGTTATCAAAATAAAAGTAGTGGAGTAAAAATTACAGTATATTCCCTCTGAGATGTAGTGGAGTGGAAGTACAAAGTAGCATAAAATGGAAACACTCAAAGAAAGTACAAGTACCTCAAAATCATATTTAAATACAACACCTGAGCAGAAGTCGTTACTTACTTTTCACCACTGGAAAAATCACCTCTCTACACCACTGAATAGCGTCAGAACCACTTGCTCCCACCAATGCTCGATTATTTCTTGTGCATTATGCATAAACCTGAAATATAATGCAAGGTAAAAGGAAAGTGTGAGTTGTTCAGGCTACATTTTATTGTGGTTATAAGAAATAAAATGTGTCATCAGAGGCAAAAACAAGAATGTGAGCAGGCTTATTATGTGGTACTGAGTAATGCAACCATGGATTTAACAGACCAGTGAATACTGACAGTAGTACTGAATGTCATACAATTCAACCTTAATCACTTTAGCTCTTCAGACCTTAATTACTGCTACACTGTGATCTTTTCTGTGCACCTAGTGAAGCACAGTCAATGTAAAATACATAGTCAAAAATGATTAATTGGTCTTTTAAGCCCCAGGATTTATGGGGATTTATTGGCAGAAATGAAATATAATATTCATACGAAAGGTTTAGATATTAATTCAGATTGTAGGCCTACTCAGCAGTTAATTAATGATTTTAAGTTGTGAAGTAGATAGTCTAATGGAGTAATATTAAATTAGACTTTTAAAACATGCCCATAAAAGTATAATCAACCTCCCACCACAAATGACTCAATTACAGTAACTTGAGTAGTTGTAATTCATTACTGTCACTTTGTACATACTACAGAATTTGCTTATTTCCAGTCTCAACAGCTCTGATGAAATCTACAGACTATTAACAAATCCAAGGGAAAACTTAAGTAAGTAAATGAGAAAACATAAACACTACACAAAGTACATTTTTGCTGGGTTTACTTTAAACTGTCACCCATCTGAATGTAGTCTGGGTACAGACTTTGTGTTGAGAAACTAACTTTTAAACAGTAACACATGTATGGTTAAGCAGGTACCTGTAAACTAACCTGACCTATCAATGACCAGTGAATGATAAAATAGAAAAATCTTGTATGAACATGCCAACATAGAGAAAGACACATTTTTATTTAATCAAAACATATTTCAATCAAGAATACAGCTCCATCAGTTAGTACAAGTACTTGTACACCAATTTGTACATGTTCCCTATTATAGTCTCTGGTGAATATTTAGATCTAAAAGCATTTTCTACCCTTCTTTCTTTCACCTTTGTAGCTAAAGTCCCTGAAAGCAGGAGAGCTGTACTGGGCAATGTTTTTCAGTAGTTCAGATGCAACCAATGTAAAGATCAATGTCCAGGTTTCTTCTGTTGTGTAAGTGTTCAATCCATCAGTGGTGACATCTTTTAGAACATAAATTTCAGAGGAGGATAACATGGAATATGTTTCGTAGATAATAAAACTGAATGTCCAACAGAAAAAAAAAAATAAAAAAAATCACCAAATCAAATTCTACAAAAAAATCCTGGAGAAAAGAAAACATCCTTGGCTGTGTAGTTTAGGCATCATCGGGTTTGTCTGCTGGTGGTCCACATGGTTGAAGCATCTTCTCCATCAGGTTAAAGCGGACACGCGCTTTGCTCTCATTCTCAGCCACAGAGAAGTAGTTGAGCAGGTCAAAATGTCCCATGTAAGAGCAGTACGAGTCTCTGTGCTGGTTGACCAGCCATTCCCACTTGCTGGTGTCGGCGTGCCCTGTGCCTATGTACTTGGACTGAAGATGCTCCAGTTGACTGTGGATGTTGTATCTGTCTGTCATTCTCGCTGAGATGAGAGTCCCAGAAACTCTGCACAGAGAAGGGGAGGGAAAAGTCAGAATTTAATGTAAAAATGTAGATTGCAGCAGAATCAAAGCAGAGGCAGACAGATTACACAACGACACGCAAAAAACTCCCCGTGTGAACCATGTAAGTTAAGCTAATGTATCACTATCATGTCTCAATGGACAATAAGTCTGGTTTAGTCATTGTAAAATGTGCTTGAGACAGTTACCTGCTAATTGTAACCGTATCCGAAACGTGTGGATACGCTCTCTGGGGTTTTTACAAAGAAACAGCTAGCAGGCTAACGTAGCTTCAGTAGCTTTCTGGCTAACAGCAAAGTGAGGTTACTTAGCTGCTAGCAGCCCGATAAAAGCTTTCTCCAACTGCAATTTAAGCCGCTATTTTGCCTAAATATCTGTTTCTTAGTGATCATATAGCTTTCAAATGCAAAATATACATACTTGAAGAGTTCGAGAGCGAAGACAGACGATGTAAATACTGTTGAGATCCACTCGCACTTTGTCGCAAAGCGATTGAGACGACAACTTCCGGTAGGTTCTTCTCTAAAATGAACCGTGTAGAAACAAAGCGTTGTAACATTTTGTTCCTGCCCTCAAAGTCACATTCACGTTCACAAATTCAGTTCATATTAGGAAGTATGGTATGTATGGAGAACCGCCAAAATAAAATGAATTAATGAATTAATGAATAAATAAATGAGTGATTGAAAGCAGCAAAAATAATTTTAAAAATAAAATTAGCCATTAAATTAAATGTCACATTATTCTCATTTTTGTTTTAATTTGTTTTTGTATTAATTTAGCTTGGTATTAATTCCTATATTGAACTGCTTTCCCCATTTAATTTCCATTTTAATTTATTATTTTATTCATTTTTAATTAATTCATGTATTTATTTCTCTATTATATCCTTTTGCATTTCCTCTTATGTCCCTGAAGTGACTTATTTCTGTATGTTCATTTGACATGTGTTTATGCATTTTTTACCTTCATCATGCAAATAACGGGGCTGTTGTGTCATTGGGTCAATTTTTTGCCTATTGCTTGATCGATATATGAGTGCAGATAGTAAATATACATGCTCTGCTCCCACACTGGTGGCCTCTGTGACAGGCTCGGGCTCATCAGTACAGAAAAAGATTAAATCAGAAATCTGGATTTTGTCATATTTTATAAAAACACATTTTATAAAATGCCACATATATTATAATATTACTTTTGGTGCATTGAGTGTCATATCATTTAATTTTCAGAGTACTTTTTGTATTTATTTTTATTTTGCCAGTTGCTATCCTCCATAAATGTGGCCTCGGTACAATGAGATTAAGTTTGCAGCTTCCATAGGCCCAGTCAATGCCATAAAAAATAAACTGTCCAGCAGTCGTGAATAGTGCAACAGAATATGCAAAACAGCAACAAAAGCGGCAGCTGACATTGTGTCATAGATGCAGACACTGAACACAATATCCAGACAGTAACACAGAATGAAGGAGACTGATCCCTGTGTGACTGTACAGGTTGCTTGGTGACACAGTGTCAGTTATTATACATAGTTTACCGGGGACACTTGGTGGACTGATTCAGAGTGGTTATGGTTGTGGGGAGTAGCCATTTCTCAGTTTTAAGGTGCAGGCATAGAAGGTCTCATAACATCTGCCAGATGGAAGGACTTCACACAGACGCTGGCAGCTTTCCAGAGACAGTGAGAGCTGTAGATTTCCTCCACGGCTGGAAGCTGTATCTCAATGATCTTCTGTGCACTAGAGACAACCCACTGAAGAGCTTTCCTATCAGCTGCTGTGCAGCAGAGATACCACACGGAGCTGCAGTATGTTAGGATGATTATAGAAGGTCACCAGCAGCTGTTGGGGCAGACCAGCTTTCTTCTGCATCCGCATGAAAACAGCTGTTGCTTTGATTTCCTGCCATCCGTTAGTGGTGTTAGTGGACACACTAGTGAGGTCCTCTGAGAGGTGAATACCCACATACCTGAAGCTGGACACTCTCTCCACTCTGTCTCCGTTTAATGAAGACTGGGACGTACTTAACATTCTATGACCTTCCAAAGTTGATGATTAGCTCTTTGGTCTTTATGGTAATGAGGGGCTGTTGGAGATCCCCACAGTCACTGCTGTCTCATCTGCAAACTTAATGATGGTGTTAGTGGCAACTGCAGGAACACATGACCGTGTGAAGAAGGACTAGAGGATAGATGGGGCTCAGAAGGGCCATTAGCTTTTTGAGGGCCCTATGCAAAATGTTGTTTAGGGGCCCCTATTTTGTGAAACTATGGTGGGGGAATCCCAAATCTTTTAGGGCATGCATTTAAATTTTAAATGCATCAATCTGGTGCACTTTAAGTTGCACCACTGCAAACCTGCAGAAAATGCTGAAAATTAGGAAACACTGGGGCTTCCCTACATGGAGAGACTCTCAAAAACTAACTCGATTTACTGAATCTGCTTTTTAACATCTATGAGACAGATGCTACATTTTCCTTTATACATTTATTTAAATATTAGGAATGCATTTGCTCCTAATATAACTATTCATGCTATTTTCCAGACCACATACAATGTAAAAAAGTCAGCAGTTTCCAAATCAACCCTATTATCAAAAATCTATTCAAGAACCCTTGGATGTTTTCAAAGGAACACAGTCTGCTGGCTGTTGTTGAAATGTATACATCCAGTACAGCCAGCACCTCTTCTGTCCGAGGATGTTTGCAAACAAATACATGAACTTACAATTTTCCAACTTATCTAATTCAGGCTACTTACAAAAATAATGGCAACAGCTAGCTGCTATTCTCTCAAGTTGTGCTCTCATAAAATGATATATTGATGTGATGTGTGACAGAGCATCCCCACTGCTTGGGGTCCAATGCAACCACAGATAACAAGAAATGGTCCTGGGTCTCAGTGGACATCATTGTGGTGTGCCAGTACTCAGAACTGTAGTGGAGGACAGGTGGGACTCTGAGGACACTGATGGGAAGAAAAAAGTTATCCTAACAATAAAAGGAAGAAGAGTTAGATTTTGAAGGACCTCAGTGCAGTTTCATTTGTTTCTTGACTTCTTCTCCCTCAGGCTCTGGCACACAAGATATTTGCTGCTTCTATTGCAGTGTACATTTCCCCCAAGTAAATACATAATTTAGTTTTGGTCTTAGAGGATATCAAACTCTCGGTAAGTTTTCTTTTGGTGAAGAACTTGTTTATAGAAGAAGAATTCTTCTATCTTTGTACGGACTACAGTTTAGCACAGTCCTGATGTTAGCAGAACTCTGTTTTTTTCAGTATTCTTGAATAGTTGTCCAGTCTGGAGGGGACTAACAGACCAACATTACCATCCCTAGAAACGCACAGCTAGAGTGAAAATGTAAACATGATTTAATTGTTATCAAACAGCAGTCTGTATCTTAAAAGGGGACTGTTTGAGCTCACATGTTTACCATCTGGCAGGAATGATAAAATGTTTGCTGAGGGTAACGTTTAAACCCAAACATTTCCACTAATATCACAAACATGCTCTTTCCTTTTCCTCATTTTATCCATTAGTCCAAACAGTCTTTTGAAACTGGTGATTTTTTTGTGATTGTATTATTATTTTCCAATATTTGTATTGGTGCTTCTACATTGTTTTAGCGTGAGTTACTGAGTTTTGGAGATATCAGCTGCAGAAATGTCTGCCTTCTCTCAAATGAAACTAAATGACTCTCAAAAAAACAAACAAACTCAAAAGCAATGTCTCTTTTCAGAAATCATGACCCACTTACTCAAGATAATCCACAAACCTTGTTGTGAGCACTTTTATGTAAAAGCTGTTGTTTTTCTATATAAGGGTGGCTGGTTTCTCCAAAACTCAGCAGCTCACACCAAAACAAGATGAATAAATAGCACTACAGCCCAGAAGAAAAAATATGTATTATTGATTTTGGGGTGAACTGTCCCTTTAAGTGTAAATGACACAAACTTTTTCAAACTAGTGTCTCCTGTGTTGAATACGTTTTTATTGTCAAAGCTTATTTGCAGCTCCAGTCCCCTGCTGGGAACACTGCACTTTGGATAATTACCTTACCTTTGCACAGGTTCTTCTTTTTTAGTTTCAACTTTTTTTTTTTATCATTAACGTGTTGCTTGCTGAGCTGAGTCATCTCATTTTTCTTGTTGTTTCTCATTAGGGTTGCACAGTGAGTGAAAAGAGAGCAGAAGGAAGCAGAATGCAATAGTCATAGTAATAGCTGTGGCTGTGCCGTCCTCAGCAGACCACAAGCTATCACCAGACATACGGTCATCTGGGTGGCTACACAAACCCCTCATACATAAAAACATTGGATTTTTCTGCCTTTTATGTTACTGCTTTTGTTGCAAAAGATTAACAGCTATTTTTCTTGCTCTTCTTCTGGGTTTTGTACATTGAAAACTGAGTTTGCCTTATGCTCCCATGAGCCACACAAAGATATTGCCTGAGCATTTACAAAGTAAGGCACATATGGGAAAAGGGATGGGTTGTCCTTAGATGTTGGTGGTTATTTGTGCTTTTATGTGATCAGTCTGTGATGAATAGAAATAAGTTGAAATCAGAGACAATCAGATAAGTGTGCTGTGATAATGGGACTCTATAAAAGCAGAGTAAAGTCGCCTTCAGAGGTTAATTTCCACTGACATGCTCAAAGCTCGTCATTCAAGTCATCGTAAGAAATTAAGGCACGGAAAATGCATCACAATATAAGATCACCTCTTTGAGGTTCACCTTCATGTGTGATCAGACTAGACAGGATATCTATTCAGTGACGTCCCTCGAGGACTATTCATGGCTATCGACTGTCTCTATAGCTCACCCGCTCGGCAGAAAAGTACCTGATGAGAATAACTAGGAATGAAGGATAACAGTAATAAGAGAAGACGATACATTTATCACCCTGCTCCACAGAGATCTACAGGGACAGAGATCACGTGTCTGATAGCGGGTCCTGTCTGATGCTGCTGGGAGTGAGGTCAAAGCCATTTGACACTGTAACTGAGAGAAAAAAGCAAGCGTGCCCACAGGATCTTGTGAGCCTTGATTAGTTTCCATAACCTTTTTCTTGGGGTATAGTGCAACATAAGGTTTGAGATATAAAACTGGATTGCATCTCCAGTCGTCCCCTTGTCATGACAGAAGCTGAATGAACAACAGGAGCACCAGACAGCTGAAAAGATGTGGGACTAACATCAGAATGAGAATAAAGGTACAGTTATATGTGTGTAATTAATCCTCTGACATCCTTTTGAAGCAGGAGAAATGAGATACAAAGTGTGGGTGGGTGAGATGTACTGTTAATACTGTGGTTACATTATGCACCCCTTCATTATCTGTTTGTGTTTTATCATGAGAATTATTAACAAGCCTGTGTCTTGAATTTCCATTACACTTGAGTCTGTAGCTCTCGGTACCTCAATATTCAATAGTTTGCATAACAAGCACTACATTTTAATTTGTGGACATACTGTGGAGCGTTGCAGCATTGTAATTGGACAAAAAATGATTGTGGCCTTGCTTAACAAAGTACAACTTAGTTAGGTGGCAATCAAAGATGAATTTTGCTGGAGTACTACATACACATTTCACAGGTCCTATAGCTTCCTTCAAAGGAGCTGATATGAGACACTAAATTCACAGGAAGGATCCAGGAACTGATGATTTAATTTGGTACTAATTACTGGGAAAATGGAGACACTGTATGATACACTTCAGAGTAATTAATTCATATCAACTATGTTTTAGTGAGTGCACTGCAGATCAGCTGAAAATGGAAAAATCTGAAGGCAAGCAGAAAATTCTGCATAAATGGAGAAAACATTTGCAGTAATAAATTAGTTATTAATGAATATGTACTTTGGTTTAACTTGAAATTGTGAATTTCTTTCAAGGAAAGTCATCTTGAAATCAACATGCTTTAGTGCTTATGAACAAAACTCAGCTCGGGAATTCGACTCTGTTAAGATGCTTGGTTCTTTACAAGAATTTTCTTCTGACATATACAGGAATATTATTGACCTTTGATAAATCTGGGGGCGAGACAAGTAAGAATTGTCAAAACGGAGCCAGCAGAGGCTGAGATATCCTGATTTATGGGGCTGACTCACAGCAGCCTTATTCAGTCCAGAACTGAACCCTGAAGCATTTACCCCCTTGGTGCAGTTCGTTTGGGTGAACGCCATTCTCAAACTTTGGTCAGCCTCGAAGGAATGGTCTCAGAGTGCTTTTAAGTGAACTCTGGAGCAATTCATTACTGGTGTGAATATCATTTGAACCAGTCGCTGAAGCGTACAATTGTGTGTGTCATTCTGTAGGTTAAAACATGCTGAGCAGTTCTCCCTGAGAACTAAACTTACCTTCATATGTGAAATCAGGTGCTCCTTTAAAACAAGTGCAGAGAAGTGGGATTCTCTAGCCTCACTTTAAAACATATAACGTTTTCATCTTGAGTCTCTCCTTGATATAGAATATGTGCTCTGCAGAAATGATCAGCCTGTTTAAGAACAAAACTGGTGTGTATCAGTGCATCTCCAAGATGTTTAAACCAACTACAGAAAGACCTTTTCAGTTGAAAGTGGCTCATTAATGTGAACCAGGTAGCGTGGAGGGTTTCTTCCCAGATGGTGTGACAAGTACTGTGTACAGTGCACATCAAGAAGAGCCCTTCAGCAAGGTACTGAGGTACTCATACCGCTCCGACATCTGTGGAAAGATTCTCCAGGGGAAAAGGACACAAGTTTGTGTAGTGCACTGAGGTATTACTCACTCAGACCTGTGTGCATATATACTGTATCTGGATAAAGATTCAGTATACACTCTTTTCCTGTCATTTTTTTGTTTTTGCACTCTGCCACCAACCAGATAGATATAGTTTATCTCACTTTTGCAGAGCTACACCTATGGTTAAATAATAGTCACAGGGGCATGATAATGAAACTTTGATAGCCAATCTTTTAGTGAGGGGACCTGGGAAGGGAAGTGCAAAGCAAAGCACTAGCAGGAGGAAAGGGTAATGAAATCAGGTGGATGGATGGGAATACTGCCTGACTGGATGGCTCCTGTGCCTCACAGTCTCGCTGAGTGATGGCCCAGTAAAAAATGGAGTCAGCGATATTTCCAGTGATTTAAACCAACTGCCTAAGACGAAGCCCGTTCCCAACCACGAGGAGATGGAGGTAGAGAGAGAGAAGGAGTAAAAACAATCTACACCCTTTTGGGCTGTTACAGCGACGGCTGGTTGGTCGATGGACAAACTGAAGCGGCTCATTGGTCAGGTGTCATATTGCTGGCTTTGCTGGATGGCTGCTTCATTGGCAGACAGAGTAATGAGGTGGATTGCGGCTTTACAGGGCTCTGCACTCTCAGAAACAAAGGTGCTAATTAGAGCTACAAAGGTTCTTTGGTTTGTCTCCATCAAAGAAACCTTCTTTGGTTCATGGTAAGGTGCCACTTTCTACCTAAAAGACAATGTAAAGAGTTATACCTAGAACAATCAGTGAAAGGTTTCACTCAGAACCCCCCTCCATGAGAGGTTCTACAGAGAATCCCTCTATGGTGTAATGGTTCCACACAGAATCCTTTTTCTATCCAGAACCTTTCCACCTTCAAAGGGTGCTAACAAGGACCCTTCGTTTTACTGAGAACCTTTTTATATTATGGTACAAAGAACCCTTAACAAGCCCTAGAGGAAAACTTTCTTCAAGAATTTCATCAATACTTTAAAAAAAAATCTTTCATAAAGGGTTTTTTCTTCTTCTTCTTTAATGTAACCTTTTGTCTCAGTAATAACCCTTGAGAAACACTTTCTCCAAAAAAAAAAAAGGTTCTTTAGAAGCAAATGGGTCTTGGTAGAACCTCAGCCCTTCAGGAAAACCCTTTATGAACCCTTATTTCTAAGATTGTTCCCACTCATTTGCTAACTGGTACATTAGTTTGATCAATTGGCTGGTTTGTTCATCTGTCTTACTTCCCATCTGTTTTCTCTGGACAATCCATGACTTTAATTTCCCGGCCACACCTGAGATTTTCTCCCCAGCGTGAGCCTCTCACCCTCCTGATGTGCTGTGAACCACACCGACAAAATGCAATGTTCCTTTCGGTCAGAGCTGCTTAGCCATTCATCTAGGTGTGAAATAGCCTGAGGAAACTGCTGCTCTATGACAGTGGAGTTGCTCGGGTATCAAAGCCTGGAGGACTTCAATTGGATTTGGCACGACTCAGAACATACAATCTTACTCCTTCATGCGCTTGCTGTTTGAGGTTTCATAAAGGATTTGTGTTTATTTTCTCTTAAAAACTCATTATTTTCTCCATTGATCACATGCTGCCATCAGTCAAGAGCCTGCTCGCTTGAAGCTTTGGTTGTAACCAGAGCAAAGCTACTTGTAGCTGTGGCTGATAAAACAAGACTCTTGCCTTTGGCTGTTTCCCTCAAGCTTTCAGAGCAAAACAGTTATGAATAAAATAACGACAACATCCAGAGTGACTACCTCAAATGATCAGGAATCACATTTCAAATAAGTACAGATACAGAACTGAATCTCATTATTTAGACCATGCATGTTGCAGATACTGTGACATGATGTGTTGGCTTCTATTAAATATAAAGTACATCATTTACAGGATTTCAGTTCGTTTCCCATAGACACTGGAGATGCAATTGACCTATCTTGTAATGTCAACAAAAATGAAAAATAATTTGTGTATCTGCCCAGTAATTTGGATCCACTTCAGTATGTTCTTCCTTGGCCATGCACCATATTTCATGAAAATCAGGCCAGTAGTTTTTCTGCTGACTGACAAACCAAAAATAACCTCCCTGGCTTAGGTAAATCATGGTGAACATGTGTGCAGAATAATTGTTTATATGCGTAACAATAAGATGATTAACCATATCAAATATGTCCAAATCAGAGAGAACAGAATGATCACATTTGCATATAAGTTATCAGCTGTTCCTTCTGTGCAAAACAACATATTAGGGTTTCATACAGGGAAAATAAATGGGGACACTATCATAACTTATGCATGCTTTTTTACAACAAAATCTTTTTCTAACCCTCTCATGAGATTTTTCTCCTCTGGACAAGAGGTCAATTAACTTTGGTTTGGTTGATTAGCTTTCTGTTAGACAGGGGCAGCTCCACAGCATCCCGTCTGAACAAGAGTGCGTCTCTGCAGGAAGAGGAGGCATTCAACGCCACTTGATAATAATCGCTGTGACAGGACTAATCACGCTGCCAACTCCAATAACAGAAAGCCTGGCTCCCCGACAACCTTACACATGACAAGACAGAGTTGAAGGCATGTACGCAGACATACATGCCACAAACACACCCACGCACCCCTGAGACCGCGGTGATGATGTTTTCTCTCACAGACACTGATGTAAGCAACTCATGCTTGAATCCACTGTGACCTCACAGATTGTCCGGGTTGATGATGTTCACACATGACTTTTTGAGAACATTTGCTTTTTAAGCAAAATCTGAAGTGAGATTCTCTGACAACGGCTCACATTTCGGAAACAGCCTCCATAAGTCATTTTTTAAATCAAAGCTTACTTCACGGCATGGAAATTCCAGTCCCAGTGTGAAAAAATGAAATGGTGTGGGAACAGACTTCAGTCCATTTTAATGACGTCTTTCACTTCCTCTCACCACTTGGTAATGCATATAGCACCATATGTCAAGGGAGTGGCCACTTGCTGAGTGAGGGGACAGGGTCAGAGAGGAGCAGAGGGCCGAAAGTGAAACACATCTGCCCTCGATCATGCCTAATAATTAAGAAAAATACTCAGCTTACTTTAATATAAGTCCTGGTGTGCATAAAATGTAACAGAATTAAATGACAAATTGCTCATAATTATATTACTCAATATACCCTTACGCATTGTGAAGAAAAAAGTCATGGACGGTTACATTGCATGTGCTCTTTGTGTTTTAGTAATTGTTCTCTCATTCCCTCAGCCCTCAATCTGTCAATCTCACATAACTCCATTTGAGTTTCCAGCAGTTTCCAAGGGTTTCCCACGAGGGAAAGTGCAAAGGAAAAAGCAATTTCCTTCTTCACAGACAAGGTGGACATTTATCTTGTCAAACACAAATGCTGTACTAGTTCCAGGGCTTTGGTATTGTGCAGATGCAAGCTCACTGGCCATTCATGTAGATTACAGTGAAAGAAGTTTAGACCCTGGGGTTTGGAACCTGCTGCTTCAGAGCACCATGCAGATCTTTTGACCCTCTCCAGTGGCAGCCTCCATATGGCTTTGACAAAACGTTATATGGAAATGAATACCAGCTCTTTTGAAATTTCATTTCATTCATTGCTGTAGACCTAAAGTAAGTCTTACATTCTTCAATTATAAATTTTGCCATTGGAGTCTCCCTATGTTAGCCATGGATGCCAAATCCAAAAGAAGAAATGCCTCCATGGAAAACAGAAAATTTACTAGTTGTGGCTACAGACAGATTTTCTATTCTTTTTTTGGCTCTTTTGGTGGTAAAGGTTGTAGACTCTTGCTTAAAGCCTAATGATAAATGAAAATATTAGAAAAGAGCTTGTATTAATTTCTATATAAGTGTTTTTGTTAGCGCCTCAGAGACCCACTACAGAGAGGCAAAAGAGCCACATGTGGCTCTGGAGCTGCAGGTTGCTGACCCCTGCACCAGGTACACCTGTTCATTTACTGCAATGACAAGTCAAAATTGCTTCTGTGACATTTCAGTCCACAGTGGAATATAAATCAGCAAACTGCCTGCCACTGTTACATTCATCCCCAGATAGTGTTGCAACTCACTCCAGTAATGGGGTAGGTTTTAACAACAGAAGTCTTGGTTTTTGACATTAACTCACATAATCTGTGGTTGTTTAATATATGTCCAAGTGAATTTTATTTGTAGTAGACAAATATGGGTACAGTGTATAAGCGTTTGAGAGAGCTAGCATGAAAAACCACTGAGTTGCTCAAAGAAAAAGTGTTACTATCATCCCCAGTCTCCCCTAAAGACACTGAGCTGATGCAGCACTTTAAAAACTAAACTAAATAAATACAGAGATCACCTAATGTTATGATGATAGTTATTTTTACATTGCAGCAATCATTTGGTAATAACTTATAGTTCTAGGAGGTAACATGTGATTGATGGGAAGACGGCTCCAGCCTCATATTAACGGCTGAGTTATGTCTGCCCTGGTCTTACAAGATATATTTTCCTCGTAATTCACTTTTAGTGTTTGTTGTTTGTACTCTTATCTCTGAGTGTACAGAGAAGCTGTGTCGCGTTTCAGTTGACTTGTATTTGAAGAATGGACACACCACAGCGCAGATGATACTTTATTCAGAAGCAACAAAAAAGGCATTCAGTGAGATTCAGAATTACATTTTATGCCACTGCACTGATATAACAGGATGTATTGTGTCATCCACAAAGTATAAATTAAAGTCTGTACATTAGATTACAAGAAATGCCATTTTAAGGAGAGTCATTGAGGCATAAATCATGTAAAAACAAAAAGAGGGTTTAATATTTATATATATATTTCTTTAATTTAATTTAAATTGATCTTTCAGAGTATATTCTGTATGGAGCACCAAATGCTGCCTGCTGCAAAAATGTGTCTTCACGTACGCATTGGGTTAATGCCAAATGTCACCTTTTGTGCCAGACAGCGTGTGTTATGTTCATTTTCTTGTTCTGTTTCACAGTGAATAAATATCATTACCATAACTGACAGTTTGCCAATGACAACTGTGACAACTGTTGCTGGCATATTTTATCAGCTGTAGCTAAATAGCTAATTAAGGTAATGTTATCTCAATGATTAGTTGAAAACATTTTCTAGCTGACTTTTTTAAAATGAAAATATTGAAAATAGCGAGTGAAAAGAGTGATGCTAAAGCTACATGTCTCCTAGGCCAAGGTTCAGCGTCCTTGTCAGTCAATGTTCGATGAGAGATATGAAAATGAAGAAAAATAATTATTCTGGGACTAATTAGCACCTAGTTTTATTTGTATGATCATTAAGAATATAAGATCAGACACATGCTTTCTAGCATAACCCAGTTTAGCTGCTTAGGTATAGCCTACAGGCTTTTTTGTAGTTTGAAACAGTATGATTTCACTTTTAATATGTTTGGCAAATGTAACACAGTCTTAGCAGGTGATGTTGGCTGGATTTGCTGGAGTGCACACTTCCCCAAATGCAAACCCAATCCACTCCTTGGCCTTGGAAGCAAAAGTCGGTTGCTGCTGTAGTAAGACAGGTAGCCAGACGTGCTAAATATTTCACATCTGTACTTATAGATATGGAAACCTTAGAGTTTCCAAGTCACTTAACCGGCATTTCTAAAGAGATTACTGTAATGAGCATGTGCAAACCCAGGACTGTGTTTACTGAGTCACACATCAGGTGCCAAATATTTTATCCCTTTTTCTTCAGTCTTGGCCTGAAATGCATTACATCGCTTAAAAAGATGACAACTGGCTCCTCAAAATTTCTTTTGAGCACATTATGTATTTTGCAAGATGAGACATATTGTAGGGTGCACTTGAAATACAACATGTGAGAATGCAGATATAGTTGCTTTTAACTATGCATATGCATGCACATGATGGCTGCTTTGCATATCCTGCATCTGTTTAAGCCAATGGTTGTGCACATTCTCAGATACCAACACAATATGTAGCCTATGTGTACATGAATGCATTGTTAAAAAGCAAGTATATTTCTGGCCAAACACGTGCTGCTCCATACGAGCCAAACTCAGCTGCTGTTGTTGACAATTTTCAACAGCTATTTTAGAACTTGTGGCCTGTAAAAATTAAAAGAATTACAACCTACTGTATATTTGTTCCTAATTTACCAAAAGCAATGATACCAAAAATAGACTGACTCTATGTACAGCATGAAATTGTCGTACATAAGTTTTAAGTCAAGATATACATGAAACAGACTATAAAGTTAAACTCTGCATACATTTTAGATTCACAATTTAAGGTTTTACATACATTATTTTCTGATTAATATACAGTACATCTCTTCAATTAACAAGGCAGATTCAATATGACAAAGGTTATATTTAAAAGCACAATGACTTGCCGGTACACCACCATCATCAGTAATTCTGGCAAATTCATGATTTCATCTTTATAAAAAAAAGCAACAGAATACATACAATAATTTACAGACTGGGAAATTAATACATTCATGTTCATCTTTACAGATTGCTAAAAAAATACTGGTACACAGAATATCGATTAGAGCTACTGTAAAGGCAACTGGCAAGTATAGCATACAGCACAACACGTATAAGCACAAGCAATTCTAAATATTACAACAGATGTACAATCCTGCTTGGCTCACAAGTGACTCCACTTGAACTCATATCTGAGTAATGGCTGTTTAGCTGTGGTTAATCATACACTGGTAGTGCCATATGTTCACACTATACTATATGCCACAATAGCATGCTCTGTGCAAACAGGTTGATGCATCTTCTTTGCTGGTTTATAGGATCCGCAGTTCAGCACAAAAATCCAGAGTGATAAACGCAGCTGATTTTCCCTCTGTACATTCAGACGTTTGTCAAGTTCAGTACAAAAAACATAGAGTGCTCTACTCTCTGTTTACTCAAGAATCAATCCAATAACAAGGTAGAAAATGTCTTCACTGGGATAATATAACGATAGAAAGTGAAATATAGGATAGGATAGGATAGGATAGGATAGGATAGGATAGGGCAGGGCAGAACATGAGAGGAGAGGAGAGGAGAGGAGAGAAGAGGACAGGACAGGGCAGGGTAAGATAGGGTAGAGTAGGGCAGGGCAGAGCAGAATAGGGTAGAGTAGTGTAGGGTACGGTAGGGCAGGGCAGGGCAGGGCAGGATAGGGTAGGGTATGGTAGGATAAGATGAAGACAAGAGACAATGAGTCATATTTCTTTACTGGGATAATATAACAATAGAATGTGAAGGATAGGATAGAATAGGGAATTGCAGGGCAGAACAGGAGATAAGAGAACTGGAGAGGAGAGGACAGGACAGTGTAGGGCAGGGCAAGGCAGGGTAAGTTAAGGCAGGGCAGGGCAGGGTAGGGTAGAGTAGGGCAGGGCAGAGCAGGGTAGAGTAGTGTAGGGTATGGCAGGGCAGGGCAGGACAGGCCAGGGCAGGGCAGGGCTGGGCAGGGCAGGGCAGGGCAGGGCAGGGCAGGGTAGGGCAGTATGGTAGGATAGGATGAAGACAAAAGGCAATGAATGACAAGTCCAAAATAGGATACCAGCCAATAACCTCCATAAATTCACATTTCCTACAGTCAAAAACTGTCCTCTCACACATGCCAACAATTGAAAAAGAAAACATCAGGAGGTAAAGTGATACACTGACTTATGGAGTCATATGTACTCTGCAAACACAGGATAAATTAATTGATCTTTTTTACAACATGAAGAATCAATGATAGGATGAGGGTTACAACAGGAAGCTTAGATCAATGAGGCAGCTTTGTACAGAGTAGACAGAACAAAACATCATCATATTAGTGTCTTATGCAAGTGGCTTTTATACATCTGTCTATACATCTGTTTTTCTTGACTGCACATGTTCAGCCCTGTATAGCCTGTATTGTCATAGTAATATTAACAATAACAAAAACTCTGACAGACTTTTTCTTGTAAAGTTGTGATAGTGTTTATGCACAGTTTAGTGCAACAACTTCTTTAGGTGGGAGGCCATGTTGTTGTGATGATGTTCTGTTTTCTGTTAAGACTAGCTTGACCCATTTCCCAATCTGTTTCATTAAGAGTAAAAGCCTTGCACAGCCATGCAGTAAGTAATAGTTAGACCGGTTGGCAGATGAATGGCCTGACCTGATGTTGAATGGTCTGTGCTATTTTATCTTTTTGCGTGTATGGTTTCAGTGTGTGTGGTCAGAGCCCTGTGGTGACCTGCGTGACCTCTGAGTTGAGATCGTCGTTGGCAACACCGCCACAACAGCGAGAGTCCACCGACGACCCCTCCAAGGCTAGTCATACCTGCAAAGAGAAAGTATATTTATGTCATAATGTATGCAGTGGATTCATGTGCAGAAAGTTTTGCCTAGCTGAACGCCAGCCCCTAGGGAGGTATCACAGGGACCATTAGTTTGGACAAAAACAGTTGTGTCCTTACATGAATGTCAGTTCACAGTCATATACATGAAGTGAGTTAATTGAACTACTTGAGATATCACTCTCAACATTTGTCTACCAGCATCTAAAGCTCAATAATTAACACATTATATATTTAATTTGTTAACTTGGTTTTATGGGAGATTATGTGCCTAGGCTATTTCTTAGCTTAGTGAAATTACTTCTGCATGGTCTGTGCTAGTTACCAGGCAACTTCATGGTGATAACAAGCCTTATGCTAAGCTAAGCTAATTGGCTATTAGCTGTGTCATCATATTTACTAGGCAGACATAAGAGTAGCATCAATTTAGTTACAGTGACCTGATGTCCAGGTTTGTCTGGGACTGTCCCGGTTTCAAGCTGGGTGTCCTGACAAATGTCTGTGAAAACAAATTTTCACCTCTAAGTGAATACAAAGGTGCATATTTCCCCGTCATTAAATATTTAATACCCTCAGTAAAAAATTTTATAGAAATGCCAAGCGCAAAGTGGCAAGTCTTGGGCACATAAAATGTCTGCATGGTTCAGAGCATCACAACACAAACACACATTGCCACAAATTTGCACCCAAAGACAGGTGGAGTATGATTTGCCATCAGGTAGAACTATAGAAATGAAAACTAAAGAAACTGATGTGGTGATGATTACATTAGACAAATGCTTATTTTAGCAGTAATCTTTATGTAATTCACCTTGTACATGATGTAATTAATATTGCATAAGTGTGTTGGCACTGCGGTGTTTATAAAGAATAACAAGCGAGTTGGAAAAGAAATGAGCCCTGGTCACCAGACGTCTACTTCATTAAAAAAAGCTGAACACTGAGTTATAACTGACCAGTCTGATGTGTGTAGAAGTGTGTATGGTTATACTGTAACAGCCTGGTGTTGTTTCCTGTGACTGAATCAAGGTAAACACAGTGAATGTTATTGTCATCCCCACTAATTTCTGATGCACCCAAAGTCATTTTGACCTGGAACCTGGCCTCTCTGTGGGTGTGTTAAGCACTGAAATAATTGGCGTGAAAATGCCTGCATAAGCACATGCATGAATGTATGATACACTTAATGGTCCCAGTTTCGGGATCTGAAAATATGGTCATCCTGCATTTAACTCTCAGAAAATGTCTTTTAAGCAGTTACATGCACTAGTATGTATATACACAGGCAATTTCTACCTGTTGATTTGACCTTTCTCCTGTGTTTGCACTGTTGTGGTCACGCTGTGGGAGCTTGCGGCTAGTGGCTCCAGTGCGGGACGAGTTCTGCATCTCTAACACAGAGGGACTCGGTGTGCAGAACTCACGGAAACAGCGCTTAAAGTTCTCATCCAGGTAACCATAAAGAACCGGGTTCAGGCTACTGCAGGAGGCAAAAACAGGGTCACAGTTTAACACTAGAAACCAGCTTCCCCATAAACTCACCAACATCATTTTCACCTTTATATACAGTATATTGAAGGGTGTGAAAGCTACTGTGTGAAAGTCAACTTGTATAAAATTGTATAAAAATGTGTACCATCAAATGTACATTATCAAAGAGTCAATACAATTTGCTCTTATCTGTTAAACACACAATTTTTCTCATAATAAGCATCCTGTTATCTACATTTAACCAGGCTTCCCATCTAAAATTGCACCATCCAACGTGTTGCATTTCAGTGATAAAACCTCTTTGAGATATTGTGCAAATGCAGGAGAGGGAATCTGTTAAATTAAATTTCAATCTGTACTCAAAAATATACAAGCGTGATACATACACACACACACACACACACACACACACACACACACACACACACACACACACACACACACAAATGACAGTAAACATAGTTTGAAATGATGTGTGTGAAGTTTTTTCAGCTTCTGGAGCGAGACCTGTCAGAAAATGTTTGGGAGCCACTGGTTCTGAATTACTGTACTTGAATTTGTAGGACTAATAGTTTTGATATTACAGTGAACATATTTATCCGTGTCCACTGTTAGGCACGTACCTGTTGGTGTAGCCCAGGGCGATGCAGAAGTGCCAGGTGATAGTCTGCAACGTGGAGCTGGGGATATTGATCAGAGCTATGATGATGACAAAGACGTGGATAGGCGTCCAGCATACGATGAAAACGGCAACCACCACCAGGACCATGCGGGTGATCCGACGTAGGTTTCTGTCCTTCTCCTGTATGTGTGTGTGTGTGAAGGACGTAGGTGGTTTAGTGTGGGTGATAAGAGGGAGTGCAAGATGAGTGTTGGAAAAAAGAGGAAGATGTACAGGGAGGGATGATGGAGGAAGGACAGAGGAGAGTGCAGCATAAGAGAAGGAAGGAAATGTGGAGTGAATGAGGAAAAGGAAAAGGAATTACATGAAGTATAAGAGAGGATGATGGATGGGGAGAAGGTGGTTAAAGCGAGGATAAGAGGAGAGTTAAAGAGGCAGAGAGAAAAGAAAAAGGATGATGGAAAGGACGACAAATGGTAAAGAGAAGTGGCTGAAGAGCTATGAGTAGGAGCATTTTTCTTTGTCCATTTGTATCAACTGTTAATACAACCTGATCAGAATTTGCATGTGTTTTCAAGCCAGTGTTTGGTACATTTTATCAAATACTGAGTGTGAAATTGTTGTTGGGTCATTTCACCTTCTACTGCAATTAATTAAAACTGAACCACAACCTCAGGCTTAAGTTGATTTAGCCCTAATTGTTTTCTCTTGAGAGCAATGAGTGCACCTTATTTGCATGCATGCTGCATGCTCTGGGCAGCCTCTGTTTTGCTTCATTATTCTGAAAGATAAAATCAATTACTTATTTAGTAAACAGCATAGGCCACAGAGCTGGTAGACCAAAGGTTTTAAAATTTGCAAAATGCTCTCTAATGCTTATGATCTAAAATTCCCATTTGCATCTAATTAAAAGCCTCTGGCACATAACGTAGCAAGATAACTCACTATATTCACTCATTTTGGCTGATGTATGTGAAAGAAAAACATTTTTCTTAACCTGAGAGCCTGACAGCATGCGCACACTCTTGAGCCGCAGGATCATGAGGCCGTAGCAGACGGTGATGATGAGGACAGGCATGATGAAGGCGAAGATGAACACGCAGATCTTCAGCAGGGTGTCCCAGTACCAGGAGGGGTGGGGGAAAATCAGCTTGCAGTCAACAATGCTGGAGGCTGCACAGGGTGTGGAGATACATATATGTTCACGTGTTCACAGCAGGTAAACAGAGACAGAAACCTTCATTACTTGCACATGAGCGATTTTACAAGTAGTTATTTTTATCCATCCTGTTTTCACTGGTCTTGCCCTTTTTGAACATCTGGTGTTCCTTCCTTTAAAATGTGTCTGTCTGATCTGGTTGTACACAATTAAGTTCAATGCAGTGTTGTACAAGTTGAGTAACAATATTTAGGGATGCCACTAATAATTTTTTTTTATTTTTGACTAGACTCTCAGTGCTTCTATGATTCATTGAGGCAGTTGTTTAGTCTACAAAATGTCAGTGAATAATGTATTTGATTTGCTTGTTTTGTCCCATGAACAGTCTAAAACCTTAAAATATTCAATTAAATAGGGAAAAGGACTGACTTTTTTTTAAAGAAGCTGAAACCAGTAAATGACTTCAACCTGCAAGAACTGATTTGGTCATTTGGGGACAGTGGAAACAAGATGTAAACACAACATTAATTATTATCACATTTCACAGTAATACTGCGACTATCACTTGTTAGCTACCAGTTGCTTTTTTTTTTTTTTTTTACAAATCCAGCTCACTGACTGTAAAATAAAGTTGGACAATGCATCTTCCCTTTCTCCCACTGTTCAGAAATTAAGCCAAGATATCCCAGATGCATGCTTGCTGGTTTCACTGGTGATGTCATTTGAAGCCAGTGTCCACACAGTAATGATCAGAGTTCAGTATTGAGGTTCCAGCTGTCAATCATGTTCTGAATCCCCCCTTTTATTGCATAAAATAACTAATTAAAACAAACATATCAGAAAAATGACCACTTGTAAAAAATATCAGTTATAACAAGTACCTACAATGACAGAAACCATGTTACAGAAATATTTACTTGACATGTACTTTCATATTTTAGTAAGGTCCATGTCCCATCTGCTGAAATGGAGGAATTTATGACCTATACTGTAGCCAGCCACTAGGGAGTGATCAAGACGTTTTGATTTCACTGTCATTTGACCATCTTTATATATGTTGTTGATCCAGCAGACACTGAGCAATAGTACCATTCATTTGCAGGTTTTTTTTGGGAGGGAAATCAGCTCCCATCATCACATTGATTGGCATATTGTTTCAGTACCAATAGTTCTGTTTGTAGCTCTGTTTTATCTGTCTCGAAGAAGTTAATGTCCTCCCACTTCTTCAAGTCATTTTAATGGAAAATGAATTTCCACCTGGGAACTCTGGTTGTACCGAGGTTATTCTTTCTATTATGAACCACCACATCCTTGGTAAAAGTCCAACTGTTTGTTGCATTTCCATTCCCTGCCTCTCTCCCCTCAGTCTTTGTAGTCTCTCCAGTAATTAAGGCATAAAACTAGCCAGAAAACTAGTGGACTAGTGGACATATATTTGAAATGTATTTCCTGTATTTTGCTATGTTTACCTTGGTTGGGAATGTATATATTAAAATCCAGTGAGTCGGATCCTTTGGGATTTGGCATACTGGTGAAGTCTGTTTAAATTTTCATGAGGCCACTGTGTAAATGTGCTCTCAGTGTTACTATAAGATGTAGGTGTGTAGGTACTGTATGTATGTGTAGGTATGTATGTCTCTTCTATGTAGTTCTACAAGTAAAATTATTTACTCATTCATTTATCACTATTTTATCATCAAAAAAACACATGGGAGATCTTTACAAGTCCATATCTTTCATACACAGTCTCTCTCAGTCTCAAAATATTTTTTAGCTAACCGTACAGAGACAAACTAAATGTTTTGTGGAGCTTTTCATTACTTTCACTCCTCCAAACAGAGCAGCATCACACTTCAGCAGTTTCAGTGGCAGTTTTTGCTCCATTACCACTGCAATTACACATAGACAGCCTGTCGGAGGTACTCTTTGCAGGTAGCTCCTTGACTATGCAGACAGTTATATTGGTCACCAGCCAGGCATATAGTATTAAATAGTTATTTTGTGCAATTCTACAGAACAACCTAAACAGCTCCTCTGGGTTGTCTCCTTTTATGGAGTCTGCTGGAGTACATAATTGCTCTTTAAAGTTGGAAATGAAGAGAAAGAACAGTCTGTTTTCTTCCTATTTTGTGCTCGTATTTGTTGCAAAGACCTTGTTGAACTCATCGTTTCTCAGTGACTAAGAGAGAAATAATTGCTTTTCACAGCCCTCCAGGTTCATCTATGTCATCTATGCCTGCTACTTGAGGGTTAGATGCTACTTTTTGACATCATCGCTTCCTCAGTCCAGTTTTGTTCTGTTGGATTTCCAAAAAAATGTTGAGCCTTATCTATTTCTTGTGTTTTTAGTATGTCTAATCATGAATCACATTCTGTCAAATACACATAGTAAAACTATTTGTGTGTTTGTACACACTGCAGTGTAGGAATAATGGTAACTTACGAGTGACGGCGGTGGAGGCCATGACCATGACAGGCAGTCCAATGGCCGAGGACAGAATCCAGTTGCAGACGTTGACTATCTTGGCGTTATGCGGCGTCCTGAAGTCCAGCGCTTTGACTGGGTGGCACACAGCGATGTAGCGGTCGATGCTCATGGTAGTGAGCGTGAAGATGGAGGTGAACATGTTGTAGTAGTCGATGGACATCACCATCTTGCACAGCACGTCACCAAACGGCCAGGTCCCCATCAGGTAGTTGACGCTCTGGAACGGTAGCGTGCTGGTGACCAAGGCGTCAGCCAGAGCGAGGTTGAAGATGTAGATGTTGGTGGCGGTCTTCATTTTAGTGTATCTGTGCAGAAAGCATGGATTTATAATGAGATAAACGACCCCAGGGTATAGATAAAAAAAACCCCATCACTGCTACCCTCCTAAAGACCCCAAGGATGACGACAAATGAGTTGCATCATTTCTAGTCTTTTTGCCTCTTTTGTAGTCTATTTGTGCCTCTTTCTAATCATTTTGGGTCTAATTGCAGTTTTTTTGTGTCTCTTAATTTTGAGTCTCCCCTGTAGTCCTTTGGTGTCTCGTTGTAGCCATTTGTCTTTCTAGTTGTTTTGTATCTCTTTTATCTCTCTAATCCTTTTGTAACTCTTTGTTGTGTGTAGAGGGAAAAAAAACGCATGATCAGGACATCCCTGCTTTTAACTGAGCTCTCTGACTTTCCAACAAGACCTGTTGACAGTCACATCATTTGAGTTTGAAGTGTTTGCTTTCATCTTCAGATGAAGGTTTTTCATTAGGGCCCAATTCATTCTGAAATCATCATACTCACCTGTTTAACGTGATGGGATTTTTAGATTGATATTGTTACTGTTGCTGAAGCTCTACGATTATTTGAATTAAGTGTTCCTACAGGTTAAGAAAATTCTGATATTTCTTAAGCTAAATAAACATTTACAAAATCTCACTGACTTATCTAAAAATACATTGTCACAAAGCTGCAAAGAGGGTCATTCTTAGCTCATGAGCTAAGGATGAGCTAAACTCATTCACCTATTCATTTATGTATTTATTAATTCATCTCATTTATATGGAAATAAAAGTATAATTAATTACTACAGTTAATATATGTGCATGTTATGGCAGAGAACACAGCAAAACAAAATAAAAAGGTATTTTAAATCCTATGATATTGCACTGTAGAGGAAGACCTCATCTCTTACTTAAACCTCTTATTAGAAACCCTTTCCAAAATATGCCTGGTGCAGTGGTCAGCAGATATTAAAGGTGGGGTATATGTTTCTAATGCAATACACTTTTTGTCACAACACTGTTCCAGCTGATCAGCAACAGGTCGGGGGAGCGGATATGGGGGACGTGAACAGGATGGTAAACCTTCTGAGGAAGCACTGAAGGGTGTGTTTGTTTGGCTGTTGAGTGCAAATAGCAATAATCTTTCTCTAGAATTGCATACCCCATCTTTAATGAGTAAATATAATATTATCATATTCATAAACACAAGCAAAAAGTAAGTAAATTAATGTCGTCTTTTGTTTTTGAACCACTGGAAAAGTATTATCAACAAAGATGTGTGCTTCAAAGACAAACATGAAAAACACAAGCAAGCAATTATTTGAATGTGATGAATACCAATACCGATACCACACATCCTGGTGTTTGTAAATAATTCAGGCGTCTAGTATCATCTACCAGCTCCTTTTGTAACAGCAAACTTCCTGTTTAATTAGTTCTAATGGTTCAGTTTAGAAGACTCCCACAGGCTTTAAAAAGACATCAGAAAGAAATTACTTTCCTTAGGCTGTTTACAGCATACTTTCTAGAATAAAATTACATAACATTTATATGCACAAATGTTTTATGAAATGCACAATATTTCTTCAAGCTCTTTTTTGCATAATACAGTCTATACAAGTCCAGTTTCTATCATAATGGCAAAGAGGGGACAAAGACATCTATTCTTAAGTAAACCTGCTTCTCAGCGTGCACTAGCTTTTTGTCATCTGAATGATGGATGATCAAAGAATTTCAAGGACTATCACTTTGTAGACAAAAATGTCCTTTCAGTTATTGTGGTGAGCAAAAAACTGTGTGAGTTCAAAGATCACAGAGGACGGTGTTTGCAGAAAACAGGAGAAAGTGTGGATCCATTAGCCGAGAGGATGGAACACAAAAGATTGAAATGGCTCAACTGTTTAGAGCTCCTGTCAGCAAAGAAATATGCTATGTTTAGCCTTTGTCCACATGGCAGTGGTGGACGTCACAAAGATCTTTTTATCTGTTTATTTTGCACGTCATGACCTGCAGACCAAAGACCCAAATGAAATAAGTAAGAGAAAACAATCAAAACACACATTTCTAGGTGACGTCCAGTGTTCATGACAAAAATGTAGTGAAAATGTTATAAATATGGATCAAAATGAAGTGAAAAGTTCAGCCACAGCCTGCAGCTCGACACTACCTGAACATAGAAAAGTGAAGTATGGCATTTTAATCAAGCTTCTTTTGTTTTTCACATTGTGAGGAGAATTTCTACCACTGAATCCCTCAGTGAGGTCAAGAAGCCTGTAAACTATTAGGCCCTCAGGGTGACAAATAATGAAGCTATAATAAAACTTCCAGGAATTAGACTCTGCCTGAAAGGCACTTATAATTTAACACTTTACATTTCAGATTTTAATTGTTTTTCCCATTTAACTGATAGGTGAAAGATCAATACAACTCTCCAATCTGTCCATTAACAATAAATAATATTAATTTTATATATTAATACATGTATCTATATTTATTATGAAGCTACAACAGTGGCTGGTTAGCTTAGCTTAGCTTAGCATAAAGGCACGTAGCATGTTACATCTCAATACGTCCAAAAGCCGAAGTATAAAAATGACAAAAAGGGTAACGTGATGGAATTATCATTCTTATTTGATTTGTACTATGATACACATGACATGATACAACCAGTGTGTAGGATTTAGTGACATCTAGCAGTGAGTTTGCAGGTTGTAAATCCCTCATCTTAAGCCCCAAATGCATCGGATATTCTAGCTACACAGAACTACCAGTACTTTGTGGAAAGGTCACTATTAATATGTACATGTTTATTTGTTTAGTATTATCATTATTAATAACGTATTTATTTAACAAAATATTTTTAAAAAATCTTTACCTTTATAGGTCAGTCAGCAGAATGACATCATATTAAATGGTGCTCAATATTCATGTTTTCTGTTTGTTTGTCACTGGGAACAGAGACTCCAGTCTGCAGTGTAGTTCAGATGTCACTGATAAACCACAGAGCTGTACAGCAACATCACAATTCATGATTTAAAACAAAAAGATTTTATAGCACATTGACAAATTATTCCATATCCACACACATGTTGTAGCCCCATGAGCATCCTTTCCTCAAGTCCATGCCTTTTTTAAAAAAAAAAAAAAATCCTTTTAGCTCTCTCTAAACAGGTACAGCTTTGGTCCTCATTTGACACTCCAGAATCGAAACGAGGTTGGTGCATTCTGCCATTTAAAACAACAGGTGTACTTCAAAACATGCACATCAGATGCTTTCAGTGTGTTTGAGCCTTCACTTGATTCCCTTCCAAGCATGTAATAAACGGCTTATTTGAAGGTAACGAAAACACAACAGTTATTTTCTTGATTATTATTTTCTGTAAATCTTTGACGCTGGACCTTTAACAGTCAGATAAGAAAGTGGTATCGACTTTCTCATCTAACTCTGCCAGAACATGCTATTTCATGTAAAGACTACTTAAGACACATCTCCTGTCATAATGTTATTGAATTAATCTGTATACACAAAGTGACAGTGATACATCACACCCTCTGGCTTTTACTTTATTAAACCCAAACTGTCATCCTACCTGCGAGGTAATTTACTTCTGTTTTGTTGTAACACTCTCCTCAATAATCCCAAATCCTCTTAACAACCAGAGATGACAGTTAGTTCATTAAATTCTGATTAACTTTAACACTGACAGCTCAGTGTGTTTGTTATTTCAGGCTTTATTTGCACGGGGACCGACAAGCCACCTCCAGATGAAGTAAAAGCTGTCACCCTACACTGAGTAGTGTGCCGGAGCTGGAGGTAATTTCCAGCCGGCCCTTATTGACTTTGTGACTGTCGTTAACATGGCTGCAGATGATAGCTTGTGTTTCTCCTGTGTGTTGTATATCTGAGGCTTGTGTAAGAACAGCATGCTGTATGGGATTGAATGCCCTCATATCGTCTACATTAACTGAATGTGTTTTAATAATGACTTTCCAGCTATAATTTATTCTTTGTCCTTGAGTTTTTTCAACACTGATTACCTTATTGTCAATATGCTTTGATTATTTTATATTGCAAGATTTATTTACAATCTTTATTATTTAGATTTCTGTAACCTGATATATCTTTACAGTATGAATAAATGTACAGTAGAACTAACAATAAAAGAAACCTTTTTGGAATAGATTCTTGTTCCTGTATTCTGTTAACACTGGTAATTTTTCCAACAATACACATATTGTATGCCAGTACCACTTATGTTGTATCATATGCCTTTCCTCCAGAGTGCTCTGTGATCTTCCAGCCCATTATTGTTGGAGGAGGGTTCATGTATATCTGTGTGTTCCTTCCACAGCCACATTGCCCTCAGAGTTGTGTTTATCCATGCTAGCTAAAAGTGGAAGAATATAGATAGATACAGTCAGTGTGTGAGGCAGGCCTTTCACAGAGACCAGGTAAGGTGGATAGTTGGAGAACACCTTTACACTTCATTGTAGCAGGGCTGCAAAATTCATTGAAATATTATCAAAATCACAATATGGCCAGGTACAATTTTCAAATTGCAGAAGCTGAAATTTTTTGATAGAGGTAAAATGTGTGACAAAACAGCATTATAATAAAATACTATAGCGCTGCAGAGATGTCCTGGCCTACAAATCTCCAAATGTTCTCCAGATGCAACAGAACATGTTTGCTTGGTACAGAACGTCACAGAATCATGATTTTAATAAGTTTTTCAGGGATCATTAAAGGATAACCTTGGTATTTTTCAACCCTTGTTTCACAGGTGCCAGCTGCATTGGTCTCCCTCAATGCTGGACCATTTTCAAAACGAGTTGTTGCTGCCGCAAAGAAAATGCAGCAGCCTGCAGCAAAAAAAAAAAAAAAAAAAAAATGAGGCATATAATTCTAACAAGGGCCGCCAAATCTGAATGGTTTGTTGAATATTATTTCACAGTTTGTGGGTTAGTAGACACTCCAAATACCCAAATGCATGTGCAGAGTCTTCATAATATGTCTCCTTTAACTCTGTGTGTAAAATGTAAAAAAACCAAAAACAATTAGAAACACAGTTTCCCATATACATGGCCACAAAATTGGCATTGTCCAGGAGAAATATACCTGGGGAAATCATGTTTCTGGTTTACATGGAGTTTAATAAATATCGGACAACTGGACTCCAGTCTGTGGTTAGTTTTAGCCAATAAAATCTCCATGGTTACAGTTAGGGAAAGATCATAGTTTCGGTTAGTAAGTAAACACGTTCTGTGAAGTCACTGTTGACTTATTATAATATAATATTAATACCAAGACCCCAGTCTCTACCTAAGCTTAACCACACGCTGCAAGAGCCTGTACATAATCATAAAAAAGTTAATCATGCTTTAATCAAAATAAGCTGATACTGATATGTTGTTAGTGAATGTGTTGTGATATGTTCTGATGGTAGTAAGGTTTTCTCTTGCACAAGAGCAGCATATAATGGTAATCTATAGGAGGCAGGGTCGTCTGTATGTGCCCAAGATGTTGGACAAGAACGACCCACCAGCAGGTATTTCAACAAGTTTAAAACACTTTCATGAGCTGTGTCTGGCTTCAAGGTCCATTGTGTTGCTGACAGCATAGAGTTAGACAATAGATATGAACTGAGAAAAAATTATTATTTTATAAAGGATAAAATTAATTTCCATGCCAGGAAAAATCACTTCATAATAGCACTCATAAAGAAGATAGAGATCTCCCGCGGATGAGTTCTCATTTTGGAAGAAAACTTTGACAAGAAAATTGAAGCGCTGTTCATTCCACATAAACAGAAGATAAGGACATTGTCTCATTATATGTCAGTAAACAGACGTCAAACAAAAATGTTTACAGCAAAGATTCAGTCTATCATTGACAGGAACATAAGTGACAGTAAAGCTACAGACAGACAAAACAGAAGTAACCACCTGCAGAGTAAATCTTAATTACACTTCTTCGCCAAATAAACAACACTCAATAAGAGAAATCGTTCAATCTGCCTCTAAACTACCTTGATTTGGTCTTTTCCTGGACCACTGAAGCACTGAGGCGGCAGATAGATGTGCAGTAATGGACCTTAAAACACTCCAAAACAGTCCTTTCAGTGAAATCATGTATAATTCATAGCCTTCCATCAACCCATTAGTTGTGGTTCCCACCTGGGGGTGTGAGGACTCCTTCCTCCTGCTTCTCATCTGTCTTTATTTCTCCTTAAATGAGAAAAAACAGATCTCATAATGAAGCTAAATTATCCATGAGATGGAGACGATACTGATGAGAAGCTGATTTACAGAACGTCAGCCGAGTGTCACACACTGTCCTCTGGATGCATTATTCAAACAGACAAGTCATTTGACACATACTGCGTCAGAAAAAAAAAAAAAAAACTGTGTTCATTTCCTTGTTTGAACACATTAACATAAAAATGCTCTTTAGCGGCAGGGTGCACTTGAGGATTGGTTGTTTTAATATGCACAAATTCAACAGAGCTAAATGTGGCCATTTTGGCAAATTTGTAATTATGACAAAATACTTTAGTTTAGACCCTCTCTGACTGAAGACCCCAAATAATCTTATATGCACGTTATAACAAATTATTGAAAGGAAAATTACAATTACCTCTAGCCTGGCTCCCAAATGAGTCTAATCTGTTACTGAAACTGTGGTGTAGAAGCACAGAAACAGCTTTTTAACTGCTCATTAATCATTTGAATGAGATTTTTTTTTTCATGTTGTTGATTAGAATAAAAATTTCAGTGGTGATTCATTTAGATTTTGGCAGTGAAATGGAAATTAGAGAAGTCCCCCCCTTTTTATGATGGAATATTGGTGTCTAATCTGATCAGCTGCAAGTAATATGTGGTTTACTATCCACCCATCTGTTTTGATTTCTGCCATGTTCCAGTCAATAGGAGCCTCTGCAAGAATCCAAACCATTTAATATGAAAAGTATTCTTAATAATAATAATGAGGTATGGAACAGCATCTCCATGTTGTATAAAAACTTACTGAAGGGATAACGGGAAAAACAGATATATCTTAACGAAAGTGGGACAGACGCCATGAGAAGCTGCAAAGAATGAAAATATTGTTGTGTTTTCATTTTGATATTCCAGTTTGACTTTGCATGTTTCTACTCAGCATAAACAGTTCAGACCCTTAGGGTAAGTTAAAGAGGAAATATACTGATCTTGCACTTAAGCTTGGCTTCCACATAGAATGTGAAGCCAGTGTCAGATTTTTGCTTTATTGTAAATACTGCTTTTATATTTTCCTGTCTTTTCCTCCTTTCCTTTCTTTTATTTCCTTCTTTTGTGATAGTTGTTTAGGCACCACTAACCCAGGGTTTGGGCTGGGTTTTAGAGCCCTGCATAGGTCCACAATTTTCAGCCCGAGCCTGCCCCACCTCAAGACTGACACCAATTTAAGCTCTCTCTGAGGGGGCGATCACATCGAGATGCTCCAGCAAAACCACATGGTACGGCGGCCTGGAGTGCATAATATTTATTATGTTCTATAACAGTTTAATACAGAGGCCTATGTGAGCTCTACGCATTAATGAATGCAATACAAAGGAGAGAAGTTATGCCCAAGCCCAGCCATTTTTTTGTTTTGTTTTGTTTTTAAAGGCCAGACCAGGCCCTAATGGACTCTGTGCCCATCAGGTCCCAACACACTCCCAGAGCAGGTTTGGGAAATGGGGAAAAAAGATGTTTGCTCTCTGAAAAACATAAAAACTAATAAAGAAACAAAATTTGAGTCTACAGTCAAACTATTAGCCCTGTGATGCTGTTAATAAGAACTGCTGTGTTATCATTTCCTTAAAATGGGCTGTTTTTATCTACAGTAGCCCGGAACGGACAAGCTAAACACTGGTTCTAGATACGGCCTTTCTCATTTTTCACAAGACTCTCAACTACTGTGGGTTTACCAACAAGATAATATGTTTGCAATTTGTAAATTCACTAAATCTTACATATTGGTCCTTTGAGTCAAAATTATACCTAGAGTATGTGTGATGTAAATTTCGTCATGAGAGGTTGTACTGTGTGGCTCTGTGCAGACATCCGTGTAACCCCAATTTGCTGTGACAGGCATCAATCTACTGTGCATGTGTGGAATGTGTCCTCCAGGCTACAGAAAGGAGTGCAAACAAAACTAATTGGGGGTCCGTGGTCTTCACAGTTGTCCTTATACTTGTCCGTTCGGGACTATGATTGAACCATTTGGGAAGTGGTTATTAAATGTCTTCAACAAATACCAAATTTAATGGAAATCCATGCAACAGTTGTGACAAAACAAATTGGAGGAAAAGTCAAGGGAGCACCAACGTCATTAGCATTTATTGTTGTGTGTCATCACAATCCATCGAATAGTTGTTGAGTCTGAACTAACACCCTAGAGCTATGCTGGTTGTGTGGCTAAAAAATGGAAAAGATAGGAAAAAAGATAGATTCTAAAAATATGGACAGCATGAATGTGTCTTCATTTTATATGACTGGACGTATTTCTTACTATTTCAATTGTGATCAGACTTCTTAAACACTATTCAAATGCATATTTAAACACAAAATCTCTCCACTGGTGTCAGTAAATGGTGCATGTGTTGTCTGTGTAATTGGACTGAAGCAGGTCAGCCCCAACTGTTCAATAACAAAAGATAAACACTGGCCCAATTATTTCTGGTTGTCAATAAAGTCCAAGCCCTGCTTCTGTCTTGATCGATTAGAGAAACACTCAGTGACTGACATGAATACACGTGGGACAACTGCAGGCGGGAGAGAAAATGCATTCTGCCAACACAGCATGTCCACGCTTCATGAATATAGTACACGGCATGGAGCCGTTCAAATGTGCCTGAATGTTAATGAGTTGATAACTGTCTGTTTTCACATGTGAGGATCGTGCTTCACCATGGCAACAAGCGTGACCAGGCAGGGGAGAATTTAATGGCAGGCAAGTCTATAATAACATTAAACTGATGCTGAAACATCTCTGAAAGTGAGCATTTGTTGTAACATTTTAATGTTTCTCTGTGGATAAAAAAAAAAAAAATAGATTTAATGAGGCACCAACCTGGGAAACCTTTCATCTCTTTGAGGCCAAATATTACAAAATCTACAAACTAGAAAATACACAAGGCATGTGCTGTGCTGCTTTGAAGGTCATATCCAACATTTTTTATGTTTTTCCCGTGTTCACGCCCACGAGCAGATGCTGTCTAATGGGTTCAACATCAGTCGGTGAACATTACCTCCATTCCACTCTCCTTTCAACTTGTTGAATCACGATGGATAAACATAAATCCAATTCAGTTTCATCTGATTTAGTTAACAGCACAATAATAAAACATAAAAGCAAAGTGATTGAGAAAAACAGCTATTAATTTGGGTAAAGTGAAATAGAAAAAACATAAGGGCTTATAAAAATAAAATTGGATTAGGATTTATTATGGTTTACAGCTAATGCCCTGCTCATTGTCTCAAGTAAACATTTCCTCTGGGATTGCCCGGTGCAACGTTTAATGCATCACATAGATAATTTTGGAATGTTAAGAGACCTGGCTGGACATTTGAAGCTACCCTACAAGCACCAGTATGAACTTTGTGTATCTTTGGAACAAGCCTGCAGCGAATCAACTGTCTTATCATATTTCAACAAATCTCAAGATGAAACCTGCACACTTGTGGTTGACAGTCTGGAACAAAAACTGATTAATTTTCATGGTTGTTGTTACACAGACGGCTAAACATAGTTTATCACAAGCTGGCCGGGCTGTGTGTGTGCGTAGCCTTGTGTATGATTCATGGGCTACTGCTGGGTGCAGATAAACCATTAAGTCCTGGTTGCAGAAACAGTGGCTGCTCATGTGAACAGACATCTGTATGCCTCTGGCTCCGACCAATAACACTATCCATGTTCCCTGTGAAGAGCATGATGGATTAGAGACAGAACACAGAACGTGGCTGTGTGCATGTCTGACCGCTGGGCATGTTTTTTTGTGGTGAGGAGTTACAGAAGGTGGAGATTTGGCTGTGCGTTTACTGCATGTATGTATGTAGTTTTTCAGTTAGGATTGTGTGATGTAGATTCTTTATCATGATATATAGAATTTCTGAGCTAATTAAGAAATTGAGAAATCACAGTCCTCCATCATACTGATTATTATGTAAAAGCCAATACTAAATGTGTCCTGCTCATTGATTTGCAACATTGCCTACGCTGATCTCATTCACCCTGAGATTTTAAAGGGAGACTCACCATGGTATGCACAGCACAGTGTGGCAAAATCTTAAGCTAGATGAAATCTTTATGTTGTCTTATTGCCCACCTCTAATGTAAGTGTTAGGGCCAGACCGAAATATTGGTCAACCGGTTTTATCTGTACCAATATTGACCTATCACAGCTATATTGGTGTATTACGGTATTGGCATATATGTTGTCCGATATGCGCCTATATGAAAACTTGTTGTTTTGACAGAGCATAATGCAGATTGTTTTTATTTGGGGGCTTCATATGCAGCATTGTGTATATATTTGATCCTTTTTCTTAATTCATTAGCTCTTTGCGTTGTTTCAAGCAACAGAACTAAAATCTGTAACCAGTGTGTAGGATTTAGTGGCATCTATAGTGCTGAGCTAGCAGAATGCAAACATCTCAATTCACCCTCCCCATCCAAGCATGCAGGAGAACCTATCTAGAGCCAGTGTTTGGACTGTCTATTCAGGGCAACAGTAGAAACATGGTGGTGCAACATGGCAGCGTTCATGGAAGATACAAACGGATCATTCTTTTTTTTTTTTCAAGGTAAAGAAACCCCAACAATTGTCATGTTCAGGTGAATATACATGAATGAAATCATACTTATGAATATTCCATTTCTGGCATACTCTGCTAATAAATCCATGTACATCTTAAAACTGAACTTTTAACAACTGTGCTAGTTAAGACTTTCAGTCATACTACTGGAATAAGTGTGTGCATGGACGGTGGAGACAATTATGCCACTGGAATGGTTTGAAAACTTTCTACAGACATTATCACACTTTTATTTTTCTCCTTAAATTGGAGTGCTATCCACCGAATCTGAAACAAAGCTGACTGTAGTCTGTCATTTGCAAAGAGGCAAGCTACAGACTTTTCACAATTTGCTTTCAAGGCAACAGGGGATGAGTTTTTGAGACTTATGAAAACAGACTTGCGAATATTATATTGCATTTCTGCAATGTTCTGCCAGTAAATCTCTGTAAATCTTACACATTGGGCCATTAACTTTGTTAGCTACAAAATTACCTAATGCCACACTTCTAGATTATACAAATTGTGTGTATGGACAGCGGAGAAGTTGGTTGTGCTGCTGTAATGGCTTGAAAAGTTTCTGCTGTCATTTTGATACCTTTGTTTTTCACCTTAAACCTGAGTCGCCTTTGGTATCTAAAGTATTGGGCTTGTTGTAACTGAAAGGTGACTACAGCTGCCATCCTCTGTGAAGAAGCAAGCTACAAATTTTTCAGAGCTGCCCTTCAAGCCTACAGGAGAAGCATGTTTGACTTAACACCTTTAGTATACCTTTACATTTGCTCTCAAGAGGATCATTCAAGTTTAATTTAATGTGATGATAAAAAGGTTCAAATTATGTGTGAGGTTCAAGTGATTTATGCTTTCGTTAACACTTGATGTAGTAAATTGCTTGATAAAATATGCATTAAACTACCAAAGAATGATTTGTCTTTGTAGCCATAAAGTAAAGATGTTAAAAATCACCTCAGAGTCTTAAGGTCAAACATTTGCTTTATTTTTTTAATGCATTAGGTGTGTGGAAGATCCTGAGAGTGATTCAGTTTTTAAGAGCCAAAATTAACAACATAATCAAAACTGAAAAGATGATAAAAGCACATAATAACATGAATTTTTCTGAAGCCGAAGCCTTTGTCTATCAAAGACTGAAATAAATACCAGGATACATTAGAGAAAATAAATAAATTACTTCTCCTTTATGTCTACATGGCAGTGGATATGTACTGCTTTATTGGTGGTAATATGTTTGCAAATCATATTTCCCCTGTGGTACGAGCTGAATTGAAGTAAGCCTCGATTATTGTTTTTTTTTTTTTTTTTTAACTCTCTTGGAAATAATTTCACTAAATGGTAGTCATTAGACGGGTGCCGCTGGGAATATACTGCAGGGGAAACAGATCCCAATATAGCTTTAAATGTTGGTAAATTGACCCACACACACATTTTGAGCCATAACAGATAGATTGAGATATAGCATTTATTCTGACACTGATATAAAGGCACTTAGAGAATGTATTCAGAGGAATGACACTAACTGCTCAAGGAAAGCTCAAAGCAACAAAAGGTTACTAGATGAATAGTAAAGAGAAAGAGCATTTAATATTAACAGTGCATTAAAGCAATATATTTAAACCCAGCCTGAATCAAAATGATATACGGTTATGTAAGAAACTTGCTAGAATAAATTGCCCTATTTGCAGTTTCAGCCTTTGGTTATTGGGAGGTATTCCATCAAGGTGGATAAAAGAAATTCCTGTCTTTCTTTGTTAGATCTCGATAATTTAAGTGACAGATCAGTTCCATTACTGTGGCCGCCCCTGCTCAGTAACCATGGCAACCTATGCCATTGAACCAACATGCTCTGTAGCAGGCTAACTGTCAAACTTAATTTAGCTGCGTGTCAAAGAATTTCCAGCAGGCGCAAACAGTACCTCACAGACTTGCGTGTTCCCCATAAGTCCGAGGGCTGAGGCTGTTCTATTGTGAAATTGTCAAGTCCACGAAGGCTCTGTCACAGATTTTTTGAGCCCTTTATGAAAACTTTCCCTAAGTCTGAATTTCTGTCCTAAGGAAATTTCCCATGGTTAATGCCTTTAATAGGACACCTGCACTATGGCTGTGGCGAGTGGAGAAAATCTGTGGACCCTTCAGCATCTCTACAAAGGCTGCCGGTGTTTTCCAATAGCAGTTTCAAAGCAAGTACAAATGGGCACAAATTATAAATTGACTGTGGGCATTTTGTGTTGTAATTCAGTCTTCTGATTCCTAAAATACCCTGGAACACGTTTGATTCTTTTTGGGAGATTATTTATTTCTTGGATTCATTTCTTTCTGAAGGAACATTTAATGCATGCTGCTGTTTTATCATTAGACCTGTGTGTGTGTGTGTGTGTGTGTGTGTGTGTGTGTGTGTGTGTGTGTGTGTGTGCGTGACATGAACACAGTTTTAAGACTGAACATCGGTTTTTATTGCATGATTTTTGGGATTGATTTTACTGTTCAGTCTGTGACTCAATGTTTGCGAAGAAATCATCTAGAGAAGCATTTTATTATTGTTCCTGCTGGTGAACAGTCGTAGAAATAAATTGTAAAAAGTCATCCAGGTGTCCTGCTGTCTGCCTCTCTGGCTGAGGTACAGTTTTCTGAAGAGGCTTGCCCCTGTCATAACAGCAACATAACCACTTACTTACTCATGTCCTGCAGCAAGCTGTATGTTTATACAGAATTTCAAGAATGGAGACATTTATTAACAAATACCACTTGTATAACGTTATTTATGCATTAAATCATTCTGCAATATTCTGTCAAGCCATCTCCCTGGCTTTGTTTGTGGCAGTATTGCCCTTTTTGATCATGCTTTATATTCCTCATATACACTAATTCAATCAGCTGAGAAGAAAAACTCTCTTGTTTTTCCCTTCATTTTGTGACAATATCCTCTTTTCAACAGTTGACTGTTCGGGGGTGTTTACGTACTCTGTGTGCAAGCTTGTTCAAGATTTGAATTGATTGATTGAATTGAATTGATTTCTTCACTTCATTTTATAGTTATCATTAATTTCATTATCAGCCAACACATCAACAAAACCAAAACAATGCTGATTTATATAAAATTTGGAACAGGTGAGGCTATAAGGCCAGGGAATATTGGAGTTATAGCCCTTATTGACCTTTTTTTTCCGTATTGCTCCTTCCCTTTTATGTTTAAACATGCAGTAGTTGAAAACTCCACAGCAGCTCTCTGCTGAGAGTTTGATGGTTATTTATTGCAGATACAGAATATAACCACCATAAAGCCATCTGCAAATAAAGGTTTATTTCTCTTGTTCACTCTGCAGGTCAGCTGTGCTCTCAGATCATTCACTCTCTCTTCATCTCAGTCTTTTTTAAACTAGTCCAGAGGACGACAAAATGGCTTCATTTCAAGCGGCAATAAATGTCCACCCCTCGTTCCAGTGCTGATTCTAGTGGCACCCAGTAAAATTTCATGCTTTTTGAATGAAGTGCTACACTTCACAAGTTAAACAGGAGCTGCATCTGGGTTGAACCACAACACTACAACCCCATAGCAGGGACTTTTATCCAGTAATAAATTTAGTTCTTAGCTCCTCCGACTGAATCACAGGTTCAATTTCTGGGTTCCTTTACTGACTAACTTAACACCGTGCTGAAAAGCAGGGCTTTGTTACCCTTTTTGCCTGTTTCACCTCTGACCACACCAAGCTTATGTCAGTGAGTCCTGAGGTGCTTTATGTTATGCTAATCTGTCTCCTCATTTTTAGGAGTATCAGTATCATTAGCCTACTGCTGTTGATTAGTGTTATTTGTTGTGATTAATTAGGCTATTTAATTACTTGCATTATTGTTATCTGTACAGTCATAAACCACATCACTGCTTAAGAATATGTGTATGTTGATGTATTGTAAAAAAAAAAAAAAAAAACTGCTGCTTTATGTGATGCTACAACACTTTTCAATTGATTTATCCTGTATATTCTAAAGCGCTATGGCAGCACATTATACTGTATTGGATCTAGCTGTCTAAATTTGTTTTTTTATTATTTGTACATCCCTATACACAACATTAAAAAGTAAGCATGTCAGCAGGTATTCAAACTGCTGTGCTTGCGTGTAAAGTCCATTAAAAAAGTGTGAGACAGTGATTCCACAGTTATAAGCCCTGAATCATTACTGTAAAAGGTGCCTCGTTTTCAATCTGTCTACCTGTTTGCCATTATTCATAACATGGTGTCAATTTGCAGTCTAATAATATTAATGATGCTTTCAATGCAGGATAACAATTGCCAAATCTGTCCAATCAACGTTGCACCACTTGATAAAAGACTTCCATGTGGGAAAGGAAAGACGGAATAAAAGCACATTATTAAATATTTGGGGAGAATTAGAGGGGAGTCCTAAAGCACCATGTTGAGTGACTGGTAATGTCTTCTCGCAGTCTGAAATCCAGCTTGATTCAAAGCGCACATGCAGTGAGAGATTCATGATTTATCCATCGTCAAACAGCACGTCCACATCTGAGCTGGCCACTTCATTAAACACTTGTAACTTTTATCATTGCAAAAACTGTGTTGTCATAGAAACTTATAGAAACTCTCAGTGGGTGTTAAAAATGACAATTGCCTTAAACACTTAGTTTTAAATGAGAATTTTTTTTTTTTGTCAGAAAGAGAGAAAGAGAGCATTTAGGGTCATGCACGCCAGCTCAGTGATATCGTGGACAAGCATTACAGTAGGTGGAACATATCAATATTTATGCACACCAGTGGTGTTGAGTGAGGCTCGTCAGGTGTCACTATTGAGCGACATCTGGCATTACACCTAACACAAAAAAAACAGATAAGTTCAGGTTTCATGTAGAGGCAAGTGTGGCACTGTTATATCAAAAGTGGCATATCAGTGCAGGTTTTAGTGAAGCTGATGCCGGCAGATCACTGGCAAATTATTACAAACAGGCTAAATCCACAGCAGTGTATATGCAGTCTAACTGTTTAGCTTAGCCTGTCACACAAAAACATGTCAGTCGTCTGCCATTATTGGTTCTTTTAATGTTTTGATGTAACTTATTATCCTGCTGCAGCTCTCAGCCTCCCTGCTCTCTGTGTCGGAGCAGCTCCTTGTACATATGTATGTACATATAAAGAAATACTTGTATCTGCTCTGTGTCACTAAGTTTTACACAAGCACAGTGCGCAAGCCCAACTGTGCAATGCTTTTTTTCAAAGAAAAGCGGCTGAGCTCTCACATTTTCCAGATGATTAGCTGGCGCAGGCTGATGACGTCAAATCCCGGGACAAATTAGGGACAACTTTACCCCTAAATGAAACACACATCACCTACGCCACATGTGCATGACACCTGTGTAACCACTGTCCATAGGTGTAATGCGAGGGGTTGGTCAGATTGGAGAGGCGCCAGTGAGGCATCTGAGGTACTGGTGTGCATGAATATTGACATGCTCCTAATAAAGCATACATTTGCATTTATATGGTACTAGTGATAATTGGGGTTGGCTGAAAGGGTTGGCTGAAGTGGAACAAAAATAAGAAGAGAAGGTGTAATTATTCATTATTATTGTCTCAGCCAAAAATACTATAGCAACAGTGTATCAAGATCAAGAAAGTGGTAACACCTTGCACTGGCTGCATTAGTCATTGCATTAGTAAGAAAATTTAACTCCTTTCTCATTTCAGGTTTGCCTTAATTTATTTCAGTGTAGAGAGCAGAGAACACAGAAAGAAGAAAAAGAGAAAAGTCTAAACATATGTCAGTATAATACACTGATAAAACTGATAAAAAGAACACAGGACTGTGTTTGGATAAGACCTTTTTGTATTCATGTTAAGTGACAAGCTGGGGGTCTGGACAAGTGTACCAGTATACCTGCCAGTATGAGTCGTCTCTGGTATTGACCAATGCCTAGATTCGGCTTGACAACACAGCAGATTTCCTGAGCTGTGACTCGCATGCACACTGAGAAACAGATGTGTAAACACACACACACACACACACACACACACACACACACACACACACACACACACACACACACACACAAGCTGGCAGATAAATAGAAAATTTAGTCAGAGACAAACGGCTTGGCTGAGTGTGTTTCACGCTGTCAGACAGGGACGGATGGATGGACACTATTGTGACTGATGTGCTGCTGCACAAGCTAAGAGTCGACTCTCAGGAGGTCAAAATGATGCATTCACACTCTCACACTCTCCATTACAATACTGTCATGAAGGATTACACATTGAATCATGCTTGCAGTCTGAATAAACACACAGTCACATGAACCAGAACTTAGCATATTTCTTACATTTAATAATTACTATTTCAATGAGCAGTTAGGTTTCTATCGATTGCAGAGCTTCAGTATGATTTTAGAAGGACCAAAATACCAGACAGTGTTCATTTCTGTAGCATAAAAAACAACAGTTGCTGTCACCAGTAACTGCTTACCACTGCATCTAATTTAGCTAATCTGATAAGAGTTTGCACAGCTTTCTTTTTGTCTCAGTGTGTCACAATACTGCATAGCCCACTTTCAACACTTAATGTTTAATCTGTGCTTTAAATCCATGCAACAAAATGAATGAACTCAGTTAAGGTAGCACGCTTCAGTCTCTGACAGCTGTGGTGTTTGGCTACACACTTGCAGTATGGGCAGCAGAAAGCCTCTGTAGGATTGTGTTGTTGCGGCACTAGTTATTCAGTTTGGCCCGGTGCCTGTGGCGAGGTGGAGGTTGGATCTGAGGGGGAGAGAATGAGCCTCAGGACCGGGTGAACCATCATGAAGCTGTTACTGATTCCATACAGAGTTCTGATATCTGACCCAAGCACAACAGGTACCGAGAAACTGGGGCTGTAATGGCAACCCCCTCTATTTCAGTTTATTTTGTAATCATGCAACAGAACTTATTTTGTAAAAGTTTGTAGCCTGCCTTGCTGTCATTCTGTGTTACTCTGTGTATCATGACTCAGCTACTCAAACATGATATTTGAGTTAGGGGCTTCTCAAACGATGATTTTAATCATTGTTTTATAGAATCAGGCAATCCCTTGTGTGTGTGTGTGTGTGTGTGTGTGTGTGTGTGTGTGTGTGTGTGTGTGTGTGTGTGTGTATATGTCTTGTCCGCTGCTAATCTCACACACTACTGGACCTTCTAAAAAATATTTTGCACCCATTCATGACTGTAAGTTAAAGGACCTCTGTTACTAGCAATTTTTCAAAAACCCTAGAAAAAAATCTTTTTTTTTTTTTTTACAGCTCTACATCAGCAACAGCCATTTTGGTTTCAGGTCATCCAATTCTTGTGAACATGAATATAACTACATGTAACTAGTTACATGTGATGAAAATACTAATTAAATATAATTGCAATCTGTTACAGTTACTGAGAAAAAAAAGTACTTAAATTACTGTTACTAATCCAAATGTGATTACAAAGGTGTTACATCCAAATATTATTTTTGTGTTTCCTGGCAGAGGTCTTCACTCTAGTACACTCTAGTGCATTCTTCTAGTTTTCAAATGTAATTTTCTCTTTCTGTCTCTGGGTGTACCATGTAACATGTTCCAAGTAAAGACTGAAAGGCCCCGAGGGAAAGAGACGGACTGCAGCCAATGCCTTTCACTACTCTTGCTCAGGTCGGGTCTTAATATCTCACAAACTGAACTGGTTCTAGAAACAGTTCTAGGTCAGTGCTGAATACACATGGGTTATCTTTATTTTTCCTGACATAACAAGTTGTACCTTTCAATATACAAATGGGGGATGCACAAGACTTGCAAGGAAGCTACGGCATTGCCACCTTTTGTCCTTCAAAATACACAAATTTGCCCTTTCTTTTATACATCCTGACACATAAACTCTTGCCACAGAAAACACACATCAATATGTTGTAGACTGACACTCCTATCTGTGTCCTTTGCAGATCCAACATGTGCTCACTGAGGGAAACATTTAATAAAAACGTCCATCAGCAGTGAGAGGTGACATATTGGAACACCCCTGATCGGTCTGACTGGAATTGATGCAAGGAAGGAGATCAATATCCATGGACACACAAAGACAAACTCAAGTGGGGTGGAAACTCGGTGTACGATTGATCGCTGCTGAAGGTGTAACACAACACTCTCTTATCACTAGCACACAGATGAATGACAAAAGTCATGGAAAGTGACTGATAATTGATACAAATTATCCACCAGACACCTCAGATGCACTGACACATTTATCTGTTTTTGTAGTCGCTTCATGGCCTTTTTATGGTCTAATTAAAGGAAAATCCACACATGGATATTTGTGCTCAAAGCAATCCTGTGATCTTAAATGCAGCCTTCGGTCTGTGTGTTGTGGTGCGATGTTTTGTAATTTATAGTTTTTGTAGCACACATTTTTTTCCACGACCTTGAGTGAAACAGTGTGATTGATTGCTTGTTTGAAGCAAGACTCATGGCCCTTATGCTGGACTGACATATTGTAGTGAAATGAATTTAAACCAGTGACTAAACCTGTTCCCTGCGGTTATTCAGGTTGGCTGAACAGTGCAGCATGCGGTTCCAGCACCATTCTTTTGTTTGTTTTTGTACATTACTTCATTTATGATGAAAGAAGTAACACGACATTAGACAATATATCACCTCACTGCTCAGCTAGTCATAGTTATACAATGTTCCCAACGAATTCCTGCAGTTTGACCATTTCTTTTTCATGCCTAGTATTTATTGTTACCATCAGGGTCTGTCTATCAAATTACAGAGCAAAACTGGTCATCTTCCATACAACAGAGTTGATGTGGCTTGCAATACAGTATTAAACTCCACAAAAAGCAACATGAAAAGACAGTTACCAGCATCCAGCCTACTGCTCTCACTAAAACATTAGTCCAATATTACCCCAACCTGTGGTATTAGCAACATTAGCCACTTAAGATGCTAATGCTCAGTTCAACAGATTAACCTACGACATAAATAGTAAATTGACATAAACATGGCAAATTTCAAAGTTTGACCGACAACCAGAATCGATCCACCTCTGAGCTTGAAGCCTTGCTGGCTCGTACTGTTCGTCAAATTCTTTTAAGCATTTATCCATTCATTTCACACAAAATGGAATGTAAAACGAGAGGAAAAAACATGAACACAGTGGTTTTCGCAGTTGTTTGCCATTGCCTATGGTAGGCTTGTCAATAGCACAATATTTCAAAATGGTGGTCTATCAAAACATCTGAAGAAAACAGGCAGTAGTGATGTGAAATGTGTGAAATTTGTATTTAACAGGCTAAAACATCCAGTTAGTGTTACATCTCAGTCTCCCAGTGTTTCCAGTTGTCTGGTAGTATTTCCTGTTATTTTGGTATAATAGCCTTTGTCTCTGGTTTCAGATACTTCACTTCCTGCCCCTGTGTGTTTCCCCGCCTGCGTGATTACCTACCCCGCCTTAATTAGTTTTACCTGTCCTTCATTACCCCTTCTCCCTTGTCTTTGTGGTGCCTTTTGTCTGTTGCCAGTTTGTCTAGCTTCCTTAGTTAAACGCTCCAGCCTTAATTTCTTGTGTTTTCCTTGTGGTATTAGACCGTGTTTTTGTGAAATGACTCAGCCTTTGTCTTGGTTCTTTGGAAACCTTTGCTTTTGTGAGCCGATCATCTGTTTACCGACGTTTTCTGCCAGTAAAGACTTTTTATTCAGTCTTCCCTGAGTCTGAGACTGTCAGTCAGTCCTTTGTCTGTTGGCTCCAGTGCGATAGTTGGGATAACTGAAACTGTTGTGAAATTCTTCCAGTGCTGTAAATTACGCCATGCTCTGAGGTGTTGATGTTTTCCTAATTGTTTAGGGGAAAAAAACAGCTCAACCTGTAAATGAATGTTTCAGGCTCCAATTTTCCATCTCAAAGTGAAACCCACAACAAACCTGGCCTAGTTAAGAATGCCCGAATTTAGTTTGCAAAACACTTTAAACATCCTCTAAATGGGATTACCTGGATCACAATGACACAAATTGCACACACCGCATGTACTCAGCCACTGCATTGTGTTCTAGCCATGGGTTTGACAAAAACTGCCCACTTCATTGTGATTCACTCCTCTAATGGTTTTTCATCTCCAGAAATATGGCAACAAGAAATAGGGAACCAATTTAGGACAAACCCAGATTGTCAGTGATGATGGCCATGGAAACAGGGACCTCAAGAAGAGTTTATCAGCTTGTTGCTTAGGAACACTGAAGACCTCCTACAAAGGGTCTCTATGTGCCCTTGGCCTCTGCCTTAAATCCACATTTGATAAATGCAACTGATGTACACAGCAGTGTGACAGTTTTGGTAGAAAACTGCAGCGTGTTTTACTCTAATTGAGGTCATGAGTCGACCTTGCTGGTTTGTTTGTTTGCTCGTCCTTGACAATTTGCGACAGTAAACTATTCTTGTGGAAAAATTGCTTATTTGAAAAGATAAAAAAAAAGACCCATGGAAAGCTTCATACAATTACAAGCAGGGGGGTGTAACAGAATCATCAAACTGATTTGAGATCTGCAATACCCTCTGGTGCTTTGAAATGCCAGCCTTGATGAGGAAAGACATGTTTAACAGTACCTGTCATAAAACATAAAGAGAGGAATCAGGGTAACTGAGTGAGTCACTATGTAATTGACAGAAGGACAAAAGAGCTGAGAGCTACCATCAATCATCAAGTGGAGAAAGAGACAAAATCTGTCTTTTTCGTCCCCTCCTCTTTGGCTAATCATCATTCTCAGTGCATGACTGTGACTATCACTATATTCGTAGAAAAAAAACACTTTTATTTCCCCTGTGATCTCCTCGGTCTTCAAAGTCAAGGTCCGTCAAATTGTGAAGGTTTTATGCAGGTGCTCATGAGTGACTGTCCTTCTCATTCTTTGTCTTTTTTTTTTCTTTTTGTCTTTTGTCCTTTTGCTGAGCTCGACAGAGCACCTCCCGTTGAATCCAGATTGACAGCGCTCTAATTCTCTAGAAGTGTCCAGTGATGTTAAGAAGCTCATTACTCACACACACACGCACAGAGGAAGGACATCCTAATTAGCTCTCTGCAGCCTCTACTCATAATTGTCTCCTTAACAAGAAATTAGACTTTGTATCACCCAGGGCCACATTTCCTAGGGCCTCCTTAGCTTTACATGCATCGTAACTTGTACCTTAAGGTCTCCCTTAAGCTTACGGGCTGTTTTCCAGAGTCTCCTTAGCTAAGGTATACCTTCTGAAAGCTTAGGGGGGCAGTCTGAACCACTTAAACACTGTCCCTCAGTGATGCGCTCCATTCATCCTGTCACAGTTTAATTTTATCAGGCCATCATGCTTTTCGTGTGGACAGTTACAGTATAGTGCACATCTAGGCTACTTGCGCAAAATAGATCATTAGTTTAAAATTAACTTCGCATCTTGAGAATGTTGTCATTTAATCTGTTTATTCTTATTACGATGGTAGCGTAATGAAATATAGGACTTCTCCATAACACTAATCCAATTTGTTTAAAATTATGGATTTGTTAATGTAATGGAGCAAGCTGAGGATATGGCTTTTCTGACTGTGGCTAGGCTACAGTAGCCTGTACTGAACACTGCCAGCAAAGGAGCACAGCGCTGACATAGACCACATATGCACACACACACACACACACACACAAACACACTCCAATTAAACGCTACAGGTGTGTATTGTGTGACGACAACAAATTTGTATTAGATCTTTTGTTTGTATGAGAACAAAATCATTCACCCATTTAGCTATATCATTTATCCTGGCCATTTAAGAAGTCTCAGACTATGTCATATATATCACGAAATTACTCTGTTTTACATTTTGTAGGGTATACAGTAGGTTTCATATTTATTGGAGGTCTCGTCTGGATTCTTCAATAGATTAGTAGATGATCTTTAGTGGGCATAGCTTCCTTTGTTTCATATTAGATTGAGGTAAAATGACTATGGCAACCCTTGTTATGTTAAAATGTAATTTATGAGCCATTACAAGTGATCAAATGATGTGTGCACTGTGGTGAAAGATAGCTTACTACTTACATTGTACCTCAGAAGCTCTTCCTTCAGGTCCCCCGCTAAGGGACAGTCTGGGAAACACTCGTAGGAAAAGAAATTCCTTTGCTAAGATATACCCTAGAAACCTTCGTAGAGCACTAAGGTACACTGAAACTGGATAACACGGCCCTGATTAGTATGATCACCATCTGTCTGAGCCTCACACTGAGCTGTTTAATGTTTTCAGTGCTGATGATAATAATGATTATTGAAGTTATGGCAGCTTTTTGGTAAATATAGTAAAAGAATTAATCTTAATGATATGTTTTATTGTTCCTAGTCACGGAGGTCAGGCCCTGAATACATTTTTGTGACTCATTTTGTGCCAAGTTAGTTTTTCTGTGCCCTAAAGCAAACAAAGTAATTGCAGCATAAAATCCACAGGCAAGCAGCAAACGTTGAGCTGCCCGCTTCTCATTGGTTAACAGTAATCAAGGCCTAAGCACACAAGGCCAGTATGCTCAGCGCTGTGCAGCTGTTACACAGGGTCAGAGTGCCCAGCCTCAAATGTTAACAGGGTCTGTGAAGAGGTAAGAAAAGGGTGTGCCGAGGACGGTGCACCACACGCAAATGCACACGCAGGAATGTAAATCTGAACGACAGATGTGATTCTGTGATGGAGGGACATCGTGGCTGCTGGAGGCACAAGTGTCTGCTGTTGGTTCGTTCGGTTTATCTTCACAGCTATTATGTGTTGACATGGGAAAAAAATCCACATTCTCCCACACTAAAGCCCCTTTTACAGTGGACAAAAAAAAAACACTCAAACATTAGGCTTTGTCTTGAAAGGGTGCAAATGACTCTGCAGTCACAGGTACTTATTGGCTCCAGCTAGGGTTTTGCCAAAGATTGTTGACAATCGTTGACCACTGAACCATGGTAACATTGTGATTTAAAAGCTCTCTGTACTTGAAGCAATGTGTCTTCTCATAGTTTTCATAAGCCAAGAGTTGCTGGTGAAGCTCTGCTTTTGACAAGTAGAAGAGGAAACAAAAAGAAGCTGTTGCTGCTGGTTATTCCTCTATGTCTCCATGTTCACCACAGTCACTTGGATACATTGGAGGCTGCTGTGTTTCTCTTCTGCTGTTACTGTGTTTCCAACAGCAACGATATCACCGTCTATTGTAATCTGTGGACATAATTAGGTAGATATCGCCCAAACGTAGCTCCAGCTCTGATCGGCAGTGATAGAAACATGACACACAGGTGGATACGCCAATTTTCACTCCTTGACATGCTGGTTTGACTTGGCTTGGTTTGACTCAGTGCGTCAGTCCAGCACGGCAAGCTTTTAGGAAATGTTGGGTTTTCATCTGCAATAATATGACTTGTATAGAACTAAAAGCAAACATGAAACAGTAAAATAAAGTAGATGCCTAAAAGTACAAACAGTGCCATAGGAGGGAACCTGAACTTAAAGGACTTAAACCACAGAGATTCAGTTAGATGCTACAAAAGTACTTAAGAGGTGAACAAACAGAGACTTTTAAAAAACGTCTTTCTCTCTGCTCTACTGCACAGACATGAGACTGAACCAAACACGCCTGCTGGCAGTGGGAATCACCCATAAAAATAGGGTTTAGCCGCATTGAAAAAAACTATACATACGCACTAATCTTGGTGAAAAAACAGTAGGCCTATATGTGTGCCTATATATAGCCACATGAGCATGAACTCGCACCTATAACACAGGGGGATGTTCATGAAAGCTACTGTATCTACACTCTGTGTGTGTGTGTCTGTCTGTGACATCAAAGAGTGGTTTTGAAATGAAGTCAGTGATTCCCAGGGCTAATTTATGCTTTTTTTCATATTAAAACAGACACTATACATACACACAGTGACTAATTTGTGTTAATGAGGGGGAAGCCATTCTCTTTCATCCAACACAACTCACCACCTGGTGATTGAAATCAGAGCTTGTGTAACAGTTCTAGGAATTAAAATGCAGTACTTCAAAACAATGAGATTAGATATTTTGCATAAATTGTGGCTCTTTTAAAAGATAGGAAGACACTTTTTTCAAGTCTATATTAGCATGTCTGTATGTAGGATTTGCCTGTTCTTAGCTGTAATCATTCCTCCTGTCTGTACTTGCCTGAAACAAATGCCTTCTTAAAGCGATGCCAATGCAAGACATGCGGAGGACAAAATCCACAGCGCTTGTTCTGTGTACAAATGGATTGTAAAGTTCATCCGAAGCTAATATGAGGCTTATGCAGTCTGAGTTAGACAAATCAAGTCTTGTTAGTATGCATCCCCCTCTTTGTGCTCCCCAGGACAGAGTTTTCTTGCTGAGCCATGGCTGAAGGGAATTTGGCAAGAAAAACAGACACTTGATTTGTTCTAACTCAGACTCATATTAACGTCAGATAAACTTTACAAGTCATTTATGCATAAAATGAGGACATTGGATTTTGTGCTCCATCACTTAGGCTGCCATTTAGAAATTTCCAATCGATGTTTTTCTTCTTTCCTTCAACAAACACTATTCTAACAGATGAAAACATCATAATTCAGACAGCAACTATAAATCATAAAAAAAAATAAATCAGACACCATTTAGTCAATGACAGGGGAGAATACTGACGTGACAATTTTTCGAGATTGTGACTTGAGATCATTATTGAATCACAATAAAGATTGGGCTCTGTTATTTTGTATGTTAATGTGATTTTCCGTGATTCAATTCCAATAGTGCTAACCCTAGACCATCCTATTTTTTATTTTCAAGTATTTAATTCCAGCTTGGTATGGGCATTATTGTAAATCTGGCACTGAAACAAGAATTCATTCTTATTGAAATCTCCACAGAGTTTAATGTTAAGCTTCCAGTTTATTTTACCAATGACTTTAACTGTTGCTCAGAGGTATTTTTGTCTCTTTCTGCCGTTTCAGTGCTCAGTTTGGTTGAATGATTCTGCAACATTTATGCTGTACAAAACATTACTTTCTTTGCAAACACCTCATACAAAATAACATTTATTTGTAAAGAGTTTCTACAATGTAGGAGCATGTAAGACTGAGTATAGAGTAGACATCTAGAGCAGTCCTCTCAGCCATATGAAGCTAGAGCAAAAGTTCAGTCAGGAAGACTATACTTTTACATGTTTGGGCCTCTAGTTTCTTCTTCTTACCATCCTGCTATTCACTGTTCTAATGCACGCTCTCTCTTCCTGCTATCATTGTCTAAGCCTGTCAGTTGTGCTATCAGCTGTTCCATCAGCTGATCACTTCTGGCACAGTGGCTGCTGTCTTTTTAAATTTTTAAATGTTTTCCTCTCTGACTTTGGTCTTCCCTGGTGCTGGTATGTACACCCCTTCACCACCCATCTCCGCCCATCCTCAGATTCATCAGTCTCATCATTTTTCAGCCTCATCAGTCCCAGAGTCAGATACCACCATCACCAGTGTCTGGACTCCATGGGGGCATTTATCTTGCAACCATTCAGGGCAGGCTGTCTGTCGAGACTAATCATCACATATCATTTATATAATAAAATGTATCTTTACTCCTGAGTAAACGCTCTCCTGAGTGAACTGACTTTTATCTTGCAAGGCTAGGCTTCAAGTCATTATCATATTTCTTTATTGAAATGATAGCAAAGAAAAGCACTAAAGACTCTTCTCGATAGAAAAGATGCTGTCTTTCTTTCCCTAACAGGCTTCAGCTGATTGATAGAATTTAGTCCATGATAGATGGCAATAGACAGATAGTCCATCTATCACCTGCCAAGTATTTTTTGAAAGTGCATCACTTTTTCCAAACAGTTTCCAAGGACAACTCCTCAGATTTTCTGTGTGACAAACCATCTGGCATGTCAGATTAATCTGTCTGTACAAGCTGAATGGTTTTGCAAATTTGGAAATTAGCCTTGGTCAGAAATCCCAGAAATATATATATATATATATGTATATATATATATTGGCCCTGACCGGTCAGGAATACTGACTCCAAATCCAAAAGCCTGCTATCCGTTTATGTAAAATTACATGAATAGATGACAGGGCAAAACTTTCAAAATTGTGTCCTTACTTTAATAAATTTGAATGAAAATGCAGCTAAATGCAAATAACTCATGAAACAAATTCATTACATTATTCATGCAAAAATGTAATAATGAACTGCTGAATCTTTTCATGTCATTCTTTATTTTTTGCAAAAAATTATAGTGAGTAGTATCAGTATTGATGAGCAGTATCAATATCAGTATCGTATCAATGAAAGTTTACCCATCCCTGACAGGGATGTACATTGAAATCACTTCGGGAAGCGTTCACTATAGACCAGACAAACACACACAGCACCATTACCCTCTCTTTGTACAAATGGGTTTGTGACTGTTGTTTTAAGATAGACTTTTAAAAATGTGAGCCTATCCTTTACATTTACAGAGATTCTTATCTTTTAATTTACAATAAATACAAGCACTATAATTGATCTTGTGTAAAGGTTTGTAGCCAAGCATCAGCCTTGAGAGAGACTGCAGGTTGGTTATTTGAAACTCAGCCACAGATTATTTGTCACGTCAGACTGGAGGAGCTACGAGAAACCCATTAGAGAGAAAACATTAGTGAGGATCTGTGACATTTGTCTTGTGAACCAGATTGTGTTGACTCTCATCATAACACCATATTTCATGTGACTGGGTTCAAACTCACACGTAAACAGAGGGGAAGGAGATGTTTACAAGTTACACTGACCTCAGAGAGCAGGGTCATGGAAATTTTACCTCACGTGAAGAAGAATTACACAAGGTCACATTTGTTATAAAACAGCACAAAGTAACAGCAGTTGAGTGCAGGTCAGTGTGTGCAGCTGTTCAAAAGCCTCTTTACCAAAAAGCATTCAAAGTTTTAGAAACACTTCAGCGGCTGAATGCGACCAGCCAGGTACAGCTGCCTGCTCGTCAGGCTGGATGGGGGATGGAGGCAGGGGTTTGGGGAGATGGCGGAGTCATTTTTGCGCTCACCGTGCTCAAAACGCCTCACAGTGTTTCCATGGCAACAGGAAGCACTCTGCACTGGCGGCACACTCCCAGTGGAACCCAGCGGTTTCTGTTCAACCGCAATTGATTTTTCCGATTGAGCGTGCAGATCCCTGGTTGTTTGTTTGCTCACAAGAAGTTTGCGGATGTAAGTGTGGAGCGAGCAGACGAGCAAAAAGGACATGGAGATAAAGAGTGAGGGAGGGATGTTTTATGGCTGTAAGGTTATCATTACTCAGACGGTAACGGGGAAAACATTTCTCATCCACTGCTGTCTCTATTTAATCTGGCAAAATTGCATTCAAGGCCATGACTACAAAGTGGGGACGGAGAGTTCAAGACGACATTTCCATTTACAAGTAAATATCCTCTGTGTGTCATTAGCTAAATGGCTGTTCACTCTCAATCTAAAGGCTGAGAGAGAGAAAAGACCAAAAGACCAGCAGAGATAGAGAGAAAGACAAAGAGGTTGATGAATGTTAATGACCCTGATGGGTTGCGGTTCTTGGAGGAATGAGACACATCCTTTACCTTCCTCCCAATTCCTTAAAGTCTCATTAGTCGAGCTCAAAAAGTTGTGAGAATCCGCAAAACTTTTCTGTATGCATGGCTTCACACAAACACACACACAAAGTTGTGTCAGTATCCAGGCTGATGCCCATTTCATTACCCCAGAGAAGGCAGGGGACGGGTACGTCGTCCTAAATCTGTTTCTACCGTACAGCCAAGGATGAGAGAGCTAAAGCTCAAGTAATGCCCTTCACATCTATCATCTGCTTTCTTGACAAACTGCTTTGGAATACATAATGCAAGCTTGTATACCAACTCATACATCATAAATGGTCTTGTACCCCTGCCAGACAGCTGCAGACATATATCCCATCATTAAACTGATGCTGGTACATTACTTGTGTTTCAAAAGTTGATTTCACTTCTGTTTGCCCTATGTCTTTTTTTCCACTTCATTTTACTCCTATGGCACCAGGGGCAGCAGTTGAAGAAGTGAACGCACAAAGTCAGCTTTTTGTGTACTTTTTTGAATGTTTTTAAAAATGTAGTCATTTTTAGGAATAGGCTGATTATCTGCCTAGCCAATAATTGGATCCAATATTAAGTGCTTTTAATTAAATCTCTGATAAGATAAATTAATTGTAAAATGTGCTGCTTTGGTTCTGATGCAGCTGCCTCTCTCCGTCTGTAGTCACCATTCTCTGATCTCGTTAATGACTCACAATATGATTTGGCCCAATTTTGAAAAGTTTTATTTTAATTAAACATATGCTTAAAGTTTTGTGTTGGAGTATTTGTTTATAATTTTTAAATAATATGTTCCTTTATACTGCAAATATATATAAATTCTGAATATCCAAATATCAGCTATTGGTTTCCTGGATTAGTAATAATCGTTATTTATACTGACCCTGAAAAAACATACTGCTTTTGTTTTGTATTTAGTTACATTTTCAAGCTTAAAGTGCAATCAGAAAAGGGTCAGAAATACTTAAACTGCTCCAGCGCCTCCACAGGCTGCTCATTAATCACAACAGGAGGAAAAAGGAGACAGGCATTGTGCTGAGTTGCGATAGCCAGCTCCTTTGTCTTACATTCATTGATAAAAAGGGCACTGTCTGTCTTCACGCCATTTAATAAGCTCACCAATATGATGAAAATATGTAGACATGTTGATTGTGTCACCTGCCTGCATAAGACCAACTAACATATCATCTACATACTTATACAACTGGCATGTTGAATTCATAATCTGCATTTCTTTGGTGTATAAGGAAAACAAAACAGGTGAAAACACACATCCTTGAGGTGCTCCTGTACTAAAGATGAATCAGAATCAATTATACATATATATATGCATATATAATAATCTAGCATAACTCTTAGACTGCTGTACATGCTTACTACGAGTATTCATCAATGTCAGTGTTGCGTCTCCAGTACCTCTGCCTTCTTCGTATGCAAACTGAACTGGGTCAAACCATTCTCTGAGAGATGCTGAAAGATGATTAACTATGACTCCCTCTATACATTTGCTTGGATGCTAGACAGCACACCTGGTCTAAAGTCATTTAGCTCTGCAAGCGCTGGAACAATTTCATAAAAATTGCTGTTAGCTGGAACCTACATAATTTAATTACTCTCCCCTTAAACCATCAGGTCCAGATGCTTTACCAGGTTTGGCTGGTACTTCTGCCTCTGTCAGTACAATAAGGGAGTGGTCAGTTGTGTTAGAAAGTCATCATCATTATTAAAATTAAAATTGGAAAGTAGTGGTTATAAAATCTAGAATAAAAATGATTCACGTCATTAGCAAACAATGCACCTTTATTCAGTGTGGCCTCTTGTTTCTTCCCTCCCGGCCCTTCATAACTTCAACTCCACTCCACGCTTCCCTGGCATTACCGGAGCAGAGCTGACTCTCTCCCTTTCCTTTATATTTCCTGTTTTGTTTTTTAAAATTAATCTCAGTTCAGTTCTCTTTCGATTAACTAGGTCAAGATCCCCACTGATAAGAGCAGCTCTCCTCTCCTTAATACACCATCACATTACAATAGGATACATTCTAATGGTTTTCTTAGTAAGTGTTCTGGTTTCTATTTGGATCTATTCATAGTCAGTGCCTTATTGACCAATGCATGCACGTAAACAGTCTCTGTCAAGAGCAAAAGAGGTGGAACACATTCGACGAAGTATATTCTCGGAACACATCAGTCATTGAAACATTTTCAACTTTTGGTAAAACGCTGCACTTTTCACTCTCACTGTTTACCCAGCTGTGCAACCACAGTCAAGGAGGGGCGTGACAAATAGGCTTCCACAAAATGTGTCCTGTTCATACTGCTTGAACTGGGCTCTGTCCAACTCATGCTCTTGAATCAAACGATGGTACACACTGAGATGTTCTCGTGAATCCTCACAGACCGGCGGGTCCTCTCCCTACATGCTCCAGCCTTCCTTTCATGCAGAGCAACACCCAGAGCAAGTAGGCTACTCTACCTTGTGCCAACATTTTTACTTCCAGTATTTGATAATAACACAAGCTATCTGGGAAATCAGGTACTTGCAAAACATAAATTAACAGTTACTTCTGTGGATATTCCATATCATCTGATACCTGATACAACGCTGCGCCTCCAAGTGCTCTCATGCGCTCCCCGCTGAGTGTTTTTAGAAGAGTGGCTGGCATTTTAAGCTGGGAAAAATGCTTTGGTGGACAAGGGCCATACTGACGGGTGTAACTCCCTCTCTACATGAGAATGTGCGTTGCTTGGCAACCTAGTGTTGTGTAGAGTTTGTAGTGTCTATACATTTCTGTGTTGTGTGCCTTAGTGATGCTTTATTCTGCTGTTAAAGGGACCAAGTATTTAAATTATGCAGCCTAATGCTGCTTGTTGAACCCACCATGTTGTCCATAGTTCTTCAAGTTCACTGCCAGTCATTTTTGTGAGCTTTAAATCTAATTTAGAGAGTTTTGTTCTTGTTTCTGGTTAGTCCTAGTCCTAGGCTACACTGAGGAGGGTGGTTGTCTATTCATAACTGATGGTAAGTTGTCTGTACTGGCTGCAAATGTCCATCTATTTATATGGAATTTATTGTTGACTCTGTGGTGTGGTTCTTGGGAGCAGCCTGACAAGTAAAAACACTTTATTTTGTAACCTAATGCTGTTCTCTAATTTAATCATTCTATCATACAACATCATCATCACCCTTTTAAACATGTAAGGTAGCTAAATGGACCTACTCTTTACATTTTTACACAAGTAATTTTTACTTTTACTTGAGTAAAATATTCTAGTAGTACTCTTTCCAATCATAGGGACAGATCTGTCATGAATAATTTGTGCATAGATGCAGAAAACATCCTGAAAAGATGCATGTGTGCATTCTTTAGCAAAACAGAACTATTTGGGGAAACACTCAGACTGAAGGGGATGATGTGTGCAGTCTGGCAAATGAGCACTCGCTTCATGCTGCATCTGCCCTGGAAACAGTAGGGAGGAGAGCAGAATAATAGGTGTAACAAAGTAATGGTATAATGTATTATAGTAGTAATAGAGAATCAAGTCAAAATAGGAAGGGCTCATCTTCTATTAACACTAATTTATATAATTAAGTGGTGTCATTTCAATTTCAAAGCTATCTGAGCTCCTGTCTGACAGGTTCAGCTCAGCAAATCCTCCACTCTGCCACTCTTCAGTGACTCTATCACACCAATAAAATGGGTAATCACAAGGCGGATCACCCTCACCTTTATCACCATTCTCCTTAGCTTTCTCACAGCTCATCAGACTTTCTCCCCTAAACCATCCACTCATGTCCAGCTCCTTTCCAAGTTCATCTCTCACCCATTTTGTCCTCATTTATCTCCTCCTGCTCTCTAACAATCAAGTGACTTTTATTACCTGACAAAGCCTCGTGTGGGATGACGGACCATCGGCCAGGGAGCATTTAACCAACATAAATGTCAGATGTGCAATTAAAGGCCAGCAGTGAAATCCTCCCTGTCAGTGAAATCTACTTCAGTGGGTGGTTTAAAGGTAAAATAAGTAGGATTTGTTGGCTGGTGATTGTAAATGCAACAGAAAGATAGTTGACTGTTGAGTCTCATTCTCAGGATGTCAAATACCAGTGTTTTAGGTTGGGGAAGCATCCCAAGCACAGCAAAACAATGAGACAATAAGAAGGTACGGGTAGAGGGTGGGTGTCCGAGGATGCAGGCGCCGCCACACACTTCTTGAGAGTTGTGGGTGATGTTTGAGAGGGATTGTTCTTGTATGAGTCTATGCATTGTTCTTTGGTAAAATTCTGCATAGTTTGCCTATAACAAAATAGATGATTTATATTAATATCAGCATATGAAAATGAGAAATATCCATTTTGTGTGAGACTTTTAAACTTTCTTCCTGCAAGACTCTGTAGTCAATTTGTCTCTTTAAGTAAAAAAAATTTAAAAGTTAAGTCCAAATATTTTTCATTTGTGCACCACTCCATCATGTATTTTTATCCTCTACTTCTTGTGAAGGGTAATTAAAGAGGATAAAAACTCTTCCTGTGATGAGATCATTAAAGTGTGACGTTTGCTCAAGACAAAGTATAAAATATCAATTAATGAGATGTTGACATGTGAAGTGAGTGAACAGATTTGCATGAAAGCGGTCTTTAAAAAGGGGATGCAGTGGAAGACTTTTTGAAACATGCAATTTAAAGGGATGATTTTAATTATATGTATGGTTGTGTGAGGTACTTAACCATGGGCAGTGTATTTGCTACCGTAGATTGAGGTTAGCATACTCCCAGGTTGACGAAGCAGAGAGGAGTACCAGCATGGGAGCTAAGTGATGTACTGCTGTCGTATGTATTTTAGCCACCTACAAGAAGGCTCGTCTTAAAAAATCTGTAGCAGTTCAATTGTATGCTATATTTAGAATATATTGACTGTTTAACTCTGCTGTCTGACAGCCTTTTCTGATGGTGAACAGCTGTTATAAAAGCCAGAAATAGCTCTCTCCAAGCCAACCAAACATGGCAGTTGCTGGCCTACTGCTGCCTCGGTCTGTTAGTTAGTTTGTACCTTACACAAACCCATTGCAAATTATTTGAACTGTGCCTTTAATTTATGCCATTATCATATTGTAAGTTTTAGAGACCAAATAATACTCACCAATCTACTGATCTTTCGTATGAAACCAGTATGGCCCAGATAATAGTAAAATCATTCCAATATCAATTCCAATATCAATATATTGGCTGATATTCTTTATATAGAATATAATATACAGCATATACACATAAAAACAAGTTTTTCTAGTGATCCCTCAAAAGTGGTTAACACTTGTGGCAAATATATGTAATGAAGGCAGGATATTTTACAGCTTAGCAATAAACTTTATAGTCCAAAATAACATCAGGGCACTGAAACAGTAAAGTTTCACTGATATTTTTAATTGTACAAACAAAAAACACAAAGAGAGCAAAATAGGCTATATATTAAACTTGAGTTAAGAATGATCATTAAAAGGTCATATCAGACAACATAAAGGGGTCAGTATCAGGACGTCAGTATTGGTCCAATATATCAGTCTGACTCTAAAAAAAACTGTAGTGCTGGTGTGACCTGAAGGCAGCACACTGAGATAACTTTCAACACATCACTTTCATGCCAACTGCTTGTTTTAAGAGCATTTCCAAGTCTATTTAAGGCCTCTCATTTAATTTTACATGAAACTCATGAATATATATTCATAGAACATGAACAGCCATGTTCAAGGGAACAAAGGCCGCTGAAGTCACTGTGTATATGAAGAGAGCAGCATCTGACAGGACTCATGGTGTTTGTGTTCAGCACTCACATGGGAGTGATGTGTATCATCTTGTCACATCAGTGCGATTTCCCAGTTCTGTTATGGTGTTGTGGATGAAAGACAGAGAGACAGCTGTGGTGTATGTGGTGTCTTTACATATGTACAACATATTGCCTGCTGTAGCTCTTTTGTTATGGATCTCGGCTGTAGCAGCAGCTTCTCTTCTCCATCCTCTCTCTCCGTTCGCTTTTTGCGCGCTGCATGGAGAAACTTAGGAGGTTGGAGGCATTTTTACGCACGAACGCCAGCTGAGCTGGCAGCGCTGTCAACACCGCATTCACATGGTCTCATTCGGCCTCATAAACACAAACAAACACACACCTTTACGCACAATATGGTTAATACAGCAACAGGTTGTTTGTTAGAAAAGGACGGTCTGTAACTACACATCCACGCGTCTCATCAGTGTTTGTGTGAGGACTTTTCCGCCTTACCTGACGATGATGTACATGACCAGCACGTTTCCAACCAGCCCGACCACGCACACGATGGAGTACAGAGCGGTGATCACAATCGCTATGATCACCGGATTGGCGTCGTCTTCCAGGCTGCCGGTCAGTCCGCGGTCCTGGTCGCACCGCGCCTCCGTGAAGCCCGTGGTGTTGTTCCCGTCGGTGAAGTTCAGACAAAAGCTGCTGGTGGTGGTGTTGTTGTAGAGCTGCGGGAGCTGGCTCCGGTAATCCGCGTCCGAGCCGTTACCTGCGCTCTCCATGGTGCTCGGTAGGTTCGGTGCTGAGCGCGTCTTTCGCCTCCACTCGGGTGCCCGTCTGCGGACTCGGTGCCTGTGAAGCCCCGCTGACTGCTGGGCTGTCTGTCTGTCTGTCTGTTGTTTGGGGAAGAGAAGCGGGACGGAGCGTCGGTAGTAACCGTAAACCTCCCCGTGCTGAAGAATGTGGCCGCGCGCGATTGTAGAGAGAGTACTGACGAGCCTCACGCGCCACGGCGATCCTGAAGCGACGGCGTGAAAATGAATTAGTTCGCTCCCTTTACTCCTTCCTTCCTCCCTAGACTTCTTCCTCTCCTTTTTTCCTTCCTCTCCTATTTCCTCCCTTTTGCTCACATTTGTTTACTCCTTCATTGTTCCCTCCTTTTCTCCTTCACTTTCTCCCTTTCTTGCCTCTTTCATTCCTTCTTACCCTGTCCTCTAGCTTTTATCCCACTCATCTTTGTCCTTCTCTTTCTCTTTCCCTTCTTTTTTGCGATCCGTCCTTTCATCCATCCTTCCCTCTTTGATTGTTCCTTTCCTTTCTTCCTTCATTGTCTCTTACCTCCCTTTCTCCCCCTTTACCACCTCCTTCCTTGATTCTTTACATCTTTTCTTCTTTTCTTGTTCCTTTCCTTCCTACATTCTTCATCCCAATCATCTTTATTAATTCCTTAATTCCTTCTTTATTTTCCCTGTTTTCTTGACATTACCATCTTTGTTCATCCTTTCCTTCTTTTTTCCTTCCTTCCTTCAGTTCCTCTTTCCCTTCCTTCCTTCCTTCCTTCCATCCTTTCTCTCCTTGTCCCTTTCTTTCCTTCGCTCCATCTTTCCCATGCACTCACTTCCTTTTTGCATCTATCCCTACCATCTTTCTCAATTTTTCTCCTGTTTCCCTCCTTTCCCCCTACTTTACTATTCAGTCAGCGCCTTCACTTATCTTCCTTTCTCCGCTATCCTTCCATCTGTTCTATTTTTCTTGTTCCTTTCTTTCTTACTGTATCCTTTATTTTCTACATTTCCCTTTCCCATTTGCTTACCTCTGTTCATCTCATCCCTTTTTCTCATCCCTCTTTATTCTTCATCTGTCTTTCCTTGTTCCTTAACGTATTTCCTTGTTCCTGCCCTTCTGTTCTTCATTCCTCACTTTTATCAGTTCTGTCCTTCATTCCCTCCTTTCTTCTTACCCTTCCTTGCTCCCATCTTTCCTTACATTTTTCTTCTTTCATTGTTCCTGTCCTTTCTTCCTTACTTTCTTCCTTCCTTCCCATGTTTCCCTTAACATCTTTGTTCATTCCTTCCCTCCTCCCTCCTTTCCTATTCATTCACCCCTTTCACTTATCTTCCTTCCTTCATTTTCTCTCCACCTTGTCTTCCTTCCTTGTTCCTTTCCTTTCTTGTTTCCTTGTTTTTGCTGTTCTTTACTTTTTTCCTTCTTCCTGTCCTTCAGGTTTTATTATATTTTGGTGAGTTTTTAATGCTTCATATTACAGTAACAACACATGCTATACACACACACACACACACACACACACACACACACACACACACACACACACACACTCATAGATTCACTCTTGAACATCAGATCAGTTTCATCATCAGCTGTCACTTAAATGACAGTGTTTTTCAGTGAAATAACCAATAACACAGTAATACTGCACAGGAACATGAAACCTGTGGGATAAAAAAACAGCAGTACACTGACTAAGCTCTGACAGCAGTAACAGACGATGAGGACGAGTCCAGGGATTATCTGTCAAGTTGTCCATGCATGTACGTGTCGCGCTTTGATGAGTCTCCTCACTTCTGATTTCTGTTTTTCGCTACTGTTCTCTAATGAGTGAAGCCGAGCAGGGGAATGTAGCACAGTGTAATCCAATCGGGATTGATTTTAATCAAGATAATGTCCCTGCTTGTCTCATTACAGCTTCAGAGAGGCACGAAACGGCCAAAGATCATTTACTAAACGTGCTGGAGGCCTATTTGGAGTGAAACCATTCAACGTGAGCATAACTAGTGCTCAAAGTCATTGTTATACGTTTGTTTTTACAGGAGCTTTAATCAGCAAAATCCACACATACAAAAAAAACTGGTTGGCTAACTGTATTAGTGAGTTAGCTGAATAAATCTGAGGAGCAGAGAATGGGGAGAGATCAGGAGAGAGAATTGTACTTCTAATCACTTTAAGAGCACAGAGATGTTTTATACAAGTACCCAGCAGCAGGGTTTCATTCGGCTGTGATGTGACCACTGCTGACCACAAAAATATCACCTTTCATTTCTGAGCCTGATATTTTGCCAAGTAAATTTACATCTGCGGTTTATGCCCCAGCAGCCTTTTGAATAAGGTCAACTTCCAGCTTGGCTGTGCTTTCTGCTGATAGGTGTATGATTCATCAGTGCGAGACTGAACAGCGATGCACCAACAGGAGCTACAGTCTCCGTTAACACGAACAAAACACAGAGGGTCGCTAAACTTCAAGGATGGGTTCAATTTTTTTCAAGTCTGTCTTAATACAAGAGAGACTTTCATTTCAGTTGCTCTTTTTTAGGATGCAGGGTTGAGTAGTAGCAGATTATTGATGTAATCAGGATTACATAATCATTACATTGCAAAGAAATAACTTAAGTCATTTGATTTTTTTGAACAGAGACAGTGTACAGTAAATATATGCACCAGATATAGTGCAATGCTAATTTTCATCCGTTGTCCCTGGGCGTGTATGCAATGTACATACTTTATAAGAACATAAAAAAACAAAAACAACCTGTTTATGTAACACATAAATACACTTATAGGACACACCAGTACAGAGAAGCATAACCTCTCTGTACTGCTAACCTTAATGACAGCATGCTTGTTTGCCTTTCAGCCATTTTTGATATTAGTTTTAAACAGGTGTACTTTCTGATTTTTCTTGCAATGGCATTCCACTGTTTTGTTTCTGTTGTTGAGAAAACAGTTTGACCACATTTTGTTGAACAACGTTTTGTATAACAGTCCCCCATTTTTAATGATCATCAACCGTTTTAATTAATTGTTTAAGGGGTGGGGGAGCTAAGGCATGTTGTAGCACATAAAATGAACAAAAATAATGAAAAACTCAAAATGATATTTTCCAGTAATATTGTATTGGTGATAGTATGAGCTCATTTTTGTAAAGTGCTCCATTATACAGTTCACAGAGTGGCTGTGTTGTTATAATAACTGTAATGAGACCAGATTTGAAAAATCTACTTTTTTCATGATAGGATATAACCAATGCTTTATATAATTCATGAAAAGTCTATCTGGCATACAGTTTTTAACGATGATTTATGGATTATGGAGTTCTTATTCGTTTTTATTTACAGTGAAAGTCCTCCATATGGCCTTTGATTCAAAATCATCAGCAACAAAACACAGCACAGTGCTGTGAGGGTAATTTGATCTGACCAAGTGTAAATGTTGAATATGCAAAGTGCATTTATTAGCATTGAAAATGTCTTGAAATGTTATGAATGAATGAAAATGAATGGGATGGAATGAAATATGTGGATCTGTGGACTTTTGTGGCTGCATCCATGTTTTACTATAAAGTGAGATATTTGTACTGTTTGATTTTGTAGCAATCTAAAACTAATTCAAAAGCTTTCAGATTAGATTACATTTTTGTATGCTCCCAATCATAAAACATGCAGTGTCATTTGCATTCATTACCTAAGAAATCTGCCCAACCCTGCTTTACAGTCACTTCAAGAAGGAAACGATAATAATATAATAGGGCAGCACTTTTGAGGAAACATGAAGTCATGTCTGCAGTGACATTTCTGGGAATTTAGTGGTTTTAGTTACCTGAGGGGAGTTTACATCCTGCAGTTAAAACTGACAATTTTTAGGCTAAATTTCAGAATTGTTAGACACAGCATTCTACCAGGATTTAATTTCTGCCAGTGTGGAAACAAATGGGAACATTTAACAAGTCAGTCATTTCGGAGGAAGATTTCTGTGAAAAATGCAATCCAATTATAGGAAGAATCAAGATTCAAAGATTTTTGTCAGACACTCATATTTTCAATGTGTAAAATATGAGCATGTCATACTCCAGAGGATGTGCTAAAAGGCTAATGTGCAATAATAATCCTAAGAATAAAGGAGGAAAGTTTGGGGAAAATACTGTAAAAAAGATAAAACTAAAAGCAAAAAAATACTGAAATATTAAATGATGTATTTCAGTCAGACTTTTGTCAGCTGTGTTTATTTTATAAGCAGCCGTTGATTTTAGAGGCTTTTAGAGGGACTGTTCTGTTTAAATAAAACTTGAAGGTAAACAAACAATGAAAAATCCTCAAATAAATAAAACATTTTGAACAGCTCAGTATTTTTAAAACCCTAGCTACAGCACTGAGACACTATAAAGAGGAGGAATGATTGTAGCAACCAGTAAAACCTTTATTGTACAGTACATATGGGACTGTGAGGCATACTTGAAAACAGATCTTCTAAGAGACGTTTAATGGCTTTGTTGCATTAAGTAAGAACAACCTTTCAGCCTTTGCTAAGACTAGTGGACTAGACTCTTGTAAAGTCTCATGTATAAACATTATTTGACCTTTATGACACTCATTCCCTCAGAGATACTCGACTTTGAAGAGAGAAGCTGTTGATGTTTTTGAAAAGTAAAATTCTCTCACTCTTTATAAACTCTTTGTAATATCACTGTTATTTCCTCTGTCGCCAGGTTGGTTACAGTGGCTGGAGGTTGGGGTTTCATCCTGTTGCCATGGTGAGGATGAAAATTTCATTTCACATGGGTAACACCTTCAGAGGCTCCACAGGTGAACTGGGTATGATTGTGTGATTGTTATTAACCCTGCAGTCACAGCATATAGATTCGATATGGATCCTTCAGTGGCTGTAAAAGTAAGATAGCTCAGAACTTCGCCTGCCTGTACAAAAAGGATGTAACTGCAAGTTCAGTCAGTGCAATATAAAGTCTGCTTGTCCTGGGGAGGGTTTAGACCAAATGCAGAGTGAACATTTTAGCTTGAATTCAAAATTCACACTTACCCAAAGAAGGTACAGAGATGGTCCCTGGTATTGATGGTATTCACCATTGCTCTCGTCCCTCGTTTCCTGTCCTCTTTCTACTGTCAAAATGCTTCAAAAATGAGAGAGACATGAAGACAAAGTAGAGGGAGTGGTGGAAAACAAAAGAAGCAGTTTGATCTCATGGTCAATTCTGATACAGTTTACACACACATGCACAAAGTTGTTAGCTTACAACAGCTAACCTCTGTGGCAAATAAACAAAGACTTAAGACTTCCAGTAGCCAGGTTACCATCCAAATATAGCTCAAATTTGAAGTGAATTTATGGAAAAAGAAAAGTGCAAATTAGACGGGAGGATTATTAGACCTAATCCAAAAAAATGTTGATCAGTATCATATGAAACATCAGATCTGTGTGTACCAATGGGGAGACTGTTGTGCAGACCTTTCCGTAACAGTTTAATGACCTCTGAGTGGAGAGTCAGCTCCACCGACTTATATCTGACCTTGTCTCAGGTCATGGTACTGGTCCTGGTTACTACAAACCAAGGGTTTGCTAAATGTGATTCAAAAATAATCGTTCTGGTCCTTTATTAACTCCAGAGAAATCAAGTTTTCCTTTTCTGTGTGAAATCCCATATGACTGACATGTTTTACATGTACTTTGACATGTGTCGCGCCAAGAATCAAGTCCCAAACTATAACTAAAACTGGCAGCAGTACTGGAAAATATTCGGGTAGGCACCGCCTTCCTGTGATTCGTGTCTGTTACCAAACACAGAAACAGACACGTGTATCACCAGATTCCTCTTAGCAGCCTCACAGTGTTTTCTCAAAGATCCCAGAACTCATATGTTTTTATACAAGACAAATATTTATTCATTCAAGCTGGCTTCACCTATTTGTCATATTGCATTTGATGAAATATGTTTCATCCGTGGATGTTTATGTAAGCGTCTTAAGGCACGAGGCGTCTGAATCACACATTGCATGGTTATTGTGACGTTATCTCAAGCAACGAGTATTTTGCATTTGGAACAAAGGCTCAAATTGAAGCATGTTTGTTCTAAGCGAGTACAAAGTGTCACAATTGATGTTTAGAGAGAGGAAGATTTTCCTTTCATGTCATGAACAGGATTGATGACGGGCGGAACATTTTAGATGTGGAATACAAAGAAAAAAAATAACAGAAACACTTCATGAAAAATGAATTCAACTCCAAATGGCAATTAGCAACATTTGTCAGCTATAGAAAAAAAAGTCAGCATAGCATTTTATATCTGAACCTCTGAACTAAAAGAGCTCTCATCTGTGCCCAAACAGGGAGTGCATCAGTCAAAAAACTGATGATTTATTTAGTAGGTCAAGAGGAACAGACAAAAATCATGATTGCATCTGACAAACAGCACTGACATGGAGGAACAATGGTCTTAAGTTAACCAAAGCATGAATGAATAAGTGGCTTTTCAACCAGAAGACCCAAAGAAAGAGAAAGAAAAAGCAAACTGTATCCTTGTGAATACTGCAGTATTATATGTACCTTTTATTTTAAAATGCATTCTTTGACGTAGCAAAACACTTAAGATTCAACGGGAAACTCTTCATACTAGATTAATTAATTTTTCATTGATCTCTTTTCTTGTCTTTTTTCTTTCTATTCTTTTTCTGTTCTGACTTGATGTTTTGTTTTCTGTTTTTATATTGTTATTCTATGCCAGCACATAAATGTACCCCTTGTGAAATAGCAAAAAACAAAAAAAAAAGAAAAAATTAAAATAAATGATAACCAGTGACAACATTGGTTATCATTTATTTAGTAAGTTTAGTAATGGTACAGAGATAACTGATCCAGAGTATTAAAATGTTTATAAGCTCCTTGCTTCTCTCATCTGGATAATGACAGCTGGACAGTTAGATGACTGTTTAGAGACATTTTTGTTGACTCATTCAAATTGTAACAATAAAAGTGAATTTTGAAAACAATAATAATATTTTCATTGTACACAGGATATGACAAACAATTAACTTGCAGTTTTCAGTAATATGACCCACCTGTGTTGTTATGTTTGCAATAGTTATTTCATTACACTGGAATTAAGGCCAACGTCAAATCATTTTTTTTCTAGGTCAAAGGTGCAAGCAGCATATTTCAACTCATATTTCCATCTATTGTTTGGCAGCGACCTCTAATAGGCATAGTGATTATGATAGGAGAAGAATAAAGAGTGAGAAAATCCACATGTGCAGGAGGTGAGGAGGATGGATGGCTCAAACAAACACAGGACCTTTAGACAGGAGAATAAAGTTCAAGTCCTGTGTGAAAGGACAGACAACGTGGAGTTATTATAAATTTTAAGTTACTTAAAGTTTGTTATGTCAGTGACTTCCGTTGTGTCAACCATGCTGTTTTCCTAAACTCACCTAAGTAATGTTGTTGCCTGAACCTATCAAGTAATTTCAATGTCTAAACCTAAGCAAACTGCAGTTGTGACCCTCACAGTAAACGTGAAAGACCCTATCTAGAGCCAGAGTTTGGGTTGTCTGTTGTGGGCTCCTGTAGAAACATGGCAGCCTCTATTGAAGAGGACCTCTGTGTAGTTATAAACAGCTCATTGTAAGGTGACAAAAAACATAGCTACTCTTATTTTCAGGTGATTTAATAAAAACATATGTACAAATTAGGCAAACTGTCTTCAATTTCTGACATATTCCACTAATAAATCCATGTGAGTCTTACACACTGGGCCTTTAAAGTAATAAAAAATAGCAGTTGATTATTGTTGACCTGTTACAATCTATTACAGTCATTCTTGGGGCAGTGAGGATGATGAAATCTGTTATGATTCCTGTGGTGATGATGATGATGATGATCGTGATGATGCTGAAGTCCTTTTGAAAGCCTGTCTGTCTCTTTGCCTCAGGCAGCTGACTTGCTGCCCCCCCCCACCCCCCTCGCTTCAACAGATTCATGGATCATCCCTTTGATGGTATATTTTACACTCTTCAAAGAGAGGGTGACACAACTTTTTGACATTGATAGCCACTGATGATTAAATATGTGACAGGCATATTATGAGCAAGGCTTTGATGAGAGAATGTGAGAGTAAGGAATGATGAATGTTAAAGGTGTAAATCCAAGGGTATTATATTTCATCCATGTTTCCAGGATTAAAAATGTTAGAAGTCACTGAAATGCAGTGTGTAAAATGTAGTTTTTACTTTGCAGTGTATAGTTTAAAAAAACAAAACAAAACAAATGACTGCTTTTATTTTTTGTTTTTTTTTTTAATGACAAGGTATAGATTTTTTTTTTTTTCTTTTGGCTCTGCAAAGTGTGTCAGAGAGTAGCTCTTTCATGGAAGTTTTTGATGTTTGAGTTGCCACTGTTGTTGTTTTAAGGTGCACCCTGAGGCAGGACATGGGCACAAATCTGAGGTGAAGTTATAATGATTTATGATGAGGTACCGGGGGGAAGGCGCTGAACTTGAGAGGAGATGATGGCTGGCAGGAGCAGACAACAGATGGATAATGGAGAGGTGCGGGGGATCACAGGCAGGCGAGCGGGCAGATGTGAGGAGATCCTGAGGCACACAAAGTAAAGACGGTAAATAAACAACTTGAAATGAACACAAATAAAAGTTCTCAGAACAGGTACACAGAAGAAGTCTTAAGCGTGTAGCCACCACATCAGTGGACAAATGATCTGGAGACGAGCAGGGGGGAGAGGAGGGGTGAAAGGAGAGGTGATGAGCTGATGGATGAGGACAGAAACCACACACACACAGAGAAAGACAGAGATTACAACAAGGGGACACAACAGAAGTGTGAAACACAGAGAAACACAAGGGAACAATACTGGAGCACGGCCATGGCCTGGCTGCTGCAACTGTAATTCTCACTTTCAGCTCTGTAGGATGATAATACACGCAGTAAGAAAAAAACAATAGTTTGTCAGTTAATATCCTCAAGCTAGGAACTTAACTCATTTTCTTTTCATGACAGCTGTATTGATATAAAACAGTAGGGTAAGCACAGGTGTTACCAGTCATGCTAATTAAGGTGAAGTTTCCAGTGACCCTGTCTCTATTTGACCTGAATGGAGTCATCGGTATCACCTGCATTTACTGTTTTGTGGAAAAATGGCTGCTGTGGAAAAACGTCTATTGCTCACCGGCACCCCAAAATGACTGCTAATTAAAGCTGTGTTAAAACAAGACTCAAGGGCCTTTAAAACACAACGCAATAATGAGACCGCTGTGCACTGTGCAGCGCGTAACTGGATGAACATGGAAAAGTGAGCGTTTGGCTGCCGGGGTAAAGGTGAAGCGTGTGGGCCCACCTCTCTCCTCTCCTCTGACACCAATCTGACGCTCGTCACTTAGCCAGCTCACCGCTTTTCACCTGTGCTCCAGTGACAGTTTATTTTGTAGACATTAATAACTGGAAACAAAACTTGGCATGGAAGAGGGGGAAACTTGACAGTCCTCTCCTTATAGCACTCAAAAAATATCTCTCTTCACTTCGGCGTCCCACATCTGCTCCTCATCGTCTCACTTAATTACTTTGGCACGCCCCTTTCCAAACTAGATAAGTCCTCCCCCTAGCCTGACAGCCAGTAGGAAGACATTTTGCCGTGACACAATTCAAACAGGTTTAGATATAATGTTAACCACGTAAACAATCTTAATTTAGCATTGAAACTGACTAACTGTAAAACAGGTGTATTGCTTTGACATCGGCTGCAACCTACTGTGTTTGAGTTGAGGGATAAAGAGCCAGCAAAACATGTTCATGCCTATTCGCTTCATTGTTAAGCTACTTTGTGGTAGCATGCTAACATTTTTAATTTGCACTAAATACCAAGAAGAGCTTAATGGGAATGACATTAGCTTTGCAGGTCTTTGGCCATAAAACAAAGTATTGGTCAAATTCAAATTTTGACCTGATGAGTACGCTAGTTGACCAAAATCTATGGATCACCAAAATGATTCAAATTCATCCTGAGGTGAACACGTGTGTAGAATACTTCCATCCAGTAGATGCTGAGATATAAAAACTTTGAGCTGCTGGTGGCGCTGGAGGAAAAGTCAGAGGATTGACCAAAGTCAGCAGGATTCAATCTCTGGGGACCTTGAATGTCTCTGTAATTACATGGTGATCCATCTGATAGTTGTTGAGATAGTTTAGACTGGACCAAAGTGGACTGACTGATCGACAGAGTGACATAGCCATCATTGAAAGCAGGTGAGGCATTCATAATCCTCTTGCATTTCCTCTGATTGTGGCTTATGACATATGTAAGAAGGCCGCCTCTGCAGTGCTTCCAACAAGTGTAAACAAGTGACACACAGGTACTTATTTGTTCCCTGGAGGAAGCCGCCTACATCAGTCTGTGTGCAGTCTTTGTCTTCCTGTAGTGTAAATATTGTCAAACAAAGCGAGGATTGCCGGAGGGGTAACCTGAGGGTCACATGTTGCTCTTCCTCCTCTTTCCATCAGTGTAAAGCCTCCAGTAAAGTGAAGCAGGAAGATTTTTGCCACTCTTCACTCCTGTTCAGCTCCATTTAAACACAGGTAACCTCAATTCAGTTAGACTCTGTTCATTTTTATACAGTTACATTCATTAGCAATTCAAATCAGTTAATTTCAGTTGAATGCAGTTTACTTCACTTTATGATGGTTTAATTATGATCTATTCTATTCAGTGCACATATTGCACATATTGAAATTGATCCAAGCAACCCATCTGGGTACTTTGCTCCTGTGTCATACCACCCCTTCTTGAATGAAAGCAACCATCTATTTTGCCTGTCAGTCAATACAAATTCCATGGTCTTTGCCATTTTAAACTCCATTGTCTTTGCCAATGATCGGCGTCATTACATGGAAAAGATTACGGGAATAGGGGTTGATGAGCGTCTGCCTCCATCAAAGTGGAAGAACGACTCCAGTGAGTGGTCAGAGGTGTTACATCCTGACGTTTATTGAATGTGTTTCTGACATCTGTCACTTTTTAAGACGCTGTTTTGCTGTTTTAGTCGTCCGTCCACTTGGGCATTATGGCAAACAATTTCACAATTGTTTTACCTCACAGAACATGGCAGTTGCTTGTCTACCGCTGCCTCGATCTCCTAGTTTGTTCATTTAATTTGGTGACTTCGGTGTTTTAAAAGGTTAATTCAGAATCTCTAAAGTCACAAAAAAAACAGTTGAGGCAGCAGCAGACTATTACTATAACTATTTTATATCTACCATGAAAAAGGTCTAAAAAATTATCTTAACTCAGTATTTTTGTATTTTCAAGGCCCAATGTGATCTGAGATGTATCACAAAGATGATTAAAAATTTAAAGCTGCACTAATCAATATTTTACCTCTCTTAACAACCTAGTTTCCAGCCACAGCAGGCTGCTCTTTCAGTAAAAAGCTCTTGTACACTGCTTGGCAGAGTAGTGGCCAAATGGCAGACAAACAATATTAACAACTAGCTGGTGAACGTAGTGGATCATTTAGCTGCTAAAAGAGTTGTGTATTTCCTTCAGGATTTAGTGGAGACCAAAAACAGAGCTAAAAGGAGAGCGAATTTTGGACTTAGATACATCAGGTGGTCAAATCCATGAAACCACATGATGCAACTGTTGCTCCATATCTGCTGGATATGAATGAATATGAATATAGTAACATTAATAATTAATAATAATTCAAACATGTTTCAAATTCAGAGAGAGACTGGGATCTCACCAGAGTGGGAGGTTTTAACTTTGCAGTGGGCAGAGGGGGGCGATCAATCAATTAACCGCAGGTCCTAGGATGTAGCCAGGCTCAACTGGATTGGATACAAATGTACATTTTACAACATCAGGCTGATAAAAGTGAGTGAGTGATAAAAGGCTCCACTTATGTAATTTAATTTTTTCCTCTTAAGGTGGGGACAGAAACATAACTGTGGAAACTCCTCAGGGTACCTTTAACTAAGCAAATAACTTTTACTGTAAATAAGAGCACACTCAGTCTTAATTATTGACATTACACAGGCAGTTAAACTCTCCAGTAATAATAAAAGCAGTTGAAACAAAACATGAGCACTTGCACCACGGCAGTCTTACATTTTATAGTCACATCTTGCTGTTATTCCTGCTGAGTTTTGATGGATTTAGTGCTTTGAATAAAAATATCTACCAAATGAATGTAATGTAAAACTTTTATTGGATTCACACTTAATTTTTCACAATGCGTATTTAACATCATCTGTTTTTCTCAAGGTCAGATGCCCCTGGGTTTTCCCTGTCTGAAAACAAATAAAGACACATGTCCATAACACAGCGATGTGAAATGCTAAACATGTGTTTTGACATCAGACTATGAGCGTCCCCTCTGCATGACTCTGTAAAAAACACTTCAGGGACAAATGGTCACCCTGAAGTCACTTGTTGTGAGTTATGGTTCTCTTTCTCATTAAGCTGCACATACTGTAAGTGTCATTGTGCTGCCGCTCTCCCTCTCTAAAGTAATGGTGCCCTTGATAAAGCCTGTTTCCTTGATAAATGTATTGAATTTCATTCTGTGAAACCGCCGCAGCCTTTGGTTTTTCATTTTTTATTTGCACCTAAAAGTGATGAAAAGAACGTGGTAAAAGAAAGAAGAGCACTATTTGTCTGCTCAGATCTCACTGCTGCTGCTGTAACTCTGAAGCCTCCCCAGAGCTGGGTGAGCAGTTTCTTTTATTTCTGTCTAAAGAGATAGAATAACTCCTCCTTATCAGTATGAGTTGTGGAGGGATAGCTACTTTAATGTAATTACACTGTGCAAGTTTGTTTGTGTACACTTCAAGCCAGTACACTGCAAAAAGTAAATCACACAGAAATTGACTTTAATCAACATCCAGTCAATCTTTTCTCATTAACTTAATGGAAATACAAGTTTTATTTATTCAAGTTAATTAAACTTCTCAAATTATATTTCTAGTATTTATTTTCAGAACACTGTAGAATGTATAAAACATGAGTTCTTCTAACTTGAAGTCTTTTGACTTGAAATAATGAGGTGAATGAATGTTCAATCAACTCATTAAATCAAGTTTCTAAAACAAACATGATCAGCATCTTTGCAGACTTCCCAGCATGCATTTCTTGAGAGTTAAAACTCTTCCCAGACCCCTCTTTTCACAGTTCAAAGAAAACATTATTAAAACTTGCTGCACGTCATGTTTGCTTGTCAGTAATGAAAACGCTTTGAACACGATGAAGGTTGACATTGAATTCAGTTGTTTGTAATGTTTGTCAGAGTGACTGAAGAGTTGCTGCTTCGTGTCTTAAGCTTGTTGAACATGTTATCTCAAGTGCAGCTGAATTAATATGAAGTTTATTTGGCTGGAAAAATTCATTTTTACCTCAACTTATCTTTCAGATTCTTCCAACCTAATTTTAAGGCAGCCTGGACTGTTTTTTGAGCGTCTATTTTTACAGTGCAGGCAGCGTAGACATGAAGAAGGACAATGGTAACCATAACTACACCAACAATGAAGCATTTAAAACTGGGGAAAACTGATCAATTTATTTCCTTTTCTGCTTAAAGAGATGAACAAAGGAGAGGCATCAAAGGAGTGTTATTTCTTTGTGTGAGATTCAGGCACATGTTGGAGGCAGGGGGTGTGAAAAATTAGATCAGCAAGCATGTGCGCACGTTTTATTCCACAAAGGTGTCCTTTGTTGCAAAAGAAGCTGTCCAAATCGGTTTCACCAGCCGTTCGGTTGCACACGTGGCCTTAAGGTAAACAGCATGATGACGGGATCAGAATGACTCATCCTGCGAATCCCTTTGGCATTGTTATTGCACGTACCTTGCGACCTTGTGTCACTATTATATACACAATAATAATTCATCTTTTGAGAATTGTCAGTGTGAATTTAAAGCAGCACATAAGACACACAGAGTCCCTCTTACTGTAACAGGTGATGGTTTTGACAGTGGCTATTGTTTAATTTTAATTATTTCACATATCAATGCAGCCATCAGCACTATCAGTGATTAAGTGAGACCACTGGACAAGCATCACCAGTTCTGCTGCTGGCTTGTGGCCCACATCCGTCAGTCTCTCCAATTACTGCTCCTCTGTGTAACAACCGAGCAATCAATTCAAGCTTCAGCTCTTTTCTAACTGCTCCCCTGTGTCCAGAAGAAAAGAAGAAGAAAAAAAAATATCCCCACTGTAACACAATAGGCAAAGTCTTGCTTTATTTGTCAGATTTGTGTTTAGAGTCTGATGCTGACAGTAATGTTGAACATTTTATAGACATGTTTCACGTAAAGTAATTACGACCGAACCACATCTCCTGAGATTATAGTTTCATACAATTAATTTGATCAACAAATTTATGCATCTGTTTTCTACCAGAGCAAAATGTTCAGACTGAACAAACTGTCCTCGGTGAATTTATTCCATTATCAACTGCTGGCAACTAAAACATGTTTTATTCACCAAACGTTTTTGGTTATTTGTAGAGTCTGCTGGACTGTATTTATTCTGAAACACTGGAGATGTTGTTGAAGGGTAGAACTGTTGAGGTCAAACTCAGACTGATTTTGAATAGAGTTATAAATATTAAAAGATGGACGTGATTTGAGTTTACTGTGTCTTCAAAAAAGAGGTTGAAGTAGATAAGTAAATATAGTTATTATGTACTTTTTTTCCCCAAAGGATGATGATAATGTTGTTTTGTATTTATCTTATTCTATGCTTGAACTAGCTGCTTCCACATTACATCATTTTGTGTCCTTACTTCCATTTTAGAGCGGAAGTAAAATTAGCCAGTCAGCATTTTTCTCTTGAAAAGATGTTTAAAAGATGATTATAGTCAACAGTTAAAAAGCACTGAGACATGGTTCAGAAATGAAGGTTTTTTGAACATGTTGATTGAACATTCACATTTAAACTATATTTAACCGCAACAGTGACATATTCATCCTCTATAATGTGCAAATAAAAGACCTCTGTCACTTTGGACCCTCACTAAGAAACTGCATCCAAATTCCTCAGTTCAAAGCCAGAAAAAACTGCCTCACATAAGACTCAAACCAGCTGCCTGGATGAAAGTCCTGTGTTCAACACATTCATCCACCACATCCTCCTCTTTGTTGTAATTTTTAAATTACTCTTTTGTACTTCATCCCATTGCATATACCAATATGCTTATACATGTGTGCTAAGTAACAATATAGTGATAGCAGTGATTAAATTACAGGAATTAATTTGCTTGGTAATGTTTCCTACTAATTAGCAGATTGGCTATAAAGACAGCAGCAGTAAAGTTAAGTACAAGCATCTCAGAAATGTATTTCAGTACTGTACTTGAATAAATATCTGCCACTGGAGTGGTGGACATTTACTTAAGACTTAAAGAGACCACATCTGAATCTACTAATTAGAGGAAGAAGAGAAGAAGAGCGATACATATAGACAGAGAGATGGATATAGACAAACCAAGAGAATCAGAAACACACAAAGCAGAACTTATTTCAGTACTGTTACACGGTGTTGCACCATCTATCTGCACCTCCATCATCCCTCCATCCATCATCATCATCATCATCATCATCATCATCAAGTATTCTCTCCTTTACCTCATCCATCCTTCTCTGTATTCATACCAGCACTGCACAGATGTACTTCTGAGCTCTTCAGTATTCTCTCAGTCACTTCACTTCAGCCCTGTACCTCTCCGCTTTTTATGTGCACACACTCCAGTGAAGGAAGGAGAAAGGAGAAAGGAGAGGATGAGTTATATCTCCATTTACAGGTAAAAGAGGCAGATGTGAGTGGACTTCACTCACTGTTCCCTGTGAGAGGACACCCAGACTGAGTCAGCATGTATAGGACGCTGCAATAAACCCTCATAGTGAACGAGAGTGCACCTTGAAACCATCATTAAACTCCTCTGATGTCAAATGAAATGGTTGGAGGAAGTTCCCTCTTCAAGAACAAGTTCACTAAAAAAAGACGGCTAGGACTTAAAACAGCTGATTATTTTAACTTTATTCTTGAAATCTCCCAAACTCTCTCTCAAACTCAAAATTTATTTTTATTTTACTGCATGTAGCTTCTCAAATTGCTTTAGTTTTGTAAAACTGTTAGTAATTGTTTGTGACATTCAGAAAATTCAAATTTTGCACTTAGATTATAATTACAATGTCAGTAATTATTATGATTATATTTGATTACATTAAAACGTGGCAATTTTAAAATTATGAAACTTTTTTCATTATAACTGGTGCTCTACTAACTCTTAGACAACTGCTGCACAAAAAAAGAACTCTAAGAAAACATGTATTTTATTTGAATGAAAATGTTTAAAGAGAAAAAAAGATATTGTGGAACTCAAATGTTTAGTATATTACAATATTTTCAATGTCTGATTTTGAAGTAATTCGAAAGTATTCAGATTTGGTCAAACTGTTGGATTGAACATTATGACTGAAAAATGTGATGGATATTCCTGTGCTCTATCATGTCTCATAAATTGTTGCAGCAATTTTCAAGTTGATACCACTGATTGCACAGTTTTGGTGTATAATTTAACCATTTTTGACCACTCAAGAATTCATAAAAATAGTCAAAAATCACTACAAACCACGTTAAGACACCAAGAACTTCAGGAACATTAGAGGAAAAAAAAAATGCTGTGATTTTGTATCACAAACATTTGACATTTAGAGATTTCTGTAAGAATTGCATTTTTGTGTGATTGCTTAGAAACCATCTTATTTTCAAAATATGCATAACAATTGTCTCTACTTTGTGGTCTGTAGTTTGTGGGTACAAACATAACATTGGGCTCTCTGAATCCATAAGAGTCTCAGTTTTCCAGTCCGATTCAATTTATGCAATTCCAACACTTTTTAGGGACCCCATCACGCCAGAATATTCAAATAGAATGGGTGAAAGCTGGATTTGCATGTCTGTAACTGAGCACAGTACAACCTCTGACAGATTGTAGTGCGGACAAAGATGAGGGCATCTCCATGGATTTCATCAATTCAGCTGTGAGAGGCTGTTTTTGTGCACCTTTAATATCAAGCGCCCTGTCTGTTGGCGGTGTGAGACTATATGCAAGAAGAAGGCTGTATTTTCTGCAGATGGTGCTATTTTACATCATAGAATCGGTCCTTACCTCCTCACTGATTTGTTGGTGTGGAAATCTCACAGCAATCAACTGGGAAACACTGTCAAGGCAGCTGTAAAAATCAGTGCTAAGCAGCAGCCTTCTGTGTCTGACATTTATAGCAGACAAGTCACACAGAAAGCTAAATCCATCATATCAAATCAAAGCCATCCTCTCTTTGAGGGTTTTGACATCCTCCCCTCTAGATGGAGATGCAGGTTTCCATGTGCAGTAAATATATCATGAACTGCCTCTTTGTTCAATGCACAGCTTAGCATTTTATGTTTCTTATCTTTATTCTTCATGCTGGAGCTTGTTGCTTGCTTTTGTCGTAAACCCTTTGTTTTATTCTGAATTGTGTACACTACACAGCACTTTTAATGTCTTTGTTTGTTTTGATTGTGTTTTTTATTGTGTTTACTGTGTTTGTCTTTTTGCAGCAAGAAGAATTTCCTCTTGAGGAAAAACAAAGATGTGAAGTGAACTGATAGAGAGACATGATGAGTGATTGAGGGAGGGATTTTGCACACTAGTTAGACTCTAGTCATCAAAGGCTCAACTCTCAACTTTGATCCTGATGACTTAAAAGGATATTTCAGATTTTCTGACATGCAGTTTTATGAGGCACTAATCCATATCTGTGCATTACCTGCAGTAGATGGCAGTCGACACACCAAACCGTTTGGAGAAGCAGCAGGAGGACTGGTATAGGAACCAAAACAATGTATTGCTGTGGACAGGGTCAGCAGCAGCAAAACACATTTCAGTCCCGTAAAAAAGGTCCACCAAAAACTCAATATCAATATGTGCTATATTAAGAATACTATCACTGCTTTACCTCACCACCAGACAACTTTTCCTTTGAGAAATTGCTGTTATAAGAGCCAAATCTCTCTCCAAAGCCAGCAGATATCATTCATGAAATCAGTAATTGTACCTTGCAAAACACTGGAGTTTGTTTGTGTTATTGTGTGACGTGGGTGAATCTAAACTAACCATTTAAAAAAAACAAAGTCGGGCAACAACACAAACAAACTAACAGACTGAGGCAGCAGTAAAAGGTAGCAGTGTTAAATTACTGATTTTGCCCATAGAGTTTAGTTGGCATGGAGAGAGCAATATTTGGCTTATATAACAGCAGTTTCCAATCAGAAAAGGCTATCTGATGACAAAGTAAAGCTATAATACATTTGGCTGCTGACCCTGTCCACAGCAGTACTTTGCTTAGTTTCCTACAGCAGTACTTCTCTCTGCTTCTCCAAAAACTGGGGCACGCTGACCGCCATCTACTGTAGGTAATACACTGACTATGGATGAGTACCTCATGAACATATGATCGAAAATGTCCAGACTATCCCTTTAAAGTTCTTGTACAACCACGCAGCCAATCAGCTCTTCATTTTCACAACAACAGATTTACTGAATCAATCCAACAGCAGCCAGTCGCTCTGCACCAGCAGGAGGGAAAGGTACGTTTTGCATTGCAGGCCAATAGACTGACAATCTATGACACCTCAGATTGTCACATTCAGACGTAATGTCATGCTACATCAAGTCCTTTGATATTTTTCTTGCAGCCACCTGTCACATTTCTCCCCTTCATTGGATCCATGTATTCACTCCTGCCTTTGTTCTGGGCTACAAGCTGTTGACTCTCACCTCTTTTCAGGAATTAATCAACTACAATCTGACCTTCGCATTCTCCCTTTATTCTCTCACTTTCTATCATTATTTCACCACAGCTTTTCATTTTACCTCTTTGGTGTCAGCATGTCCTTTGCTCAAAGCAATGGACCCGGTAACAGGTGGGTGTGACTGCAAGTACACCTGAAACTGTCTAAACACACGTCCAAACCTTCATCCACCGTCTATATTTTACTTTTCTCCACACGGATATTATATAATTGTTATCACTTCATTGTTATAATAATTTCTAAAATATTTTTTATTACTTAAAATGGAAAATCTCTGTTTAACATCAGAGTTACTGACACATCTGGCATCCTGGATCATTTCGTTATACTTAAAACTTGACAGTTTTTAGTATCCTATCTGACTTTTCCTTGACTCTACAACACACACACACACACACACACACACACACACACACACACACACACACACACAGAAAGAGAGATTGGGGCTTAACATACATCCTGTATCTCATCATTTTTTACAGTTTAATGAGTTTTAATTAATAACCTTTGAAAGAGTTTGTGTCCAGACGTGGTGCTCACCGTCTGCAGAACAGGAAGGACGTTAATTAATATGAACTTATGAACTCCACATTTCATTACTGTTCATTAAATAATTCAGTTTAACGCCGGTGTTGTCAGTGGGTATATAGGTGGATGATGACCACACATCACACAGACACCAGAGGGACTTCAATGAGCCAAACAGGCTTATTTTGAAAAATGATTCTCTAAATGGTTTCAGAAAACTGGAGCCCTCAATGAGCCCTTTAGCCAAGGTCAGTTTATTTGTATTCCGGTCCATAATTGCTCTCCGTAAATCTTTCCAAAGTCATTTTCTGCCTCGCAAAACAATTGTGTTGCACATTTAAAAAAAAGAAAACAACAATAAATTATGCCAGTCAAATATATTCAAAAACTCTAAAGACAGAATCCTACAGCTCGAGGTGGCACAAAGGAGAAAAACAATGGGCAATTTGTCATTGGCCAACTGGCATATCCATCTGGACCAATAAGATAATGGAACTGAGTGGCAGGCAAACAGCTTGGCCGCCATTTTGTATACACAAGGTAATCAGATTATCATCCACAACAACAATCAAGGTGTCTGGTGGTGATTTTTAAATGAGGCTTCCTAATGAAGCCACAGCAGAAGGCCTTCACTGCCTGCAGACAGCTCAGCAAAGTGTAACTGATTAAATCAGGTTGTTCTTTTACTGTTATTTATTAAATAAAATTACAATCTACACTCTAAACTGCTTTCCTGGATATTAAATATTCTGTCGGTTCATTTCTAATAAGGTGGAGAAATTTTGGCAAAATGAATTGGTTTATTGCAAACAGGCGTCTTTTTTCTGAATTAATACATCTGTTGTCATCCATTTTCACTGCCACACAATCAACTGTCATGGTCACTTAATGTCCTCCAGTAAACGCGTTGCTTCCCTCTGCATCTGCAAATTCAATTTACTTCTGAATCACGCTGCTGTGTTGTTGTTGTTTTTTTTATTTTAGCAAGGTTAAAGAATGATAATCAGTTATCCTTTGAGGCAGTGTTTATAAATGTGAAACCAATTTGGTGTACCCATGTTGAATCGTTTGCGTTAAATTACAACCACATCCTCTTTCCTTCCAGGAACTGAAAAGCACCTTTGTTGAGCTGAAACAGAGGTCAGTGACTGAGTGGAGGAGGTAAGATATCAACTCAGTTTATGTGGATAAAAGTCTGACGTCATAACTTTCTGCTAACCTAAAGCTACAATGCAGTTTAGCTCCTACCACCAGTATGCAGGGTGCGCTTTGCTGTTGCTTCTATCAGAAAACCATTCATCAGTCACACTGTTCCTCACTCAAGAAAATCATCTCATCTCTCACCTCTTTTCTTGCTGACTGAAACCACAGTGGTGGAGAGTGGATTATTACTGGAAAGAGGACTAGCATGACTGGAAAAAAGCTGGTCATTAGTCAGCGAGCAGATTTTATAGCTATTGTATTATTTCTGGACATTACTGATTACCTCCACCCAGCACCCTTTCACAATAAAACTACAGGGAAGATGAAACATTAATATAACCCTGGCAGAATATGATGTTTTTTAATGTAGCGCCTTTACTGTGGCAATTTTAAAAATTGTCTGCATTAAAACAGTGGGAACTGTTCTGATGGGGTTATGATTCAAAAAATCCAGTCTGAGTAACAGAGTAAAGGAATAATTTGGATTATCTGGTAGTATTATGTGCTCACCCATAATCAGTGTATTATCTACAGTAGATGGTGGTCGGCATGACCCCACTTTGGAGAAGCAGCAGGAGGACCAGCATGGAAGATAAGCAATGAACTGCTGTGGACAGGGTCAGCAACAAAAGGTACTTTAGCCACTTTAAGAGGGTCCATGTAAACAAAATCAATATCAGTTTAAACCGCTGCCATACAAGTCAAATATTTCTCTTTCTGAACCACCCAACTTCTACAGGCCAAAGAAGTAATTTTACCTTGAAGAACACAGGAGTTGCTGGTCAGCCTTGATTATTACTCGGTTTGTGTTATTGTGTGACTTTGGTGAATCCAAACTATCACCAAAGTCACACAATAGCACAAACTAACAGATCAAGGCAGCTGTAGACCATCATCTCCTGTGCTCTGTTAGGTAAAATTTGCCTAAAGAGAGTGTTATTTGGCTTGTAAAAATATCCCAAATATAGCGTACACTTAAACTGATATTGATTTTTTTTTACAGTCTAAAATACATTTTGTTGCTGACCCCGTCCACAGCAGCACACTGCTTAACTTTTTACTGGTGCTCCTCTCTGCTCCTCCAAACTGGGAGTATTTCGACCGCCATCTACTGTATGTAATACACTGACATCTGATAATCACCTCATACTATCCCATATCAAATAATGCAAACTCTCCCTTTAATGTGTGTAAAGGCTTATCAGACTCATTGTACAATGGTTTGTGACACGCACAGACGGCATTTTACAGCTCTGGAATGGCGGCAACTATTTATCTATCATGACAATCATGAGGTAAACAGCAGAAATACACAATTAACATTACAAAATCATCTACCTAGAAGATGATCTTGCATGTATTTGATTGGGCAATCTAGCACCTCGCCGGATGAAGAGATGTTGCAGCAAAAGTTGAGCCTGGTTCAACATTGTTTTGCTTCCTTACACAATAGCACTTAGCATTAAGGTACAGAAAAATGATAAAGTCCTCGCAATATGCAGGCTTATTTTCACCAGTATGACAATGTTCTCTTTTAGCATGCAGACTGGTTGGTCTCATCCTGTCTATGCCAAACTCAGTTTGCAGGCCTCTAGAGAGGTTGTAATGCTTTTTCCTTCACTTCACAACCATGTATTGTCACCAATTATGCTGGGATAACCCAGACAGAAATAATTCCTGCGTGAATTATATTTCTGCTGCTGGTACAGGCTATAGCTGCACCCACAAATGTACAGCGCTGTTGTGCTCTCCATACGTATGAATCACTTTGATTATATAGACAAAGACAAATATCAGGCTGTAAAAGCAGCAATAAAACTGCTTCCTGTCAGCTTTCAGCATATGCCAGAGTGTGATGAGAACGAAATGTGAGCAGATGATAATGAGAGAGAAAAGCCTCAGTTATATGTCAAACCGCAGACTGCAGTGTTATTTGCAGAAATGTGTTGTAAAAAAAGGACAAAGAGAAGGGCGAAAAGCCTGTCCCACATGATTATATATTAAATCTCATTGTTCAGATTTTGCTGAGTTTAAATGATATGTTAGGCTTTAGTGTTAGGCATTAGGTGGTTACATCCAGCAGGTATTCTGGTTATTTTGGCTGATTAGACAGTGCTAGATATTACATGCGGTCATCAGACTCTGAGTCTCATTTTGACATGTTGCTGTGGGAGAAGGTGTAAATACTAACTGAATCATGGCTGAGCCCTCGCACTTGAATAGCACAGAACCCTCGGTAACGTTATTACTAACACCTGTGCTCTTCCTAACAAGTTGAAATGTCTGCTGTGAAGAAGGTCTGCTCTGTAAGACACTCTTGATCTGAGCAGGTCTTCACTCTGGGAAGGGCTGATTAGTTGAGTGGGTTGTTGATGTAGATTATTGTCCCACAGCAAAAAGCATTAAGAAAATGAAGAAGCTCACAGCTGCAAATCATTAGAATAGATTGTGAACAGTGGAAAGATGGATCCAGAAAAAGTTTAGAAACAACAATAACAAAAATTAGATTTTTCTTTCTCTCTGTTAATTATAATTGGCTGTAGTTTTCCAGATTTGCAGTTTGTCTGACATTTGGTAGTTAACATATTGTATATTCTGTTATTATAAATAAGATAGATAGAATAATAATTATTATTATTGTTATTATTATTATTATTATTATTATTATTATTGTTGTTGTTGTTGTTACAAAGTACTACAAAGGAAGATTAATGAGAAAACTTGTTGAGCTGTACATGAGCAGTGCCACCAAACAAAGCCATGTGATGTACAGCAGCACAAACCGTATCCATTGCATTGCCATGGGAACCTCAGTTGCTGATGCAGAAAATCTTTCTATCCTGTTTGCTTGAGGTTGTATTAACACTATAAATTTTACACAGCATATCATCCACAGAATGACAAAGCAATTACAGACACTTTGAATGATGTTTTTAAGCTTGATCCTGATTAGCCGCCAAGTCCACTTTACACTGCTGGGACTGCAGCTCAGAACACTGATTAGAAAATTGATGACTCCCATTTATCACGGATAACACTCACTCAGAATAATCATCACAGTTTGATTTGGCCAAAAACTAAAGTGGCTTCCAAGTGTCATTCATTATGTGTCAGACTGATAAGATCATTTAAATTTGTTGTGTCAAGTTTAAAGTTAAATGTGCAGTTGTGTGCAAGAAATTCTCTCATTTTATTTGCAGCAGCAGTGTTGGTTTTTTACCATGATATATTTTTATAGTCTTCATAGCTCTCTGTTAATAACCTGTTTGTCTTGAATGAAATAGGCATTACACAGTCGGTCCATTTTCTGCAAAAGAAGAGTCAAATGATGCACCACATGCCCCTTTTTATATGAACATGTGCAGATCCCGAAGAAGAAACCCTCAGTTAACAATGCGAGTTGATAAGCACTGTTGTGACACTCGCTATCTCTGACTGGGGTTCTGGATTTTGTCGAGCAAATTCAGGCAAAGAAAGCCTGGATGTGTTGAGCTTCCTTCATAGCACAGTCCTCACGAAATGGCAGCCAGGAGCAATAAAAACGTAAAGCCACACAATATAAAGTAAGCTCTTACAGCTGGTGAGAAATTAACTGTGTCCCATATAATCAACATGCAGCATGGGTTAAAAGGACAGAAGCCTCATGCTGGGTATAAGTAAAGCTTTTATGTAGGAAATTTCTGATGTTTGCAGTGAAAATATTCCAAACACTAGATATGTGCCTGATGTCATACTAGCAGTTCAATGCAAAATGTCACTCATAATAAGATATGTTAATGCAAGAATTAGAAAGTATTATTGATCAGCCGCAGGGGATCATGAAACGAGATTCTGCACACCTGTTTGTGGAAAGAGTACTGAAAATCTCCAAGTGATGTAACATTACTAAAATATTATTCAATTACAAGTAAAAACACTGGTGTTTGAAATTACTCTTAGAAAATGTGCAAAGTATTCTCCTAAATAAAACTACTCAGTGAGTTTTTGTTTCTCCAAACCTTCTATCTAAATTACTCCCAACTCCTGCACTATTCTGGTCAGTATGAGTAAAAGTACTGAACACACTTGATTACAGTAATTTCAGTATTTGTAATTAATTACTTCCACCCCTGCCTGTTTGAGATTTGAAGTTCAACAGCATGACACATTTTCTTTTCAGAGCTGTCTGCACCTCTATCAGCTACTTAGTCCCACAATGAAACTCCAAAGTCATGTTACAGTTATCAACAAACTATTGATCATAGATCCTCACAAACTTTGGTGCAATTCATTCAACAGCCACAGTGTGAGCTATTTGACCTTAAAATAAGTGTCTCTTCCTCACATGCAAAACTATTCACTGTAAAACCCAGGGCTCTGACCACATAATGAATCTTTTACATGATACTGCTATGAAACAGAAGGGTACACACACAGGGGCTCCATTCCATTTAGTGTAGGAGAGTCTTTCTACTGAGCCAACATGCATAATAGCAACACCCTAACTTTGTCTGACCTGAATGGAACAGAACTTTACCTTAACATCAGTCACCGGTGTTTTCCCTACTCTTTCATGTCAAAGTGGCTGCTGCGAAAAAGTTCTATTACATCCAGACAGGAGCTAACAGAGAGGCTTTCCTCTTGGGATATTTATCATTTTTCAAGCATTACTTTTCGATTCCTGCAGTTTATGGCACAAACACCATGCCCTTGATCTCACCGTAAGCTCTCAGTCATTCTGGAAGTCATTCTCCCCTCTACCTGTGTGCCTGTCATACATAATGACATAGCTCAGAAATCCAGCCTATAATGATATTAACGGTGTTTAGCCTCCACGAAGCTAACAGGAGAGATGATAAAGCACAGTCTGCACACACCCACACAGTCCTGAGAAGAGGTCTAATCAGCCTGCATAAGTGAAAACATCTGTGTGGGTGTCACAGCTGTGCAGGGCCTTTAATGTCAGAGTACAGTGAGACTGCAGGGAATACAGGTAAGCAAACGTCCTCCTACTGTAAGTATATAAAGATAAATGGCTGTTAACAAAACTCTGTGTGTGTACCTGTAAATTGTCCATAAAGTATAATCATTCTTTGTATGTATGCATGGCTGCTGAGTTAATTTTAATTAAGTCAGTGATGTCGTCAGGGTGTCAGGATGCATTCCATTCGCCTCATATTTCCTGTGAAGTGGACTACACTGGGCGTTCTGCAATGATAAAAAAGTGCTACCAGAACCATAAAGGGTTATTTGGCTTGTTCCCTTAGGAGTCCTGCTAGAACTGTTTATAATGGTGCCGCTTAGGATGCTCTCAGAGAGTTTGAGGAATCTTTTTAGGTCCAGACGTGAGTGTATTTTGATTGGTCAACACATGAGCCAATACAGCACCAGCAACCACCATGTTGTTGCTGCATTGCATTGGCTTTTGTGTCTGCCATCTTGTTTATTGTTGTCATAGTAACAGTTGTTGTTGTATGTCGCCCAGAAGTGACAGTTGCTTTACCAGCCGCCATCCCCTTAAGTTTCCTGTTGACAGTGTGAATACAAACAGAAAAAAAAGTCCCTGAAGGTGTGTAGTTCTTAAGGAACTCTGTAATGGGTAATTCCTCCTTAAAGAGTCCTTAGAACGGTTTGGACCGAACACACCTGCAGAGGGTTATACCTAGAACCATCGGTAAAAGGGTCCATCCTGAACCTCCTATGGGAGGTTCTGAAGGAAAACAATGGTTCCACCCAGAACACTCTCTGGGAGTTCAAGGCAGAACTTCTCCACCTTCTAAGGGTGCTACCAAGAATCCTATGGAGAACCCTTTTATATTCCAGTGTTTTTACTTAGAACCCTTCTATATCACGGTACAAAGAACTCTTGACGAAAAAGTTGTTGATGAACTTTGTCTTCCAAAAAGGGTTCTTTAGATGAAAAGATTTCATAATGAAAGCAGTCCCAGTCCTGCAAAGAACCCTTGATGAAACATTCCCTCTGAAGCAAATGGTTTTGGGTAGGATCTCAGCCTTTCAGGAAGAACCCTTTCTGCAGCCCCTGTTTCCAAAAGTGTAGGGAGCAGAAAAGGCTCAGTTCAAAGAGAACTGTGAAATGTGTAGGGAGGAACTAAACCACAGTTCCTCACTTTGCTGGAAGTTGACGAGTAAAGTTACCCAGCAGTCACTGCACCAAAAACAAACAATGGATCTTACAGAGAAGATTATAAGTAATATAGGAAATTTATTTATTTATTATAGTTATTTATTTTCTCATTTACATTTCATATTTCTCTATAGTTTATATACGTCTGTGAGTTTGTCATCGTAAGTAACATTAGTCATTATTATCAAGTATGACATAATTGTCATTAAATAATCAACATAATATGACATGATAATCTGTAAATCTGTGTAATTTTGATCTCTTTAGGAATAAACAGCTTGTAAATGGATCAAATCTCATTTATTCACAAGTAACACACATTTCAACAGAATAATTTTATATCAGCTTTGTTTTGTTTGTTTTGTTTCGTTCATTATTTTATTTCAGAAGAATAAAACTTCCACAGTTGCAGCAGAATGTATCCAGATGCTTCACATTACCAGGGTAATGCAGGGAGGACAGATGTGTGTGTCTGTGTAGGTGATGTTACAGGGATTTCCGAATGGAGAAATTTATTCACGGGTCAAGTTCCCTCAACAACATTCCCTGAAAAGGGAGCAGGTAGTAGAACCGTTTATGTATTCTGTGAAATGGAAGGCATCTTCAGTTAAATAATCTTCCTATAATAGACATGAATGCTGGTTCCAGCCCCCTCTGACGGTCACTGTATGTAAATCAGATGTGCAGCTGATTACAGAAATCCTAAAGCTCCACAGTGCAAGTTGATTTTTCACCATGAAATTACATATTATACATCACCTTTAGTGTGTGTAGGAGGGTGTTATATAAATGTAAGTGCAGGCACGTGTATGTTGGTCTTGAAAGGCTAACTAGAATAACAGCAGTCACACAAAGAGGCTCTGATAAAATCAGTCTCAATAAGAACTGCAAGCTTTCAGTGTTGTACAATATATGCTCATGTGTAACACTCATGTAAAATGTATACAGATGGATGCACTCTACAAAAACATTCTCATAGAGCATTACAAAACAAATAAGCTGAGATATATTATCACAAATTAGTTTACAGTATAAAACTGAATCTCTCCTGCTGAAGGAAGGTATCATAATTCTTCTGCAACAGCAAACACAGGGGAGAGAGACTGAACTTTGCATTGTTTAAGCACTTTATCTCAGCTGTCTTCATTTAGCAACACAGCTCACCACAAAACACCTTATTTTCTAATTTATGATGCAATTAAATAATAAATCTAACATTATTTCCACATTCATTTCAGAAAAGCAAAGAGGGAAGCAGACCGGATTCTGGTTTCCGTCTCTGAAAGGATGGAGTTTTTAACAGATTGAACACATATTGTGCTTTTTTGCAAGAAACATTTCCGGATAATGTGTCCAGATCAATACTTCAGCAAGGTGCAGAAACACAAACAAAGGCCAAAGAAAGTGCCTACGAAGAGACTCACATTTTGTGCATATTTCTTTTTCTTGTTTTGTGCTGAGGTGAATATTGTATGTACTTTTTTCTCTACTTTATTTATTTAACAGTTAAAGCTATGTTTTTAAGTAACAATAAAAAAATGATAATGATCATCTATGATACAGTGTTATAGTTCATGTCCAACCTTATATATATTGTTTAAATTAGCTCCACCTAAATCAACTGCAACCTTAAAAGCTTTGATGCATATGCAGTGATTGTTTAACAGAAAACCTTTTTTCACAGCCACTGTATTGAAATAGTAAGGAAAACACATGCAGGCTGTAGCAATAACACCAAATAAGGCTCCAAAAATTGAAAAGGATGCACAGTTTCCAGTATTCAAGTCAACATTGTTGTCATATACTGTCATTAGAGTTGATTATATATTGTGATTATGGCCACTTTAAGTTAAAGATCTGAATAGTTATTTCATCACTGGCAGAGGATTAAAAACAGTCACCTTTTCTTTCTGGCTCAATCCACAAGGCCCCAGTTTGTAAATAAGGCTACAGGAACATGCTGGACCAAAGCAACACGAAATCTGCAGATGAAGACTGATCTGATCGTGCACGACTGTCTGTCTGCAGACTGCATGTGTGCAAAATCTTACTCTCTTATTTACCTCTGCACAAATACAGTTACAGCCATCAGAGCCAGCAAGGCCGTTTTAATTGGCTGGCGTGTCTCCATTCAGTTTGACCAGATTCTCACACAGACTCACTCGTCTTCTCTGGATAAAGGTTGATTTAATTCTACATCTCCAGCAGTTTCTGATGTGAACTCAAAACACTCCAGATAATGAAACATACCAACACGGGTCATCCGCCCCTTCTACATCCCTCTGAATAGTATGGTTATGTATCCATGGAAACAACATGCTGCAATCTCCCAAGCTCTTTTCCTGTTTTCTTAATATGAAGCTGATTTTTGGGCGGCGTTGTGTTCTGTACAAGTGTGTCATGGGACGTGTGGCTTGATAAACATGTCAGATAATAATAATAATAATAATAATAACAACAACAACAACAACAACAACAACAACAACAACAACAACAATAATAATAATAACAATAATAATAATAATAATAATAACAATAAAGGTAGTAGTAGTATTACCAAACTCAGCACACACACGCACACACACACACACACACACACACACACACACACACACACACACACAGCCAACACCTCATCTCGTTTTGTCAGATCTGTGGACATGTCAATCTGTCCTGTGGCTGATTGGAGCTGACACCGAGGAGAGATGAAAAGCCCAACAGAAAGCCTGGTTACATTTCCAGCAGGTAGAGAAGTCAATATCTACTCCTCACTGTTCTTCATTACTTTGTCACTTTCACTTCCTCTCTTTTTTATTTTTCCTCACTGCATGAACATATTCATGAGCCCTAGGCGACGGCTGGGGTTAATAATGGAATAAAACTGCAGTTCAAGAAAAATGTTCTGCCTTAAAAACTTTATTTTGAAAGCACATGTTTTATTGTATGGTACGTTATACATTCTGCATGACTGTATTAAATAAAAATAAACTGCAGTAGTAGCTTTCCAGCTTTTTTCTTATTACTGTACTACACTTTTTGAGTTCTTTTTGAGTTAGAGAAAACACTGCATCAGTGTGGATATATTAGCCAAAAGTCATTTCACAGCACCCCTCCATTTTCTGATATACTGCAGCAAAAATATTAATTTATTAGATTAAATCCAGCAAAACATGCGACTTAATAAACACTTTTGCTCCATATTTACAGTCATCCCCTCTGAGTTCACTGCAGCTTGCTTCTGTTCTGCTGCAGCGTTTAGATTTATGTTGATTCAGAATGTTTTTTTTTTTATTCAAGAAGAGGAAATACTCAAGGATGTCAGATTGTACTTAAGCACATAATGATGATTAAGTGTTTCATCTGTATACAATTATTATATTTATTTTGGACACATTTTCAGAAATGTGTTTTCATTTTAGTGACAAAAAGGTCATCAGACAAATTGCCCTCATTCATTTTAAAGAGGGAACCGTGTAAATACAGGACAGTGACAGGATAAATGGGCTCATATTGCGATCACAAGGGCACTCTGACTCATGCATATATTAATTCAGATTTATGAGTACATCTGTGCAAAGTTTTATGGTTGTAGCCTTTTGTTTAAGCTAACAGCCAAATTGATTTTTCCATTCAACTTCCAATATGTTGAATGCATTAATGATGATTAATGATGATGATAAAACATTTGCACTGCTGACAACGTGAATCCATAACACTGTGTAAGAGTCACAATGTCTTTGTTGAAGACATCTCAGTGAATCATGAAAATGTGGCAACTTTTTTTTTGCTAAAACTTTCTTCAAGTTTCTGTAAAACATTTCACATTTAAAACCCACAAGCTGCCGATTCCACAAAATGTGAATTAGTCTGGAATCTCCTAGTTCATTTTCAACTTCCAAGGGGCATTATCAACACATGCAGGCCAACATGCCTCTGATCACTGGATAGACCAGACCAGCCAAATGTGTGAGTGACACATGCAAGTTGGCATGATTGCTTGGTCCATTTTCAAGCAGGAAAAACTGGTGGCTTGGCAACAAACTTTCTCAAATTACAGCTAAACAGTTCACTAAAATGTGTTCAGTAATATATTCTTGATTCATATTTGATCATGACCAACAGTTTTATCTGAGTTTCCTGAGACTGGTGAGTTACACTTGAAACATGTTACTTTTCAAATCTGGACCGGTAAGACTTTTTTGCCAGTCACCATATCAAACACACCCTATGTTAAATAAATGGATTGATTGTCCCCAAGAGATCCAGGTGGAAATCCCTGGTCAGATTTCCAATCTGGCCAAAATAATGGAGGCCAGACGTATCAGCCAGAGCAGATGAAACATGAGCTTGCAGACTTGTCTGCTTCAGGCAGGCTAGAATTTAGGCAGAAATTGCTGTAAAATAAAATTCTAATAATTAGTGAACATGTAAGCCTGACTAATACCTTAGTTTATGATTAGTTTATTAGGATTCCCATTAGATAACTCCATGACATCAGCTAGTCTTCCTGGAGTCCAACTCAGGTATTATAAATTTACAAAACATTAAATACATGCAGCAACAACACAATACTTTACAAACAACATGAAACATGTGGGGTTTGTTCATACGGTTATTTGAGGGTAAAATAAGGGGCAAGTGAAGGGACAAACATAACTACTTCTAGCATAAATGTATCTTAAAAATTATATTTCAATCACTGAAAATGGAACTGTGCTTTGAAAGCTGCACTAATCAATATGTTTATATTACAATGGATCAAATGACCATATAAAATGAGACCCACAGATTATTATCACCCAACTTTATAGTTCCCCTCAGCTCTACAGAGCATTTTAGTGTCTTGTTTTGGATTTCTTTAATATTCTGGGATTCACCAATCTCACCAGTTGTTTTTTCTGCAGTAGGTACGTCTTTATAAAACAGCTTGTGATTAAATAAATAACTAGTATGTGGAATTTATCAACAACATATTTACTGTTCTAGTTGGATATTTAATAAAAATTTACTATACCAATTTCATGTGCTAAAACTCTCTTGTTGATCTCTGATAATTATTTATCAGCTAAAGAGACAGACACTTTCTTCAGGTGTTGGTGGAGACCAAAAACAGAGCAAAAAGTAAAGTGAAAATTTGACTCAGCTTCTTTCTGCAACCAGGCATGACTCCAGATGAATGCTAATGGGTAAACAGGCAACATGTTCACCATATAATCTTTATAATGTGATAATATATCATTGCTGTGTTTGCAGCCTGTTTTAGTATATAGTTTCAATATATTTCATTCATGTGGTAAAAGTTAAAAAAGATATGATAGACAAAGAAGATAAAATAGATTGATTATCCTCTTCTCTGTGACCCTCTCACCGTTCAGTCATGCAATTTTAAAAAATAACAGAAAGTAAGCATCATGTTCTTTTTCCTGGAGCACTTACAGTAAATACCTGCCTCAGTTTTAAAATATGTTGGCAGGACATGACGCAGGCTTTTATGCTGTGTGGGAGAGTCTTTTCATCACTGTGGCATCTGGGTCATTACAGGCTGAAGTCAGCAGCTACGGTTGTCAGGTGCAGAGTCATTTTGTACAATACAACCATCACACAGTGTCTGAGATTAGAGAGGAACAATAAAAACGGAAGGAGAGAAGGACATACAGAGCACCCAGAGAATATAATGACAGACACACAGTGAGATGCATGGATGTTTCAGTGAAATCTAATAGAGTTTTCCCGGCACCTACAACAATGTCGTCCCTATATGGACCAACAACATCCCTTCACACACACACACACACACACACACACAGATACAGACACACACGCACGCAAGCTGACTGTGTTCCAGGAAAACAGCTTCAGGGAGTCTCTCCTAATCACCTACGCAGCCAAGCTGAAGAGATGAGGGTAATAAAGCCCAGAGGATGCTGACTCATTTTATTGATGAACGTACACACACACGCACACGCACACACACACACACACATGCACACAGACAAACAATACTAAGAGCTTCTGTCTTTGCTTCTGTTATTGCTGATATTTAATCAACATGTTTTTGCCTGCTCATCTGAACCGCTGCAGTTGAAGGTGTGCAGGAGATTTTCATTGCTGTCCCAGCAGAATTATTTGTGAGTACAACAGAGGTGTAAACTTGGTAGGGAAAAGGAGACTGAGTGCTTATGTGAGGAGAGGTCTGAGGAGAGGAGACTGTCAACAGGATGCAGACTTTTCTACTTTAAACTATTTTCATTGGTCAGTTTGTGAAAATCAGAGGTGATCAAATACCAGTTTATAGAGATTCAGTCACATCAGGTCACTGCAGCACTGGTTTTCAGAAAGACAAATAAATACAACAATGTGGGGTTCTTACATGTGCTGGACATCCTTAAAAAACACTCGAGTTTTAATGCAAGTTTTCAAGTTTTCAAAAGTGCTTGTAAAATGCTTGAAATTGTAATTGTATCACTTTCATAATAAATCACTCTCTAAGTGAAAAGTCTGCATTTTAGATAAAGAAATAAAACAAGTCAGAGAGAGCCTGATTGCTTTTGCCTTTCACACAAAATCAGAACAACTCTGCTCACCTCTCTCGCTGCTGATCTGTCTTTGCTGAGGTGTGTCCTCTGATGGCACAGTGAGTGTGAAGCTGACCGACAACAATATACCAGGAGACTGCTGTTTCAATGAGCATGATGACAAAAAAGAAAAGGATTTTATTGAACTTGATGTTATTTGTCTGATAATTTTCTGAGTGATTATTTTATATTGTCTACTTACAGACAAGGGACATCTTTTTTTCATTACAAAACATAATTTTTGTTGCTCATAGCACAATAACATCTGATGTAAAAGACAGATTTAGTAGCATCTGGTCTTGAACACACTGATTGCAAACACCTTGTCTCACTCTCCCCTTCCAAGCGTGTAGGAGAAACTAAGGTGGCCATGAACCCGTGAAAAACTTGAAAGTCCGTAATTAGAGCCAGTGATTGTTCTTGTTTTTTTTTTTTTTTGGGGGGGGGGGGGGGGTTTGTTCTGGGCTACTGTAGAAACATGCTGATGCAACATGGTGGCCTCTGTCTGTGTTGTGGCAGAAAAATCTACACCTGATGTTTAAAGATAAGAGATACTGCAAATTTTAGTAGGACAAGTATGTAAAGTGAAATTATGCCTGAGAACTAGCCGAAATCTACAAAGACCGGACACATCAACAACAAACTGCACAGATTATTTTCTGTCTTTGACACTCAGGAGGGAGCACAAACCTCATGAGTAAATGCATCACTGATCAGTAACCACTGGAGTTCTGGCAGTAGATGCTCCCACAAATCCTGTGAGACCACAGCTTGTCATTTGTTCATGTACCAAAACAAACATGGACTGCAACTGGCAGCGTGCACTATCTATATGCAGAGCAATGCACGCCAAAAAGAGTTAAAGTGAGATCCTCGATGGGGAGCGTGGAGTGTCACAGTTCACACCTTCACAAGTCTAATTTTGGATTTCACAACTCCACTGTGTTGAAATAAGTGAGGATGGTATAGATTTTTAATCGTAACTGCTTTGACCATATGGTCTGTGTGTGTGAGTCTGCTTAATGTGTCATTATGACAATGATCACAAAACTAAATCTGAAGATCTGCTCCAGATGGCACAGGCCTGAAAAAAGAACTCTTTCTCCCTCCATGATTTCCTCAGTGTTGCACTGTGGCTTTTTGTACTGTTGCAATAATTCATCCTCAGTTTCTTTTTTTTGTCCCATTAGTAATTTCATATTATAGGTACATCTTCTGGATTTACTGCTTCACATGACATTTGAAGAGGTACACTGGCATTTAGGAGATCTCAAAGACATTTACCGTCTAGACGAAGAGGTCTCAGTAATATTTTCATTTATCATTTTACTTTTTAGCCACCTTGGCCAAATGGCAATTCCCATTGGTCAGTTGGCCCACAACTTATATATGTCTATAACTACTGGATGGATTGCTGTTAGGACAGATGGACTTTACAGATGGTAAACATTATATCTGCTAAACAGCAGCATGTTAGCAAAGTCATTCAGAGTGTATTCACATTATTTTTGAATTGTGGCCCATATTAGATCCCTGTGAGCAGGTCGCAGTGCTGAACCCACATGCACAAAAGAACAATAATGGTGTCCTTTAACTATTGCGGGGTGCTGTAGGATTCTGGCTTGTGACATTAAAATGCACAGCTGATAGGCTGAGAGATGGACCCATTTGCATAATTTCCCCATGATGCATTGCAATACTCTATGAACACCTCAGGTTGAACTCCAATACTGATTTTAAATTCAGTCAGCTCCATCTTCATTTATAAGTTTCATTTATAAGTTGATGTGCAGTGGAAGTAATAAAATTAATGAGAAGATGATGATAACGGCAACAGCAAGGAGAAAGACAAACAAATTTTTAATTACAGATTTTTGTGGATCAGTGGCTGTTACTTCTGCACTGAGGCATGTGTGGATGCAGATTCAGAGCTGAGAGTGGTGGGACTGATGTGAATGGCTTCACAGAAAGAGATTTCATCCAAAAGATCAGGCTGTCGATGGGCTGCTTTAAAATACATCTGGCAGTGCCTCGTCACAAATATTTCAAGACACCATGAATTTTAATTTGACTGTTCACACTTGAGGTCACATTCCAACAAAATTAAACCTGTATCTGATTCAGGATCATATATGAAAGCGGTCCAGATCTGATTTGAAAAAATCGGATTCCATGTAACTTGTGCTGTTTACACTGTCATGACCAGAAGAGATCTGGTTCACACAGGAAAAAAAAAAAAATCTGATTTGGCCCATTTTTGCCAACATTGTGAACATAGCTTTGGTTGTTGTGTTTCATCTGCGTTGACCTCTGTCCTCCACTGTCCTAAAGACATGTGGTCATCTTCTTACAATAGTTAATCAATCCAGAATTTAAACTCAAGCTTAAATGACTCCAAAGCAGTCCTTGCTGCCTGATTAACTGCACCAACTTAATGTGAAAGTGACAGATCAGTTAAGAGGTAAACACACTAATCTGTGAGCAGTTGTTTGCCACAACAACCCCTCTTTCGTTTACTGCTGCTCAAGCGTTGCATCTAATTATTCAGTATGGAAGTATTGTTATGTTGTTATGTGACATTCATCTTTTTGTGTTGGTGGAAAACAAGATGCATGTTGTTTCTTCATCCACAGTGTATACAGTTTTCACTTTAGTAATCTCACTGTAAACATGCATGGAACACAGCCATTCAAAGTCACTGGAAACAACAATAAAAATAACAAATCCAAAAATTATTGTTGCAATTTTCAGTTATTAGCTAAGATTTCTAAAATATTCTGTCTGTTTTATTGTTGTGCAGCTGACAGAAGGGAAAAAAGATTTAGCTGAGACACAACAAAGGCCTTTAATAAATATTCTTACTTGAAAAAAAAAAAGAAACAATAAAACAACACATAAAAACTGTTGTGTTTATGCATCATGAGTCCTGTGTGGTGCTGTGTTTAGTTACTGGAGAAATACACCAAGCAGCTCAGTTAAAACAGATCCTGCATTAATATTATACAAGATGATGTTTAGCAAATTCTCTCCTGCATCATCGTCAGTAAAACTGACAGTAAGGACTGTGTGTAAGACAATATTTTAATAGCTAAAAATTTCAGTAATGCATAAGTGATGCAATTAAATATGTTAATAAGTCACCAATAGATTTTTATTTTCCACTATGCCATCAGCAAACCAGTCATCTGTAATTAAAGAAGTTAATAACTAATTAATAACCAGTCCTTTCAATAAATGTTAAAGGAACACTTTGTCAATTTATAAACTATGTTAAACATTAAACTATTTTCTCATATTCTTTCCAAGTGTTCGATGAGGAGATCAATACTAATATCATGACTGGTAACTATTTATTGACTGGGTGCAGTGACCAGAAGTCTTGACCTGTTAGGGCGAGACGAATTACAGCTTTATTCATTCCTCTGGTAAATGAGATTTGGGACCAAATAAGGTCACCTGCGAGGGTGTTCAAAGGCATTAAATGTTCAACGTTTATTACTTCATCAGGCTGTTTCTCACCTGTTTCCAGACTTTATGCTAAGCTAGCATAATCTCGCTCCATACCTGACACAGAGACATGAAAGTGGTACTGATTTTCCATCTAACTCTAACAACTGTTCCTTTAATAACTTAGAATGAATTTAGATTCTCTGCCATGTTTTCTGCAAATTAAGTTGTCAAACTGACAATTTCTTGATTAAACAAAGAGCTAAAATGACGAACAGGGAACTGGGGCCCAGAATCTGTCAGGGGCCCATGTGCGCTGCCTCCGTGGCAGAAAGAATAGTAGAGCTTACTCAGGCAGGAGTTTGGTGATGATAAAAGTAAGAAAAACACAGTTTCATTTCAGTTCAGTTCAATTCAGTTCATCTTCATTGTCATTAGCACAATGTGAAGGCAGGTTGAATGTTTGACAGACAGCACAGCATCGGCAGCAGCACACAATGGACAGTGCAATTTTTGTGTTTTCTGTTGGGATCATTTTTCCACACTTTCAATCTGCAAGATCCCAACCACACTTGAGATCCAAACACGTTTTCTATTAATTGCCTATTATTGATCTACAAAGCATTCTTCATTTCTTTAGCTACCTTTAAAGTGTCCAAATCAAATCAAAAATTCATATTTCTCCTCTGGCCTGCAGTGCTATTCATCCAGGACTGTTTTTGTGTGAGTTGTGAGAGATTTCTGTCTTCTCTGCAATATAATGAGATACTAGGAAGAAAGTAGCAGAAGTCTGCAGGTTTTTATTACAATCCAGAAAAAGTCCCTCTGCTACTGTTGTTTCAGAAAAGATCATCCAACTTAAGCAGATGTCTACAGGTCAACCCTCGTTCTTTCACTTCTTCAAAGACTGTGTGGTGTGAAGACGACAAACCCGGCAGCTCAGTCTGAGGAGTGTGAAAGGTCTGATGTACAGATGTGCTTCTGACTGACTGGGCCTGTGGGGATTTCTGAGCTGAGGGGCTGCAGCTGGCCTCTGTGAATGATTTACTCATTCCCAGCATCCTTTGCGAGACATGTTTCCCTCATGAAGTAGTTAATTAGTTTGTTAGGAGTTAGAGAGACTGTTGCAGTGGATGCAGAGGCAGTCGCGATGATGGCTATCGACTCAATCCCACCTCGGCTCCGAACTCCCAGCAGAACGCCAGTCTGTCACGCTGGCGACAACCTCGCCACGAGAGGTTTCTCACGATTGCCTCCCTAGCCCTCTCGTCTCTTTCCCCCTGCTCTGAGTGGGCAGACAGGACTCAGAGGAAGATCATCCCTCTGGTTTTAATTAGGCTTTTTAATTACAGAGTGGAAATGCTTGTCACGGTGGCTTGCTATGCTGAGGTAACAGCTGAGCAGAGGCGATAGCAAAGGGAGAGTAACTGTATCACTGAACTAATAGATCGCTTGTTTTGTTTTGATGAAAAGACTTGGAAAAATCAATTCACTGCAGTCTAGGATGACTGAGGGGTCCTTAAGGGTAACAGAAAGGTAAAGGTAAAAGTCATTCTTTTACTTAATATCTGTGCTGCCTGTTTTAGAAGAAAGAAAAGTCCCTGAGGGGGAACAGTAGAGTACCTGACCCCTTCACTTTACCACCATCTCTGGCAGTGTCATGGGCTTTTAGTCATGCCTGAGTCATACCAGTACATACAACTTGTTCTAATCATGAGCAGTATGTTGCACCAGTAATGGACAGAGTAATTGAGCGTACGCAGGTCAGAAATTGTAGCTCTTAAATACATTTCCTGTCACGGGTGGATTACTGGCATATGAAATTTTCATAACGTGCTCTGTATTTTGCTTTTATGTTGTTTTATTTAGACTGAGGCACAGTCTTTAACATTTGATGATTCATTTACATCAAGTGCAGTTGTGGGGGACTGTAATTGCTTGATGTGATAGTAATTGCACCTTTTTGTGTGAAAGCAGCGCCTCTAAGTTGACTGGTGGTTAATGCAAATTCCAAGGTCTTTGCCAATTTCGTAGTAATAGTGCAGTGCCCAAAACACGCCTGTTTGGCCTCTGGTGTATCTGGAGAACAGCTCATCCAAACACTTCACATTCCTCACCGACTGTATAGGATTACGTTAACATTAAAACTCAAAGTAGATAATGCCTGGTTAGACATAAACAGTGCTGTAGAAAGACAGAGTTAACCCAGCCCTCTCTATATATGGTTTTGCTGGCCAATAAAATAAGCATATTGTAATGTTTTTTTTAACTATTAGAAGCCCAAACCCTATGGCCAGTCAGGCAAACAATTCCTTCATAATGTACATCATAGTGGTGAAAAAGTTTTTCTCATTTCCTATGTTTTGTCAGTGTTTAACCTTCAGTCTGTTGACCTCTGTTGGCCACTGTTGATTCTTGGGTAGGTCACTGTCCTCCAGTTCTGATACAAGTCGAATAAACCTGCTAGAAGGAGCATCCATTTTTCAGGCAGTAATGGTGATTGCCACTTGAGACAGCAGAGCAGACACACCCCCAGCATTTCAGAGCAAAAAAAAAATTATTTTAAATGCCAGTTAGTTTATGGCTGAGACAAACCATTAGGGCTGCAACTAATTTTAATTATCAATTAATCTGGATTATTTTCTTGGTTAACTGATTAGCGGTTTGATCCAGAAAATGTCAGAAAATGGTGAAAAATGTCCCTCACTGTTTCCCAAAGCCCAAGATGATGTCCTCAAATGTCTTGTTTACTGTCAAGTTTACTGTTGTAGAGGACTGAAGAAACCAGAAAATATTCACATTTGAGAACCTGAAATCAGAGAATTTGGATATTTTTTTCTTTAAAAAAAATGACTTGAAATAATTAATTGATGATCAAAATAATTGGCAACTAACTTAATAGTCAATTAATAATTGATTCATTGATTCATTGTTGCAGTTCCACATACCATCATCTTTCCCTAAACCTAAAAACAAGTTGTTTTGTTTCATAACCTAACCAGGTAGTTTGATGCCTGAAGCTAACCAAACTGCAGCTGAAAACTGACAATAAAAAAATAAAAATGTAAATAACATGTACCACTGACATGTCATTTCAGACCACTGTAATATCTTGGAGCCCCACTCTTACTTTTCAGCCCTGCTCTTCTGCAGGAAAGCCGTGTGCTTTGTCTCTGCTTATAGCTAAAATAAGGGGGTTGGGTATGAAGACCTGAGTAGCTCTCATGTGCCCATTTCTACCCAAGTGCAAATAGACTGTGTGTCTGCATGTATGCATCATGGGACAAAGTGCTGTGTTGAGTTATTGGAGGAATACACCAAGCAGCCCAGATCAAACAGATCCTGCATTAATATTTCATAAGAGGGTTTAGCTGCTCGGAGCCAAAATGCTATGTCAGACAAGCAATTATGTTATGTTGTTGCCGATCACTGATATGAGAAAAAAATGAAAGAAATAGGGGTTGTGTCCTGAGTGTCCTTTCAGTCTGCTTCCATCAAAGCGGACAAAGCATCTACATCTACCTTAAAGAATCTCCTGGTGATGTATTTCTGACGACATTACTTTGTTGTTTTGGTAATCTGTTCATAGACGTTATTTTAAACTAATTAGATCTCTGACCAGAACCACTGTCTTTATTTTGATTGCCTATGTTACTTTATGCTGTTTAGGTAGGTTAACTCAGTATATATGAATTATTAGCATTAAAATATCCTCTGTTCTCAGCAGTCTTTGGAGTAGACAGACTCTTAAACCAAACTCCATTCTAAAAGCAGGTGTTTTATGCAAGAGTAATATTTTTCACAGTGAAAACTGTTTGCCACACACAAATATGGGTCCCACAGTCTACCATTTCCCTCTCTGCAGATTGCCTGAAGCCTTCTTTTCCTGTCCTTTACTCTTTGGGGGAATAAAGAAAATTGTACACTGGGGATTTATTTTATTGTTTGACATGCAAAATGTGATGCAGATGCTTTTAAGCACGGTGCCACTAGTTTTTTTTTTTCAATTTGGCATTGGCACTTGTACAGTGCTTGTTTTCACCCAAAATGGACTGTGGACATTCTGACAGCGAGAAGTGATGTATGACTGCTCTCATGCATTGTATCATGTACATTCAAATAATGTGAAGGTCTGGCTTCAAAAAACCTCCTCCTGGCTGTGTCACACTACATCTCTGCTCTGAAGAACTCTCTTTCATTTGTCTTTGTAGCCTTGATGTGATTGTTTGTACTGATGAGAACAGCAGCACACACATTTTCACGGTTTGTCCTCAGAGGTTTTCCTGCTCAGATGTACAAAAGTGACAGAATTAAGAACAGCTTGAGAAAATAGTTTAAATCCTTCATACTTTCACATATCCACATGCTTGGTCAATCCGCTGTAGAAGGACTGACTGACGGAAATTGTCTATTTCGGAAAGTCACAAAAATTGCCAGATGCAGTCTACTGATTTCACGGAGAAAAGGGTGTTTCAGATGGTGTTAGATGATTCTTCAAGCACATCCTGGTGCTGTGTTTTTTGTGTCCACAGTCTCAGAGGTAATTGTGTGCCATGATTTTGCATGGTTTGCTTGTCATTGTCATTTTTGGCAGCATGAATGCAGGTCAGCCAATAAAGGGCAATTCTGTGTATTTATTATTTCCATGTTTGAAATCCACTGTATTAATATTAATATTGTAAATTCATTTTAATTTTAAACATTTTCCGATATTTTGCAGTTGTCTGGATGTTTAGACCAGATTTACAACCATTATCTCTAACCACCTGTTTTCAGTCAATCCTTTTTACACAATACTTTCTGACAAACTCTACTGTGGGTTACAGTAATTTCCTCACAATCTGGTAGCGAGGCAGAAAAAAATTAAGAATTTTGTTGAATTGGTGGAAGTGAGAGAAGAGCTGCCACATTCAGAGGAGGAAAAATTGTACCACTGTTGGTAAAGTATTTTTTTTTTTTACATCGAAAAGGAAATTTCTTCTTGTGTTTTCAGGTGATGGTTTGCCAGAGTTGGAGAATGCATAATGGATGAGAGGGTAAGGAGTGGGTGTTTCAGGTCTCAGGAGCCAGATCATCCAGATGTTGAGAAATGATATTTGGTTTGAAAGAAAGGAGGCTGTAAAAGCTGCTCTGAGGCAGGTAGAAATCGATATATGAGCTGGGTGAGGACTAGGCTGAAGAAAGGGGCAAAAGACGAGCACACTGACAAGAGGAAAAGATGGAAGAGCGTGTGATAAAGGGCACCGACAGGAGAGTGGAAGAGATGAGTGGGAGGTTGAAGCTGCACCAACAACAGATATAAACTTGACTGAAAAAGAAAAAAATAACTCAAACACAATGTCACATAAAATGTGAATACCAGTGAGGCTTTGTATTCTCTACACAACTGGTGCAAACAAAGATGAAGAGGAAACTATAACCCTGAAAAAGAAGAAATAATAACACAACGGCTGCAGTGAAGGTAATATACAATAGAAGAAGAAAAAAGAAAATGTGAATAGTGAAATAAAGATTAACATGAAAGCATCAGCATACTCCTGTTTGTTTATTTTCCTACATAAATCATATTGATTTAACTTTGTTTCAGTATATCTTCCCAGTTTGGGAACCACTGTTGGTATGGGATTTCTAAAGTTATGGTGCTGAAGATTTCAGCTTACTGGTGGTAACAGCTACTATAAAGTACAACACAAGAGCTACTGGTGTATCTTTTTACAGTGTATCTTTAAAGTTGTTTACCTTGCTGAGGAGTTGGAGCTCACTGTGGCTGCTCCTTCTTTCATTACTTCATGTGAAACTTAAAAATGAATGAAAGCTATCCTCTTTTCAAGTTGAATGTAAGTATAATGTATTGAAAAGTATAATGAAAAATGTCTGTCACTTCAGTTCAGTCATTTTTCTTTCTTAAACAGAAAAGTGACTGCAATCGACTTGTTCTGTTATCAAACTTGTACAATTAATATTGAAAGAGAAATGCAATGTACACTTACTGTATGTACTTTGGTCCAAGTAAATGAGAATATTCAGTTGCACTAATAATAACTTCAATATAGAGAGTAACAATATATAGAAAAACTCCATTGTCAAAGTCTTTAGGGTGACCCTTCATATTGAGTACATTGTGTGCTTATGACTTGAGGAGAATGGGGCATAGGTTTGTTTCTGCCTGTACTCACTGCTGTTAAAGCAACTACATTGGATTTAGAAATCCCTCGACGATCAGTAGGCAGCGAGATCTCCAGATGTCTGGTTATCGAGACATGAATTTTGACTGGACCAACCAAAACTTTGTTAAACTTACATCTGTCTGCTACATAACCAGACCATTTAAAGATGATTGCATATGAAATATTGTTCCCAATATGTGAATGTTAGATGTCAGATGTTGCAACTGACCCCAACCCTAAGGGCGTTTGCAACATGTTAAAAATACATCAAACTTCACTCATTAACTTTTGCTTTTTGACTCCTTAATATTCAAGTATTCTGAAAATATTTACTGATTTATAATAATATTTGAATGTTATTTATTTATAACATTTTGTATTTTGGGGAGTTATCCTTTTATGTACCCCTGTTGCAACTGTCCCCAGTCTACCCTACCATATAGGAAGGTAATTACTGAATGTAAATACATTAAATGGTTATCGCTGAAAAAATGGCCTCCGTAAATAGTATCAAAAGCAGGCTCAGATTTAATTAAAATATAAAACTTTAATTATTTCAATAATTATTAAATGTTCAGTGATAGTATTAACTGAGTGTGAAACAATTCATTTAGACCTTTAGAGATCATGTGACCAAACACACATAGGGGGGCGGTAATGTGTGAACAGAGCAGCTACATAATTTCCTCTGCAGGATATAATCGCAGCACCTCCAGCTCTGTTTTTTATTTGACCTTTTGCTCATATTAACCTGCCAAAATTCATTTCCAGAGCGAGTCATAAGTGTCAGAGGTTTCAGGTGAGGATGAGAGGACATGAACAGAGGAAGAGGGAGATATGAGAGAAAGACCTGAAGACCAGAGTGTGAGAGGAGGTGAAAGGATAATGGGCAGGAAGAGAGGATGGAGAGAAGGGGAAAAGGACAATTATTAGTTTATTGATGTGTTGTACCCTCCAGTTGGTGAGATAGGCATGAGCGTAGCCATGGTAACCAACAAGAGTATGAGTCATGGGTAGCAACATTAGGGTGGGGGGGTGGGCAGAGATTGAGCGAGGCTCAAATTATTATCAAAGGCACCATAAAACGAGTCGGAGGGAAATTATTGTAGTTAGAGTCATGATTCAGGTCTGTCCATGGTGTTTTCAGAACTTCAGTTCAGTATACTGTTTTTCATTTGGTTTTACAGATAAATGTGTCTCAAGGAAATACTGAATTTAATGAATTAAAAAATCTAAAAAGTTATTGCAAATTGGACCCTGTCATGCACCTCTGTGAGTTCTAACTGACCTAAAACATGTCAATTAGCAAAACATTTTAGGTAGGCGATAACGATTAATCAATGATCGATGAAATCGTTATTAAGAATTTTATTGATCAAGTAAAATCTAATCAATCTACTATCCAATAAAGATCTCAATGTTTCAAAGGCTAGAATATGCAATATGTTGCTACAGAGGCACCCAAATCCTCCTCTCCACACTCACTGAGCCTGGTATCTCAGGATCTGCCCTCTGCTGGGTCATGCCCCACCTCTCAGAGAGACATTTTGGAGAGGGGAAGTTTCCAAACTGCACAATTCATCCACAGTGGTTCAGCACGGGTCAGTGCTTGGCCCTCTTCTCTTTTCAAAATACACCACTTCACATGGTGCAATAATCCACTCCCACTCACCACACAAGACATATATATGTATATATATTTTTAAGAAATCCAATCTGTGCACATCGCCAGCTGCACTGCCTGTAGGCACATCATCCTGGGATCCTGTCAGACTTAATCATCCTGTCAGACTTAATCTTTGCTTCATAGCACTTACTCACGTTGTTCTCTCCTGACTAGATCCTTGCTTGTGTTGTATCAGCTCTCAGATGTACATCACATTGGATAAATGAGATTGTAAGATTGTAAGCAACAAGTGAGCTTAATGAGTGATAAAACCACACTTCTGTCATTATAATAATGGCTTCTTGTGACATAAGCACTGCTTAAAACTGAGTTGACATTTATTATACAAGACCTTGTAGAAATGTGACAGAAACTGCAATTTAAAACTCTCCAGACACATAATCGCACAAATAAACACTTAACAACTTAACATGTTTCCCTGATCTCTGATGACATATTGTGGCCATTTTATGATTTATTACAGTAAATATATTTCAGATTTATCCTTTAATGAATAAGCTTTTGAGCCAAGTCTTCAAAGCTTTTCATCCAGATTTATTTTGCAAAGAAAATTATGCGCCTTTCCAACGGAGAAAATGTGATTAAGTGCACTAATGGGTGACCTTTCGGCGGAAAAAGTGTGATGCAATGTCGTATATGCTGTAAGAAAAGGGTCTGGAGCTATTTCACCCGTGTTGCATTTTTGTCTGCTCTGTTTGGTGTGTGTCTGAAAAAAAAGGCACTGCATTAGAAAATGTCTGTGAACATTTCAAGAAAAGTGGAATTATATTTCCATAATCACAATGTTGAGGAGCAGTCTTATTGTGTTTTCTAGTTTATAAATGTCAGCTATAATTCATCTGCAGGCACCTGTCTGCAAAGTTTGTTGTTTCTTTAAAGTCACCAAAATGCAGTTAACAAAGTCTAAGAAAAAAACTCGCTCAGAACCCTCGCTTTGTTTTTTGAGATCCTCCCTGTATTTGAGATCTCAAGTACAGGTATATGGTGAAACAACTTGGGAATGAGAACGGGCTGCCGTATCCATATTTGCAATACGAGAGAAAGGTTGTAGTAAAAACTAAAGCATTATTATATGTTGCAGGAATCAAGGGATACAGCAGTGATGCTTTGGTTATATCTCCCTCTAAGTCAAATCAAATCATTGTGAAAAGGGGGCACAGCTCTGCTTTGGTTTTAACCATCACTTGACCTTTGCTGTGAGAGATTTTATAACTGGAATTAATTTGATTTCAGTTAGTCATGTGTTCCAGCCCTTCACAGCACTTTATGGAGAAAGCTGGTTGTCCAAATTTAGATTAACGGTGTGGTATTTTACAAAATGCCATTTATTTTTCTTCTCCTAGTTACTCTGTTACTGTCTTGTCTTTAAATAAATCTAGACAGAGGCTGTGGGGTAGGCTGCTGGTGAATTTGAAAATCAATTTAAGGAAACAAAAAAATGATGAAGCTGTCAGAGCTAAGTAGGTTGTATCATTCTTTTATGTGACAATGATGCCTTTGGACAAGTCTTTTTATTTCCGTGCCTGATTGTGTGAGGGTGTGAGGTGTCTGATTTTGGATGACATTCACAGCTCATCTTAATATTTGCAAAGACAACAAAAGGTCTCAAAATGTGGGGGAAGTTGTCTTTCCGAACAAAAGAAATAAATCAGATGTTCAGAGTTCCCGAACTCACAGAGTGTTGACTGCAGTTCTGCTCAACACACTGTTCAAGCAGTCAAGCATTACTGAAAACTTATTTAAAAGGAATAGTTTGACAGTTTGGGAAAATGTTCTCACATTCCACCTCCAAAGCTGAGTACCATCTAGTTCCATTATATTTGAGAGAAGGCAGACATCTCTTCACACCACACCAAAACTATCTAGATGGATAAACAACACTGCAAGCATGAGGGGAAAAAATATATTTTTAAATTTGGGGTGAACTGTCCCTTTAACGTGTTTTCTTGATCTTTAATGGCATATCATGGGCATTTTATGATGCATTACAGTAAACATTCAGGTCTCTCCTTTAAACTCTAGTCAAGATTGTTAAGTTTCCAAAGATGCCAAACGTGTCATGCAGAGAAATGTGGATAAAAGGATGGAAAAGACGGAGGTGGAGGATCAAAAATATGTTTCATTTATCTCTGAGTGAATGTGTACATTTGCATGTTTTTAGAGAATTCAAAGGCACTCAGAAGGAAAATGTTCATTGAGGCTGAATTTGTTAGATGTATCTGATATTTTGCATTTTGAAAGTTTAATCACGACAACAGAGATGTTTACCTCAGATAGTTATCGTCCAAATTTGGTAATCAGCCATGAGCAGATGGGAAGCCTCATTGACTTAAAAAACTGCTGGTAAATATTATCACGTGTCTGCAGGCAGACTCAATGAAGGATGAATTTGAAGCACGGCTTTGCAGCAGTGAAGATTAATAATTTAATGTAGTTTTAAGGAGGTTTGTCAGAGAGCCTCGGAGAGAGACAGGGCCAAATAGAGATAGTATATTAATGTGTGTGTGTGTGTGTTTGCATGTGGGTTGATGCAAGCAGAGAGGTTTTGACATTTCACTGATGAGTGATGAGAGGTGACAGCTCCAGAAGACCGACTTGTCTCGCCTTACTGCAGAGCTGAACTTCAGGAATTCTCTGAAACTGTGCTTCTCTGCAGCGTCGCTGTGTATCACTGACGTCTCCCGTCGTCAAAATGTCAGCTTTTTAGACAAAACTCAGTTTTAATCTAAGAATGACGCCTAGAACCGCTGGAGAGTATCAGTTCTGGGAAACACATGCATCACTAGAGAGTTTGCTCAAATGTCAACAACATGAACATAGAAAATATTATTAGATGTGTGTCTTGTTTTTTTAATGTAGGTTGGAATCTCCAAGTTAATTCGATATATTCCAAATGTTTGGATGATTCTTTTGGAGGTTCAGTTTGAGGCTGAGTATGTCTGATTCTAATCATTTGTTATTTATATTATGAAGATCAGTTCTCGCTGTCATCTGGTGTAAAACTGGTTGAATGACATTATGACATTATGACATTATGACATTATGACATTATTTGATTGATAGCCTAATCAGTGCAATACATGTGAAAACATATCAATAATACATATTTTAGAAAAGCAAACAGGACATTTTTAACAGCTAAAAAAGGATTTATAGCCTACATGACTTATTTCATCAGAATATTTTCATGGATTCATATGTAGTTCATACAATCTGTCATTCAGGATGTGGGACAACTGCTTGTAATTTGGGACCGTCCTGAATTTTTTCTATGTTAAAAATTCATTTATGTGTTTGAGACAATTCTTTTCTTAAGCCAAATAAACAATTTATAACTTCACTGGATCATCTGAGAAATGGAAAAGCTGACACCATGTCTGTTTTTCTTAACTTCTGAAAGTTGATATTTTGAAGATAAGTGTTTCACTGGACAGCAACAACATGCTGGGAACTATTTTCAGCTGCGGATTAATACACATTAGATGAGGTAGTTTTTGCAGCAGCAGGATGGTGTAACTACAGATATTGTTCGTAATGAAGAAACATATCACCCAGTTCACTGCCTTGTTTGTTTTATTTATTTATTTTTGTTGTTTTTTATGACAATTTTGGGTTTTTTTTTGCATTGTTTTCATTAATTTTTCTAATCTTTTGTTTTGTTTAATTGATCCTGTGTTATTTTAAATTGTTTGTTTTTACTGTTATTGTTTGTTAGTCTCCAAGATTACCAGACACTTTGTGGAGACTAATAGGCATAAACAAATCCCTAGAGCTTAAAAAAATTAAATAAATAAAAATAAAATACATATTACAAAAAAGATAATATGCTACATAATGAATATTTTGATTCCTCACCAAAACTGACTAAAAACATTTCCATCTGAAACAGTGCAAATTGCATTGAATTTAAAATTCTGATAAACATTTAACCTGATGCAAATGAAGAAACAAACATGTTGTACCACTTTTACTCGTGTCTCTGAATGTATTGTTTTATCAACAGATCACGTACCTGGATGTTGTATAAAGTTAGATAAAAGCAGCTCTTTAATGAATGTGCAGACTAAGCATGCACCTTTTGAGAAATGCATCCAGTTGCATGAGAAACACTGTGTAGGGCACACTTGGGCAAGGATTTATTTCCAAACAATCAGAACTTGAGCTAACTTTAAAATAACCGAGGGCAGCATCCATAGAAACTCATTTAAATTTCTAACAGTGCTGTATTTTCTGCATCCTGTGCTTCACAAACAGGTTGGGTGAAAAATGCTGCGTTCTGCCTCACCACCTCTCAGAGTAAAACTAATTCTCATGTGGGATAGACTGTGACCATGAACCTGCTGGTTCAACACACCTCTATAATCCTCTGTTTAATGCATTTCAATTCTACTTTGCATTTGAACAAGGCTGTGACATTAAAACACGACAATTCTACATGGTTTGTAGAGCCTTTAATCTTCCCACTTATAGTTTCAGCCTCTAAAGCACAACATGTACAGGGAAATTCTTTGCTGATTATATCAATTAACCATCTGCTCGGCTGCGTTGTCTGAACATCAGCATCATAATATGCTGCAGTTTTAGCATCAGAACAAAGTAATGATGGTTTGTGTTTGTGATGCAGAGAAACGCAGGCTTTGTACCCACCGAGGTTACACGCTGTCTCTCGTCAAGCATTTCTCCTCGCTGCTGCTTTATATTACAATGCAGAAAGTTTGATGCAAAAGAATAATCGCTGAAAGAGGACTGGAGGGTGTGTGTGGTAAGAAGATGTTTTTCCAGTCTTGAAAAACACCTTGGTGTTGTAGATGATATATTTTTTGATATGCGAGATGTCGTTTTTATCTTCCTCTGACCATTCCTCTCTCTCTGAAAAGTTTCTTAATACATTGTGGGAACCATGATTCATATTGTATTGTATTATTCTTCTATCAGCAGACAAAGAAGCAACTCAGACTTTCTTTTACAGTACACTAATAATACATAACAAGATGTGTTTTTTATCAAATTAGACTAGAAATAATATGTTCTTTATTAGACAGTATTAGGACCTTTTTTTTAGACCCCTTTTATTTGTTCTTAGAGGGTAATTAGGGGCCCATTACAACAGAACTGTACTTTAAACCAAAGTTAAAGTTAAAGTATTATTTCCAACTGTTAGACCCTTATTGAGATATGTGATTTCACTTGTGTTTGCAGTACCATTCAATTGTAATGTGCCCCAAATTACCCTATAATAAACTTTCATTTACAGAAGAGTTATTTTGTAATGGGTCCTTATCCTTTAATTAAGTCAAATGGGGTAATAAAGGTTCAAAAATTATGTCATCATCTTTTTTCTAGTTTTTGTCTGATTTCATACAAAGTACACCTTGTTATGTCTTATTGGTGTTCTGTAAAATAAAGTGTGATCAAGAAATAAGAATAAGAAATGTGTCTGTGCTTTTTCACAACCTTTACACCCATTAATGATCCTTTCATACTTCCTTTGTTGTGGACAATTCACAGGCCATCCCCATTTCTCTCACATAATAATAATCTCATCTTTAATTAGTGCTCACTTTTGACAAATCAGCTTTAACAGTCAGGCCTCCGGTCAGCAGCATGCAGAGACTCTGTGGGAGGCAGCGGTAAAATCCCGTGAAAGGGCAATTTCAGAGCTGTCACATTGCTTCACTCAGATAAGATTCCCACCAGGTAACTGCTGCAACAATTCTGCGCTTGAATCCAGCCTGGAACCATCGTTGCCTCGACCCACTATCAATCCTTTTGTCTGTGTCAAAGGAAGCAGAAATGCCATGGAAACCATACTTTAAAGGACATGAAATTATCTTCCCATTTCCCGTTGGAAAACTTCTTTCTAAAATGATCCTCTGTCGGAAATAAGGGGAACAGACTGTGATCATGATTATATGATTTAGAGTGTGAGCTGAAATGTATCAGTCAGTTAGGAAAATGACACATAAAACAGATGAACAATGACTTATTTAAGATATGAGTTTATTTTAAACCACTATGACCACACACATGATACGTTTAGGTTTGGTAAGAAGTTAATACAGAGGATTGTTCAAGAGGAGGCTGTACCACTGTATGTTTAACTACTGTATAATAAGGGACCACATTTGTAAAGGCTTGTATGCTCCATATAACCACCAACAAGGCACCAGGATTTCTGTATACCCACTTAAAAATACACAAAAATACATAACAATATAATTTTGCGACACAACTTTAACTTCAGCCATTTGTTCTTGCAAATACTGAGTTGTGAAATGTGACAGAAATTATTGCAAAATAGGACAGCAGGGACATGTCCCTATCAGTAGGGACTACTGTCCCTTAGAATAATTTTGATTAAAAGTGCATGCTGCAATTTCAGCCAGCACTCGTCTTACAGCAGCACATGTACCTCTGTGTCCCCTCACGCTGTGCGCTTCAGGCAGGAGACTGACAGCTTTTGCTATGTAGCTGATGACTTATTGTCCCCAACAACCGTGGCATGAAATATCCATAGTGACCATAATGCGCTAAAATTAAGGATGACATCATTGTGGGTTAAGGTTTTGTACTTCAGCGTAGTTTTAAAAAAAATGCATTGACCTTCACCATTCACTGATTTAATGCACCACCCAGCAAAATAGCTCAAATGCTCTCGATGGATCCTTCAGCTGTGTGCAGAGAGGCTGAGAGGACTGGTAATATTGGAACAGAGGGGCTAAGTGGACTGGTTTTACTGGGACGGAAAGGCTGAGAGGACTGGTTATATTCAGACAGGAGAGGCTGAGTATACCCACTACAACACTACTGCCTTATGCATTTAGAAAAGGAACCAGCAAAGAACAGTAGGAGGCGTGTTAACAGAAGTCATGTTCAGTTGCATTCAGGCTTGGGAGTAACAGGTTACAAGTAATGGAATTACATAACTAGGATACAAAAAAGGTGTTAAGTGCTGTTGTAATGGTAGTTCATTGTAGTATAACATTACAGTACAGTGCCAGTTCTGCTCTCCAGCTGTGAAAATACTATCATTCAATAACATTTACTTTACAGAGACATTTTTGCAGACGAGGGGGTTGGCGTGAAAGTGTCAATGAGGGGAGAACAGAGAAAAAGTCAAACAACGTCACCTGGGGAATTTCACCCCAGGAAATAATTTACAGAACTTTGAATGCTGTCTAGAAAATAGATTATAAAGCACACAGGGTCGTAAGAGACATAATTCATTCATAATTAAAGAAAATGTTTTATTTATAATAATCAAAGCAACAAATTTGCAGGGACTGGAGTTGCTGTGAAGGAAAAAAAAAGATTAACAGATAAAATAACCAAAAATGAATGTGGTGGACAAGATTACTTTATTATAAGTAATACTAAAAAGGCCTCAATATAAATTCTTAACAGTAAATGTTACAAAATATAACTTGGTCCAACATAAAGTAACAAAACTAAAGAAACTAAGCCGAGACCACTTGTTGAGAGAATTTTCACAAAAGTCATTTCATTGGTAGAGTTCACTGTAAAAATGAAAAAGTTGAGAAAACTCAAAATTTCAAGGCAAATTCTAAAACTCTTAAGTTCTGAAAGAGTTTTACCAACTACTAATCTTAATATTTTACTATTTTCAGTTAAAACAATCTAATTTTCAGGCACCCAAATACAGACAAAGCTCACTGTGACCATTTCTTGAAATATTTTTTTGGAGATTCAAGTTATATGAGAAAAATAAATTGTCTCAACAAAAGTGTTGGCAAAAGTTTTTTTATTTTGGTGTTATTTCAAAACTTACCAACTTGAGTCGGGCTCAAAATTCAAAAATAAGTAGTACTAAATTGCCTTGAAGTTTTGAGTTGTCTCTTTTTTAATTTTACGGAGTTGGCCGAGCTGTTGTAAAGCCTGATGGCTTGATGGGGACAAAGGATCTCTTGAAGCGTTCAGTCCTGCAGTGCAGCAGGATGATCTGTTTGCTGCAGCTGCTAGTTTAGCCTGCCAGGATGTCGTAGAGGGGGTGGCTCACATCGTCCAGCATCATGGCATGCATTTTCCTCCATGCGCATCTTTCTACTACAGTCCTCCAGTGTGTCCAGCATCCTGCCAAGCACTGGCTGAACCAACCTTTTTCAGCAGCTTTTCCAGCCACCTAGAATCCTTGTCTGTCAGGCTGCTTCCCCTGCAGACTGTGGCATAAAAGAGCACTTGCCACTATCGATGGATTTTGCATTTGCATTTTACTGCAGATGTAAAAGGACCTATAGGCGTCTGAAAAAAGAGCAGAGTCTTTTCTTTTTGGTAGAGATTTTGCAGGTATTTGGTCACAAACTAAAGCACTGGACAAATTAAAATGTTGACCTGATGATGACATTATATGAAAAGTTTATCATGAGTGGGACATGAATAGATGAATCAAATATATTGACAATCCATTCAACAACTGTGACATTTTCAATCAAAACCATAAATTCCCAGTTATTCCCTGACTCCTGTAGGGAGTAACTGGGAAAAATGAATGTCTGCACCACATGTAATGGCAATCCATCCTATAGCTGAGGTATTTTAGTCCAGACACAGTCCCCAAAATCCCTAGAATCACTATTCCTGTGCGACTAAAAAGATGAGCAACAGTGGTCTTCCTAAAAGTAAAATTTGTAAAGCTTCACATACAGTAAAGAGTAAATAGGGGAAACTTGCAACATACATATAAGGCAAACTGCAGCTTCACAGCTGGTTCATGGCCAGACGGAGGAGTACTAAGCCTTATATTATCAACCTTTCTCATGAAAAAAATATAAACTCTTCACACTCGCCTGGGCAGGCTTCAAATCCATCTCTGTGGAAAAGGGCTATATACTGAATGCATTACTGAACAGAAGCCTTCCAATATGACAGATTTAGTGAGAGGCAGCCTTTGCATCTTTAACGGCCATCTAATTTCTTTTTCATGAGTTTTTTTTTCAGTGTGATTTAAATGAAATTCAAAATATTCTCACATCTCTATGCTGAGCAGTTGAAAGGGAGGTAAGACATATGAACAAGGTTTTAACCGCTTATAATGACTGTAAATAAAGCAGTAAAAATACTCTAAGACAAGTGTTAATATATATTAAATTTGTGTTTAAAGAAGGATTCTTTTGTCTTGCTTAGCTCTTGTGCTCTAAAAACAAATGTTTTGGCTCAACAAACAAAAATTAATGCAAGTTTGAGTTTGCATCAATCTTTTTGAGTTGTGAAGTTATGTTTAAGCAAATAATTAGGAGCCTTAGAGTTAGGAGAACTTTTCCCCCACAATTAAAGGTATTTTTAATTACAGAGCAAATTCCAAGCACAAATTATGACACAATATTAAGTTGATTTTTTAATTACCAACATTAGTATATCCACGACTCATCAAAATAATATTGGCAACTTAAAAGATTTATTAGCTAAATCAATAAATTAGTATTTTTTATCTTGCAACCATGCATTTAGTTAAATGGTGGTTATACGTCCCCTGATTGACTTTTTAGAGTTGCATCTGGGTTGGACTCAGTTCCCCTTTGAGTTTGTTCATGGACTCAGACTCAACCCGGTAAAATCGTTTTTTTCTGGAGTTGCCAGAATGCACACACATACACACACACAAACCCAGAGAAGAAACCAGACCCTTGCTGTTCTCGTGAGCTATTGATTTGCCCAACCTGCTCTGCTCTTGTAAATGTGCATTCAGCCTCTGTGATTCCTCTGTGAGACTTTCAGACACGTGCCATGAGTACAACTGCAGGCTTCAACCAGCGTGGCTTCCCCTCTGTGTGCATCCATCTGTCTTTCACCTCCTTTCTTCCTGTCCCTTTCTGTATCTTGCTGATTCTCACACACACACACATAAACACACATGAACAACAGTCAAAAAAATTAACTCCAGAAAAGAAAAGTCCCAGATGGCTGTCTGAGCTCACCTTGATAAATCACACAAACACATTGTCCACAGGGTGAAAGACAACTGACAGACACGTCTTGGAGCAGAGATGGTATTATAGTCCGCAGGTTGACGTGTGATTGAGGAGACAACCTTTTTTTTTATGGACAGCAATATCAGTCTGTCAGTTGATCCACCATGTCGGTCCACAATATCTCAACAACTGTTTGACTGATTCCAAATGAACTTTGTTTACCTGAATATTGTTGTTTTACATAACCTCAGACTACACCAAAGGTCTGGCCAAAGGCATTTATTAGTTTCTGATTCTATCTTTAACCCCCCTCACCCTCTCCTCAAGGAGGCAAAATTATCACCCATAGCATCAGTGATCTCCATGGCAACAGCAGCACATGCAGATGCCACAGTCAGAGCGCCTTCAAACTTTGCTACCTTTGTTTTAATCTGTTATTTAGTCTGTTCAGGCTGAACTGAATGCCAATCCTGGTTAATGTCCAGTCAGGAAAATGTGGACGGCATGGGACTCAGACTGGCCAAGCGACAAGGAAATAGAGACTGTCGTGTCCACATCCAAGCCCTGCTCCACCACAACATCCTGGATCAAGCTACAGCATTTGTCTTCTGAGTTGACAGGACACAATACACAAGACTCTACCAGGACAGGAGGAAGTGGACTCTGGTTTGCATCAATGATGCTTCATGCAAAAGCACAGTCAAAACTGTTGGACAATGTTTCCCAGATTTTTTATGTGACCATGCCGACCATATTATCATCACTATTTTGTTTACACTGCCTGAAATTCAAAGAGTTGTTTCTATGAGCTGTATCTATAAGTACCTTGTTGACACCAAACTGCTGCCTCTACACATACTGTTTCTATAGTAAGCTTACTGCCCTGACACCTACAGTCTCTATCTACAAATTCTGCATCTAGTTCTGTCCCTAAGGTGGCTTTCTCCCACATTATTACACTGAATATTGTTTGTGTATTGATTGGGTTGGCACACCGCAATATAGTCAGCCCTGCGGCTTTAGTCTGTTCTCTTTACAGCCGAGAATGAACTGAAATTGTCCCTGTATCATACAAGTGTTCGGCTTTTCTTTTGGTTTCTTTGGTTATATTAGATTTTTATTTTGCTGTGTTCCCATTTGGTTAGTATGTGTGTTTTCTGCATATTCTTAGCAGTGTGGTTTTATTTAGTTTTTTAGTTTCAAAATTCATTATTAAATAAATATTGAACAAATTTATTTGGGAATCACGTATGTGAACCTGTGTGAACTTTTTGGTATTCTGAGCATTACATATACATATAAGTTTTTACCTAGGGTGCAATTCTCCAGGTGGCATTGTGGAAAACCTAAAAACTAAACCAATCCCCCTCTTTTTACATGAAAAAAGAGGGCTTGAAGAAGTTTAAACCCTGACCCCTTTCTTACCCTCTCATGCCTCACCGATCGCTTCATAATGTGGGTGTCAATGTTGCAGTGTGGGTATTGGAAAGTTAGTTCCTCCCAGTTCTGACATTGGAAAAGTGTGAGAGGGGAGGGGATTTCTAAAGCTGTCCATCCGACAAGCAATTCTGTTGAAGAATTGTGGTCCCCTTTCGTCTCTAAAATTGCAGCCACATATACATCAGTAAATACTTATCCCTTTTACGCACACATGCTTGCACTCATTTTTGATGATTAATCACAATCCATTACACCTGCAGAGCAAAGAAGTTCAGTTGCACAGCATGTTTGTACTCGTATTTTTATGCTCATGTCTTGTTTATTTGACTCTCCCCTCTATCTTCTCTGCAGAGAACTCACTGCTGCATGTTTGAGAGATGCAACGAAGCCGAGTTGTGCTTTTGTAGCTCCTGACCTTTTCACATGCAAATCAGCGCAACACTCCTCAGCGCGTGAAGAAAACAGGAGTTGATCCAGGCCACTTCAGATCCCTTTTAATGAGCCAACAGTGTCACGAAACGTACACGTGTTCGATCTCGGCTTCCCTCTCATGACCTTTTCATCATCCTCCCTCTGGAGAGTTCATTCTATCTACATACTGAGTGTGTCTGATGCATAAAGAAGGAGGACTACCTACCACATAAATCAACAGGTTAAATAAATAAATCCATTCACTTCAGTCACTCTACATACAAACAGCTGCCACAGGAAATAATTTTAAAAGCATCACATCAGGAGACGGCCTTCGTTTATGCACTCTGGTTTGTTATTTCTTGACAAAATATGTTATTTGTCAGCTAAAAGCCTCTAATTGTCACTGTGGCTGTAATAATGTTCTTGTCCTTTTCTTTCACGCAATCTGAACAAGCAGATTCAAACACTTTCAGATTTGTCACTGCTGCATCAGAGCAGGTGTGTTTGTGTGTATGTGTGTGTGTGTGTGTGTGTGTGTGAGAGAGAGAGAGAGAGAGAGAGAGAGAGAGAGAGAGAGAGAGAGAGAGAGAGAGAGAGAGAGAGAGAGAGAGAGAGCAGAGTTTTGGTGCCCCCCTGTGTAGGAAAATATAGTTTGAACAATCATCATCACTGATGCTTCCTGGAGGGGAGTCTCTGCCTCATACTCACTCTGCAGATTCAAGCTGAGTGAAACATCCAAAGAAAAACAAAAATTCAAAATTCAAATGTTCAAAATGTGATTTTTAAGTGAATAAAAATAGACTGTATACGTTACAGAAAGGTGCAATAAAGATGGTCTAGTTCACCTTGTGTAAACAGACTGATATATCACAGATAAATGAATGAATGAATGAGAGGATGAAGCGTGGAAACTGTACTCAGTTTCAAGTCATAAGTGATATTATTGATCTTCTTGGGCACTGGTTTAAAATATACCTTTAAATGTCTTAGGTTCTCATTGAATTGTACTGTATTTTCCTGCAGCTGTGAAAATTCTCCATTTAGATGCCTTGCTGCTTCACGTCAGACAAAGTGATGGGCAATTTAAAAGACATTGCAGAGAAGGTGTTTTTGTAAGAATCTTTACATTTTAACATTTTCTACTGAATGAAACAGACTGGTCTCAAGCTACGTTTAACTGGCTTGTAAGAGTGATACACAGCTCCATGCAGGTTATAATTACTGTAGAAAGAGAAACTAGGGAAATAGATGTTAGTAAAGAAGCCATGGACAGAAAGGAAAAAGTGATTTCATGTGAAATATTCTCTATTTCCATATTTAAAATGTCTGATCATCTGCTCTTGCCTGGATCCAGACCTTGAAATCCGCCCACTCCATGGAGTTGACTGATGGATGTGTGGATGGAGTGCAATGAGTTTACAGTTCAGTCTCATATCAGGCAATATCTGCTCACGAATGTCCTCTAATTCATGTACAACTACCGCAAAATAACTACATAATGCACCATATGACCATTATACAGAGAACGTGTTATAAAAATATTTTATGAAGTATAATAAGTTCATTATAAAGTCAATGAATATGCACTCTGATAACGTGGTCCACAACAATAGGAGTCTGACAAACAAGAGGAACAATACAAACATGTTGATCATTGTTTCCCAAAGCCCAAGATGACGTCCTCAAATGTCTTATTTTGTCCACAACCCACAGATATTCAGTTTACTGTAACAAAGGACTAAAGAAAGCAGAAAAGATTCACATTTGAGAAGCTGAAATCAGAGAATTTGGACATTTTTTCCATAAAAGAAGTGACTCACGATAATTAATTGATTGTCAAAATAGATGGGAATTGATGAAATAGTTGGCAACTAATCAATTAATCGACTTATTGTTGCAGCTCTACTATTTATATTAAGAAACAAGAGGAATGATAAATATTACATATTAAATCACAAAAGACAGCAACTCAACATTAAAGATTTAATGTTTATTGTCAGTCCAGTTATACAAGTACAAATATGTCAAAAACTCAAAAAACATTAAAGACAGCAAGTTATGTAACAAAAATAAAAATGATTTAAGTAATTAAAAACAGAAAAAATAATTAATATGATAAAATTATACAGTAATAAAATAAAATGTGCATTTATAATATAAAATATACAATAATAAAATAAAGTTATACAATTATGAAACAAACAAAAGCGACTATTTCTTACAGAAACTGTTCTGATGTAACAGTACAGCTGTGAGTGAAGTTGCAGGTGGTCTTCTTGAAATGTTTGGTAGGTTATAAAGGCATTTTTATTCTTTTTGTTGTAAGTATTTTTATGCATTTATGTCTTGCTATAGGTCATCTCAGTGCAGCAGCGCTTTTAAATGAGCATCCTTTGTTTTGAAACGTACTTGAGTTGTTGCACAGCAGCAGAGATGTAATGTGACCCTCTATGTGCATGTCAGACTGTATGTTGAGCCTCAGCAGTGCATCTTCTCACCGACTGCAGCCACAGAGCAGCGGTGGCAGCGCGCCTGCGCAGTGCATCCAGGGGCTCGGCGGCGTTCGGTGCTGAAGTGGGGCGGATGGCAGAAAAACAGCGGCGATGGACATTACACCGCAGGATTCCCATTTACGATGTCGTTAAACGAGCATCGGGACGCGGCGTTTTCACCCCTGTCACCCTAGGACACTGACAGCCCGGCAGAAAGCGGTAAGATGCTGATTATTGTGCGCTAATGCTCCACACGGGCTGGCTAGCTGCCGTTAGCACGGCGCTAGCTGCTGCTCAGCTGCCACCTCCTCCTCTCGCTGCCAGAGATAGCGGATCTGTCGGCTAAAGCTAGCGAGCAGAAAGTGGGTGGTGTTTGATTTGTGAAAAATGTCGGTGCGACAGTCAGCGCCGTGCAACCCTCTGTCTAATCGCGTTAGGGCTCCGCGGTGTGTATCAGCTGTGAGGGGATCTCCTCTGCCCTCCTCTCCTCCGCTCTCCTCCGCCTGCTGCTCGGACCTGCAGCGGCTGACTGAGCTCAGATGGGTCGGAGCAGCTACAGGAGAAACCATGCAAAAACAGCCAGCTAGCCAGCGCTGCTAGTGCACAGAGGCAGAGAACAGGGTCCGATGTGCCTGCCGACTTCTTATCTGAAGATATGCACAGGCCTCCAGGCAGATGCAACAGATCCACTGCTGCGACATGCATCCACCAAAACACTATCCTGTCAACTTCGGCGCTTTAAAGTTCATTTTGTCGCCGCTTAGACTCGTGTGAAGCCCTTTTACTCTGCTGTCATGCTCAGGAGAGAGATCGTGTAGTGCACAGCTCAGGCAGCACACTCACTGCAGTTTCCCATGGGTGTGTTGAGTCAGAGGAGCCCAGGTTATGTTGCCACTACATCCTGGAAGACTTCCTGATTCATCTCATTCAGCTTTAACTCCTCACTCACAGACGTTTTGTAGAAAACCTGCTGTCTTATCGACGATCGATGATATTTATTCGTAGGGTGGAGGGATTTCAACTGAAGATGAATAATTACCCAGCACTTAACTTGTCCCTAAACACACTGAATGATATCCTGATTGTTCTCATTGAAACTGTAGATTTAACATGACTAGAAGACTCAGATAGTTGTGACGTGGATTTATATTTGCTATAATCACCACTAACATGATTTCATGGTTTAATTATTTATTAGACAGAATTTGTCTTTACAGTTTTGTGTTTAAATAACTTTCACTGTCGATTAATCAACCGAATGTTGTCTTGATTAATTTATCGATGGGTTCTTCTGTAAAACAGGGGTTCTCAAAAAGTGGCCCATGGGCCAGTGGTGGCCCTCAGAAACATTTTGTGTAGCATATTTTAATAGTTCCTTTTCAGTACTTTCACCTCAGTCGCCTACATTTTATACAGTAGCATCTGTCAGGTTTGCAGTGACATCTTGTAGAAAGCTACTAGTTGAATGGGAACGAGCGGCACCTTGTGAGTGTCGCAGGAATTGTGTCTCGTCAAAAGTCGCCACGAAAAAAACACTATGGTTGAGGAGAAAAGGAGGTTTAAGGAAAAATGGATCAACTTTTGCTGCATTGGACACTTTATCTGCATACAGATGAAGTGACCTGCCTCACCTGTAAACAGGTGAATTCGGTGCTCATGAGATTTAATGTCATTATGAGGACAATCAAATCCTACGATGAGTTCATGGGTTGTCCTGTGCGGCCTTTGAGATGAAATGAAAAATTCCTTCTTAACTCTTTTAGATCATGTTGACCCTATTTAACCATATATGGCAAAAAATAATAGAAAAAACAATTTTTGTTGTATTTATTGTATTTTTTCCTCTGTAAAACAAAGGGTGTGCTTATGTGAGCTAGAAGCAACCAGTTTCAACCAATAATATCTTGGCATGAACCTGTCAATCAGTCTTCAACTTTTTGCGATGCAGAGCCATAAAGCTAAGATTTATTAGTTATATATGCAGCAGCGTGGTCCGTTCACCAAAATAATGTGGTTACAGACTGGCTGGCAACAGTTTATCCACTTTGGGGAAGGTGCTATCTGTGACAGCAGATTATGGGTGAAACTGGATATTTTATGGAGAAAATGATTTCTAGTTTTCCCTCTGATGTTCTCCGGCTGCTCATCTTCAACCCTGGGTGAGAGTTTCTGCAGGTGCTGCAATTAGCGGGTAACGGAACCAGACTCAGCAGCATCTGAACACATCTGGAGTGAGACTGAACACTTTCTCTGAGACTGACAGGGAATACAGTACCGAGGTCATTTACTGATATGCTTTCCTGAGCATCCTGTTACCTTTACTTATCGCTAAAGTAGCTAACTGCTAACTACCATTAGCTCAGTTAGCCATGCAGCTAAGTTAGCTGACTGAGCCCTGGGATGTTAGGAGCCAAACCTCACAAGCAAACCACCTTTGTGCTGTATTCCCTGTCGTCAAACCTCTGTCGGTTACTGAGGCGGTGTTCAGTCCCAGTCTCACCATGTTTACTGGGAGCTCCCAGTCCAGGAAGAGTCAGCCAGGTTAATGGACCACTGCGCTGGGAGGGGATGTTACATTAACATTTATTCAGCACTATTGCCTATTGCATCAAGTCCTTCCCTAAGTGCCTTTTCTCACAGGAAACACATAAATATCCAGAAGCAAATAGCACTATGATTTCCGTTTCATGTCGACTTTCAGTAATATGCTGGCTCCCTAAATTGGCACTCTGAAAATTGTTTTGTTTAGCCAGGTTTTCAAAACCTAAATATTTTCAGTTTACTGTCATATAAAGCAAATAGAAGCAGAAGATATCACAGTTTAATAGGGTCTGACTTTTTGTTTTTGCATTTTTGCTTTAGAAATTGCATAAACGATTGGTTGATGATGAAAATAGTTCCAGATGATTTTACTGTCAATTGACCGACCAGCATCAGGATGCTTTATTTTCTCTTCCACCTTGTCAGCGCCCCAAAAAACTTTGGTAATCCTTTTCTTTATTTAGGGAAACGTGTTACTAAAGTTATTCTTAAAGGCCATCTTGCTCTTGGGAACAGCCGGCTGAAACTCTCACAAGTACAACACAAAAGCCTTATCTTTGCACACAGCTATGCAAAATCACTCTTCATAGAGTTTTGATATACAAGGGACACTTTTGTTTTCAAACCAGTTTAAACTGGCATGAGTGCATATTGAAGCTTCTCTCTCTAAGGGAATGGTTTTACAGTAGAGCGGTACTGGCACTGCATGCTGTGTCATATGGGCCAGATGTTAGCAACGTTTCAACTCTTAGTTTTGTTACATTTGTGATACAATGGCTTTCTTCTTAATACAAATGTTTGATAGAATTTATTTAGTAGTAGTAATATTAAATATCTCTTATTATCATTGTCTTTAACAATGGAACCTCTGACAAGCCTAGCATATAGTATATCTAAGTACAGAAAACAGAAAAGGGGAAAAATGACCGTGTTGAAGTGTAATATAAGATAAATGGCCAAATTCCTGTTTGTTTTTATGTATTTATTAATAGGTATACATTCTCCATTTTTTCAACAAGTTTGGCTGTTGGGCATGTAAAACGTCTGCGTTGTTTGCTAAGGTGCCGAGCTTTCTCAGCTGTTATTGGAGCACAAAGCGAAACAAGGCGGGAATAAGGAAGGGTCAGTTGTTAAAAAGCAATTCAGAGATTTTCTGTTCTCTCCTCTGTTGTTCTTCAGTGTCTTTAGTTGCTAAATGAAGTCACTGGTTAGTGATAGTTTATTAGATAAAGAGTCTTCTAAGTCTGTTTATGAGTAAGCAACTTGTTGGAACTGTAATTCCTATGTGAAAACATGCAGCATTAGAGCAACCGACAAGCTTCTGTAGCCTTGAGGGTCTTACAGTTTTCAGCGACAAAATCCTGTTAATGGCATCTGACTGTGAAGTGTTTGGTTGTGGCAACTTTGATGGGTTTAATCTATTTCATGATGAGTGTTTAAGGTAATTGTAATGATGATGACAGTACCATTAATCATTTGTTGCATCCGGTTAATTTCCTGATTGGGTTTATTTTATCTTATTTTGACCACATCCTTTAGCTTATCACTGATATATCTGTGTCAGCCCTTAAACACTGTGGTCATTAGGATACATGTTTTTTCCACCAGAGACTGATAACAAGTTTATTTTTCAAGTGTTTCATGCAGTGTATGTGTATATAGTGTTATCAAGGAAATGTATTTCTCATTATACGACACAGGATTGTATAACCGAATGCAAGTTGTAGTCCTTTCATGCTGCACACATATAAAATATATACAAATATTTGCATTAATAGAATGCAATATAAAAAAAAATTATAAGCATATATACATAAATACAACACAGGTAATAATTCTGAATGTAAACAGCAGCAACAAGATGGTGAAGATAATAATTCACACAACAAGTCTGACATTTTGTTAAACATTATCCAGTAGCTTTTACTGTGGTTTTGCATAGAGAACCACCAGTGTAAACACAGAGTCCTCCTCCCCTCGTCCTGCTGGAGTCTCGCTTGTTGCATTCTGTCAGCTCAGAACTGCTCCACTTACAAAGTGCAATAGCTTGAGCTGTAACTTGATAACTTACACTGGGTGCAGACTACACAATATTATAATATCATCAATATGGTTTCTATACATTCTTGTTCCAGGAAGTCAGAACTGATGATGTCACATTGGTTTTGAAAAACAGCAAACTATGTGTGGTCAGGGGAACAGTGTGTAGACTGTGATTACGCTCGGCCAAGTCACAGCAAGAACTTGTCATTTTATAATCGCCTAACCCGACACATCGATCATCTTAACAGATAAAATATTGTGTCGTCTGAATCCAGCGTAAGTCATTTTTTAACAAATTTAAGGGATTCTTATCAAAAAGGTTCATGTTAAGAGGGAATGGTGGCTGATATATTGTTTTTGGATATGAAGGGTTATACTGGCCCTCCAAAATCTAGCGCTTAACAACCTATGGGCTAGGTTTTATGAGTGTAGTGGTATGAAGTGTATTGAAAATCAGGTTTCTGCTCTCACTGTTGCATTTGCTGGTGTGCACTTATGTCATTATATAAGCAGCAGATATATTTCCACACCATTGTCACTAAGGATGAATTACTTCACCTTTGGTAGATAAAATGATTCTGTGAAAGCCTGTCTTTGTTTTGTTTTTCAGATGCTGTTCTTTCACTGCTCCCTCTACTCTCAAGTCCATAAATGACCCTTTCACCAAGATCTAAGGAAGCCTAGGCGGTGACGGCGAGTGAAACAAAAGTGAAATAAGGAAACGGGGATAGGAAGCGGTTACATTTCACCTCAACTCTCGTGTCCCTTTCTGTGCCCGTCGGTCAGGGATGGTGAGACCAGTGACCTCTCTTCCCTGTGGTAAAAAGAACGCCCTCGCCTTGCGCTGCATCTCCAGTGAGCTACACAGACGCTCAGACAGTCCACCAGTCAGTCACTCCGTCAACCAGCCTGCTATCGTCCAGCAACCTATTACCTCACGCCATGACTGCTCTGTCTGACCTGTTTTTAGGAACTCACTAATTCATGGTAAGTTTGACTTCTGTCCAACATGATCTGTTGTTATTAGAGGTATCTGGATGAGCCGTAATACACTTGGTATTAAAATGTGACCTGTATCTGGATAAGTTTTCCACATTGTTGCATTTTCACCTACCTTAGATCCAAACACAATGCAGGTCAGAGTACCTCCAGATGTGGTCAGGCACATTCTGGTCAAGAGGCATTTCCGCCCATCTGGATAACTTATCTGGGTACAGATCACATTTTAATATCGGGCATCAACAGGGTGCAAGGTTATGTCGTTTGAATGAGAGTCTACATTGTTAGAATGAGAGGGAAGTAAGAAAGAGGTGCTTTATGTTTCCCTCTGCGAGATGTAAGATGTCTCATAACATAAAACACCATGCAGCTGAACTAACAAAGTAAAAATGTATATGTTAAAGCCAGTTTGAGTAGTTATGGTTGAAGTTCTGGAGGCTCAAATTTTCTTCAGAACAACCAACATTCCTTTAGTGCCGTTATTCCAGCCCAGAGCGAAGTTACAGAAGGAAACACGGCTGTATATCTAACCTGCTTCCTCTGATTAACGGGTCGGCCTGTACCCTACTCCAGGTGCTCTATCCATTAAAAAGTTTGTGACAGCAATCCCACAGTAATAAATTACATAGAGTATATGATACCATTTTCAATACCCGTACCTTTAAGTGATACCAATGCCAATAGAGTATTTCATTTAATACTTTTCTCAATACCCATCATCTTCATGATCAATGGAAGCATTCCTGAAATAATCTTTCCACATTTTCTGCATTTACTTTTATCAAACACCACAGTGGTGGCATGAAATGCAGGTATAGTTTGACCGGAGAAGTTTCAATAGTTATTTCACTCGATACCATAAAGTTTTGGAGTATCGATACACAGCTCTATATAGATATGTGTATGTACTCTCCTTCATAAAAATTAAAAGTTTGGCTACTTTTATGATGATTGGGTGAGTTCAAGGCTCTGATTGGGCTACTTTTTGTCCATCACATCTGGCAACACTGCTAGTAGCCCACAGTAGTGTGTAATCCCATGATGTAGTATGCTAAACAATACAGGCAAATTTTTGCCTGTGTGTTGTTACTCTATAACAGACTCTTAATATTATTTACTGCTCATTCTTATTGATTAATAACCTGATAGTGAAGCAAGGTGGAAGCTTTAAAGCAGAGCTCCGCGATTGGATAAATACGCTGCATGCTTTATGGCTGCTATGATGTCCTATATTTTGATAGAATTTAATTTAATAATAATAATAATAATAAATTATTATTTTCTAATGAATAAAACCAATGCATGAATGACCAGTCTTATAGCTCTCTTTTTCATCATCTCTTTTTTCCCCTCTCATCTCAGCGTATTTGTATTTCCAGTCCATATTTGCATGTCCTGTAAATGCGGTCTCCTTCTCCAGGTTTAGAACAAAGCCGTTCCCTTGCTGTCGTTTGCATCTCGCAGCCTGTTTTTCCACGGACGCTGCCTGGTAGCTGAATAACTGATGGCCACTCCACTGGCCAGGCGACGACATTTGCATATCATGCAGGTCGTCTCAGCCTTACCTGCCATGTTATCATCAGTGTAGTAAACGTGTGTGCAGAGTAGAGCGAACGGAAAAGACGGGAGAAGGTTCCTCTGTTGGTACACAGTTATTTTTATTTGGATTTTTAAGTCTTAAATGAGGAGTTTATTTTGAACCATGACTCTAGAGGTAAGAGTTCTATTTAATGTATTGTACTTTTGATTCCCAGATGACAAGACTGTAGTTAAATAGTGCATTTTTCACACTACATCTCATGGTGAAGTTAAGCTTAAATGCCCCAAATTGTGAAGTGGCGTCTCCGTTCATTAGTATCTCAATAAAAGAAGAATTATTGTTGACATGGCATCATCTTCTTAGCTGATTTTCATAGTATTTCCCAGTGTAGATTTTGGGCTATCTGTGGGAGAACTGTTATATTTAGAGCTCACTGCACAGTAAGATAAGGGTTTCCCCGGCCTATTTAGCTCACAAGTAGCCAACTGAGTGTTATTATCTTCTGCTTAGAAGAAGATGAATAATAGCATTACTAGACTATACTTTATGTTATAATCTCAGGTATTAAAATTAGTTCTGAGAGAGTGGTACTTCTATTTAAAGTAGCCTAAAGGGTTGGAAATCCCCATCAGGGCTGTTGTGTAGTGTTAAAGTGACCCTTTACTCGTCCTCTACATGCAAGGCCAAAGCCACTGGCACATTCACCCTCAAAGCCTCTCTAACGGCCAGGGAAAACAACAGGCGACTGCACAGGATAGTCCACAGCAGCTTTAAGGAAGCCCTTAAGGAGTGGGACTATGTAGATGTTAAGAAGGTGCACATTTTAGTTACTTTAGTTACTCATAGAAAATAATTGTTAGTTGCAGCCTGTAGTAAGATTTGTGCATTTTAGAGCTTGTTCGTGAAAAGACACGTTGCTTGTGATTTTGAGTGAACTGACCCTTTAACACTGACGCTATTGTTCTCAAAAGTTTCCACAATTTCAACAAGTATTGATTTTCATTAGGCCATCAGATAAACTATATATAATGTTTTGATCAAACCCACAGGCAATCAGCTTACAGTAATATGGAGAATGGAGCCAAATATCACATTATAGAGGATTAAACAATCAAGTGTTTTGAAATGGTTTGGCTCGAGGGATGCTGATGTTAGTCTGTTGGTTGGTCCACCATTTTGGTCCAGACAGGATGGACTGGCGTGATATTTGGTCATACAGACGATCGTAGTCCCCAGGTGATTTGTAATAATGACTTTTAAGTGAGCGCTGTCATGAGTGATTGGATGAGCTGAAATTATTTTGGTGATTCCTTCATTCTATCATCATTCTGTAGCGTCCCATTAGTGTTGAAACACACAAACGTTCAGATTGTTGTTGAAGTACCCACTGTGTGTTGTAGCGGCAAACTGCTCTTTTCCCAAATCTTCCTAAAACCATTTTCCCATGTGACCCGACCTAGGTTTCTGATGATGATGATGCTAGGTTGAGGGAGGGGAGGGCATCAGTGCTCCAACCTACACCATTGCATTTTGTTAACAGCTGATTGGGAGTTTCCAATTTAAAACCTGGAACTTTATGATCATGCACCTGCAAAACTAAGGACATTCCCATCAGCCTTCTCTGTACTTTGTGTACGTGTCCTGCAAGCAAATATTAGCATGTTCACATGCTCAGTGACAGTGATGCCCATGGCAAACACTGAACCTGCTAAACTTCAGCATGTTAGCATGCTGATGTTAGCATGAACATGCTCATGACCTGTTTGATTCAAAGCATCAGCAGAAACCACAGTACTCTGCATCTACGATGGAATGAAGTGCTGGTCTCATTTAAAACAAATCAAAGTCCTTCAAACAGCAGCAGTACATTCAGTGTGACCACAGGGCCAGTCTCTGAACGAGACACCACATTATTGAAGTTTTTGTGGTGTATCCCTGTTTAAATCCTCATTTCCTGCCTGTGTACAGGATGCTGCACGTTCTGAGGCAACATACAAGTGCGTGCGTGTTCATGAATTTGTGTATTTACCTCACACGTGTGTCTGTCTGTATGATGTGTAGAGCCCTTTTCTCTGTCTGTCTGCACCCGTTGAAACCTATGTGTAGTGTCCGTCAAAGTGAAAGACTCGGCTTAATGCCAGAAAATCTCGTACCATACAAGGAAGGGAATCCTCTCTGTCCTGCTTGAGTGCTCCTTCTCTCTCGCTTCATCACACACTCACTCACACACACAGTGTCTTTTTTTTCCCCCTCTAATAAGATATATGGCTGGTGAGCCATAAGTAAAACATGGGGACCAAATTAGAAACTGAACTCTCTGTTATATTATTATTAATTTGAATGGTATTTAACTGTGTTTACTTTGTGTGTGTGTATCTGCTGTGCAGCCCCGGAGTGTGAGTGGAGTGGAGATGAGAAAAAGGCAGGCGGCACACATCGAGGCCCCACCCCAGGCCCCTGGACAGCCCCGACCCAACACCTGCTGCCTCTGCTGGTGCGGCTGCTGCAAGTGTCTCTGGTAAGAAAATACTGTAACAACTATATTATAATATATACTCTGTGCCTGCCGAGTGAATACTACCTGACGTGGTTTTCAGGTAGACTGTAGACTGTACTTAAAGCAGCTGTAATCAATAAAATTAAAAGGACAATGTATCAAATGACAGTCAGTTATGAACCTACAGATGATTATCAACTGAATGGAGAGCTCCCCTCAGCTTTAAAGAGCTTTATTTGGAGTTTCAGCTCATTTTCTGGCTGCAGCTTTACTGTTTTGGTTCACTCTCACTTCTCTCATAGAGTTTCTTTTGGCCACAAAAGGCAGCTATTTTCAGCGAAAAAGCTCTAAAAAAAAAAAACCCCAAAAACCTGTACACTACCTGCTGAGCACCAAAGAGCAGACAGACACTTAACGATAACTCAAAAAGAGAGTTAATATTGGTCTCACATTCATCAGGTAGCCAGACACATGACTTCAAATGAAAGATACTGTTGTTCTGTAAATGCTGTATGTGTAAATAAGCAATGGTTTTCTAACACCTTTGCCACAAAATGTCAAGTAGCCCAAAGAAAATATTTTACTGCAAGCTTAAAGTTATATGTGATAACTTGGACAGAATATAAGAATTTGCAGCTTCAGACATTTTGTTAGATGATAAACAAGGGTATGGTTTTGAAAAATCTACCAATGTCAGTATTTTAGTATTAAGTCTCATCTCATCGAACCAGAAGTTGAAGTGGTAATCAGCTACACTTCTATGTAAATTAATGTTAATTTTACTGCACCACAGTATAACCAAGAACAGCTTTACCAACAGGCAACAGTGTGGCATGACATCATCTGGTGACTTTCAGCATGTTTTACAGCAGGCAGTAAGTTTTAACAACATTTAATTGGTGAAGAATTTACAACATTTCTTGTGGCTATAAGAAAAGGTGATGTTTTGAAGCAACGAGTATAAATTAAACCAACCAGACCAAAAGTCCAAATTAAACACATTTGATCATAAGCTCATATTAATAGATTCCCAGTATACAGCATCGTTAAAATTGCACTGTTGGACAACTTCTTTACTTTTGATTGTTTTTTTGTATCAACAATGTGCTAAAAAGTGGATCTGCATTCACTCTGCAATTTGATATCAACAGTGTTAGTTGTATTAGGGAACAAAAAAATACCCCTGGTGCCTGAAACAACAAACAGTTGGTCCTGCCCTTAATCCTGTTGCCTAATCTGTGATCTTTCCCTGATGTTGGGTTTCATTGACGTTCATTCTAACGCATTGCTGGTGTATAATCCAGAGGGTCTCAGAGCTAGTAAATCTTAAAACAGACCCACGTTTTAACAGCTTTCAGAGTTGAACAATTATGAAACCAGATGTTCAAATCAAGTAATTTGTATCTACATATTGGCCAAAATCACAAATGTGCCTTAAAGGGCTTCTGCTATCCAGAGACCCTCATTTTGAATAATGAAGACACAACATAGGTGGTGGTGGATCACATAATTTGTAGTAAGTTTAAACAATGTTTTCCCAGATATTACGCAATTATACAGTGGTGAAACCTTTTAACTTGCATTGAAAGAAAATTAGTCACCAAGTATTTGGATACTTGTTCATTTTTCAACAAAAATTTTCACATTTTTCCACATTTTCTGGTTGCAGATTCTTAAATGTCAGGATTTGCTGCTTTCGTTTGTTGGTTATGACAGTAAATGAAGAGTCTTTGGGTTTTAGGCTGTTGGTTGGACAAAATAAACAATTTGAAGACATCACTGTCGGCTAGTTTAAATAATCGGAAGATTAATCGATAGTTAAAATAATCATCAGTTGCACAACTAGAATGTTTGAAATGGTATTTGGTGCCAGCAGCTCCTGTACTGTCAGCCTGTCAGTGAGTCAGAGGTGTGTGTGAAAGGTAATTCTGGGAGTATACAGGGTGATTTTATTTTTTCACAACATATTTTATCAACAACCTTTAAGCCCACAAGGACGGTGACTTTCATTTGAAGTGACATGCTTTTGGGGAACTGAATGGAAACTATGCAAAATTACTTATATCAAGTACATCTGATAAGATATAATGTATTTGCTTAGTCTCTTGTTATAGGAAAATTTAGAGGGGCGGACATGCAGACCTCAGCACAGTGTCTTTAGTTCAAGGATGACCTGTCTGTCTACTTATTATCAGCATGCAGGTGTTTCACAGTAGGGTCGGGCGATTTATTAAAAATTTGTAATTGGCCTCTGTCACCTCATCAACCGGCGATTGGCGATATATTCATCCCCCATCCCACCACCACCCTCTCCTCCGGAGTCTCAGCTGGGAGATGTGTGTGAGCGGCGAGTTTACTATGTTACGTACGCTGCACTTCGTCCAAAAAACAAAATAATAATAATAAAACAAAATAATTTATTCAAACCTGACAGAAAAGCATGTAAAACTCACCAAAACCATCTTTGTTAGTTTTTCCACTGTCCCAACAATCACAGACTCTGTTTTAGTTTACATAAATTCTTATTTCACCATGTTAGATGTTTAACAATGCCCATAGACCTTTTTTATGGCAGACGTTGATATGAACTAGTAGGATAAACACAGGTGTTACCAATGATGCTAATTAAAGTCTCATTCCATTTAGTGTAGCAGAGCCTTTTCAGTGAGTCAGCATCCACAATAGCAGCACCCTGCCTCTGTTTGACCTGAATGGAACTGAACCTTAATTAGTATCATTGGTAACACCTGCGTTTACCACGTTATTTTTTGTTATGTTAAATTGCTGACCTTGAGCTTTGAAGGAAACCAGAATAATTTGGGAAATATGCTTTCTTGCTAAGAGTTAGATGAGAAAAAGTGATACCGCTCCCTTATGTGTGCATGAAGATGGAGCCATTAGCCGATTAACTTAGCTGAAGACTGGAAAGAGCTTGAGGTGAAGAGCCACAAGCGCACAGTTACACAAACAGGAAGGTAAAAATAAGCTTTGGATTTACGAGGAACCACCAGAATATCCAGGACAGTGACTTCCTGGAGTCACTGGTGGTTCCCCGTAGGACAAATACTAGTTCCAGACCGGCACGTAACTCCACATAAAACAAAACACACCTTCTAAAAATATGAATAGTTGTTTTTCCTTAGTCCTCTATGACTACAAACTGAAAAGCGAAACAAGCAATTTAAATATAGGAAGTTGTCTGTTTTCAGTTTGCCTTACAAAGATGAGGGGGCAGTGAACATGTCTTTTTAACTTATGAGCTATGAGGTATCAAAACGTTTGTTATCTTCTGTTATCCTGTCAAAAATAGCAATAAATAAATGTATAAATAAAGAAATATGTCACTCAGTATTTAAATGTATCGATAAATTGAGAAAATAACACAAATTAAAAAGTACACAGCCAACACAACAAAAATACAGACTGCACTGCAGGTCAGACGCAGATTTGCCCCTGAGCAAGGCACCAGAACCAGTCAGTTAGTGCTGTGTGGCTCCTGCAGCTGCCTCGCTGTGGCTGCGCTCTTTCCGGGAGAGAGCAGTGAATGAAACATTGTTTTCAGGCAGTGAATGGTGAATGTGCTGCTTCTTTCACACCACTTCATCTGAAGTGGTGGCAGCTTGTGGACCGGGCCCATAGTGAGTGCTCTGTGACTCCGCTCTGTGTTTCTCAATCAAACGCCGGTGTCAGAGGCTCCAGAACGAGCCTGGAAAACTGTCTTCAGTAGTCTGTGGATTTATTTATTTTCGTTTTAAAGCTGGGGGGGTATAATTTCACCACAGGTTTGTGTTGAGTTGCACATAAACCACTGAATGCTCCCCGTGTTGCTTTTTTTTTTTTTTTACTATCATGAGTCAAGCTTTAAAGGTAGTGAAGTTTTAGAGAGTTGGGGTGTATTAAAGCGTTAATGGGTCACGACTTTTTTGCTTTTTCTCTATTATCCACCCTCCCTTCATACCCTCTAACGCCTCCTAACCCGCCCTCACACAAGGCCCTTATCTAGCCGGGGTGCCTTCTATTTCCATCCACACATCACATGCAAAACAGCTGTGAAGAACAGCCTGTATATTTAGCCGTATTGTGAGGGCGCCGGGGGGCTGTGGCAAGCTTAGCCCATTACTGCTGCACAATGGGGACTTTGACAAGAGACAGCAAGAGGAAGGAAAGATCCTCCATGGCAGGACAAAAATAGATGGCTCAGTGTGTGTGTTGCATTGTGGACTCAGTAAGTGTGACTGAGCTACGATAGACAGAGGCTACCGTGTGTGTGTGTGTGTGTGTGTGTGTGTGTGTGTGTGTGTGTGTGTGTGTGTATGTGTGTGTTTCAAGTGTTTTCATAAAGGCTCTAACTGAAGCTTTATTGTTTCCTCGACTTTGAATATATGGCAGCATTTACTGTAGATTATTTTCATTGGTTGAAGCTCACACTGATATTTCCCACTGCGATTAATAACTGAAAGAAAACTGAACAGAGCTGCAACAGTTGCTTCTGTTATTGACTGAGTTATTTTCTTGATCAATTGATTTATCTTTTGAAGTATAAGATAAAATGTAAAATTGTAAATAAAAAAGTGTCTCAAATCGCTTTCTCTGTCTGACTAGCAGCCCAAAACCCAAAGATATTCAGACTGCCATGATATATGGCAAGTAGACGCAACAAATCCTCAAATGCAAGAAGCTGTAACTGGATAATGTTTGGATCTTTCACTTGATTAATTAATTGATTATCAGAAAAGTTTCTGTGAGCTGTGGATCAAAATCTTTTTGGGTAATGACTGTTTAATACTTAAGTTCCACATGACAGGCTACAAATAGTGGTGACCAATTTTAAGGTGTACTCCCGTAGTTCAGTACTTGCATAAAGTTAGGGAACTTGCAAGTGACTGATATATATTTTTTTAATGGTCAAAATTGATGTAACAAAGTCTGTGATATTCTCTCTAATAGTCCTCAGAAGGGGCCAAACTCTAAAAACACTGGATCTTTCCAGGATTTCCCATAATGCAACTCAATAGCAGGATGTCACTTGATCATTCATTTTGTCAGATTTTGGAAAGCTCCTCCAGAGCCACAGAAAGCATCATAAATCGATGAGTAGACTGAACTTCATGTCTGACATCGACGGACGAGATCACTTTCACCTTTTTAGTTTTTTTCATTATCAGTAGCCACAAGGCTTTAAAAATGTGAGTATTTTGCATGAAAAAGTAGAATTTAAATGTACAATATCTAAATATTGCCACAAAGTAGTGTGGGAGTTATTGTCTTCAGTGTTTAACATGAAAATCTATCTGAGGCGACCACTATAAGTCATATTCATGGACACAGTGATGTATTGAAGTCGTATTCATGTTGCACTTATGGTCGCTGACTTCTATCCACATTCTCTGTGACATATCTTTTTATTTTTAAAGTTATAGCAACTACTAACTAACTAACTAGCGGCTTGGTGGAAATGCACCATTACCTTGAATAAAATATGGATTTTTATGGATTTGAACATTATTGGAAACATTTTAGATAATGCAAGTACACATATACACACATATTATAACTATTATAAAAAAAGAAACATGTTTGAGACTAAGACCCTCATTATTAGCATAGAGGACAGGTGTATGAATGTGTATTATTAAGGGGTGTATGCAGTGAAGTAATGGTGAAAAAACAAACCAGTTGACACGTGTAACATCTATAAAAATGCCTGTTACTTCTGTTGTATATCTGAGTCCTCATCTAATATTTTTTATCATGAATCTCCCACATATCCCACTGTAGTTTTCCACATTGTGCACAGTGAAAATCTAGCTCAGTGTACATGAAAAACTAATGTAATTCTGAGCAGCTCTGTATAAAGTTAATGGGGCCTGCGTCATTGCTTTTGTTTTAGCTGTTTCCAATTTAATTTTGTATGTTGTGCTGTAGTATTTTGAATGATATCAGTGGAGAGTGAAGTTAGGAACTGTTGTGGTCTTAAGGTTTAGATGGTATATAGAGTGTTTATTATTATTATGCATGCCGGCAGTCACTGATGGACACTGTCAGTGCTGTGTATTTGCTTGTTTGGCTTCGTGGTTCACCTGCTCACGATGCCGTGCATTATGAAGTGATTCCATGGTCTTAACAGAGTGCATTTGTGTATTTTGACCGCTGGTGTAGCCATACAAAAATAGAAAACTCGACCAGCCTTGATACCAATCTTGATTTCCTCCAGACATGCCTAATCAGAGGAGAAATTATTAAGTTGTTTGACTTTTCTCCCTTCTTCTCTTATTGATCTCAGTGTGTAGTTGCAGCCTTAACCGTACATTAATATAGACAACGACCTTCATGTCAAATATGTAAATGAAAGTGATCCATCCTGTCTCCAATCCAGGAATGAAGACAGGATGGAGAGGAGTGAACGACAGACCTGCACCAAGATGGACAGTATTGAAGCTACAGAAGAACAGTAAGTTGAACCATCGTCCCTCTAGTCTGGCCTGTTTGTGTCAGCATGAGTGTGTGTTTGTGTGCCTCTGTCAGTCTGATACATGCACGTATTAATTTTTTAGACGCCCCAGTCTGGAGGAGGTGCTGTCGTGGTCACGGAGCTTTGAGTTGATGCTGCGCTCGTTGGAGGGCCGGGAGGTCTTCCGGGAGTTTTTGCGCTCAGAGTACAGCGAGGACAACCTGCTTTTCTGGTTGGCCTGCGAAGAGCTGAAGAAGGAGACGGATTCCTCAGTGGTGGATGAGAAAGCCAGGATCATATACGAAGACTACGTGTCCATATTATCACCCAAAGAGGTACCAATTTTTTGTGTTAGCTCAGTAGAAGAGAGTTGGTTTAAGATTGCTTGTGAAATCTATCTAATCTATCTAATCTAGTTTCCTCCAAGAGGACAAAAAGAAGCTTAAATCATTTTAACTGAGAGAGAAGAAGTGATTCTGAAGTGACCAAAGCACATGAAATTAAGACCTTGAACTCTCACAAAATACTCAAAGACAGCATTAACCATGCTAGCAGCGCGTGCTCTAGGGATGGCAGTTTCACTCTGTTGTTCGGTCGGTCCATTTTGTTGCAGGCTCTCACCAACTACTGGATGGACTGCTGTGAAATTTCATACAACTTTTCATAGTCATGCCACCCTGAGGTTGATTTTAAGTGAAAAGTCTGAGACATTCACGCCCCCCATCAGGATGAATTCTAATCTCGTCGCTGATTTCCTGACTTTCCATGTAGTGTTGTCATCATGTCGGAATTTAAATTTGTCCAATACATTGGTTCATCATCAAACACCAGCAAAACTAATAATGTTCCCATCAGCTTCAGCTTTGCTTTGTGGGAATTGTCATCTTCATTGCTGATCAGCCACCATTGCTCAGGCACAAATGTTCAGACAAGATAATGTATTAAAGTTTAATTCACATAACTTTTGTCATGTTCACTGCTTTCCTGCCTCACCCTCTGATGTGTCCGACGCAGCCAGTGTTTTCACTAAAGTTATAGCAACTAGCAGCTAACAGGAAATGCACTGTTACTTTGAATAAATTACAGATTTCTTTGGGTTTGAGCCTTGTTGCAAACATTTGAGATAATGTAAATGCACAAAATGTGAAAATGTTACATATTTATTTCCATTAACATGTCACATGGACCCTCGTGCATCCATGGTACTGTACAAACCACTTACAAAGCTGCCATTGTTTATGAATCAAGTTTGTTTACTTTACCGCAGGTGAGTCTGGACTCGCGGGTCAGAGAAGGAATAAACCAGACCCTGACGGAGCCCAGCAACCTGATGTATGAGGAGGCCCAGTTCCAGATCTACACCCTGATGCACCGCGACTCCTTCCCTCGTTTCCTCAACTCCTCTGTTTACAGAGACCTCCTGGCCAACAGGAGGCGCACCTGCCTCGACACCTAGACTCCTCCACCCTTCTCTCATCACCATCGTACGCCAACAAGACTACTACTTAAACTTCAAATACTACTATGGTGCCAGAAGTCGGGTTTGGAAAAATCTCTCCCTCTTTCTTGATTGAAAAGACTGAATGACATCTGAGATAGCTGGTTGTTTTTGTTATTTATATTTTTTAAGCAATTTATATCCAGTTGTCCACTGGAGCCAGGTCGGCCTTTGCTGGTTGGTTATTGGTCAGTTTGAGACCATTAATGCTGGCCAGTGATTGTTTTGCTAGCAATTTGTGCTGTTTGTTACGGTTGACTGGCCCAACCCAACGTGTCAGCTGTCGGTTGAAGTGTCCAACCTGATGGCCAGCTGTTGATTAACTGTGGATGAGGACTCCTCAGGCGGTGGGGACAGAAACAGAGAGAGAGAGAGACAGAAAGGACACGCCAACTGTTCCTGTACTGTAATATTTAGACCTCATGCTTTCTACCCTCACTTTAATACTCTCTAACTTTCATCCTCTTTCATAGTTTTCCGTTTTTCTACTTCTGTCCCATTCCTCAGATGTGTTTTAATTTCTTTACGGTCCAAACATGACACCTAGTTGTTGGTGGGAGTTGGGGCGTCTCTGCCCAGTTTAACCAGTAGAAGCACTGGCTCTTCTGCATGTAACTCTCTCTCTTTACAGTAGCTTGACGATGTAAGCCGCGGACTGCAACCGTTTTTTGAATATTGAGATGTATTAAGACGGGGGACGTGTCTCTCTGTCTGGCTGTCTATGTTCAGTGAAGGGAAAACTTCTGCCAATTTAAAGCTTACTGCAGTTTTTTTATTGAGGAGGTTTGATGGCTCCTGCAGCAAAAGCAGCAGCAGCACCTACACATCCATCCATCCACATGTCCATCCATGTGTCCGTCCGTCCGTCCGTCCGAGCACTTTCCTTCTTTAGGATTCTTTAACTGGGAGAAGTAAGGGCTAGAATTGTGGTTGGGCAGCTACATGTATTATTATTACATTACATGAACTTTAAACAAAAAAAAATCTCTCCACTGAGAAAATCACAATGCCTTTACGTGTAAGAAAAAGGCAGCACAAGCGCTGCTGCGGGAGTTTTTTCTGGAAAGCAACCACAGTTTGTCCAGCGATCCCTACGTCCCCATCTTTTTTCTTCCCTCCTCCTCCCTCCTACTCCTCCTCCTTCCTTCAACTCAAACCATCACAGCCTGACAAGCACAGGTGGGGGGGTAAAAAAAACACACCGCTGGAGAAAATAAAAAGACCCACATTGACTCCAAATAGTCATCTACATTTTGAAATTCTTGAGCAGAAAAAGAGGGTTGAACGATGAATTGTGGGAAGCTGGTTCTGCTCGGAGAACTAACGCAGCATGCACTGAATTAATAGAAAGGGCTTTTGAGCCCCGGCCTTTGTCTGTAAGGCTTTAGCTTTAGATGCTGTAGGTAACACGACAGTCCCCGGAGTTGGACGTCCAATATCACACTGCAGATTTGCGACCCGGGTGCCAAACATGATGTCAAAGATGCTGTGAAGAGATATTAGACACAACTCAATGATTCTGGTGCATGTCTGTTACTCCAGCAAAGGATGCTGGGAGAGGGTATGGTAGTCCTTCGGTTAGCTACTGACCATTAAAGACACTCGTTTTTTTAACCAGAGCTAGTGAAGAGGGTTGGTGTAATAATGCTAACATGCTGCCAAATCAGGCTAAGATGTTTGCATTAGCCATGCTATGAGCTAGCCCTTTCGACGAGGCTAACTAGGTTTCAGCATGCTGTAGGAAAGCGGTTAGCATGCTTGTGCTAGCCATGCTAATCCTCCATCCCACTGCCAGCCCTCACACACTCTGGTTTGTTTTTCTAATCTGACTTTGACAGCATGCAATGATAACAGCTATGTGTGTGTATGGTACAGTTACACACTTAACTGAAACTTTTAGAAAAAAGAAAAAAAAAATTTACGGGGGTCTTGCCAAACGTCCCACTAACATCTTTAGTATATAAGAGGACATTTTGTTTCTTGATGATGTGAACATTTGAACATGAACTTTGTTCCTGGCCTGTGGATGTGCAGTAGAAAGTGCATGAGTGCAGTATATGCTATTTTTTCTATTATTATTATTATTAACTGGGACTCCAAGTAAATTGATTATGTCACATGATGAAGAGCAAACCTCTTGTTTGGTTTGGTGGTTAGTGCAGTCTTAAAGTGTCAATGAAACAGTGCCACTCCTCACTGACAAATGTAGGCATCCACATTGCCACCTCCTCTAACTACCTGAAGTTCACGTGCCAAGTGTGGTCTGTATTAAATTTAAGAGTAGACACTGCAGGATATCCAGCAGACTATTGAAGTGCAATTGGATGTAGCTAGTGATTATTGATTGGAGTCTATTTGAAGCTGTGTCCCACTCTGGTAGACTGGTTTTGGATTGTAAACTACTAATCATGACACCTTACAGGATACTCAAAATGTTGCAATGCCACTGATAGCAGCTTTTCACACTGCATATTGTTAGCCCAGGGCTAAAGGTAGTCCTGGGCTAATTTTGTTCCCTTTCACCCAGACATTGTTAGCTGAAGGTTTAGCTAAGCCTGTGGCTATATGATTAAATTTTCATCGGTACAGCAACTGGTATGAACATTTTAGAACGTACCATGGCTTCTCCTTTGATCTTTAAGTCCATCTTTTAGCTGACGCTGGCAGGTTTTAGCCCTGGATTTAATCAGTTTTCAGGGGATAACCCCACAAGCTCCAGAGCAGGGCCAGCAAGCCCTAGACTAAAGTCAGGATTAGCCCACTTTGGAATATGCCAAGATTGTGCCAGAAAACTTTCTTATCCTGGGGCTAACAGCTCCCTCAGGCTAGGGCTAAGTCAATCGTGAAAAGCCCTATGGTTAGCGTTGAGTTCTGGGTTAAATGTCCGTTGGTACAGCAGCTCATGTGAACAGCCCAGTTTTACACTGGCACCTTTTTAGCCCTGGGTTTAGTTGATTTTCAGGGGATAGCTCTGCAAACTCTGGGCTAACTCTTCTCCAAAGTAGGGCCCTAGGCTAAAGTTAGAACATGCCATTGTGAAAGTAGAGTGAAAAGCCTTTAAAATGGCTGCCTCCAGTTAGTATTTGTGATTTTTACAAGAGAACGTAAAAAAGGAAACGTATCCCATGGAATCATGGGGTTTTGAGTTTTCTTTCAGACTTATTTGCAGTGTTAAAAGTGCTAGCTACATGGTGTTGCCAGTTCAAAACCAAGCTATCATATGTCTACAAAAGCTTCCAGTGGAGAAGTATTGATAATAAATCAGTAAAATTGACACTGTAAAGTAAAGTAGGAAAGTTAAAACCAGTAATCACAAAACAGTTTTGAAATAAACTATATTTAACCTTTGGCAATACAGTACACACATGCAAACTACATTAATACCCATGAGGTCTTGATAGATGTTGCTTAGCTGCTTTAATGAAGAGCTGTGCATGCATGCGCTCAGTTGATCAGAAACAGAGGAATACAGAGTAATTAATCAATCCTGATACTGAAGGATCAATTTTCACACTTACTCTTTTGGAGCAGTCTTTATTTCCAGGAAACATTAAGCATTTTAGATGTTGTATTTGAACAATTCTGTAACTTAATGACTCAGTAGAAGAATCCCTGTCACGCATAAAGCAGACAAATCCCTCTTCTGCACAGTTACAGCTCTGTTTCCTTGTTGCTGAGTCTATACAGTAATTAACATGAGAATGTTTCACCAAGAACCAGATAATGAAATCATGGTGCAATTAAATCAAGTTTACATTTGTAAATTGTGAGATGTGTTTTACCTTATTAAACAGGCGTAACAGCAGAGGAGCCAGCAGGTTTAAAGGCTGGCAGGAGACGCTGCCCTGTGCTGACTCTGTTAGCACTTCACAGGGTTTACAGGGAGGACAAACAGCAGAAACCCAGGTAACAGTGTTTTACAGGGAGGACAGACACAGCAGAGACTTCTGCTTATGTCCTTTCCTCTTAATTTATTGTGACTTTTACACAGTGGGGGGAAAGTACACGGTTGTTTATTTTTAATAACTGCATTTCAAATGTGGATTTTACAAGCAATGATGATGATGTGAAGTGATGTAGTGTCATCGCTGAGTTTAGATTTTTGTCTTTAAATTTACATGGGTACCAAGTGAGCGGGGGTTTTTTTTAAACGTGGCTGTGGTTTTATCGACTGAAAACAAGGTTGAGAGCTGAAGTGTCCTGATAGGTTGGAGGAGGTTTGCGAAGCTTTGGCCTTACTGACACGTTTTATTTTTTTTTCCTTTGTACAAAAAAACAACAACAAACGTCTCTGTAGGCTTTTCACTACCTCTCATGTTGGTTAATTTATTTCACATCTAGTTGTCAATGTACAAGTTGTTTTTAGATCTACTTGAAGCCTAACACTGTAAACAAAAATGTGCACAGAAAAATGACTATGTATATGACAGAGGGGTTAAAGAGAGCTTGGCCTAGTTGACATTATTTTTTGTTTGTATGTATGTTTGTTTTAATTGTGTTGAGCTGAAATAGATTTTGCATCTCTGTAAAGAATTCAGGAATCCACTGTCTAAGGGCTAATCCCATTTTTGCCTATGCAAATCTGTTACTGTGGGTGAGTTGGGAAAGGGCGAGCTACCGCACCTTTCACCTGTTGTAGATGGACCATGGTTTACATTGCCCTTTGCTGATATTCTTCAATCTTATTCAGCAAAAATGTACGCTTATTTTTGTTTCTATATAAATATTATATATATATATATATATATAAAAAACATATATATATATAAAACAAGTAATATACAGAGAAAATAGTATATGCCTTCGTGATGATAAAAAAGAAACCTTGCTGAAAACAAATAAATGTGTTGTTGTCTGACATTATGTGGCTGTGTGCTGGAGTCTTGGTACAGTATGATGATATAGACGACTGGAAATCTATGACGGTTTAAGCGACTGACTGAAAAGTTGAATGACTGAAGAAAACTCATTACTCAGACTACGACACAAGTAGCTGACTCTGTGCAGTATTTCCTAACTGAGGGGGAAAAAAACTTTATTTATTTAAGGAACTACCACATCATGACTTTCTGTGACAAATATTGTTATCCAGCCCCAGCCTGTGAGGTAAAGAAGGTATTCGGGCCACACAGTACTTGTCCTTGTCGATTTTCACTGTAATGATTGGTCATTTTTAAAGCAAGACTATGTAACTTTTGCTAAACAAAAGCCGCTGTTGCCACAGGTGACAGGTGAGGGATGAGGGCAAATGATAAAGTGTGTGAAAAGTAGCACAAATGGTGAAGTCATGAAGTCAGAAAACTGATGGGGTATGTCAACTGACCCTTCCTATGTCCTGCCCCTTTTTGTTCTGTGCTCCAATAATAGTTGAGCAAACTTGGTAGCTTGGTCAACTTACTCCTTTTCCTGTAAAAGCGACATGATGCATACTGTCGTATGCTGAGGCGAACATCTTTGCTATTGGTCAAAGCTGTGACTCTGCTCCCTCAAAGTCCACCAAAGTTTAACTTGTTGTGAATAACGGATGCAAATTCGTGGCTGCATGGCCGGGCCATAAAACTTCATAATTTAGTTAATAATTTACTTGTATACAGTTTGAGGTGTCCTCTCAACTTTATTTTACAAATGTCCCTTTTATAATGGTGGCTCATGGGGAAAATGCTGTTTGGGCCCCAGCGTAATTTTTCGCTGCAATACCGTGAGTCGCCAAAAATGGAAAAAATTGGAAGCATTTGCTTTTATACAGTAGGTCCTCCAGAAACATTTTAACCCGTATCAAAATTTGTTTTTCCTTTCAAGATAGACGAGCCTAGCACATAGCATATGCCTGTTTAAGTACAGGAAACAGTAAAGGAGGAAGTTGACTGAGGTATCAAGCTTGTTCAGCTGTTATTGGGGCACAGAGCAAAAAATTACATAGCAAGATGTGTGTAAAGTTTGCTAACATTAGCCTTCACAATCTAGCGGTCACACCAGACCATGTAAGGCTGCAAGTCAAAACTTTGGACATACTGAATTGAGCAAAAGTGTATTTTACAGCTTATGAATTTTCATTTGTAAGAGTCGGGCTGTATTATTTCTTCATTCAAAAGTTACGTAGTCTCACTTTGAAGGGCTGACTTGGAGCAAACCTGGAAACAAGCTAAGTTATTAATGGTATCTGCCTTTGAGATGTGCACTGTCCGAACATAATTCACATTTTATATCCAGTAATTCATTAATGAAATAAACAGTTACACTTGCCATGAAATAATTAACATTTTATGGTCATCATCTTTTTGTTGTTTGTCAGTGGGCTCTGCACAGCTGTTGTGAATTTGTAATTATTAAATGTGTGCAGCACCATGTCATCAGCAAACAACAGCAACTTATTTTTCTATTCTTCAACTTGTTCTTTTTGTAGCCACATCCAGTCAGACTATCACTGTGTTAATACAGTAGCGTTGATGCAGAACATATTAGCAGAAGTGTTTTTTTGTTTTTTTTTTGTTACTCTGCTGATGCGAGATGTTAAGAAAAGTCAGTAAGATAGTTATGAGACCATTCACTCAGCTCTTATGAGCCTCTTTTAGCCTAGACTTGAAGATTGATTTAGGTCTAATAATTTATTTTTATCTTTTTTTTTTTGTACAGAAAATTTAGCTCCTGGAAATAGGCGGGTTGATGTATAGATTTTTCCCACAATTCCTCACAGTGCATTATGGCTAAAGAAAGACAAGTTTATTGACTGATGTTGGTTTGAAACCTGCTTTGTGTGTTTCCCTCAGTTGGATTTGGTGCCTCTTTATGCTTCACAACAGACCTCAAGATCTCTTTCCGTCTCTTTCTCTGTCTGTCTCACTTTCTCTCTCTTGGGCTCTCACTTCCTCTCTCTGTAAAATCACACAGCGGTTAGAGCAGAGACGGCCCCGATTTACAGCAAAAATCACACTGATGTTCGTTCCTCCTACATGAATACTGTCACCCTCATTATATCGTCTCTTTTGTACCTCTTCCGGAGGTGTTTGTGCTACTTATGGAAAGAGATTATGTTTGTGCAGGTACTGGTTGAAGTTTCAACAGTTTTAGGCAATCACTTTTCTCTTTATTGATTTAGATGCCTAAGCCTCTTGGTTTTTGTCATGCCTTTGTAGATAGATCACAGTCGTCGAGAGATGATCCACAGGTGAAAATAAAAAGAATTTTACCGTCACTTTAGGTGATTTAATAAAGTGACTTTTTTCTATTCAGCATGCTTTTTGCTAAATAAATGAAATAATTCAGTTATTTGCTATAAACGATACTGTATGAGTATGTATTCAAGTACTGCAGTATGCAGACAATTAAAAATATAAGAAACTCTTTTGAGAGGTTCATATTTTTCTTCTAGTATGTTTCACTAATATTGACGGTTATGGGTTCTTAATTCTTGTTTTGAGTGTCTTATGAATTGCCAGAATGACTAAATGACCCTCTTTGTATTAACAAATATAGACTATGGTTGGTTATTTCCACATGCATGACTTGCAGAGCAATTTTACCAGGACAGTGCTAGTCCACCGGGCTTTGTAATCTAGAGTTCGGTCAGCCGAACTCAACTTTTCACTATTTTTCACTGGTTGCTTGACAACTTTTGATGACGACTGAGATCCTGACTGTTTTATTTACATCAAGGCAAGTGAAAGTGGTCACTAAGGGTCAACATCCCGCCACACAAAGCAAATCTGACCTCTAGTTTTCTGATTTAAAATGAAATGACGTCTGAGCTTCAAACATCTTCCAGTAAGAGTGATTTCATTAGACTGTGCAACTTCCTCAAACATCTCGGAGCACTGTGTCCCAAAACGTCAGGGTCGCGCTGCCCAAGGATCTGATTGCTTTTCGTCATGACTTTGAATTTTATCAAAGGAAACTGATCATCAATCCTTGATCCACAGTCAGTGGTATAAGTGCCCTGAGAGGCAGGAATCCCTGAAGTGTAGCACTGAAAAGACTTTTCTATCTTATTAGTCCAACTTTGACGAAACGCCGTCCTTTGTTGTGGAATAGCACAGGAGGGACTCGTCTCATCCAGCCTTGTCTTACAGGGAAGTAAAGCTCAACTTAAGGACAGAGCTGGTACAAAATTAACAGCACTGAGCATTAGCAAATTTGTATATTGTGACATTTAATTTTGTCGGTATTGACAATTCTCTGCATGATAATACAACACAGATGTGACTATAGTTTTCACCAAGGACAGTAGAACCAGGATTAAAAGAATATTAACACCCCAGTCTACTTGAGAAAATGTAGGCTTTTTTTCCAAGTTCATAAATTTACAGTAGCTGTGAAAAACTGTCGTTAAAAATGTGATGGTGTAGAGAGGTGTTAAAGAAATAGTGAAACATTTTTAGGAAATACACTTTCTTGCCCTGAGTTAGATGAGAAGATTGATGTCACGCTCAAAACTGTGCGCTAACTATAATGCTAAATTCAGCAGCCGGTTAGCTTAACTTAGCTTGGACTAGCTAGCTAAGAGGTGAAACTGCTAGCCTGGCTCTGTTCACTTCTAAAGCTCACTTATTTTATCTTGTTTGTTTAATAAATACAAAAACAAGTGCAAAAACAAGTTATTGTTTTATGAGGGGTTGTATGTCAGACTATTCCAGGATGGCTCAAGAAATAGTTTTGCTAGTTAAGCTAGTTGGCTGCTGCTCCAGCTTCATATCTTCTCAATAATGCTAACAGTAACTCTTGAGTGAAATAATTAAGCGTATTTCCTTAATGGCGAGCTATTCCTTCAAAAGAATATATGAGAAATAGTTGAGTTACATTAATTTTTATAAAAAAAAATAAGGAAAAACAAGGTTGAATTTGCCTGACACAGTGTTCAATGCGACTGTCCAAGTACGTACAGCAATGCTTCTTTGGTGGCTAGTATGTGCCAAACTTATAATCTACCTTTTGTTTCAGTGTAAAGGGGTCAAAAGAATTGTCGGAATATAAACTCACATGTTCTGTTGGACTCAAAATGTTCTTTACAAAAACACATTTTGTTATTTGTCTGTTTTTCACGTTGCTGTCGTGGGTTTGTGTCATCTCTCTCAGTCATCTGCTTCATTGACATGTAACCAACAGACGTGAAGACTTTGTAAACAGGCACTGAACATTTTGAAGTGTGACTGATGTGGACTACAAGCAACCATATCAGACACAACTGAAATTGTAACGTCGTCACAAAAAAAATGCTGTTCACTATGTTTTATTTGTTTTGTGTTAAATTATTTTAACAGGAGGCTTTTTTGAGTCATTGTTTTTTTTTTTTTTTTTGTTTTATCTCAAAAGACAAAAATTGTTGTTCATCAGCCTTTTACTTCATATGAATTACCATCACGTCAACTGCGTGTTCAGTTGTGGTATGTTTTGATCTATGGTTCAGTCTCTGTCTTTGTTTACACGACAACATCTTGCATTAAGAGAAAACTCCAATCTATGGTAACTGCCCTTGAATATCTGTAATTTAAATAGTGCTGCTAGAGAAAGAAATCTAAATGTAACAACTTACAATAAATACTTAATAGATTTTTGCCAAGTGTCACTGTGTCTTTCTTTGACATTTCCTCAACACTTTTATGAGCCAAAAAGACTTTTAGGTTGTGAAAAGGTAGCGGTATGACTCCAGGAAGGCTAATGTCTGTCTGTCGATCTTTCTATGCCACCTATTCTGTCCAGACTGAAACATCAAAACTCATTCATGGTTTCGTGGACATGATGTCAACTACTGACTTTTGTGATCCTCTGACTTTTCCATGAGGTTGACATTTGAGGGCTTTTAGTGAAATGTCTCTGTAAATGTTGGACATTGAATTTGGTCCAGGCACTAATGTTCCCTTCAGGTCAAATGTAACAACCTTAGGTCTGAATTACACCTGCAAAACTAAACTAAACTTTCCCATCAGCCACACCTGTACTACCATGTTAAACTAAGAACACATTAGTAAATGGTGTTTCAAAGCTTTTACCACATCATTAAATTCTTGGCAGTAATGCTTAACACTGTATTTATTCAATTTAAACAAGCTGAGTCTCCAAATACTAATACTGAATCTCCATGATGTGTAAGTTTTCAGACATGAATTGTATTCTGTCAGCTAAAACCTGGGCCTAATTGTAAAGTCCAAAGTTGATCTGGATATCAAGTTCCTCCAAAATATTTTTTATTTTTTTTAAGTTCCACTGAGCCACTGAGTAAAACTGTTTATCACAAGTGTTAATTGTCAAGGAGTAGTTTTCAAAAGTGTTTCTTTTGCCTCGGGGTAATGTGTTCAGAGGAGGTGAGGAGCTCGGGATGCTGACTGGAGGACAAAAGGTCTCAGAGATCACATCACATGCCGTCCCAAACAAAATAAATCTGGAAAGTTCCTAGAAAGCAGAAGCATATACAGCATTGTTTGCCAGAGACTGCATTGGAGGGTGTGTGCTTTGTATCATTTGAAATGATATAGGATGATTTAAAGTGAGACGTTCAAATCTAAAACCTTCCAAAGGATGATTTTTACCGAGTGGGTAAAACCACACTTCTTCTATAGTGTCTTAATGAACAGAAAATGGTCAAGAAATTTAACAAGGCCAACATAAGTATTGAACTATGAACCTCTCATCATAACACACACGTTTAAATTAAACCTCTTAACTATGTGTGACAGGACCAGTGGTAGAAAGAGGCAGCGTCATTTAAAAACGTCTTTATTTCATCAACCGGATCTGAGATCATGTTTTCAGACTTGTTTACATTCAGACAGACTGGGTGAGACCACATGCTGAGGACAGGAGACGAGGCAGGTTGGTGTGCATGGGTGCTCTCTCAGACAATCGTCTGCATGGACGTGTTTATGTGTAACTTTTCATACAGTCCTCTCTGTATATGGGCATGTGTGTTGGGCACTCTCATCTGTGTGTGTGTGTGTGTGTGTGTGTGTGTGTGTGTGTGTGTGTCTGCGTTCTCTCTCTCTCAGACAGTCTTTTGATCTGACGCCTCCGGAGCTGTTGAGGCAGATGCTGAGTCCTCCTGGGTCTTGTCTAATCCCTGGCTGCAGCCTCGGTCACCTGACTGCACGCCGTCTTTCACTGTGATGGCAGCGTTGGAATAGGACGCGTCTATACTCTCATGTGGTTCTGACGTCCACTGAGGAAAAAACACCGGAAGACAGAGGAGGCACATTAGAGAAATATTCCTGGTTAAAACTTAAACTTCAAATTTTCAGACAATGTAATAAGTGAGATACAGGTGCCATGTGACCTGTCTGAAATAGACAAGACTTTTAAATTTGAAGCCCCACCAGTGGCCCCTGGAGGCAAACATTAATTGCACTTCAACGTTACAAGTTTTGGATGGATTCAAAGAGCATTTTACCATTATAGGGTTAGAAATGTACATTTCATCTGGAGGTTTTACCCCCTCTGTCAGTTTGATTATGAGCCACAGTGATGTCGTGTGCAACACTGATATTTTGGTAGCATAAGAGGTTTGTGTTCTTTAACTGGAGAGCAAGACAGTTAGCTTAGCTTACCCTAAAGGCTAAACATGGAGGGAAACCTATGTGCATACAACATATAAAGATTTTAAACTATTATTTAATTTAGTTGTATAACATGGAGGTATATGAATATAGGCATATACCCACTGTATGTGAATATGAACGGGCATACAAACTATGATTTGCATCATTTTCATTGGTCATACATCTTTTTAAATTTTATTTTTATTGTGCTTTATGTATCATATATGTAAGCGAGTCAAAAAATAAGTCAAAGTGATGTCCACTTATCAATGATATGTACAGACAATATTAAGTTTGAAAAAAGTGTAGGGAAACCACCAGTCTAGCTGTCCCCTTAAGTAAAGAGAAAATGCCTCAAAAACCACTAAACTGAACAATGAAATATTGAGTGTTGCACTAAGTCAAAAAGTTGTGTTGGTAATGAAAAAAAAATAAACATCAAGTGCTCTTCAATGATAAGGCCAGTAATTATATGAAATTAAAACAAACAACGTCTGTCCAGTTTGCTGATAATGCAAGTGCAACGTAATAGTTATAGTAACATATATCAATGTTACTGAAGAGGAACGTTTATCGCCACTAGTTTATCCTTAATTTCCAGTCTAATGTGATTGTATTCCTATTTTTATATCTTTTCCTCTTTAGTTGACATGGGTGTTTTGTTTTTGTTGATTGACTCATATTCTTTTATTTTTTAATCATGCAAACAAAGTGCCCAACACTCACGGGTTTACAAGACACCAAAAACTACAGCTGCTCAAACAGTTTCCTTTCAGTACAAAATTACATCTTACAGCTCAGCCTCAGAATATTTTGCCCTCTTGCTCAAGCTTGACAAATAACATTTGCTACAAAAAAGGTTTTCGTTCTCTTTCTTTGCCAAAAGAAATCAACATACATAAATACAGGGCATTTTAGTAAACAGCACATCTCTTATGTCCTTGTAGGCAGGAGAGCAAAATAAAAAATAAATCTCAATCTCAATTTCACCAAGCTCACTTCGCTGAAGTGGCATTAAACTGGCAGGTCTCTAGGGCTCATGGGAATGTTCCTGAATGTTAACTGTGCACATGGAGAACTTTGTTTTTTATTTAAGTTGTACTTCACATACGGTTCTACATGATTTTTTTTTATACCACAGATCAACAGACCATTTGTCTCTATAAATGAGAAACATTTTACTCCATTTATCACCTGTCAAATAACAAGCAACTTGTTCTGGAAAATAAATGACAAATCATTCAAACGGAAAGATGATTTCATCTCATTAGTGCAGGGATGATAATGTGAAGTGTGCCACTCATTTTCTGTATTTGCAGACCAAAATAAATTCTAAATTCTAGAATTATAATCAGTATCACTGCAGTACAGTAATAAGTTTACAATTTGTTTGTTTCTGTCATGTGCGCTGCAGAACTAAAACATCATGTGACCAGGTCAAATGACCACTTGATGAGTTTTTTTTTTCATGTAACAGCTTGCTGTTTCTGCCCCGAAGAAGCCTGAGCTGAAACGCGTTGGCGTATCCATGAATTTATAAAGCATTTTTTACATTCATCATCAGAGCGCCAACTATTACTTTGCACTTTAATTATCAGTTAGTCATTGTTTGTTTAATTTTCATCAAATCTGCCTACTAGTTCCTCTAAAGTTCACTAATTAAGACGTCATATCTTGTTTGTTCTGTATAAACATTGACCAACTAGTTGTGGTTTTAGACGATTTTGTGCCAGACTATTTCTTGGCATGGAGCAGGTAGTGGCATCAATCTAACCCTCACCAAGAAAGCAATTACACATATTTCCCAGGATGTTGAACTGTTCCTTTAATGGATAAAAGGATTAGGAGGAGTCTTGCTTTTTATCTTTTTAACTGATCAAAATCAAGCTATTAGCTCAGCACTGTGTATAAAGAAACTTTTTATGTCGACCTGTTGATTTGTTTCATACCTGTGTGGCCCTGCTGCTGGACCTGTGTGACGGCCCCATGGCGATGTTGACGCTGGACGAGGACTGTGTATCGGTGGTGTTCCCCCCTTCAGCGGCGGACAGCCCAGAGATAACCAGACCACTGGAGAAACTACGCTTCCCAAACAGCAGGCTGAGAGTGGACGAAGATGAGGACACCTGGACGAAGACACCACAGAGGAAGACAAATACATCCTTTGCATACAGTTCTGTATGGTTGGGACTAAGATGGTGCATGGAAGCACAAAACATGCACAAACAATTATCAGAGACAGTGTCTAAGAATAACTTGTTGTCAATAATACACTATAATAGCACACTATAATCACAAGCTGTGGCCACCAGATGTGAAATGGTTTCTTGGATGAGTTGTTGTGATAATGACAAAGATGAAACCCTGAACCTCAACTTAAACTATGCAGCGATAAAAACACTGAATCGCTAAACATTTGCACAATCAAAATGCAGCGTTATTCATGGGTTTTACTGCTGAACATGGTGCTATTTTAACACACAAGACTGTAATGGCAACTGTGGCACATAAGTACATAAATCTTTTCAACTAAGGGACTTTTTATAAGTTCCTCTTAAAAGCTGAGGCAGTTTTCTGCTTTTCACTCCCTTTATGTTTCCCTTTATTATTATGCTTATGAAATAGGCACTACATGTCTCGGATGGGCCGTCTATTTATAGTTGTTTTGAGCAAAGATCTGATATGGAGCTGTATATGTTTTTGATATTTAAGTATAAGATGTTTTAAGTAAAATACATCAAATTATTAAGTCTGGTGTTCACTAAATCTGACTTTAATTTGAATAAGTTGCATGCAGTGTTTTCATTTTATGTGAATATGAACATTTCTATGTGGTTCCTGTTGTGTATTTGATTTTAGTCTCAGATCATTTATAACATGCTTTGTTTAGTTTTAAGTAACTATCACAACCTTGGTGTGTTGCCCAATAGAAAGTGTGTATGTAACAGAAGAGTACTGAGTTGGTACCTGGCTGGAGCGCTGCTGATGCTGCGCTGCCTGGAGCTGAGAGCTGATCCCACCGGCTCCTGAGAGACGAGGGACCTGAGGATGGACAAAGATTTTCTTATTTTTGTATTCTTTTAGTAAATAAAGCAGGCACACCAGAGTGAAGATGGCTAAACGTGTGTATGTGTGTGTGTGTTTGTGTTTACCTGGGAGAATATAGAGGCTATGGACGTGTTAAAGGACAGCTGACTGTTGGACAGGCGCTGGACGAGCCCATGGGTGGAGCCTGAGTCCAGGATGGGCCCTGACTGGCTGCTGACGGGGGGGCGCTGACTCTGAGGCTGAACTGAGCGACTGCGGTACTCTCTCCTGGCTGCAGAAATACACAAGAACACGCCCAGAAATACACACGTTTATAATACAATATAAAAATAAAAACCATACAGAATAAATCACATGATTAAATATATTTTATTCATGCTGAGGCTGATTAACCAGTACTAAAATATGATATAACTACATGAAATCAGACATATCAGCATATTCATAGCATATTCAACCAAAATGAGAATTGTTGTGTTTTCAGTATCAGAAAATGAGCTGGTTTCACATTTTTGCTGAGATTTTCCACAAGGATAGTGCTAGAGTGTGTGTGTGTGTGTGTGTGTACCTGCGTTGTGGTGTCTGTGGCTGTGTGTCGTCCGGGCTCTTTGCTGGTAGAGGCTCAGGCTGTTGGATGTGACGGAGGACGGCCGGTTGTGGCTCAGTGAGGACGAACCACCAGCACCGCAGTCCATGTCCTCCATGTTCACACCACTGTTACAGCTGGTCAGGTTGTCCTTACGCACCCTGCACAACACACACACACACAGCTCTGATTTATTTATTCATGTTTGCATCAGTGCAAGGGACACAAGCTGGCAAAGGGCCATCAAAAATTTAGCAAGGCCCGACTCTTCCAGCTGGTTAAACACACACACACATAAACTCACACTCACAGAGGGAGAGATGTTACGTAACTGTGCGAGCATATGTGACACACACTCGTGCAGTCTCCCTCTTAAATTAGTTAAGTGTGTTCTGGCTGACAAGACACGACCAATCTCCCCGCTCTGCAGCTACTTAGTGAAATTAAGACAACACCTTCAAGTCAAGGCCGATGAAACAGGATTAACAACCTAATCTAATCTGAAAGGAAAACTCAGCCTCCTAAAAAGCTTAGAGAGACACAAACACACAAACGCACACACATATACACACATACAAACCATTAGCTGACCAGCAGAGGTTAATGCACAGCCTATACATTAAGCTATGCTGATGGTAATGTATGAAAGATGGATTGGGAAAGAAAAAGAGAGGATAGAGGGAGAGGGGAAGAGAGAAAATGCTTCCTCTCAAGTGTGCACTCCCGCTGTCCCCGTACATGTATTTAAGACCACATTAAGTTGGCGGGGGAAGTCTGCACCAACTTCCACTAAGTCAATATCTGTAAATCCACTGAGAAGCACTCACTCAGCAGGCAGCCGGAGCATTACACTGCAGTCTGCACATTATCCACAGTGATTTACATCAAATACAACCAGCTGAAGAAGTCAACACTGTGAAGCTACCCTCATCTCATGTGTCATCATCACACTTTTTGCCTCGTAATCATCTTCTTAACTATAATGTTGCTCTTTCACAGCTCAAAAAACACACATAAAAGTTTTTTTTTCAGCCCAGCAAACCACTGTGGATGTGATGGACATGTAAGTATTGATGCTGCAGGTAATCAACTTTGGAGCAACCTTGTGACTCCAAATTTAACAATATTTTGTCTACCCTGATACGTCTACATCTATGGCCTCATTACAGAATACAATCCTAACTGCTTGTCTTATCTTATATCTAAGCTCTCCCAGTTTACTGTGTTTACCATTGTCTTATTATATTGTCTTATACTTCCCACATTGTGGCTGATTAATTGGTTTTTAATATTGTTAATTGTCCTGTTTTGTGCTACTGTCTTGTTTGTAAGCCATGTTGTTTGTGGTAAAGTCAAACACAATTTCCCACATTGTGGACAATAAAGTTTTACTTAACTTATCTTCCTATTACAGAAGCAATTCCTAAACTCATGGCTGTGTCCTGTCCGATCTCAGACTTTGCATATTATCTTAACTTAGTAAATCCTCTTTTGAGCTGTAAACTTGATTCTTCAATCTGTCACAACTCAAGTTTTTAGGCTGTTTTTTGTTTCATTTATTCATGTTGTGTTACCTGTTTTTCTTTGAATCTCACATCCCCTCTCATTTCAGATCATTTTACTTCCTGCCCCTGTGTTTTCCGTCCTTTTCTGATGACTTCACCTGTGTCTGATTGTCTGTCCCGCCCTGATTAGCTTCACTTGTGTCTTGTTATCCTTCTGTGTACCAAACTCACTTTTTGACCAGTAAAGACTGTGTAATTTTACCTCAACTGTCTCTAGGGTCTTGTGTTTGAGTCCACTTTCACCTGGTTCACCAGTTGTATCACAATCAACACTCATCTTGTCATGCCTGTATCTGCGTTTAGACATTGCACAAGACTGTCCGTAACCATGACAACGGCTATCAGGTCTTGAGTCACTTGTCACTAGCTAGATACCTTGCTGTAATGGACAAGATGGGTGTTCGAATATAGCTTCGATACGCCAGAGGCACTATTTTTGTCTTTGGAGGAGAAGAAACTTTAACATTTTGGAGAGTTTTCTTCCCAGTTACTGGTCCAGAATAAAGATTAGAAACAAATCTGTCAAATTCAAAATTAATCATCTTGACAGTTGATATATATCCATTAAGACACGGTCTGGGAAATCTGAAGAATCATCTTTCAGTTGTAATACTTCAGTGTTCGAGTTGTTTCCCATCTTCATTGCCATTGCCAGGGTCTACGCCATCCAAACTTAAGATTCCTAACTTAAAAAATTCTTCAATTGGGATAGCTCAATTCCTTTCTAAAGATAAAACGCAATTTTTTCCAAAATGCACCCCTGATCCCGAGCAGTAACCTTCAGCAGAAATTGATTACATATGGCTTCTGAGGCTGGATCACTGTTAGAAGTTTTTACTGCAAGTGTCTGCTCAGAATACTGACAAATAAATTAAGCTGAGTCTCTTATCCATCTCACTCAAGGACCCACAGACACTGATTCTTATTCCACTCCACCATGAAATTCAGTCACAGTATCATCTTTTTAACTACCAGACTGAGCTAAATAAAAAATGATCGGAGAGTCTTTTGTGTCTTTAGCATGTGAAGAATGTTAATTGAGAAGCTCAGTCACAGTGGAAGTAATCGAAGTTTTTAAATAACTGACCGTAACCATTTAGAGCAGAGCCAGGAGCGAATGACATCCAGGCTTAAAGCTCCTCCTCCAATGCTGCGCAGTGTACGGTGTGTTCCTGCGTATGATGTTGTTAGAGGTGACACATACCTAGAAAATGATAAAACAAACGGCAAAACTGTTAAGATGAGGAAGTTAAATTTGTCAGTCAGAACAGGAAGTAGAAGATTTTTTTGAATCATCAATGCAAACTTAAAATTCAGTCCTAACACTTTAATGCCATGTTCTACACAATGTAGTGGTGCAGCTGTGAAAGACACGTACATGGGGTAGCCCAGCGGCTGGTCGCAGGACGAGTTGACCATGTTCCTCAGCGCTTGCTTTGAGTTCTGGATGCTGCCACGTTCTGGGTTTCGGTTCCGTAAAAACACCAATTCCTGCTGCTGGCCGGCCCACAGTCCTCGCACGCACTCCTTATTGATCTGCAGACAGAGGAGATCAGATTACGCAGGAGTTCACAGTTAAACAAGAGGGAAGAAAAAGGAATTCCTGAAGAACATGACAGTGACATTATAGACAGCATGGCTGGAATATGAGGATGACAGCATGTATGAAATCCCTATTTTCTAATAAAGTTAAAGGGAAATGGTAAAGGTCAGATATGAAATTGAAGAGGTAATATATTGGCTTCATCCATGAGACTGGATATTTTAACTTTAATATCATCCATCCATCACAAGTGAAACTTAATGTAGCGAAGGATTATCAGGAAATGAGTGCACTTAAAGAAACTGCAGAGTCAAAAAGATTGATTAAAAACCCCATTAAAACCCACACAGATTGTGCACTGGGCTGATAAAAACCTTACTTAAAGGAACCCTTTGACATTTTGGGAAATAAGTGTGTTTGTTCTCTTGCTGAGACTCGACTGAGAAGATGGATATCATGCTGATATTTGTTGGAAAATATGAAGGTACAACTAGCAGGCGGTTAGCATGGTTCAGCATAAAGACTGGGAAAAGAGGGAAGCAGCTAGTCTGGCTCTAACCAAATGTATAAAAAAAACTTGCAATTAATTAACACATTACACCATGTCTATTTAATATGTATGAAAAGCAGTAAGTAAAATGACACATTATGGTGTGGTGGGATAATGGCTTGACTGAGCCAGGCTAGCTGTTTCCAGTTTTTATGCTAAGCTAAGCAAATTACTTCCTGTCTACAGTTGCATATCTAAAGGACAAAAAAATGACATTTTTTGAAATACATTAATTTCTTCTCTTACTGAGACTAAGATGAAAAGATGTATAGCACAGTATAAATATGAAGCTACAGCTAGCATGTGGTTAGCTTAGCATAAAGACTAGAAATGGGGAAACACCCAACCTGGCCTATTTCTGTCCAACAAGCTCACAAATTAACATGTTACATCTCATATGATGTCATATCTCATGTGTTTAAAGTTCTGGTAGGCAGATTTTATTCATTTGGACAGCGCCAGGCTAACTGTTACCAGTCTTTGTGCTAAGATAAGTTAGCTAGCTGCTGCCAGTACCTTCATATCTAGTGAGAAACATGAGAGTGGCATGGATCTTCTCTTCTACGTCTTCACTAGAACACAATTAAGTGCATGTTGGACTATTCCTTTAACATCATCCTTTAATGCGTAACAGTTCAAACTGTAAGTGCTCAGAGTTGAGCACTTAACAGCAGAGTAACTGCAGAGTCAGAAATATTGATCTTTCTGGTCATTTACAATGGGCTGAAAAAACTTTTATTGTGAAATTCAAATTTGCAAGCCTGCACTTTTCAGGAGACATGCATGCATGCTAGGAAACCAAAAGATATTCACATTTAAGTTGCTGAAATCAGACACTTGACTTTTTCCTTAAAAAAATACTCACACTAATTAATTTATTATCAAAATAGTTGGCAAGTAATTTAATAATCAATCAGCTCTAAACTGCAGGAGCTTCTGAACAAAAAGGCACATTTGTGTGATTCTGACCTAAAACTTGCAACCTGAAAATTGAAATAATCCCACATACATAAACTCCAGGCTCTTTCCACCCTCAGCCCTCTCACCTTGATGACCTTGAAGCTAAGGTGGCGTTTGTACAGCATGATGATCTTATACTCGTCCGTGCCGTCATCGATCATGTGTCTCAGTGTGAGCAGCGTGTCGCGGCTCGACAGCACCGCCTTACGCCAGGCGGGGTCACTCTCGTGGCAGATGACCAGGCTGCTGCGGTAGTTAGTGATGGCTTCGTACAAGATGGACGCCTCCTCCGTCTCCTCCAGACAGGTGAAGTGATCCTGAAAGGGAAGGCATGATGGAGGACTGCAGGATCTGATTAGATTTTAGAAGAATGTCTGCTGCAGGGTTCAATAAAGTCTTGTCTGAAAACTACAATAATATTCTGTATCATAAATTATTTGTTGACTGTGCAGTATTTTCTCAATTTAATCTCAATTGGCAAAATAGTTCATAACTAAAATCATAAAATAAATGCAGTGGAGTAAAAAGTACAGTTTTTTAAAGTACTGAAATGCTGAAGCACAAGTACCTCAAAATTTTACTGTAGTAAATATAAGACTTAAATACTTATAAGTAACAGTACTCAGTTCCTTTTCGCCACTACTCCAGGATTAGAAACATTACGGTTTTTTTTCTTAAAAAGAATTACTTAAGCGTATTAATTGATTAGCAAAATAGTTGGCCATTAATTTAATAGTTAACAACTAATCAATTATTCTTTATGGCTCTATACATGAGTAACTGTACTTAGTTACTTTCAACCACTGCTCCAGGGATGACAAATGATATCTTGATAGAAATGTTAAATGAAGCACAAATGTCTATGTATTTACAGAAGAGCAGATTTAGTGAAAATTTTCTTTCAAACTGCTCTGAATTGTAGTCAAAAATGTGGATGTGTCTGAGCAGGAGAGGAAACATCAACACAAAGACAAAGACATGAGGACACAGCAGCAGACATTTAAAATCACATTAAACTCTACCTGATGCAGTTTGAGGCTCATCCTGACAGCAGGAGCCACCACCTTCTGCAGGAGGTCCAGGTCAGCAAAAACCCACTCGTCTTTGGTGGCGATGCGGAAGTCTCCTTTAAACAGGGTGTTGAAACCGTACAGAAATGATTCCAGACTTCGTGGTGGCAGTTTGTGGAGAAAAAGACAGAGACATAGAGAGACAAAGCATTTTTAAAATATAAATCACACAAAAACCAAAAGTCATGAGAGCAGAGACAGAAGTCTGTTTGAATGATGTGTGTTGTTAAAGATTTAGCTGCTATTGCCCCCTTCTGGTGTATCTGCCACACTGCAGGAAAAAAATATTCTGATTTATAAAAGTGTTTTACAGGTTTTTTGCAGCAACTTTGCAACCAGCACCAGGATAATTAAGTGTATTTTTTCATTTATATAAAACATGAAACAGATATGTTAACTATTTCTCAATTAATTCCTTTATGTAGAAAAACAAACTTAATGCTAGATCCCATATTACTGTAAGTTTAGATTAACAGTATTACAATTTTGGTGGCATATTGCTATTTTCTTTGTGTTTTTTAAGTTTTTATTAGGGTTTGTATTATTTTTAATTATTTGCATTGTATTAATCAGTTCATCAATGAATTCAAGTTTTTTTTTAATATGAAAATCGCAAATTTGTCTCAGAGGGCTTCACAATTTGTAGAATATCAAAATCAAAGTTGCTTTTGTTGTCTCCTGTAGAAAAAAAAAAGTTTAACATTGAAGGAATCGGTGCATTAAAATATAAATGTCAGAAAAGAAAACATACCCCACCCCATAAATAAATGAAAATGATCTAACTTTTGAAACAGGATACACAATAAATTGAATTTGAAATCAAAAGTAATAAAACACATTCTTGCTCAGTAAAATATACTCACAGCCTTACTGATGGTGACAAATGTAACCAAATTAAACTACATGTCATTGTATCACTGACATGACTGGCTTGAGCAAAGTTTACCTGTTGGACATGTTGTGTGAAGCTGTGCCCAGAGATCTCCTGCCCAGGACGGACAGAGCGTAACACAGAGTCACCAGAGGAGAGTCTTCATCACTGTCCACAGGCTGGACACAAAGACAAACACAAAGACGGGGCAAACATGAAGAGACTGGTGCATGGGATGAAGATAATAATGAATCCAGATTCTCCTTCAATACAACTGACAACAGAGAGAAATTTTAATTTTATGATTGATTAATCATTCAAGTCGTTTTTCATGTGAGATTCACTGGTTCCACCGTCCCAAATGTGATGTTTGCTGTTTTTTCATGCTTCTATGACAGTAAACTCAGTATTTTAGGTTTTGGACAACCAATGTGAGCACTCAATCTGGCCTCAGGGAAATTCTGATGAGCATTTTTTGAAAATGAAAATAATTCTCAGTTGCAGTCGTGATAAACAGGAGTGAAAATCATTTTCTCAAAGCCCTGACAACATCTAACTGAATAATCTTTAAGTGACGTACCGTCTCCATCTTCCCAGCACAGTACTGGATCCACTCCAGGTAGACGTTGCAGAAGCTGGCACGCGTCACCCCCTGCAGGCAGTGCACGTAGTCTTCATCGATCTTCACGCTGAAGACCTGAGGGTCGCGCTCGATGTGGTGCCACTTGGTGTAAGACTGCAGCGCCTCCTGGACGCTGGCGTCCTTCAGCCACGTGGACAGTTTGGGGGAGTGGATCAAGTAGTAGATGATACTCTGAGAGGAGAGGAAGAGGAAGAAAAAGTGAAATACTAAACACAAGCAAAGCGAGAGAGAGAGAAGGACATCTGGAGTCACTGTTGGCAAGCTGCTGTTTGTAATTATGATTAATATATGAAGCACTTCATCTGCCAATCAAACTCTTTAACCCTCCGAAAGGCAAATCTTTAAAAGCCTAAGAGAAGTGGATTATTGAATTTTGTGTCCATCACTAGAGAAAAGTGAATGAATATGTAAAAAGTTGATATATAATATAATAAAAAATCAGCTTAAATACACAGAAAAGAAGTAAAAGGGGTCGCGGCACATCACATGTAGTTTACTCGGCTGTTCTGACTTGTTTTGATTTTTGTCAATTTTTTAATTGCATCATTTTTGTCAAACAGCTCTATTAAGTCAAAATTTGCACAATTTTCTGTAAAATGCACATACAGTACATATACAGATGCACACAACTGAAAGGTACCTTCAGGTAGTAGGTGATGAGCAGCTTTCGGAGGTCGTACACTTGCAGCATGGTGGCGGCGTTGTTCTCACTGATGCTGTAACCCTCCAGCAGGTACTTGGTGGCCATCACCTCCCAGGCCAGCCAGCGCAGGTTGAAGGCTGCGTTGCACGACAGCATGTGGGGCAAGTGACCCGGCTCGCAGCAGCAGCACGCGTCATCTTCCTCCACGCCCTCGGTTATGGCCTCCACCTCTCGCTGCTGGCAATATGTACCTGAGAGATTGAAGGGGAGTTGTCGGTTTGTCGTTCATGCAAAAAGAAGGCCGGAAAGTAGGTGTGTGTGTGTCTGTACCTCTGAACTCCAGACCCCTCAGCTGGAAGGTGACCAACCCGTTGCCGATCTCGATGAGGTGGACCAGGGCATTGAGGTAGTCAGACGCCAGAATGAAACAGTCTCCGGCGCTGTAGTTGCCCCATCGGCCCAGCAGGAGGTCGCCACAGAGTGAATGCTGCAGTGAGCGGGTCAGATACTCGTAAAAGATGGAGTTCAGGTTGCTGTCATCACACCCTGTGAGAAACGGACAGCAGGAGAGGGTACAGTCAGACGGATGGACGGGTGTCAAGACAGGACAAAGACAAAGTTTAGCTGCTTCTTTCCCTAAATCACAAGACATTCATTTATACGTTTTGTGCTGAGTGTATATGAAAAAAATGATATTTTCACAATATCAATGAAGATATCAATAGAATAATATATACAAATTTATTCTTGAGCTTCACAAGTAATCTTTCATATGTGACTAAATGGGCCTTATGCAGAAAGCAATATAAATAGAAATTTACTCTTTTGTTTATATCCAGTTTGTTATTGTTTTGTTGGTACCCACTGATATCTAGGATTCACAGATGTTTTATTATTTTTGATCTTCTCTTCAGTGAGAAAAGTCAAGAGCACTCTTATCAAAATAAGAAAAAAAACATCTTGTTCTCACAGTCCACAAATTGCTTGTCTAAGGTAAGGAAACAGAAGTTAAAATTATTAATGTATTTCTAATTATTGATTTACAATCTAAGCATTTGCATTTATATATTTTATATATTTATATAAAAATAAGAAAATACTAAGTGTTTCCCCCATGTTAACAGAATATCTGGACCAGTTTTTATCTCTTTTTTTAATATCTTAAATTTTAGTATTTCAGGGTTTTTAGACTGTTGGCCAGACAAAAGCAAGTAATTTGAAGATTTATGCAGCTTAGAAACTGATATAATAATATATAAATAAAAGGTCATTAGACATGTAAAAACTATAACTAAATACCTTTATAAATAATACTGTTAAATACTTGAAATGAAAAATATCAGAAAGCATTTGTTTAATCTCCCAACTAATTGAGCAAACACATTTAAGCTGAATTTATTTAACTTTAAGTCATATTTTTAACTTCTTCATTAATTTACTTCAGTTACTGTGTGTCTTACTGCTGACACAGAATTTATAGCATCACAAATGTTTTGCCGTTGCTGGGTTGAATTCTCCTACTTTTTCTCTTAACAAAAAAGACAATGTTGCTGCTCGAGGCCCAAGAAGCGAACAGGACATTTCAAAAAGCTGCAGCCTTTAACTGATGTAAGTGCAGGTAGAAAGAACTCACCTGTCTCTTTGTCCACCTGGGACACCAGTCTGCTGTTAGAGTTGTCAATGCGCTTTGTGCTGCACCAGACAGGAGACAAAAAACAGTAAAAACCATATGCGGAGACAGTCAAATCAAAAGGTACAATTATGCTGTGGTGATAAAACTTCCCCAAGTGTCTGTCATAAATAAAAACTATACTTTTGAAAAAGATGAAAGTTAAGTGAAACACTATTGTGTACATACAAAGCTAACCTAAATAAAATTAAAAAATATATATACAGGAAACGTCTACATGACTGTGAGTCAATTGCTTTCACAAATTGTTTTTGTGTTTGTTTTATAATGCTTATTCTGAACTTGTTAAATCTTGTTTTTAATAATTTTAATAAAAAAAACAACTGAAAATAATACTTAAAATAATAAAAAATTAAACTAAAATTAAAGATTTCAACAAGCAAGATCACTATGGAAACTAAGTGAAACTAACTGAAAAACAAAACAAAAACTGATGAAAAATAAAAAACTGTAATAACTCTGCTGTTGATACAGACAGTATATTATCCTCTTGAAATCCTCTGTGGGCTGTAATACAACTTTAAAAACAAATGTAAAATAAATGAATGCCTCCACAGGCACTGACACACCCAAAACTAAATATTTTAAGACTAAACTATTCTGTCGTTGTCCATGTTAATTTTTTGTTGTCATGTCTTGGTGTTCGCATTGGCAACCTGCCGAACTGCTGCCTAAAAACACAGAGATCTGACTCCAGCACAGATTATCCTGCTTCAGCTGTAAAACAAAGAACACCGTCTAAATATATTCAAAGGCTGCTTCACGTCAAATCTCTGAGATTTGCACAACAAAGCTACAGGAGTATTTTTGGATTGCTTTCAGCGAGCTAAAGCAGAAAACAGTCTCTCACATCAATAAATCAGAGGGAACAGAGGGGGTCACGTCATGTGAGGAGGAGGAGGAGGAGGAGGAGGAGGAGGAGGAGGGTCTGTCTGATCTGTCTGCTCAAAAGGATACAATTCATTTCTCCTTCAAGAAATTAAAGAAAAATACACACAAATGTTGATTTTATTGTTACAACTCATTCATTATATAAAATAAGTCGTTGGTCCATTTCTCAGTACTTTCAGACTTTCTTACGGTGCCTGTCGCTCTCAGCCAATTCATTTCTATTGAAGCAGTAAATATTTTAAAAACAGGTCATAAATATGTGCTTTTAGGGTTTATAACAGGCTTTCCTGAGCACACATTTGGAGCACTAATGAGTATTTACAGCAGCAGGACGGTGTATGTGGATTGATTTTAAAATAAACTACAGTGCCCATGTTCACAGTAATGAAGGAACATGTGCAGCAGTGTTGCTCACTGGTGTATTTTAATAGTTTTTGGATAGCAATAGAGATCTATGGCACAGAATAATAAACTATATCAAGTCAGCTAACACTTGTTACACGGTCAAAAAAGAGAAGAAAAGTTGAGAAAAGTCAAGCTATCAAGTTTTTAAATAAACTAAACAAGGTTTTGCTCACTTCATCTTTTGTTGAGATCATTTACTTTTCTTCTTCAGCTAAACTTGAGTCTTTGATTTTTAGAAACCCCAAAAAACATGTATTTAAAAAATTCACAGTAAGCTGTGAGTCTGATTTGTCATTACTTTGTGCTTGAAAATTAAATGGTTGCCATTGAAAGGATTTAATTATTAACCATTATTCACTTCAGTTAGTTTACTATTTTTGAAATGCAATTTTTTGGGGGAAAGTCAAGTTTAGCTGATTAAATTATCTCAGCAACAAGAGTTTGAGTCGAGATCAAAACTAAAAAAATTAATAAAGAAAGCAGTCTTTAAATTTGACATTTTCTCAGCTTTCTCAGCCAGTACGATTAACTTGTTGCCTTACTTGTAGTTTCGCTCCCAGAACTTGATTGGCCGCGGATAGGAGGAAATGAAGATGGCACTGCCCAGGAAAGGAGCCAGCGGGGTGTAGAAGACGGTGGTGAGCAGAGTCTGAAGCAGCAGCATGGCTGAGTCTGGACACACACACACCAGTCAAGGACAGAACAGCAGCTACTGACACACTCTCGATCACACACACACGCACACAAAGGTGTTAGAGAAAGGATACGAGGCACGGCGAATGGCTGAGCGAAGGCGTGGAAGGCGCTGCCCCAGGCGATCTGCCACGGAGCGATGTAAACAAGGATGAAATGGAGCTTCAGCAACAGCTCACGCATCTGAAACAACACACAGTCAGTCAAATAACCTTTGAAACAGAAATAAAATGAAGTGATATCTATTATATTCCTCCACATCACTATAAATGTTAATAAACCTGCTGTGGTCAAATGTCAGCATATAAACTGAATATATTCCTTTGTGTATGTAAGTGACACAAAACAAAATAAAACAAAAAGCAGTTCAGTTGAAAATGTCACCGTATAAATGAGAAAAAGAAAAGTTAAGAAAACTCGACTTACTTTCAAAGATTTTTTTTTAGTTTTGAGCCCAACTCAAAAGTTTTCTCAGCTAATAATCTTTTGTTGAAATAATTTATATTTCTTCTCCAGATAAACTTGAATCTTTAAGTAAGAGTAAACTCACTGCAACAATTTAACTGTCAACATAAAATAACAACAAATCTGGTTCTCAACAAAAAGATTATACGTCTGCAAGAGTTTCTTTTGGTTATGTCAAAACTTAGTTGTCATCACGTCTTTTTCTTGTTCTGTGAACTTTATGACCTCGTCTATTTCTGAGAATCTATCTTTGAGGCAATTTTTGTGTCAGGATGCCTTGTACACACACACACACACACACACACACACACACACACTGTGTATCGTCAGACTGTGTCCTCTCACCTTGTGGAAGACGATGGACATGATGAAGAAGTCGAGCAGGAAACTCTCGGAGGCGTGCGGGCAGTCGAAGTGGAAAAAGACGAGTGTGAAGAGCAGCGTGAGGAACTGGAAGCTGGGGTCGCAGAAGGACGAACGCAAGAGTTTGAGTCCAGCGACGGTCGTCAGGAGGACGTCACAACTGGAGGAACAAAGAAGACGACAGATTCAACAGGTGGTTAAACACACACACACACACACACACTCTGATGGACAGGCGCCGCTGATATGGGAAATTATATTTCTGTGGTTCCACTCACTGGATTCCCAGCTTCTTGCGGTGACTGAGGGCGAAGCCATCATTAGTGAGTGCACTCAGTATGATGGCGGGGTACACCACGTACTTCTCAAAGCACAGGAGCCCCACGTACAGTCGCTCAAACCACATGAGCACAGCGTCCTCTGTAACACAGGCAAGAATCACAAAATAACACAAGCAGATCAAAATCACAGAGAAACCATTCTTTCTAGAAATATGTCTTTTTTTGTTGTTTAATATAAAAATTCAGTTCAATTGACTTTTCAGTTAGGGAAGTCAGACTGATTCGTCATAATATTGACAACAAGACTCATTATTAACAAAGTATCTCAAAGACTAATGAAAAGATTGAGTGAGATTTGAAATTTTGGCAGGAGGAAATGAATGTTTGTATCAAATTTCAGGGCAAGTTGTTAAAACATTTGACTAAAATTCATAAATGTCAACCTCATAGTGGCAAAGGATCTTCAAAGTCATTAGGATTTATCATCTAAATGCAAAATGTTGTAGCAGCCCCTCTAGTAGATGAACATATTTCACTGGATAAGTGAAAACTGAAGGTTACTTAAGGTGCATTAGGAAAATAACGGGGTCACCAAAGTTGGTGGGATTCATTCTCCGGGCATCATGCACACATTACTGTCAATCGCTATGTGGATTTTTACTTTATGCAGATCAGATGCAGATGAAACATTTCCAAACGTTTTGTATTATCCACATAATACATTTGGAAAATTGTATGACCTTGATGTTTGTGTGTTCTGTCTGATAGTTTTCTAGCTGATCAAGGGGTTTACATACAACTCTGGACTATAGCACAGCAGGCATGCTGACCTCTTGGTTCAAACTGGTGGTACTCCTTGGTCTTGAGGACTGGATGGGAGATCCACAACCAAGGGTGATGCTTCCTCAGCTGGGGGATCAGGTAGTGGGTTACAAACCCCACCGTCCCCGCCAGAGCGTACAGCACGATGGTCACAAAGGGCTGGAGACACAATGAAAATTAATAATTAGACAAAACGCTTGAATTAGTATTCCTGCAAAATATGACAGATTAAGAGTAAAAGACAGTTAATAGAAAAGAGGAAAGAATCGAGAACCTCACCTTGAGAGACAGAAACACTGTGCTCGCAGTGATGGCGAAGGTTAAGATGTAGGCGAGGGAGCACACGACTAAATCCGACAGCAGAATTTCCTTCTGCGGAGACACAAAAGGGAGGGAGAGCTGCGATCATTAATAATCCACACCGAATGAAGACACATTTGTTTTGTCAGACTGATTTAGATGTGCGATTATTTCTGTCTAATCACTCTGAGCCTTCAGTTTTTGGAGATCAAAGACGCAGCAGCTGGAGAAGAGTTAAGAGCTTCACAATCCCCATTAATACTGTAAAAGACGGCAGGAGGCGTTTTTCTGCAATGCATAATTCCCTGTAATCACAGCCAGTGATCGACAGCAGACATTGTTTTATTATCCTGCATGCAACGCTGAGTTTAAAACCATGTGTATGAATTCCAAAACTCACGCAAAGTGCTAATGAGTATTGATTTTCTGAAGGTAATTAGCCTGAGCTGACTTGAGTTAATCTAGCTCTGGGCTGCTGCAATCAAAACAATAAAAAAAACTGTTCAATTAACTCTCAGAGGGTAAAATTAACAGTGAAAAAATGTGTTTATGCCTTCGCAGAGATAAATTATCCATAAGAATTACTTATCACCTTCAACTAACTACATTATTGCTCAAACAAAGATATATTACATCAGATTAGTTCAATATAATCCTCTTTAGTCACCATCGAGTTCTGCAGTTTCTCAGGCAGAGGGTCTTTGCTGTCCATGTCTTCCTCCTCCTCTTCCTCACTCTCCACCAGAGCGGGCATTATCTTCGACTTGATCAGTGATCTGGAATTACAGTGTGAGATGTGTCAGACAAGATGATGTTGTTTGTTAAATAACATGCACAGATTTTTATTGTTATAAACTCTAAAGCAACTGAAAGCGGGAAAAAATGGAAAAACTCTTCACCTCCATGGGACGGTCCACGTCCCCGGCCAGTCAGTGTTACTACAAACTATCAGTACCGTGTGAAACTATAGTACCAACCATGCTAGATTGTCTGGACATTGGCTAAATACCGCTCCAAGGTTGGGCTAAATTTTGTGAAAGACAAGCATATGTTGTGAGATCATTTTTTGAAACTTGATCTCACTGTTTAAAATGACTGATAGTGAGATCTAAGATAATCACAGCCTCATGAAACTTCACAACCACAAACTAGAGAGTTGAAGCATTCAGCGTACGTATGACTTTCTGAGGTATATTCACAATAAGGGGGTCTTAGTGTGGTAGTTTTGTGAAATATCCAATTCTTGAATGATGAAATATGGTTAATTTTGCACCAAATCTGTATCATAAATGGTATCATCCAAAAAAACTGCTGCAACGACTTAAAATACATGATAGAGCTTCAGTCATAATATTCTAAGCTGTTTTATACTTCAAAATGTTAGAGTTGCCTAAAGGAAAGCCAATGTTTATTATAGATTTATGACTAGAAAAACTTGGCACAGAGTGCTGAGCTGCTTTCAGATGACATTTAATACTTCTATGTGTGATACACTGCTGACCTGATATCTACACCTAAACACCCCTGTACCTCCTTAAAAATGACAACAATAAGTGTATGGTAGTGAGGGGTGGAAAAGGTATAAAGCCTCCTTCCTCATTACAAAACTCATACAGGTTTTTAAATGTGAAATATTTACATTTCCAATGATTTATGGAGGAACATCACGCATGAATTTCCTTGAAGTTTGACCTTCTATCATGTATTTCTCACCTTATCTTTCATTTCATCTTAAAATAAAACTGCTTGAGCTGAAAGAGTAACAGTGAAAAACAATCTTTATGAAGATAATTTTCTGATTGGGTGAAAATTACTCTACGAATAATTAAGTATACAACATTTTTCATCTGAAGCAGCTTATATACAGTACATCTACCATCTGCCTTCATTTTCTCATGTTGAATAATTCAGCTCTTTTTCCATGCACCACTCTCATCTTTAATTCAAATATTATTACAGACAATTAATTGTGTGCATTAGGGCTGCAACTAACAATTATTTTCATAACGCTTAACCTGTTGATCATTTTCTTGACTCATCAATTTGTTGTTTGGCTCAGAAAACATCAAAAAATGGTGAAAAATGTGATCAGTGTTTCCCAGAGACCAAGATGACCACAACACAATGTTCAGTTTACTGTCATAGAGGAGTAAAGAAAAATCACAGTTAAGAAGCTGGAATCACAGAATTTGACATTTTTGAGATCAGAATGATTAATCCCTAGATTCTCAAACTATGATCCAAGTACCACTGATGGTACTTAAGCTCCCTCTAGTGGTCGACTGGGGAATCTCCTAAAATGTAAAAAATTAAATAAATGAATTTAAATACATAGAATCAAAATACTATGAAATTTCCAGTGGAAATAAATACTCTGATATTACTGAAATGTAATTTTAATAGACCAATTAAATGATTAAATAGGTTTTGTCTTTCCTGTAATATTTTTGTTTCTATATCAGCCTGTTATGAAGTCACATTAATGCACAGAGCTCACAGTAGGCTACGTAATCCATGATCATTTATGAACTGTATTTCTACAGTATTTTAATGTTTTAATGGTGGTACTTGGAGGTGGTACATGGTGTAAAATGTCTGAGAAACACTGGATCGATTAGTTGACAATAGTGAATGAATAGTTGACAACTTATGGATTCATTGATTAACTGACTGATTAATCATTGCAGCTGTGGTGTGCATGCAAACTGACATGCACACACACACACACACACACTGGCACTCACAGTAGCACGGAGGGGTCACTGCTCTGTCGGCTGAGGTGGTAGGAGAAAACTACCAACAGGCCACAGAAACCAGAGAACAGAGCTGGAGTGTGCTGCTCATCCCACGGCTCCTGTAACCATACACACACACACACACACACACACACACACACACACACACACATACATCAGTGTGAATCATACCATCATGTACCTTTAAAAACAAGATTCTGCCTATTTTTGATCTTCACAGTTTAAAAGCATCTTCCCACAGCTGCAATGTTGTGGCCATTTTGAAGGAGGACTAACAACACAGTTTGTTTTTCTGCAGCTCCACTTTAACTCCATCACTGAAGCTGCCCGGCTATTTATAACTGAACTCCCCGTCTTCTTCTACTCCTTTAACCAAGAGGATGACCATGAGCACACATTCAAATCAAAACGCAGAGGAAAAACAAGAAGAGGAGAAAGGGTTATATTCACATCTCCTGCCTAAGCTCTGTTTTGTTTTATGTGCAGTTCATTTGTACCTTGAGAGCTCCAAAGCAGAAACCGTAGAGCAGAGACAGAGCGATCAGACTGCGAAAGATGCTGTAGACTGCAGAGATGAGACTCGTAGCAGCTGAGACACACAAATTAGAGTGAATGTGAAATATATGCAGAGAAACAAAGCAAAGCATTCACTGTAGTCTAAGTTTATGCTTTTTTAAACTAAGAGTGCTGGTTTCATACATAAACACACAATCTTTAGCCAAAGTAAGAACCGTTTGGATATTTTAATGGGGCATTTCTATTTTTATTCTTGGAGAAAGCTGACGTCACATATTTCCATGCACCAATTTAGCAACATTTGAATCAGAATCTAATGGACTGATCATTATCTATCAAATCTGATTAAATCACACCCACGTAGTCCTGACAAAGCAGGTTAGTCAGTGTGTGTCATGTTAAAATTCTTATTAAATAATAACTAAAGCCGTTTTTATTATGAATATTTGATGTTACAGAGAAATACTTAGATTGAAAGCCAGGTTTTCAGGGGCTTTAAACATTAAACACATTACACACACAGACATCAAAGCAGAGCCAGAAATGACAGTTGTTTGCAATAAAAACTTAAAACTTAAACAAACATCTGTCTATCATGAACAGATGCATGACTGAAATCATAAGATTAGAAACAGTTTTACCAACCTGTCCCTCCGAAAAGGTGCATGTCAATCTGCTCCAGCAGGTAGATGGTGAAGGTGTTGATCTGAGGGAAGAGGCCCACCAGGAAGGTGATTGGGAAGCAGTAGGTGAACCCTGTTTTGTGCATTAAACAAAAAGACATTTTTCAGTATCACTCATAAACAAATGGTGAAAAATATGTTTAACAGAAGCTGCAGGACTGTCTGAAACAAAGCCCACACAGAAGGTTACATGTGGTAGATTTATACCTACCCACTAGCAGGTCCCGTATGAAGTGCAGCGCATCGTGGCAGACGATGGTGACTCCATACAAGGTGGAGACGGGCAGGTCCTTGCTCCTCAGCAGCTGCTCCAGCACCCAAATCAGAGCACAGAAGATACAGAAGTAGGCCGCTCGGCTGTAGGCCACCAGCTGGTTGTGACCCTGAGGACACGAACATGAACGCACAGGAGAACAGTCAGGGGGTTTGATAAAACACAGCCGCTCAATATGTTATGAACTGCAACATAATACCACCATCGGTTGGAATCACTATTAAATACTGCTACAAAATTTGGGTCATTTTAGGCTAAATGCACCTTTACGTGTTTTTACAATACCAAAAACTCGAGGTACAATAATACTGATATGATAAAGTCATAATAGTCATAATACAATATATATCGCAATATTAAAAAACAAAGAAAAATGACAGCTTGAAAAAAAATTTTCTTAAATAATAAATCTGTGTACAGCATTTTTTGTTTTTCCTTTTAACTTCTGCTTTCCTTCTTTAATAAAATAAATTAAAATAAAAGTGGTCAGTTATGATCTAAGCATGTGCAAAAAATGTCATATTTCTTTGAATTACTTGAATTATGTGTTTAATTGGAAAACATCAAACAATGCAACAGAAGCAGTCATTTTATTAAGCAAAATAAAAAATAATAAATGAAACAATTAACCATGTAGTATCACTATATAATACAATATATTCACAGCCTGGTATGGTATTGAGACTTTTTTTAAAAGTCAAAACACAGCAAAAATTATTAATGTTGAAAAGAGAACTGTTTTCAAACTCATGACATCATGCCAGAGACTGACAGCATGCATCAGTAAAGAGGAACACCGGTCACAAGTAAATGTGGCATCATGAGTGTATAAGTTTCCAAAATATTGGTAATTATCATGCAAATTGATATGATTCTTTACTCTGGGACTCAGTAACAAAGTGACATTAAACTCACATGTGTTGGCGAGGCTGCATCTGGTTGAACACTCTGGAAAACAAAACCACAGAAGCCAAGAATGAATCACCATTTGTAAATATGAACACAAATGAAAATAACTGTGTGACTTCTTTAGCAGGGAGGAAGCGAGTGGGAGCAAACAGGAACATGCAAGTCTGAGGTCAGTTTTACTTTTCATCTGCATGAGGTCACCATGATAGCACACAGCCATCATTCTTTTCTCAATTCAGCGTGGTTTTAAGTGGCAAAATGATTTTCCTTTGACCAGTAAAGTGCAACTTCTCAACAGTGGTTGTGTTGTAATTCAGAGGCTAGGGATTACACGCTGCCCTTCACAGAGATTTTATATTTCTTTATTTTTTTACCTTGAGTAAGGAATATTGGCAGCTGGCGATGACAAGGCAGAACTGGAAGACCCAAAAGTCTTTGAAGCAGCCGTGATTGAGAAGCACAAAACCCAGGAAGGAAACCAGGAAGGCCATGAAAACTGCGACTAGATTCTCCAGAACGTCTTGGTTTCTGCACAAAAACGGAACATACAAAGACAGGTTACACTATTTCTTTGCTCATGAAGTGCATCCTTCCTATACAAAACTGACAGACAGACATTATAGCTGGGTTGCACCAACAAGGATTCATTTTTAAACAAGGTGAAATCATGGTTTAAATTTAAATTACATTGAACCAACTTTTAAACTACATTCAAATTAAGGATTAAATTAAGACCTCTATTTAAACTTCAATTTAGTTTTTACTCTAAACAGTTTAAATTTGTTTCTTTAAGCTCAAATTGAAAATGTTCCAGTATTAACGTTAAACTTACACTTACACTTTTTTAACTTTTAAAACCTTTTAAAACCTGAGTCAACGAGTTTTATAATGCATGATTTTTTTTTTTCAAGCCTTCATCAGTGGGCTAATTTGCTAGCATTACACAATTTTTAGTTAGTTAAAAATAAAGTAACATTTTGTTAACTTTTTAGGTAGCTAGCAAACAGTTTAACATTTTATTAAGGAATACAGAGCTGCCAAAGCTAATGCCTCCCCCAGCTCTCTTATACTCACTAGGTGTCAACAGCATTCAATTTTTTTATTTATTTTTTATGCATTTATTTATTTTAACTTGGGTCAGCAAGCATTTCCATATTGATTACTATTATTTAAGTTTGGTTATATCACTTAACTCGGTTTTTACTAAACCAAGATTAGTTTTCAATTGTTCAACAGAGCTCTGCCTAATATTGATCTGGATTTACTCACTTCAAACCCAGTTTTGCTAAAAACTAATTTGAACAAATCTGAGATTAAAGTAAGTGTTAGTGTAACCCAGTCTGAATTGCTGCTAAACAGACATGACATTGACAAAATAGCACAAAAGAACAACTAAAATGACCAAAAATTAAGCGATACTGATGGAAGGGATGGTTTTAAAATGTACAAAAGGTTTTTCAAGCGCAAGATGACAAACATCCAGTGACCAGCATTCTTGAAATCAGCTTGTTTATCAGAATTTAGAGGAGAATGGAGACAATCATGTAAACCACTAACAACATGAATGTCACATGTTGCAAAAAGTGAAACAGGAAGTTTTTTTCATTAGTTTCTCAATATCTTAAACAACATCTAATCTCAAGATTATGTTCAGAGTATGATCGTCCCAGCTGAAAAATGTTATGATTGAAAGTTTGATTTCTAGACACTGTAAAGAGTTTGCAGGGAGGTTGTCTGTATATTACCTGTCCAAAAGAGCAAGTAGGGTGAGTCTGTCATACAAAATGTTGATCCATTTTCCGGGAAAAAGTTTTAGTTTGTAGTAAATCTTCCTGGTGGGTTTCTCCTGCGTAGAAGTCTCTGATGACTCATCCAAAGAGTCCTCTTCCTGGAAGACACACAAACACAAATCATTTGTACCAATGTAAATTCAACTGCAACTGATATATAAACATGATTTCTCATGTAGGATAATTTAAAACCCAGTCAGGATCACTACAAATACACAGTCACAACATCTTTTTCACGTGGTGCAACGCAAGTCCACACACACAAAGTGGTGCATTAATGATTCAGCAGCACAGAGTCTGTGTTATTTCAGCTTCAGCGGCTGATCCCAGGCAGCTTATGTCAGCCCTGCTGCTCTGCATCCAGCAGCAGACTCATTCAGGACTGATCATTTGGTTCGACAGCAGCGATGACTCACATTTTTTTCTGTCATACAGTGTGATGGGAAAAAAAAAAACACTAATCTGATTTACCAGTTGGTAGATTATCCGGGAGACTCATTGTGTAAAACCTTGCCAATCAATTCTATGATGAGAACAGGTAGAAAATACAAATAAAAAGGGAATCAGCAGTGTAATTTCTTTGTTTAAAACCTGTATTTTTACATTTATTTGTGGATTCGACTAATTTGTAAACTGTGTTGACAATGATTGTTGTGTATGTATGAAGTGATTTAGATTTGGCCTGTTCTATTTGTAAATTAGTATCTGACCTGTCCTTAGCCCCACCCCTTTTTTGCTCTGTGTTCCCGGAAAAGAAGAAAGTTGACCGAGGTACTAAGTTTGCTCAACTGTTATTAAAGCACAGAGCAAAACAGGACGGGGCTTAAAAAGATTGAACTGCTAGAAGTTGTTATTTATGAATCCTGTTTTAATTTTACAGATTCATTTCATGGATTAATTTATTAATTTGTTAAATCTCTATTAATCCCTGTTTTAATTATTTACTTAAAGGTACCCTGTGGTGTCTTTTTTGGTAAACAAACGGTTATGTTTACATTCATAATTTCTCACCAAAACACATCATGTGTCCTTGAGATCTAACAAACACAGTGAAAACATTTCAACTAATTAACAGTTGAGGGAAAAAAAATTCTCAGTTCTCAATTAATTAAACTGCTGGTGAGCTGCTCAACTGTGCACCGCGGCTCAGCATGCTCTTGTCCTGATATTTGTTGTCTATAATGTTGCAAACGGAGCTGCTATTATGCAAGACAAATTTCAGACTTGTTCTGAAAATTAAAGTATCAGTCAATCAATCAGTCAATCAATTTCTGTCCTCATTAAACTTTGGCAAAACCAGCTTTTGAAAGAATCTGAATTCTGCATGGTTTACATCCATGTTTGTTTGCTAATAGTCTTCTTGTTCATCCCTTTTTCTTGGCACACTGCTACCTTTCTTGGCACATTACCACCACCAGCTGTCGATCGGTGAAACAGCATAAACCCATGGGGAGAACAAGCTATCATGTCACATGCATGTACAAAAAACTCACAAGGTACCTTTAAATATCACCATCAACCATTTTGAGGACCCCGACTCCATACGTCCACGCACACGTAGAACATGCATGTTTTGTCCTGTTTTAGTTTTGGCAAATCGGGTTTAGTAAATCATGCAGGCTATTGGTATGCAGAACAAGAAAGAAAAGGTGAAAGCAGATGGACACCTGGAAGATCTCTGGGTGCGTCCTTCGTGGTCGAAGCCTGTGCGCAGGGATGATGCGTCGTTGAAAAGGGCAGTCAGCGTGACCACCTGCCAGGCCGTCCTGACACTCTGAGTTTGAAGAAGTTGACAGCAGGTCACTGAAGACACACACACGCACACACACACACACACACACACACACACACAGACAAACAAGCAGACAAGCTGATGTTATTATGTGGAACAAACCTCATTACACAGGCACTGATGATAGTTTACGAGAAGACAAAAAACAGGGTAAGATGGAGGCAGCGGGAAAAAACATGCAGGTAGACAGAGCAGGAAAAGGAAGAAAATGAGATGAAAAAGAGAACTTGTTGCAAGTACAGGAAGAGATGATGAAGCAGGGGAGTGTAATAAAAATTTGACAGCACTACCACATGTTGCCCGTGATGAGCTCTGCTCCCAGCGGCAGGTTGAGCGCTCTCTCTGCGTACAGCTTGCGAGGCCTGTCTCCTGTTGAGACAGACAGTCAGTTTCTCTACGGATGGGTAATGCGCAATAACTGACATCCAACTGATGAGCAGTGAAATCCATTCTGGAATATGTATTTAGCGTTACAGGCAGACATCTGAACTATAGCTGAACAGCTGAACATCTTGGACCCGTTCCAGAAAAATGTCATTTAATCTCGCAGCTTTTTGAGCTTTTTCAAAAGTGAAGCTGCTGGCAGAGACTTCTGCACATACTGTATATTTTTTCAAAAGATCAAAATATTTCCAGCACAAATATATTCCTCAATCCTTCTTACTGTGCACAGTGTGGAAGGTGTAGGCTTCTTCTTTGTTGGTAGCCTCTGGTCTGCAGATCACCTGCAGCATGGAGCTCTCTGACTGAGAGGTTTGTGAAGGCAGAGAATCATAGTCTGGATCCTTCTCTCTGTCCGTCTGCGGACTGCAGACAGGAAACACAATAAACTGGAGATCCTGGACACGGGGGGCTCAAATACATGTGTGTGCGCGTTTGTGTGAGCTGTGTGGATATTTTTATTGAAGCATGTGAGTGTAGAGGCATGTGTACCTGTCAGGGGAGACTATAGGGATTTGTGTGGGCGGTAGCGCCTGTAGTGTGTCAGTAGGCAGACTGGTGGGTGGTTTGGGTCTCTCTGGTTTGTTGTCTGTGTTGGTCTCTGTTTTCGCCTCATCTGGCCTGGAAGTCACACTCAGATTCTCTGGAAACAGATCAAATGGAAGTGCTTTTGGTGAAATTAATAGAAACAGAAATTTATTTTGATTTTATTTTATATTTTTATTTGGCTTATATAACAGCAGTTTCTTATCAGAAAAGGCTGTCTGATGCCGAGGTTTAAGCACACTGGCTATCGTGAAGTATCTTATACAACCCCACTTCAAGTAATCTGAACTATCCCTTTAACTCTGACTCTATATATTATGTAGATAAAGGAGGTAAAGGATTAAACCCCTTTGCTGAGATTCACCATCTTCTGCAGTTCTCGCTTCTTCTTTGCGTTCTGGCCCCTCATCTTCATTTGCACTGGCACCTCCAGCTCTGGTACTGAGGGACCCCAACAAGGACACAAACTCCAAGAAGTTGGATTCATTGGGAATCTGGCCCTCCTTCGCTTCCAGATCTGACTTGGAACTGGTCATGGTGGTCTGATAAAGAGACAAATGTTTGTGTGTATGCATGGACAGATGGATGGAGATGACTACAATAAACATACAGAAATAGAAACAGAGCTAAACTGCCAACATACTGTGTTATGTGAGCGGTCTGAAAGCAGCACTGCATCTTTCCCACTGTCCATGCTCAGCCCGCGGATGTGAGTCCTTCCTCCAGGCCCATAGCGGGCTAAAGCTGGCGGCAGACGCAGGAAACCTTTTGAATCCACATTTGCATCCAAAGGGTCTGTGTCGTCAGGGTGGGAGTGGACGTCAATACCCGACGAGCTGTTATCATTGGTCAGCTGCGGGCTTGGCGTGCTGTCATTTGTCATTTGCAGGCCAGCGTGTTCCTGGTCTGGATCCGGACACTCCAGCATGGTGAACTCAGAACTGGTTGTTTCTCTACACAGGTGGAATTCCTCACTTTGGCTTGTTGTCTGTTTAAGCGTGGGGTCGTCCTCTGAGCCGGTCGCTTCTTCTCCTTCTTCCACCTCCTGCTTCTCCTCCTCAGGAGAGTCGAAGGTGATGACAGGGATCTTGATGTGACACTCTCCTGCATCTTTCTGAGCCTGGAAAGACCCACAAAGACATGACACACACTGTCTTTTCTAAATAGAACAACACAATCTTACCACAAGCAGCAGTCATGGAGACATGAGCCTAAACATCAGGACAGATGTGCTAATTTCTCCCACGTGACTATGACTGTAGGTTGTCATTTTAACCTGTGCTTTAAGCCAAAGTACCCACAAGTATTATTCAAGGTTCTGTTAGCCCATATGCATTTCCAAAGTGATTTAAAGACTCGCTAAGATTAGGACTACATATGAAAAAGCGATCACTATGTTCCTGTACTTTTAGAAAGCACTACCTCAATCAGGGACATTTTGGGAGGCAAAATAATGTCCCTAGAACTTAATTTGGTGGAAATGCAGCTTCAGACTCAACATTACAGCACTGGGGTGATTTGAAATACTGAACCTCCATATACACCAGGAGACTGTCAGACAGCATTACAAAAGATGTCTGGACTGTTTTCATGCTGTCCTGTTCAATCATTCATCGAGTCTGCGAGTAAGCTCACGCAGACTTCATTCAGACTACCACAGTATTTGGTGTTTGTCATAACCATGCCGACAAGTGAGGGCTAAATTTACACCTCATTTTGCATTTTATCTCCGCCTGGACTAATGACAGGGAACACCCGTAATAGAAAATACAGATCAAGCCTATTAAACCCCACTGACCTGCTGGAGAGTCATTAGTTAAACACTTGGGTTTTACACTCACCTCTTGGGTTTTAAATATTTGACTAAATATAAACATCATATATAGATTCAATGCAGATTATTGAACAGCTTTAAAGCTTCTTAATGGGGAAATACATGGGAATAACATATTCTTACCTGTGCGTTCTCCAGAAGGCTTTGCTTGACGCTCTCCTCCAGCTGAGCAGCAGTCTGAGGGTCACAGCTCATGGTGATGATGATCTTGACTGTGTCGTTGTCATCCAGGTGAGCCGACGCAGGCCCGGGGCCAGAGTTGTCTACAAGAACCACTTCGATCTCATCAGAGCAGTACGTCTCCTCCACTGCCTCAGCCTGAGAGGCAACACAAGAGACAGACGAAGGAAAGAGCTCTAACCACGATGAAAGTTTTATTGCCGTCTATTAAAATATTCAAATTCAAACCTCCCAAATATAACAACATATTCCTCTATCAGTGAGTCCTACCTGTGCAGGAGGCTCTGGGATGTCGATGAAATCCTCTTGGTGGTCCTGGGGTGTCTCCAGTGAGTTATTGTTGGCATCTGGGGACTCTTTTTGCCCCTCACTCTCCACCTCGCTCTCATCTTCACTTCCCTTAGAGGGAGGCAGACCTTCATCAGCTGTTTCCCTGTCTGTAACCTCTTTATCCTCATAATCTTCTTTTCTGTCCTGCTCTGAGTCTTTATCTGTTTTTCTCTCCTGCTCTGATTGTTCTCTGTCATTCCCCGTCAAAGAGCCCTGAACGTCCACTCCTTCTTTCACAGCAGCAGTTTCAATTATTTCCACATCCATTTTTCCCCGTCCCACCGGCGGATCCATCTCTTCTCTTTCAGCTCGGGATGGGGGCCTCTGCTGGGCCTGCAGCAGGGGGGCGGCCTGGTCGGGATTGGGACTGGAGAGGTCATCTGGAGAAGGCTCTGGGCTCGGCTGCAGGCCTCCATCCACAAGCTGCTCCTCTGCAGCACCCTCACCCTGGCCTGGAGTGACATGAAATGAAAAATGTTGAGTTAAAGCATAAAACTGATAAAACTGCTCTAATCGTACACTCTTAGAAATAAAGGTTCAAAAAGGGCTCCTCCTAAAGGGTTGAGGTTCTACCCAGAACCATTTGCAGTTTTTCAAGTACAGGAGATCTTTGAATCTTTTCATTCAAAGAACCCTTTATGGAGGAAAGAATTCTTCAAGGATTATTGAAATCTTTGCAAAAGTCTTTTGTCAAGCCTAATAGACCTTTTCCACAAACGAGGAACCAGCCCTGTTCCAGTTAAAGCACCTAATTTTGAACCATTTTGGGCATTGCCACCAAAAATGAATTGTTTTGGAAACGAAAAAGTTGGTTCCTAGCTGAACCATAAAACAACTGGTTTTCCTTGGGAACCAAAGTGGGTGTGTCATATTCTGCACTATTATAATGATTTCTCTCAAACCTGGTGGAAATGTGGGCTGGTTTACGAGACAGCACAGGTTCTGATCATCTTGAACAGAATCAGTTCAAGAACCACAAGTGAAGTGAATTGTTGGAAAAGGGCCCTGACAAGCCTTTTCCACCAACACGGAAGCGGTCCTGTTCCAGTTCAAACATATAATTTTGAACCGTTTTCCTTGGGAACCAAAGTGGGAATGTCATATTCTACAGGTTGCTGTGCACTGTGCAATGCCTTCTGTTGAGGACATTCTTGATTACAATGGTTCTACTCAAAATTGGTGGAAATGTAGGTTCACTAGATGACAGCAAGGTTCCAGGATTTTGAAAAGAACCAGTTTAAGAACCAGAGCTTATTTGGTGGAAAAGGGCTGTGAGTGTGTTCAAGATAAAACCCTTAGAAAACAAAGAGCTTCTCTGTAGAACAACCTGGGTGGGTTGCTGTTAGCACCATTAGGAGATGGACAGGTTCTGAATAAGACCTCCAGAGAGGGTTCTGGTCGGTACTATTGCACCACAGAAGGGTTCTATGTGGAACCGTGCATAGGGCATCCTGGGTGAGACCTTTCACAGATGGTTTTAGGTATAGCCCTTTATGCTCAGTTCTCAGTAGAGCTCTCTGAAAGGATTCCAAGTGGAAGATTAATAAAAGGTCCTACCTGAAACCAAAAAGGGTTCTCCTATGGACACAAGCTAAAGAGTGTAAAAATTCTGCCATGGACATTTTGTCATCTCTTATTTGGCTGCAGTGACACAAACAAACAGGGACAGATAAACATCTTCCCCTCACAATAAAATGAACTGCAGAAAGCGGAACAATCAGAATTAAACACAGTGTTTATATCCTATTTTCCCATAAGATGACTTTTTTTGACTAATCACCATTAGGTCATACTTTTACTGGAAGCAGTCAGCTGGTCTTGTTGGCTGGCTGCTAGTTCTGTGCTTGTCTGAGCTTATTTACAACAATGATGTGTTTGCAGAAAAGGAAGTTGTCAGTCTACATTGCCCAAGGAGCCATCGAGTGCATTAGGGAAGAGGAACAGAGTTGGCTTCCAGCTGAGACCGATTCTGACAATAAACAACACAGAACACTTGTTTCCCCAAATTACACACGAGGCCTCGGGAGCTGCAACAACTAGAGATTAAAGTGATAGTTCACCAAAAAATGAAATTTCACTCAATATCTACTCACCCCTGTGCTGATGTGAGGATGTGCTGCGAGAGCCTGTGTACCCGCTACAGGCATGTGCACGCGGATCCTGTCTGAGAGGCTACAGTTGACATTTAGGCTAAAAAACATGGTGTAAATGGTGTCTTTTTGGGTCAAATTTTAATGTCGCAGATTATGGACACTTGGCTTACACCACACGAGCAGTATGGAGACAATTTGTGCAGTTTTTGTGTTCTTTTTTTACATTTTAAAACTGGTCACCATTCACTTCATTTGTACTAAATTTGGCTGCAACGCTGTTTTCCGCTGAAGCTCCAGGAGTGTTTTGTGAACTGGAGATCTTCACCCATCCTCACATCAGCACAGGGGTGAGTAGATACTGAGTGAAATCATTTTTGGGTGAACTATCACTTTAATTGATGATGACCTGTGGGTGAAGTGTTGCTCTGCAGCTGGCTGTCTCTCTACATCCTGTCTTATCACTTAGTCATATTCTCAGGGTTATTTTTAGCATCCCACAGAACCACTAAGAAGTCATCTTTGGAGAAAAACTGCTTCATGTACAGTTCATTTGTTTCACCTTGGTGCCCAGCTGATGGAAACATTTTTGCAAGTTACAAAGAACATCAACAGCCAGATACACTTAAAGAGAAAATTCTAATTTTTCATCCAGGGTCTGATATCATTATGTACTACAGATATAAACATTTTTTGTTAAAAAATAAGATCATTTTGTTTACCTAGGAGGAGCTGTTATATTGCTCTCCTCAAAGCCACCAAACTAGTAATTTTACCTCAAAGATCACTGTAAAACACACTTCATTCAAACATAAATGTCTTGCTTCATCTTTTCACTGTTCTAACAATCACAAACTCTGGTTCAGTCTAAATAAACCCTTACTTCACAGGCTTGGATATGAAAATATTCTGTCACTACACACTGTTTCTCCCCACTGCCTCACTGATGCCTGACCTCCCTCTCACTCCTTTCCACTCCTTACCCACTTAAGTTTTGCTCCTTTTTGTTCTGTGCTCCAACACCAGTTGAGCAAACTTGGTACCTCAGTCAACTTTCGCCTTTTCCTATAAAAGCGACATTAAGGCGACATCTTAAGGTGGCTAAATGTTAGCAAACTGTTAGCTAACTAGCTATCTAATGGTTAATGTAGATTAGCTAGCAAGTTAGCTCATATTTTGTGAAAATGAGCTAATGTAAGATGTGCATATATGCCAATTTTACAGGTCCTGCAGCAACATCTTTTAACCATCTTCAGTAAAAACCCATCACAATAGGTTCCAGGTTTCAAAATACCAAAAATACCAAACCTTTAACAAATGCCAATGGAAGATTCTACTTTTGTAGGACCCCAGAAACATGTAATCCAATGTTTGAAATACAAATGGGGAGAAGAACCTCCACTAAGCCATAGTATTTCCATGTGTCTCTCTAGTGTGGCGTTTTTGTTTCTATTTCTGAAGTCTGATCAAGAACCAGATCCTTTACTAATCGACCTCAGCTCTTTTGAATCGATGCTAAACCACAGCCCAGAAACTCATTTGGTGTTATTCCCTCATCTCAGCTCAACGTATTAATACTTACATACAGCAAGACAAGTCCTGCATCAAGCTCAAAGTGTGGCTAGACAATTAATACCTGCTTTTAGAGAAGATTTGGTATGCTTAAAAAAACAAGTACTAATTAAGTACCTAAAGCTTGAAATTAGAAGACTTTATTTTACACCTTTGTAATATTTTAATTGGGTGGGTTAGGGTAACAGATGAATTATCTAGGCTCTATTTTCTTTTTATGTACTTTTCTAACAGATTTTTGGCTTGCAGATTTTTGGATTGTTATCTGTCTGTGATGCAAGCTACATAAAAATATATATAAAAACCTCCAAGGGCAAACACTGAGCCAGACAAACCTTCTACTGCATTAAATGCTTAATCAGATTATGCATCTTTATCTCATTTCTACATAAAGTCAATCATGCTGACTTTCACTTCATAGTGGTTTTATGGAAAATTTCACAAGAAATAAAATGAGGAATTATTTTTAAAATGGAGCACACAGTTCCATCTACAGATGGGAAAAAATGAAACGAAAAGCACACATTAAGTTTCTTAGGAAGGATTTTGGTCACCATGAGCTGTCAGAACAGATTCAGTGCTTCTTGTCTTAGTCTCACACTCTACTGGAGAAATGAATACTATTATTTTAAAATATAGTCCCTCCCTTTAGGTGATGGTGGTGAAGAGTGATTTCTAACATCTGTCCAAAATCTCCCATAGATGTTCAGAGGCCATTTTTACAAAGATATTCTAGACTACAAGTTCTCATGTGTTTCCCTTGTTGTGTGTTTGTTTTTTAAGGATGTTTTAAAGTTTGTTAAGTGCCTAATCCTGTCCCTCTATGTCTTAAAAGTCTTACGTTTATTGTGAACGTTGTCCGGAGTCACCGGTATTCCCAAATAATAAAGCCCACCTGTGAGTTTTTCCTGGGATTACAATGGAATACCCAGAAGATCATATTCACTCTCTACTGGATCATAACCTCATTCAGGATATATTTAATGGGACTGATGTTGCATGATGTCAGGAAATGATGAGAGAAAGGTGACGTGTCAACGCATCAGGAAGCAAAACCTTGGTCAGCAATAGTTTGAAAAAAATCTCTGCAGGTCTGTGCAATGGATGAATTTAGACGTCTATTAGTTGGAGCTAAGCTGCGATTCAGTCCATTCTCCCTATGGAAGCATTTGTTGTTTCTCCACTCATTTATCCATATTTTTCCTTTGACAGTTACCCATCTGTATCTCAGTCAAACCAAGAAAAGATCAGCATCACCTTCACCAGTCTTCACTCCCTCGTCTGACTTCGAACAGTCCTGCACGGAAGAGAATCCAGAGACACGTGAATAAAATGAGGACATAATGTAGGTTGACACTGTACGTTCACATTGGCAGGAGTCCATCTTTTTATTGTCACTCACCACCCCAATCAGTCCCGGGTCAGTTTCAGTCTGCTTCACTGTCACCTGGATCACCGGGCTGGGACGTTTCCGAGCCAACATTGTCATGGCAACACTGTCTGGGACTGTACTGCTCTTTCTATTGGACAAGGGGACAAAAGACAGACAAGAAATTAAATGACAAGGGAAAAAGGGACAGAGAGATGAGGAATATGTCACTTTCATATGAAATCATGTGACACTAAAAATAAACTGAGTTATAGAGAAGCACTAAAAATAATTGTGTCTGGACTTGCTGTTTCATCTCCGAACAAACATGTCAAAGATTATAAAGAAATGATAAGAAATACATTCATCTAGGGAAAAAGGAAGTGATGTGTCTTCTTTTATTAGTCTTTGAGCAGATCAAATGTGTCAGAGCGGACTGAAGATCACTGACCTCCCCTCATTAGCTCGTTCATTTCACCAAAGCTGTACCGAGTCTTTGAAATGAAGTGGAAACTGTCTGCATCCCACTCTGAGATACTTGATCTCCAAACCAATCAGATGTCAAAGAAATAGAGGAGGAATGAACAAAACAGACACATACAGAGAGAAAGCTGCGAGGAGGCTATAAATGGTAAAACAAAAAGAGGATGTGAAGCATGCAGTTATACTCAGTATTGTGGCATTATTCTAAAAGGAGGTGTCAGGCCTAAATGTACAATTTCATGTTAATAATTAAGTTGTATCATGAGGGATTTAGCCTCTGGCCTAGATTTTGTAATGACTAACCCAGCAGGGGAGCAACTTGAGGCACAAGGAGTAAAAATCTCAGTTTGTTGAATGTATATAATACTGTATATCTCTCTGAATGGCCTCTAGTAGCTGATTTGTTCATTTTTAACAGGGGAGGAGTCCAAAAGGGAACACCCTGGTAATAGAAGAACAGCTGTTTTAAGTAACCTGTTTCATTTTGTATTTTTTTTTAGTCTACAGTTTAAAGAATATTACAGATCCAAGGGGGAACTGACAGAACGCCTGGACTGAGAGAAAAATACACATCATAAATACATGGGCACAGTTAGCTACTCATATTTCAGAGCCATGGTCAGGGCCATAAATTCTAATTTGCACAAACCTCAGTCCGATAAAGGATCATTGAGTCAGACAAGACTGTTCGACTAAACCATAGTTGGCAGAGTAGGGTTGGGTGATATGACGGTGTGTGTCCATCGCTAGAAACTAGAAACCTAGAAACCATTTCCCCCGTGGGAGCTATTCACATGTGATCTTGTGAGATCTTGCAAATCCAGCTGCCTTCCAAGGTAACATGATTCGGGGAGCGGGACTGCTTACCATGTTCTTATGTGATGTGAGAGCAACAGTTGGTGGCAGTTGTGCATCTCTAATAGTGGAAGAGAGTGACAAGAAAACATGGACTCCAGAGCAGGAGGCATCCCAGCCAGGTTGGTATTTATTTGCACCTGTTCACTTGTAACACTTGAAATTATTGTTTTAACTGGGAACCTTAAAGCTACCCTTTTAAAAGCATGTTAGTTTTACTGTTTTGAGTCTTTAGTTTTTACTCAAGTGTTGTCTTATAAGAGGCAGTTTGCATGGAAGTTAAATTAAATGTGATGAAATATGGTGAAGATTATTATTTAGTTATTTCATCATATCGGGATACATGCCATTACGGTGATATAAAATCAAAATATGCCGTGACACAAAATAGATAACTTTTTGAAATGAAAAAGGGATGTGGGAAAAAACCCAGGTCTAAAGCATGTGATGACCCTGAATACATTAATTCTAGATTCATAATAGCAGTGATGCTGAGCCAACAGCAGAAGTGGGCCCTCAGTTACAAAAGGTTGACAACCCCTGATCTGAACAATCCTTCTGCCCCTGCACTCTCCCTGCTACTGGGGCATGGAGAGGGGCAATGGCAGGTCAACAAGGGGATGCAATTTGCTAACAAGGAGGATGGCATCCCCTGTCACCCCTCCCTCAAATGGCCTGCTGATGACCTCCAATACTTCTATAAATGTGAGACCACATCTGTAGTCTTGAACAGGAACTTTTCAATTACTTCAGATTGATCCAGGATTACATAAACGTGTGTATGTGGGGTTTACCTGATGCTGGCGGGCAGGCAGGTGTCCGAGGCGTTACTTTTCTTCTCCGGAGCCTTGCTGAGATCAGAGAGACTGCTACGCACCACCGCCTCGCCCTCATCGAACATCAGGTGCAGCCGGTAGTTGGCCAGCTTGATGAGGATGAAGAAGACAGTGATGGAGGTGCAGTAGATGCTTAAAGCCATGGTGGTCGGGGGCAGGGCCTGTGGAGAAGAGAGGAGAAGAAGAACCTCATCATATTCAAATCGACATTTCCAGAGTATCCTGCAGTAGCCAGAGAGGCACCGTCTATTTCTTTTCATCTTATTGTGCATAGATGAAATTCTGCAGAATCTAAAGCTTATTTGGTCACACGGCCAAGAATTGTTCCCTGAGTGTATTACAGGCTCAGTGAGCAATCAGATCTAATTTGATTAACTGGTGGATTAATGAAGTTTATTGATCCCCAGGGGATGAATAGCCCATAGCAAAGAACAGGGAGATTAAAGAAAACCCATCTGCATCATGCTGATACATGAGTCATACTGGTTTGGACAGAGTTCTTGCTACTTACTCATTAATATCTACAGGTACACATTTCTAGTCTAAATCTAATAAGCCCAGTGTCACTGTGCTTTGATTTGATTGTTCCTCAACTTTCTGCCACAATTTATCTTGCGCTGTGTTTTGTGTGTGTGTGACCTTCAGATAAAGTGCTCCTAAACTTGAAATTTGAAACATCTCTCCCTGAAAGCTTGTGTTGTTTTTGCAGGGGAAGCAGGGGGTGTTTTCAAACAGACTGTGAAAACTGTCTGCAACAACATTTTAATGTAGCTTCAGTGGCAAAGCTCTAAAAGGTCTGAGTTGTCACTCTCACAGCAGAATCACAATCTCATTTGTGGATGGCTAGTTTTTGGGTTACCTGAACACACAGCAGACGGACACACAATCAGCCCTGTTTGATTGTACTGAGACCGAAAAGCAGAGATGTATGAAGCAATCACATCACAGAATGATAATCTGAAACATTTAATATCTAATCTGGATAAAACTGGTGGGAGTGATGATAATACAAAAGCTGTCATTGTACTGTAGGCCAGGACTAGGGAGAGCCCCATACCACTTTTCCATGTCTGATACCGCAACCGTAAGTATCTTAAACAACTAAGCTGTTAATAATATATTTGTATGGATGCACTTTACTTAATCGTTCCATCTTAAGGACATCATACTCAAACTAGGAAACACATATTCTACTCCCATGAAGCAAGAAATACAGAGCCCACAACATGACTTACTTCTGCAATACTGCTGCTTCTTTCTAGTTTAACTTTTTTCACAGAGAACTTTCAGCAGCTTTTTTGGTTGATCTGCACCATTCAAAAATCCACAATTCAAATACACTTCTTTTCTCTATGGCATGTAGCTCAAAGTTTAGTTAAGTATTTACATGATAGATTAGGCTAATGGCTCATATCAAATAGAAATGAAAGGGTATGAACATTTCATATTGTATTTATAGTGACCAAAATTATCACGGTTATCATTATTATTGCAGTACTATTAAAATATGTTGAAAATGTTCAAAAAGTACTGATATACACACTGAAATCAAAAATTTTTATATTGAAAAACTCTCAAAAATTTGAAATGACACCATGGTCTTTGTGATGTTTTGATATTTTAATGATGCAAAACAAACCAATGTTGGCAAGTATTCAATATGAGGTTTCAATGTGTGGTAATCAAACAAGGTTATCACAGTAATTAAAATTTAAAACGTTGCTAATCATGTGGGATTTTACTGCGGTTTATCGTGAAACTGATTTTATCCCTAGTATGACATTATACTTTTTTTTTTCCTGGTTTTACCTCGCAGAATGCAGGAGATGCTGTATTAACCCCTGCCTCAGTCTCTTAGTTTGTGTTATTGTGTGACTGAATCTGAATTATCCTTTTAAAACACCTAAGTCACATAATAACAAAGAAACTAACCATCATCTCCTGTGTTGTGCAGGTAAAATAACTGATTTTGCCTTTGGAGTTTGGTTGTTCTTTCTAAGTAGATTTTTTTAAAGTGGCTAAAATACCTTGTTGAGGCTGGTCACCACAGTTTTTCCTGTTTTCCATGCTGATGCAAAATGTTCTATTCCTCCTTTTCACGGAAACCCCTACAACCCAATCAAGGACCCTTGTTGGTCCCCAGACCCTAGTTTGAAAACTGTGCATGTAATGCACATGGCTGCTGTTGCCATTATCATCTATTCATTTCAAGAATTATGCCACTTCACTGTGTGTCATCATTCACACGTCATCACAACTAAGGTCAGGATGTTTGACCTATAGCAGCAACTCTTTATCCATGCCATCATTCTGCAGTGAGGCTGTTATTCCCTCACAACTACTGTATCTCCACAGAACCGTCTTATGGGAGTTTCCCATCCAGGACATGAATGCAGTCTGTGTTGCAGCTATTTCAAAGGCCATGACATGAAAATGTGAGTGACCCACAGTTTCACGCCTCCTCTCCCACATCCAGGAGCAGCCATGCGTTCCGTCACCGCATGCAAGGAAAAAATACTGCGACAGTGTTTTTTTTTTTTCCAGTCTATATTTCCCTCAGTAGCACCCAGACAATGAAGGGAGTTAGATCCTTCCAGAGCCACAGCACGTTTACCCCAGAAAGGATAAAAGGGCGCATGACAGATAAAAAAAAAAGACGTTACCTAGGCTATAGGTGCCGTGAGCAGCGACCTCACACCCCCTTTGAGGCCTTGGACGTCATGTTCCCTGATAAAAACTCACCAGATGGAGAGACAGAGGCAACATCAGGAGAAATATCCACAGATAGAGGTGGCAGGAGTTGTTGAATTTGTTCTGGTCCGGGTCGTGGTACCAGCCCCCGGTCAGAGATGCCCAGACTCCCTGACGCAGGGTCTGCACAACCTGGGAGCCCATCTCTCCTCCTCCAGTCTCCTCCTCTCCTCCGCTCAGGTTGGACGGACGGATGATGCCGCTACTGCTGCTGCTGCTGCTAGGCTACAATGAAATGATCTCCTCTAATGCATGCTACCGTCGCTACGCCTCCATGTTGAGGCGATACAGCACGTCTCCTCCTGACTGAGCCCTCTCTCTCATGCCTCATCGGTCTTCCTCGGCGTCGTCCTCTCGGCTGCCTTTTCTCGCCCCAATGTCGATTCGTCCATTGCTGCTGCCGCGGTCCTCATCTTCTCCTGTTCGTCTCTCTCCTTCTCTCCTCTCCTCTCCTCTCTAGCTGCCTGTACAGATGCGCAGCTCCCTCCTCCCCTCCCTCCCTTCCCACTCCTCCTCTCTGCCTCCCCTCCCTCTCCATCCTTGCCTATTATATGATTCCCACCTTCAGTGTTGATCTGCGCACACACGCAGGCAAAATCAGTCACACAATGAAACCACATTGTGCATAGTAGGTTTATGATGACTTTATGCAAGCCTATGCATTTGTATAAAGTATTGTCACAGAGGTAATGTGTATGTACATGCATGTAGGCTCAGAGCGCATTTATATTGATAGAGAAACCCTAATTATTATTATTAGAAGTAGTAGTGGTAGTAGTAGCTGTAGGGAGACTGGGGGCAACTGTACCAGGGGCAATTGTAACAAACTCAAGCCCTCCAATCAGAGACAAGCTAGAGTGATGACTCCTACGTTGTGTCCGAAATCACATACTATGCACGGCATATGTGCACAATCATTCAGCATACTTTTGTGTAAATAAACAGTAGTATGTATCTTTTCTGTCACTCTGTTCAGCATGTATCATGTCACTTCCTGAAAGCCTCCTTGCTGGACTGAGACGTGTCACAATGGTAACCAGTGGCAACTGAAATAATTTTCAAAATATACTACACCTAACAAAGTGAAAACTTTGTCATATTTAAACTGAAGCATTACTGACTGCCTTGTTTGCTGTTCCATCTGTCTGGTATCTTGTCATTGTTGTTCACTGCTGCATTGCATTGTGGGATATTTACACCAGCACAATGTCTAGTACTGTAATATTTACTAATAGTATGCACCTTGCATGCTCTTTGGTTCATGGTTTCAGACATACTAAATATTCTCACAGACTGTTTAAGCCTACTAAATAGCATGTTAATATGAAATTTCAGATGCAGTCTTACTCTGCACATGCTCAGTAGGATTCTTTCTCTCCCTGTGGCACGGGATCAGTATCATTTCACCTTCAACAAAAACATTGATTTTGATGTGTGAAAGTTACTTTTGTACATTTTTTTTCTTCTGCTGTCTTAAGTTTAGAGGGCAGCAAATTTAAGCTCAACAATTTTATCTCAAGGTGTTTGGATAAAAATTAACATGAAATACTTCTGCTAATGGAAGTGTTGCCAGCTGGCATACAAGATTTCAATATGGCTGCAAGAAGGGGGCAATTTTAAAGATCCCTTTATTTGAAATACAGTGGATTAATATGACCTATATTGTCAGTGTTACAATTGCACCCCACCTGACTCTGACTTCTTGCATTAAATTTTATATTATAGTCTTGTCCTAATTATGGAAAACATATCAAATGTATTATTATTGCACATATATTTGTTATAACAAAAGATGACTTGTATATTTCAAGTAGTATGTGAGTTATGAAAGAAAATGTAAAGTTACAATTATAGTTGTAATATTATGTAGTAATCATAATTTATATGTAATTATAATTGTATATTGTATTATTGTTACTATTATTATTAGTAGTAGTTGTTGTATACTACTAATAATAATTGTATATGTATATGTTTATATATGTTTCAGGCTCTTTATATTTAACATAGTGGTCATTGTGGCTACTGTGTATCGTTTTGTACATTTGTTCTTGATACTGTGTGGGAACAACTACACTGAGAGCCACTTGACACTGGAGTCAAATTCCTTACAGGCCTAATGCCTAAATACGTTGCTAAAATCGTATAGCAGTAGGCCTAATGCAAGTAGTAGTAGTGATATTTTCATAATAAAAATTCCCTCTCTTGTTCACATGGCTGTTGGTGTTTGGAAAGGACTAAGAACCTGTGTGTGTGCCTGTGTGTGTGTCATGCTACACGGTCCACTATTCCCATAATTTCCCTGAAGGCGCGCTCTCCTCACACATTCCTATAGTAGCTCCGCCCCCCTCCCCCCTACTGCTGCGGCCGTCACATGTCACAGAATCCACCAATCAGAGCGCACCACAGCCAGCAGCGAGAGCAGCAGCGGCGTCCCCCAGATCTTCGGTACAGCCACTGCTGGGTCCGACTTCGTCTGGCGACAACGGCGATGGGGGGTTGTTTTGATTAAAGTTGACGATTTTTTTTGTCATGTTTTTATTTCGGTATTGTTGCAGTAAAATCCAGGATGTTTGCCGTGCTTTCTACGAGTTCAACCGTCGGCTGTTCTTCACGTCCCCGAAGGAGAGACAAAGTTGGGAATAACCGATCTTAAAAACTGAGGAGCAACTTTTCCAACTGCCTTACTAGTCAACGGGCTGACCTATGCTAAGCTAACCCGCTAGCCAATGCAGTTGAAATTCTTGTTAAAAGTCCACAAACGAGCAAGTGAACTTTATATCTCGGGATTTGGCGACTAGATGAGATTTACTGGTGAATTTGTAAGGGAAACCTGTCGCTCGGAGCCTCGCTTCACATTCTCACAGTGGACGGTGCAGGTGCACCTCCTGCGGCACCTGCGACAACTTGGTAACGTTAACTTAGCTTCATCGTTAGAGAGCTAACTTTAGCTTGTTCACGTTAGCGTTAAGCAGCAGAGACTAAATTGTTGACTAATGTCTCTCTCGTAGTTGAGATTATTTAAAGATATTCATGTCCAACTTGGTACTGTTGTTAAACCCGCAGCTCATGAAGTAGTGACATTAGCTAAACGTATTTCGGCTAACCGTAGCCTGGCTAGTTGTTGACCCTCATACAGTTTCACCGGAGTGGCGACGTGGATAACGTTACTGGGCTGCAGACGCTCTCTCTCTCCCACAGGACTTTGGACACGGTTTGACTCTGCCGTGGGGTGTACAGAGAAGTCTTCTCTCTTCTCATCGGCTAGTCTCGTAGATGTGACAGCATGAGGATTTCTAAAAGTTTCCTTTCACGGTTTTAAAGTTTTCATTTTGTTCTAAAAGCTCTGCACCCTATGGTGCCGCTACGGCCACCGAGAAATGGATGTCTCGCAGGCCGCTTTCCCAAACGGTGAAGGGCGGCCGGGAGGCGGTGGGACCGGGGAGCATGCCTGGACAGATTCCCCCACAGTCCGGGCGTGGGCTCACTCTGCCCCGCTGTGCCCAACTCGGTCCCTGTGGACAGCCGCGTATGACTACGAGGCAAGCGGCGAGGACGAGCTCAGCCTCAGGCGAGGGGACGTAGTGGAGGTGCTGTCCAAGGACGCAGCGATCTCCGGGGATGAGGGATGGTGGACGGGTAAAATCAATCACCGGGTCGGGATTTTCCCTTCCAACTATGTTACCTACCAGCCCGCTATTTACCGTCTCCCCGCCACGAGTGGGTCTGTGGGGGTACCAGAGCGAGTGCCGAGCTCGCCCGTCCAGATCCCTTTCAGTGAACTGGTGCTAGAGGAGATAATTGGTGTGGGTGGATTTGGCAAAGTTTACCGGGGCACATGGAAAGATCAGGAGGTGGCCGTGAAGGCGGCCCGGCAAGACCCAGACGAGGACATAACAGCCACAGCCGGCAGTGTTAAACAAGAAGCGAAACTTTTCTCCATGCTGCAGCACCCCAACATTATTAAACTGGAAGGAGTGTGTTTGGAGGAGCCCAACCTGTGCCTTGTCATGGAGTATGCCCGAGGCGGGACGCTGAATCGGGTGCTGACCGGAAGACGCATCCCTCCACACATCCTGGTCAACTGGGCCGTGCAGATTGCACGCGGGATGCACTACCTACACGAGGAGGCCGTGGTACCCATCATCCATCGGGACCTTAAGTCTAGCAACAGTAAGCAAAGATCCAAGTGTGTATGTGTGCCTGTGTGTGCTTAGATAGATGCTAGATAGATTAATTAAGAAGACCAATCTAACTTTCCTAGTTCCACCATCCACCTGTTGCACATGCAGCCCATCCTTCATAATTATTTATAGTTTCAATCAGGTCACTGTTCAGGTCTATTTGAGTAATTGTGAATATTAATGAACTCAATAGCCTCTTATAAAGCAGTTACTTTGTAAGACTCATCTATGCTAAGTAATCCCTCAGTTTAATTTGGCAACTGCACGTGTGAACCTGTCACACAGATGGTGATAGGTAACTGTCATATTAATGACTTTGTTTTAGAGCTGCTACGATTAGTCAGTTAATCAATTGGTTGTCAACTACTTAATTAATTCTCAGTTTATTTTGATAATAGATCAATCACTATGAGCCCCTTTTTTAAAGAAAAAATGTCCAATTTCTCTGATATTCAGCTTCTCAAATGTGAATATTGTCTGGTTTCTTTAGTCCTCTAAGACAGTAAACTGAATATTTTGGGTTGTGAAGAAAACAAGACAATTGAGGGTATCACCTCAGGGATTGTGAAGCAGTGATACATTTTTCACAATTTTCTGACATTGTATTGACCTAATTACAGTTGGGATATCCCTGGCAACTAATTTCTCTTTCAAACTGACATTGTAATTTGACTAGCTACCGAGTCTAAAGGTAAAAAGCACTCAAAGTCAAAATTGAGCACAGTTTGTTAATTGATAAGGTGAAAGTTATAAAAACGCATGTATTAAGAACCATTTGAAACTGTTAATTACGTCCCTCAATAACCAAATAGTTTTAAATGTCACTAAAATGTGTCTCTGTATCCTACATTATGTACATATTGCACATCATCCTTCAAAACATGACAACAACTCACTAAATGCGTCTTTTCAGACCAGCAGCCTGCTCTCCTTGAATTTGACCATGCATTGAGTGGTTGAGTGGTGATATGCTAGCTTACTCTGACATGGCCTACATACAACCTTATTTTCATATTCTAGATCAAAATACTGCCAAACAGTGCTGGTTTTATGACATGTTATCCGTCCCGCTTTCAACCTCTCTGGTTTACATCTGGGCATTAGTACAGGGAGTCGGGGTGACTGCTGTCTGCTGGAGCTGCTGCACCAACCAGTAGTGGGCGGCATAACATCTGAGAGGTAGCAGTTATATGGTGTTGTACATAAATAAAATAATTAATAGTTTTGCTGACTAGTATTTCCGGTGTTGACTAGCAAAGATTGTGACGTTTAATAGTTTAGTCAACTAATCGTGCACATTCCTAGAGCAAAAATTTGGTTGAGAACATTTTCAACAGGTTAATCGTTAATGAAAATAATTGTAAGTTGCAGCTCAACATTGTTTACCTCATTTTTTTATTATGAGGAAAACATTTTGCCATTACAGCCTAAATGGGAGGTTTCTAAAAACTCTGAATAATTCACATATTTCACAGCATCACTGGTGTAGCACTGCCCTTTACGCAGAATAGATTTAAAAAGGTGTAAAAGGTCTGTGGGTGTATGAAGTAGTGGGGGATACCATCAAGAGGATGTGAAATAAAGTCAGAGTTTGCTCAGCTGGGCTGCCCCCCCTGGACTCACTCATCCCCCTCATCCTTTAAAACACACACAAACACACCTTCCCAGCCCCCTCTCTCCACCCCAAGCTGAAATCTTGTTCAAATAAAGTCAGTGATTTACCAAATACATAACCTTCCACACTGTCAGGCCATGTGCTTGACCAACCAGAGGTAATACTAGAGGTCATAAGATAAAAAGGAGTCAAGACAACCTATCAAGTTAATAACAGAGAAAGTATGCGTGGGGGTGGGGGGGTTCTGTAGTGCAGGGCTGTAGGAATGATTCATGTTTGAATGAATGAGATTGAAATTAGATTAAGACTCTTGAGGTTTACTTGCAGTTCTCACTTTTGAGTTTCTCAGTAACTTAGCAGGATCATGTAGTTGGAACTTGGTTCAGTGCAGCAGGCCAACAACTGTGCTAGTTCCTCCGTGGACTGGTAATTGACAACAGGCCAGCAAACTTTAGTTTCCCAGGACTGAATAATGAATGGACAGGACTCGATGTGAAAAAGAGTCTGAGTCATATACCCTCTTACACATGCTACCCACTTCCACCCAGGTGTGTTTATGTGTGTAATGTGACTCCAAACACTATTTCTCCCTTTGTGACCAGAGACTCTTATCAACCTGGGGCCATGTGGGGAACAGCTCTGTCTACTGTTTATCTCCAGCTGTGAGAGTCAAAGTGTGAATGTAGAGACAAAACAAGATAAATCTACACAGACCAGACCTCCACCAGACTCAGACATTTTGATTGGATTTCAAAAAGATAAAGATTGTCTCTTAACATTTTTCAGATATGGGGGATAAGGGGTCATTAGTAGATTGACTATGAAAAATCTGTGCATTCAGGTTAAACACACGCATGCCCAGTGATTCAAACATTTGTGTTCTGCAAATTAGGGCTGCAACTTACAATTATTTTCATTATTGATTGATCTGTCTATTATTTACACGATTAATCATGATTAATTGGTTATCTGGTCCACAAAATGTCAGACAATGGGGGAAAATGTTGATCACTGTTTCCCAAAGCCGAAGGTCTTGTTTCATCCACAGCCCAAAGATAATCAGTGTACTTGCATAGAGGATTAAAGAAACCAGAAAATACTCACATTTGAGAAGCTGAAATCAGAGTCTTTGGACATTTTTTCTCAAAAGTGACACAAAGCTATTAATTCTACTATTAATATTGTCGATTAATAGTTTACAAGTGATTGATTGATTGGCTAATAATTACAGCTCTACTGCAAACATGACCTCCATACATGGTTATAGTTTCAGTTAATAAAGGCAGAGATAATGCAAGCTTGACAAAAAGGTCACACCTTGTCAACAGTCTACTTATCCTCAAAAGAAAATAGTAAAAACAATGGTGGTAAATCTAAAAAAAACATTGTTCAGACTTGATACCAATCATTTAGAATACATATTTTTAGTTGATAAGTAATTTTTCTAGCTAAGAATGAAACTGATTCACTCTCTGAAATGTAATTCATCATATGTGGACAATGAATGTGGACAATGAGTCATTATGTCTGGAGAAACTTTAAAGTCAGTGTACAAAATGCCTGGTGGCAATCATGGGGTGCCCTCTATGTAGTGCTCCAGTGTTACTGCTGAAGTCTTACACAGAGTGAATACGCAATATGCAAGATTTGGGTATTTTTAATCAAGTTTAACTGTGATGTCAAAGCAGAAAACAAATCCAAAGGTTGCACAGGAAAACATTAGCTTTTGCTAACTACATAACATTTGGATTGCAGACCAGAAACAACTGGGTATTTAATGACAATATAAGAGGAAACATAACAACAATATTTTTCTTTATTCATGGTTGTGAATAAATGTTTTGCAATTTGAATAATGAATGCTGGACAGAGTATGCTTTTAAAATACATTGTAGTGTCATTTTTTTGACAATTTCAGACCCCTGAGACCCCCTATATTGCACATCATGTTTGACATAATGCGTTTAACGTGAATGCAATGCTCCTGAGGCTATGAGATGAACAGTGTAGAAGAGCCCTACCCTAAAACTGGTCTTATTTAAGTTGGTAGATTTGTGTTAATTATAGGGCAGATGGAGAGAAAGGATTTAACTGCTGTTTAGATTGTGTGAGCTAATCGGATGTTTGAATGTGAACATACACAAACTCCCCCGAACAGACACAGTGCTGCAAACACAAGTCAGTGTGTTTATCCTGCCACTTCACTGTGACCTAGACACGGCATAAGCTTTAAGGAGAAAGAGGGAGAATTTAAAGCCTAACACAAGAGACCTTTCACAAAGTGCTTATTGAAGTTTTGAGAAATCAACATTTTACCTTAAGATAGTTGGCTAGTGAATAAAAGTTTTTCTGATTTTTTTACTGCACAAGAGTCTGCTGCTAAGCTATTAGCCTCAAAATTAGACCAAGAAAGACACTGAATCCAATCTGCTGGCGTCTGCAACACCACTGTTACTAGATGCAGGTAGTTGATCGCCCCAGGGTCAGAAGTCTGAACATCTGTAGTCAATATACAGTCTTATCTAAATAGAGAGAGAATGAAAGAAGCTGTATGTGTTTGCTTTGAACCAGGGCAGTGAGTTCACAAAGGACTCTCTCCTACACACAAACACACAAATGGCACCCCGTGGTGTGTTGGGTTGTTTTCCCAGTAAAAACCCAGAATAATGCAGCTTAGAGAAGTTGTTGCATCTGCTAGTGTGGGCATGTTGTCTGTTTGTCTTGGCGTTGAGTGCGTGTCAACCAATCTAAAAGGATAAAAGGGGTGAGAATTATCTACACAGGGGGTAAATATTAAAGGGACACATTGTGATAAGTTGTTGTTAATCAGCAATCTGTCACTTTTATTAATTTTTAATGAGAAAATGCCTGTTGGTGTGACTATCTCTGCTCTATTTCTGGTGGATATTTTCAAGTTGTTTCACTCCAGTATTTTTCCTCTCAGGGTAAACCAGGACATAAGACAGGTACATACTGTATGGAGAACTAAACTTCTCCATCTTCACTCAACTACTCAGCCTGTCATTTATCAACTTGCAGTGTACACATGCTCCACACAGACAAACTTACAGCTATTTGATCAATGATTAGCCTGTAAAGTAGTATGTTGGAAGTCAGCAAGATTTGTCCAATCTCTTTTGTGTTTTTCAACCTAATCTGTAAAATCCCAGCCTGCAGGGAGGAATGTTGCTAATGAGGGATAAAAGCTTAACATACGTTTGCACAATGGACTGGTCAAGCAGCGGTTGCTAGGCTACTGTGGCCAGAAGAATGGCTAGGACTCAGAGGGTCTCAAAGCCCTCGTTTTGTTTTGTTCCGTTCATATTTAATCTCCCAGAGAGCAGCGGTACTCTTTTATTGCCACAAACTGAGGGGGTTTCCCTTCTTACTTCGTTATTTTTCTTCTTACTTACCTTCCCTCCCTTGTTCCTTTCTCCTGCCACTTGCTCCTTATTATTTTTCATGTCTACTTTTTGGAGACAACACAATTTGCTAATGTTAAAGGATAATGCTGGGGTTACTTTTTTCATTTTAACATAAATCAACAAACTTTCTCAACACATCAAAACCAACAAAGAATTTATCCTGCTAACAAGTATTGTCTGTGTAGCTGCAGCCTGCATCTTGTGTGCCTGTGTGCCCTAGAGTTCCATTGTTATCCAAAAACTACTGTTTACAAATACCGCTGTATTGTTGTATTAGCATATTCATTCATTAAGACAAGTATGGGAAATATAGCAGTTTGTGCAGGTCAGTGGCTTCATGTCAGTCAGATGTCAGAGTTGTGGTTTCATTTGTTAGTTTGGCTGAGCTGAGAGGAGCAAACCACACTTACATTGTTCATTACAATGAAGGAATATGTCCACTTAATTGTTTTTAGTTGTTTTTAAATGTCAGCAGGGTCACATGGCATGAAAAGACAAGTTGTATCAGGCTCTGGCAATGCAGACAATATTTGTTAGAAGTATTTGATTCAGATTTTACTTGTTTTTTTTTTCTGTCTCTTTTTGCTTTATCGTTGTGTTATTGATTACATCCTCTCATTGACCCTTCCTTCCTTTTGATCTTACAACTCTGATTTAAACATTCTCCCTCAAGCTAGGAGTGGTTGTATGATAAAGATATGAGAAAGAAATTGCACTGAAACCTGGCCCTGAGCCAGTACGCATAACCCACATTAAGTTTGGAGTTTCACATCTTGGTGTGAGCGATAGTATGCCAGGAATGTGTGCTTGAACGCTACTGAAACTGATGGAGCTCTGTTTGGAGCGTGTGCAGCAGCATTCTCCCATCAATCTTAAGCTATTGTTGCACTTCATCACACTGTTCCTTCATTCCCCTCCCTCTCCCTGTCATTCTCTGCACACCCATCATTCTGTACATCTGTGAAGACCTTCAAAAGTCATAGAAACACTGAAAGGATGTCCTTTTGTCACTACACTGAAATTAGCACAGATAGTTTGATAACCAGTTGCAGCAACCAGGGCAAAGTCCTAGGGTATGTGCACCTGTCATTTCCATCTCTATTTGTGTAGCATACTGCATAAACATATGTTTACATTTAAATATAGATAGATTGGATAGGATTCTCAACCAGTCACATGAATCATCTCATTTCTATTAAAGGGAAACTGGTATTTTTCAGTCTAGACCATGTTTTCCAATGTTTTGTGTCTATGTGACACTAATGGGGACAACAGTTTTTGAAATTGGTCCAGTATTGAGCAAGAGTGCTGCAGCCAGTGGCCGTGGAACAGGTTGCAATGTAATCATCCAGAGATAATGTGCACCGTCAATGTATGTCCACACAAAGTGCTTGTTTTTGCCACTGACAGGATCAGATTGTTATTATAAGTGTCTGACAACATAATGGAAAGGACTCTCTAGAGAAATCTGTCATTTTTTTTACTTTTAACTTGAACCTGTTAATTATTGTGTCTAACCAAGTCTTGTTCCAAGATCTCGCAAGAGGTGACTTGTTGCAGGAAGACAATGGTGAAAATATGAGCAAGAGTTGAGAGAGAGGAGTGCCAGGAAGTTTGTTTTGGTGCACAGAAAGTACAGCTTTGTGTCATCTAAAAAATTTTTAATATCATGGTTGAATATTAAGCTGCAACAGCTCAACTCTCCTGAGACTTCAGAGCAAGATTTCCCAGTGAACAGACTTGGTTATCTATGATGAACAGAATGGATCAAGCGAAATGTGAAATGAGGACAGTCCAAATTATCAATGATATTGTTGTGGAAGTGACAAATGCACTTATTATAAGTCACTTTGGTCTAAAGTGTCTGCCAAATGAATGTTATGGAATTGTCCACAAAAGGATGTTCATGTGGCTTTATTTTCTTTCTCACTGTTTGAATTAAAACTGTCACTGTCACAACTTAGCTCTAGTTGTAATTAAAAATAAGCATTCAAAAGACAGAAATTAGGGACGCACCTATCACACATTTTATGTCCTGATACCCAAATGTAAAAAAAATAGACATGAATAGACAGATGAATGTTAATTTGCATCTTCCATTTCATTTCACTTGTCCTTCTCCTGCTGACCTAGTTATGTTATAGATTTGGGTTTCCCTGTAAACTAGGGCTGCACATTTAATTGAAATATTATCGAAAATGCAATGTGTAATATCCAAATCGCAGAGGATGTTTTTAGACACAGGTAAAATGTGTTAAATTGCATTATAATAAAGTACTGTAGTGCTGCAGAGATGTCCCGGCCTACAAATCTTGTTCCCAAGATATAAGAGAATATATTTGTATGACACAGACCCCAATAAGTAAATAATAATAAGCCCTACTGTTACCCACTCTGCGTCTGTGGGAAAAGCATTGCAAAAGAATACCTCTCAAACTCTTTTTCATTACTAGGTCATAACAAGTTCACTACATGAGAGAAAACAGTTAGGTTTGATGTAGCTGAGAACAAGTATCCCTCTAGAGAATCCTTTGTTTCCTCCTGTAATTTTTCAGTTGTATTGCTCTACTTCTGGAATAAGTAGAATCACAGAGGAAATGTTACCAAAGCTTGACTAGGTGTTGGGCAACTTTTCTCAGGCTTCCCACAATTACCCCTGGTGACACACAGACAGTTACTGCCTGTCTTTTCTCTGACGAGAGAATGGGCAGAGGGGAGAGAGGAGGAGTGGAGATGCTTTCACTGTGTTTTTTATGACCTCTCCCTGACTGCACCTATTGTTGCAGGGCAGGGTGAAAAGGAAAAGGGCCCACAGCTGAGAAGAGCTGCCTTCCGAATCAACCAATCCCCTCCGTAGCTCCCAAGCACGTTGATAGATGCTAATACAGCAAAACGCTGTGGCTGTACACCTTTAACATTTGTAATGTTTTAATTTGCCTAGTTATGGGTCAATTCAAGCTTATACAGACACAAGCTAGGAGAGGAAGAGGACAGACAAAGAGCAAGTGGCCCAGAGAGACGTGACCATGATAGATGGATTTAGCCAGCCATTAGCCCTGATCCTTTTCCCATCAACCAGAATGCCTGGGGGCACTCTCATTTCAACAGGGAGAGACAGACCAGTCGGGGAATGTTTAGCAGCCTTGTTTCTGCTTACTACAGGAAGCTCTCTTGCTCTCATGCTTAGTCTGTTGGCACAGTTAGGAAAATACTGCCACGTCAAGTTAGGAGGCTGCACTTTACACCAACCATACTACATCAATACTTAGTTATGTCACTAACAAAAAGGAGCCCCAGAATTATGCTGAAAATGTAATGCTTTAGTAGTAGACTAGTATACCATTTCTGATTTAGTTTTTAGAAGTTGTATCAAATTGTTAGAATCATAAGGGGCACAGTTTGCCACTTCACTGTTGCTAGAGAGAGACAAAGAGATTAATAGATTTAACTGGCTTTATGGTTTGTTGCACTAAATACTGCTTCAAGGCTTGCTCTTGCTCCTCTTGGCCATGCATATTTAATAGACAGATACACAGGCCAATAGTAAGTTAGATTGACAGTTAGTAGGGCTGAACAATTAATCAAAATTTTATCCTTGTTGCAGTGTGACATACTGCATATTGTTGCTTAAGAAAACATCTTTGTTTGGTACACATCTCTGCAAAAGTCACACCATAAGCATTTAAATATGGAAATGAAAATAAGAATGATGATAAAAGTTATGATGCCCTCTAATATAACAAATCATTGCAATTGCAATGTCAGCCAAACAATTATGATGATTTGGGGAATTCACTGTGTGCTATTTAGCATTTGTCAGATAAAGAAACACATTTAAACAACAGCACCAACAACAAACACCAACAGCAGACCTATCAAAGTGCAGTGAAATACTGGTATGGATGTTGTCACATTTGTCTCTAATACAAAGTACTAGACACATGATGGCAACTTTTATCTGTATAAACCTATTTTAAGACATATATATTGCTGAAAATGCAGAAGTAAATTGTATTGCAGCTGTGCTTTATCTTCCAAAGATTTTTAAAGCTACCTAAAATTTAATCACTGGTAGTTTGTGAAATTTTAGCTTCTGTAGAGTTTCAGGGAGTGTGTTCAAGATATTTTTAGTTTGTTGATGACTGAAGAAATGGTTAAGTTTTCCCAAAAAGTTAGTTTTTTTTCTTTTTAGCTTGAGGGAGAGAAAGCAATGGGAAGAAGCGTGGGATTTGCTTTGAAGGCAGCAGACCTGCTTCTGATCTTCCCACTGTTCCACCATGAAAGATGGGTCTGCCTGAAGATCCACTGTTGGAAAGGGGAATTAAATGGGGGTTGGACTGAGGGTGGGGTCTGCCTTGGAGGCATATCCATCTCCAATTGCGTTGCACTGTTGTCTGCTTCAAAACATTTTCTTTTCAAAAGAGTAAGAAAATATAGACTGAGAGAAAGCAGTGGAAGGACAGAAACAACATATAGTTTTAATCTTTTCAGACATGTTTTAGGACCTATTTGTAATGCTGATGACCAGTTCACAACAGAAAAACAGATTTTCAGTCAGTCTTAAAGTAAGCAGAAAGTAGAATGTCTGATCTATCTAAATATTCTTTATCACGCCAAACAGGTTTCACAAATTACCTGTAGCTTGTGCAGCTGGCAGCTCTAACAATCTAACAGTAATAATAACATAATTGTAGGCTACACACAGCTGCATTTTGTATTGTCAACTATAGTCAGTGTAAACACCAGCCTTGGCCCAAGTTTATGTATTTGAGGGTATCACCTTTTTATGTTTATGGAATTGAGTAGGACAGATGACAGAAGAAGACAGAAGAACAGACATGTTTTCATGCGATTGTTATAATCTTGGGCTGTTTTTCCACTGGCTTGTAGTAGTACTTAAGTATGCAGTTCTTTAAAATTTACTAGCATGACCTACTTAGACAGGGTTAAAATCATGAGATGCACAAGTAATAATTAGGTTACAATTACCCCACCTCCTCTTGTCAAACATCCTATCTGATCAGGCCTTAGATTGCCTGTAGGAGCAAAACAATACTCAAACTGACTAGCCACAGCTAGTCAGTGCATTAGCTTGGCTATGAAAGCTGGGTCTCTTTCTAATAGAGGGTGGGGTTTTGGCCTGGGGCTTGAGTTTTAGGATGACCCCAAATAGAAATAAAGAGCATCTTTTTCTGCTCTTTTTTAATGCAGTTTTGATGCTACATGTATAGACTCAGCACCGTTTTGCAGTTTCTGCATAATTACCTGGTTACAGAAGTGAAAAAGAAAAAACAAATGTCTGAAACCAGTGAGAAGTTTTAAAGTATAACTTCATCTCAACCTAAATGTTATTTTTAACCTGCAATGCTGCTTCTCTGCTCATCAGGTTTATGTTACAAGGTTAGACAAAATAACTTATCTATATGGAGCTTCTTGATCAAAAGCTACTGAGATTAACCTGTCTCAGAAAACCTTAGAAGTCAGAAGAGGGTGAAGAGGTCATGGGAGATGGACCTCAAAGAAGGGCTGGAGGTGAGCTGTTAGTCAGTGAAGAGGAGATCATGATGACTCTCTCCTTCACCACATTTCATAAAGTATAAGACCATGATGCAGGTCTTAGTTAAATGAGACTGGTCCAGTTTTATGATATTGCTTATTATTTACAACATTAAAATTTGTGATGTACAATGCTGTAAAAATGGTTTCCCTTCAGTTTGTTTATTTTGTTGAGCTGCTGAATGGCCTTTTGAGTCATATGCAAGTTTCAGTTATAATATCATTACCATTAAATCATGAACAGATGTTTGTTTCAATTTGACAAAACTTTGACAAACAAAAACAAAAAGGAAAAACCCCTGAACATTTTATTTTTCTGATTCACTGCTTTGATCTGGCTACCTGCATTCCCTCTCGTAATTCACCCTGTGTCCATCCTCTTTATCATTTGTCAAGCCAGGGAGGAGGCGCCAACTTTGAATGGTGCGTCTAGATGGTTTAGATGACAGATTTGAAACATTTTTTCCTGTTGTAATAATTCTGCTTTTTAGACAACAAAAGTTAGTAACTGATGTGAGTGGTGTGCGTGGATGTTTAGGCTATGGACACATTTAAATTCAGAAAATGTGAGATGTAGGTTATGAGAGTCATTTAAATATATTAATAATTAAATAGTAATTCACAAATCATGCATAAACTGCAACACAAAGGGGTTGGACTCCAAAGCCAAACATGGTTTTAATTCAAGGCTTTGAGCTTTAGGAAAGACAATTTTAGACAATTTTATTATTTCAAGACATTTTACAGAATAAACTATTAATTGGTAATCACTTTTTTTTAGTTGCAGCCCAAATAGCTTAATTTTATTGAACCTTCTATTGTATTTAGTGAGACTTTGTGTCATTTATTATATATTTATCTCCCATTCATTCCTTGGTAAGAGCACAGAGCTAGTAAAATACAAAATGTATAAATGGATAGATTTATACAATGGATTAATATGTGTAACACTATCAATCACATGACATAGAATCACCAGAATAACTAGCCGTTGCTATGTATTGTGTTTGTGTTATTAGCTGCTAATAGACTCAAAAAATGCCTGGCTGGGGTTCAAAGGTGTTTTTGTGGCATAACGTCAGCATGGAGTCATGTAGACAGGAGCTAGGTCTTTTATCAGACATTTCTAGAGGGCTGACACTGAAGTATCATGGAGCTCCAAAGAAAGTATTTGGCATGATATTCTATAGGCCAATCAACGCAGACGGGTTCATCCCAAAACCACTGTTCTTCAAGGTTGTGTAACTAAACCATCATAAGTCATTATGTACCTACAGAGCCTGCTGGAAGGAATCTATGGAATCACTGAGAGAGGACTTGACAACAGGAAGTAGGAGTATATCATTGGTCTAGTGAAACCTGTTTGTAATGGAATTCCTATTGTTGCAGCCTGGGTAAAGGATCCCCTCTGTGCTTTAGGCTAGTAATAGCACCAATACCCCTGTTATAGTGGAGACCTGTTGGAGTTACACTACAGTTCAAGTGCTGCTTGAAATCATTGAAAATACTTGTGGATGCCCAGAAAAAACTTAACCCACCCACACCCTCTCTAAAGGTGTCTCATATATTTTAATTGGGATTGTAGTTGAAGTAAAATGGTTGCTTTTCTATTTGCAGTTGTGTTTGCAGTACACAGACCAAATGTCCTGGGTGACTTTAGTCAAAGTGCTAAATGGATGAATGATGCATTAATGAATGAAGAAGAAACATTTGAAGAATACACAAACTTGTGAGGACAGCTGTAGTAATATAAGAGGAAAACATTTATGAACACATTTTATGTGCAACACTAATGTTTATATCATTATTCTAATTTCGGCTAGACTTTCGAATAGACTCTTGTTTTGGCAAGAAAGATGTTTATAGAGTATATCTCTGAGATGTGACAGTGCTGTGGGAATTAGAAAGGTGTCTTGAATTAGAAATGTGATTGGATTTAAGGCCTACCTTAAATCATATCAAAATCAATATTACTTTTGGGAGTACTGATCATGTATTCTGATCTGATGGATGTAATGAGTGACTAGTTGTCAATATCCAGTATAGTGAGACAACATGTTGTATTAGCTGTTTTCAATAGTGCTGCCTGCTTGTGTTGCATCTTGGGCTGCAGGTGACTCAATTTCATTGCCTATTAATCTTCTAATGTTTTTTGGGATTAGTCAATTGTTTGGTCTATAGAATTAAGGGTGTAGTCAACCCAAGAAAATCTTGGTCAACTGGCATCTACCCTAGTCTTGCTTGGGTGATGGGGGGGTAGTACTATGTTATCTTAACCAAATCAGACACAGTGTACTCTGCCCAATAACCTAAATTGGGGCTAATCAAAGTTACTAAGTCTACACAATTAATCTCAATGTTATTGAAATAGCAATACGGCCAAGTGCATACACAAATTGCAGAACCAAATCATTTTTGTTTGGTAGGTTGTTTTTCTGTTGCTGTTGTAGTGAAAGGAAAAATGTGGGATAAAACAACTTTATAATGAAGAAATTTTGTGCTACTGAGATGCCCTGACCCAAAAATCTTGTTTGTCAGATAAATGAAAACATGTTTGTTTGGTACAGACCCCAACAAATATCACATCATCATTAATATTACAATATCAGTCCAACATCGCCCCAGCCTGTGGCAGTAGCCACATCAGCAACATGCCAGCACAATAAACACAGGAACAACACAGAACAAGGAAAAGTGAAGTCAGGTCACACCTTCTTTAAAACTGTAACTATAGACTTATAACAACACAATCTGATAAGTGCCAGGACTGTGTAAGATTGGAAGTCTGCATGCTTGTTTCAGTTTTCGTCATACACAACACTTTGGAGTCTCAATTTTATGCATCTTCTGTTCCGTTTCTGACCACAGTATCTGTTCATGAAGTCAACTATCTTTCTCTCCACCCCGCCTACATTTTTCAGTTGATTAATTCCAGTATTGACACATTTGTTGTGTAATTTGACACAATGTATTCTTAACTAGGATTGAAGGTCAGTATGCTTAATGTAGGTAAACAATAGCAGCTGGGTCTCACATGGTTACAAAAGCAGTAAATAAGTGTAATATAGGTGCATGTTTGTGCATGAGAATTGTAGAAAAGGTGTGTGAGTGCGCATGCGTGTGTGTGTTGGCAGGTTTTAGTCTGGTGATGCTGTGGAGGAGTAAGTCCAAGGTCAGTGAGTGATACAGCAGTGCAGCTACTTTATTCAAGAAATACTTGCACACACACATTAAAGAGCCTCTGCTGAAAACTTTTAACAAATAGCCTTTAAACTTTATCAATACATCTTTTTTCCTGTGGGAATATTGCCACTGAGTGTGCCAGCAGTGCACTCTGGTGTTTGTTTTAATCCTTGCTGTTAAAGTGTTACACCTTAGTGCCTCTGTCAAACCACCTAAAAAGACATTTAGACTCTCATGTTTTAGTTCCTAGTTTAGTTGGTGGATTTGACGTGTTCATCGACCCGCAGTATTAGGACTGCATGTACATAATGGAATGGGGCAGTTTGTAATGTGAGGAGATTTTGGCAGAAACAAAAACAAATGTTGAAAATAATACGAAGTGGATCAAAGGATCAAAGAGTCTGTTTTGGCTGTTGATGCACCACTCGTGGAAAAGACTGTTTCTTGAATATTTGACCGTGGGTTTATTAGTACATAGAGAGTAGGTTTAGTCCTGTTGAGAGGGGACATTGGACAGCAGAAAAATGTTAGCCCACTACTACCTGCTCACCATGTCTTTAGTAGAGGAAGAATGATGTTCTGAACATCTCATTGATCCCTGTGTGTATTAATGATGTAAGGATAAGTGACCCGAGTTACTCCTCTGACCTGTTTGCTCTACTACACTGATAATTCACTGTGATGTTTGATTGTTCAATGATATTTTTGCTCATTTTTCTTTCTCTTGTCTCTGTATTAATCACTGAAATTTGTACAGCTGCAACAGTAGACCTCTTTCACATCAGCAATGCTGATATGAAATAGGGTAAACATTGGCGTTACCAATGAGACTAATCAAGGCCCCGTTCCATTTAGTATAACAGAGCTCTTCCAGTGAGCCAACGTGCACAACAGCAGCAAATTGACTCTGTTTGACCCGAATGGAATGGGACCTAGTAATTGGTAATTAGTATGAATGGTAACAGTTCCTTTTACTGTACTATTTCATGTCACAATTACTGCTGTGAAAAATGTGTAGTGATTAGTCAATCTTTAAAAAGTTTAATTGGAATTGAATCGTTTGAGTCTTGTCTTTTTTTCCTTTTGTTTTCTTTTGTCCTTTTCTTTTCTCTGTATGTCATTTTAAACAAAGTTATCTTTATGTTATAAACAGTTTTTTTTGGACTGTCCACGTTTTAAGAAATAACATTTTTCACATTTTCTGACTTTTTATAGAGCAAATAATCAGTTGATCAAGAAAATGATTGTCATTAATCAATAATGAAAATGATTGTTAGTTACAACCCTACATTTCACATGAATTTGATTCTTTCCTATTTAAGTATTATATTTTCTTTGTAGCTAGTCAGTTAAGAGTAGCAAACCTAAGTTTGTTGTATCGTGACTAAACTGAATTGAAGTAACGTATCTAGCTGAGATGAAACTGGTTGAAAATGATATGCATCCTTTTACCTAAGAGTACTGAGGGATTAGATACAATGAGATAAGATGAACCCTTTACAACATGAGATCCATTTTTTTTAAACAAATGATAGTGACAAAATAGAATGTTATATGTGTCATGTTGTTTCATGTGTTGTTTTGGATTTGGCACTGTACTAGTGTTTATTTTAATCTGTACACCCCTGTCCCTGAACAGGATCAGTTCAAGATCACATACTCTTTGACCTGAAAAGCAAAACTGACCTTGTTACAGCACTAAAAAAAGTGTTTAAAATCTTGCTTATCTGTCTCAAATTTATTGTTGTAGAGTCATCATGGGTTTACTGTTTTGTCAGCACCCATAACCAGTTAGAAAAATGTATGTGCATATAAATAGTTTTATGTTTTTCAGCACATGATTGGCAGAGGCTCTTCACACGTCAGTGGGTTGTGGCTTCACTGTGGCAGGGCTCTCAGGCCAGGTGTAGTGTTACAGGCAGGTTTGGAGGGTTCCGGCTGTCTTTAATGTGTTAAACAGTTTTAGGACCCGAGGACAGGTGCTTTGTAGCGCTGTCAACCTTCTGTTTCTACAGTAATAAATGACCTGCATACCTCTGTTGGCCCTGTTGAATATCGACTATCATCTCCTCACCTGCACGGTTGTCTTTTTCTCTGTCCTCCTGCTCTTTGTATCTCCCTTTCTCTTTCACTCATCTTTCTCTTTTACCCCCCCATCTGTCACTTTCATCCCATTCCTCTTTTCACTTTTCCTTTTTTTCTCAGTCACTCTTTGCTTGTTATGCCTTTCCCATCATGTATCTTTATTTATCTTCTTTTTTAATTTCTGATGTATCCTTTCTTTGTCCTCCCTCTTTTCAGTTTTATTACTTGAAAAGATTGAGAATGATGACATTGGGAGGAAGACCTTGAAGATCACAGATTTTGGCCTGGCCAGGGAGTGGCACAAAACCACAAAAATGTCAGCTGCAGGCACCTACTCCTGGATGGCCCCTGAGGTCATCAAGTCATCCCTCTTCTCCAAAGGCAGTGACGTCTGGGGGTACGACAAACAATGCACCACACACAGATCCAGAAAAATGAAATATCTACTCTCACTCGTTTGTCTGACATTATTTTCTGTTAAATATTCCTTCCTTCACCAGCTATGGTGTCTTGCTGTGGGAGTTGTTAACAGGAGAGGTGCCATACCGTGGGATAGACGGCCTGGCTGTTGCTTATGGTGTGGCAGTCAATAAGTTAACTCTACCAATCCCCTCCACCTGCCCTGAACCCTTCGCCAAGCTCATGGAAGGTAAATTAACAGACAAAAACATACCACTTTATAAAAGATCGTTTAAAGATTGTTTTTTGTCAGTCAGACTGCATTAGAGTCACAGGATGAAACGGAAGCTTACAAAAAATGTATTGTATCTTCAGTCTCAGCTAAATAACATGACAAGCAAAGCCTTTTCTCCTAAACCTTTCTGTTTCTATGGCTAATGGTAATGCACATAAATGTAACTGTACATGCAGGGATTTTGACTTAAAGTAAAATTCTGCTTCACATAAAGCTTTCCACTCAGTAATTACTTTGCATTAGACAATGTGTGTGTGGTAGTGGGTGTAATACAGACTCTCCATTACAGATTTTGTGGCGATAATATATAAAAATATTATCGTCTTACACATCTTAATTTTTCCATTGCAGTAATTACATGAATTGCTAAGTTCTTCTTTTAACAGGTTTTGACTCCCAAAGCATAGATGGAACAATACATTGATACATTGGTGACTTATTATTCATTTGTCAATCTATACATTGTAATGTGTGTGTCCAGAGTGCTGGGACCAGGACCCCCACGTACGTCCCTCTTTCTCCTGCATCCTGGAGCAGCTGTCTGCCATCGAGGAGGCGGTGATGGCTACAATGCCTCAGGACTCTTTCCACAGCATGCAGGACGACTGGCGTGTGGAGATCCAGGAGATGTTTGATGAGCTCAGGACCAAAGAGAAGGTTGGGCCAGTGATAAGACACAGAAACACACAAAAATATAAACATCCATATATGGAGCCACTGACATGACACTTTACACACAATATGAGGGCTGGCTGATAGTTGGATGCATAAAATATATCTTTTGTTTTCTCCTGACTCCCCACTGTCTCACACAGTGTGGGAAGTTGGAAACCTGGCATTCAGTATATGTAACAGACCTCCTATCCTTGTTCTATTCTCTGCTCTTTTATTTTTTAGTCATGATACATGTTGACTAATCTATTATAGAGATTAGATGCCAAATCATTTGGGACTGCTTTAACGGACTAAAAGGTATAAATGGTTACTTTGAGTGGACAAGCTAATCGCGCGTTTAACAAAACAAAGTCATTAATGCTGAGTTGCTTTAGCGTACTTCCCCTTGTTAAGACCTTAATCTGCTTCCTGCACAAGTCTCCCATCGCTGGCTTAAAGAGGAGGGTTAATTAGTGTTTGTAGAAACAGCAGGATCAGCACACAGAGCTGGGTTAACGAATGGTGAACTGAATGACACAGAGACTGAAGACTCCACAGGTGTCGTTTTTTGTTTTCAGAGACTTAATTTGTGCCGTACATTAAATTATTATTTTCCTTTGTTTTATATGTTGATATATACACTGCCTGGCCAAAAAAATGCCTCCTGGATTTAAATAACCAAAGAGGTAAGAGCCTTCCATTGGAAAATTACTGCAGTGATTAATATGTTTCAGCTGACATTAAGTTATTTAACCCTAACTGATGCAGTGAGTAGCTTCTCATTTCTTAAACAACCGTGTCAGAAGACATATCCAGTGGTCATGGAAAAGATGTTACCTTGTTTCTGAAGGGTCAAATTATTGTCCTGAATCAAGCAAAGAAAACAATTAAGGAGACTGCTGAAAAAAATTGGGTTAAGAACTGTCCAACACATTATCAAAACCTGGAAGGATAGTGGTGAGCCATCATCTTCAAGGATGAAATGTGGTTGGAAAAAAATCTTGAATGATTGTGACTTAAACGTTTGGTGAAGTCAAATCGTAAAAAATCAACAGCAGAACTCATGGTATGATATGTTTAATAGTGAGAGTAAGAGGATTTCCACATGCACAGTGTGAAGAGAACTCAAGGGATTGGGACTGAACAGCTGTGTAGCCTTAAGGAAACCACTTATCAGTGAGGCTAATCGGAAAAAAAGACTTTAGTTTGCTAGGGAGCATAAAAATTGGACTCTGGAGCAATGGAAAAAAGTCATGTGGTCTGATGAGTCCAGATTTACCCTGTTCCAGAGTGATGGGCGCATCAGGGTGAGAAGAGAGGTGGATGAAGTGATGCACCCATCATGCCTAGTGCCTACCGTACAACCCTGTGGTTGCTTCAGTTAGTCAAGTTGAGGTTCAGCAAGATTATGTGCCCAAAACATGAGGTCTGCTCACTACCTGAATATACTGAATGGGCAGGTTTTTCCATCAGTGACTTTTTCTTCTCTGATGGCACAGGCATATTCCAAGATGACAATGCCAGGATTCATTGGGCTCAAATTGTGAAAGAGTGGTTCAGGGAGCATGGCACATCATTTTCACACATGGATTAGAAGGCTTTGCACAGTGGTCTGACTCTCCCATCATCAATACAAGATCTTGGTGACAAATCGCATAAGCTTATTGAAATGATGCTATGGTGACTTTTTTTTTTCTTTCTGGTCGGGCAGTGTATATCTACCTGACTCTAATTTATCAGTTATACAAAACTATGTTTTTTAATATGTACCCTTGTGGGTTGTAACATTCAGTTATCATGTTAATCATTCAAACACTCAACTGATATTATCTGCAGCTGTCTCACTGCAACACAACCCTGTAAAGTTTGCTTTATAGTTTGATTTCATGAATCATGAGAAGAAAAAATATGCATCTTTGGGCATTACCTAACATTTTCCCATCACACATTTCATAAGATTACTTGCAGAATTAGCCCCTTCATCAGCAGATTTCCTGTAAACATCCCTCAGTAATCTGTGTCTAGGTGGGTGGTTGAAGGGGCTTGACTGTAAAGCTGCTTTATGGAAGTCATCCAGTAAGGATTATTATTACTCAGCTGAGAGCAATTAAAGAGAAAAAGTGGGAATGAAGAAAGCTAAACAGTCCTGTCTCCTCCCATGGCTTACTCCACGTTAAACAGCCTGAAACAGCAGGCAGTAATCTCCTGAAACCAACTTGTTTGAGACAGAGTTATCTAACTCACAGCTAATACTCCTGTTGTCTTACAGATCTATGTACAAGAGCTTCTCTCTTGTTTTAAGGGAATGAGGAGATGTATTTCCACCTATTTGTCTTTCTGCAATGCATTTTCTCTGTCTTAAAACAGCATAGTGTCTAATATCTAACAAATCCATGTGTAAACATTAGGAGGAATATTTACCCCTTAGGGGACAGTTCTGGCCCACAGGCCATATGTTTGACACCCCTGTTATAAATGTTTGTCTGCTAATTTCAAGAGTACTCCACAGACTCAGCACTGCACACCGGTAACACTGTCAGACTCGCAAAGGACAGATAATGTTAAAAAATGTATAACAAATTACAGCAGTAGGTTTTTGTCAAAATCTGGCACCTACATTACCCACAATGTAACTTGACAGGTGGTTGTTCAGTCTGAGTTTTTGGTGTATTATGCTGGTAGCAGCTAATGTAGCCTCGAGCTGTAAGCCTCAAGCAGAGATGAGGACTTGAGCAACAGACTTTTTAAACTCCACACCCCCAGATTCTCACCACTCCCACTGGAACCACAAAAGATGTTACACTTTTGTCACATATGTAATAGAACTCCCCAAATCTGTGGAGTTCCCCTTCAAGAGAAAATATTTTTAAGAGTGTCCATGTACTTCTATCTCGTCAGTCTGCTCTACCTGAAACAGGCCTCAATGGAGCAGAAGATGGTCTGTCACATTCTCTAAACAAATATTTGTCTACCTCTACTCACCTAATGTTGAAGTTCAATTCCAGATGACGCAAACTGATGCACATCATCCTTGAGCAAAAAAATCTTAGAAGAGAAGACTGTCTGCCAGTTTAAACATGAATGTGCTTTAATACCCGGTTCTTCCAGGAGCTACGTTCCAGAGAAGAGGAGCTGACACGGGCTGCCCTTCAGCAGAAGTCTCAGGAGGAGCTGCTGAAGCGTCGGGAGCAGCAGCTAGCGGAGCGGGAGATCAATGTGCTGGAGAGAGAGCTCAACATCCTCATTTTCCAGCTCAACAAAGACAAGCCCAATGTGAAGAAGAGAAAAGGCAAATTCAAACGTTCCCGCCTCAAACTGAAGGATGGAAACCGCATCAGCCTGCCTTCAGGTGAGCAAAGGTCTTCAACATAGTTATCTTGTGTGAGTGGTGGGGAAATAAATCTACTGTGACCGACCTTGAGATGGAAATTACAGGTAGTTAATGTGAGATGTTCACTAACTAAAGCAGTGCCCAGTAGGTTCCCTGCATAAGTAAATAGCATTTTCATGCTCCTTTGATTAGGTGACAGTATAGTTGACTGTGCCTCATCCCTTGTCGGAGACAGTCTACTGTATATCTCTGTTTTCTAGTGTACAGTCTGATTTAGCCCCTAAACAGCAATAATTTGTAAGGAAATACTTAAACTATTACTAAAAAAATATGTGCCACTCTGAGTGTCTTGTTCCAATGGTTGTATCTTCCCATAAAAAATGTTGAAAAACTGGACAAATTTGTGTTTTCCCCTATCAAATGGCCAATTCTGTAATAAAGACTGAATAAACAAAGTTTTTTATTGTCTCGTGCATACACTGGAATATGCAACACCGCTAATTCATGTAAGTCATACCCAGAATACTATGTACACCATACTAATGTCTTTTCAAATACAATAAAAAAGTGCAAAAGGTGACCAATTTCTTTAATTTTCCAGGTCAGAATTTCAGACATTTATATCTACATTTACATTTATATTAACACCCATACAACCAAATCAAACAACTACTCCGATGTTTGATCATAAAGCAGAATATTTCAGAGATTTGTTAAGTTCCTAAAAAAAATGTCACTGAAAGCATCATAGTATGTACAGAAGTATGTGTGCTCATGTGCTCTAGTTTGTTGTTTGTACCTGTGGTGCAGTATTTGCATAGTGTTGGACATTTTATGAAGTATACATGTTGCTGTGTAATCTCTGCAACTGTAATGATGTAATCCACCTGTCTATGTGTGCATGTGGCATTTTGCAGACTTCCAGCATAAGATAACTGTGCAGGCATCACCTTCCATGGACAAGAGGCGAAGCCTTCATAGCACCAGCTCCTCTCCTCCCAGCAGTCCCACACTCATTCCCCGGCTACGAGCCATTCAGCGTAAGTTCAGCTTTTTGTTTTTTCATGTTTAAGTTCTCCTCTGTGCAAGGTCTGATTGTGTCCTCCACATCTGTGTCAGTATTCTTTTGGCTATGAGGATTCTGAAGAAATCACATCATCTCTCTGATAGTTTGGGAACATGGGACAGTGTCATTCACAATGACGAGCTGTTGGAACAAAAGCTCCAGAGCCATGAGCAGTCAGCCAGTTGTTTGAACAGTTTGATAATGTTGTTAGTCACGCACCAACACCCTTGCAATAACTGGTACAAATTCCTCCTGAGCATTTCATGGTAGATCCTGGTATTCAGATAGAGGGCACAGACTGTTGCTTGAAATCACTGCATTTGTTGTGTTGTTTTTTTAATATAGACCCAACTATTTTTTGTCTTATCAGATGCTTTGAGTTACAAGATTACTTACATGGTTCTAAGAGGGAGATTTGTTGTCACAGCCTGTATATATTCCTCTCACACTTGATTAGTGAACAAGCCTTTCAATATGGATTCATTCCATGCATAGAAAAACACATTTCTACAGGAATTATGAAAAAAAAAATATTTTAACAACCATAAGATTTTTATTGTCCCAGAGAACATTTTGTTTTTCGTCTGTTTTACATACAGATACATGCAATGTAGACAATATACCTGTGGACATGAAGACATAAGAACACACATACATTCATGTCCTTACATATGTATATACCCACATGTACTTTTAAATTACAGTAATACATCTCAGCTAGGCCTGTGATGTAGCTGAGAAGTCTATCACAATAGTTAAGTTTCATATCGGTAAATCAATAATTATTGATCATGTAGGTCATGATTGGTGACATGTTGTATACCCAAAAGGGTGGAAGCAGCCAAAGTGATCAAATAAGTTTGTTGTATCACTGGTCTTAGTTGGGAAGTTATTCCTATAGTTCGCACATAATGCTGCTCTGGTAGTTGTCCATTCATCCAGCTGAGGGGTCAGTCACGGTAGCAGTAGGTGGAGCATGAGGTCCCTCTGTCCAGCAATGTTTTCCAGCTCCACTGCCCCAGGAGCGGAGGTGTTGAGAAGTTGTGTATGATACGCTGTTCATAAGCCAAGGCAGGAACACACTTGGGGTCTGTCTGTTAAATGATTGACTGTGTCACTTGTATCATTATCATGGGATATGACAATCCACTTATGAGCCAGTGTGTAGTTGTTATGTGCTTTCATGGTGGTTTGCATTTAAGTGAAAATGTCAAACATTTCATTGAACTACTTTCTTATTGCTGTTGATGACGTGTCTATCGCCAAAGCAGGCCTTTCATTTTAAGGTTAAATGTTCTGTTTCATAGCAGGTGCAAGTTAGGAACATGCCAACTCCAGTACTTGTTTCATAACGCTCATGTTGGTCAGAGGTAACATGAATGTTTCCCTCCTCAGTGACGTCCCATATGCGGAGGGACAGTTTGCATGTTTACCAACAGGATGTTGATCTGACCAGCGAGCTCACAACCTATTGTGGGTGCAGGAGGAAAGGCAAGCAATTGGTTACCCACATGCAGTGTGGGTGTGACTAACAGCACCAAGCGCTGCATGCGATGTTTTGCTAACTTTGGCAGTTGAAAGGGTTTGATGCCTGGCTTCCTGTCAGTGGAAATTTTTTGTGCTGACTGGGAAAGTTTTCCTGATGTGTGGATTATAACAAGACTTTGGTGTTTGCTGCTGGTTAAAACTGTTTCACAGTTACTCAACTTAACCTGAAAACAAACAAGTAAGTGATGAGGTTTTTTGTCACAGACCTGGGCCAGTCTGCTGCTTACATTTGTTTTCCAGTCATCTCATGTTATGTGGCTTGAAATGAATAATTGGTGCTATAAAAAAACACATATTAGTAGTAGTGTTCAACACATTTTCCTAATTGTGAGAGTTCTGGCCTTAGTCTGTTGCTCTGACACCTTTGGTGCATACTGCCCTCTCTTCCACCCCCATAACAATTTCACAATGACTAACGCACACCTGTAAGACGCCTTTAATAACAGCAACTTTTTGGGTTTTGCTTTCTGCTTTTGGGCACTTTGATTTTACATTGGTGGAAGTTAATACATATTGCTATTTTTGAGCATGAAAAGGTTCAAGGTGCAGGAAGTGATTCTGGGGAAAGACAGTTGATGGTTGAGTCTCATTCCCAAAACATCAGTATTGATGACTCAACAATCAACTATATTATCAGCCTGTGATTGGCAAAAGTCTCCTGTCACGAGCTAGATTTTCTGAAGCTAAAAGATTGTCAGGAGCAGAAGTCTAATTTTCTCTCAGACCACTTGAACTACATTATGCATATTATGGAACTTTGGCCCAAAAGATCCCAAAAACTTGAAATTTTCACTCTGAATCTTCCCAAATCAAACTTGTTAATATAAGTAAAGGCTTATATCCATCCAGCTCAGAATGGCCTTAAAATCAGTTTTTAATAAAGAAAATTCATGAGTTATTTAGACTTTTTAACAAGTCTTTGACTACAAACTTGGAGAGAGAAACAATATAAAAATAATAGCCCACCTATTGAAGAGAGAGATTACTCCTGGGATTTTACAGATGACACGACAGCTTTAATAGTTTCACTAACATGTCCACACCAGATCGTCTGTCATGGCAGAGAAAAGCTTGCTGCAGTTGTTTGAGTCTGTGGTAACACTTGTGGTCACTGTGTCAACAGTCACTCAAGATGAGAGCAACCGTACATGGGGCCGCAGCTCCCTCTTCAGGCCAGAGGAGTTTGATGATGTGAAAAAGGGAATCAAGAAGAAAGGAAGGACCTGGGGCCCCAGTTCAGTACAGAGCAAAGAAAGGCCTGCTGCTGCTGAAAGGTAGAGTTTATGCACACACACGGATAAACACAGAAAAAAGCAAGCTTGACAACTATACCATCTGTGTGTGTTCCTAAACAACAAAAGCACATACTCATGTTGAAGTGTTGATGTCTTTTTGACTCATCTCTATGTATTATACAATAACATAGAACATAAATATAATATACTACAAAAACACTGCACACTTATACTTAATTTCAAAAATAATTTCAATACATTTATTGTATATTTTCTGTTGCAGTTGGTTAATTCTAGATAGGTATCTGTTTGTAAGCCTCTCTGAATGATCACAGTTGGCTTACAAGAAGAACTCTGAAATGATCTGTTAGCTGTTTTTAGCTACATTACTTTGTGGAACTGTAACAGAGACCTAATTTGATACTCACAAGTAATTTAAAGATACTCAGTCAACAGCACCATGAGTACCTTGAGTATTTAGGATTAGTTATATCTGATCAGGACCTTTAAAGAACACTGTTGGAATTGTAAACAATAAACTTTGTTCTTCATTTGTCTTTCTAAACCTGTGAGGACCCTTGTTGTCACAAAGGCTAACCTCAACCCAATTCTCTCTGTAACCTCAAAACCAAGCCTTAACGTTCAAACAGTCGTTTGAAGTAGGTTTAAAACTGAAATTCAACCTCACAAAGATAGAATACAAACCCACAGACACAGACAGTCTGTTTCATGTTTTCTTGTCTGTGGTTTTCAGAGTGCGTCCTCTGTCAGATGGCAGTAACCCCTGGTCCACCAGCCTGGTCAAGTCCCAGAAGTCTGTCCCCCTCGCCGCCCTGTTTGCAGATCAAGGTGAACTGAAAATCCATTTTGATGTTGTATGTTTTTAAAATGTGAATTTCTAAAGAGAAAGTGTAGTTACTGTGGAAATGTGCTCAGCATTTTTGTTGACATTTTGTCTAAAGTGACTTAATAACCCTCTGTTTTGCTGAACAGGCTTTAAAAGTTTTTTGAGTGCTTGTTTACGTGTGAGATTTAAAATAAGGTTTAATGACCTCAACTTTATCTTTCAGTTTTAAGTGATTTGTTGTCAAGTGGCATTCGGTCATTTTATCATAATGTCTGATTTCTACTTCTATATTTTCAGCAGGGGCCGGTAAAGATGAGGCGTTCCCCCAGGAATGTCTTGACAGCAGCTCCAAGCCAAAGCAGCTGAAGTTCCCCAACCAGGTGTACATTGATCTACCTCTGTGGAGGGACGAGCAGCAGCCTCAGAGCCCTGGTGGGCATTGTGGGCTGGGAGATGCCGGGGTCGGGCCTGGAAGTCAGGCAGGCCTACCAGAATCCACGGAAGACCCCTACACCACCACATCCACCTCGTCCACCTCCACTACCCCACAGCTCACCCCCACCAATAGCCTGAAGCGGACATCAGCTCGACGCAAGACTGACTCTGTGCTGTACGGCTGCGGCTCGCTGCTGGCCTCAGTCGTGCTCGGTTATGACATCAGGGAGGCTCTCAAAAACTCTGCCCCTGGGGACGATTGCGAGCCCCAGCGTGAGGAGAAGGAGAAGAAAAAGAAGGAGGGCCTGTTTCAACGTGCAACCCGGTTCCGCCGCAGCACCTCACCGCCAAGCAGTCGCTCCCGCAAAGACGAGGCATCGTCAACCCACACATCCACCCAACCTGTTAATCTCCTCTCCATGTCAGCCATTATGGAATGCAACTCCACCAAGTGTCTCCTACAGTCTGAGGCGGAGGTGTCGGAGTCTAGCCCCGGGAAGCTTGAGCTTGTGACTGTCAATCATTACACAGAGCCATCCAGACCCGGCCCAGTAGCGTCTACAGAGGGGCAGAGTAACAGGACTGCAGCTAACACACAGACACCAGTGCAAACCCAAAGCCAGCCACCAGAGCAGAGCAACCACAACACAGGAACACGTCTACGCAGAAAGAAGTACACCACCAACCACAACAGTAAGTAAAGGGGTACAAGGGAAGTAAGCATGCATATATGGTCTGATTCCTTTTTTTTCTTAACTCATATTTAACCAGGATAATCCCAGTGAGATTAAAAATGTCTTTATCAAGGGAGAACTGGCCAAGACAGAAGCATAAATAAGGTCACAAACAACAATAACCACAATAAACATAGGATATATCCTGATGTGTCAACATAGTTAAAAAGCCTTTTCACATTAACAAGAACCAACCAGTTCTTTCACCACTGTACTCATAAGGGCTGTAACACCAGACAGCGAGATCGAGTTCAGTTTTTTAGTTCTTTTTGCAGGCTGTCTCAAGTTGGGGGAGGAGAGCACAGGAAGGTTTGCTCTCCCAGTTCCATCCATACACTTGAAACACAATGTAACTCTAAGTAATCTCAGCTTTTTAAGAATATGATGAACCTAGCAGGCATAGGACAGAACCTTGTGGTACACCATTACAAATATACCATTACAGTTGTTCCAAAAATGTATCTTCTCTGTTTCCAGCCAATGGCCCGCCCACTCTGCCTCCTCCAGCCACACAGAAGAAGCAGGAGAAGGAGAAGGATGGAGCATCAGAGAAGTCCTCCGGTGGGGAAGCCTTCTCCAGACCACGGCCAGTGTCGTTCCGGGCCAAACCCCACGCCTGGGCCCTGCTGCGAGGACGCAACAAGAGCTACTCCCTGGGCCACTACTCCGGAGAGAAGACGGCACAAAACCTAAACGTGATGCTGTCCTCAGAGGTGGGGATGGGCTGCTCCCTGCTGGACATGGACACAGAGGGCCAGAAACGGGACTGCACTGTGCCGCTCTGCCGCATTCAGAGCTCCCCGGCGCGGCCCTCCGTCTTTGAGCTGGAGAAAGAGTTCCTCTCTTGAAAAGTGTGCTGTGGTCGTAGTTGATCCCATACAATCTCGAGTGTTCCAGAACATACAGACAGAAATTTTGGCCTAAAACTCCTGGAGGGTTTAGAACCAGGCTGCCTTTTTTTCCTCTGTTTTTTTAAAGTTCTATAACATAGAACCCAGCCTTAGTTCTAGAACATAGTGATGTCAGTGTTCTAGAGCGTTACCAAGTCTGAGACTTCTAGGAGACATCTGTGTCACAGAAGTTCTAGAATGTGCACCCTCATCTCAGTGTGAGAAATGCCTTACACACTGCCTTGTCTCATTCTAGAACACACACACACACACACACACATACACTTACACATAGTTCTGAAACCTGGGCAGAACATTCCAGAGCTCAGTCAGCAGCTCTTCCTCTCATCCCTCGGTGCTCGACTGCCACCTTTGTTCACTCATCTCTCTCCTTCTCCCTTTGTTACCCTCTTCCTTTCTCGTTCTGTCGGTGCAGCTAAACGTTGACCGCTGCTGCAGCTTTTGCAACACAATACCCTCACCTTTTTATTTATATATATATTTTTATAGGTAATTTAATATGAAGAGACTTGACCTTACCTTAGCAACCAGCAGGACATACATTCCATGTCAGTTTTAAAGTTGTGCGATCACGCTTTTAGATTTTTTTTTTTTTTTGACTTGAGAATCATGCATGCATGTACCCTTAAAATGTTGAACAAAAAAAATTAATTATGCCTTGTCTGTAAATATTTCTTTTTATTCATTATCAGCCTAATGCTGGCAGTTGTTTTTTATTGCATTTATGCTGTTTTATGACTGTTTTACAAGTCAGCGATGCTGCAGTACAGTTTGTGTTCTGGGGACAGGTTACACACTGGATCATAGCAGGGATGCAATTGCGTTTTCCTCCCAGTATGCTCTGAAGATTTTAGAAATGCAGGTAGAAAAACACTGGAGGTCCCACAAAGCAAACATGGAATCTTTTCACTTAAAAGTTGGATCAAATTCTAAATGACCATTGTCGTCATGTGTTGCTAATATGGATTTTTCTAAGAGTATTTATAGAAATGTTTTTTGGTTACTATTTTCTACACTCAGCACACTGCAGCAGGTTAGGGGGACCACTTCAGCCACACATGTTAATGTCAGGAAAAGCTGCTCCAAATTAACTAATGTGTAATCTAATAATCCCCCTAAATGACAGCTGATTGGCTTGAACTGTAATGACACAGCATAATTTCAGATTTAATTTGTGGAAGGATTACTACGCAGCCTGGGAAAATTAGAGCCTGACCGGTTTTGGGGCTCTCAGGTAGATCTGGAGACACTGGAGGACAGAATTTGACGAAAGGGAGTGAAGACACCATTTACTTTTCTTTATCATAGAGCTAGTTGAAGTGCCTCCTCAGGACTAACAAAGGGCTTATTATCCTGTTTGTCTATCAAGTTTTTCTCCAGATCTCTGTGAACTTAGCAGCGTGGAGGTCTGACTATGCAGGATATACACTATACATACTTCCATGGTCACTCCCAGGCCCTCTCGCTAAACATTGAACAAATTAAAACATCCATTCTTAATTGTTTACTGATGATCATATTCCCCCAACGTTTTTTTCGCTGTCTTACTTCAGTCTTTGAGAAGATCATTAGAAAATGTCCACCTTTTAAAGGACAAAACAAGGGCTCATTCACAGCAATGATACGAATTCCCAAATGGTGTAAATATAATTGTGATTCCTGATACGTATATCACTGTGGCATCTTATGATGATTTAGAATGTGAAGTATCCCATGTTCTGTATTGTATGACCACTGACTGTCAAGCCAACACTGTAAAGGCCTTACTAATCATCAAGCTGTTAAAGGTGCAGTTTACAAGCCAAGACATTGCTGGATTTACCCATTTATGAGTTAAGGGTAATCTGTAAATACCATAATGCACTGGTTCTGTACATTCCCCTTAAAATATTGTATTTCAGTTTGAAGCTGAAGGCTGCAGTTTGTTGTCAACAGTCACAAAACATTGTTCACAACTGGTTACCAAAAAGATTTAGTCTATTAAAGTTATAAATAAATAAACATTCCACTACATTTGACAAACTGCAGCAAGGATATTTGTGATACCAGTTATTAATATGGTGCATTCAGGCTTCCTCTGGCTATGGGACCAAATTCAAGTCTACCAGCACTAAGGCTTCTCTGTCTTCAGGACCAAAACCACTAAATGAACTAGCTGCTAGTGAGGAGTTCTTACAAAGAAAACTACTCTGTATGAAAACTTCTCCAACAACCATAGAGGCGCAGTGCGGCGCTGTTGCTATAAGACCCATCACCTTCTGATCAAATAACGAGACTTCCTTTAAATCATTGAACATCTCTGTCACTTTGCATGTGTCAGATTTATCTTTGAGTACATCTGTTTCTGTGAATGGTTTTTGTTATCATTACAGTATTGGTTATTTTACACCTAATTGATCAAGAGTATCAAGTTTATCAACATTTTGAATAAAGTCAAAATCAAGACTAATGTTGCCTTTTTGTTTTTATTTTCAGGCTCAGTTACAAGTATTTGGTGCTCTTTTCTCTTAAATATAAAGCAATGGGGGGAAAAATATTAAAATTAGTTACATAAAGTAAAAGCAGCAATACCACAAGGTAAAATACTTGCAATGCAATAGTTCCTGTTATTGATATATATGACATTATTAGTTTATCAGTAGCGATGCATCAATGTGCATGTATCATTGTCACTGTTGAAGCTAGTTTCTGCAATTTGTTTGCTTGTGAATACAAAATATCTCACAGTAGATAAAATAATGTATAAAAGAAGTTATTCAACTCTTAAATAACATTTGATGTCAGCAGTGTTAAGGTTAAGCCTAATGATATTCAATATTTTTCTTAATGTCAATAAATAATGAAAATATCTTTATTTTTGTCCAAAACGCATCAATGATCTACACCACTGCACTTGGTAACATGCTGCTTCATTACCATAAACATTGGCATCATAGTTTGTTTTGAGTTATTCCCACATTCACTATTCTGCTGCCAGAAATACAAGCTAGTGCACCAAATGTGTATTCATCCACAGCTGAAAATAGTCCCCAAGAAATGCATTATCTTTCCCTGTTTTTGTGCAGTCGATTAAAAACTACAGTGCCCTGTTTTTTTTTAGAAAATATTTGAGAATGAAACTATATTTGTTGGCTGTATTGAGTCTTCAGAAGGAACCAGTGGGTACCACAGACATGGCAGGGAAGTCAGAAAGCATTAACAAACAGTATGAATAAAACATTTATGTCCTTTCATAGGACTGGTTCACAATAAGAAACATAGAATAAGACTATCCTTATATTACATTTCAACACAGTAAATAAAGGTTAACCTACACCTATGAGACAGAATTAACCAGTATAAACAGTGTCTTTGGCTTTTAGCCTAAATCAAAAGATGGAACTGGAACATGTCATTCATGTATTTCTGCACAAATGAACCTCTGGTGCTTTTCTCTGCTCACAGTAAACAGACAAAGATGTTGAGATAAAATAAAATAAGATTAAAAAAAATAATTTAAGTGGTTAAGTAGAAAGCTGAACAAGATATTAGTGTTTTTAGTATCTGTGATTCACTGATGTCACATGTAAATTCCTGGATATTGAAGTTGGTTGGAAGAATAAATTGAGTTCACTGTGTTTGCTGTGTCCCTAAAATTAAAGTTTAGAAATGACAGAACAAACCAACATAAAAAAAGCTCACAAAAATAATCTGAACTGAAGGTCCACTCACTAGGCTTTTCCAGAGGTTTGTGCCACATCTCACTGTCTTCATCAGCAGATAGACTTTTCTTAGTGACCCTCAAAAACCTGCTAATTGGACCTTGAGTTGAGATTGTAGCTACATGCATGCAGCTGCAGTGGTCTGCAGGCTAAAATCCTTCAAGTCAAAAATTTACAGAGACAGTTCACACCACATGCCAGATTCTTAAGCTTTTACTAATAAAGTGCATCACTTTTATTGGCACGGATATTTCTGGCTGCAGCCGTCGAGGTAGCGATGAATCATTTGAGCTGAACTGATGGAAAACAAGTCCAGTCATTTGTTGATGGAGTTTGTCTGCAGAGAATAGAGGAGAAAAAAGGCAATGGAGAAGAGGGAGGGAGAAAATTAATGAAGTGCACAAAGGAACAACTGTCCAGAATGACATTATCACCGTTCCACACATTTGTCGCAGATCTAAAAATAGTGAACAGGGTGGGGTGAGCAGAGGTAATTATAGTCATTGTGGAGAAACGCTCCTGCTAAGATTTCTCCTCCAGGAGTTTCATTTTCCCTCCCTCTTTCTGTCTCGCTGCCTCAGGCGGTTGTTTTGCGACAGCTGATACTTGACTTCTCATTTGGTAATCTTTTGTTACAACAGAGGTTTCCTTTCACTCGCTGACGATACTGTCCAGCTGGTCTGTGTGCAGCACAGACACACACAAAACAGACGCTTGTAACATATTCTCACGGATGAAGTGGCCTTTTTCCAGTATGGAACACATCGGCATGGAAGACAACACGGGCCTCATGTGAAAAATCTACTTGACCCCCAAGAGCAAAGTCAGAATAATAAAAAAAAAAAAATCTGTGACCGTCTAACTTAAACTCTGACAAACTGGAAAAACAAAAGAAATAATGAGAAAGATGTGTTTCTGTGCTGATGTTTCACAGCCACAGAAGAAATCAGCACTACAAAGTGTGGATGTGAGTGTGTAGGGTCACACCTGTGTGATCAGAGTGTAGTGGCACACTTCATCGAGCCACGGGTGCTACTCTTGGCCTGGTGGGGGATCATGGTCTGGGCTTGGAGGCAGTATTTCGTGTTGTGGTTCAGCTCTCTGAGAGTCAGCTTGTTGAGACAGCAGTCCAGCTCAAACACCTCCTGGAGAAGACAGAATCACACAGGAGACAGATCATCAGTTTAACCCCAGGACAGAAAAAAAAAAAACCTTAATCGTGCAGTCTGTCTGCAAAGTCAGCCTTAAAGGAGAAATGGAGGAAGTATATGCTAAAAATGCTGTTTCTTCATGTTGTTCTTCTCTTTCTGTTGTTGTTTCTGTTCTTGTTTTTGTTGTTCTCTTTCTGCCCTTCCTCTTACACCTCCTCACCCTCTTCTTCTTCTTCCGCTTCTATTGCATACCAGCAGCAGTGGCATTTAAATCTATTTTGTTTCTAACACAAACATGGAAGTGCTGAAGTGAAAATCCAGTCTAATAGTTTTTTCACTGTTAACAAACATTTAGAAACATCAGTTGCAACTTTGTAAAACTCATCCAAATAATGTTTATAGACGACACGTTCTACATTGCAGATGTGCCTCCAGCATTACTTTTGCATGTGCTGGGCTCTGCTGTAACATCAACAATAATAAATATGCAATATATCCAAACACAGGCACAAAAACTACTTGGTTAAGGTTAGGAAAAAAATATTCTTTGGGTTGAAATAAGTATGTTGCTTATTTAAGTTCACATTTGGAAAGTAATGTAAATATGTTTTATAATCATCAGCTGTAACTTTATAGTAGCAGCCAAATAATGTTCAGTTTACAAACTAAATCACAAATAACAAAGTGTTAACAAATTATTTTATATCACACAAACTAATGATATAATAACATAAATGACAGTCTCACCAATAATTAGTAAACTATTAATTAGCATTTTATTGTCTGTTATAAACTATTAAATAAAGTTCTTTATTAGTGATGGTTATTATAAAGTGTACAAATAAGAAATGTAAGACATATGATGGATTTTGTGTGTGTGTGTGTGCGTGCATGCGTGTGTGTGTGTGTACCTCCTCTCCATTGGTGTGTATGAGGTAGATCTTGTACTCCAGACTGCTGTGCATCTTCCGGACGTGCGGTTTGGGGGACTTCACACGGACCACAATCCCTTGCTCTGTGACGTTCAGCTTTACTACAGGAGGGCTGATTTTGGCTGCAGATATGAGGATCTTGTTTAGTTTTTCGTTTCATTCTTTCTTTTTTGGAACAATGACGAAGCACAAAATCAAAGTCACAAAAGAGTGAAAAAGGACTGCAGAAAAGACAGGAAGCTGAGGAGCTCATTTTGTAGTTGTTTTCAACATAAAGAAGGAAGTTGACCTTTACACTATGTATAGAAGTTCAACTACTACACAAAAAGCAATTACTACTACTGTGTTGTTTCATAATAAAGTAGTAGTGATTGATTCTTTTTTTTAAAATAAGCAGCATTACTTGCGTTTCTCTGGGAAATGCAACTTAATATTGTTGCATTGAATCTTCTTATTCTTGAGTCAAATACTTAATATTTTTCTAGTAAATCTAAATAAAGAAAACTAGTTTTATTAGTGTCTGTTTTGAGTGAACAGTGAAAACGGGATGTGTTAGGATGGTGAGGAGTATAAGCACTCACTGTCCCAGCGAGGGCTGAATCTCGGGGAGAGGGTCCAGGCTGATTTGCTGGATGGCGGAGAAGCAGCGTGCACTCTGGCATAGTACCACTCTCTGGTGTCAGAGGTCTCACTGCTGAGGTCACACTGAGGCTTCTGGATCCCCTGACAGCCGTCCACGTCCAACCACTGAGGCTCTCCATAACTGAAGTGTGGACACAAACACAAAAATGAAAAAAATAGCATAAGTAATGTACAAATACCTCAGAAATGCACTTAAACACAGTCCTAAAGGATTAGGACATTACTTTACACCGCTGCTTAACAAGTAGTTTGGTCTTAAACGTTCAAAACTTTATTTAAAAAGATTTGATTTATCACTGTGGTGAGATTATTCCTCAAGTTAATTTGATTTACTGTACTCGAATGCCTATAGTGTGTGTGTGTGTGTGTGTGTGTGTGTGCGTGTGTGTAACTCCTCACATCTTCCACTGGACGTAGTACTGCAGGGAGGTGGAGGAGGTGCTGTTGGTGGGTGAAGTCCAGCGCAGGATGTTTTTGTAGTCCACAGAGTCGAACCTGACCTGACTGGGAGGAGCGAGCATCACTGGAACTGAAGAAGTTATTGATAACGTGGTGATTTATGAGCAGATAACAGCATCAATTAAATACATAAAAAGAAGTGATTGATTAGTAAAATCATTGCTTTACTTTACAATAAAACTATAATAATAAATGATTCATAAATGGTTATAATTAATTAGGTTTTAAACTGTTTATAAATCATTAATAAACAAGTTAAAACACAGTTTTCATACATTTATGTGGGATCACTATTTAACAAGATCCAGCTGCTGCTTGCTACTAATTAATCTGTTAATGAGTTACTAACATTTATATCATAAGGTGTTCAACAGTGTTTAAGTCAAGATAAATAAAATACTGACAAAGCCTGAGTGTATGAATCTGGTAGTTTGATATTTTAATTTGATGCCAAATGAAAGTTTGAAGATTGCTGACAGTAGTTAAATTCTTGTAACTGACAGGTGTACAAGCTGCTGATGGAGAACACAAAGTAAACTCAGCGAGCATCTGAGTCTTAACTGTACACGTAAAGGAACAGGCTACTGCTGCCACCTTGTACCTAATGTGTTATTAAAGATTTATGAAGTGATTACAAGTTAATCTATAACCATATTTTACACACACACACACACACATACATATATATAGTCACATCGCATAAATACACCTACATACAGCAGCAACAACAGCATACTGTGCCTGTACCACATATATATATATAACTATAGTGATGGTCAATAACAACTCATATGGATTCTGTTGCATCCAAATAGCAACAGATTCCATGTGGGATCTGATATTATATGAATAATTAAACGTCTGGTTGGACAGATGTGAGCCTCTGAGTGACTATTGAAGGATATAAGACAACTTGTGGAGAAAAATGTCTGTTTTTTGAACTGTGGTCTTGGTTGTGAAATGATTTAGTCCACAATAAATACAGCAACATTTTCTTTGGTGTATTCTATTTTGCGTCTGGATCAAAAGTTTATCAATTATTCAGCTTTATGGAGCTTTTTCGGTGCTTAGAAAAGTTTTCAGACACAGCAGCTTCATCAGTGTGTACCATTAGTCCTAAAAACACTTGTCTTTTTTTTTTTTTCTTGGGCCAGACCTAAAATAACTAAAATTTCTACTTTGTTCTTACCTTTAACAAAGCAAAAGCTATTCCCTCTTTTGTTGGCAATTGATCATTACTGACATTTTGTTTTACAGTCTTAGAATGATTTAGGGGCTAAAACTTTCTAATTTTCTAATAATTTCTAACACTATTTGTGATTTACTTACACACTTACTGCTTCTTTAAGTCCTATTCTGATGCTTTTCATGTTGTTCTGTTGTTTTTTTTATTATATTTTATCCTTGACTGTAGTGTAACACAACACGCCATGATGCTTCAGTAAATAATAATAATAATGTTCAGATAAAGCAGCTGATCACAAGCGTGCAGAAACAAGTATTTATAACTTCTCTTATCTGTAGTTTTTATAACAGACCAATAAATCTGAAGGTATGTCCATAAATGTCAGCTGAGTGTTTTAAACTCAACAATGATTTCCAGAACAATAACAGTGATCTGAGAGACAATCTGGAGATTTTAAGGTGGACAGAAGTAAATCAGTGGCATCAAACCAGTGAAACAATAACAACACTGATCCATATGACATAAAACATACATTTTTTCAGAGGTTACCTTGCACTGTGACACCCAGGTTTCCCAGCAGCACGGCTCCAAGCAGCAGACGGGTCATGGTGTTGATGATGTTGGTGGACAACAAACAGGCCGACAAACACTGGACTGATGCTGCAGAGAGCACCGCCTCTTTAACGTGCCATCAACTTCCTCTAAAGTCCATTCCACGAGGTGCAAATATGTCCATGTAAGGTATGGATGACATAACAACACTGTGACATTATATTCTTTCTCTCTCGTACATATTTTTGACAGAAGTACATTTTTGTGCAATTTACACGTGACAGGTGTCGTTACAAAAGAATAACGGATCACTTTACTAATGTTCCAACCTTATCTGTGCCATCAAATACTGTTGTGATGCATTCACTGACTGTACTGTAACACCTTTTTCTACTCTCAGTCTCCTGTTTATCTGACCTAGACATCTTGGAGTTGACTGACTCCTTGTTTATGTGTGTCTTTGTGAATACTGGCAGGTGTAACAGTTAAAACAAACTATGCATGTCACACAATAGCATACACTAAAAAAAGAGAGAACAATGAAAACTGGCAAATAAAAATGTAAAAAATGTGTTTATTCATTGCTCTGCATGTTGGTTCTTAAATGCGATCTGTCACATCCTCCTTTGAAAGCTGAACAACACGTAAAATAAATCAATTTATACTAACCATTTAAATGGAAAACTACTGACATAACAAGCTGTGTTGTAATTTCATATTATTTGATCACATTCCCCCTCATCTGTTTGTGTTAAACTTTGTCCAAATTACCTCATTTTGAGACACAAGGTTTTCCTGTTAACACTGACCATCAGAGCCAAGAAGGTTCTTCATAGTTTGTTTTTTACTTTATTAGCATCACTTGTTTTTCTCATCTCAGGTGGGAAAATGTCACATATGAAATAAAATAAATAAAAGTAGGCATGAATGTTTTTCTTTTTCACAACAGACATTTTGGCTTGTCACAGTAGGAAAAGCACAGGTACTAATAACATTAATAATGGCTCAGCATGTACAATGCAGGGTCCCTGGAGCTTAAGTGGCTAAATGCAATTTAACCATCTTTAGTTTTATTACTTACTCCTGCGCTTTCCTAACTGACAAAATGTCTTCTACTTCATTCATACATTCATAAATGTTTCTCTTAACAGCCCTTTGTTTGTTCTCTGATGGTCAGAGGAATTACTACACCGTGTTTGTTACTGGAACAAGTGATACCTGTCTGATGTCCAAACATTTTACTGGAAACATCAACAGTTTACTGGAAAGGTGTTACATAATCAAACTCAGTGACAGTGCAAAAAAAAAAAAAATACTGTTAATGTGTGAGTGAGAGACAGAGAAAGAAAAGAGGAGGGGCGACATCTTATCTACCTTTTACTGACTTCATGTTTCCACTTCATGTTAATTATTAATTATATTGTCAATGAGTTTATAAATAACATTTACAGAAGCTGCTGAGATTATATTGCTATTGTCATGTCCTGCAGAATATGAGCCTAAATCCTGACTGAGCTCTCACACTGACTGTCAGAGTAAAGACAAAAATGCTAAAACCTAACATTTAAAAAAGAGTAGTGTAGTGTAGTGTACGAAAACTACCTAGTGAATGAGGAAGTCTAACCAATAAGCTAAATGTAATTTTTCAAACATATAAAATAGCTTGCCAAAAGTAAACGGTGAATGTTTCAAAACCAAAATCAAAAAGTGAATAAATGGTTAAGAAATGAAGAAATGGATATGGATATTTAAAAATATAACAAAAAGTCACTTGTTGTTGACATTGCTAGCTTGGAGCAATGGAAAAATGAATAAAATTCTTAGCTAAAAGTAGTGGTTAAATGGCTAAAATATTGGCTAAAGAATAATTAAATGGTTGAAACTTCACTAAAAGTATAATTGATGATTTATGGTTAAATCATTTGTGTTAAAGGTTAAAAAAAGGTTAATTAAAAGTAGTGATAAAATGTCAAAGAAAGGTCAAAGAAAAGGATAAATGGTTGAATAGTTTGCTAAATTTAGGAAAAGGATTTGAATTTTTGGCTTAAACAATGGATAAATGGTTGAAATTGTTAGCTAAAGTAAAGAATAAATAAATACTTGCAACTGTTAACTAAAAGTAGTGGATAGATGCTTAAATCGTTAGCTAAAAGTATGATTAGTGACTGAAATCACCAGCTAAAGTAATGGATAAATGATTTAACGATAGTTAAAGCATGTGACTCCATGTGGCTCAACTGCATTATACAATGCATTTTAACAACAAACATATTAATAACTTTAAATAAACAGCTTAAATTCAGTTCATATGAGCACATTGTGACTGGTGGTGCAGATGAAGAGGTACTTGATTTCATCTAACAGTTATCAGAGAAAAGAGGTCGGGAACCACTGCTGCAGATTACCAGAAACCCCGAAGTACCGAGAACCAGTTGAGGATGCACAGAGACTAATGAAGCCTGTTACTGGAAACACAAAGGTATAGCCCACATACTCCCACACACACAGCAAAGAGGAAGGAAGCGTAAGTCACAGACATCTATGCAAACAAACACACAAAAGAGGTCTTCCTGCTGGTTCCAGAGGACGGAACAAAGTGGACTGCTCAAATGTCACGAAGCATCATGACATATGCGCTTCTTCCCTAACTACATGACAGAACCTGACGAGGTGAAACGAAAAATGGGTCACTTCACTCACAACTCACTGTTATTTGCTTAATTACGCCGAAGTAGCAACTTCCCTTCCTTTCATGAGCAGAATTTCACATACAGTAATTTAATGAACACAACATAAGATTTGGAAAACTCATCTTTGAGTCACCAACTTCAGTTCACATCTATCACAACTTCTTGTTTTTATCCACATCCTTCATTAAAACAGGATACAAACAGAGAAATATACATTTTAATCTTTATTGAAATGGTCAGACAGAACAAAAATGTTTAACAGAACAGGACACATTATGTGGACAAAGGCACAGAGATGACAAGATGGATACAGCAACAAGACAAGTTGTAACCGAATTAGAGATTGAAGCGTTTGAGTTTAATGGCTTGGCCTCTTTTCCAAATCCAAACATTAACTAAACAACATATTTTATCACACACTGAACAGAACAGGCCATTAGATGGTTTTTTTTGCCAATTTGAAATTGGTGAACAAACATTTTTCATATACAATTCACATTTCCCTGCTTCATTGTCAGCATAATTTAAAAAACAAAACAAAACAACAACTGGATTACATGCTCACAGAGCTTAATATATGAATACAAAACAGCTCTACCATCAAAATAAAAGTAAACAACATGTATGCAACTCAAAAACTGACCAGCGTATAAGGCACAACGTCAGATTCAACAGATTATCCTTTGGTGCAAGAGCCACTCATTTGATGAGAAATTAACTGCAGGTCTCAAACTGCAATACATGTATTTAAAAGATCAAATGTAACTAAAAACACTGTTACAGGTTATAATCCTGTGTCCCCCTGTTTACTTTCTAATTATATCTTATGTGCCAAATAAATGTCAATAATAATTTTTGATTTTTTTTTTTTGACAACTCATCTTGTTCACATTAAACAAATGTAATTTGACGCAGTAGTTAATTCACACATCCTAAAAACTGATCACATACGTTTTGTAACTAAAACGACCCCAAATATTCTATTTCACTCAGAAACATTTCACATTACAGAAGTTAGGCTTTAATTACACTTTAATTTCAAGCACACGGAAGTGCAAATAAGCAGCATTCATAAGGCATACACAGATGACCATCGAGCAAAGTGACTGACGAGTATATAGTATTAACAGGTGCAGATGGATGAAGTATGATAGATATTTATAAAGAAGTGTCTGAATATTATTTTGAGTCACCGTGTAGGATTCACCAGAGTTGCGTTTGTACATAGAATCGGGATCGGTTATATTTTTTTATATATATATTTATATATATATTTTATATATTTTTTTAAGCAACAGCTAACTTAAGAAAAATGTCAGAAATGCTTTATTAATGACCTCAACACGCCATCCTGCAGCTCAGCATGTCCAAACTCACTGATGTCTCATGTACACACATGCAGTGTTGGGTGGTAACACCTCAGTAAGTCGTTACTATACCATAATATTAGGACTTTACCCAGTAACGAGTAGTATACGGGATTAGAATCCAAGTAACGCTTCATTGTGATCCATTTTTTGTCCTAAGAGGTAGACTTTGTTTCCACCACAGCAGACTTCTGGACGGCAAACAACAAAAGCTTTGTGTGTGTAACAGTTCACTGGATCAGCAACAAGTCTGACAACAAGGTACAAAAGTAATATTGTAATATAACGAGTAACACAACTAATTACTTTTGCTATCAAGTAATAGGTGAACTAAAGGAGTAATAATGTAATTCTAGGCTCGCAGTTGTACGTCTCCACCAACCAGTACAGTTCCACTTTACATCCACGTCTGTCAAGACTCATACAATGTATGTATTTAATAAAAGGTATAAAAGTATATTTTTATCACTATATTGACATGTGACTCCAGTGAATAATGTCCACAGAGAAACATGCTGACTTCACTTTAAAAAAACCCAAAAAAAAAAACCCAGAGGAGTACGGTGGGCTGATAGAGAGCTGAGAGGGTGAAGTTGACCTTTGAACTTCTGGATATAAAATGTCACTTCATCATTTTATCCTCTTTGACATTTACGTGAAAGTTTGTCAAAAATTGGTGTATGAATTATTGAGTTATGGCCAAAAATGTGTTAAGTGAAGTCACAATGACATTTGAGTCCCCAAATCTAATCAGGACTTTAATGCAAGTGCATGTTTGTTCCAGATGTCATGTCATGAAATTCCCTCCAGGCATTCTTGAGGTACCGCGTTCATGAAAATGGTGATGAATGTGAGGTCACGGCGACCTTGAAATCTGACTTTTAAGCACCAAAATCATAGACGTATATATGCAGACGCAGCACTGAACCATTTTGGCTTGTCGTTGCATTCCATCAATGTCACAACCATTTTCGTCAAGTCAACACTGATCTTTGAACAAATGGGAAAGCTGTGTTTTTTTCTAGATGAAAAGTACTATAAAGTTTATTCCTCAATGGATCTCAGTGAGTTCATTGAGCTCACGGGGGTATGACCTACGTGGACCAAGTAAAAAAAACATTTCTTTCTTCTTTAGATCATAAACCCACGTTCATGAGAATGGGGCAAACAGAGGGATGGACAAACTGAAAACATAATACTTCTGGCCATGGCTGTTACTGATATGGAGGCATAAAAAGTAACTTCCAGAGCAACTTGCCCACCACTGCACACATGTACATAATGACCCAGGAAGGCAGGACTGGGCAATATGACTTATTACTAATATCGTGGTATTTTTTGGCTATACTGATATATAGGATATATATCTCTCTAAAATAACATCACGTAAATTCATAGATAGCACATACATATGATGACGCGATATTGCAACATTATAGTAATAACAACTATTGGCGTTTTCACAAAATATCAACACAATGAGATTTTTGATAATGATCAGAAATGTGGATGTACTGATTAAATTGCTAAAGGAAAATAATAGAACATCTAGAACAGTCTGTAAGTTTAAAAAAAATTACATCACTTCACTGTGATGCAGCATCTATTTAGTCAGAGTAGGAAAAGACAACACTTAGGCCATATCACCATATAACACAACTCAAAATCTGAGACAATATGTCATGTCTTATTGCCCAGACCTGCTGTTATTCATCCAAAGTTTGTGACTGAAGCAGAATCGATCACAGGCTGCAGAGGACGAAACACACACGTTAGATTGACAACATATCTACACTGCTAACATTCTGGTGAGTGATCTGATTTGGCCATCGCTTTGATCGATTTTATCTCACAACAACAGTCTGACTCTAGTTGCAGCTGTTCTTCGACAGTAAAAGAATTGCTAGTTGTGTTCCCTAAACATATTAATGTAAAAAACAAAGAAAAATGTAACTGATATCAAGGTAGACTAACAAGTGGCAAGCTCCTGATCCTGCTTTTACTTGGCATAAGGAAAATCACAAACCTGAAATTTGTAACTACAACTCCCCTACAGGTTGCCATTCTGATTAATATCATCCTAGTCTTCTGTTTTAGTGGATGCAGGCTTGCAGGTGTTTGACATAATGTCAACCATTCAGTGTCCCACAACACTAAATGGTCCAGCCTTCAGCCCCGGTAGCCCTTAGCCTGATCATCTGGAGCTAACTCCACAACCAAATCACGTTTCTCATAACCGGAGGAGGGTGGTGGCAGCTCATCTTCCTCTTCCAAGTTGTTGCCTGGCATGTACCCTTGTTGTCCTTCATCATTCTCTCCCTCCACGTCTTCGGACACGCCTTCATCCTTGGCCGGCACTCCGATGGGCAGGAAGTCAAACTTGCTAGAGGAATTTTCGGCAGGTGCTGATTGCTCCATCTCCTCTGTGGTTGTTAGCAGAGGTGTGGGTGAGGTAGGCTCCATCGCCGGCACAGAGACCACCTCTTGATCCGTTCCAAAGGTCATCTGCCTCAGTCGATCTTTGAATGTCTGAAAGACACAAAGAGGAGCTGTTAGGCTAGTGCTGAAATTTAAAAGGGACAGTTCACGCCAAAAATAAATATACATATTTTTCCTCTGGCCTGTAGTGCTATTCATCCAGCGAGATTGTTTTGGTGTGAGTCGCTGAGTTGTTGAGATGTCAGCCGTTGAGACATCTGCCTTATCTCCAATATAATGGGACTAAATGGCACTTCTGGCGCTCAGAGTGCCAGAAATAAAAATTCAAACACTTTTCAAGCATATTCAAGGAGCATTTTACAGCTGCGGTAAATGACATATTTGCATGCATATACTTCGAATGATTATTTCACTTCTTCAACACATTAAATCACATGCTACTGTGCTGCAATGAACCAAAATTATGTTTTGTAATAGAATTATACAGAAGGGTAACAAATTAGAAGAAAACACAACAAAGTTTCATGTTTCAAAATGTGTCCTTTGTCTGTAAGTTGACTTGGAAACCTATACAACCTGGCTAAGCCAATATCCAACTTATTTATTTCTTTATCTAAAAAGCAAACTATTTAGTTAGGTAGCGATATAGTAGGAAAGTACAGTATTATGTACTGTAATTCCAAGTAGTTTCAAGCGCCTTATCCAAAATCCAAGTAATTTTCAAACCTTGAAAACACTACATTAAAATTCAAGGATGTTTTCAAGTATCATTATATTCAAAACAAAAGAAACAAACATCAAATAAAACCAGAGTTGAACATACGTACCATAGAGGTTGGTATAGCACTTTGGGGTTTGGTCTTTTTCTTGTACACCATGTAGAGGATAAGAGCAAACACAAACAAGGCCAAGAAGACGACCACGGTGATGTAGATATAGGTGTTATCTAGACAAGACAGATGGACAAGTAAATACACTGACAGACAGACCAAGAGCCATCAGCACACACACAGTCTAACCAAGGATACCAGAGCTCTGATTCACAATGATTTACTGAATCACTACACCCAAACAAACACATGAACAAGGCCCTCTATAATCCCATTTGAATTTCGTTACTTATTATTTTTAGGATTCAAATGATATTCAAATTTTAGTTCTCAAATTTGTGAGGGAATTTACCAATTTTAGGGATCATACAAAGGCTTGGAGTCACTCAGAAGCCCGCTCTAATTCTTAACAGACATATAGTCTCTCTTCTAAACAATAGACGCAGCTGTTTTCTCCTTTCAGATAAACAAGGAAATAACCTGATAGTGTTGCTGTGGCGGCTAAGGTCGGAGACGTGTTTGTCTTGTCCCTCTGAACGGAGAAGACGTAACAGTAATCTGGTTTGGATAACACCGATCCTGAGCTGAGCTGTGGTCTCAGACCTTGTGTATTCATAATTCCTGTGTTTGGATTTGCAGACCAACAGGCTGCTTCTAGATGCTGTAATGTGTTCGGTCTGGCCTTATTTGGGCGTAGGTTCATCAATGACCCATGACTCACCTCATCTGTGAATCTTTAAAGACTATGCTGGAGAACTGAAACTCCAAAATTGAAGGGAACATGAGGACCAAGCGTGTACTGATTTATTTCTTCATTCTCCTTGGCCAAGTATTATTAAACCAGTTTCAGTGTAAGACATATTGGACTCTTGTGCACTTCCTCCTTTTGATGTATGGGCAAAAGATAAAATCTATGGCAAAATTTATCATATCATTAATACTGACTATGTGCATAAGCACTGCATACACAGGCTTATGTATTGCTGAGGCCACTATCAACATGTGGTTGTTAGATGTTCTGTCCACTAGAGGTCATTCTCTCATTTCCAATAAACACTTGTAATTACCAAGAGGTGGTGGCTTTCCAGATGAGCCTCATGATGAGGGTACTCGAGTGACACTGCATATTGTCAATGTTGGGCTTGTATCTCCAAATTTCATCCGTTTTTTCGTAAACCAACGCAACTGATCACGCTTTACGTCCAGTGAGGGTTTTACAAACATGAGACCAATGAAAAGTATTTTAAAAAGCTTGTGACTACTAATCTCATAAACCCGTTGGATCGTCAAAAAATGCAGCAAAACCTCATATCTCCACGCCTCCATCTCTACACATTGTACAAACGGAGGCGTACACATGATAGAAGCGCTCATTATTTTCCACTAACTGTCGACAAACCATAATTCTCTAAAGCTGATACAGCAGCATGAATGTTGTGTATCATAACAATCTTAAGTGGAAAAACAAACACACCAAAAATATGAAATGAATAATAAGTACTCAACCGTTTGGTTTGTGTGGCGTTATGAATGGCAGGGCGCAGTAGTCTTGTGTGGCTCGAATTGACATTCTCCTCATCTCTCCTGTGATCATCAGACAGGGTTTCTCATGCGTAGGCTCCACTCTAAGGGTCCCGTTACACACCATCTTATCACAGGTGAATCCCTGGTGTCCGTCCGACTGCAACACAACAAAAAGTGGGTCTCCTTTTCAATAAACAGTAAGACAACCGACTGATATTTACATGAGGTAACTGACACGTCTACATCTTATTCCATCTGCAGTTGTTGTTTCATGAATGTTACGACAGACTATTGAAGATGTTAAACTGTGCAGTCTGACCTGGTTGACGATCTCTACGTCATACTTTAATTTAGGCAGCGGTTCCATGATGTGTGTGTCATGGTTTTTCTTCCGCCTGGCATTTCTCATGGGACCGCTAGAAAACTTGTGGTGGTACAACAACCAGGGATGCGTGAACTGGATCTGGACCTTGCCATCCTGTTGGGTAGTGACGTTAACTGCTGGGAAGTCCAGAAAACCTGAAACCAACATGAACATGAATCTCAACATCACGTTGAGGGCTGAGACGTACTGTGAGGGTGAACAGATAATCTTTACAGCTGAAATATATGAAGCACAGACATAACATGACGTGCATGTCATGTAGTTTAACTAAAATGTTAAATATTGTCATTGTAAGCTTGATGAATACTGACATCACTACCAGTGTTGTTTTTGCCAGCCATTTTTGATTTAGTTTTAGTCTTAGTCTTTTGGATGAAATGCTTATTAGTTTTGGTCACATTTTAGTCATTTCTATCCTCGATAGTTTTAGCCGATGAAAACTAAAAGGGTTTTAGTCCAGTTTCAGTCATTAATTTTAGTAAAAAAAAAAAAAAAGACTTTAAAACATTAAATTAGGCCAATTCAGATATAGGAAATTGTAATTGAGGTTGACAGGTTGTGTTGCAATTCATAAAGCAACAGTTAACACTTTTGTATAATAACCAGATTTCTTACCAGTTTGATAGCGCGAGCTAGTTTTATTTTCTACTGGATTATGTGTAAAGTATATCCATAAATCATCACGTCTTTTCCGCCCACATAGCCCTTGTGCTGACGTTGCCGCCATGGTTCATGAACTGTGTGTGTGACCGGCCCGGTGTGCACTGTGCCCGGTGGTGGGCGTGAGCAAACAAGGACGGGATGCAGGTGCGTTGCTGATATCTTCAGCATTTGGCAGACAGATTGCACGCACAGTTGGAGGAAATGCATTTTGATAGTCCTATAGCCAACCCACAAACATTTTCATCTCGTCTCCTCTCGTCAACAAAAAAAACCCAGATACGTCTTGTCATATTTTCGTCATCAAAGAGCTATGTTTAGCTCGTCACCGTCTCGTTTTAGTCATGAAAAAAAGGTGCATTAATGAAATCATTTCGTCATCGTTAAGGAAAACAACACTGATCACTACTTACATATCTGAGGTGCTAGAGAGTCCATGTAATAGCTGAATTTTATTCTAGTGTCAGCCTTAGTTTCATTCTCTCCAACCACAGCAGCCACAGAAATAAGGTATTCCCCTTCTGGATCAAGAAAGGAAAGATCAGCTTGCAGGGTTGGTGGATTCACCGAAATCTCGCGAGGAAGACTGGAGAAACAAATAACACAAGAGAAACTTTGTCAGCCTTTGTCAATACAGAATAATGAGCAAAAAAGCAATTATCAGCAAACAATCCTGATAATGTAATACTAAGTTCTCAGTTTGGGCTTGAAGTCCCAAATTTATTTATTTACTTATTTTTTTACATTCTGGGCTTCTTTTGAGGTTTTTGAAAATGAACTTTAACATATTTCATGATGTCATCACCCTAAAAAACAGTGAATAAAGTGATTCATCTGAATATTATATAATTCATCAACATAAATATAATTTCTAGTATTGTTAGACTGCCCTGCTAACACAGGTGTGTGCAGCAAGCGGGAGAACCTACTGCAGTGAAAATGTTCTTTTTGAAAGACTAAATATCAACAAATACAGATTGGACAAATATTTCATTAGATTAAAACTTTTTTTTGTAAATAATTAGATATTTCATTCAGAAAATTTTGACTTTTGGACTTCACAGTGCTCTGGAGTTATTGGAAATGTACTACACTGACTGGTCCGCCTCCTCTAGCTATGAATTATTCCAGCAGGGTGCTGTTGGACATTGATTATTTACACAGCAAACCTGGGGTGTCACAATTTCAATATTAAGTTGAACATTGAATGAAATGAGTTTTCAATTTCAATTAAAAACAAACAAACATCAGAATCAGTGATTTCCAAGTATGTTTTATATGTGTTTTTTTTCTCTCCACCGCCACCTACATGTTGCGTCTGACACCTGTCAAAAAAAAAAAAAACCTGAACACTTCAAAGACGACACAGCGTAGCTTAAGAGCTGTTATATCACTTGACACCATATAGATTTTCTTTTTAAATAGGAATTTCTGTTGATCAGATTCAATAGTCAAATCAGGATTCAATAGTCTAACAATAAAATAGTCATTAGTGCTAAAAAAAAAATGTTGAGAAATTGAATTGAAATTGAATCATGGATTTGGAAAAGTGTGACACTCCTACAGCAATGTCAGTGTGTATGATCTATTAACTGTATATTTAGCCTGAAGGCCTGATCCAGCATTATTTAGTTATCCGGATAAAATTCAAACATATAGCTTTAAACAGGCAAACATAATGTGTACAAAGAGAAACCAATTTATATCTAACCTTGAAATAGAGCTAATTCTGACTTTAAATGTAAGTCCAGGCAAGAATTGGCCGTAACTCCACTCCAGAGTGTTGATTAGATTGCCACAGCGAAGACTCACGTTGGTCGGGGGCTCAACTGTGGAAACAGAAACACAGATATGTCAAACAACAGATATTCTGAGTCGTTCAGAACATCAGAAGAGCTTTCAGCATCATTTAGGTTGTTTACAGACTCTCAGCTCAACCCTCACACTGCCCGTCTTGTAAGTCTGTCAAAGTTAGGGATGCTGCATATTAAGTACAATGACTTACTGATAGAGGGCACTGGTACACAATATATACCCCTTGTGAACTTCTGTCAGCAGGCAGCTTCACTTCTGTATTGGATTCTTTAATATACTACCAAAAACCTTATGTGAAGTCTCTTTTAACTGGGCATGAAATGATCTGATACTGGCAGAAATCACTGGGTTGGATTGGGGATCCAGCCTAAACTATCATAAAAATTGTCTTCACTAAACTTTGAGTGACATGCCATAAAGAAAGACGTGGCACAAGTAAGACAGATAATAATTAATTTTGAATCTTTTAATGGTGCCAACCAATTAGTATCAATATTGGACATGGAAAAGCCATCCATACTTTAACACTGACTTCAAAACAGAAAAACAGAGAATGAAAAAAGACATTTCCTAAATGTCCTCTCAGTGCATGCACTTCCTCAAATCCAGAGCAGCAAAAGCAGAGCACAAAAACAGTTTTTTGTTTTTTTTGTCTTTAGAAATGAATCCTCACTTCACTGCAATGACTTACAGTTTAATTTAATTTCTGCAGCGTAACATGAAGACTTAATGAACTTAATGGCATCAGAGCTGTGGCTACCAGTTCTTTATCCAGTGCATGTTTAGGCAAGCCTGACATTTCATCCTTTACAGGAAGGACATGCTTCATTACCTGCACAGTTATAGTGCCCACACACTGTAAACATACATACACACACCAGTGATTCCTCTGCTTGTTTTGTTTTGAGGTCTGTTTTTTTTTTTTTGTTTTTTTTTGTTTTTTCTTAACCAAGAATCAAATATAAACCCTCCAAAAGTCTTCCTCTTATTTTCACTTTTTGTTTCAGAGATAAACACAATTTAAAAAGCAATACTATTTCATATTATGATAGATAATAAAGCCTTTTTATCATTGTTTTCTTGTGGTTAACTGAGGCAATACTGCTATCATGTTTGCACATGAACGTAGAAATGCTTCTGCATGTAGGCACTGTGGGGCTTGTTCTTTTAATGTTTCTGTCGGTATAAACAGAACCAAAGCAGTTGGTTAAACACTACACCGGCTCAGACATCATCAGACTATCACACTGATGATATGTTCTCTTGAGGTGTTAAAGAAAGAAGAGAGAGAGGAGGGGAAAAAAGAAAACTGTCAAACTAGGCAGTGCTGATCAAATATTGATCAAAATGATCTTGCTTGAAATGTCTTCAGAAAAATATTATTAATATGAAATAAATAAAAATAATTAATATGATTAATATTAGCGACAGTTTAGCTGTAAGACAAGAAAGATCCTAACCAGGTGGCTGTCATTATGGTTCTCATGTCTAAAAGGGAACCCCAGAGAGAACTTGCGAGAGTATTGTCTTATTATTAAACATAAATCATTTGTAAGATGTGCACAATGAATAAACAGTGCGTATAAATCTTCATGATGAATCATGACTTTAACAAATGGATTCCTCTCGATACACAGCTGAAACTGAAAACTGAAACAACAGAAACTCCTGAAACTCAGATCAAACTGTCAAACTAAGCAATGTTAATTAAAAATGTCTCAAGATTATATTGTTGTACCGCCTATTTCTCACCTAAAATGTTTTCAGAAACAGAGAAGCTCAAATAAAACGCACACACACACACACACACACACACAGGGAGTGTGATGCCATAACTCCACTAGATCTTTACATAGAAAACAGTTGTTTGACATCTGTTGATGCTGAATGTTGTATTTAGGTAGAAAATGTGAGACTTTGGTCTGATGTTTCACTTTAGTAAAGGTTTTAATAAATCTTTTTGGCTCAGTTACTGAACACACCTTCACAGATACTTATGAGTCACCTCTGTCATCAAACACAATCATCAGGAAAAAAAAGTACATTTCAGTTTCGTTTCCTCTGTGAACACTCATTTACGTGCATGCACGTGATAACATAGACACACTCAAACACAGAGAGGCCCAAGAACAAACTGACATGTGAGTAAAACAAAAATCACAAATGGAAACACGCACTGTAAAGAAGTGATAACCGCAACAGCAAAATTGGTCGCTGAGGGTTGTCACCACAAGGTAGCTGTAGGCCCCCACATACACACACACACACACACACACACACACACACACACACACACACACACACACACACACACACACACACACACACACACACACTCACACTCATATACACCATTTCACAATTTTAACTTCCGCTTTTATCTTCGAGCAGTGTGACAGACGTTTCTGCGCAAAAGTTGAAAGTGTGAAAGTAATCATATATCAGGTTAACCATTCGATAACCATTATTGATTACCTAGATTTATAATTGGGGAACTGATTTTAATTCAAAAAAAATTTTAAAGTCAACTTTGGGAATGAGTTCAGCCCCCAAAACTGAGGAAAAGTAGAAATTATCTACTAAACACTAAGCTTGTTTATTTCAGTGAAGCAGATTTTAATTGTCACCTTATGAAGCCAGAAAACAGAAGCAACAGCAGCAAGATTTGTGCATACAAAGCAAAAACCTCTCACAGAAGCAGGAAGAGAGAGCAGATGCTATCAGGCTTATAAACCAGGTCAATGGAGTTGTGTGTATAACATATGCCATTTAGTGTGCATAATAATGCACACTAAATGGATGAAAATGTTTGCGGGTGCTGCTACAAAATTAGTTCATAAACCTGCATATATGCACAGTATATGAACATTCATTTTGCACAGAAAGTAGATGTGAAAATAAGTCAGACAACATGCAGTGCATTAAAATGTACAGTGATGGGGCGGCTGTTCAGCTCCGTTGGTAGAGCGTCTGCTGTCAATCCTCTGCAGCAGCTGCATGCAATTACAATAAGCTGACAATATCTAACACTTCCAATATGCCTTCACATTACAGTACTTTTACTTTTTAACTCAGTACAGCATTTTGATATTATATTGATATTAAAATGATAAAAGCCTGTCTTTCTAGATATTACTGTAAATTGTACATTTGCTATTTTCTATTCATATTCTTGTATAATTGAGTACTTTCATATAGTTAATTATACAGAAACTGTGCAACCAACTGGAGATGCAACTCTAAATTTCTTCTCCTGATAACTGCATCAGAATGAGAATTCATCTCAACCACAGCCACCCACAGTGACGCAAAATGCTTGACGGAAGAAGTGAAATGGAAGAAAACAGAAGAGATGGACAGGATGATAAGGACACGGACACACACTGCACGATGCAGAAGTTCACAACATCAAGATAATGCCAAAACATCAAAGACATATTAAGTACTTAAAATCATGCGTTAACAGTAAGGCCAGTTACACAACACACATAGCTTTCCTGTCACTGCTGCATCTCAGCCATATGAAGTTTGTCAGCCATAGACCTTTATCACTGCAGGCCTTTTGACTCATAGCATGAAAAGCACTGGTATAATTATTAACATCAGCAGCCAGAATAACAGAATGCAGCTGTTCAGATGTACCAGGGACCAGGGCTCCAACACTGGCTCTGTTCCATTAAGTGTCCCAGTAAGGTATCAGTCAAGACCCAGTCTAAAACCAAACATGTCCTTCCCATCCAGCCATGGCAAAGCCGGCCAGCTTGTGACCTAACTCCCAAAGATGTGTATTAGTTGCTATGACGTAAGCAGTTAGCATGCTAGCTAGCACTGATGTGTTGATTGTCTAAACACAAGCAGATGCACAAGATTTTTGCATAAATAAAATTTGTCCAGTACAGATTAAATTTAAAATAAATCAGCAACTCTGATCAAACAGAGTATCAACAAGATTACTGACCTAATTAGACATTTAAAGCCGGCTTTCAATAGTTAACACTAAGGTTGCAACTAACAATTATTTTTATAATGATTAAAAATGGCCACCAACAATTTCTAAAGCCCAAGCTGAAAATTTAAGATTACTTGTTTTGTGTGACCAACAGTTCAAATCCCAATGATAATCTAATTAAGATATTAAAAAACAGAGGAAAAAAAGAACCTCTTCACGACTCAAAAGCAGAAATTTGGTCATGTTTGGCATTTTTATTGAAAAAAACTTGAAAGATCAATATCATAATAGATGCTGGTTCGTTTTCTGTCAACTAATTCGTCAATTAAGCAACTATCAGTTTCTGTTCTACTTGACCGTTTTCGTTTTTGCGCAGCGTTAGAAGTTAGGATTCCCACCCACCCTCAATTTCACTTCTTGTAAACTGTCATGCTGGTAAACTGACATCTGCTCAATATGTCATTAGTTGCTTTCATTGTCCTCCTTCTCATGCTGCAAGTCTCCACAACAAGCACTGTGGTGAATTATTAGGTGAGACATATTGTTCCAAGGCATAAAGGAAAGCAAACTCAAAGCGTTGGTGCATATATCTCGGAAAGCCCCACTGGCTGTGCTACTGTTTACAGTGACTCATCACCATTATGTACATGACTTCAGGGGAATGCATTCAGCTATCTCAATACTTTTATCTCAACCACACATGATTTAAATGTCAAGACACAAAATTCTCACATTTTATGACCTTAGCTGCATAAACACACCTGGAACTTGTGAAAGCCACAGTGCCACAGTTCAAACCCATGCAGTTTTTTTTTAATCATATACCAGAGGTGCACAGATCTGTGCCCACAAGACCCCCTGTACACAGGATACAATAATCACACCATTGCCACAACACACTGTATCAGGTCACATCACGAATGACAGGATGTTGAGGAACTCTCAGTCTTACAAACTGTGTAATTACTGTACACCGCTCATCTATGCATGAATGCAGAGTGATTTTTCTAAGTTAGATTTACAAACTGCACTTACCCCTAATCCTAAAAGTATGACCAAAATATGTCACTGTGAGAATTTATGAATTTATCCAGAATGTGTTAACATCAGATAGGATGAAGAGCAGGTCAAAGCAGGCCAGGAAAAATGCTTTCTGGGTACTTCTAACAGGATTTCAATTCCCCTCACAGATTTCACTTCATGTGTCTGGAAACTTTAACCGCTGTTGTGTTAAACAGGAAAACATACACTGGCCATGGAGACAACTATTTCACCTAAGGAAGATATGCTCATTAAAACTTTGTCAGACATGTTTGATACTGGTAAACTGTCATGTATGTATGTCTGTATATCAGGGCGGTACTGGGACGATAAGACATTTGGACAACTCAATAGAGAGACAAATACACCCACAGAAATATACATGTTCATTGTTAAATTAAGAACAATATGTCAATGGTTCACATCCAAATATATCACTGTTAAAATCACGCAACTGTGTTGGAATTTAAAGGAATGTCCGTGAAGAGGGTTGCCATTTTTTGTCAATAATATGGCTGTAACATTATTTTCATGGCTCACATTTGAGAGGCTAGCTGTAAATTTGACTTTGATGATTAGTCTATTTTCAAAATGGTTGTTGACTATTTTTCTGTCAATTAAATAACTTAAGTAGTACACTTGAAAAAAAAATGATAAGAGGTTCTTTGAGGTCATCGAAGATAAATGTGTGCTCACACCACTCTGCTGACCGCATACAGGCTGCCGCGTACTCGCCATACAAATGTATTCTTAATGCAATCTGGATGCACTAACACTTGTACTAATAGCTCTTTGCCTCTGATCACAACACTGAAGATGCATTTGAGTATCAAGTGTGAAGCACAAATACCACAGAGAATCCATATATATTCACTTGATGTCTCTTTAATGCTAAAGTAATACACTGGTTATGTTCCAAAAATGGTCATTAAGGGTTTTTTTTTCCATCAGCAACAGCCCATGGCCCTGTTTCAGGCATCCAAGCACAACAACAGGTATAAGAGCATAGGGCTGACGTAAGGTGAAATGCTAGTTTGATCAGAGTGTACACCTTTTATACAGAAGCCATATTGACATGAGACAGTAGGGTAAAGACAGGTGTCATCAATGGTTCTATTGAAAGGTCCCGTTCCATTTAGTGTAGCAGAGGCTTTCCAGTGAGACAACATGCACAATAACAGCAGCCTGACTCTGTTTGACTTGAACAGGACAGAACCTTAGCTAGAATCATTGGTAACACTCTTTTACTCTACTATTTCATCCGATTCATAATCTTAATAAAAAACTATAATAAGGCCTGGCTGTAACCTGGAGGACTTTGGAGAAAATTTAAATAGTATTTAATGAATATTTAATAGTCAGTGTCTTATTATGAACATCCTATTTAATTTTTTACAAGAAAAGTTGCAAAAATGTTTGTGAATGCTGTCAATTACAGTTCTTAGAAAGACTGAAAATCGGAATCAGACAAAAACGGAATCGACAGGGCACACCCTTCAAAAATTGAAATCGGTGCATCTCTAGTAAACATCCTCCCTGATCTATGTTGCTTCCATGCCCCGAGTTCTGCATTTTGTTTTCATTTGCCATCCACCCTCCCCCCCTATTTATGAACTTTTCTGTGCAGAGTTCCTACACATTCTCCAATGTCAAATTCAAGAATTTTTCAAGCTTTTTTAAGGTGCATTTTCAAGCTTTTCCAGCACCTTACAGCTACAAGCTGTAAGATGCTGCAAGAGAGACATGTATATGTGCTTTATAAATCATTTTAATTTTTTTCACTCTCTCTCTCATTTTATTTCTTTATTTTAAAAAGCTAAGTTTTCTTTCAGAGAGTGGTATATTTTGAGAGCAATGCAATAACAATTTCAAGCAGTTTCAAGCACTTTATCCAAAATCCAAGCACTTTTCAAACCTTGAAAACACCACATTACAATTCAAGTATTTTCAAGGATTTCCAGCACCCACAAGAACACTGTCTGTGTGTCTTGAAGCAAAATGACAAAGGTGAAAGAAGTGTTTCCGATTTTGAGCCATTTCTAAAAAGGAACAAATGCGTGAATGTGAAACAGATGTGTCAGTTTGAAGTAACATGTGTGGCTTATCCTCATGTTGTCTTAGTTAGAAAACTGGAAATCTCTGCTTGAAGAAATGCATCATACAAAGTTTCTTGGGTAATACTAAAAAGTACAAAGAGGAAATATAGCAAACCCTAAAAAGAGAAGGCAAATTTGCGTCATCGGGAGATTTGTTCAAGCAATCACTCATACGTGAGCTTATACATGCATAAGCCTATCTGATTAAATGACGTTGAACATAATTTTGATGTCTGTCAATTCATTTATGAATATGTGGCATATTAAGAAGTTCACTGGATGTTCACAAGGTATGCAGACAATGACTGTGCAATATATTAATATTATATTGATTGTGATGAGTCTAGATATCATCCTAGATTTTAAATAACATTATATCTAGATATGGCATACGATGACTACCAATTCTTATTAGTTAAAACTTTGATGGTATTAATATTAAGTACAAATAGTCTTCCTACAATACTGTTGCAGTTAGGCTTGAGTGGTATCAAGCTATTGTGGTATATCAGGGTATTTAGAAATGCCAGCTGTATTATTTTGAATACAGTAATTGTGAATGAAGTTATCTGAAACACAGAAGTTGCAACATTTTTTTTAATGGAAAATAAAGATATAAAAGGACATTAATTTACTACAATAGGGACCTTAGTCAACAGAAGTATTATTTGAAGGTAGAAGAGAAATAATTGTCTGGTTATTTCTGCTCTATAACCTGTGTCTCCTTGCTAAATAATTAAACATGACAACATGAAAATATTTAACTTCATATTTAACTTAATTTTGACATGAATCAATTAATCTTCCAACTATAAAAGCAGTGTATTAGCCACATGATACATCTGTAAATCGTTCAATCATTCATTCAGCTGATGTGTTGGGATCTGCAGCAACAAGTGTCATTGGGTTCTTTAGCAAGAATCAATGGAATAAGGGTGTTTATTTCCCATCCATCCATTGGTCTATGGGCCGTAAATATTAAACCCAGCAAGACTTGTCTCAGAAGGCTAACTACAAACAAACTACTGTAGGTTAGACGACGTCATATACAGTACAATAACCTCTATCACAGCTTTAAATGATTTGTTTTTTCACACAAATACCATTATATACCGTGTGCCCCAGTGAAATGTCAGAAAGGTATGAAAAAATAGATACTGCATCACGTCTAGCTGCAATATCAACAGAGGAGTTTGGTCAAAAATGTCGTGATAGGCCTATTTGATTTTGTTCATATCACCCAGCCTCCATTTACATTCTTTGGGGTAGTTTAATATACGACAATGCATCCCAATCAATAAGATCATCACTATTTGAGAGTTTATGGTATGTTAATCTAATTTAATTTAATTTAATTTAATTTAATATATATATATATATATATATATATATACACATATATATATATATATATATATATATATATATATATATATATATATATATATATCTTACATCGGCTTACAATATTATATGAGGCATACAACCCAGCCGTTAAACAGACTTGCTAAAATGTGAGATTTTCTTATGGCTGCTCTGTAACCTAATTAGACCTTTTCCAGTTGTTTACATGCTGAAACATACTGTGCTGTAATAGGCTATAGCACAGTATGTTAGCCGGGTGGAGCCTCACAATACCAGCCTCGCTTGTTGTTGCGTCTTGACGTGATAATAGCTAGGAAAGGCTTGTCGTGAGACTTATAATATCATCTTAAGCTTACAACAGTGTGTTTAAACAGCAGGTTGAGGCGGTGTGTTACAGGAACCCCTTTATCTGCCTGTTGATAATGAAGACTGGCGGAGCGCTGCTAGTAGCTCACTGGGAATCACCGTGTTTCCCAGTACCGCTAAGGCTAGGACCGTGTCCTCATCTCACCTTCCCACACAAAACAGCACTCATATGCCGCATACAAGCTGACACTGAAGCTGGAATGATATTTCGTGAGTCGTGCGGCTCTGACGTGTGAAACCAGGTTAATATAGTGATTTTAGCACGTATTCATCCAGTGTATGAGGAGTAACGTAGCTAACTTACCTTGGGCCGCTGCAGACGGGAGCCAGACGAGAAACAGGAAAAGAGGAAATCTCACCATATCCATTGTTAACCTTTAACCGAGTGCTAGCTGTTTTTCGTCAAGGTTTTATTAAAGATGGAGATTAATGAAAGGTTTGTTCAGTGAAGCCGCGCTGACGGAACAACAACACGTTTCCCAGCCGCTCCTCTTTCCGCCTGATGTCTGCTGCAGGACGAAAGGACTGCCTTTGCTGCCTATCCGGGTCGTCGGAATTTTTTTTTACCCTTGCAAATACATCGCACGTCAATTTGCTGTCATTTCATTTGAGAGACTAGGTCGCATTCACCTGAACACCAATCGTTAATTCGTCTTGTCCGTCAACAACTGGGGTGCGATTAAAGCCCCGCCGTCAGGTCGGTTTTTCACTGTGTCTGCGTCACTCATTCGCGCTGAAGTCCAAACACACATATGTCCGACAGTTTTTGAATGCCGCTAAATTGGCTCATGCTGATATGACGAAACCGGGGAATTGCAGTTCCTCTAAAGCTTTTTCTTTGCTCGAAAAATGCCTCCTTATCCGGTTAGGAAAGATACTCATTCTCATGGTAGCACAAACTAATGTGTTAAATGACACGGATAAATATTGACGGACACATTGTTAATACATACATTATATGTAGTTACTGTGGTAAATATAACTTTCATTTATAGGATGGAATATGTTTTAAAATAAATTTTAACAAAATGCTATTACATGACCCTGTGATTTCTATTAAACAACCTTTTGACAAATAAATAGCCTATATGAGATTATCTCTATTGTACCATGCAAACTACTACAAGACTATTGAAAATAAAGTCTGTGGGATCCTCTTTAGTTCACGTTTGTTCTAATTAGAACAAACATAAAGTAGCCTATGCTTGTATGCAGCATTTGAAGCTGAACTCAGTCTGCACTTGATGCTAGTTACAGCTTTGTCTGTGGGATACTTCCCACATCCTGACGTCAGCTGGATGTGTGATTTTTCCTCCCCATCCCAGCCTCAAACTGACGCATTCCCATATCAGCTCTTCAGCAGCAACTTGGGGTGAGTTATACACCAGAAAACTGGGAATCTTACTGTATACTACCATTTAAGACTGTTTAGTGTACTTTAACAACTGTTAAAAATGTCTATTTGTGTTCTGCAGTTAACTCTTGTAATCTGTAAAAAGGAAGAAACAGACAAATCTGCTGTATATCCTCATATTACATTACATAGCTTGTGCATTCCTGTGTTTGAGTTATGTAAGAGAGACATTCTCGCAAATCTAGTCTCGTAAAAAAACGTTTCAAGTGCTTGTGATGCTGGATGAAAATCCTCTATTTAACTGTTGGGTGTTACTTGTCATCCAGTTGTGAATGTATTTTCTCCTGAGATTACATGAGAGTGAGTAGAAGTGGAGAGTGAGCTCATTTCAGTGATGTTTAATAAGGCAAACATCACCCCTGACCCAAAAAAATTACTCGATAGGCTAATATTTGAGGTTTGAGGCGCAAGTCCAAGACAGTGATTCATAGCTCAGCCAGATATGTGGTCAGACACTCATTCATTTTTATCTTAATGGGCAGAGAGTTTTTTCAGCCAGGACGTGGAAAGAAATATGTTTCCCCGTGCAGGACTGTGATACTTACGTTCTCTTGACTGGAGAGTGAGCAATTTTGGGGCCTGAGGGAAAAGCAAATAGTGGCACTTTGAATCCTGACGCTCACCCTTTTCTGTCCACCAAGTTGTGTTTTAATGCTGGTTGGCATTTTCCTCATTTTTTTAAATCTGACCTATGCTCTCAACATTTGTTGGCATACAAACATACATAGACTACTATGTATGTGGCTGTGATTAGTAGTGAAGTTTTGTTTTGATAGAAACCCCTCATAAACACTACAAGCAATTCAGTTTTTTTTTCCATTAAAAAAGGGTCCAAAAACTTGTATCAACTTATGTTATAAAAGCATAATTATCTTTGATTCGTTTGTTCTCTCTTTGCTACTTGGATACTTTTTCCCTCATGTCATTCCTCTTAAAGTTCAGTGTTGCCGCCGAAGACAAGTGCATTAGCCCAGGATAGCTTGACTGAGTAAGGGAAGGATTTCATTAAAGTAATTTGTTTTTGCAAAAACAGAGATGTTTTTCAAGGAATAGCTTGACATTTGGAGAAATATGCTTATTCTTTCATGCCAAGATGGTTGATACCCCTCTCATATCTGCCTGTATAAAGCCTGGAAACAGGAAGACAAAAAGTGACAGTTTTACTGGGCGTCACATTCTGGACTATTCCTTGGCTGGTAGCAGTAACTTCCTGCATTCTCCACTGGTTTACTCCCAAAACCACAACTTGTGACCTTTTTCACTTCACCTTTTTTTTGTGTGGATTGACTTTCACATGTTATGCTGTTGTAATAACAGTTTTCTGTGGTGGATGTTCTTTCTAAGGAGAGATGGCACGAGGAGATCCGTTCAGCAGTTTATTACAGGCCTGGGTCACACAACGTCGAAGATGAACAAACTGTGACAAAGAACTTTTCTGCAAGTACTACAGATATAGTGTAAAGATGTCTTAACATCTGGCAAATATCATATTGCCTGTTCTCTAAGGTATCCCTTGCTAGGAGTCACCTAATCAATTATTCTGTCAGTGGGCTCAAACTCTATGGTGCCATGGGCCCCCCAACTACCTGGGCACATGTGGTTTTTCTTAAAATCTAGTATAAGCTTTCTCAACTTTCTTTTTGTGTTTTACCACAGACAGAATTCATTGTTAAGGCTTTCTCTCACATGCCCTTGCTTCTAGTCTTTGTGCTTTGTGAAGATAATCACCTCCTGGTTAGCTTGCTTACTGTACAGACCTAGGATTGATATCTCTTCTCATCTAACTCTCAGAAAGGAATAAAATTAGTGTATTTTTCAAAATGTCAAACTCAAGCAACAAGTCTACCAACATCAAAATACATCTTGTTCATGTTCTCCAAACACGGGCCACAAATATACAGTAGAAGTCCATCTTTTAGAAAGGGTTACTTGTTTTTAAAACAGCATTAAATCATTACTCAAACAGCAGCAAATAGTACATTTGTCAGGGAATATTTTCATCTACACATTTGGTACACTGGTGAGTAATTGAGACAGCAGTGTGGTTTATGTGGGATCGACTCAAAATAAATGTTAGTGCCTGTGTTCATTGTGCTGTGGCTCAGTTGTGTGTTTTTAATAGTTTTGGGTAGGTCTTTCAGATAAATAAGCTTTGCCTACACAGACTGTAAGACAAAATCCTTTATGTTTTGCAAGAGTTGTTAACATGACAGAGAAATACAGATCATAATTTGATTAATCCTGTAAGCACAACTAATTACATAATGCACATAACACTGCAGTCATCTTATGACTGTAATTGGTTTAATAGCTTAATTTTCATTATTATCTAACATTTCCTCATACTCCATTTGATCTGCTGAGATATTTTTATGAGGAAGCAAGCAAAACACAGAAAAATAAAGAACCCCAAAAGCCCCTTTAATTCCACTGGTGGTTCAGTCAGTACAAATTCATGCAGTGCAGCCAAACAATGGTCAAACCCACAAAACTGTTTTCAATTTTAGTGGAGATCCCCAGTTTTTCAAATATACCGGACTGAATTTTGAATGCGAGTTATACCAAGCCACAATCTATGTTTCCATTTCCAAAGTCCAAAATTTTAGTCAGTGTAAACAGCATAGAGCTTCAATGAAGAGCTGAAGTGAAATGATACAGAATACATACTGATGCTACTGTCAGACAACATGCATTTTTTAAAACTCTGAGGCAAGATAAAAAAAAAAAAAAAGTGGAAAAGTATGTTAAATATACTGTAGATGATCATTTTCTTCTGTTTAATGTCACACCAGGCCAAAGGAAGAATGTGGTGGTCAGCTGTGCTTCAAAATGAGGCAGAAAGTCATGTCCCTGGTCTGATATTACTGCCAAACCATAAAATCTACCCAGACTTTTATAAAAAGCCAAGACTTCAAAACAATGTTTTCCCTGGAATCTCAGAGCAAAATCCACAGTTATAATTTTCTAAGTGTGTGTGTGCATGTGTGTGTTGGTGAAATTCAATGTGGGCTTCCAGTGCCAAACAATGTATCCTTAACTGTAGCGCAGGAAGAACACACCCATCACAATGTGTGTGTGCGCTTGTGTGTGTGTGTGTAACAAAGTCCTGATCCAAACCAGCTGTCATTATGTCCACATCCCTTCTCTTCACGTCCTGGTAAGAAAATACTTAATGGATGAGAAACGCACAGGGGAGCGACCTCACAGTGATTCACTCCAATAACAAGAGTCTCCTGTATGAAAGATGACCTGAGCTGATGAAAGAGGGTTGGGTCTATTTACATGACCCAGGCAAAGCATTTTATTTTCATATAAACACTGGTGGAAGAAGTATTCAGATCCTTTACTTAATCCCACACTGAAAATACTCCACTACAAGTAAAAATACTTTATTCAATGCCTGTAAATATGAAAAATAGAAGTACTACCTAACAATCACTAACCTGGCTAGCGTATTTTGCAAATACAAACAGTGCTGCAACATGTCCACAGATTGAACTTGGACTGCATTGTGTGTACGACTGATTTAATGAGACGCACATTAAGAGAGAAGTGCTAATAAACAGTATGCAGCTCACTGTTGTGGCTGAGCCATCTTGGATTTTGAGGTTGGGGCTGGTGAGGTTCATCCAACTTTCTGAATCAGAAATCCAACTTCTGTTCCAGTTGAAATTTCCAGCTGGTAACTCTGGCAGCAAGAAGCCATAACAGAACACTTAATCATTCTGTTTATCAGAAGAAATCATATTCAAAATCATGAAAGCTGGAGACACAGGAAGAGCATGAAAACTGTAATCTGACTAGATAACAAGTACCTAAATCTGTGAAACACATGTAGTGGAGTAAAAAGTACCTTAGTATAAGGAGTATAAGGTTGGATAAAGTGAAAATACTCGTAAATTATCTCAAGTTTGTACTTAAGTAGAATACTTGAGTAAATGCACTTAGTTACATTTCACCGCTGTATTTCACTCCGTCATGCTGGATTTAAGCAGTTCCAGTGTGAAGCTAATTTTATTTGATTATGTGAACAACCCACAGCAACATGGAACAAGTTCACACCTGCTCCCTGAGGTTTGTCAAAAGTTCTAGTTGTGAATCATTACTGCAGTAACATTCAAGGGTGAAAAGACATTCTGAGGACGAACATGTTACCAAAAGATAAAATTATGACATAAAATCACTCCTGGAATGCAATGAACAGCAGTGGAAGAAATATTTACTTAAATGGGAATTTCGCAGATTTCCGCAGATCAGTCTGGGGAGTACTACTGCATGCATGAAAAAAGTTGTATGAAGTCTTGGTGTAGAGTTGGAAAGAAGTGACTTTACCAGACCTTGGTTGAGGCTAATGGCTCAAGACTACAAGCATAACCAGGATCAGAACTGGGTTTACTGTCAAGTGGGATGTCACATACAAGAATTTACCTTGTTATGTTGGTATGTAACATATAAATAAACATAGTAAAATAAAATAAAACAATATATAAAGCACATACTGCAAAGTAAAAAGCTGTATAAAACCTATATATATCCCATACTGACTGCTGACCACTAACACTCTTAATTTCTTTTAACCAGCTGGTAGGGGCTGCAAGAGATCAACTGCTGTTAGGTGGAAAAACAAGACTTACCTACTTACAGTGTTGCGGAGTAACTAGTTACATAATTAAGTTACAAAATAAATTATAATCTGTTACAGTTACTGAGAAAAATGCGTGAGTAAAGCACAGTTACTAATCAAAATGTTGGTGATTAAAAAGGGGTTAAATCCAAATATTTTCATGTTGCCTGGTGGAGATCTGCAACCTGATGAGTGACCTCCTCTAATTTATGTTAAAATAAGATTCTACAAAATAACTGGTCCCTACAGGTATCATTAGAGGAGTAAACTATACAGTATGCCTATATATAAAGTATCATACTCATACTGATGATGCATCCACTACAGTTTTATATCCACAAAGGGTCAAACATCAACACAGAGACTCACATCTCACAGACAAGAAAATAAAAACATTTATCTGACGCACATAGAGCCTGATTAACAATTTGAGATTCAGTCAGGCATCAGAGAGCTTCACATCACAACAGGCAGTCCGAACTAATGATGACAAATAGTGTCTGTGTGTACTGTCGGCTCCATGTCAGTGTTCCTTATAGCGCTGGAGGTTTTGGCTGATATAAAACGAGGGCTTTTATAATCTTGCCATGGACAAATGTCAAATCTCTAAGAAACTGCCAAGAAAAAGCCACTGAAAAGAGTAAACAAGAATCTTAGTCTGTCAGTAACAGGCTGCAAAACAACTGTAAAAAAAAAAAAAAGCCTTTTCCAAAACTTCCAAAACCACACCAACAAATTCTCATTTTAGGATTTCTCAACCCCGCCACACATGAAGCAGACTTTTGTATTTGCAGTTGTGGCTGGCATAACAAAACTTTTTTTTTTTTTTTGCTCTCTGCTTCTGTGTCCCATTCACTTTCTTTATCTCTGTGTAATCCTTCTCATGTTCATTAGTCCAAAAAAAAAAAAAAAGTAAAGAAATGCATGCAAATGTAAGATGAAAGAAAGGCATATTTTATCAACCCCTCTTGGGCAAATTTACTGCAATTGCTGGAAAGGCATCAGGAATTATACTTTCCACAGTCCCTTATTAAAGCATTAACCATCATTAAGACCATTTAACAAAACAACCTTAAAAGTGATATTCTGGACAATGAGCTATTTTACCTCAGACACATTTTTTTGTTGCAACACTTCTGTACTGGCTCCAAAATAAACAAAATATTAAAGCTCCTTGTACTTGCTTTAAATGTAACCTTTACTTGTAACAGGTATTTTTACATTGTGACATTACTACTTTTACTAAAGTAAAGGATCTGAGTACTTTCTCACCACTTGTTGCCTTTGCATACACCGCAAACTTAATGATGAATGACTCAATAATGTGACTTTTTCTGATATTGTATTCTTTTTTTTTATAGGCTCAGGTGTACATACCTGCATACCCACACACACATCCACACATGAGTACCAACAGTATGTTCCTGCAGCAGTGATGTCTGCCTTCAGCCCTCCTGCCCCTCTCCTCTGCGTGCTGCTGTGTGTGTCCATGGCTCTGCAGCGCTCTGACCTGCGCCTGGCTTATGTGACCCACAACAGCTTTTTCTACTACTCCTGCAGCCAGGATCCGCAGCCCTGCAGCGTCTCATCACTTGCAGACTGCAGATGCAAGGACATCCAGCTGTCCACGCTGCACCGTCCCCAGTCACACTCGTCTCCTGTTTTCCGGATGAGACGTTTAACCGTTTGGTTCACGTCACAGTTAAACACGGCACGTCTGCTCAACAACTCAGAGGTGAGGCACCTTACCCTGATCCACTGTGGCCCCGGGGGGTCCAGAGGGACACCGTCATCTTTCCTGGAGGGACACTTTGCTGTGCAGCACCTGGAGAGGCTGACGGTGGTGAACATGCCACTGAGGCCGGTTCACCACTGTCCAGATGTGAACAAAGCCAGGAACACAGACTCACTCAATGACCCAGACAGAGACAATGGTGCACATTTGGACACTAATAGATACAACAGGGACAGAGACACAAACATGGACCTGATTGACATGGACATGAAGAGTGATTCCTTGGCTTTGTCCTCAACCCAGGTCCAAGACCTCTTATTGGGCAGGGAGCTGGGAGCAGCGTATCATGAACAGGCCAGACTGGGAATCATTCACAGCTCTGTGCTGGAGTGGGGAGCAGTGGTCAAAGCCTACACAGTCCAGACACACATTGACAACGACGGCGTGCTGCCTTTCCCCGACCTACACCTGCCAAAACTACCAGAGACATCTGTCATATATGTCAGCTTTGTCTACTGATGTTACTCTTTGAGGAGGGAACAGGAGGGAGATGGAGTTCAGGACCAACCTGCAAATAACAATTTTCTTTTTTCCCTGGGATCATTTGGACTATATGAATAATAACTTTATTTGTGTAGCACCTTACTTACAAGAAATACAGCCCAGAGTGCTTTAGAAATTAACCAAGATCTTCTAATAAAAAAGAACTTAGAATTAACGTAGAAACTTAGTGAGAATGCCATAATTAATGTAAAATAAATACATAAATAAAATAAATCATACAAAATAATAATAATAATAATAATAATAATAATAATAATAATAATAATAATAATAATAATAATAATAATAGAGTGAATCAAAAGAAGTGCAGCAGTGCATAAGTGTGAATCAAAGTGCAATAAGAGTTTCAGGGCCATATAAAGAAAGTCATAGTTTGCTAAGGTTAAACAGAAGATTGTTGCAGGCCTGTACCTCTGATTAACAAACCTCAATTTTGTGTAAAACTTATATAAAAGATAATTAAATGATTTTCAAATACTTAGTACTAGATACTAGATACATATTTAATTGAATACAGTACAAAAACAAGATATTTATGTTCAAAGTTTCTAGATGTTGTTAATATGTAGCTTTTGCTTTGCATGGTAGAGTCTTAAAATTCATAATGACTGTTTTCAATGCAATGTCACTTGAGGGGTCAAAGGTCATATCAATCAGTATCAGTCTTTTAATTGTTGTCTTTTGTTCACCCATTACATTTTTTTTAAACATGTTGCAGGCATCAAATTAAGAATGAGTGAATATTTTTACAAAAAAATTATAAGTTTATCACTTTGAACATTTCTTATATTGCCTTTGTACTGCACTCAACTGAATATAGGTCTACATTGCATTTGTTTTCACTCACAGTGGTCATTAGTTTACAGATCATATTGCATTTAAAGTTAGACTCATGTTTCTTCAGAGTGAACATAAAGATACAACAAACCTGATCAAGGAACATCTTAGCCAGTTTTAGATGCAAAACTGCTGTGACTTTCTTGAATCTGGGAGATTTGTGATTTGTTTTTACTTGTGATAACACCAAAGTAAAAGCATAATAATCAGAATTTTCCCAAGCAGCACAGCTGTTTATCAGCATGTCAAAACAAAATGTGTCAGCTAATGAGAGACCCTCTGAGGGACCAGAGTAGCCTGCCAACCCCCTCTAGCTTGAAAGCCCTTTGTTTCCAAATGTTGTTTATGTTAGATCGATGGTGTTACCCCCAAATGAAATGAAAGTTGTGGTTTGTTCCTGTGTTTTTCCTGATTATCACAAAGATAGAAAATGTGAAATATTCCATCATGAAGTACATCCCAGCAGTTACACTGCATACTGGTGATGACTGATTCTTTCCAGACTGATATGTTTGTTCTACTTTTCATGATTGTGATTATTGTTGTGGAAAAGATGCAGTGTCCAATGTATTTGAGTAACAAGAGTCATGTGTTAAATTTCCAAACATGAGAAAAAGATTTTCATGTTGACAAAGTTGAACCACAAGATGGCAGCAGATACATTGGACTCCAAGAGCAAGAAGTGAACTGAAGAGGACTGAGCTGACTGACAGCATGAAGAAAAAAGGTTGTTCTTTTCCTCTTACTATTTAAGTTATGTAAAACAAATCCAATGAACCATAAATCTGACAAATCTCAGCACTTTAAGAGCGTGTGAGGAATATATTTTTTAGGACAGAGGTACTTTTTTGAGAGCTTATAAACTATGGCCTAATATTTATTTGTTATTTTAAAAAATGAAATAAAAAATGTCATCACTTGCATTTGTTTACAACAACAAAAACAGAAATAAATGAATTACTTATCACTAATGGCTTGTGAATTTAAGATCATGACTGATTATTTTTTTTAAATGTTGTGTCTGTACTTGATTTGTGCAAATTAAATAACCAACAAGAGTAAGAGACATATAAGATTTGAATTTAAAAAGGAAAAAAAAAATCCTATATTTGACCATATGATATTGTAGACATATATATATATTGACATATAAACCACACTTATAGTGGATTAACTGTTCATAATATGAAGTATAACAGCTTTGTATGGGTCTGTAGTAGGGGAAAATCTATGTAAAGTCACGCTTTAAAGGTGCTGCCAGTCAGCTGGAAGGCTTGATTTGGTTATATGATTTTTTTATTTTTATTATTAATGGATACTTGTATTACATCAGTGGTCATTATGATGTACAGCTGCATTTGTCAGGTTAAAACCTCCTGTGTCTATGGTTACATTAGTCGATTTGACAATAATTGCAGTCCTGTTTAAAGACACTGCACGCGAGCATACATGTGAGCGCGTGCATGTCGCGAGCGCACGCGCGCGTGTGTTGAGTGTGTGTCTGACACCTGCCAGAGAGCTGCTTATTTGCATGATAAACATGCAGCCCATCTTGTTAAGCAGCCTGTGAATGCAAACTGATGTCGCCTGTTGATCCTGCACCTGAGAGGTCAGCACCCACCCGAACACACACACACACACACACACACACACACACCGGGGGCAATTACCGGAGGAATCACCGGGGGCGGTGGAGGTGGTGGGGCAGAGGGTCTCCTTATGGAAATCAGGCCTAAAGGTCGGTGTGAACCATGACCTCCACTTGGGCTAATCTGAAGACAAACTACCGCCAGTAAAAACAAATCAATTACACGTTCAGTGTGATACTCGTGATGTATAGAGCTCTCTGAATGCACACTGTAAATATTTATGTCAGTCTAAAAAGGTGGACAGGCCGAGACTAAATTGGATTGATTTTAGCCGGGCTCTCCCTCCTCCGCACCCCTCCAAGTGAGTCTTTAACCACGCTGCCGCCGTCTCCTCACCGGCAGTTTAGCAGTAAAACATTTTTATAATCAGACGTTATTGTTCACCGCCTCCTTGTGGGAGATGCGCCCATGTTCATTTTTTAAAAGGGCAAATCAGCCATAATTCAGTTTATAAACTGCAGCGCGCAGGGGAGAAATGCCTGGATGAATATTCATTAGAGTCGGCCTGAACTGCCACGCTCCGTGATTCATTGGGCATATGTAAATATCACTCACTTTAATTGCCCCTAAACTGACTCAACATAATGTTGTCATTAGCAAATTATTACTTATTTGTGATACTAATGGCACGGTATGGCGCGCAGTGCTGAGGCTCCACATATATGATTGCAATTACAGCTCTTTTTATTCACAGGGTGACTGCGGAATCTGATGGATCTGCTCTGTGTGTGTGTGTGTGTGTGTGTGTGTGTGGCGAAGGTGCCAACAATTAATTTCACTGACACACACATGCACATTCTTGAGTCGATCCAGCCATTATACACAAACACAAAACACATCACACACACACACACACACACACACACACACACACACACACACACACACACACACACACACAAACTGAACTCGGTTTTATGGATGTTTTAATGTATTTTTAATGCATCCATATCATCTGGACTGACTTCAGAATTAACGAGAAATTATTTCTTCCTTCAAACTTCTTAGGCCTAAATTCAGTTTCTTATATCAGTAATTATATCACTATTTAAATTTATTTAAAAACGACAAAAAATAAGGTTAATCTAATTGATTTCCTTTATAGAAGAAATTTATTTCAGTATATGCCACAAGGAACACAAAACATCATGCCGGATAAAAGCAAAATGCATTGGTAATTTTGGGCATTATTAATACATAAGAAAAATATAGTTTCCAAGAAAAAAAGATAGAGAATTAAAATGTTTCTCTTCTTAAATAACCATGAATACAATACAGATTTTGCACTACAATTTCTAATACTGATTTATGCATCTAAATTATTCAGGAACTGATGTTTAACTGAAGTCCTTTAAAAGTGCAGTTCAATTAAATTTAACTGGAATCTGCATTAAAAAGGCTTATGAATTAAATTACTCTCAAAGAGGAACAAAAAACATTTTGATCATGCACAGTCTGATATTTATTTGATTGTAATGTATATCTTGAATGAATCTTCATCAAACATTTGGACAGAATAAAATGCACAAGAAAAAAGAGAGTTTTCCTCCCCTATCATGCAAATAGTGTGCTTGGTCCTGATATTACTGGTCAAATACAGTGGGTTTACTTTTGGTCAATTATGAGCAGGTTACCAAAGACAAGTTTACCCAGAGTCATGGGTACAATCTTAAATACTGTGCTAATATATCTTAAATCCATTCAGTTCTCCTGAAAAAGTGACATATTTTAAATTAATTTGAAGAAAAACTGTCAGAGATTGGTACTTTGTGGGTTTACTGTTGTGAGATTTATTCACTTACACACAAAGAAAAGTTTAGCTTCAGAAAACAAAGCCCTGCATCAGTTTTCTGACATTTACCTAAATCCTCTGACTCTAAACTCCTCCATGACTCATACTGAAACCACAGGCTGTCGCATTTTTTAAAGAATAAACTACCGTTTTCTTCTTTTTAAAAAAAAAAAAAAAAATCCCTCCCTGCTTGTCACAGTGTGCACAACACGCCACAGTTTGGAGTTGTTTTATAGAGGCAGCAGCAGTTTGAAACAACAACCATGACAAAACAGGCCCACAAAACAGAGGGAGAGAGAGAAGGACAGGCAGAGACAAATAATGGTGTGTGTGTGTGTGTGTGTGTGTGTGTGTGTGTGTGTGTGTGTGTGTGTGTGTGTGTGTGTGTGTGCGTGTGTGCGTGTGTGCATCTGTGAGAGAGTGTGAGGGAGCTAATAAAGTAATGTGATGGATGATCTCCTTTCTCCCAGAGGGACCAGCACCATGTAAATTGGCCCACACAATGCATTATGGATAAGGCAGTTGAGATTATAGCTTGTTAATGTGTCCCTCCCCCATCCCCTCCCTCTCCTCTCTCCCCTCTCTTCTTGCATCTCTCTCCCACTCTCTCCCTCTCTCCATCCCTCTGCTTCAGCTCAGGCAGTGACATGGTCACCTCATTGTCGGGGCGCGTGGGTCTTTTAGATGCAGATGGAGAGGGAGAGGAGCTGTACTGCAGCGATCTGCCAAGCTTAGTGGAGTAAGTTTGTGTATCCGTGTGCGTGTATGTGTGTTACATTACTCACACTGTGGAAAAACAAATGTGTTCACACACCTACATTACGAGGACCCACCTCCAATCATTTGGGGACAAAAATCAGGTCCCCGCAAGGTAAACTGCAAATTTGTAGAGTTAAAAGAGCAATATGTAGCAAATGTGTATCCAAAAATGAGTACTGCTGTCCCAGTAATGAGTTGTAGCCATAGATGATATAGACAAATCCAGCAACCGATTTGTGTGTTCTGACATCTGGCGGCGCCACCATTACTGTGGTGGCATGTCGTAACGTCTGTCACTCTGTGTCTGCTGGTCATGTCTCGAAAGGGAAACCAAGATTTGTGAAACTCTCACGAGGTTTGAGTTAAAATTGCTGGATCTTTTGCAGGTCTAGGGTTGTAACCCTTCTAGACATCATGTCTGCCATTGCCTGTGGACAGTAACAGCATGGACAATTGGACTGACGATGTTAGACTCTGGCCCTCAGTCAATGATGCCCCCGTCCCAATTAACTTTTTTGGTTGGCAATATTAACGTTCTACAAATTTTGTAGTAAATGTTTGTTGTGACAATAGCCAGAAACAGATATATTTCTGTTTTCTATTTATATAATTTATATGCAGGCATTCAAATGCTCAATATTTCTTGGAACAAAGTCCTTTCTCTTATAATATTTTGATCCATCTCTGGCAAACACCCAGGGAATCTATGTAGAGTGTAAGATCTCAGACAGGGGCACGCTTCATGAAGTAAAGGCTTGCGTATTTTGCTTTCCATTTGTTCCAAAGTTTAAGTTTTACACTACTGGTGGAGCAGCTGAGGACTGCAAAGGTTCTTCCTGACTTCCTATTAAATTTACACTTCTTATGACAGCTCACATTCCAGCAGGCGTATACTGGAGGGAGATGCCACCAGAGCAATGGCAGCTTGTTTACTTCCAGAACTTTAAATAGGCACAAGTATAGACCGCAATAGAGATTTCAGGAGAACATGCTGGCTGTAGTGTTGTTGTCAGAGAGCCGAGTATTTCAACTTCACGTTTCCATAATCCCTGATAACATATCATGTTCATTTAATGATTTATTACAGCAAATATTTCACAAATTTCTCCTTTAAAATGTGTTTTTTTCTGGTTACAGTTAATGCAAGTCAATGCAATGTCCTCCAAAGTCACAAAAACAAGTTTTTGTGTGTGTGTGTGTGTGTGTGTGAGAGAGAGAGAGAGAGAGAGAGAGAGAGAGAGAGAGAGAGAGAGAGAGAGAGAAAGACAGCAAGCCAACCACCAGGCAGCCAGCAGAGACAGTCCGTCGGCAGGGGCCAGGGCTGTGGACATATGTCTCCTCCATCCCTCACCCACCCCACACCCCCCTCAGTCCTCCTAAGAGGGTGCCAACCCCCCACAACCTCCCTCCGTCCCCCTTCAACTCCCCCATACTCCCACACCCCTCCCCTCCCTCCACCTTGCAGGCCTGTCCAGGGACCTGTCGGGCCATCTGTTGAAGCAGGACTAGAGAAGCTGGTCTAGAGGAAACGCTACAGTACCATGGCTATGCGGTTAGCCTGGCTGTCGCTAACTAGCAGGGATATTTTATGTGTTAGTGTGTGTGTGTGTGTCAGGACATCCCAGGGTGTCCCTGACATTTCTGTCCAACAAAAATAATTTTTTGTGTATTTTTGGGGGGACTTTTATCCTCTGAGCTTGGTCGTAAAGGACCATGTCATTAAAAAATGTGCCTAGTAAGTTATTAATGAATAAACAGCACATTATTTCTCTCTTGTATATGGAAATTTGAATTTATAAGCAATTAAACACAGAGATAAATTTAATATACTTTTTTACAATCCCTGTCAGACATGCACCTCATTATGAAAATCAGATGATGACTTAATAAGTCAAGTCTCAGGTCTGAATAATACCATAGTCAATTTTACATACCCCAATTCCAAAAAAGTTGGGACACTCTGTAAAATGTAAATACAAATATAATGCAATGATTTGCAAATACCAATATATTCAATAGTATATGGCAAATATATTTAATGTTCAAACTGATAAACTTAATTGCCTTTGTACACATACAGTCATTCTGAATTTGATGGCTGGACTGGTGCATGTTTACCACTGTGATACAACACATTTTCTTTTAACAGTCAGTGTTTGGGAACTGAGGACACTAATTGCTGAAGTTCTGAAATTCTTTCTCATTCTTGCGTGATATGCAACTTCAGGTGCTCAACAGTCTGAGCTCTCTGTTGTCGCTCCACGCATAGACAGTTCTGGACTGCTGGTACTGCATTCTCTTTTTATTAACATTTTGCATAGCATCTGAATTTTTTTTGGAACTAGAATGTGTATGTAATAGTCACGCTGGCAATTTTGGGTCAGACTGAGGAACCTTTCATTATCACTTTAAAGCACAGCACAAGTCTGAAGACCTGAATGTCAGATTAACGTAAAGGCTGCAGCAGTACCAGGTTAAACATCCAAATTAAATTGTCTCATGTGTACAAAATCTATTAAATAATCAAGGAAACACTTTGAAAAAAAGCCAGTTTTAAAGGACCAGTGTGTAGGATTAAGGGATATCTAGTGGTAAGTTTGTAAATTGTCCGAGACAACTGATCAGACCAACTTCGGTGTGTGTAATCTAGAGACATTGGTGGTGAAAAGCTATTAAAAGCAATGCGTGGTTGTTGTGTGGCACTCAATTTAAATGTTTCAACATAAAAGAGGAAGTTGTTGTAACATTGTCCAATCACCCAAAATTGCATGTGTGATAAGAGTTGTGGCCTGAGAGCATCTACATGCCAACAGTCATAGTGCCACAAACTGCCAACAGGAAGTAACCCTTGAGTGACAGCCATCATTTAATTACCATGAAATTTTCATATTGCGGTTTATACTTGATATACTGGAATATAACATATAATTAATGGGTGTTCTGTAGTGCCACCTAGTGGAAACAGTAAGTGAACTTAGTGCAGAAGTCTTGACTCTTAAAATTAAAAATTCAAAACCAGTTTATTAGTGGATCAACTGATGGAAGAGAACAGAACAGAAAAGCTTAAGAGAACATCACACTGACCTTTTCATCACTATCACAGTGTTAATGACGTTACCAGTCATTTTTAATAAAAAAGTAAAGAAAAAAATGTTAAATAACATAATTTTACAATATCCTACTTGTAATTCTGTGCCTCAAACACGATTACGATTTTTGGAAATGACATTCTCTTATGACACATAAAATCAAGGCCAAACTCTACTCTCTTCCATCCATCCTGAACTAAAAAACAGGACCATCTGCATCCACGCAGATGGTAAACAGCAAATGGAATTGGAGCTGAGGAACGCCTGTGTGTTGTGGGGTTACAAAAACTATATGGGAATGAGAAAACGAGCACTTGAAGCATGATCTGCTGATACCAGCCGGGCAGAGGTGGACTAAAGGGAGAAGATGGAGAGACTGGAGGGAAGCTTTCCAGAGGGATCACAGTGGCTTCGGCCACGGTGCACAGGTAATCAGACGGTTAGAACTGGAAAAAGACAAGCAACAGAAATATTCTTCAGTAACACAGACATGATTTCCATGTCATGGTCCACTGCTGGTCTGTTTATGTCATTTGTATGAATGTGTGTGGATAGAAGTGGTGCAGCAGATTTAAGCTCATGTAGATCCACAGGCCTGTTGAAGAATTTCATACACAGTCACATTCATTGTACAAAACACAAAATTCCTCTTCCTTTCTTTGATAAAATGTCTGATAGATTAAGATTAAAGGGGCCGTCCACCAACTTTGAACATGGCACTCTTCAGTGAGGACTCTGTTAATCTAGATTCAGATTTGACATGAAAATCACAAGCATGCTTTTTTATGCACTGTTTCCCTCCTTTGGTCCTAACTTTGGGCAGTTTAGTCCACAGGCCAGACAAGGTGGCAATACTTACTTATAATTCATGGAAATATACAAGTAGCTTTGTCACAGTAACCAGCTCATGAAGGTAACTCCAGGAAAAGATGCACCTTAGATGCTGGTGTCTATCCTGTTTTAGGCTCATGGTAAAAACCTTTGTCAATGTTTTTGAAATCATTTTAAAAGGCACCCTATTCAAGTCCGGTTTTAAACCATCATTCATTATTAAAATTATTTTCTCCACATTTTTTTTACCTAAACTATATACACACTTTCTTTTAACCATGCAGTCTGTAAAAATATCCCAAAATACAAAAGCACAAACTAGAATACTTACAGAGATCAAGGAAATGTAGAAAACTGACCTGCATTATTCCAGAGGTGATTGTGGGCCTTAAATTAGAAGAATGACCATGGTAGAAATATCATAGCACTTATAAACATATGTTTTCAAAATAAAACCAGAAATAAATTTCGTTGCCATGACTGGTACCAAGTGAAATCACAGAATGTATATTATAAAGCTTATATTGATTGAGAAAAGCTGGAAATAATTAGCTATTATTTTGTAGTTGTTCATCGTGAAAAAGTGCAGGTCAATCATCAGCTAAAATATCAAAATAGAAAATTTACAAGTGAAAAAGAATAATAAAGAATAAAATAATAAAATAGAATTAAAGAAATAAAAGATCAAATATTAATGAACTAAATTAAAACATAATTAAAAAATAAAATAATAAAGAAATTCAGAGCTATAAGCTATATTTAAATACTTTATGAAGAAATATTATGTTTTATTTCTTATGAATCAGTACATTTTGTTATTAAGCTTTCTTTTCTTGTCATTTGTTTCTGAAAAGCTGATGATACTGAACTTGGTATGTGGCATGCAAAGGTATTTTTAAGCAGTGTCCAGATTTCAAAGTGACCTGTCCCTACTGATCAAATTTAGGCAGATTTCTTTGATCAATTTAATTAATTCTTAATGTTTTCATTGATTTTAGGTTGCCAACTTTACATCTGGCTAATGAAAACAGCCTTTTGGCTAATTCTAGCATATTTACAGTAATGTTTATTAATATGCACTGTCTCTGGGAAATCAATCAATTAATTATTTTTAATGAATTAACCCCACACCCCTCTCACCTGGCCATCCTGACAACCAATCACTTACTGACTTGTTGTCAAAATTTAGAGCCGATTAGAGCCTGTCAGCTGGTTGATCAGGTGACAGGCAGACTGTGGCGCCTGGCTCTAAAAACTGCAAGTATATAAAAAACTTTGGGCGCCTCGGTCTCGTGAGGTTATCGTTGCCCACGTGTGCAGTGACATCTAAGCAAGTCGGGATCAAGTCGGTTTTTGTGTTACCTTGTGGACTGAATTACACGGGACTGGACTGACCTAGTTTTGTGTTCTTTAATACAACATGTGAAATTTAAACTGATGTTGTGGGTTGTTTAAAGAGGAATTAAATAATTTAGGAAATTTTTGAGAATTGATATTATGTGCACCAAACATTATATGTTTGATAGGAGTCCCACCCCGCACACATCTACATGACAATGAGGACACAGTCGTATCACCACCTAGTGGACATAGGCAGTGACATTGAAGCATGAGAAAATTCAGCACCTCGTACACCACTTAGCATCTGGCAACACGATCATGGTTGCAGCAGCCTCCGATGGGCGTGTGGGTGTGAGATCCTGTACAAGGCTGGTTTTAGAGGTTCAATAAAAACATCATCAGCTTTATGTGTCCACTAATTGTGCTAAGTGAGACAGAAAAGTTATTTGTCTTATAATAAATTGCAGAATACAGTATAAATAAACAGTGATGTGATTTCCTTAAAGGAAAATCATTTTAATTTTCTTTTGGCAAAACACACTGAATACAATTTGTATTATTTCAAAGACAAATAAATTGTAACTTTCAGTGACTAACTGTATGTGAAAGTAAACATTATCTATGTTTGGAAAATCCCTGTTTAGCCTTCAATATCCCATTTGTACACATCCATAAAAATGATGATGTGTATTTTCAAACATAATTTCAGACAAAATTAAATTAAAAACAAAAACAAATCAGTAACTGAATACGCCATAGGGGTCACAGACTCTGTGTTGACGACCACTTATGTTTCCATGCACACTAGTGTTCCACTAATATTCAAAATATGACGATATTCTGAATTTGACAAAGTTCATGTAAACAGCATATTCTGGTTGGATATTCTGAATCAGGCTTTATTCTGTATGGAGCATATGCTGATTAAGACGTGGGATATGCTGGTATTATTCTGGTTTTAGGAGCATTCTTTGGACATGTAAACCGAAAATCCAGAATATGTGTCTCAGATGGGGTTTTACAGCAGTTTGTGACACAGCCTCTTCTGATCTGTGCTGTAAATCAACCACATAGCCAACAGTTTGCAGGACTGGGGTTGAGATACCTGCATAAAAGAAAATCTCATATTTGTGATCGGTGGGAGAAACACACCTACTTTCAAATATTATTTTAAATAATAATAATAATAGACATGTTTTTGGATATGCAACATATTGCAGTGCTTTTCAAGAAGGTGATATAATGAATGACAGATGGAGGCTGAGTTTACACACTCAAACATGTCCGCCACCAGTGGAAAACTTTGAAAAAAATACTATTTTGGCAGAAAAAAAGTGGCCACAATCAGAGTATTCACAGCTGTATGACTGAAAAACAGACACTTACTCACCCAGAGACCATTCAGCATTACTAAAACTAAACTAAAACACTTACATTTTTTATATATATACTTAAGTATTTAAAGGTTCAATAAATTGAATAAATACATTTTTTTTTTAAATAATAAGAATTTAAAAAGTCTTCATTCAGTGATGCCTTTTGATTTAGTGTTGATAAAAAGTACAGCATGCTGATTATTACAACAATAATTACAGTACTTTGATTATTACTGTAACAACTTACAATACTGTGAAAATGACTGTAATAACACTTATAGTATAGTGGAACTGTGATTAGATTTACAGTAATCATACTGTAAAATGTATTTACAAAAGCATACCTCTGAGGTTAAAGCATCGACTGAGTGAAAAGCCGATCTTAAAACTTGCATGACTTGGGAAATGGTCAGCAGGGATGTGAAACATATGCAATGTGTACTCAACTGGCCAACAACATTCAAAACCAGCTGTACGGTCCTTTAAGCGGTCTAATAAACAAGTGCACAGGAAGCTGCAGGAAAATGGCCGAACGATCCCACTGAGAGCTCGACACCTGCACACACTCAGCTCTCCAAAACAGCTGCCAGATACACTGCAACGTTCTGTCCTCTTTTTGAAGATCTGCTCGGTAGATGCTGCTGTGTTTACTCTGTGTGACTTCAGGGCACAAAAACATGATCACTTTAAATGTTTATATGGGATATTTAAGCGTAGCCATGACATTCAACAGTCTCTATACATTTTAGATTATAAAACAAACAAACAAAAAAGTTGGGGCATGCAAAAATGTTAACAATCTCATGTGAAAATAGACTATAGAGGTCATTTTGTAATGATTCAAAATAAATAAACTTTGCTAATCAAATATACGTGACATTAATTCAGTTGTACTTGAGAAAACATGTTCACTAAGCTTAAGATATTAAATTGAACCAACAACTGTTCAGTCACACTGGCAAACATCACAAGTTGTATGAGAGACCTACAGCATACATCATCATATTTGTTTTCTTCAAACTATAAAAAAAAGTGTCAGGAGAGTTTTAACTCTCATACAATGCATGCTGGGAAGTCATATGCTATTCATGTTTCTGTAGGAACTTAATTTAATGAGTTGATTAAACTCTGTACAGTACATTCATTCAACTCATCATTTAAAGTGAAAAGAATTCAAGTTAGAACTCACCTTCATAAAGTCTTAAGTGTTCTGAAAAAAATTACTAGAAATTTCAAGTTTAATTAACTTGGATATAATGTTAAAAGTAAAGATTAGTTGATTCCACTAAAATTCTGTATGATTTCACAGTGTCAAACCTCACAATTACATAGCTGTGGTTAATCAACTCTAAAGAAACCAAACAGGAATAAAGACATTTAAATACTAAAACCCTAATTTTCCATATGTAAAATGTCTCCAAATTGTTTGTTTTCTTGGACCAAATGACATAAATCAGAGGAAAAAATGCAAATCTCAGAACCTGCAACCAGAAAAATGCGATTTCACATTTAATTGATTATCAAACTTTGTGGCAAAAAGGTTTCTGTCAGTTGACTAATGAATTGATCAACTAATCATTTGAAAACCAGACAAGTGTTCTGACTGTCAGGGCCTTGAAAACCAGTTGATAAGGGTCATAATGGGGGTTTAAATCATGCAGCATGTTCCCGACTCAGTACGTCTTATTCAGGCAATCTAGACTATGCCAAGGGAGTTTAGTGAGGTCTGGTGTGTGTGTTTGTGCGTGTGCATGTGCGTGTGTTGGCTGGACCCTCCGCGGCTGTGTGTGTGGGTGGTTGCCTCCACCCATTAGAACGGGTCATCTCTCCCTCATGGAAAGTTTTCACGGCTGTGGAGCGGATTAGGAGCAGGCAGAGAGAGGAGGAGTGAGAGGAGGAGAGATTATTGGGCAGGCTCGAAGGAGGATGGAGAGAATGACAAAAAGAGAGCATTAGCATCTACACTTCAGCATTTGTTTGTGGTATGTAGCGGACACTCATCCAGAGTGTCTGGGTTTACAGTGGGTACAAATGGAGGAACAAGTAAATGCTGGCATCTCATCACAAGTGGCCTTTTTAACAAAGACGGGAGAGGAGAGAGGAGAATGTTGGGTTAAAGAGAGACTATCCTAACACAGTTATAATTACATATTTACACAATAGCACCACAAGTGAAAGGAGAGGGAAAAAAAAAGATGGATGTTTCCATCCGACTGTCGGGTTACCTCTACAGAAACTTTAGTGTGTGACCATGTTTAATGCTTCGATTCAAAGTTCAAAGCCAAAGAAATGCTGCAAACAATTATGTGTAATATTCTCACAGTTAGCTATGTGTCCATGACATTTGTTGAGAATATTTTAAAGGATTTTATTTATTAAAACTAATTCATCAGGCCATCACCATTATCAATACTAATTATCAATCAAATATATTGTTAAATGCTGCTAATGTACTGTCATGTAGGGGAGAGCGATGTGCCATGATTTATGAGTTAAATGTGTCATCAGTATACTACATCTAAATACAGTTTACAGCCATTGGCTTTTAAGGAGAGAATAGGGAGCAATTGACCCCTCGTAAGTCCCGCCCCATTTCACTCTGCAATCCAATGACAGCTGAACAAGCTTGGTACCTCAGTCAACTTTCTCCTTTCCTGTTTCACGTACTTAGATATGCTATGTGCTCGGCTTGTCTATGTTGAAAAGAGAACCAAATTTTGATAGCATTTTGCTAGCATTAGCTTAAGACTGTATGTCACTTTGACAGGAAAAGGAGAAAGTTGACCATCATGATTTTACTTGTGTCAGGTAAGATAGATTTCCATCTGCTATGGTGATTGCTTAACAATGATGACAACAGCTCCCATGATCCCTCGGCTTTGTTGAAAGGTCATGAGAATATATCGAATATGTGGTTTGTAATTAAGTATCTAAACTACATAACCTAAAAGTACTGAGAAAGTAACCAAGATATGAATGTAGTTAAACTAACACACAACTACTGCAAATTGTAGTTAAACTAATTGACATACATCCCAACACTGTCTGACGCTGTGCTGTAGTGCTGATACAAAGCCACATTATGCCCGTATATCCTTTAAATACACTTTCTCACATATACACATGAGAAAACACCTGTCACCATGCCACATCACACAGTTCTCTGTAAAAATAAATAAATAAATAAGTGACAAAACCTTAAAGTGCCATCATGCCCCATCTATATTCATAATGAATTGCTGCTGTGATTTTCAGAGCTGCTTTAACGAGAATATACGACTTTCTTTATGGAATGTTTACTTCACATCTTAGTGGGTTTCTGAATTGAGCCTGAAGGTGATTAAGACTTAAAGTGAACCAAACATTAAACCAGACAAAGTTTCTCATTTACAATTAGAGTTTGAACTATAGTCTTAACTGCTGTCTCTCTCGTTCACACGCACACACACACACAAACAAACACAGACACACACATATACACACACGAGGAGCATCAGCCGCCAGTTGGTCTTAAAGAGCCAAATTCCTCCGCAGCATTTTCTCAACATCGTAAAGCGTCTGCCGTTAAAGCAATGTTTTTTCAATCCGTCTGCTCTCCCTGACATTTCCAGATAATGCTGGCGTTAGGTTGATTTGGGGGAATTTGCACACCATATGCTGCTGTGTCAAACACCTACATTTAAGCAGGATATGGCTCTGCATTCCCTAATAGCAGCATCATTGGAGCTTGTTTATCTAATGCGCCTGTTAATGTTATTTATTGGGAGTCTGCCCGCTATCCAGCTCCTCCATGCATGCTAAGGAGACAGACATAAGATATGCAAATGCTAACGTCGGCCCAACTTCACGGCAGTAAAACAGAGCATTTGCATTTGATGTAGCACATAATAAACTGGTTATTAGCATTTTAAATGCGTCAAACAAACTTGAAAAATGTGGCCTGTGCTGGTGTGGTTTTTATTATTGCTGCGTGCAGTCAAAACACACATACACCCGCCACACGTGCCTTCAAACACGTAGAGAAAAGTGTGCATGAGCAGACGCATAAATATAAAGCTGCCGTACACAAGAGTCACAAGGCAAAGAGTCACAGGACAGATGATGAGTTTGATGAAGTTGTTTCTTCGCTCTCTCCGTCTCTTTCTCTCCCCGCACCATAAACTTTCTCTTGGAGCGTTAAGATATGCAGACGATTCATAACATCCATGATTTGTCCTTCCAGCCCCAGCAAAGAAGGTCTGGCTTCTGCTTTGACAAGAAATGAGGATGAACAGTCTGAGTTGATAGTAACTACTGCTGCCTCTGTACCACAAACCACAGGGCCTGCTGCTGATTCATTAATAGGTCAACATCAACCTCTGGAAAACTGAAGAAAGTATGACATCCTCTGAATAGAAAAGCAATTCAAAATTGTTTTTTTTTTTTATTTAATACACACATGGAGTACACAGCATACACATACATATACAGCATTTCTATGGGCTGCTGGTTGTCCACATCCTCAGAAATGAGCTCAAGAGTGGAAAATGTGAAGTAAAAATAAATGATCAAGTCCTATGATAAATGTGAATATTGCATTTATTTATTAAAACTCTGTCTGTAGTGGTCATGTTGGTCAAATATCCACCTCTTACCTGAGCATTAATGTTAGCCCCATCAACAGCACCGTCATACTGTACCATCCAGATAGACATGTCTGTATTTCAGTTCATTTGCAGATAACATTAGCACCAGCTGTTATTTCTTCATTATCAGGGACTGGAGAAACTATTAGATGGTCTAACTATATTTGAGCAATATTTAAGTCTTCTTTTTGGGACCAAAAATAAAGTCAAAGTAGCAGTAAACAAGATTTGCAAGCTTATCATATAGCACTTCATGAAATAAAGCAACACACAGCTTCTCTCTGTTTTATACACTTTTCTAGGGGAGTGCCATACTGTATCATTCATGATAATATTGCCAGAAGTTGTTTTATGATTACACAAAATTCATATAATGAAAATGGCAGAATTTGTTTATAAAATGGTATCATACCATTGGCTGAAAGTGATAGTAACATTGCTACCGGATTCACGGTGGAGTTACTTCCAAAAGGGGAGTGACTTCAGTATTGTGGAAGTATTTTTGTCACAAAAGATCAGATGTACAACAAACCCAAGTGATATGTAAGAGGCGCAAGAAGACTGTCTGACAAAAGGAGCAATACAACAAATTAATTTCACCACCTCACACAGAAGCATCCAGTTGAATATGAGGAGAGACAAAAGTCCTGCAAGGAGAGCTCATCAGCTAGTTCTAGTGAGTTTTAAAACCAAAAATACTTTTCAGTTTTGTGTCATATCATCAAGAATCTCATTTACACAGAAATGCCCTTTTGTCATATTACTTTGGGGCCAAATATCCTAAAGAATAATCATCATGGTCTTGATAAAAAGAAAATAGAAACAGACTTGGCAAATAAATCAGGATATACCTTTTCAGAGAGAGATTAAAAATAGTGACAGATGAAAATATCAGATCTGTGTGGACTAAAGAGGAGCCCGTCCTAAAATAAATACATGAAATAAACATAAATGTTTTATACATGGTTGTCCATCATTTGAGATAACTGGTTAATAGCACCTGACTTGAGAATCAGCACCAATGTTCTCATAACGGTAGTGGTTGAAAATGCCCATTAATTCACATTTTGTCTTGCTGAGAAAGTTGATTAAAGTTTGACCTACATCAGGTGTAAGCTTGCCTTCTCTTCATGTACTCCATTTAATAGCTGGTTCTCTTCTCCTCACCTGCCACACTGATTTTTTCTTGTCTTACCAGCCAGCCCTGCTCTTTCTGCAGCTTTTAGCTTCTTCTTCATTATACCCATTCATTTTTTTTTAATCATCAACTTATTTAAGCTGAACTCTCTCTAAACATGGTGGTGGAAAGGCTTTTGGTACACACTGAAGTATAAAGGACACATTTTATGTAGTGCTTCTTCTTGTATAGTTTTCTATTCCTGTGTCTGTAACATAACTAATTCTCCCTGGGGATCAATAGAGTATTTCTGATTCCTAATCTAAAACAATTTAGAGCTTCAACTTAAATAACAAAGATGCATGGATAATTTATGTTTTATTGCCCCTGTTAGTGAGAAAACCTCAGACTGAGCCAGAGAAAGCGAGCACAGAGCGCAGGAGGAGAGCCGTCTGAATTGGTTTTTCATTAGCAGTTAATGATGTGATAATCTCTCTAACAGTAACCAGCCCTCAAACCCTGCAGCCTCCAGCACTCCTCTAATGGAGTGTGTGTGTGTGTTTATGTGTGTGTGCAGTCCCACATGTATGACAGTAATGTATTTGTGCATGTGCATGGTTACAACCCTGTGTGTGAGATGATCTTGTTAGATTAAGATTGAGATAGACGCACACACACACACACACACAAACACACACACACACACAGACCTGATCCAAACTTTCCTCTCTACATGTAACCCCACTCACACACCCTCACCCCGTCTCACCAGCTTAAATCCTACATGTTAATCTCTCTCCTTCTCTGTCTCATTCTCCCAAACACACACAAACATACTCCCTTTCATTCTCCGCTTGCAGAGACCCCTGCTTCATTTTCTGGTCATGTGAACCCATTGCGAGGGGGCGAAGCGGACACAAAGTGACACAGGGAGCAGTATGGGGAGGAGGCGGGGTGGTGGAGCTGTAGCCTGAAAGGAGGCGATGGGAGGTGTCTGATTGTCTCGCGCTGAAAGGGACAGTTAAAAGGAGAACCTTGTTGCAAAAGCTGGTGGGCCGGGCTGGAGGCTGGTTAAGTGCTGGTGGTGTGTGTAACTCTGCTCTGTCTGTGTGTGTGTGTGTGCGTGTGTGTATGTGTGTGTCTGTGTGAGTGTAATGAGGAGGAGAAGGGTGACTGATGACCGAGGTGAGGATGATACTGGAGATGACAATTAGAAAGGTTAAAGTAATAGTTTAACAATTTGGGAAATACACTTTTGCTTATGAAAAGATTGATAGCACTTTGTATTTATATGGCTTTGTTGAATACTCGATTCTGATTGGTCACATACAGATGTCTTTTTTCTGAATGGCAGACTGCTGCTATGGATTCAGTTCTGATCATATATTCTGGAGGACTTAATGGAAGCAATAAAGTCATATTTAGATCAATATTTTGTGTCAAATTATCAATTGTTTTTAATAATAATAATAATAAGGGATAATGTACTGTGATTGGGTAATTATGGTGAAATAAACCCAGAGACCATGATGCAGGACATGAAACAGAAGTGTCTTGAATACTTACAGTTGTATTCAGAGAGAGATTAAAAATAGTGACAGATCTTGTTACCAGAAGTTATAATAAGCTATTCCCCCCTGTTTTCAGTATTTGTGTCAAGCAAAACTGCCTGCTGCCTCATATTTAATAGACCGACTGGCCCGTTCTCATTCCCAACTTGTCAAATGCTAGATTTTATATTTTAGTGATGTCATGAGAGCCTACCCAAGCACAACGTTGATTACCTATTTTTTTAATCCTCATACACTAAAGGGTACTTTGTGATTTTGTATATGATACTGACGAGCAGTATCATTGGTATGTGACAAGTTGAGATGAAAATGTCCTATATTGTAATCGCTGTGAAACAATCAGAAAATAATGTTGTATTTCTGTGATTCACCAGCTTCCTCGCTACCACCTCTATTCATTCTCTCTCTACCTCGCTCGATCACCTCTGCTTTCTCTCTCTCTTGAACAAACAAAAGTTGTACAGATCAAACAAAGGAGATATAATGTTTTTAGAAGTGCTGGTAGGTCATTTGACAGAGCTAAACTGGCTACTTAACCTTGTTTTCAGTCTTTATGCTGAACTAAACTAACCTAGGCTGCCGGTTGAGATTCTAGTTTGACTAATAGGTGTAAAATCTGACCTTTAATCTGGATTTGAGATCTTGTGGTGGCAAAGCGTAGATCTTAAACTAAACAGTGACTTTTCACAGAGCAGTAAATATCTGTCTTTTCAAAAGACAATCGCGAAACAAACACCTGCAGTTGTGCATCGGGATGAAAAATCCATAACAGAAAACTTCACTGCTTCTGTTTGATAAAACTCATCATCAACATGCTTCAGAAAGCTTTTAGATGCCGAATTTGTATCAGAGCGCGTTCAGACAGAGAGAAATAAGAACATGAAGGTATGTTTCTTCATTACTGAAATGTTAATTTGACTTGTTTTTGCCTAATTAACGCCAATGTCTTCCAAGAACAAAACAGCCCCACAAATATTAATTAGGACCTCAATATTCATGTTGGCGGAGATGGTTGTGAGGTCTGTAATTAACGAGCTTTTAATTGTTTGATCGTCTCCTTAATTAAAGGCTTGCTATAATTTGAAGGTTTGTTTACTTTTCACAAAACAGGAAATCTTATTGATATTCTCCTTTACCCAGAATTCATGCAAAGAAAACTGAGAAGGAAAAATAAGGCTTTTAAAAGTTACCCAAACATTTCTGAGAGGTGCAGTACGTCTTTTTACTTTTCAAATGTTAAAGCTTTCATTAAAATAACATAAATCTCAGAACTACTTTTGACGGAGGCCGGACGGGTTCTGCTCGGCTTCACTCTTAGATCTCAGTATTCCTGTTGCTGTCTTCCATCTGCCGTTCGAATGCTTCAACCTTTGTGAAATCTCTCTTTGTGAAACTTCAAACTGTGGTTTGAAGGCGTCTTTGATGGGCAAAATGAAAGAAGTACAGATCAACAGTTACACATGCCTTTGACACAATATACTGCAGGCCTGCTCAAGACTCAGTAGAATGATGTGGATTTTATTCCAACAAGTACAAGAGTGGGAAAAGCCTTAAAATTCAGATTTCAGGTAAACAACACAACCTCCGTCGAAAAAGACCTCAAATATCCCTACTGTACAGCCCAGTCCATTTTAACAGGTTACTCTATGTCTTTGGATCACAAGTACACATTACTTTATTTTAACAGGTCATAAGCCAAAAAAGTTTAAAACAACTTCTTGGTGTCCGGACCATCCTTCAAATAATGGCAGCAACAAGTTCCCCTAAACAGCAAGTAAATGAGAAAGTAAGGTGACATTATTATATTAATACATAGTACTTTTTTAAGCATGACTGTGTTGTTCTCTAAGTTTAATAACCAAATCCATATTTATTATAACCAAATCCATAATCTTAACCTAAAGCTAATCAAGTTGTTTTATGCCCTAAACCAAATCAAACTTAAACCAAGTTAGAGTTAACGTTGTTGGATTTATGGAGCTTGCTGTCTAAGTCTCAACATTTAGCCTGTATGTCTGTTTTGAAAGGGAACATGTTTACTCCCTCCTGCTGGAGCAACTACACAATGTAGAGGAAAAACTTTCTGTATAAAGACATGGACAAACAGACTGTTCAAAATGTGAGCGATTTAGACGTTTGTATTAGAGAGGATGATATTAGAGTTTAATGGAGTTTTATTTTCAGTGTGATTACACAAATATGGTGAAGACAAATCACTAACACAATCAAACTCCAGTAATAAAACAGAAAGAATGTGCTTGAATGAAATAAGTTCCACTGAGACACTTTTCACATTTATTGGATCCTGATTGCCGCAGATGATTACTGAACTCATTTTCTGTGGATTTTATAATTATTTCCAAGATGTGTGAATGTGACAGATAATGTTGCAGTTTTTATAATAGTTACACTTATAAAGCAGCACTGACACCTTCGGCTGTGACCTGGACCTTTGTCATATTGTCTCCTGTCAGCTCAGAGAGTTTGTGTCCCAGTGATAGTGAGACGGCTGCTGTTGACTTCTGTCTACACATACGGTTGGAGGGACTCGTCCGTTGACTGTTTACTGCCCTGAGATTATCAGAGGACCCGGCCCACCCAGGAGGGAGAGAGAGAGAGAGAGAGAGAGAGAGAGAGAGAGAGAGAGAGAGAGAGAGAGAGAGAGAGAGAGAGAGAGAGAGAGGAGATTGGTTGTTTCTGAGGAAAATAGGTTCATGTACTTAAATATTACATGCATTTTCTTTACACTTTTTTTTTTCAATCATGATGCCCCAGAATCCTAAAACAATGACAAATAATGACAACATTTTTTAGATCTTATGCCTTACAAAATAAATATAAACCCCCTCATGTGTGTCCCTTGGAATAATTTGATGCAGCCTATTGTTTTTTTAAACTTCTATTCCAGATTTAAAAATAAAAATATTATTTATTGAACAATGAGACCCCTTGGAAAATAAATGAGTAAATAATAGCTTTTTATTTTCTTTTTAAATATCATGGTAATTTAAATGAATGCATCTGCAAACTTTTCACAGATGCTCAGACAGAGCACAATGGACCTTTGGAGGTCCCTGGACCCCTGTTTGAGAACCACTGTGTTAGATATATGAGAAACTGCTCTGTCAGCACTGTCACACTCATAATATAATGTTCATTTTCAGAGTTTCTGTCACTGAAATCTGCCAATATTCAAGTCTTACTGAGATCATATATGTTGTTCTTCCTTTTTGTAGTCTAAAATAATTTCAGCATTTTAAGAAGATATATTTATAGCTGATTTAGATTTTTGTTATTAAAGAAAGCAAGATCTTTGTCTGTTTTTGATTGACAGCAGCTGACAGGCTGAGCTCCAGTACTGAACTCCAGCAGGTGAACAAGAGAAAAAGTAAATAAACTTGTGCTTTAGTTAACAAATCATGTGCAGACAGCATGTTGTTAGCGGTAGCACTGAAGAGTTATAACTACGCCAACATCACAGGTAAGTTTACATGCTTTTTAGTGTGTTGCAGCTGATCAGCTAATTAGGTTCCTAGCCTACAAACTGATGTTAGCGGTGCACTTTTCCCCCAGTAATTGTTTGTTTGGCAAACCATTCAACAAGATGTGTGTTCATATTTGTAAGTTAGATAAGAAGGACACTAGTCCAACATCCAGCAATTATGGAGCAACATTATAATAAATTTGGAGTCATGTTTCTGTCCAGTAAGTCCCATATTTTAGCAATAATTTCATCATGTGATTGTGCATTAATATTTAGAACACTAATTCACATTCAGTATGAACAACAGTTACTCCTGTGGTGGAATTATTATCGGGATGACGGTTCTTAAGATGGAGAATTAAATTTGTTGAAGGACACCGATCCGGCTCCTCCATGCGCAACTGTTGCTGAATAATCATTGCAAGTAGCAACTTTACTCTGTTTTGGACACTTAAAAAAAAAAACACTCCTCATGACAGACATACGTGTGTCACATTGAAATAATTACAGCATCATCTTATTTGTCTGTCATGTTGGCAGAAAAGGTCATTCAAATGTTCAAATGTTGCCCGAAGGGTCACAAGAAAGATCGGAGATGTTGTGAGATGATTAACAGGTTTGTTTGTTTTGTTTTTTTTAATCTGAGTTAGTGGATAATGACTAACATAAAACAAGTCACAAAAAAGTAGGAATTGCTTTGTTTTAAGGGAACCATGTGGTCTAAATCACATTATTTAGCCTGAACTCAATTAAGACTGTGTCAACATGTTTATTATATCTTGGAGGAGCACATCACCATAGTGAGTAAATGCTCACTATGGCAATGTTGAGGTAAACTTTACCCAGCATCCAAGGATTTTTTGACCCACTGTTACTGTAATTTTCTTTATGTAACTATTGGGTAATTTACCCAAACTACATAAGAATGTGATTAATTTGACCCCGTGTTAAGGATTGGTATCAAAAAACAGTACTAACATAAACAGCTGACAGGATGAAACGTTCATGTGACGTCACTACTGAATTTAGGCCTAATGAAAATGCAGCTCAATGCAATAACTCTGGAAACAAATTTACTTGTCACTTTTGGAAAAAAGAAGTGAAGTGAAACTTTTTATATCATGTCTGTTTTTTGCATCAAATTATGGTGAGTAGTGTCAAGAGGAGTATCAATAAGTATCAGTGTCAATACAGGTATCAATAAAATCCTACCAATACTCATCCTTACTCAGTGTTACACACATCAAGCTCAGGTTTTACCTCATAACTGTCACAAACAACATGCACATGACATTCAAACATGGAATCAGTAACAAAAAATGACCCGAAAGTTTAAAAAGAGCTTGATGATAACAGTTGACCCTGCAGTGACATAAAACATAACACAAACTCTGAGTCAAAACCCAGATTTTTTTTTCCCATTTTGACCTGGTGACTTTCAGTGAGTAACCAACTGTCCTTTTGCTGCCCAGCAAACTGATGTGAAAGGGCAGAGAGCCACTTGTGAAAGACAGAAAGATAAAAAAGTGAGAGGCTTGCAAGAGAAGAAGAAGCCAGCAGAGCCAGGAGCTGGGGAGGAGAAAGCGTCGAGAGTGTGAGAGTGTGTGTGAGAGGAGGAGAGAGGGGAAGAGAGATTAAAAAAAAGACATGAACAGAGGAATGAAAGGAAAGCGAGGAGCTTACGCAGTGAAAAGAGCACATTAGGGGCGACCTGCTGCGACAGTAGTGTGTAGAACGGTGAATAACTGCCTCCATTTAGACCAGTGTCCTGGTAGTGTGGAGCTGGGGGCCTCAGATGGACACACACACACACTGAAAAACACCAAAAATACATAAATAAATCAAAAGAACCCAACTGAAAAGCATGTGTTCCTGCACAAATTGATACCTGACACACACACACATGCTCCCACACACACCTCCTCCTAGCTCTGTCCCCTCTCATTCACACATTTCTCCACATTGGCCGGATTAGGAACACTTTCTCTTGGGTGTGCGAGGCTGCCCCGCACACAAAGAAACACTTGGGGACAGGATTAGTAGGCTTACAGCGGATTCACATATGTCCAGTTCAAGCAATTGGTATTCAAAGCTTTACACTTTCAAATGCCACCAAGAGAGAGCAAAGCCGACCAGCGCTTTTCTTTGCATTGGCAGCACCTTTATGAGGAGGGCTCTTTTGCTGGGCCAACAATGAGGCCGTGAATACACATTTTTACTGTTCTACCAGGGGGATCTCATTGGAGAAGGATCGAGAGCGCCGAGAAGAGTTTGAGACAGACTTTATTATTTGAAGTGCTGCAGGGTGGGTGGGTGTGCAGACGGACGGATGGATGGATGCATGGATGGTTGGAAGGATGGATGGATGGATGCTGAGGTGGTGGTCACACGGAGGAAGAGTGCTTCTTCTGTTACTTCCACATGTTATTGTTTGTGGCCCGTTCCTCCACTCCACCTCCACAAAACAGATCTGGAGTAGACTCTTCAGAGTGGAGAGAGCACTCTCAGCAGCTCAATATACACAATACTGACTCAATTTAACGCTTTCATTCCAATAATTTAATACAAAATCACCTTTGGAGATCTGTCTGTTCACTTAATCAATCAAGAAAATGTGTTTTATGATAAATAAATGTTTGTATTAATGCCATAAATTGGTTTTAAAATACAGTTTATGGCTCATTTTGTATTTTTTCTTAGTTTATTTTGTTTCTCTTGTTGAAATTCATCTGTATTTTAGGATGTGAAACAATCCTACTTATGTTGCATTTTTTGATGGTGTGTATTGGTGTTTGCCTAAAATGTAAAGTATTTTGAACTAAATTGAATTCTAGTTACTCTTTGACTGAAATGACAGTATTGAAGTACTACTGTATTGTATTGCACACCATATACATGACATGATATTATTGTATTGTATTTTAGTATTGTATACACACAGTTTTGTTTATTATTTTGATTGCCATCTGATCACATTTTTTATATAATTAAAAGCTGAAAATTATACATAAAGAAAGAGTCCCCCCCCCCCCCCATTTTATCTTCTGAGATAAAACTGTGAAAGAACAGAATTATGTGCAATCAAATATCTTCCTACTTTCCAAATTTTCTATTATGCAACATGGGCATAGTAATGGAATAATCTAGAAAAATATTTTAAAATTAGACACACTTGTATGCACTGGTGAATTTAAAGACATAATAAAGAATGTGTTTTTTCTTGAGAGGCCATTGTGTTTGAAGGGCTGTTCTTGTTTTGTTGTGGATTTTAGAATATCATGTTTTTTGTTGTTTTTGTTTGTTTGTTTGTTTGTTTTTTGGTTTTTTTTGTTGGTTTTTTTTTTGCATTTTAATATGCTGTGATTTGTACGGCTGCTATTCGCCAGAGATTTTTGGATCTCAATAGTAAAATAAAAGTCAAATATAATGAGATAAATGAGAATTATTATTAAATCAATACTACTACTACTAATAATAATAATAATAAATACAAAACTGAGCCTTCAGTAAGGCAAGGAAGCGATGAGAAGTTTTAATTCTGACGGACGCCCACATGCTGCCATATGGCCAGCAGAGTGCCGGAGTGTCGGAGCGGGCATGTTACCTCTGTCCCAGCGGAGGCCGCGCTCCCCTGCGGCACCGGGAGCCGCTGAATGGGAAACCAATTTCCCTTCTCATTCCTCCTCATTCCCTCAGGCAACCAGCGGCCGGAGCGCGGAGAGGTTGGTTTAAAATTTGACTGTCCGATAATAAAAACCCTGTGAGAGGCTAACGAAGTTTTAAACACAGCGTGGTTTCCATTCAAAAAAGAATATGTCTGTCACATAAAATAAATTACATGTTTTGTGATGTTATAACAATATTTTTTTGTGCGTAAAATGTACATTTTTACGCACAAAATGTAAATGTACAGCTCCTAAAATGCTCAACAAACAAGACAGGCCACGAAGAATGAAAGAAAGTGTTTCGTTAGCTTTTTTAAAGAATAAAGTATAAGATGCTCTCAAACAACTTCTATGACATAAACATAAAATAAGCATTAATAAAACTGACCAGCTCGTCCCAGGAAGAGCAACTTTCTGATCCACGAGAAGAGGAGAAGAGAAGAGAAGAGAGGAGAAGAGAAGAGAAGAGAAGAGAAGAGAAGAGAAGAGAAGAGAAGAGAAGAAGAAGAAGAAGAAGAAGAAGAAGAAGAAGAGAGCAGGAGATGAGAGGCGCGCTGTGCCCCCCGACAGTGTCCTGACAATGGCAGTGAATGGTTGCGCACCGCGGTCACTGGGACAGTCAAAGCACACCGCCCCCTTTCTAACGGGCACGTCATCCTCCTAACGAGGCGTTATGAATAGGAAAGGCGCTTTTGTCTGCCCGCATGTATAAATACCCACAATCAGTGTCCTCCTCACCGCAGAGACACACAGGGAGAGAAAAGACAGTCGGCAGAGGCAGAGTGGTCACCGATGTGATAAGACGGACAGGAGCGTGGGACAGGAGGCTTCAGACAATATCAGGTGACTAAAGAAAGACAGACAGAGAGAGGGGGAGTAAAAAGAGAGAGTGAAAGTGAGGAGAGAGTGAGAGAGTGAGGGAGGAAGCGGCAGCGACCTCCTACCCATCAACCTCACCCAGCGAACCCATAAAATGAATTCAGACTCCAGCCCGAGCAGCAGAGCCTCTTCCCCGGACATGGACGGCATGTTTCTCCGAGACCACCACCACCACCACAACCATCACCACCACCACGTCGGATCCTCAGTGTCCTCCTCCACGCAGGGCGGCGAGCAGCAGCGGCAGAAGATGAGCGGCGGCGGCGGAGGAGAGCACCTGCGCTCTGGAGACGCCAAGTCCGCGTCAGTGGGGAGCAGCAGAGACAGCAGCAGCAGCAACAAGTTCAAGATGAAGAAGCAGATCACCGAGGAGGAGATGTACCACCTCCGCCTCAAGATCAACGGCCGCGAGAGGAAGCGCATGCACGACCTCAACCTGGCCATGGACGGCTTGCGCGAGGTGATGCCCTACGCGCACGGGCCCTCGGTGAGGAAGTTGTCCAAGATCGCCACGCTGCTGCTGGCCCGGAACTACATCCTGATGCTCACCAGCTCTTTAGACGAGATGAAGCGGCTGGTGGGGGAGATTTACGGAGGCCAGCACTCCGCTTTCCATTGCGGCACGGTGGCGCACGCCGCTGGGGGACACTCCGGGGGCCCAGCGGCTGCCGCTGCTGCTGCGGCGGCTGCAGCCGCGCACCAGGTGCACCCTCTCCTCGGGAGCGCGCTGTCCTCCTCCACGTCCTCCACCCTGTCGAGCGCCCTGCCGGGGCTCACCTCCATCCGAGCGCCCCATTCCCTGATGAAGGGCTCCCCGACCGCCCCCCCAGCCTTGCAGCTGGGCTCTGGCTTCCAGCACTGGGCCGGATTGCCGTGTCCCTGTACCATCTGCCAGGTGCCCCCTCCTCCACACGTCCCCATCACCTCCACCGGCCTCACGAGACTCACAGTGGAGGGCAAAGACGGGATGAAATGATGGTCGGAGCGTGTGTGAGACATGCAGAGACTGAGAGACGTGGCGGTGTTTGTAAATAGAGAATTCAGGGCATGAGGGCGGGTTTGGCCTCACTGGTGCATGTTGTTGTTTAGTCTGTTTTCTTGTTTGGCGTATGAGAAAAAAAAGTGTTATTTTCCTCCTTGTAACAAGGACTTATAAAGACTGATGGTTTTGCCAGTTGAAGGTAAAAAGAAAAAGTTGTGTGTCCTGCAACAAGATGCAGTTTTAGTCTCACACCACAGTGTGAAAGGTGAAGGAGGCTGCATGAAGATTTTCAGTTAATTTTCCTTTTATTTTTAATATCAGGCGTCATTTTGTGAAAACGAAGAATGCTCTCTGTGCCTTGTACCAAGGATTTTAAACTTGAGTTCTATATGAAAATAATGACGTTAATGTGTTTGGCTAAAATGACTCTGCCACCGCGGAAATTTGATTTCAAATCTAAGTTTTTTAGATTTATTTTGTGGCTCACTGTACGTCAATTTGTGCTCTGATTTCCATTTTTTAATTTGTATTTTTTTTCTTTTGCATGACGGTATAATTATCACAGCATGATTGTTTTTGCTGAACTGAATTTGTTATGCCCAGAGACCCCGTGTCTTTATTTTTGTACATTGTTGATGACTGATGAAATATTTATTATCGCCCAGCGTCCCTGGATGAAATTTCAATAAAACTGAAATTATGGATCATATTTACTGTCTTCCCCCTCTTTTTTTAAGCATTCAGCTGGGACTTCAAAACATTACAGACATCATTTATCATGTCAGCTCTGTATTAAACTATTATACTACTATATTATTTATTCAGATTTATTTACTTTTTCTTTTAAATGGGTGAACATTTGCAACTCATGTAGTCCCCCAAATACACAAACTTGGTTTAAATAATTTGAAAGTAAACCTTTATCTCTCTAAATCCACACATTTATTTTAACCATAGCATATTTAAATTTTCGCACATTTTTCATAATTTTTCATCATTTAAATGTTATTTTAAACACACTTTGACACATTTTTGCGTAATACTCTAATACACTACAACAAGGCCTCAGTGGGACAGAGACACAATATGTTGACTTTTGCAGGGTCCATGTTTCGTTTTTTTTTTTTTTTTTTTTTTTGCTTATTTCCTTATTTGAAATAAATGAAAATAAATATATTAACATACTATACAATATTTTAACAAGAAATTGGTCAAATATGTTGATTATTAGTATTTAAAAGAAAAAGTAAAAATGACTCAGATGTCTGGCTTTTTTTCTATTTAAAATATTCTTACCGATATTGAATTTCTCTGTTTATGAATCACTTTAAAGATTGTGTGTGTCTGTCTGTTAAACCAAATATTACATTTAAATATTAATATTTAATAATTTAATATTTTAAATAGGCGAGACATCTAAAATTAATTGAAGAAAGCCCAAAAGCTACATAGGTGGATCTTCCTCATTTAAACTACTTTAAAACAATTTCCAGCCTTATTTTATATCATGTGGTAATTTTTATTTTCCCCTCTGTCCGTCTCATCCTCGCACCCACAGGCCTCATGTTGCACCATCAGCTAATGATGAGTTAAAACACACACACACATGGTCAAACAGCATTTATTTAACATTTCCGAGCAGCTCGCAACAAATGTTAAGAAGCAGAAAACGAGGATGAAATGAGGGAAATGAGGGACTGGGCTGCAGCTTAATGGAGCCCAGTTGAATTGTAGCAGCTAGAAAGTGATCCGCCTCGGGGAGCGCAGAGCAGTTTGTCCGCCGGGTCCCTTGGGCGTTCCTCCGTCTCATCTCTGCAGCGACAGAATGTATGTTTGTGGAGATTACAAGTTAATTGTTCATGGGGGACCGAGAGGAGAAAATCACATCACAGAAAGGCGTCGGGATTACAGGCTACTAAATGCAGAAGATTATACATTCAGACCCCCTCCCTCCTCGGCCTCGGCCGCATGCAAATGAGTGTGTGGATTAAAAAAAAAAATAAAGAAAAGACAGAAAAAGAAAAGGAGAAGAAGCCCTTTTGTAACTTATTTGGAGGGAAGAAAACACAAGTTCTGTGGCGAAGTTGAGAAAGAGTGAAAGAGTTCATTTTACACTTCTTTTTTTTGTCTTTAGGAATGAGTATAGCCTGTCTGTCCCTCGCAGGCTGCCAGATGGGATGTAAATAGCTGGGTAGCTGCAATGGCCTTTTAACCACACAACACTGAGGAGGATGTTGTCAAGGGAAGCTGGCGGTTTGCGAGTTAATAGTCATGAGTTGGGGTAATTACTTAAGGTTTATTATGCTCTGGTTTCAAAGGAAATGGACTCTTCAATGGGCCGAGAAATACTTCTTAATTCTGGCTAATTAGGAGCTGAGCAAAGCAGAGACAACTGCTGCTGCTGCTGCTGCTGCTGCTATCAAGCACTGCTACATTCATGGAGGGCCAAGCCACAAAATAATGCACAAAACAATCATGCACATGCAAATAACATGCACAGAAACAAATGCAAACCTGGGCAGTTGCATATTAAAGAGGCGATTGTAAATCACTGCCTTTTCTGTTTTACTCTGGGAGTGTAAATCTGGTGGATGCACACCACAACAGGAGTATTTATTACTACAGGTTTGCACACTGAAAATTTCTGCTGTAATTCAGCTAAAATCCTACAAGTAAATGAAAAAGTAATTTGCACTCTTGCAAACAATGATTGAATAATGCATTTCCTGTCACTGTGTTTATCATGGCGGGGCTTATCTTCCTAGCAGGATTCACAAAAATCATCCTCATTAGACTCAGACTTTTATTTATACTTTTACCTAATCATGTAAATCCCACTGTGATTCAAATTCCTCTTTTTTATTAAGGGAGGCCTAAGTTGGTGATAATGATAATGATGCAACACAACAAATAAAACAAAGTAAAAAAAAAACAACAAAAACAAAACAAAAACAGAATATATTAAATTGAAGATTAAAATACTGATTAAAAAAAAAGAAAAGAGATGTAGAGAGCTGTGGAAAACAGCTATAAAATGCAGAGATGTTTAATTTCTTCACAGGTAACCTATTTGAGCAACTTTTTTGTCAATTGAACTGAAGAAGCACTTATTTGGCACTTTTCTTTCCATCAGTTCTGGTTTGTAAAGTTTCAGTTTTGTGTAATGCAGTGAGCATCAAAACCTTTCACAGATAGATCAGTTTTGAATGAATAATGAATGAATAATGCAAAAGGACAGACAGGACAACATTCAACACAACAGAGTAACACAATCATCATACACATTGTGCATGAGGTAAATAAACAAAAATATAAACACAACAACAAAACAGAATGGGTATTTCATATATGGCCACAGATACAATTTTTTCTCCCAGGAGGGCAAAGTCATGGTCTTCCCTTCTCTGTCTCTGATTGGTTTACACTCATATTCTTACCTAGCAAGTACTAACCAATCAGAGATGGAGTAGGGCAGGTCCTCACTTTGCCCTCCTGCAATAAACATGTGGTATCTATAGAGCTCTGTGAAATAACCAATGTTCAGTTCTGAAATGTCTTTTTCCAAGACAAAACTGCACATTTTAGAGTGGCCTTGTATCGTCACCAGTCTGAGGCACATCTGTGCAATAATCAGGCTGCTGCATCGCCGGTGGATCGATTATCTCGGCAAAGGAGACGTACTCAGGGGAACAGGTTTCAACACATTTTTTGAACAAAATTTGAGAGAAATAAATGTTTCATGTACACAGAAGAAATCTTAGTTTTTTCACTTCAACTCATAAAAAATGGGAGCACAAAGAAAAGTCTTGCATTTATATTTTTGTTGAGTGTACATGGATTTAGGATTGTATTAGGATGCCGATTAGCTGTTGCAGAATATCAGTTACGCAAAACATTAAAGCATGACAACAGATAAGACACTTACAGAAAAAACAACCATGCTATTAAAACTCAAAAAAGTGTAACCACTCTTTCTCACATACTTACTCTTATTCAGATTCACCTATACCTATACACTAAATTCTTCAGCTCTGAACATACAAAGTGAAATCTTATACGATATTCATGCACACTTTGATACTTCACTATAAAAAACATGTAAGAAGTCACATATGCAAAACATCATAATAATTACAAAGACAAACATAAACTTAAGTAAAATACCTTAAAGTGTTCAGGAGTATCCCCAGGGAAAGCATTTCTTTTAAGATTTAAAACAACATCCTGCATATATAAATAAGAAGGGACTGACACACACACTGTGAATCAAAAACATAAGTTCTCCTGCTGCCTTAAAAAATGTGAATTGACTGAACTTAATTTAAATAATCAGTTCAAAGTTATCCCCTTTGTTCAAATTGAATTTTATACGTTGAATGAACTGGGCCATGAATTTATTCAACTCATCATTTCAAGTCAAAAGACTTCAAGTCAGAACAACTCATGTTTATAAGTTGTGGAGTGGTCTGAAAATAAAAAGTAGAAATTTGAAGTTGAATTAACTTGACATTACTTTTTTTTGTATGTTTATGTCAACTTAATGAAAAAATATGATTTGACTCCACTGAATTCAGTGTAGGGGATTGTAATTTATCCAGACATCCTGTGTGTTTTGTTCTTTGAGGCCGGTCAGTGATGACTGAATGGACTTGTGGCCTTCAGCTCCTCTTTTCATGAGGTTTGACAAACGACTGGTCCTTCACAGAGCACACACCTGTTACTGGGAGCCACTTGAGGTTTATCACTTAAAGCAACACTGCTTTGTTCACCCCCTCACACACACACACACACACACACACACACACACACACACACACACTAACAGGCCCCTTTTCACACTTTAAGACACAGATGCTAACAAGGCAACAAATGCTGTCAGCCTGACTTGGTGGCCCTGTGACCGAGCTGCCTTTTCCAGAAACTTAACCTCAAAAATCTGAAATCTGTAAAGTTGTTTTAATCAATTTGCAAACTTGTTTTAATTAAAGCTCACAGATAAATGACGCATAAAAGAATGTTAGTGTCTGTGCTGCCTTAAAATTTTAAGTTGGTCAAATTTGAAAAGACAATTTGAGGTAATTCTGTAATGATTCAAAGCAAATAAACTTTTCCAGTCAAACAAGCATGATATCAATTCAGTTGTACTTAAGAAAATATGTTCAGTAAGTTGAACATATTAAATTGAACCAAAAGCTCTTCAGTCTCACTGATGAATATTAACACACTGACACTTTTAATTAACTAATTAAATTCAATACAAAACTTCATCATGGTTGTGGTGTTTTCATAATTGTGAATACATGCAACCATGACTTATCTTAAAGTGTGTTAGAGACACACAGCAAGTTTTCATCATCAAAAGGGGGGTGGTGGGACTTAAATCTGAAATATTGCATGGCTGGAAGTCTGCTAATATGCTGATCACGTTTATTTAAAAACTTAATTTAATGAGTTGATTGAACTCTGTACAGAACATTTATCAACTAATTATTTCAAGACAAAAGACTTCAAGTTAAACAAAACTAATTTTTATAAATTCTGACATGTTCTGAGAATAATTTCTCAAATTTTTAAGTCGACTTAACTTGAATAAATAAAACTTGTGTATTCATGTTAAAGTAATGAGAAAAGACTAGTTGACTCCAGTTGGATTTTTCACAGTGCTCTTGGACACGGATGCTAGCAAGGCAACAATGTCAGCTTCCTTTTCCAAAACCTGACCTCAAAAAATCTGAAATCTCCAAACTTGTCGTAATGAAAACACACTGATGAAGCTCGATCAGAGAGTTACAGAGCTGAAAATATAATGCAGCTTTTTAGTCAGATATGTACAAGTGGTTTAAGGCTTTTATAACTCCACAGTTTGTATAAACATCTCGTTTGGCAATCGCAGACTGTTGTTGCATTCAATCTGTAGAGAGTGAGTGTGTGAAGTGAAGTGGTGCGCTGCTGGTTTGTTTACTTGCTCGGTCAGTGAGCTGCCACAGGGCCGCTGCCTGAGGGCAGCAATTGAAAATAAATTTCAGTTGAATAAGGGGCAGCGGCCGCATCAGCCGAGCTGCTGCTAGAACAAAAGCAGTTGAGGGGATAAGTTATTGACCAGGCTGACAGGCTGAACGAGGCTGATTATAACTGCCTGGTCCTGCTCTGTGTGTGTGTGTGTGTGTGTGTGTGTGTGTGTGTGTGTCTTAGTCATAGTCAGTGAAGCAGGTGCAGGGGCCATTCCCTCTCTGTGTCTACCTCTCTGTCTCTCTGTCTCTCTCTGCCCTCGGGGAAGCCTCGGGGCCCTCTGCCCTCCTGTCCTCAGCTGATTCCACAGACTAATGTTTAACCCATACTGCCAAAACAGAAAGCATATTTCCATCATAAGAGCGCTTTGCCATCGCCATTAGCGACTGAGCTCATTTGCATGTTAATTGTGCAGTTAGAGAGGTGGTGTTGACACTTCCCTTTGTCCACGCAGGGTCGCGGGAAGTGAGAGGATGGGTTTGCAGAATGACGTCCATGTGCATTATTGTTTTAGGCTGGTTGTATCATCTGTTACCAAGAGACTTCCAAACACAATGGAAATCACATCACATTAATTTAATAAGTTCTTAGTTGTTCTGTAACATTCAGCTAAAAGCTCATATCCGTAACATATCTAATATAAAAAATATGAAACTTGTTAAGCTCAAGTATTTTTTTCCAGATATAAATGTGTTACTATGTAAAAAAAAAAAAAGAAATGTAGCAGTAAAATAGTACATGCACTCAAGTACTTTACTTATGTATAATTCTTTGTACTATATATATATATATATATATATATATATATATATATATATATATATATATATATTCAACTCAATGCTATGCCAAACTTCTGTTCCAGTATATTTCAAACACATTTATGCACTGAAAACTGTAAACATAACTAGCAATAGTAAAATGTACTTACAGTGGATCAGAGTTGCCCTTACATTATCATATATTATAATATTTGATGCATAAATGTATAGACAGTATTTTACTGCTGTAGCAGTCAAATTGGAGCTACTTAATATACAAGTAACTATTACTTACATATAAACATGTGTGGGGTGAAAAGCATCATTATTTGTATCTGTATCTGTATTTATCTGTATCTGGTCGGCCAATAAAATGATCTGTCTCTAAATCTGTATTCGGTTAGTAGACCAGAAGTGGCAAATCTCTTATATCTAACCTTATATTCATTGGCACTGAAATTCTTGTGGCTTCAAAGAATCAAAACCATTTAATATTGGCATAGAATTAATTATGAAATATACTATACTTTTTATCCCTCTCTATTTTTTGTTTGAGCTATACTAAGTTTTATGAACTGTCTGAAGCACACCATCACCTACCCTTTGACTGGGGGGATACTGAAAAATTAGATATACAAGTACATAAAAACATCCCTCAGTTTAAAGCAAAAATATTAATGCATTAAATCAATGATTGATTGGACTATTTTTTAAACTATGCCCAGGTAATCATGGAACTGATTTTATGAAAAATAATGAACAACTTAAGATAGAATAAATATCTGTTTCCATTGAATTTCTACTGCCTATAAAACGGCTAAAATTACCTCCCCCTTGATCAGCTGCACATTAAACTGATGCTTGAATAATAATCCAGTAATATGCTTAATTCAGTGTTTAGATGGTAACTTAACAACAGACACAAGATAAATTTCCACAAAAAAATTCACAAAAATGCCATAGATTCATTTCTTTCAGTCTCTCAAATGCGAGTATTTGGTGCTTTTGTCATTGTTATATAACTTTAAATTGAATTGTTGAGTTTTTCGCCTGTTGGTTGAAAAAAAAAAAGGTAATTTGAAATCCTCACCTTAGACACTGTTGTTTTATTTTTTAGGGGGAGCTATTCTCTTACATTGTACATACTAAAAGAACAAAAGATGAATCAATAAATAGAATAAAGATGCAGATTTTCATATCTATCATAATGTAATGCATAATGAGCACTTTTAGTTTTGATACTTTAAGCAAAAATTGCTGATTGATAACAAGAATTTTTACTCAACAGAGTAATTTTAAATTATGGTGTTGCAATTTTTAATTGAATAAAATGTCTGAGCTCTTCCTCCAGTAAATCACCACGTGATCCTGATCATTATCAATATTATTAATCATGGGCCTGTAAAATAAAGAAAATATAACACACAGACAACCCTACCGACCAAACGGACATGCTGTGTTTACACAGCATGCAAAATATGCACAAGAAGACAAATACACACACTCCCACTTTCATTTGTTCACACACACACACACACATACACCAGTTTTGGTGTGAATTTTGTATAATAGATACAGATTCAGCCAGACAGAGAGAGAGAGAGAGTGTGTGTGTGTGTGTGTGTGTGTGTGTGTGTGTGTGTGTGTGTGTGTGTGTGTGTGTGTGTGTGTGTCAGCAGTAATATCCTCCTACAGTGACTGACAGATGGCGTTCAGTGTTTGGCCGTAAATGTGCTCTCTGAGTGTTTGTCTGTGTGCCAGTCGCCTGTAGTTTGGAGACTCCCCGTGAGAGTCTAACTGTCCTGACACTGCTCAAAACCAACTGTCCTTGATTGTCAACCATGGATGAACCGCAGCGTATGTGTGTGTGTGTGTGTGTGTGTGTGTGTGTATATATGCATGTGTGGGTGGGTGTGTGTGTGTGCAGTGGCCTTCTGGAGAGAGCGGAGCAGGCCAGGGGAGCAGATGTTAATGGGAGAGATATGTCTATCTAAATCTCTGGCCACCACATGCTTCAAATCTGCCCGGAGGAACGAGTCTCTCAGCAAGATGACATGGGGAAAACAGAGCAGGAGAACTTTTTTCCCTTAAATATAGGAGACGAAGATTTTGTGTGTGTGTATGTGTGTGTGTGTGTGTGTGTGTGTGTGTGTGTGTGTGTGTGTATGTGTGTGTGTGTGCCAGCTTCGGGCCTGGCACAGTGCTGGGTGACAGTCCCCTCTCAGCAGGGAGAGTCGGGCGACAAAGTGAAACATGGTCGTGAGGAGAGCGAGCCACGACTGAAGCCAAGAACAGACAACACAAATAGAGAGATCAGACCACCTCTTTGTGACGGTCCAGTCCAAAATGAAATAAAAACCTGTTTGATAATGTTCCTTCACTGAAAACAAAATGAAAACAAGGGGAGAAAAAAAAAGTTCTGAATTGAAGGGAGTTTGAATGTGGACCAAGTTGTTTTGGCTTTGAAGGCAGCATGACGTCCTTCTGTGGTTGATACAGTAAATGTTTTCAGTGGTCGACGGTCATTAACACAGACAAATTTCACTCTGTCTTTGCCTGCTGTGAAATTATTTTCATGGTTGACACTTTCAAACAACCTGTGATTTTCCACGACACTAAATTTAACCATTTAGCTTTTTTTAATCAGACATTTTAACACAGCTGCTATGTTGAAATCATCATTAATTTAAGTTTGCAGTCAATTATACCAGTGAGAGTTTAAGAATAAATCTGCTTGATTACAAATCAGTTCCTTTTTTTTAGTTTTAGTTTTAATTACATTGTATTCACATAGTTAATTGCTGAGATCTGGGAATATGGCAACAACAGTGTATTGAGGAGCATACAGGTTGTAAACCAACCTGTTATCTATTCAGATACCAACGACTGATCACCGCCCCTCACTGATTCATACAGATGCACACAGCACCCGTCAGTACCAGGCTTTCAAGTCACCCATCTGTGACTGTATGAAACACACCAGGTTTTAGAGGTTGTATAAAAAACAACAAAGTCTACTTCTGGAGGAGGTGGGGTGCATGGATCGCTCAAACAAACACAGGACTTCCGATCAGGAGACTGGGGTTTGTGTCCCATGCGAAACCAAAATGTTATTAAAAGTTTAATGGTAGATAACATTTTAAGGTAGGTAACATTACTTACCAACCCCCAACATGGTCTTGTCCTAAATGACTAAACCTAACCAAACTGCAACCGTGTACAATGTTCACCACCTGTAAAAAAATTAATAAATAAATAAATAAATTATGCTTTAAAGGAGTTGTTTGACAATGAGGGAAATGCATGTATTTCTTGCTGAGACACAGATGAGAAGATGCTTCATCCAGGAGCTTAAACTGAAAACAGAGGAACCAGCTAGTTGATTAATGGGTCTAGAGGGGTGTTTTATAAAGCAAGATGAATAAATCGGCCATTCAGGAAATTTTGTTTCATAAGGAAGTTCTAAATCAATCTAGCCTAAGTTACCATGAAAATTTTATCCTTTACACATCCCACTGTAGTCTTTAGAAGTTAACTTACCCATTTACACAAACTTGGTGAAAAAGCGCTGAATCTTTATTGTCATCTTCATCACTGAATCAGCATTGGGTACAAAACCTTTTTGTTTTTTTGGGATGTACTCAATTACGAAAGTAACATTATTAATTAAAGTTAGGCATTTTTTGTGTTATGAGAATTTTCAAATTTCAGCATAAAAATCCAAATATAGTTCTTCAACTTTTAAATTGACTCCCACCTTCATGTAATCATGTCATGTAATTATGTTTGGACTATGGTGGACTTTTATTATGTATATACAGTATATTTTAGCTTCTCTTTGTTTTGCAGCTGAACACAAAAAAGTGCGATTCAAACAGGCCTTTGGGAGTTGAACAAGCATCTCTGCTGGCAGCAGTATAAAAGCAGACATTACACCCTCTGACTCGAGGTACGTGGCTTGGCATCAGCCCACATTTACACCCTGCAGCCAGTCTAACCTTCTTGTGTATCATGAATGAGTTAGCGGTGTATAGATTACACCTCTTTGCTCTCTCTCACTCTGTCCAGATGTTGCTTCTCTTCCAAACGCCAGCTGATCTAATAAAAGCATCTCTGAAAAGGTCTCCTGCAAAGAAACTCAGTCACCTTTCAGGTTTCTCTGAGGACCTTTTCAATGCATTTCCTCAGGTCTGTCTCTGAGTGTGTGATCTGGCAGTGCTGTTAACCCAGGCGTTAGCCCGCTAGCTAACCCTCTCTGTGAGCTGGCGGTGATGTTAAAGCAGACATTAGCCTCCTCCCTCTGGCCTGGATTCAGCTGGCACGCTCGGACCTCATTGATGGCTCTGCCAGGCGGACTCCATCACAGTTGGTGATTTTGATCAATATCAACGTTAACAACACCCAGACAGCTTGTTGGAGAACAAACAAACATGTAAATAATGCGTCAACACGTTCTGATGTTCTGGACGGGGTGGTTATTGGTGGAGAGGTCAAAGATAGACACAGTTATTTCACCTCAGAGATCAGTGTGTGAGTGTGTGTTGCTAGAACGTGTGTAACATGCATATTTCCATAAGCATTTGAAAAAATAGTGTCACTTCACTTAATCTCACTTCATGTTATCATGTCTCCAAGGCAACGTCACCTTTTTCTAGCCATTAAAAAACACACCAAGAGACATTTAATACTGTATACCTGTAATACCTCTAGAGACCAAACACAAAAACCCAATGTTTACATTTATCTTCTCTTTCATAGTTCTCAGTCTCTTATATATTTTTGGTCAGACATGAAGAGGGTGTCTCCATCTTAGTACAGGCTATTGTGAAAACACTAGCAACAATGATGATCCAGGACTTAACTGTTCCATCCAACAAAGTCTGACATGGTGAGTTTTATAAATATGTCAATAAGTGTGCTACCTATAACCAAACAAAAATTCAACCTCAATATTCAACATATATTTTGCAGCTTTTCCCACACTACTCTGACGTTTTACAGCAGCTAAAACAGAGATGTATTACAGTTTAAAAACTCCGGACACTCCGAGACTTTTGGACATTATGACCCAGACGTCCATGTGTGTTTCCTGATTGGGGCTTTTAAGTTATTTCATTCCTGCTATCCTGACAGACACAGGCAATGAGGCTGGCTGTTGCTCGATGTCTCTGGACGTCTAATTCATAATTCCAGTTTATTAAGGAAAACGACGTTCATCCATTCTGTGGTGAACATGAACAGCTGACCAACAACCAATCTACAGTTTGGTGTTAATTTTGGAATTATTAGGTCAGTTGATGTTAGTATGGATTGAGATTATTCCTAAAATCGTGCCAGCCATATTAATTTTTATCAATTTTATCATTTTAATAGTAATAAGCAAGTTTTCTTGTTGCTGCAAGAACATCAGGGTCAATCAAAGAACGGAAACCTGGAGCTGGAGAGGCATCAGTGCTACTCAAAGTGAAGCAAAAGCAGAATTTAGGTTTACCAAAAGCATCTTGACACAAAGATCACTGAGCAACAATGATCTCACCGTGTTGCTGTGAAGACAGACTGCCCTGGCCGGTCCGCACCAGCTCCGCTTGGCAGGGCTCAGCGGTGTGAACGCAGCACCGGCGTGGAGAGGGAAACACACAGGGAAAGCACAGCTCTAATTATAAACAGGCATTATCATGGGTGTGAAACCAGAAGTGACAGCAGCAGTGGGCAGCCAGGCAGCCAGGCACACACACACACACACACACACACACACACACACACACACACACAAACAACGTCTGTATGGGCCAGAGTCATCATATGGACAAATCAAAACTGCTCTGGCTCAGTAATGTCTGGCAGATGTTAACGCTTTGTACTTAATGACTCCCTCAAGACCTCACCCAATCAGACAGGACACAGTGATAGGCCGGGGGATGTGTGTCTACTGTGTGTGTGCGTGTGTGTGTATATGTGTGTGTGTGTGCTGTAGTAGGCAGTGGTGTGATGGAAATGATGATCTTCAAATTCATTCATGTCATTAAACCTGGTTGAACATCTGTAATATTTGAAAGTTATGTGTCTCAGTTTAATCGGAGGTTTCAGATATTTAAAATGTCTGATGGTGTGTGTGTGGGTGTGTGTGTGTGAGTGAAAGAGAGAGAGAGAGAAAGAGAGAGAGAGAGAGAGAGAGGACCCTTCTGCTACCAGAGAGTAATTTCATGCTTGACTACTGCATATTTCAAAGAATAACTAGATTTTTATTGCACATCACAGCAAAGTTCTGTAAAATAAAATGAACAGAGCAAACAAGGCTGGACATAAACACATTTACAAATCTTACTCTGTGATGATTAAAGTAATGACGAGCTTGGTTGTTTTATAGAAAAAAAAAAAGTAGTTTTCTGTTGTTTTATACAAACTAATCTGAAGTTTCATTACCAGTCGCGACAGCGTCTGTGAATCTGTGTGAGTGTGTCATCATGGTAAAATGTGGTCCTGGAAACTCTTACCATAGCAGGAAGTGTTTCTTCGTCGGCCTGTCTGTATGCGGACAGATTTTGTCGACGTGATAGCATCACGAATGTGCAAGATGCAGTCACGAAACTTCAACGGTGTGTAGTTGAGAAACTGAAGGTGGAGTCTGCAGATGGGTGTGGTTCAAGCATGAGGGCTGGAAGCAGAGGGGTTTAATTCATAACCATGAACAGTTGCTACATACTGTGGAAATCACAGGCTCTATACTCTTATAAATTGCTCTAGCAGGTTAACCAGGACCAGCTCATGAGGTCAATAAGGTCTTAAGATCTTGATGGTGCTAAATTGTTAAGCTTGTCCAAGGTGACGGGTCCTGGAGCAGCCTGGTTTCACTCCCATCTCGTTAGAGCCCTCAGTGACTCATACAGACGTACACCAGGTTTTTGATGTAGTACAAAGAGCAGAAAAGTCCACATTCACACATATCACGTGATTTTTTGTCATATGACTTTTGTCTTGAAAGTTGCTTCAGTGACGTCCTGTGACGTACGTAACATACTTACTTATTACCAACCCTAAAGAAGGTCTTATCCTAACCTACCAGAGTAGTTTTTGTGCCTGAACCTACCCAAACTGCAACCATTTCACAACATTAGCCACATGTTAAAAAGGCTTTCTGGGTGCGTCAGATACAGCCTCTAAAGGGTTTGCTTCAGCATGACCAATTGTTTATTGAGTTAGTATGAGAACGTGTTGCTTGCAGACACGCTGCAGCAGGAATGGCCACAGAAACAGTTTTCAATACTTTGCCAGGTGATGTAATAATGTAGTAATGATTACTGTCTACTCATGGGTCAGAACGTCAACAATTTAACAACATCTTGGCTGGGGTGTTCAAATTGCAAGATGGTCTTTATTTGCTATTATTTTGTAGTATTTTATTTTGTTTGCTTCATTTTGGATTGTTGCTTTATGGTGGATATGATCCCGTCTGCTAAGGAAGAGGGTTTTCCTTTACCTTTTCCCATGCAAATAATGATAATGGGGCTAATGATAGCAATTACTATTTTTACTAATATGTTGGAGCCTAGGGTTGACTGAATCTTGGAGCTCCTGACTGTAATTTTATTTGTTTATTTTCTTTTTACTGAGTCAAAAGTGTCTTTTTCTGTTTAAAAGGTTAATGGAATAAATAAAGAGAAATGTGGCAATGAAATTCAAGAAAGACCTGTTTCTTACCCTTTGCTTGTGTATTTGCTTGTGTGGTGTTCTGTCAATAGATCCGGAAAACCCACTCCCGAAACTTGCTTATAAATCTTTCCATCTCATCTGTGATGTCCTTTCTGTGAGCCTGTCTTCTTCTGGTGAAGCTCCTAAGGATAAGTGTAGCCAAAGCAGGCAGATGATGTTGCTCGACTGCTTTCAGGTGGTTCACTTGGATGGCCACTTAGCAGGTGAGTGAAGGAACATATGCTAATACTGTCTCTAGTTATTGATCCACATTGAAAGTGAGTGTTTTAAGCTAGATCAATCAGCATATAACAATCTTTGTTCCTAAACTGCAGCAGTGTAAGGTATACAGTCTGAGATTATGGATGCAATTCCTTTGTGTACACTTTTTAGACTGGGAGAAAACACAGATAGTGCTACTCTGTAAAAAAAAAAAAAAGAAGTGAAAGTAGCTTTGTGCAGCAATCTTTCTCTCTAGTACATAATGTCATAAAAGCAGCAGTGCTCTGATTTGCTATATTGAAAATGTCAGCAGCAGCAGATGCTGTGCTAATAGCCACTGGATGCTGCACTGGAATCTAGCAGCTGGTAACCATGACACTAACTACCACCAGGGAGAACGGCCAAGCTATCCACAACCCTGTTGCAGTCGAGTAGCAGTATACAACACTTCATCACAGCTTGTCGGGGCAAAGCAATACATAAGTCTCAGTTTATACTTGCTGAGCAAAATGGCTTAATGGGTAGTTTTTGTGGGGAAAGAAGGGTTTGTTACTGGTTATTATTAAAAACATTTTTCTGCCTTGTCAGAACTTGCACCTACAATACCCATAATGCAACCTGACCACCTACAGTTTGGCCAGAGATTCAGGTGGGTTATGCTGGTAGCTGCTAATGTAGTCATCTTGTAATCTTCAACTTATCAGACTGTCCACACAAAAAGGCTTTAGTGAAAATTTTCACACATACAGAGGTACTAACTAAGACCTGTAAACAGACTTTAATCTGTAAAATTGATGGAGCTCAACTTTAAAGGGGTAGTTTAGATTAATGTACTGATGTGGACAATGTATTTTATCTGCTAAAAAAGGTCCACCTAATAAAATTAATATCAGTTTAAGTGTACGCTATATTTAGAATGTTTTCACCCTTTTTACTTCACCATGTTGACAGTCTTTTGACAAGAGACCACTGTTATACAAGCCAAATACTGTTATCTTCAAATCAACCAAACTCCATGAGAGAAATCAGTAATTTTACCTCACAGAACACAGGAGTTGCTGGTCTACTGTTCCCTCAGTCAATTAACTTGTTTGTGTTATCATATGACTTTGGTGTTTTAAAAGAATAGGTCAGATTCACTGAAGTCACACAATAACTTGAGGAAAACAAACCAACTAAGGCAGCTATAGACCTGCACGTCCTGTGTTCTGTGAGGGAAAATTTCTGATTTCACCCATGGACTTTGGTAGGTCTGGAGAGAGCTTGTATAAAGGCGTTTTCCAGCTGGAAAAGGCTGTGTGCAGGCAAAGTGGAGAGGTGAAAATATTCAAAATATAGTGTATATTTAAACTGACAGATATTTTTTAGGTAGGCCTTTTTTAAGTGGCTAAAATACCTTTTGTTGCTGACCCTGTCCACAGCAGTACTTAGCAGTGTTCAGCTACTTTGCTGGTATTCCTCTCCACTTCTCCAAACTGCGGGCGAGCCAACAGGCATCTACTGTAGGTAATACACTGACTATTTACAAGTACCTCATACAACCCAACATTTAATAATTCAGATTAACCCTTTAACTTTGGCTAGATCTATATCAGAACCTGAATGTGAAAAAAACACGCATTGAAACTGTTGTAACAGCTTCAACAACAAAAAAAAAGGTAAGACTGCCAGGAGAGGAAAAGTTGCCCTCAGTAAATACACCAACACATGAGCACTGTCGCTTTCTGATGCCCCACTAAGAGCTGTCACACACACCCCCACCCCACCCTCCACCTTTCTCCGTCTGTCCGTCAAACAGGAAGAGCGCCTTTCCCCCCCTCCATCTGTTATCATCTCCCCTTCTCCATGAGTGCTGGGGGGTCGGTGGGGGCCGTCCACGGGCTGGTCATCCCGTTAGAGGCCTATTAACAGTCCCCGGGCTCTCTGCTGGGGCCTACTGGAGAGAAATCCATATCAATACCTGTCTGTTATGCCTCCCGCCGCTCGACACAGCCAGGCTGCCTGCCTGGCACAGACAGCGCTGCATGGGCCTCCTGTCGAGACACAGAGAGGATGGGGTTTCAATGCGAGCGTGGCACTTGAGTGCGGACCTCCTGTCAGTCCTCCTGTTGCACTGATGGACCTAAGTAGACAATGCAGTTTGAAAAGGCACACTTCCAAGTCCTGTTGGTGTCTTTAATACCATCAGTTGTCTCTTTGGATCACATCTGGCCTGCAGACTTTACAGCATGCCGCTTCCTCCAACAAGCTGACAAAAGGGGGGCAAAAAAAGTGGAGAGAGAGTGGGTGAGGGCAACAGACCTACATGGAAACAAACTGTGATGCTGATGAGTTTGTAAAATATGCAGCAATTCACAATACAGTATGTTTCCTGGAGAAGGCATATTGTGGAAAACAATTAATCACAGACTCAATTCTGGTTAACTGATCCACAAAATAGATAATTCTATCATTTTGACCACTTGACTTTGACCATTGTCTATCTCTCTCAGTCTATTCATACTTTTATTTATTTAGTTTTACTGAAAAAAATCAGTCAGACAGCAGCTAACTTTAAATATTTTAATCTTTTAACCTTGTTGGTGCCTGCTACCATCCTCATATGCAGTGATAACAGGTGCAAGAGATACAACAGATGCCTGAAATATTTAAATACACTTTTCACTCCTCATGGAGTTTTTATTTTATTGTGCAAATCAACAACATTGCCAATATTGTATTTAAAACAATGATGCGTTGAGTTTCAGACTTCATTGATGACCTTACCTCAAGGTCCATTTAGTTGCTGTTCTGGAGCTTTTGATCATATCGTGTAATCCTACTCATTGCATGTTTAAATTTAAATTTCCATTTTTTCTGAGCACCATATCACTACCACTGCATCTGAAATCACACACTATGCTGTACATACTGTTAAACATAGATGTACAGCTCAGCATGTGTCATTTCACTTGTATCATTTCAGCCTTGACATTATGCCAGAGCTGCCTCGGTCTTTATCTGTTTTTGTCTGCTATGTTGTTGCTGCCATCACTACTGCGCTGCATTTTAGGATATTTATGCAAGTTTTTATGAATAACTACTAAATAACTACTAAATAGCATGTTAGCATGGGATTTCAGATGCAGCCTCTCTCTATCCCATGTTGCCATAAAGTTGAGTTTTAGAGTTTTAGAGATTTGAACATTTACATCTCCACAGTGACTGGGTAAACTCCATCTACTGATGAAGATAATGTTATATGATTGAAAGCTCCAGAACAGCAACTAAATGAACCTTGAGGTGAGATTGTTTTGTCTAGTTAGAGTGCCCACTTCAGCAAAGTAAACTGCTACACTCTTATTTACATCTTTATTTTTATTATCATTATTAGTTACTGGCAATTAATACACATAGTACTCACAACAATATGAAGTTATAACAATATATAAAATAGAAGACATATAAAGAAAAATAATTAAATTGAAAAATCCTTTCTTTATAAAAATAGATGCAATACCAACAACATTTTAAACTGAAATATACTTATGACAGATAGAGCATGAGCTATTTAGTTTTATATAGTCCCACACTTCACTAGAACAAATCTTTTCCCATTTCATATCATGATGTTCTACTTTGCAATGGTTTGTAGCAATTATTTTTTCCAAAAGAAATTGTTTTTGCACTGTATTGTTTTAGGAAACGTAACTTATCTTCATTATTATTAGTGTAATAATAAAAAAAAATGATTACTTTTCAGTGACACTTTGGTTCTGTTGAGTGCTTCAACCTGACTTGTAACTCTCATACAAATTTCCACAACAGAAAATTAACATTTAAAAACTTATACCTTGTTTACACCTGCAATTTTCAGCACAAGCAAGCACACTTCTAGTTTTTATAGATGGTGGCTGATAGTATGAAAAAGAAAACAACAATGTGAAAAAGGTGCAAATGAAAGCTTTCTCTTGGAGAAACAGTAGCCTTGGTTCTATTGTGCCATAAGAATATGAAATAAACAAGAAAATAATCCTGAAAAACCTGTTAACACTTTCCAACCATGCAATTACATTACATCTTTTAAAATTAAATTTAAAATTTCTTCAATAAGTCATAATAGTACCTTTGATATGACATAAAGATCACTACCAATCACGTCTCCAAATCTTGCCACCCAGACCAATCAGAGCCTTTCTCCCATCTAATCCGTCATATCAGTTGGACGTTTAAAACAAACATGTCATGTGTGTCCATCTGTCTTGATGTTAGCAGAGAATAGAGGTCTGTTTCCTCATTAGCAGCTTATTAACAGCCCCGGCCCAGCAGAGAGCACTCTCCCTGGAGGACAGGGGCCCGGAGGGAGGGCATTCGAATGGCACAGAGTGCTTTGTTTCTGGGTCTGGCCTCCCAGTCCGGCCCCCTGTCCGGGCCTGCCCAGGGGACGCTGTGTTATGCATGGAGAGGATAAGGAGAGGGATGGAGAGAGGAGGAAAAGGAAGGATGGAGCAGGGAGGAGATGGAGGGTTGACTGGAGGTCATCCATCAAACCTGCTGTCAATTTTCCCACCTCCTGCAGAGACATAGAGATGGAGAAAGATGGATTAAATGCTGCTGCTATAAAAACAAACCTAAACAAGTCAAGCAGATTTTTTTTTTTTTTCAGCATAAATATTGTTAGTGTTTGTTTTGACTTGTGTACTTATTTAGTCAGAATTGTAATTACCAAAATGAATTAAACAAAAAAATTAATATAGAAATTTTATACTGCTCGGTGTCACTCTGACATTAAAACAATAACAAAAGACAAATTACATCACAAAGAAGTGTGGGTTCATGGAAGTTAATCTCATCATTGTTAAACAATCACCAATTAGGATGAAAATCTTTTGTGCCAGAAATCACAGTCATGGACTTTTACTTCTACGTTATGTTCAGTCATGTTAACCAACTTCCTTCCTCACTCTCTGACGTGTCCAACATATCCTGTGTTTTCCTGGAACTTCCAGCTAGTAGGAAATGTACCGTAACCTTGAATAAGTTACAGATTTCTCTGGGTTGGGCCATTGTTAGAAATATTTGGGATAATGTAAGTACATATCAAAAGGATATATAATAAAAGTTTAGGGCTTTTAGACATTTATTGCAGAAATATTATTTATTATAGCCTTAAGTTCTATTTGATAGTGCTGTTGACATTACTGTTGTCCACGGGCTCAGCATTGTAATTGTAACCACACCATGTAACGCTTGTCAGATAAGGGGAAAAACCTTCAGGTGTTAACATTTGATGGCTACAGGACTATGACAAAAGTGAAGACAACTCCCATGAGCCCACGCTACTTCATGACATCATCAAATGCTTTTGTTACTGTTTTAATGTGAGGGGCAGAATTTACATATTTAAAACGTGTCTCCTAGCAACACCAGCCCTGAAATGTTGATTTTGTGAAAAATGAAAAAATGAAAAATGACAATGAAAATCATACACAATAGCTGCAATCTCATTCTACTCATATATCCTAAACAAAAGTGCAGGAGAATTTCAGTTCAGTTTGCCTTTCAGGATGTAATACATGTGTTCTCATGTCATTTTCCCTCTTGGACCACCCTAATAGCTGTGACGCCACTTTTAAGAGAGACTGAAGTCCTTTTCTTAGCTGGTATTTGTCCCTAGATTTGAATAACACATCTGTTCAGTGTGTGTTTGTGCCAACACAGACATGTGTTGACCTCTGACTAAAGCTGGACCCTGCAGGTCTCATGGTATTTGTTGGGTTTGTACTGGTGATCAGGAAAACAGGGTTCAGGTCTCTGTTGATCACACATGTGCAGTGCCCATCTGTCCAGCATGCAATATGTACTGTACATGTAACACTGATGAATACATACAGTACCACAATAGACACAGAAAAAAAACACACTCTGTATGTTCGCACACACATATGGCCGGCTTCCCAAGATGCACACATTTTAACAAGAAAAGCACCATATTCTACTAGTTAACTGCCTAATTATACAGTCGTCCTCGTATTTACAGTACTGTAGAAGTGAAAGGCAGATGACACAAGCTGGCAGTCCCTCACAATGCTTTACCGGGCTCTGTAAGGCAGCTGGTTAGCAGAGGGCCTGAGTAGGAGGAGGGAGCTGGCAACAGCTGTTGGAATGAATGTGAGTAGTTAAACACAAGTCCTCCAGAGGCTCGATGTTCCCAGTGATCACCTGAAGCTTTCTATTCCTGTGCCATGGAGACAATAAGATGAAAATGAGAAACAGAGTAAAAGATGGCACAAAATAGTTTCATCACATGAAGTCCAAATCAAACAGAAAATACACTGTCACTGCCCTTTAGAACTACACATTTCAAATTCTCCTGTTTAAAAAATAAATCAGTTTGGAAATAATTATTTTCACTATCAATTAATATGACTGTAGATTGTAGATTGTAAAAAATGCTCATCAAAGTTTCCCCAAGCCCAAAGTGATGTCTTCAAATTTCTTCTTTTGTTCAATAAATAAAACTCAGAGACTCTTCACTTACTATTGTAAATGACAGAGAAAAGTAAGCGTTTACTTTTAAATAGATAATTCTGGTTATTTGAGGTGGGGTCGTATGAGGTACTTATTGATAATCAGTGTTGGTGGTCGGCACACCCACAGTTTGGAGAAGCAGACAGAAGTCAGCATGGAGGCCAAGCGGCGTTTTGCTGTGGATGGGCAGCAACAAAATGTATTTTAGCCGCTTAAAAAGTGTTAATCTACATAACACAGTATCACTTTATGGGTACACTATATCTTGAATATTTTCAATGCTTTACTTCCTCGTCACACAGACTTTTCTGATGGGAAATCACTGTAAAAAAAATTAATTTCAGTAATTTCACCTTGCAGAACACAGGAATTGAACAGCAGTCTCACTGACGCATCCATCCACCTCGACGGACTTTGTTGCTCTATAACAACATCACTTGACTGTCTCCTTTGCTTGCATCATGAGTACAGTCACTAGAGGGCGCTCTCACTTGAACGTGAACATACTGAGTGTATGTCGTTCTTCTTGGGAGAACAGTCTCTTTTACACTATACTGTGTATGCTGAGTAAATAATGTTGTTTGCGTTAATTCCAACTTTACTTTTTGTTCCTGCTGTCTGCTGGTCCTGCTACTATTCCACTGTCCTCCTCCCCCACTCTTCTGCAGGCTACCCTTCCCTTCCCAGCCTGCCTTGCGAGCCCGGAGGCGCCAGCCGCACCCTGTCCCGTGCAGTCTCCTGCCGTCCCGCTGAAGACCGTGAAATCGGCATGATTAATAATTATAATTATTGGCAAACGTGCCAGCTGCTCTGTGGCAATGGGCACCTCTGATTTATGGTTCTGTAAACGCAAACAGTCATTGTCCATATTCAGAGAAGAAAGGAGAGAAGGCAGGAGGGGAGACGCAGGCAGACGGGGAGTTTTGGACGCCTGCCCTCGAAATATGATTTTATCTTCGGAAGTCAGCAGCCCTGTCCTGCAGGCATTGTCCTCCGTCCCTCCCTCCTTGCTTCCAACTATTCGTCTCTTGTTCGGCCCATGCTCCTCACCTAGTCTGTGCTCCATGGAGCATTGCTTTTTGATCTCAGTGGGCTTCAAAGGAGTCTGGGGCCACAGGGTTTCGAGCATTGTGCATGCAGACTGCTGGCTTTATGAACAGCCTATCGTTAGCATTGTATTATCACAGCCTTAGCTCTCAGTGTTGAGGTGTATGTCCACAAAAAGCTGGGTGCAGGGGTTAAGGACAATTAATGATTTAGTAAAACTTGCTGTCTGTTATAGATAATTCATTAATTATCTGGCCATAATTAGATGTTTCTGATCCTTTAATAAACTGGAAGACAACCAAAAGTCTGTCACAACTCTGACGTGGAGTTTGCACTTTTTATTTGTGTTACCTGCCTGTGTGTGTGTGTATTTATGTGTGTGTGCTTCTGACTGATGGAGCTGCACAGTCTGTTCATCAGGCTCTGGGGGTCTGCTGATGTGTCTATCATTGACAGAACGAGACTATGGATTACCTCGCTCATTAATCACCATCAACGTGGCAGCTCGCACACACACACTCGCTCGCACAGACTTGTGTATCGCATACATGCAAGCTCACACAAGTACGCCCTCATGCAAACACACACATTAATCTCTCCACACACAGATAGAGCAGTTGTGACAGCTACTGGCCACCAACCTGTCCACAGCCTAATCTCATTAGGGTCCTTCTGGCATCTGGGCCTGTTCTGCTGAGGGATGCTCTATGATGGAGTGAAGAAGACAAGGCGTTCAAGCGTATAATAGATGTCTAAATCATCTGGACTCAGCCAGCGGGTCCTCTCACTCTTTCATCTAATGCTCCAGAAGTATGCAGAGGAAACACATGAGATAAAGAGAGATGAAATGAAAATAGCACCTGAAGTTTGTGTAATTCTGTAAAGTTTAAATTTCAGGGGGTTAAACAAGGCAGCAACAGTAATAAACTCCATGTAAGTGTGGTTGGCGGTGGCACACTCATCACACCTGTCTGCCACTCTCCAGTCTGCTGCAGGCCTGGCCTGTCCTGTCTGGTCCTGGAGAGCAGTGTTGTACCTGTCAGTGTTGTGCAGATGGGCTCCAGCTCCCCCAGGTACCTGGGCTAAATACCCGTCATTAATCACCACATAAAGCCTCCCCAGCGGGAGATGCCCCAGGTTAGACCACATCAAGAAATAAATTGGCTGAAAAATGGCTCTGGACGAAAGCTCCGTCCCTGGAGAGGACAGGAGAGGAGAGGAGAAGAGAGCAGAGGAAAAATCTGAAAGCCACCTTCTCGAGCCCACTAAGTGATCTGTCAGTGAGTTAAGCGACATCATCATTCACTTGGCCCCGATCGTGTTCCCGCGGTGCTGACAATCTCGGCTGTTTGCTTTCAGATTTGTACACATTCATCTTCTTTATTTGCCAAAGTGGCTATGCTTAGACGGAGGGCTGAGCTTTAACACTTCGAGTGTGGCGGCCCTCAGGTCCATCAGGCTGTGAATAAACACTCCTGAAAGATAGGACAATAACATGAAAGCACTGAGAAAGGAGACACAAATAGAGAAAAGATGCAGATGGCACAGGAAGTTTCTATCATTTTAACCTCCATATGCAACGGTCAGTATTGCATTATTATTCTTACTCAACTTTCTTAGTTTTGGGCATCTTTTGACAACACAAAAGTGTTTTTGTTGTAACTTCAGATAGCAGCACCTCTAAAGTAATCCATATTAATCTTCCTCTGACCCACCTTGAGGTCATGACCCAATCTTAGGACAATATTGCTTTGGGGCTCACACTGATTTAGGGGCCAATAACATCAAAAAAGCTAAATTGGGACAATGCCCTCTGTGATACTGGGTCCTATCAGTAGAGGAGAGACCTGTCTTCTTTTAGCAGTTAATCAATCAATCAGTCAATCAATCAAAATGTATCCACACATGTTTCAGCCATTATGGGGCAATAAAATAAGCAAAAAGATGACACTCGAGTGTGTTAAGAAACAACGATGTTAAAAGAAATCAGAAAGATAATGTAGATAAAAACATGTATAAGGTCAAGGACGTGTTGTAGTGCAGTGGCCCAGACGTGTCCACCTCAGAGTAACGTGTCTGTCCAGTCTTATGATTAATGACCACAGGGATTCCCCCGGTCAGCCACTGAACCTCTGCTCTATTGACACTGGTCCACCTCTCACTGGTGATGTCCTGCAGCACCTCAGGGCCTCACAGAGACTTCAGTGGTAGTCTGCTCTGAACGAATCTACTCAGACATTTTATACATTAAATATATAATGAAAGAGCCAATTAGAGTTCAGTGTTTTCATGGTTAATTTATCAGTGTAAAGTTTAACTGATGCTACCTGTTTTGTTATGTATGTACCTGTTCCTTTTCGTTGTGATGACACTTTATGTCACTTTATAACTGCTAATTCCACTTTCTGCTGATTTAAATCACATGCCAGGGGCAGAAGCTCATTAAGTATATTTAATTAAGTACTGTATTAAAATACAGTTTTTAGGTAGCTTTGCTTTGCTTGAGCACTCTACTACATTTCAGCAGGAAATATTGTACATTTTATTTTACTACAGTTATCTCATGGTTATAGTAAATAGTTATTTTGCATATTTTGCAAATTATGTTCCGTACAAGACATCTCAACTTCTGAAATTAAAAAAAAAAAAACTCTCCCCCACATATTGAGTATTTTGTGGAGATTTTGAACACTAAAATCTAATGATCCCTTTCAGCGCCTGGCAGAGATAATAATAATGTTGTAAAACACAGATGTAATAATATAAAGGAGGGAGGGAGGAGGAAGTTCTAATTGTTGTTCAATGCTGCACACCAGTGTTTCCCACACTTTTTTAGTCCTTCAACATCCAGCTACATAACCCAAAACCAAAAAGTTGAGCAAATACAAAAGTTCAAGGATTTCAAGGCAACTTACTTCAAGAGACTTCGAGTTATGAGCCCACTTGAAGAAAGTTTTAAAAATACTAAAAATATTTTGTTGAGATAATTTGTAATAATTTGTTGAGATAAACTTGAATCTTAAAAAGAAAATTTTTGTTTTAAATTTCAATTTTAAAAATGAGTGTTAATCTTAATTGTTTCTAATATATTTTCTGAGTGTTGTGGATGAGTGGCATGTGCAAATAAACTGATCAATAATATAAATGGAATAGCAAAACTCTATGCACAACAAAAAATTAACAAACGTTACTAAAAGCACTACTCAGTTGCTGGGGTAGTATAATTAAACTCACAGTTCGCAGAAGCTTTCACAAACTGAAATCTGACCATATGTCAGTGCTGACTTTGAGCTGAAACATGGCCTTTACCTCGACATCTCTGCACTTCTAGTCTTTAACAGAACGCACACTTAAAAGGCATAGCAGAGGACCACAGGCCATTATTTATTTTAAAAAGAGGGGCATGGTGAGCAGCCAGGTTATGCTCCTCTATTCTTCTTATTCTTCCTTCAGCAGAGCGGTCGGTGTCAGTAGGAGATGGCGGGACAATGGAGGTGATCTCTCTGATCTCTGTGCTTCTATTGTGGCTCGTCATATTATTAATGTTCATCTCTGAGAAAAGCCATGGCCTCTGCCTCAGTGCTTCTGCATCGCTCTGTCATTTTCTCTCTGCTGGACTTTCTCTCCTCTCTCTACTTTATCTCCACACAGCGCTGACGTCTCTGTGCTATATTCTCGCAGTCAAACACAGTTACGCACACACACAAAAAAACAAAACAAAAAAACAGTTATTGTTTCAAAATCATCATCAGTATCAATTCTTGGAAATATGTCCCAGACAGAAAACAGTTACAGAAACAGAAACACTTATTGTAATCTTTCCATTTTGGTGGATTCATTTATCTCCTCACTCTCATCTGACTTTATTCCTGCTCATTTTAAGATGGCAGCAGTGCAGCCTCTCAGCTATTCTCAAAACTGTCATTCCTTGCAAACGCCCTAGTCAAAGTCATTGCAGAGCAGAAAACTTTTATGAATGGCAGTGATCTCTTTAAAAAAAAATGTCAGTGTGGTTTAGGGCAGTGCGTAGCACAGAAACTCCTGCTGGATCTGTTTGCAGCTTTTGACCTTGTTGATCATGGTATTTTAATCTTAAAAATTGGGTGGGCATCTAAGGTTTGGCTTCAGATCAGTTTATCTCCTCACATCTTGGACCTCTCTCATCATCCCTAGCTTCTGCAGATCTTTGATAACCACCCCAATTTAAACCAGCATATCAGTTCTGTTGTTTAATCAAGATTTTTTTTTTCAGCTCAGAAAAATCTCTGCCTCACACAACAAAACCTCAGTAAACTTTGAGACTCCCCTACGAGCCTTAGTGCAACCTGAGATCATTTGGTAGGTCATTACCTTACCATACCTCGATCAAACCTTAAAAGTAAAGGCCTTTGCCATTAGGGCCCCTCGGTTGTAGAATGACCTGTCGGAGAGGATCAGGGAAGCTACCACTTTGTCCTCTTTCAGATAACTTTTAAAAACACTATTTTACTGTTTGTTTTATTGATATTGTTGTGTTTTATTATCTTTCATTATATCTTATTAACTGCTCCCTTTGCCCTTTTCATGATTGTATGTAAAGTGCTGTATAACTTGTTGTGAAAAACACTATATAAATAAAGGTATTATTATTATTTTCCAAACTGCATTCATCAGTTGTAATAATCAGACAATATGTCAGATATAGGATCTTTGTGACACTGATAGCTACAAAATGTAATGCTGCAGAAAGGTAAAATGCCTTCCCAACATGACTCCCCACATTCCCACTCAATCCCAAGGTCTTTGTACTCCTACAATTGTGCAAAAAACGGGAACACTTTGAAGGTATGTTGCCCACTCTCCTTTCAAAACACACAAACGAGAGAAGCCCCGGTAGCTGTCGGTCATTTATCAGCAGTGCCGTGGGCTGCCCATGCCTTGCTGTGCCGTGCTTGGGGTCAGGCTTGCTTCACTGTGGACTCAGAGTAATTATTAACCTACTGGGATTGTCCCGCAGTCCTCCGGTCATCTGGGACTGCTGGGTGTCAATCGGCAAAGGTCATGACAAGGCAACACAGTGATGAAGAAGTAGCCAGAGAGTGAAAATAGACAGAGAGAGAGAGACTGACTGATGAATTAAAATCAAACTGGAAAATTAGACCACTTTGATAACAAGAGGCGTAGATCATGGATTATTCACTCTGTTTCTCTGTGCAAACATTTTAAGGATAATTGTGTTTTGACTTTTTACCTTACTGTCAAAACAGTAAAACCAACAAAAAATAGTCAACAATAAACTTCACATGGGATTCAAATCCAAATCTCCTGGGTGGAATTCCTGCCCATTCATCCACCACGACATGCTCCTCGTGTGGATTTTGTCACTCTTTATGTCACTTGACTTAGACTTTACAGTCCTTTCTGGCTCCTTGTAAAACCACTTTCTCTTTTTGTTTTTTTGTTTTGTTTTTTTTACACATGTTAGATAAAGAAAATGTGATATATGGATGGGGTAGAATCTCTGATGAAGTTGGGCCAAGAAACAAAAGTAATGTGACTAGTTTCTTTTGCTATTGAGTAATTAGTAACACAACATGATTACTTTTTCATTGAGTAATATGGAATGATTATTTATTTTTACATTTTACAGTATTTTTTTTTACATTTTACAGTACTGAACACTGTCCCTTTGTAACATGGGCCTCCATTGTTGTCCAAAAACTATTATTTTTGAGTCAATCCCACATTCTGAGTCGTGCGGCAGTATATATTTCGAACCTGTTTTTAGATTTCTATTTTCAAATTTTAAAGCTAGGGATGTCAGATGGTAGTGAGAGGTGGACTAACACATTGTTGAATTTGGTCTTTTCATGGGATCAGGTTTACTTTACCAAAAGATTTTAAGATTTTCAGTCTTTTGTGCTGTCTTTATACACAAATGAAACACAATCAAAATGACCAAATCAGGCGCATACTGCCTGCTTCCAACTTTTTTACTCAGTTAGACCCCCTGTGTGTGACATAACCTGGGAAATAGTGTTTTTTTAAACATATCATGGGAAGAGCAGGGTGTAGACATTCACTACATAAAACCCACCACCTCAAACTGAGGGTTATTTATACTGCTGCAGTGGCATTGTGGCCCACAGAGTCTTTGTCAGGCGGCGTACAACACATCTTCTAAAGATGTTTGGGTTTTGTGGGGAATAAATTGTGCAGTTCGTCTGCAATCCAGCTCTATATCATATTCGGTTAGCTTGTCGGTGCCACTGAGGTGGTGAATGGGCCGCCAGAGGCCCAGCCACTGGCGGGTGGTCTGACACAGAAAGGTTAAATATGGTTCAGCCACGGACGCTCTCAAAGGGCCTTGCTGTTAAAAAAATAAGTTATGTGGGTTGTATGTCTTCACACAGTCAGGAAATTGACAATACTGGCGCAGTGAGGCACAAGGCTGTCCCAGGGCTGAACTTCATGCTTGACCGTCCAGCTGAAAAAAAGAGTCACAACATCACTTGTTTCCGGTGGATTTATTGACGGCTCATCAAAGCCCTGGCTAGACAAGAGGTATAAAATCAACACAATGACCATGCGTATATAATGGTTATATTCATTCAACTTCTTTGTTCTCAGAACTATGACGACAAACTTGAACTCTTCAGTGACTGAAGGAAAAAAACTGAAGGAAACAAAAATGCAAAACAAATGGTTAAATGGCTCTGCTTACACACTGCTATAGTGATGCATTGTATTATTTAAATGGTTAATTGATCATTTATTTCTGCTTTGTATTACAAGGTCAGTCCACCCAAACTACATAAAAGTATATTTTCACACATGGCATGAACACTTGTTATCACAAATATTTTTTTAAATTCCTTTTTCTTCCTGTAACTACTCTAATTCTACAACCAAACCTGAGTAAAGCTACTGCAAGGAACTTTCATATTTTGTTGATTTTGGAGGCCCATATGGACAAAGATGTTAGTGTTTCCACTGTAGTAACTATAAAATTTGACGTAAAAAATAACATCAAAAAAAAAGAAAAAGAAAAAGAAATCTCCTGCTTCTTTTCAACTGCCTAATGTACAACTCACTGTAATTTCTGTAACTTTGCCTGGGAAAATGACAGCACAGGCTCGTTTCATAAATTACTGTGTCACGACATGGTAAAAACTCCTTGTAGTAACTTCAATGAAAATTTAAAAAGACAACCAAGCCTTGAAGCCTTGTTTGTCCACGCAGGTTTTGGGACCTTTGTCGTCATGGTTGCAATAATAAACACGTGAGCATGGTCATGTGAACAATGTTGGCCATCGGTTTGAAATGAACAGCAGTCTTCTGCTTTAATTAAAGTCTCATGTTTTGTTGATCCATCCATCCCCTCTGACCTCCTCCCTAAAACAGTTTGTCACTCTATAACTTCACCTGACATTCTCTTACCACAACCACTAGAGGGCTCGGTCACTTTTAAATGGGGATACAGACTTGGGGGAAAAAACTACAACCAGCTCCCACTTTGCAACTCTTCAGACAAGATGTCTAAAATCCTGGATAAATCTAACAAGCAGCCCATCCTCACCAGAAAAATGCTGGCGTTGGAAGCTGTGCAGAGTGTTCCGACTAATATGTACATTCACTGTTAGGCGATGCCCCCTTTTGGACGTAGCAAGTATGACAGGAGAAGTATAAGGAATGAGAAAGTCAACATTTGGAAGTCCAAGACTTAGAGTTATTTAAAGTTTTAAGTTTGTTCAAATATAGTTATGGACATGGTTGTGTAACTTCGGTCACATGAGTGATTACATGATATCTATAAGGTTGTTATTTGAACCCAAACCGCAGTCTTTTCCTAATCCAAACCCTGTAGTTATTAAGACTTTGAGCTCATGTAGAAGGAGACTCTCTTCAGCTAGAGGCTGAGCTGAATTTAAGAGGAGCTACTGTTAGACCTCCCAGGTGCAGATCAGCGGAAAGTCGCTCATCTTCTCCTTGAACACTTTGTCAAAATGTTCATTCTGGGCCACTGTGAAGAAATTCTTCCAGTCACCTGCTGCACCTGTTCAGTTACAGAAAAAGTGAGATGTTAATGTAGTGTTCTGTTCTGTACTGGTCTGCTGCTAGTTTCTCTCAAAAAACATTAGAAGTTGCTGTCAGAAATGTGTGTCAGTGTGAAAGCAAACCTTTGCGCATGGTTTCCTTTGTATAGCGGTTGATTTCAACTAAGTCTTTGTAGTTTGCGTTTGGGTTGGTCTTCATGTTTTTGAAGGTGGACATCTTCACGACATGATCAATGGCTTCATCTGTCAAGTCTTTTCCCAGGAAAGCACAAATCTTTACAACTTCCCCTCTGAGATCCTGTCAACCACAGATGTATTTTAATACTTTAATGTGGCATCATTTCTAGCATTGTGCATAAAACATAAGCTGCAAATTCTGCAGCTTGATTATTCTTATCATGTTCCTTGTCAAATGTTCTATTAAACATAGAATAGAAAAAAGATTTCCAACCTTCAACAAGCTCTCATACTGAATAAAATGTATGTTCAGTTGTTCTTGTGCTGCATGATATTCTCTCACATGATCAAACCATGATCCCATGAAAACTGTTGAAGAAAAAATATGTATGTCAGTGTTGAAAATGACTGCAAAACTTATCAGTCTTACAACAATAAAACCAGATTTACTTAACGTATCTTTTATGAGATAGTCACAAGTATTTGCTGTGTCTTACAAATATATGTTTTCATTTGTGCATCACCAGCTACATGTGGAATGTCTTGCATTAATTACAAATTTTTAAGATGTTTCTTACACCAAGATGAATTAATTTGGCTTCATTTTGTACTTTAAATGTACAAAATACACTGTAAATCTGCTTTGTTTAATTCATTGTATTATTACTGTATTCCCAATTGTTCTTACTGTATAAGCTGTATACAGTATGTTACTGTAGATTTTCAGATGCTGGGAAAATACTGCTGTAAATAGTATAGTAGTAGTACAGAGTAATATTAACTAACTGACCATGAAAAACAACCAGAGAGCACCATTTCAAAAGCAAATACTGTCCTGGATTTCAGTGCAAGATTTTACTTTATTGTAAGTTTTAACATCAGCACTCAGGAAATGTTTTGGGACCCAAAGATTGTCTGTTCTGTTGGATCATTGTGTTTTCTGTCGACTTGATGCCTGCTTCATTGTTAATACCTGGTCAGTGGAGAATCTTATTTTTATACAAACAAAAATTATTAGATATTATTATTATAAATTTATTTAAAAATGTAATGGTATAAACAAAAAAACTTGTTTTGTACATTTGATTTTACATATAACTCACCGTCACCATCCAGGAACTGCTGAAAGAAATCCTCAAAGCTGTGAGGTGTTTCCAAGGAGACCCAGCTCTGGGCAAAGTGATAGTAGGACACCAGGATGTCTTTGGGGTTCCTCCACACATACACAACCTAATGGAAAAACATATACTTTTTCAGAAATAAAGATGCTAACTGGAACCATAAATGTTTCTTCGGGTTTTTCCCATAGCAGAACCCTTTTTGGTTCCTTGTAGAACCTTTTATAAAGGTTCCATTTAACCAAAACCTGTCCACCTTCTAAATGTACTATCAAGAACCCATTTAGGGGGTTCCAGTGAGAACCTTTTTATAGCACCTGGCCTTTATCTAGAACCCACCCTTTTGTATTATGGTACAAAGAATCCTTGACAAAATAGTTCTTCATGGACTAGTTTCTGTCACTCTGGCCACAGATGGATGCTTGAATCAATGCTTGAATATTGCAAATTGCTACCTTAACTTGTTTATCTTTCACCCCATGGGGCAACATGTCAGGGGGAAGATGTGAGCGAAATATCCGAGGATCTGGCCTCTCTCTGAAAGGATCATCTACAATTCTCCCCTCCAGCCAAGGAACTCGTTGCCTGTTGGTGGTATCCTCCTCCAATTCAGGATGTGCAGCATCCATGATCTTTATCAGGACCTGCTGCATCCACACTGTGCCTACAGAGTAGAGTAAAATATGTTGCAAACAGAAAAGAGGGGTAAGAACATATGCAGTGACACCCAACTGATCCCATCTACCTGAAAGCCGGCCAAGTGTCATTTTATATGTATATATGTATATATATATACATATATATATATATTTGATGGTTTTAATGTTAAGTGACAATTAGGCTGTGATGTATTTGAAATTTCTTTGAATTTATTGAAAATGACCCTATGAAGGCACATTAAAACATCTGTATAGACTGGTAGAAAAATAAAACTCTTTCAACTAAAACGTTTCTACAATGAAACTGCTCACAACAAGGTCTGTCGATTATCTTGAGTAATGTGGTCATGGTTTTTGAAAAAGAGACACTGGTTTTGAATTTTTCAAATGTAAGGCCAACATCTCCAAAACTCTGCAACTCACGCCAAACAATGCCAGGGAAAAAATAAAACATAAATCATTATTATTATTATTATTTTTATTGTTATTATTATTATTATTATTATTATTATTATAAAACTCGTATTATGCTGCAACAACTCATTTCAATTTAGTGGTCTGATAAACAGAAGTCAGACAGAAACCAGTTGGAGACAAGCTGTAACAACATGCACTTGTTATGCAGAATTTAATCAAGCGGTTCATCCTGCTGTAATGACATGAATATTAGATATAAATGGGGTCTGTATGGTAAATAAATGTATCACTGGAAAATATACAGAAAACTGTCTGGATAATTTGTGATCACTTCTAGTTAACTTCATATAACGTTAATGTATTTACAAAATTTTAGTAACACTTTATTTGGATTGTCTACATACAGCTGCAGCAAGCATGTGTTGAGCTTAGCTAAAATTATTGCAAGCAACTGACCTGACTTGGGGTATGTGAGGAGGAAGACATCAGTCGGACGGATCTCAAAATGCTGGAGAGCGTCAAGGTCCTCAGGTTGCACGTCATTGACCAGAAAGTTCCTTCTTTTGTACCTGTACAGGTAAGGGCTCACCAAGTCCAGAGAATCCATGGATGCTAAAATTAAATAAAGAAATTAAACTGAAGTCGTTAAAGTATTCTTAGTTTTAACACTTCATTTTATCTGCTTTAACAACAGAGTAAAATGTGCTACCTTGCAGCTTGTCAGACAAAATGCTTTGTGTAGGCTGTATCTGCATTTTATAACCTGACTTGTTTTTCAAGTTACAGCCAAAAATGCTCAGCTTACGTCACTGGGATGTAAGTAAACATTGAATTCCTGTAACACCCTCTGAGGGCTATACTATGAAGTAAGCTCAATACAGCCAGGCTTTCTTTGCACTTGCATTTGCAAGTCTAAAACGGCAATAAGAAAAAAGAGATAACTGGTACCTATATATAAAAGGGGCGTTTGTTGCGTCATTTGACTCTTCTTCTTATAATTATGAGCTGTGGAAAATATACAAAATACATTACAGCAAAAAGCAACATTGTTGCTGCAAATAAAGCAGGAGAAGAAGTATGATGTCAGGAAATGAAATGCGGTCTTAATGCTGCTGTTTATTCTAACACAAAAACTGCACATTAAACAATAAAACTCCATACAGCAGATTTAAACATGATGAAGTCTGTCTGACACTGTCCTATGATGACAGAGACGTGGACATCACAGAAGTTTTTGACCAAACCAACGTAAAATGTGTGTAAGTGATTTAAGACTGTCTGTGATAAATGATGATGAATTTTCTAATCAGTGATCTGAGCTGCAATATCACCAAGACAAAACTGATAACAGTAAAAAGTATTCAAAGTGTCTGTAGTTCATCATTATTTTAGTGTGTGGATTATATACGATGTAAAAAGTTAGTGTTAATATGATCTGGAGCAAACGGGAAAAATGACTCTGCATCACCAAACGGAGGTTATCATGACAGATACAGTTGGTGCTGCTGTTACATTACATTATGTTGCATTTTTACATTATATGGATTCGTTCGGTGATATTACGAACATTCAGCGCAACAACACTTCATTTTTAATGTCCTCCATCAGTTTAAAAGCTATATCGCTCATAAACAACCTTGTCAGGACAATAATTAGTTAAAGAATGCCGCTTTTTACAGACGATTTAATCTGAAACTCTGAACATAACCTGCTCCCGAACAGGTTATGAGATTAGCATCAGTTACCATGGTGATCTAGCCAGGTTATGTTAGTTAAACATTCCCTGAATCTAGTAAGTCTGGGACAAACAGTGGTGTGTTCCTATAATTTTTTGGTTTTGTTAGACGGGATCACTCAAAACTGGTTTTGGCTTATGTGGTTACGAAACTGCTCCCAGTTTAACAGAATCCTAACATACGCAAAAACTGCTTTCAACCGGTTTGTCAGGTGTGGCTTGTGTGACTTGTCCACTGATACTTTTTCAACTAATGGCTCAAAAGACTGTTGAATGGGGTGCATTTAGAGCCATTCCTAGACTAACAAAATAGACCAAACTAATCCATGAGAAATCCTTTGAGCTCTGGAGAAATGGTACACAAAACTTACATTATCGGTTAAAAAAATTTAATCAGTTGAATTCTTAATGGTGATGAATTGATTAATGATTAATTGTTAACATCCCTAAAAATAATAGAGGCTGTTTTGATGCACACTGTTTGGAGGCAGTGTATTTTAGCTTTTAATCTTCATGCAGATATTTGTGCAAATAATTCATTCATGTCCCTGCTAATGACAGGCAAGTATTGGAAATATGATTACAGGCACACCCTGAACGGTTCAGTGCTAAGATTCTGCGAACAGGTGTGTACTCAGGTAAATGTGTGTAAAAGTCAAGTGTTTCCCTGATTGAAAAAACAGGAGAAATAATGTTAATAAGTTTGTTTGCCTCTGACATGGCAAGGTAAAAGTTGTCTAATGTGGACAGAGGTGGCAGTGGGAATTTGAAAGAAGGTGTGTTTTTGTGTGTGTGTGTGTGTGTGTGTGTGTGTGTGTGGCGAGGGGTGGGGGTGGGGGGTGTTGGGGCAGTGAACAGGATGGGATGGAGCTTCAAAGGCTGGGGAAGAGGTCCCTGGCCCCCCACTGCAGCCTTGTTCACATGAGAATCAATCTGGTGCCAGCGTTTGATGTGAACCGCAGATAAAAGAAACCAAACAAAGAATGACAGCGGGGAGATATGGAAAGATGGGGCATGAACAGACAGAGAGATTAATGGTTGAGGCAGATAAAAAATGTAGAGGTATGAAGAGCTGCCAGAGCTGAGTGCCACATTCTCAGAAGCCTTATCGATCCCCATAAAAAGCCTCATAAAGTTATGGCAAAGAGTTTTTTTCCTTTTTGCTAATTAATAATGTTAGAGATGTATGAGAGTATGCTTAGAGATTCTAAGGCTAAAAATCTCATTGTAATGCTTAATTCATGAGTGTCTCAGGACCATGATCTTACTGTGTATGTGCAGAAATGATTGTATGAGAAAGTCACCAACTCATGTAAACAAACAGCTCAGCAAAGCGGACACTCCCAGAAAGCACAAAAGGTGTTCTATGTACATCAACATTCTCCTGCTACAGAATAATATTAAAGGGCAATACCTACCTGTTCACTCTGCTGCCATCTGGTAAGGGATACAGAAGTATCCGCTGCCGTGCCACCAGATTTCTGAACAGCTTCTTTCTTGAAGCTGAGAGACTTCTTAGTTCATCCTCTGCACTTCACATTGACTAAAATTGTATTTTTATGACTTATTTGTTAAAGGATTGAAAAAGGGGGAGAACAAGGGACATAGAGGCCCCATGCCTGTGTTTGCCTTAAGCTTCAAAACGACTACATCTGCCCTTGCAATCATGCAGACATGGAAAGATGAGGCATGAGGACGTCAGACATGCATTAGGGAAGAAACTAAAAGGCAGACAAAAAGATCTAACTGACTGACGGAAACATGTAAGTAGGAGGACAAAGTGAAAGACAGACACAGTCTTTCAGTCTGACAGACACGATCCATCAGTCAGTCAGACACTGAAGGGCAAAAAAAGGTTCAAAGACAGCATGGTAGACAACCAGTGCACCGTCTCCTTGCACAGTCGCCCTGTGACGCCAGGAACTGGCATTAGCATCACAAAGCAAACTGCATTATCATCATCACCATCACCATTATCATGAAAAATGAAAATCATATTGGGTTCAGAGCAAAGCTTTCAGCCTGGCAGCTTTCGATAAAGGATTCACCCCCTCTGGAACGTGGAGGTTATCTGTCTGTGTTTTGGTTATCAAGAGTCGTAAAAACACAGAAAACACTCAGAAAATATTCTCATACTAACATTCCACTGCTAACATACTGTGTCAAAGGTAGAAGAACACAACAATAAATCAGAAACGCCCTTTTTAAATCTGAGTCCCACATGATCAGAGCCGAGAACTTCCCCCTTGTTGGTCCATCAGTCGGTCGTCATGCTCCTCATGGAACAGTGTAGGAATGTTGTTTTATTTGTACTAACTTGAACAGAAAAGTCAGAGCTCTGTTATCACGGGACAATGAGAGGCGGAGAGAGCAGCTTTTGGGTCTTTTCTTGTTTTTATTTCAGTCGAAACAGGCTCTGACATTGTTGTTCTTTCTGCTAATTAAGCTGTTAGAGAGAGGGGCTGGTCTGACAGGGCCCTGCTTGGCGGGGAGGCAAAGAGTCAATGGGCTGAAGCTGAACAGGAGACATTTATGGGCTGCCTTAAGCCATTGTTTCCCCCCACCGAGGATCTTTTCAGGCCGGCCGCCTCTGTCTCGGTGACCTGTACAATGAGAAGAATGCCACTCCGAGAACCCCGAGCCGGCCACAAAGAGCAGCCCCGCAGAATGAGGATTTCACGGCACTGGGACGAATCCGGACGCTGCCAAGATTCCACGGATGGTTCTCGCTTATTCTGATCATCACAGTCACTCTGTGTCACTGTGTTTGTGTTTATCTTACAAAGGTCAGGAAGTATATATATATATATATATGTACATATATATATATGCATATTCAATGACAGATAAGTTTAACATGACAAATGAACAACATGCAACAGTTAAAGGTTACGTGTGAAACATTCAGGAGGATCTATTGGCAGAAATGAAATATGATAGTCACATAAATGTTTTCATAAATGTATAATCACCTGAAAATAAAAATCAGTGTTGTCATTACCTTATAATGAGCCAGTTTTATCTACATAGATTGCAGGTCCTCATTCATGTTGCATCACCATGTTTCTACAGTAGCCCAGAATAGACAAACCAAACGCTGACTCTAGACGTGGCCTTTTTCCTACTTTTTGTTTATGTTTGGCAGGTGAGTTATTTGAAATCTGTGATTTCTCTGCTAGATGTCACATTTCATACACACTAGTCCTTTAAAGGGAAAATTACCAAAATCAAATAATGATCAATATATCAGATGTAGAGGTGTCAGCACTGTAAGAAAAAAATGTTTTTAAAGACATTTACCATAAATACACCTTTTTTTCTCTTTTTCCCAATAAGAGAATATAATTGTAAAATACAGGAAAGTCATTTTTTTCAATAAATCTACAATCAAGTACAAAGTCTGTAACTTGAAATTATAAGAACCTTCCATTGTATAACACAATTGTACAGTGTTAATTTACTAGTTAACAGTGTAAAAAAATACATGCAATAAATGTTGAGTTAAATTTTTCCTGTTTGCTATTGTTGTTGCTGTTTTAACCATGTTTGATGTAAATTCTAATATCTCCAAAACTCTACACGTCACACCAGAGCTGTCAAGATGGATAAATAGCACTACAGGTAAGAGGAAAAAATATATAATTTTGATACTGGCGTGAACTGTCACTTTAGCTCAAATCCCAGTTCATAAATGCATTCCATTATGATGAAACCAAGGATATTTTTCTGACAAATGTCCTATTAAAATATTCATCATGGTGCTGCTGCAAGAATTGTGAAAAGTTTATTTTCCATCAAAGTGTTTCAAAGTGTAAATTTCCAATTAATATGCTGAAAAAATCAGATTGGGGCTTTAATCAATAGAATGATGTCTGTAAGTTTGTCCAGCAGCAGTTGTTTGAGCCACCTGTTCCTGCTACAGAAGCTGTCGCCCAACCTTGCAGATTAAACAGGTGAGATTAAGGCAAAGCTCTGGGCAGCTTGCAGAACATCCCCTAACACAGGCTACAAACACCCCTTCTGTGAGAGTGTTGACGTGTGTGTTTGTGTGTGTGTGCATGCTCCGGTCCATTTGATGGTCATCCAAGCATCTCTGTGTGTTTATTTGGTCGGCGAGGCAGATCCTTCCTCTCTTGCCGAGTCACACAGCTCTGTTGCTGGCCTGAAGATGAATTTGTGATCTGCTTAGTTGTTGCACAAAACTTTCCCTTTTTTTTCAAATTGCGGTTTTTCTAGTGACTTAAAACAAACCATTTCTGTGTCAACACCACCTGCTTATGTCTTATCAGTGTGCCAGTTTCTGCTCCTTTAGCAACTGCCATGTGTTGTCATAATGTAACTCCATTTACCACAAAGTGTTGAACGGCACTTTCAGACGAGCCAGCACCTCGCACAACAAAGCGGCCCAATTATAGAGCCATTTATGTGTTTGTCAGGGGCTTCAAATGGGCACTGGTTTCTCGGGGTAGCCATATTGGCGAGGTCAGGCACAGCATCTGAAAAGGCAGCTTTATTACAGAACAACCCATCCCTCTCTTAGATGAACGCCCAAGAAGAAAAAAATGACAAAAAAAGGAAGAAATAAAAAATGACAACTTTGTTCTTTATAACAGTTTGGCTGAGCCTGCCTGTCTGGCTGCTCTGCGGAGCGCAGCAGCATGTGTTTCAGGGATTGTCCTGGAAGCGGGAGTGCAGAAACAGCAGGGAGCAGAAGACAAACAGGCAATTCGTGACTCATTAAACACGGCGACGGTGGCCAGCACAGTGGAGGGGTGTGAGGACCCGCGTTCCAACCGGGCGATAAACCCCCCCTGTACCAGCTGGAGCAGGCATCTGTCAGCCGCACGCCGCACCACGCCACGCCACCGATTATCAGCAACAAGCCATATCTGAGTTGCCGGCCACAGCCATTTTCAAACACCCTACACTTACATAACAGCCCTGATTGGCTCACATGGGACCCGCAGGTCCGCTGACAGGCTTCACATTGGAAAGTTGTTGCGGGCCGAGCCGTGCGGGGAGGCAAAGCAAGTCTCTCTCCATTCTCTCTGCTACACCAGAGGTCAACTCGTGTCATTTTGTCATTTTATTATGAGCAGCAGGTTGGCAGTTTGGTTTGGAAGGCCGTCTGCTAACAGTGGCCCAGAACACCAAAGCAAAGAAATGACAGCAAACCCAGAATAACTACCTGCTCCCAGAGCCAGAGTTGAAATACAGGTAATTTTAACTATAAACTTATGGCACACACATCTGAGACTAGTTTGTAATTGGCCATTATGCTTTTATCTGTCCTTGAAAAAGAAACACATCTACAAACTGCACTGAGTGTGAACTGGGAAACTGGTGATATAAAACAGAGAGTCAACAAGACAACTTTTAAAGTTTCATGTATGAGTGCAAAATTGGGATAAAGTAGATATAATCTATATTTTTAGAATAAAATATGTTAAAAGGGTAACTCACAAACCTCTTTCATACATGCACTGTAACTCTGCACTTACCTGGACATTACCCAGAGGAGCTGTATGTGTGCATCAGTTGCTCCAGACTCAACCCCCTTAGGCTTCTAGTGCAAAATCCAGGTGAGTCTTGTGTGAATCAAGCAAATTAAATTGAGCGAGTGAGCATGTTCATGACATTGCAAAGTGTGTAGCTGCTTCTCAGTCTTTTGTGTTTGCCTGTATCACTTTCGACTCTTTCATTGGTTGCTTTGTTTTCATATAGATTATCTGCCTATATGAGTTTTTTAGCTCATGTTTTAATGCCTTTCTTCGTCATCTACAATGTGAAAACACCAGGTTACAGTCAGATAACATAAACGTGTGTGTCCTGCAAATCCCAGCACACAACAAAGTGATTCTGCCAGACAGACAGACAGACTGGATTAACGCTACCCTTCACGTCTATCACTTTCTCCACTTCCATCACAATTAGGGAATTTTGAGACTTGGTTTGATATGTTGTTAATATTGATATCAAAACAGAAACAGTCATCATTACAGTGGACTCATCCTCCCGAATGCTCTGCAAGTGCAAGTGCCAACCTGTATCAAAACCATATGGAGCATTTCCAAGGTGGGAGAATAAGTCTGATGAGTTACTGGAGACCAAAAACAGGACTTGCATTTAGGGCTTGGTACAAAACTATGATACTTTTATGGTGCCAACTGAATTAGTTTTATCCTATCATGTATAGAAAAAATTCTTTGTCATTGAGAACCAACTTTTGATACCTAAGGAGTAAACCTCATTACTGTCAATTAGCCATTAATCATGCTGCATGCTTTTAGAATATCTAATAATGCTGATCATTCACTCACAGAGAAACAGTTCTCACTCTGCCACTATTTCTCAAAACCACAAATGTCACCCACACAGGCCTAGCCTTCGTCTTCGGCAGACTACTGTTTAGTTTTAATGCTCCTTTTCTTCATGTAATACAATTATCCAGGTTGAGTACAGCAATCAGGGAAAAATTGGCTTCCTCCTTTGAAGTGTGTGATTGTATCATAATGTATAATGTAATTTTCTTTTTGTTAAAATTGAATTTATAAAATTGGTATCAAAAAAGTACCATTTAGGAAGGTATCTATATCTGTACCAGTATTGTAGATTTTTGAACAATACCAAGCCCTACTTACTCCAAATGCATCCTAATGTTAGTTCTTGTCTGTTGATTGAGTAAATAAGCAACTGTTTCAACAACAATTTTGCCATATTAACCCTAAAAGATGATAATATGTGAGTGTTGTTTTCACAGCATATTTCTGCTACCCCCAAGTGGTCAAACAATCAGTTATTGCTGGTTTAATAATTACTAAATTCTTGCTTCTTGGGAGCTGTGATACCATGTTTAAGTATATAATTTGGGCCCGAACTTTCATAATCACACAGCGATGAGACTGAAAACTAGTGTGGAAGGTTGTACACTAGAGACTCCAGTGCCTTTAAAAACAATTTATTCCTCCATCTGTCTCAATGAGAACAAGAAAAAACTGTCAGAAGAGAATATTCTCCCTGAAAAAAATGAGGTGCTAAACCACAAAGACGACATAACTCAATAATAACTTATGACACTGTGGATGCAAGGTAATCAAAATCTTCCATCGCCTGGAAAAGCTCAACATCAGCACAACTTTGCAACGAGGTAAAAGTTTGCTCTCAATAGAATTTAACGAGCTGCTAACTGCCTAATTAAACGCTGAGAGCAGATAAAAGCATGAAATATAGATAAGCTGGAGATGCTGCCTATAGCTCCGCGGTCCGTGCAGAGGAAGACGAGTGATGTCTCCTAACGCCACAGCTAAACCATGCCTCGTCCTCCACCCGGCTGTGAATGTTTAATAAGAAAATGAAGCTAAACATGCTGCCTCACCAGCCATGAATAAGACTGAATCGTCTGCCAATAGAGCAATGTAAAAAAGTGTCGAACTTTCAATGAAAAGCCGGCGTTAATGTGGTACTTCCGAAGCCCATGGCACTTTGTAGGACTGAGGGATTGGGGCTTTAACAGCGCTCATGGTGTGACAGAAGGGGCCTCTCCCTCTCCTCACCAGTGGTAGCCAGGGTTGTAATTCTGACTTTAGCAGCCTTTACGACTCCCTCTCCTCATTTCTCTGGAATATGAAAACATCAGCATATGGCCGCCAACAGCAACGAGGCTAAGGAGTCAATTTCCCCTAAGTAACATTGGGACGGGGGTGACATTCATTTCAGTACTGCCCCCCTGGCTCAAAAAGAGGACAGAGGAGAGACAGGAAGAGAGACTGAGACAGAGCGGGAGGAGACAGATGGTGAGACGCGCAAGGACAGAGAAATTCAGATGGAAAGAAAGAGACAAAGATGGTTTGACTCTCATTTTCTCGTAGCAGCAGGTCTTCATCGCCTCTCTGTCTCAGTGTGTTCAGTGTGCAGTTCACAGAGTTTCATGTGGCTACCAGGAACAGAAAATCTGTCCGTCAGCTGCCAAAGGTTCCAGCTCCACTCCGTTCCTCTGAGCGCTCTTAAAAACCCGCTGTTTCACACCCATGAATTACACTATTTATGGCCCTGGTTAAAATGGGCAGTTTCTGGGCACGCTGCATGTGTGTGCCTCTGTTTCTGTGTGTGTGTGTGTGTGTGTGTGTGTGTGTGTGTGTGTGTGTGTGTGTGTGTGTGTGTGTGTGTGTGTGAGTGTGGGTGTGCCATGTGGCAGATGGGAAGCAATATGGCACACCTCTGCCCAGACAGATGTGGCACAGCACATCACAGCGAGCTGGGAGAGGGATCGCAAACCTCAGGAACATCTGGACCTGTGGCAACCTTCACCCTCAGCCAACAAGCTAACTTTACCTAGCTGCTAAGGACCTGGGAGGAGAGGAGAGGAGAGGAGAGGAGAGGAGAGGAGAGGAGAGGAGAGGAGAGGAGAGGAGAGGAGAGGAAACGCTGGCTCCTAACATGTCATCAGTTCCTGCAATCCCTCACATCGCGTCTTCATCTCCAGTGGCATTTTGACTGACAGATGAAGAATCCCACCTCCCTCAGTGAGGGCTGTCAATCATTTGCTCTGTGGAGTGGAGCGCTGAGGCCTGTCCCAACATGGGCCTGTCATGGCCTGCTGCACAGGAGAACATTCCCACCACTCGGGGGGCAACGCGGCTGGGGCAGACTGGGGCTCATCGTAGTGAGAAGTGGGGCAGGGCGAACCAGGCGGGAGATGATGGTGATGATGAGGACAGGAGACAAGACTGTAAACTGTTTGTTTACATTTTTATATACTGTGAGAAGAAAAAAGTAAATATCCAGACATACTCATCACCTCTGCACTGATTTATTTAAAAAAGTGAAGTGAATGTTTGTACAAATGAAATATTGTAAAAACTATGGATTGGCACAAATTTTTATAAATAGATTCATGGTTACCAGGTGATATATATATATATATATATATATATATATATATATATATATATATATATATATATATATGTATATGCACTAAACTAAGATGGCGAGCACGGTAAACATAATACCTGCTGAACATCTGCATGTTAATATTGTCATATTGCCTTGTTAACATTAGCATTTAGCTGTGAAAGGCTGTGCTTAAGTAGCGCCTCAAAGAGCTGCTAACGTGGCTGTAAAAAAAAGTCTTGTTCTTGAATGTAAAAGATTTCTGAAGGGCAGCTGCATCCTGGATCGTACATGTTAGAATATATAGATGAAACACCCTAACATGCTTTCCTGTAAGAAATCAATCAAAAAACATATTTTTTCCAAAGTTATTGTGGAAAAGATATCAGGTGCAATTTGTTGATAGAGGGCTATAGCATGGCCTTAATCATGATGCATTAAATAATAATTATTATTGACACTGAAGGTTAATGAAGCTAAAAATGTGCAAATGCAAAGTTTGTCAGATCTCCTGGATCTGAAACTAATTCTAAGATTTGAGAAGAAGAATAAGTGGTTTAGTCATTTTGAAAACAAGTTTCCCTCCTGCCAAGACTGTGATGAAACAAAAAAAGTATTTCAGTGCAGTGTGTTTCACAGATAATATTCAACATTAGGTAAACCATAATAACACACTGAAGCTCAATTAAACAATCAGAGAACAATTTCACAGTAGAGCAGACAACAGTTAATTAGCTGACTTTCCAGGGTAAGAATAAAACAGACAATTGTGTTTTGTTTTACTGTAACATGCGGGACACAGAGACGGGACGGCAGCATTAGATGGTCAGACGGTAAAAGCTGTTTTCATGATCTCTTGGGGATGATTAATTAAATTGTTGTGTCTCTCTGTAGGTTACAAGAAAAGTGTGATTTTTCCTGCCATCGTTGTGTTCTCCTTGTTGGACTACACAGTACTGGTCTCACTATAGTCTCCACACAAGTTCAGTACATTAAAAACATTTTTGGGGGAGACCTATTTTTTGAGGGTCAGTTCATGCGGAGAATATTTAGCCTTCTAACTTCATCGCAATGTTTTTCTTAAATCACTCTGTTTAGAAACAATAAAAATTCCAAAGCACAGTGAAGTGGAGTAAGCAAGAAGACGTTCACTTGAAAGACAAGGTGTGGTGCATGATGTGTGTTAAGTGCACCCCACTTTTTACACACAAATTTACAGATTTTTTTTTTTCTGGAATAAATACACACATTGACAAGTGCTTTACTAGTATCTTATTTTTTATGTCAGAAAACTAAACATACAGGAAAATGAACACTTATACACAAAAAGTAGTGATACTGAAATTGTGATATTTCACACTGCCTCTGAATATGTTAAATGAGGATTTCCAGGGAGCTCATGTCTCTTTCACAGGAGCCAAGCTTCCTGCAGATCCCCATATTTTGGACCTTGGTTTATACTGTATGTAGGTACTGTATGTTGAAGGACTGTAAGTTGTATTCGTTGCCACAAAAGAGTAAAAAGCTAGTACATGTCTGGACTGTGAAAAGACAGTTTGCCTTCGAGCTACAAGTCTGGCTAAAATAAACTGAAACCGCCTAAAACCAGAGATCTCCTGATCTTAGCTCAGAGCCATCGACCTGGAAACACAACATATGCAATCACATTAAAAGCAACAAATGTGTCAAACAGCAACACAAAGTGGATGATCGATCACAGAATTTTTGTTTTCTTTTGCGATTATATTTTGTTCGCAGTGGCAAAACATTACCGGCAGAAACTCTGGATATTATAGCGACAACTACCCCAAAAAGCCCAGACTGGTGGAGCAGGCCGTAAATCATCCTCACCACAAACAACATCTAACATCACATCTTTTGTCCCTTCACTAGCCCCTTCAAGATGCCACTGCTGACAAAACTGAACTGAAAGCTGAAGATCAGGAGCTCAAATGGACAAAACTCCACAAATCACTCAGTCCAGGATGTTGACTGTCCAATGCAACTAGTGCTACAGTGCTGCACAGTTTGTTACGTCTTTTACATCACTTTCATGTTGACAAAAGTCAGTTATGTCTTCTTACATCATTTTGTCTTGTTACCTTTTTTTACATAGTTTTTGACTTATTATATCTTTTAGATTAGTTTTGTCTTTTTATGTCTTTTACGCTGTTTTTATCTTGTTACATTGTTTTCGTCATTTTCGTCTTTCACATCATCTTTTGGCTATGAAATGCACTGATGGACACACCAACGAATCATCTCTTTTATATGTTATTCTCCCATCCATGTAGGTTGAAATTAGTCTTTTTGGATTTTGGGAAGGCGATATGTAATAACAATAATTAATAATTCCCTTGAAATGCATTAAAACTAGTAGGAGTAGGGGTGGGCAGGGCAAAATAAAGTACAGATTCCTGAAAAATCTACTTAAGTACAGTAATTCAGTATTTGTACTTAGTTACTTCCCATCTCTACAGATTGTAGATTGATTAAAACTCCTGCTAAATGTTCTATCTGCTTTTCTTTTCTTCTCATCTGCGTCCTCTGCGTCCTGGCAGTGGTCAAAGGTCACATCATCTAATGGTATTTTATTATTTCCCGTGCCATTTAGGAAGCTCCTGTGGGAATAAGAGCAGACATATGTTGGACAGAGGTGTGCTGGATGCCTGTAGACTGTAGTCCAGATGTCCTCCTGTTCACACAGAACATAGTCAATATGGATCACATCCTCTCGCTCTCACTTCAAACCAAAACATCCCAAACTTTAAGGACTTTAAGCAACCAAATGAATATTTTGACAGTTTTGAAAGAAGGAATCTTTTCATTAATAAAATATATTTGCTTGAATAGATCAGTTTCTCGCCCTCTGGAGTCCATCTTAAAAATATTTGGCCAAATATTTTTAATATGTTTTTAGTTTTACAAGGGATACATAGACTTTCAGTGGAAAAAAATAAATATAAAATTTATTTTACATATAAACTGACTTTATCACATTTAATTTACTGACAATTTTGTATTGCATTTGTGTGTATGAATAGCAAAACAAAACTTTCCAAAACCTAGAATGTTTCTATAATAAAAGTCAGTGTGATTCTGTCTTAGGATTTGTATATTTTTGTTGGTGCTTGTGTCATTTGACATGGGTTCCTGACAAATTCATACTTGGTTAAATTGACAAAATGAGAAGTCAGAGTTATAGCTGAGTAAAATTGGATCCATAGAAAGTCCCCTTGGTGTTTACCGACTTGTATGAGGCAAAGTGTAATCTCACATTACATTACAGAAAGAAAACCCACCGACAGACACCTTCTCAAGCTCCTCAGCTCCTCAACTTCTTCGCTCTCTCTCAGCTCTTTGAATAATTAGTGATGTGTGTCAATATTGTGGCCCATAGTAACCATATGGTGGGTGCAGGCAGACAGGCCATTGTTGGGAGCTGTGAAATATTGTGTATCCCTGCGAGGGCTGGAGCCAGCAGAGGCAGGAAGTGTTGTCGGGACTGACAGGGACATTGTGCGCTTGAATGGGCGAGTCCTCGGTGGCAGGGAGCACCGCGGACCCAGACAGAAAGTCTTGACCCTGGCGAGAAAGGCTGATTAGGCATGGTGCTGCAGGCCTCTCCTTCATCCACCCCCACCAGCACCACCACCACCAATCCCCCTCTCATCCACACCCCCAACTGGAAGCCGTTAGAGTCCCGAGCAGAATACAACAAGGCCACTTAACTCAGCGGCGCCTTTTCACTGCGCACATAAAAACACTCATATATTCATGTCAGGGCTGGAGAGGAGAGGAGAGGGACAGGGTCTCTGGGCTGCGCAGTCAGTGTGTGAACTGATTAGAGTGCGTGTGATTTGTGGGAATGACAGTGTGACATAGAGAGTGTGAACCCAACAAGTGATCTGATGCCACTTACACTCTAAAAACAAATGTTTGGGCTCAATAAAAAAGATGCAACAGCTTACATCAATCTTTTAAAATTATGACAACTATGGAATTAAAGCTACTACAAGGAAGTTTTATATTGATTATGGAAGCAGAAGCATTTCCACCATAATAACGACAAAATATAACATCAAAAATAAAATTATGCAAATAAAAATCTTCTCCTGCTTTTTTTTTAACTGGATAACATGAGACTCTCTGTAACTTTGCCTGGGAAAACTTAAACACAGGCTCAGTCAAGAGAATCTGACCCGGTGACAAACATTAAGAATAACGTCACAGAAGTAGCCAATCTTCTCACGGATTGTTTTATTAACTTATGTAGGTCATATAGAGGCGACAGTAATAAATTTAGACTGTTTGATAACCAGTGAAAAACTTCTTGTAGTAGCTTTAAGTTCAACCAACAAACTACATCGAGTTAGGAGAATTAGCTTTTCCTCTACAATCGAAGGTATTTTTAGTTTTTAAGTTGATCACTTCAGTTTTTCCACATTATTTAAAATGATTTTTTAAATGTCATGTCTTAAATTACCATAATTGTGGACACAAGTTTTTAAGATGACAACTGTTAAAAAAAATTAAGTTGCTCTAATTAGATTATCTTCAGTAGTTTAATGTTTTTGTCCATATTGTAGCTTTTTCAAAAAAAAAAAAAATCATTCAGTTAGTGTTAGACAGTTAACTGCTTTTTGTGTATTTTGAAAGTTTTGTTTTAAATCAATTAATGCAGAAATTTGAGTTTAAATTACTGACAATATTAAGTTGATATTATTACCAACATTATTGTGCCAACACGCAACTCAACAAGATAATGTTTTCAACTTAATAGGTTTATTTATATCAGTAAATTACCATTTTTTATCTTGCAACCATACATTTAATTGAGTGGTGGTAAGAAGTTTCTTACTTTTGAGAGTGTAGGTGGAATAAAGTTGTTATTTCAGATTTCAGATCATTTTCTTCCAGCAGTCCAGACTCACATTTGAACATGCATCAAAACTAAGTGATGTAATTAGCGTGTTGTGTAGAGGACAGATTGGAAATGATGCTAAGCTTTTGTTTTACAGTCCTCATCTCGCCGCAGTATAATCAGACAAACACATTAGTTCAGATGTAATAGAAGGAGGCCAACATTATCCTGTCACATTAACAAGCTGTGGAGTGCAGGAAAACTGAGCAGCTAGTGCTTCCTGACGCTACACAAATCCTTAAAATATCATATAAAACCCAGACTAATACCCGACTCTTAACTCTGCAAACATTTAAATTCAGGAAATCCTTCAAAATGTCGAGGGGAGACATTTCATGTGGCAAACATCTGAGCTTTATGGCAAACATTTTATTTGTTAATGAAGCGTTTAACAAATTAAATATTTAAACTTTAACTTTAAAAGTTGCACAGAAAAAAGTCCATATCACTCACAGGACCACTGAATAAATCAGTGTAATGATTAATGAGGATTAAACACATGATACATTTTAAATGATTATAGGCACTAAAGAGGATGTATCACATTTTAAATTTTATAAAACCGAGCACTGAACTTAAGCAAATGTTATAATTTTTCCCCCAGAATTGATCATATTAGGGATATTTACGAAACAGCCTGGGCTCAGTTGTGTGTTTTGTAATTGTAGATGGGGGGCTTATTTTCCTTCTTGCAGAACAAGCTGGGTAGCTTCAACAGAGGAGCGAGTTCATCTGGTTCAGTTTCATTCCACCGTCCTCTGAGTCTTCTGCTCCTCTCTGCTCCATAACTGCCTGATCAAATACGCTTCCATCTCCTCCTCGTCTCTCCATCCTTCTCCTCTTTCATCCCGTCCTCCTCTCCCCTCTCTGCCAATTATCTCTCCGTCAGTCTGTCACACTTTGTAGTCTAATAAAGGCGTCCTAAATTGATGCCCATCCCGCCTTTATCCCCCTGATAAAGCACAACAATTAAGGCTCATGTCTCTTTGCTCAGGGCCTTTGATGGCACACAAAGCTGCATCCAGAGAAAGAGGGAGAGGTGGTGGAGCGACACTCATGTTAGCAAGCAGCTCTCTCTCTCCAGTGTGTGCACACAAAACACAGGTATGAACACACACACACACACACACACACAGGAAAATCTGTGCATAACAATACATATGCAAGGTGTCGACTCAAGTTGTGAATCAGATGACGGACTTGATAAAATTGTACCATAACCATTATTAATAAATGGTAAATTGATAGTTAATTAAATTGTAGTTAATAGTTAATTTACATGCCAAGAGACTTTCAACATACAGGCACAAAAATGACATGGGTGGGTTTAGAAAAAAATCAGCTTTGGGTTAAACAAGTATGTTAGTCACATAAATTCATGTATGTAACACAAATAAGTTATGCCCATAAAAAAACATGGTATTATAATCAAAATTTTCAACTTTATAACAAACAAAACCAAACAAATAATGTTTATAGAAGGTTTACAAATTAATTATTAACCATTAACATGTTTCAAATATCTGGTCCAATCAACCCAGCAGTTACTGCTCACTCTGGTTCCAACAACCCGATGAGGAAGAATAAAAATACCATCCAACCTGAGAGAAATGAGTTAATTGTCCAGTGAGCTGATAGATCACTGTCACTGGTTCTGATGGGTCAGACATGTCTGCACAAGTCTAATAAAGGTGACAGAGAGTCCATTTTTCATGTTGTAGTTGGTGTTTGACACTGAGACAGTGAAGCAGATGCACCATCAGTGTTTCAGAGTAGAGAAAACTGCCATTTTTTTCATGATTTTTGGGACTCGTCTCATATACATGGCCATTATTCAAATGTGGCAGTGTGGTTAGTGACACGTTTCTGTGGTGCCTCAGAAGCATTCATTATTGGATTTCCACAGACTTTAAAGTTTTACGACCAATGTAGTTTTGTGTATTTGGCTTCTGATTTTTGTTCCACTTTGTTTCACTAATCAGCTAACTCATCTTGATCAACCAGTGGTACCTGAACCATATGCCATGAATGCCCTTCCTCCAACTCTCACTCTCTCTCAGCCCTTTTTCAACCATTTTTTTTTCTCTCAGTCAAACTGTTTAACAGTGCTTGAAATGTCTATGCGACTGTTGTATTTTACTTAAAAATCAATGCACCTGTGACCATATCCTGGGCCACAGCAACACAATTTTACTTATAGAATACTGTGTGTTTTAAAACACAGCATGATTTACCTTTTACCCTTGTGCATTTACAAAAAATCACCATGCACAAAATATTCAGCAAAGGAGAATCTTTACAACATAAAAACCTCTCTTGTTTGATTCAGATTCAGAATAAACATTTAGAGGCTCAGGAGGTGGAGCAAATCGTCCATCATCGTCATCAGAAGATTGGCAGTTTGATCCTTGGCTCCTTTGGTCCACGTGACGAAGAGTCCTTGGGCAAGATACTAAACCCCAAACTGCTCCTGCTGGCTCGGTGTGTGAACGTGGCATGTACTTGTAACGCACTTCGTGTGGATAATAGACTCTAAAAGCTATAGAGAATGCAGACCATTTACTGACATAGTCATAAAACTGTAAAATGTAGAAACAGAATGACAACACTGAGTGAATGAAGACCAAACATGATGCTGAGTAACTTCTAGTTGATGCCAAGCACTATAGCCTCAAAATACCAAACAATTGGAGATCTCGCTGCCTACCGACTGTCACAGCTGCTGCAGAGGATACATACCGTGTGTATACGGGGCGTGCGCTCTACCAACTGAGCTACCAGGTCACAGATGCAAGGTATCACAGATCACACAATGTCACTCCTTGAATATGAAGGGCTTCAAATGTCAGTGGAGTCTTTTTTTTAACTGTATCAAGTATCAGATATGTGATTTCACTTTACTGTACAGTTCTGTTGTAATGTGTCCCTTATTACCATCTAATAAAGTCTAATAAGGGTCTAATTAGAGTATAACTACTGTCTAATAAACAACGTATTATTCCTATTTTTTGTTCAATTTAATACAAAGTACAGCTGGTGAGGTTTTATTAGTGTACTGACAAATAAACTGTGACCCCAAGTTTTCTCTTTTCTTAACAAACAACTGATGTGTCAAACAAGAAAGAGAGAAAAAATGCCAGTGAAAGCATCAATAATGATGTGAGTTTATGTAGTGTAATAATATGAGGAGAATGTGTTATTATATTCCCAGCTATCTTGCTGTGAAGAATCAACAAACTCTTAACTTCTTTCTGAGGGGAGAACAAAAGTTTCTGTTTTTGAGGAAAAGAGAAAATTGTTCGGAAATGATTGATAAGAGTGTTGAAACAGCAAAACGTGGTAAACAATCATATTTCCTCAGGGTATTTCAAATTTGGTTGATGAGAATTAAAGCATAGATAATTACTGAGTAAATGCCAAAACATTTAGAACAAAAAAAAAAGGGGGAACGTTTAAAAAACACAGCGTGATTCCTGCAAGAATGTTCAACATGTTACCTCTTTGTTTATTGAGTCGGGGGGGGTTTTTGCTATATGCCATGACACCAGGGGGTAAGCTGTAAATTTGAATAGTCAGTGGAAGTAAATGGAAAGGTGTGAAGGAAAGCAGAAGACACAACGTCGTTAAAATCCATCTTCGGTCTGTGAAGGATTCAGATACACAAGAGTAGCTCTGTTGTTATGCTAGACGACTGAAATCAAATCTGCACCCTGTTATTATACCGCATCTTTTCACCAGAGATGGATCTGACGAGAAGTGAACAAACTTTTCTACTCAACGAAACAAAGTGATGCAAGACTAAATATTTTTTCTCTGAATTATTCACATGTTGGATTAGAATAACATATACTTGAAAAGTTGAACTTACCTGTTACCTTTTCTGTTCCTGCCTTTACTACTTTACAACTAAATAAGGACATGTCTATTTGAGGTTTTCTGTTTTTTTAAGACATTGTCTTATTAAATCATTGTAGTAGTAAGAAAGCATAGACTGAGGTCTTCCCCTTCTGTGTGGCCCAAGCATTAGGTGTTTGACATTTACCATGTCTTTCTCTCTCTCCTCTCTCTTCTCCCAGTTTATGCAATATGCCACTCCAGTATACACCATCTTTAGAATAAGTGAAAATACACTATATATATAAAATGGGCATGTCTGTATAGGACAGGCTCACAAAAAACATTTTCATTCATATTTCTAGAGGTGGGAGGTCAATGTTTCCCTTTAAATATGGCCTTGACTGTTTTTCCATCAGAAAAAATTGACATGACAATACTTCATGGCAAGCCAGCATGACATGATTGCTACCAAAAGAAGCCTTAGATCGCAGTGGTTGCGATGATTCACAATTTTTGACACATTAGCGTTCTGGTTGCCTTACATATCCTGTTTCCGTCTGGAGTGATGGTTGTCTGTGTCCTCAGAAATGAATGCTACCACTACCAGTATGCAAACACAGACACATGCTTTAAAAGCAAGTATATCTCCAGCATAAGAGTGTAAAAAGTGCTGGATTAAGTTCACCCCAAAAATACAATACATTTTGTCATCTGGCCTGTAGTGCTAACTATCCATCTACACTGTTTTGTTGTGAGGTACTGAGTTACTCAACAGCAATGTCTCTTTCCAGAAATCATGACTAGGTTACTCAAGATAACCTACAGTTCTTGTCGTGAGCAATTTCATGTAGGAACTACTTTCTGTCTACAATAGAATCTACTGGAACTACTTTGTGTTTTCTAGAAATTAAGTTGTTCCTACATGAAACCGCTCACAAGTAATAGTCCCAACATATTGGAGAGAAGGCAAACATCTCTGTATCTCCAAAATCTGGTACTCACACCAAAAAATCCAGACTGACAAACAGCACCACAAGCCAGGGAAAAGAATAAGTATATTTGATTTTAGGGTGAACTCTCCCTTTAATAATATAAAGTAGGCAGTATAGTCTCAATGGTCGGGCTGTTGTCAATCAGTCTGTGTTTTGTTTCTTCACTTCCCAAATAATCTGCCACTTATCTATCAAGCTACAGAGAGGTGAGGTTTACTTTGAGATTTTGTAGAAGATAACCTCTCTTGCTATCATTTGGTTGATCCACAGTTTGTGAGCGCTGTACCGAGGTGCTCGGTGTGTGTGTGTGTGTGTGTGTGTGTGTGTGTGTGTGTGTGTGTGAGAGAGTGTGTTGTCTCTCCTTCCAGCAGCACCAGCTCAGCAGTATAGTTACCTGGGAGGCAGGGCCTCGTGAGTAAGTAATGCTGCTGAAACAAAAGCCCTGACAGCAGAAGTGTGGAGAGAGTGATGAGACCCCCTGCTGACATGTTAGCTAGCCTGGCCTCGGAGTCTCCTCTCTGGCTTTCCCTTTCAGACTCATGCCCCTGAGGGCTCGGAGCCCTGGAGACACCAGGATCCTGGAGAGGCCTGGGTCCTGGTTCAACACACATCACCTCTTATGCAAATATGTTGTAGCCTGCTCATGCACAATTCCAAAACAAGTTTCTGATGCACAAAAAACTTACTTACTCACTCACTTTTGTACACTTGTGTTTTTGTGTTTAGATTTTTTGCTATTTTATACTTGTACTCCGTCCTCATGTCTTTTGATTATATTGATGTTTTGGGGGTTTTATTGTCGTGTGGTGTGTTTGATGTACATTGGATGTTTTATTGATTCAGTTCCTGCTTTTCACCCAGGCTCATATTCTTACATTTATGTTGCTTATGTTACCTATTTACCTTTTTGTAAAGTGTGCTATAGGTGCAAAATTGCCATTGCATTTCAAAATGCAATGAAAATGTACTTTTTATTCCACAATAATTTTACAGCTATGATTATTTACATTGAATAAAGTATTTCTGATTCTGCTTCTGCACTTTCTACTCCTTACATTTTCAAAACAAGCTCATTACTTTAGTTTTAATGCATTTGAGGATAATTATTGATTATTTTTAATTTGCATCATCGTGCGCCACCTTCCCAACATCAAGACCAATTTTACCTAAATGTATGGGAGAGGTGTGCGAAAATTCCTTGGTGCATCCATCAGTGCATATCCCACATGACAGACAAACAAGATGAAAACAACATAAAAGATGAAAAAAGACAAAACAGGTAAGAGAGGGAGACTTCTCCATGGAGAAAATGTGAAGTGCAGTTACAGTAACTGCACAGATACTGCTGGTAGAAATGTCCTATGGAGGGCTACTTTTTACTTTTTCGTACTCAGACACTGAGTACATTTCAGAGCCTCTGCTTCTTCACAGTTACTTGAGTAAATAACTTGAACCAGTTCTTCTCTGTTCTTCTACTTGAGGAAAAAATGTGTATACTTTTGCCACCTCTGCTTTAATTATAAATAAGGAACTACCTGATTTGGTAGAGAAAATTAAGCTTTACAATGGTAAATATATATTATATATTTTGTTTAATTACTATTCTTCTTGTTGCTCTCTGTCAAACCAGTAGTGTCCTCCGCTGACTGTCAAAACTAGCATTAAACACACAGGAACAGACTAAGTGTGTGACGTTTTTCTTATTTTATGTGTATGCCTGAGTATGAGAATGAATTAATTTATTCATTCATCCACCCACAGTATAGTTTACTTTGATGATAAAACATCACACGTGTTTCTATAAGGAAACTAAGAAACACTTATCAATTACTTCTAAATTCAGAGCCTTAAGTCTTCAAATATAACTTTGTTTAGTTTTGGAGATTTCACATGTGAGACCTCACTGTGACACGACACCACCAACTTCTCCTGGCTCCCCCATCTTTGCCAGCCTCTTGTGGTTGCCAAGGTAAACGTCATGGCGACCATGGGATCGGCTGCAGGCTCGGCTCGGAGGGACGTCCGGCTGTGATGGGGCGCGTGACATGATACTCAACAATCAGACACCATGACAACCTGGCAACAATGCTGTTGATTCAGCAACCCAAACTGTATGAGGAGCTGGAGAGAGGGGACAATAAACATGTTGCTGAGTGGAGGTTTGTACGGGATGAGGCTGTATTTTAATACCTGCAGAGGAATACGAGAGGCTTAATGTGTGGTAGTATTTCAGATCTTTCTGTCCTCTTGTCTGTTTCTCTTTACGTCTCTGAGGCTGTCCAGGCTTTAACATTTATGAACCAAAGGACATATACTGTATTTAAGTTCTTAAATGGCTTTGCAACTTTACATAATAACACAGGAACAGTGATCAAACTCGGAATGGAGACACCTATCCTGAAGGTGGACATAAAATCTATGAAATTTCTTGGGAGTGAATTGTAAACAAAATCACTTATAGCGAAACCGACCTACCTTCTCTTTATCAAAGTAAAAGCACTAAAATTTTAAGAGTTGGTCAACTTCAAAACAAGTCAAACCAAATATAAAGCAAAAGTTGACACAATTTGAGAGCCAATATGTCAGGACAAGTTCTGAGGGTCACTGCATTGCAAGTGAAGAAGTTACTCTGTGCCAACTATAATGATGATAAGAAAATATGTTCAACATTAAATAAGTTCAACCAAATGTTCCAAAATACCATATATATTGAACACATATGGAGTGGATGAGAGGGGAACTAGCAGAACAAGGCAGGTGACAGGATGTATAGGTTTATTTTGATTTGCTTCATTCTGCTTATTTGCTCATGCAGTGTTAAAAATGTTTACTTTTGCTTGATTTGATTGAGCTCTGTACAGTGAAAACTGGGGAAGGAACCTGGAATATTCATGCTTATCATAAAGTTTATCACTGAAATATAACAAAGGAGCAGGACTTGATAAGTATTCACTCCCTGTCCTGTTTCAAACATGAATTATTTATTATGAATCTGCTAGGCGTATAACTTCATCTGTTTTTCTTGTTTTGTTTTGTTCTTTTCTTATATACATATTTTTCTTAAATATTCAAAATAGAATCTAATGTAATCTAATCTCCTTTCACCGTTATGATTTACAATGATCTAACAGAGGAACAATAAATAGCAAATAAATTCAAAATGGCTAAAATTCCTGCAGTGTGCTTGGAAAAGGTAACCTCACTCCTGTGCACATCGATCCTGGAAGACTTTCGTCAATAAGACGAGGAGACCTACATTTGAGGGTCAGATCCTGCTGGTACCAGAGAAGTACAGAGTTTTTTTTTATTTCAATTTTAAAAAGTTTGGGCACATTGTTCCTAAAATCAACTTCATCCTGTGTGATTCTGCCTCCTAAAGATCAAAGAGATCTATTTGGTTTATATTCCTCAAACAGATCATAGATGTTAATATACCAGTATCACCATTTAAATCTACAGATGGAAGCCAGTATAAGAGCATAGTATAGGAACAGACAAATGTTTTTGGTTAAAACTGTGGAAGCAGCATTCAGACCGTGTTGAAATTGTCTGATTGTGTTTTTGTGGGATGACCAGACGAGGCCCCGTTATAATAGTCCACCCTGCTGGAGATCAAGGCATGAATGACTTTCTCTAAATCCTGTCTGGACATGAGCGCTGTAGTTCTTTCTATTTATTCAAAGTGATAAAACGCTGATTTAGACTGCTGAAGCTCAGACTTGTGTCTAAATGTCTGCTCAAACCCTCTCATTCAAACAAAAACATGAAAAAAGCTATATTTTTAGGTCCTGATTAAATGAAGGCACAACAAGAGAAACAAACACAGAAATATTCATTTAAATCTACCACACACTTAAGAATAATAATAATTGTCTTTACCCTCCAATTGCCATGAAACACTTTGAGCTGCCTCTCATTTCACACTGACCAGCTTCACAAAATTCAACCAGGCCAACACTGCCACCATGTGGTCAAGAACTCTGCTGTAGATGTTCTCTCTGTTGAAACATGTTGCCCAGTATTGACAAGTTTAAACACCTATAAGCATTCAAAAGCAGGATCTGGATATTGGTTTATATTGATATTGAATTTGGCAGTTTTTTATAATTATTTATGTACTTTTTTCTTTCTTGTAGGTGAGTTTTTTGATAACCCTGTAGAGCATTTCTACCTCACCTGCTCATGTACTTTACTTTGATCTTTTCTCTGACGTTTCTTTTTTAGAAATGCACAAATAAAACATTAAACATTATAGTGCATAATGTAAGGTAATGCTGAGATGCTGTGTTGGCTTCTGATGGCGGGTATTTGTATATATTTGTTGTTTCAGTGTCAGTTTCTTTTTTAAGAGAACAATTTTGTTTTTTTCAGCTTGTAAAAAAGAAAGTTAAGATAAAAGACTTTATTCCTCCCAGCAGCAAAAGAAAAAGGCTAAAGAGGTCAGGAACAATTATGCAAACCAGTAAAAATATTTCAAATAAATTAAAGAAGTTAGACTCCAAAGCTAAATGCACATGACAAGTTGGTACAAAGTTTTGCAAAAGCAGTGTGACTCTGAAACCCTCAAATAAAAACCTGTCGAACAATGACTGCTGTACAGGAATACACTCTCAGAAATAAAGGTGCTAAGTAGAACCATAAAATTTTCAGCTTGTTCCTACAGACTTTTTACTTAAAACCCTTTCATAGAGTTCTACCTAACCCAGCATATATGATATGGTACTAAGATGAATGGGGTTCTTAATAGAACCCTTAGTTTTACAAGACCCCTTGATAAGGGCTCTCTTCAAAAGCAAATAGTTCTGGGTAGAACCCCAGCCCTTCTGTAAGAACCCTTTTGCAACCCTTATGTCTAAGAGTGTAGTTTCATTTTATGCAGTTTCAGCCAGAAAGAAAGGTTCAAAGGTTTCTGTATTTTGCAGGAATCTGTAAAAACCTCCAGATAATAAATGCTGATGATTTTATTCTTTTTTTTTCTTATATTCAGAAAATCACATGGATGCAGTAATTTCTTATTCTTCACTGATGATCCAATCATAAGCGCTCCATGTTCCTGACTTTCCAGGATTTGACCTCCGACGACCATTTATCAAAATGAGTCTGGGTACATGGTGGGAAGCCCTCATCCACATATCCAGATATTTCGGATGGTGGAGCGTAGCGGTACCTGTGACCAACAGTCTCATGGTCAGGGCAGTTGGAGCTGAAAGTGACCTGACTAAGAGTCCTTAATATCCAGCTGCTTTCTGTGATCTCAGTGCTTTGACTCATGGAAGGAATCTCAGCATCACTCGTCAGACTGCCTGAGGCCTTCATCAGGGGAGAAGGGTCTTTCTTTGTCTGAGGAAAGTCAGCTCTCCTGCTAACAGGCTCCCACATATGGAGACCTCCAGGTCCTGGTGCAGATTTGGAGGGTCCAGGTTCAGAGAAAGCAGGCCGAGAAGGTGAGGAGTGGATATAGCCCAGCTCAGAGCTGTTACAGGCTGGATAGTAAAAGTATCGCTTGTCCCCAAGGATTTTTGTGAGATTAGATGCCAAGTATTTGTCATCAGCGCCACTTTTTAAAGCATTTAGGCAAGCAACTGTTTGAATCCAAGCTGAAAGACAGGAGATAAAGGAAAGCTGGTAAAACAGAAATAAAACATTATAATTTAAGATACATTTCCTGATTTTGTTAGAGCGTGCCCATGTACCAAAATTTGCTCCCAGCTCACTGTTGATGTTTGCAACTAAGCACTGATGGAAGCAGTATTCAGATTCTTTAGAGATTTAGAGACCGTGTGGAACTTAGAAACAATCCCTCCTTTCAAGTGTATAGGAAAAACTACGGTCACTGCAAAACTCCCACAAAATGTAAAAGACCGTATCTAGATGCAGTGTTTGGTTTGTCCTTTCTGGGAAACTGTAGAAATATGGCAGCCTCCATGGAAGAGGACCCATGTCCTTTATATAAATAAACTGCTTATTCTAAGGTAATGAAAACAAATGGAAATATACTTATGAATATTATATTCTGTTTTTTCCATATTCTTCCACTAGATCTCCATAAATCTTACACACCAGACCTTTAAGTTAAAGTGGCAAATGTAATGTAAAAATATTAGATTATAAATAAAAGTCCTGCTTTTAAAAGTTTCTTTAAAGTAAGTAAAACTACTTTGTCATAGAAAAGAAAGTAGTTCTGGTAGATTCACAGGCAAAAAGAAAGTAGCTCCTACATGAATCTGCTCACAACAAGGTCTTTGGATTATCTTGAGTAATTGGGTTGTAATCTTTGGAAAGATACACGGGTTTGGATTTATTTTATTTTATTTTTTTCGCATCTTGAAGAATACAAACCAAGTGCCATTTAGTTCCATTATATTGGAGAGAAGGCAGAAACCTCTATAGCTGATACCTGCAAAATTCTGCAACACATACCGAAAATATCTAGATGAATAAATAGCACAACAGGTCAAGGGAAAAATATGTATTATGATTTTTTTGTATGAGAATGAAGTATGAGAACATTTCCTTGTGATACAAAATAATCATGTAATAAAATTAACAGGATCATTTTATGGATATCACTCTTGAGTCACAGCACATCGCAACTTATGAAATATTATAATTATCAACCATGACGTTTAAGAACATGAGCCTACAGAGGAACTCAGACTAAAATACACCAGTACATAACATTTCATATCAGCAAAAAATATTTTTTTTATGTAGTCAAGGCTTTTTGGGCAATTCATGCATGTCGCATAACAACATCCATATTTAATCCAGCACTTCTGATCTAAAGTATAGGCCTGCAGATATAATAAAACACAGGTTTCTTGGACTTTTATTGCACATTTATGAGACCAAAAAGATAACATCAGTGTAGTGAGGTGGTGCATCAGCATCAGCTTGAAGGGCTGCTATAATTTCAACAAACCACCAGATGTCACTGTGTTTGCTGAGTTTGGAGCCCCAAACGTTTTTCTACTACTTCAGATATAGAATAAACATATTAAAAAAAGAAAAACAAATAACCTATAACTATAGATATAGATATATGTATACACATAACTATGCAGTTACAAAAAAATAAACTTACAAAAAACTTAAATATTCTTGATCAATTAGTCTTATTGCTTGAAAATAAGCATAGATGTCGAGAACTACTCACTTGGTTGGTTCATAGTTGGCTTTTGAACTGTTGAATCAGTTATTGTCTCGGTCAGGGCTGCAGCTGCTGCTGCTTACTCCTGTAAATGGAGACTGAAGGAGGGAGTGGTGACCACAGCCGCACAATTGAAGGTTTAAGGTTTCACACGCTCACACACATCATCACCACATGTTCGGCTACTTTCATTTGCAGTCACTTAAAATAACACAGGCAGTTTGTTTGGTTTAGAATTTGTTTTTTATCACATATGACAACATTTTCTGGATGAAGCACACACATGTAGTTTAGATTGTTTTGTCATATAGCTAGCTGGTTTAATTAAGTTAATTTCTCCTTGCCTCTGACTCACCTGGCTGCTCAGTTCTCCTCCCAGGTGTGACAAAAGGCTGTACTGAGGGTGGAGCCTGGTTTCATGCAGAAGCCCAAGTCAGGGACCAGACCAAGAGCTCTGACAGCATGGAGGGGAGGATCAGAGTTTCTGTCTGCTGAGTTTTAGCTTATCTATGCTGTCCTCCCCTGTGTTTTTTGGTTTGATCTGTCAGTATAGATGGTTCCCTCAGGTGTCATTAGGCCTGTTAGATGAGTAAACATTTTGTTTTGTTGGGCTTGCTTTTCAGGATCCCTAATTTACTTTCCCTCAGGTATTTATTTTTGTGGAATCTTTTTTGGGAAAATGAACTCAACCTTTAAACTTAAAACCTGTGTTTCTTTGTGTCTTGACTGCCTGTTCCAGGACAAAGGGTGAAATGTTTTGTCTGCATTTGAGTTTGTGTTATTTATGACATTCATAGAAAAGTTCAATGATATTCTACTGACATGCATTCAACTGAACTGATGTGAAACACTTTGCTTATATCACGTTTGTTCTTCTTTACACTTTCCCATCTTGGGTTTCTTTCCTAATGATCGAAGTGAGACTATCACAAATTGGTTGGCATGTATATCACCACAGGCAAAATATTGTATTCCTCTTCATTGAAAAAAAAATGAGGCTCCAGCTGTTAATCAATGACTGAAGTGCCTGGCTGTGGAAAATCTGACACTACTAACATTTCCAAAACTTATTTATTTCTTCTGTAGATGTATCCGGTTTGTTTTACTCTTTCTATTTTTCATTATTGTGGGGTAAAATTTAAAACCAATACATACTGTATATTCAGTCACAGTCAGCAGACCTTCTGCAACTCAGCTTTACTGTGATTACCAGAAAAATATTTCTATGTAATTTTTCCTGTCACCAGTCATCTATTTAATCTGTTGTGCACGGCTTAGTGCACTAAATTAACCCATAATTGCATCTGCTAAAAGTCTAACTTAAAAAACTCGCCTACTATTCAGACAACAATAACTACACCAGTGGACCCCACAGTGGTGCTATAATTAACTTTATGTTCTTTGCCAAATGAATAAATGAATATTTTCCTGAATTATGTCAATGATTTCATATATTTTTGGAGTGTAACCCAGCCATTTTCTGCTATTTTCAATTAGGTCCAAAACCTTTAAAAGCCCTGTGATGAACCGGCACCTATCCAAGGTGTGGCCCATCTCATAATTGACCAATTGTTTTGATTCTGGACATGACATTTTGTAAAAAGTTTTAAAATATGTCCACAATTGAGGAGACTGTGACAATAAATGTCTTAGAAAATAAGATGTACAGTACTGTCTGAACAACATGTCCTAACTTTCAAACATGTGATCACACTTGAAAATATCACAAAAACATTTACCACCATTTAACATCATCTGTGATGTTTCAGCCTGTGAAAAACATAGTTTCAAATGTTCACTATGAAACACAGGGTTCTTGGTACAAATCTTTGCCGAAGGTTGTATCTCTCTTACGTGACTTCCTGTCTCTACTTTCACCTTGATATTAAAGGCATAAAATGTCCCCAGAGAAGTTCATTTCTTTTCCGGACTCATTATGATATTCTGAACATCACTACATTAACATTTACGGGTCATGAGTAAAGCACTGGAATCAATAGCAGCAAATAGCCTTGTAGACCTCAGTCAATGTTTAGTTTTCATTGCTGTCAAAAAGTTGCTGGTGGCTTCTTTTTTTTTTTTCAGCAGACGTATTTCACATTAAGAGCACTAGAGGGAGCCCTCTACTCAGGGTTCTTCTTTTCCTGACCCCAAATAAATGTACAGTACATGTAAATCCCAGCTAAACTCATTGTAACATGAGGCCAAAGGACTTGTGCACTCATGAGAAAAGTATAAAAGGATGTACGGGAATAATGCCTTAAAAAAGGCTCCAGGTAGAAGACTTAATGCTCATCTATACCATCCAGATACGCATTACACACCATACAGTCCTCACATCTGGAGTTCAGCCCTGGTTTGGGGTTTCTGTCACTGTTCGGCGACCCTCTCTCTAAATTTATCAGGGCTTGTCGTCACGAGTGTCTCTCATATTTCTGCTGGCCAATGGGACCAGCTAAGAATAGAAGAGCACTGACACAGATTAACACGGCTGGTCTCTCTCTCGACTCTGACTCTTTGTGAAAACCAATTATTTTCCATCTGTCAGTGTTATGCCCACGGTCCTCCTCCTTATGCGTGTGTCTTGACCTTTAGGCTACCTATGTTTAACCACTGACCTCATCCATTATAATGTACGGAAAAGGGGGGGGGGGATGAGAGGAGGTCACTGAGGAAACTGCAGTCCAAATCAGGACCATGACAACCCCAACAGACTAGAAAATATAAGACTGTAGATTCTGGTCTGTATTAGTTGTATATTTGTTGAGCATCAAAGTGTTTGTGGTAGCAGGTTAATAGCTGTTTTTATGAATTTTAGCCTGTGCAGGCAAGACTTTCAAATACAGTTTATGACTTCTTGCAGTTTAAAGTTCACAACCTCCAAATTTCCTTGACACAAAGCTTTATCTACTGTATGACTCTGAATGTTCAGCGGTAGAGGAAAGATAAGAGAGCCCTTCAATGACTCCTAAATGTCACATCTAATCCAGGGATGGAGCGGGATCTCTAGCATATGTGAGGCTCTCCCTCAGAGGGAGACTGTTGATCCAGTACTCGACAGATACCCAATCACAGTTAGCCAACTACAGTCTCATCGGCTCATGTACAAGGTTACTTAGGGTCAGCTTTGAATGCATCTTCAATTTGCTTTTTTCCTCCTCTGAATCTCCTTAGCTGTATGTAAACCGTGATGTGTATGTTGGTGTGTCCAGCTCATATCAGTTCGATTTAGAAAGTGACAGCAGTAGTTTGGAGTACTTTCTCCAAACAGCAGCAGCACTCCAGCAGCTAAATGCCAGTGCAAACACACCTCACTGCAGCAGCTAATGCAAACAGAACAAAAGACTTCAGTACATGCAACTAAGCAGCAGGCATGTGCTGAATGTCAAAAAGAAAGCACTTGACATAACAAGTGATCCGCCCCATCCTTTACAGTCATTATTTTTGAGTGCTTCCCTCAGGAAGGCATTTAAGACTGCCACAAGCCACCAAAAGTGTGAATAAGAAATCATTTGTGCAAAGTGAAATTAAATTATTAAATGCACATGTCAGTTGCACAAGACAGCTCCCCTTACCTCCTTATCCATGTGTGTCCATGTGTGTTTTATGTTGTACTTCATGTTGCAAAATCGGTTGCTCATTGGAAACAAATAAAGTTGAACTTGAACCTCAGCCCTTATCGACTTTTGTACTTGTACTTTGCTGTACTTTTTATGCAGAATTTCAGAATTTTTTATTCTTTGTCATGTGCTTAATAAACCGCATTTAAATCTCCTATTGAGCTCTCCCATTTTACTGTTTTAGGACAATGAATTTCTAACCTAACCACACCTGCTGAGGACAAATAATTTAAGGAACAAGTGAAATCCTTGACAAAACCATCTCACCACTGGTCCATTTAGTAACTGTGTGAAGTTTTTGTTTATATGGTGTGATCTTCCACAGCAGACCGATGGACTGCTCAGTTGTCATGGAACTGCAGAAGTTTAAGTAAAAGTACTTTAAAGGTGCAGTATGCGATTCTTAAGAAAGATGTTGACTCTTGTTCTCAGGTCATCAAATTACTGATTCTTTGTATTGGCTGGCTCAAATATAATTGATTGCTGAGTCTTATTCTCATGGGAATGAAACTCTACTGACACTGATGATCCCTTGACGTTACGTCTTGAGCCACCATTCAGTTTACATTTGTGATTTTTATGTCTGTACAACTATTGGATGGACTGCAAAGACTTTGGAGTTCCCTTAACTATTAATGTAGCACCATCAAAATTGTAATTTCTCCAATCCTGCAGTCAGCTTCAGTTTTTACCAGGGTTGCTGTAGGTCTGCGTTTTTGGGCAACTTTTGATGAATTGCTGTGGGATTCATTTTTTTGCCCACTGGTTGGGTGAACCAAATTTGCATGCTGATTCTATTAATAATATTTTTAAATGCACATCCATATTTGAAATGAATTCATTTATTTATACTACCAAACTGACTACAATTTGCCTATGCTCTCTGCTTACTGGTGCTGGTTTTATTGGCCGTTGGGCTGGTTTTGGGCTGGTTATGATCCGCCATTGGGCTGGGTGTATCACACAGACCTGGCAACCTCAAGTTTTACCAAACTAAGATGATGAACATGCCATGATGACATTATGCCAGGTTGATACACATCAGAAATGCATTGTCATTGTGCACATGTTAGCATGCTGGTTAGCTCAAATACAGCTTCACAGAGCCATTAGCGTGACTGGAGATTTGTATTATCAAATCAAAATCACTAAATACTTCAGTTTAATTCAATCACAATTAAAGGTTTTAAATCCATATCTCCCCAACCACCACACTGAACACCATGCCCCCCCCAGCCAAGTGGAATCTGACATAGGATTATAAGGCTTGAAGAGAAGCTGCCTTCCTATTTATGCATCTCTGTCAGCAGATAGTCTTTCCTCAATGTCAGTGCACAATGTCGGATGTGAGCAGCTGGGCAAACACATGAAGCATTTATCCATTGGGTTGAAGAGCTTTTATGACTTTTTGTTTAGCACTCATAATCACTGAGAGCAGTTAAAATACCATAAAGTTAGTGAGTGGAGAACAACATATCTGCAGTGCATCACAGATAAACACAGCAGATATGTCTTATCTTTACTGTGGGCAAGTCCGCCTGAGAAAGCAAAAGTAACCTCATCAAGGTAGTGAATACACAGGTGGAGAAGTGCGGTTCAGTGTGTAGACATGTTATCATGCCTACCAGTGGCCACAAGAGAGGTGACAGGAAGTGAGTGAATAAACCAATGAATATTACACGTGTGTCACATTTGAACAAACCTTAAGTCTACAGCCACTAGTGGCTCTGTGAAGCTGTACTTAGAGAGAGTGGTGCTTTGAACGACACGCAAATGTCAACATGCTCATGAGGACAATGCTAACAGCTTGTCCACTGAGCAATAGAAGTTCTACATCCAAAAGGCCTCTTTTTCTTGTTGCACGTTGAAAAGATGTCCAGGGAGGGATGTCCATTGTTGCTGTTGAACTCCCTCTCTCACATGCTATACAAAAACAACAAAAAATATGCTGTTAATAAATTATTATTTGTTCAATTACAAGTACAAAATATTTCATTAATCACATGTCAGATTTCTTGCACCATTCTTGCATGTCCACAGTGGTCCAAAAATCTCCTGACCAGACGTTAAGATATTAACCTGCATGTCAACGTCCAAGAGTGTGGTCATTAAACCTGATTTACACATCTTGCAGACATACAGATGTGGTTCTGCACCACATATAGTGATATAGAAGCTATCTGCACATCTGGCACGTCTCATGTTTTCTGGGTGATGTTCAGAAGCTATAGTATTTACCATGTTAACCACTGTAGTTTAGCCTGTTTGTGTGCTAACATTAGCTAATTAGCATAAAATAAATAGTGCAGCTTAAGGCTGATGGGAATTGAAATCTGAACTTGATGGTGGTTATAATTTACTCTGGGACATTAATGTAGCCTACCACTCAGTAATGAGCCTGATTATATACAGTACTTGCCCTATAGTGTATATGTACTGTTTTTATACTGCTGTGTTTAATGCAAATATCTGTCCTATAGTATCTGTCCTATCCAGCTGTTTATTATGTATTTAATGTCTACTAGTAGCATTACTTAGCATTAGCATTAGTAATTCTAACACCTGCACTGTTTATTTTCCCTTATACTTATACCTGGATTTGCCCCCTGTAACTGCTGCACATGCTGTATCTTACATATCTTGATGTATTCATTTCACTCTGTTCATATTGTTACTGCTCATACTGTTATTACTGTTCATGCTGTATATATTGTAACATGATGGTTCAATTTTTTTCTGCCATGCTGAAAAATTTAACACCCCCCAGTAAACACCCCCAAATAAGCTCTTGTTTGTTTTCCCTACATAAATCATATTCATTCAGTTTAATTATGCTCAATATTATTGGAACTGAAGACCTAAGAAGACCTTGATTTTTTATTGTGATCGACAGACAAGAAAAAAAAAACAAAACAACAACAACAAGCAAATCTTTGAACTAGATTTGAAATACACATTCATGGGCCCAAACAAAACAGAACACAGTGAGTACAGGCCGCCTCAGGACATACTGAGGAAATGGATTCAATTTCCTCCAAGATTCTTGTCTCACATTCTTAGGATGCAAACCAGCATTGTTGATGATGATCACGTAAGTGGATGGGGTAGTTATGAAGTCTAGACAAAAGAAACAATGTGAACATAAGGCCAAGTTGTCAACAATAAGAAAAAGTGGTAATACAGTGGTTAGGTTTAAAAATTGCAGTTTCAGATGTACCCTATTTGTGAATGAGTATCAGGTTTTTGTCTATAGCGTTAAATAGAAAGGACGGCGTTTGACCTGTATTTAGTCATTGTTAAACAACACCAAAACTACACTAAAATAAACAAACAAACTAATATATATTCAAGCATGGTGCATCTCAGTGTGGCAGCAGTGCAAGATGCATTGTATGTGTTTATGGTTGAGTCAAACCAAGAGCCCTTCATAAGGTGTAACTTAACTTTACCCATGTTACCTGACACTTTCTACTGTTCAGTAAAGCCAAACATGTCATTTAAAAGGAAATGAGTGAACTATTTATTAACTTGTCTATAAAAATTGTTAAAGGCCCTGAAAAAATAGGGTTATATTGGAAAAAGTTATTTCCATTTACCAGTCAGAATTAAACAATGTAATAATCATAATCAGAAAGTGATGACAGTCGCATTGTTGCTTGTTGTTGCTTGTGCTGCCAGAGAGACACAGTTTTAAATCAAACTGGATAAAAATAGACACACAGTCCTGATGATGACACAGATTTGAGTTTCTGACTGTTAAACTTTGGTTATTTTATGACTTTAAGTTATACAATATTAGCATAAGATCTGAAGTTTTCCACATTATTAAAGAACATTTAGTTTTTTGTCAATTTTCTGTTGATTTGGCTAACATTTGTAATACACTTGCAAAGAAACCTGGCTAATATTTATCTGTATGGTCCCTAGATATAATAAAAAAAATAAACAGTTAACAGTTAAATTAAACATTTCTCATATTTTTAAATACATTTTATTTTAAAAAAATGTTTTCATAAAGTATATTAGTACAGTTTCGTAGACTTCTCCATACTTTGACTGGAAACTCCCCGTCTCTCTGAAACCCCCATATTTCCAAAAACAGAATTCTTTTCTATTCAAACCACAGACTAGCGTGAAAGAAACACATTTTTCAAATATGTGGTGGCAGTATGCTTAAAAGTATAATATGCTTTAAAAGAAAATGACGAGAGACTGTGTTTTGCTCCTGTGAAATTCAAAAAATAGTTTACATTCTAGTGTGGTGAACTTGGCCAAGCTGCGGCAGCCTCGGGGCAGCATGAACTTCAGCAGACAGCGTGAGAAGAAAAAAGCTTCTTTGACGTCAGCCACGTTAGATTTCAGTTGTCCAAGATGGCGGAGGTGAGCGGGTTGAGGAGCAGAAATCACTTCGAGTCCAACTGCAAAAGCCGAGTCGTTGACGAAGGTAAAGCGTTGTTGATTTTGTCAAACACAGTTTAGACAAGGAGCAGAATATAGAGCTTAGGAGGGGTTGTTAAAAGTTAAAGAGTTTTTTGTTTCTGTCGTCTTTCTCTTTGTCAGTCGCAAACTCTCGCTTTTCCGTTAGCCAGACGCTTCTGTTTTCAGTTGGGAGACCCGTGGTGTCCTGCCAAATGTGGTACCCCTGCCAGAATATGTCTCCCCTAGTTCGAAAACATAGTGTCAACACAGTCCAAAGTGTATGAAAATTAGCTAGAGGGAGATACTCCTTTATCAGTGTGTGTTTTCACTCTGTCAAAGCATGTTTTCCCTGTATAACTTAGGGTGTAAAGCTGTTGTTGGAAACTGATTCTGACCCGGATACAAAATTCAACCGCGACACCTGTCGGCTCGTTTGTCCGGCTGTCACTTTCACCTGGTCCGGAGAGGACCGGCGGCTTGTCCGCGGTGCCTCGTCTCTAAGCCCGTGTGTAGCTGCACAGTCACCGTGTGTTGGCGCTGAACTTTGAAACCGTCCGCGTTACACCAGTTTCCTGTAACAGGGCTTCTAACTATACAAAACACCTAACTACGTTAATCTTCTCATCCCTCTAATGACTCGGGTATTTTTAAAGACACTATTATTAGTCTGTTCAGTTTGCCAGCAGACTTATCCGCGTAATTACGAGGCTAATTTTGTGCTCTGAATACAACTAGATACATGAGTGTATGTGCTGTTTACACCCAGAGAAAGCCAAGTAATTACTGTAATTGATAATTACATGAAAAAAGTAAAAAAAAAAGTATTTATTTCTGTATTCTTAAGCTTTTTAAAGTACACATGATAAGTATTTCTTCAGTCAGGGTTCGTAAGCTTAGTTAAGTTTTTTTTAATGTCAGGATCAGTGTTTTCATTTGGAAACCACCAAATATATAGTATTATGGTAAATTAGCAATGATCCATCTCCTCATCTGTGACAACAGTGCTATCTTAAAATGAATTTAAAGAAGTATGATGTGATAACTGCTTTGGCAAGTGGGGGAAAGGAGGCAGTTGCCAACCCTCTGTCTCTAGAGCCAAGACAATAAATTCGATTAGCATCAGCAATAGCTTGTGCTGGATTAATCATTGCAGTTGCTTTAATCAAGCAAAAATGGAACATGTTCTCTGGTTCAGGCCTGTTAAATGTGAATATTTGCTTTTTTCTCTGCTTTATGTAATTTCAGACTCCGTTGGGTTTGGACTAGGGATGTGCACGATTAGTGAACTAACATTAATCACACTCGGCAAACCAATATTACATTAATTGAGTGTTTTCTTACTTTTAGACCAGTCATCTACCTTAAATTCAAATTTCTGTTTAATTGGCAGGGAAAATAATCATTACGAACATCCCTGGTGTGGACTGTCAGATGAAGCAAGCCATTTTTGTATAATAACTGTTACTTAGAGCCGAAGCTTAATGTAACAGTTAGTACAGACATATTTTTTGACAGTCCTGAAAGAGAAGAAAAAACACTGAATATCTTCTTCCTTTGCCAGTATGACAGCAGAAAAGAAATAGTCAAAGCAAATTTACTCCAGCAAGCTTTTGTTTTTAGTTTGTTATTTTTACATTTCTGTAAACCTTATTAAGACAGGTAAGAAAATAGTCTCCAAGATTCATCACTGAAATATGATCAGAAGGCCCTTTTTGTGATAATTCTTATGTCTGCTTTCAGTATAGACCAGCTGACTCTGTGGCAACAACATTCACTTACTGCAGCTGCTCTTAATCTGCACTTTGTCCTCACAGACTCCCTATTGGTCTGCTTGCCGCAACTGAACATTTGCCCTCCTTGACTCTTGTCCAGGGAGGCCGTGTCAGGTTGTCTGTTGGCGCTGTTGGGCAGGCAAGTCAGTGTACCGGCATCTTAATAGGCTACAGTGGATTCCTCATTCTCTTCAACTCCCTTCAATCTTGTTGTGTTGATATACGAGAAACACATGCTGCCTGGTCGCTTGAGAGATTTTTTTTTTTTCCCAGATTGTTTGAAATGCACGACCTGGATCAGACAGGGCGAGAAGAGGGTGTTGAAACCCTGCTTGTAGAAGCACAGGGATTAATACAGTGTTGCAACTTTAGAAAGATTTTTGCACAAGTTTTCCTCACTTTCTTAATATGTAAGCCAGTGTTCTCTCTTATGATCCAACTGAACATGTGAAATGTTGTAACCAACAAGACATGAGCAAACATTTTACATCATCTCTGCCTGGCAGAATATTTGTCACTGACTAACTTTAAGTGTAGTGTATTTTCCTTGCATGATTCACTCCCAAAGATTTGTTAAGGTTTTCAATACTACATTAAATCATCTTGAAAAAGTCAGGAACAGGTCACCTCAAAAGCAAAAATAATTATTTTTCTTACATCTTACCATGCTCTTTATCCATCTAGAAAGTTTTGGTGTGAGTTGCCGAGTTTTGGAGATAGAGATGTCTGCCTTCTCTCAAATGTAATGTAACGAAATGGCACTCTACTTGTGTTGCTCAAAGAGCCAAAACTCATTTGAAAAACTCAACAGCAATGTCTCTTTGTAGAAATCATGATCCTGTTACTCAAGCTCAAGATGATCCACAGACCTTGTTGTGAGCAATTTTGTGTAGGAACTGCATTCTTTCTGGTTAAATCTACCAGAACTACTTTCTTTATACAGTAGAATCTGCTGGATCTACTTACTTTCTATTAGAAAGAAAGTAGTTCCTACATGAAACAGCTCACAACAGGGTCTGTGGTTATTGTAAGTGACAGGGCCATGATCTCTGTAAAGAGACATTGATTTCCAAATGTTTTTTTGTGTCATTTAATCCCATTTTATTTGAGAGAAGACGGACATGTCTGAGATAGCTGATATCTTCGAAACTTCGCAACTCACTTAAACAGTCTAGATGGATAAATAACATTGTAGGCCAGAGGAAAAATATCTATTTTTGATTCTGGGATGAACTGTCCCTTTAAAGTATGGAACCTCCCATATTTGGACAGCTGGTGAAGTTAAATGGACCATAGCCTTATCAAAGTCTGCCTCAGATATAGTGCAGGAGTCCAGGGAAAGGAGAGCTGATTTGGGATGCAGTGTTGAGATGTAGGCTAGCTTGCTCTGCGTAGATACTCTATTCTTACCATGCATAGTTAAAGATAGACCCTCAGCAGAACTGGAGGGATGCACGACTGAATATACTTATGTGTTTATGTATAATACTTAACGTGATGTACTTTATAAACTTCAAACTTATCTCTTGGTAACTTTGTGTGTTTGGGCAGGGATACATGTAGGGCAGTTAACATCTGCACTGTGCCACCTTAAGATAAGAAGCAATGCAGCTAATTTTAGTTCTGCCCTCGTTTTCCACAAGCTGAGGAGTAGGACAGTGCATTAGCCACTTTATCATGAAGTGTGAGTGTAGCAGTGAATGCACATATCAGCAGAGATAATGGTTTTTCACTGGCTGTTATGCCTCCTTGCATGCTTATTGTGTTTTGTCTCTCACACGCATTCTGCTGCAATACAGACTCCTCGCAGTCCCAGCAGAATAGCGTCTTTGTGTGGGTCCCCTCCATGGCTGCAGTCTGTGCCACTTCATCGTGCTGAGTGCTGCTCTGGACTTCAGGGGAACCTGCACACTACAGACTGAGGAAATGTGCAGGGCTAATTTGTGTGCTGAGCAGATTACTGTAACTGCTTTGTGCTTTTAGCAGCTCCTTTAACACTAGCACATCATTGTTGATGCCCTTTGACAATTTGTAGCACCTCCAGGTTGATCCTTGAATGCCCCATTTACACTTGTCCTCCTGAGCAAGAATGTCACTTAATATGATCAAAACTGCCCTCCCACCACCTTGAAATGGTCACTATCGGTTTTGACTGAGTCATTGTCTTTATCTTGAACATTGCCTAAATCATGCTGTTGGTTTTATATTTGTGACAGTCAAAAGTTTTTATTCACACGTTTGTACAGCATAAGCTGCTCTCACTGTCAACCACAAAGATGGCTGTGTCAGCATCCAGCAGTCAAGGCACAGAACTTTACGAGTGTCTTTGAGAGGTTTTCTTGTCCTCACTATTATTGCTTTTTCAATTAAACATACAGACTTGACACAGACTTAAATGGTGAGGATTTGATGGTGGCAGCTCTGAACAGCATTTGTTTGTCTAATTAGTGAGCGTTAAATCTGCATTCAGACCAAACCTTATGAGTAACATCTGCAGGGAGTTCATGACGGTTCATTTTAGCTGTATACAGCAGTTCTTGATGTGTCATCAGACTGTTGGATACAGGTGGTATATCCATATAAGGTGTGCTATGAAGCAATAACGATATCTATCTGTTGGGTCCTGTTGGTTGACTGAAATTATATCTAATGAGAGAGAACTCAGAACAGCCGAAGGGCTGATCTCATATGAAATATTTGAATGAGCAACACTTGATACTTGTTGTCTGACCTGTTTAGTGGACTCTGAATCAGATGTATGGCTAAGGGATTGCCACTCTCAGTATGTACTAAAGGGAGTGTCATCTTAATCCTGCTGCAGTGATGTTCTGGTGAACAAGGGTAAACCGTGATGATGTTAAAAGCAAAGCAGCATATTTTCCAAGCTTCAGTAGTGAACAATGTTTCATGGGGGTCAATATACTGTATAATAGAACAATTTAAATATAAAAGCTTAACACTTAAAAGGTTGTTTTACAAGATTAATTATTTTAACCCTAAACTTCACTTCACTTCACTTTTTTCAGTTCCAGCCTCTTAAATGTATTTTGTCTGATCTCCTGGTTCTTCTATAATCATAAGAAACTGAATATCTTTGGGTTTGGACTATTGGTCAGACAAAAAAAGACCAGATTGGAGTTTTGGACTTATAGTTTCGCCAGTTTCTGACACTTTAAAGAGCAAACAGTTAATTGATCATCTAACATGTATATTAATCAATCATGAAAATGTTTGGATGCCATCCCAAAATAATGCTTCCAAGAGAAGCTACTAATCTGCACGCATTACAGTTTTTGGTTCAGCAGCACACTTGCTTAGACTGCAGTTGTGGCACTGTGGCAGGAAGGAAGGATTCTTGCAGTTTTAGAGGAAGCATGTGCTTTAGATTTAAAGGAAAGGCTTTCAGTGACGGAGAAAAAAAAATGTGAAAACGATGTCCTCGTAACTTATTTTTCTTGTGTCCTTTTTGCTGCCCTTCTGTGATTTTCAGTGCAGGGCTATTTTCGAGCTTGACCTAGATGTGTACACTAGAGTGGATAACAGTATTCAGCCCAGCAAAAAATGCTGGAAAGATTCCCGCCTATAATTTGATTACATATAGGGCATCTCACTTTGTCTTTAACCTCCCAGAACAGTAGTCAGTCTCACACACGTAAACAAACTTAAGACAGTGAAACTTACTCCTCAGAAAAGTGTTTTTTTTTTTGGTCTTGCTACATAACCCGGCCACCACATTCTTCTCCGTCTTCTCACTTTACACCTATTGTCTGTACACTAACATGCTGTTATCTAGCCACTGTAATTTTATCTTTCTTTCTCTACTTTGTCCTGTTATCTAAAGGCTTAAGTGGCGTGGAAGATGTCCCCATTTTTCGCCATAAGAAGAGGCCTCCTTTAGCCAGGCCTGAAGACCTGGATGATGAGTTGCTTCTCAGCACCATGTCCTCAAACTCAGGCAAAAATGCCAGCTTCACCCCCTCACCAGATGAAGAGATTGAGGAAGAAGAGGTAAAGTGTTTCTGTATTTCCTGCCTCATGCCTGTCTATTGACAAGCTTGTATACCCTATCTAACTAAAATTTGAGGTACCTGTAGTTTACATCCCTGTTTCTTTCTTCTTTCTCCGCTTTATCTAAAAGAAAAATGTTTGTTGATTATTTGTGAGTACATAGTATGTACATTTTAAAGAAGAAAATAGGCAACAGTTGAGATATTTCAAATACATTAGCTCCCTTTACCATCAGGTAACAGTTATTTTCACAATCTGTTAATATGGTGATTATTTTCTTGCTTAATCAATTAGTTGTGTGCTTTATAAATCACCAGAAAATTCACATAATAATTTCCCAGAGACTGATGATGCCTTCAGAATGCTTTTTTTGTTTGGCCAGAGGTATTCTTTCCCCGTCTTATCCAACACTGGAGAAGCTGGAGCCACGTTTGAAAAAATGACTTAAGCTATTAATTGACTATCAAAATGTCAATTATTTGTCTTTTAACAAACAGATCATTTCAGTTCTAATGGCAATGTTTAGTCAGTAAATTTGCCAAAGAAAGCAGGTAGAAAATCAACACTATATGGTGTTAAAAGTTAGGACTCTGTACTACAGAGCAGAGAAAAGAAAGTTCTTGTGGTTTCATAATATATCCTATTCTTAGGTGGGAAGATACAGTTGTCCTACCACTTTGTGTACATGTGAAAATTTTTGAATTCTAGCTGTCTGTTCTTTACTTCTGAATATGTTCCTGTCATCTTGTTTCTCTTTTGTTCCCGCTCCTTGGCTGATCTCAGCCTTGTAATTTTCACTTCCCTCTGCCCTCAATGAAAGCTGCCTCATCATCAGTGTAATCACTTAAACTTCTCTCGATGCCAGGGAAAGCCTTGATTGATTGCAAACTCATGTCTTCAGGCTGCGGTAGAGGAAGAGAAGGCCAGGCCCATCCAGATCGTCCTGGCCAACGAGGATGAGCACAGCTTTGAGCTGGACGCTGCAGCGCTGGAGAAGATCCTGCTGCAGGATCACGTGAAGGACCTGAATGTGGTGGTCGTGTCTGTGGCCGGGGCCTTCCGCAAGGGGAAGTCATTCCTGCTGGACTTCATGCTGCGCTACATGCATAGTCAGGTGGGGAAAATAACATGTGACTTCAGAGAAAAGACTTCAGAGAAAAGACATTTTTAAGCAAGCATTAAATGCATGTCAAGTGTTCTTCATGCGATGCTGCATATTTATTAAACATTTCATACTCAGGACAAAATAATATCCTGTCAGAATTTGATATCATGGATGCTTTGGTAACACTTTCAGTTTTAACAATGAGGCCAATCTGAAATATAAACAGTGAAGTTAAATGATGCCAAACAATACTTATGTGTGATTTGTACATGTCTTTGCACAGGTTGGAAGTAGGGGAGTGTGTTTCTACTTTTTCACAGTCATCACAAATGATAATTTGTACAGTGTGATTAGTAAATGCTGTTTTTATAGAAGAAGTTGCATTGTTGATAGGTATCATAATTGGGTCATGCAGTATTGAAAATTTCCATATATCAAAGACTGAGAATTGCATGGTAATTTTGCAGAGATAAAATTGAGTGTTCTTCCTCGACTGCCAAACAGCTGTGTGTGTATATTAGGGCTGCAACTAACAGTTATTTTCATTAATGATTTATCTGCTGATTATTCTCTGTTAGTCATTTGCTCTAAAAAATATACCTCCATAAAATAGTCAAAAATGTCCTCCACAATTGCAGAGGCCAAGGTAACATCTTCAAATTTCTTGTTTTGTCCAGTTACAGCAAAACACAAATATATATTTGATTTACAATCTTAGAAGACAACAGGACCCAGAAAATATTCACATTAGAGAATCTGGAAGTGATTTTTTTATTATTAATTTTCTGTCAATTGATTATTCAGTTAATCAACTAACATTGCTGCTCTCATGTATAGTTTTCTATTATACTGTAACTAAGATGTTAAAGGCAGATGCAGAAATCTTTAAAAAGCACTGATTTATTCACACATGTTCTGATTTATTATGAAATCCTACACTGTTGCTGAAGATGTACGTTAATGTAGATATAACATTTATGTTGCTGGTGAATCCTGTTCCACAGTGTTATTTTTATTAAAATCAAAAAGGTGTAATCTGATCTGTTGATGAATCACTTAAGTTTCTGTCAAGGCACAGACATTAAGATGTAAACTTCATCGATTTAGTGTCAATCACTGAGGGTCTTATTTCCATATAAATAGCCCATCGTGACTCATGATTAGAAGACGCATTCTGATGGAGGTGTTCTTAAATGGATCAGACTTAAAACAACGTGTGTTTCCTCTGGCGCTTTAATATTGTGTAACTTTCACAGTCGGTAGAGACTGTGAAAGCAGGTGGGCTAGATGAACTGGTACAGCAGATGAGATTACAACCAGTGCTGGCATGTGTACGAGAATGTGACGGGCGCTTCCTGTTTGGTCTCATACAGAGAATCTTACTCGACCAGGTGCAGCACAGTGTATGAAAAAGACAGGGAGGTGTAACTGTCTCTGACTTATAGGTAGGCAGATTTTTGATTATTGTTAATTATTATTGTAAATCAGGTCTCACACACACACACACACACACAAACATTCTTTAGCATGCCCATCCCACAACTGTGTGATTTGCATCGACACAAGTATCAACAAGTAGTCCTTCAGCCCTTGTGGTAGCAGCTGGACACACAGAAACAGCCAGGATCACCTTACACTCACTTGCACATACTCCCTCTAACAAATGCACACTTTAACACACACACACACACAACAGGAAAGGCAGAGGAATGTTTCCCACAGCTGTTGAGCAGCATGAACATGGGCATTCATGGAAGTTTGACCACCAGATCGGCATGTGTTCACATTTTTACCAAACACTGATGCTATTGGTTCAGGCTGTGGTTTGTTATATTATATTCAGTCATGCACAGCAGTTCATGTTACAACTAGTGTCGATGTTATTGGACTGCAGGTATGTGTTATTATCACATGACGGATTACATCTTACTCAGTCATAAGATTCAGGTTTTGGCATTGAGCAGAAATGTCGTGTTGTAGTAACTAGGAATCAGTGTTCACGCATGCTTTGCCTTGTAAATCAGGTATTTGCTTGTGAGGCTTGTTTACACGCTTCCTGTCTGTGGTCAGTTGATCTCCTCACTTGTCAGCCAGAAATGCAACCAAGGTCACAGTGTGTTGCTTTTACTTTGACCTTTTTTGTGTTTAAAATCATAACTGAACATTTTTTTGAGACGAGGGACTTCTAACAAGATAAACATAAAATACTTTGCTGGTTGTGCTGTGTTTTCAGTTTGAAATTGAAGTGTAGTGCTGCAGCAGTGGCCTGGTTAGTTCAGTTGGTAGAGCACACACTTCCATGTACTGAGGCTGTGAGTCCTCTGCAGTGGTCGTGGGTTCATTCACCTCAGTCCAGACTGATCTGTTCACACCCATTGCTGTGTAGACTGCACTGTGTAAAATCATGAGGCCGATAGTATAATTTGTGGTGAGTGTGATGCTATTGGCTAAGGAGCAATGTTAGGGTACAGACCTTTACTGAGGTCTAAACATCATCCCAGTTAGTGGTCACTTTGATTGTACTGCTAAATGACAGATTAGTTAAAGAAGTCCAGTCAAAGTGACCTGATGGTGCTGTAGGATCACCAAAATCAATGTTTTTTTTCTATTAGAAGTGCAAAATTCAACATCAATTTGGAAATACTGGATCCTATACAAAAAAAAACCTCTTTTCTTTGGTGAAGGTAATGGTATAACACTATGTGTACGTAAGTGGACTTCAGTCCATTGACCTACACCCGTTTTTCACTCCTCCCTCTTCCTCTCATACCATTATCTCTCCACCTCCTCTCTTCTGCCCCTCACACTTTACCCCTCACTTTGGGGTTTTTCCGCCTTGTTCAGCCTGTCTTCTTCTGCCGGTGTGATATGTTTGATAATGTCTTTTTGACTTTTGTATTGTTTTTTGCACCTCAGTATGTGTAAGAAAAATATTCTTTTAGCTTTCGTGTTGTCCTTTGTGCTTTCTATTGCTGTGTTGCTCTTGACTCACGAAACAGTTGCCCACTGGCATCATAATAAAGTTCAGGTCTCCAAATGTTTCTTTTTCCTCTCACCTTCCCTCCTACTTGTCTCATCTCTATTTTGCTGCAGAGTGAGTCGTGGATGGGAGGTGACGATGAGCCCCTGACAGGGTTCACATGGAGAGGAGGCTGTGAGAGAGAGACCACAGGAATTCAGATCTGGAGCGAAGTCTTTGTCATCGAGAAGCCGGGTGGAAGCAAGGTAGACAGTTATCAAGCAAACAACACAATGACTCCTTCAGATGTTGTCACACATGATAAAATTTATTTTTGGGACAATTTGTTAAATTTTAGATTAATGCTCTCACTGTGATGTTTAGATGTTTAATAATTTAAAGCAAACACACAAACATCAATCCTCCTACTTTGTTTTGAAGCAGAGGTTTGCAGTGTATTGTGTCTCGTCCCAACAGGTTGCTGTGCTCCTCGTCGACACTCAGGGAGCATTTGACAGCCAGTCCACTATAAAGGACTGTGCCACTGTGTTCGCCCTCAGCACAATGACGAGCTCTGTACAGGTGAGACCTAAAGCATGTCTTTTTTTGGTGGAAAATTCTCTTAAAGTGGCATCATTTATGTCTCACACTGTGTTTGTTTCTTTGTTCTCAGGTGTACAATCTCTCCCAGAACATACAGGAGGATGACCTGCAGCATCTGCAGGTTGGTCTAATTTCTCCTCCTTACAGGAAAAAGCAGCAACAACATCTCTTCTGTTTTCTGAATATAATGTATGTTTTTTTCCCTCATATGTAGCTCTTCACAGAATATGGCCGGCTGGCAATGGAGGAAATCTACCTGAAACCTTTCCAGGTACTGGCTGCTACTGTTGACTGTGTGTGCATATACATCTATATGTACTTTAATGAATGCCATTTGCTATTGAAACTGCGCCTTGTCTATAAAATCTATTAAATATGTGGCTTCACAGAAAGTAATGTATTTTTAATAAATAATATCCAGACATTATTAAAAGAATAACAGTTCCTTTAAAAGCCTAAAATGCAATAATCTGAATTTTAGGCCTCAAAATGTCTTAAATATGATTTTGACAAGTCTTAAAAATGGTTTGAGTTATGAAATTAACATTACTTTTATAAAAGCTGCATTAATATCAGTCTTGCTTATAAATGTGTTTTGGAAAAAAAATTGCATTGATCACACTAACAACTACGACACAAAATCAATATTGACCAATGACCACTAAGGCAAACTGTGCTTGTACTTTTTCGGTGGGTCTTTTGAATTAGTTTTTGTTTAGATTCCTGAAATAAGGTCTAAGAGATTTTCACACTTTGTTCTACAACATAACATTTGTCAGTAAATACCCCTCTCATGAATTTTGAAGCTTTTACATGTCTTAAAAGGCAGTTTCTAACAAGTGGCTAAATGAGACTACAGGGGATCTTGGAGATATAAATGTCATAACACCAAACACTAGTCACGTCGTAGTGGTAACATGAATTCTTGCAACTGTGGTGCAGTTCATTTACAGCTTAAGTTTTTTACTTCTGGCACTTTTACTCACACTTTAAAATGTTGTGTTAATTTATGATGATTATCTGAACAAAATATGCAAGTGTCATAAATCTGTTCAGCTCAGATCTTATTTTCTGTACTAATCCAAAATCCAATGGAAATATCGTATTGGCTTTTTGCAGAGGGAACCAGAATGATGCAAATTTACAGGCCGGTCTACAAAACATGTCCTCCCTGTAGCACTCTATTAAGAGATGTAGTTGGAATGTTCTGGGCAATCTGTGATTAGAGAGGATCACATGTAGCCATATAACAATTATTATCACTATCTAATCAAATATAATGTGGCTGGTTGTGTGTCTGTGATGGTGGTGGTGTGTTTCAGTCCCTGATGTTCCTGATTCGGGACTGGAGTTATCCTTATGAACACAACTATGGACTGGAAGGAGGCAACAATTTCTTGGAGAAAAGGCTACAGGTGAGACTCATCTTTTCAATCAAGTTTAAAATGCAGATTTATTTTTGAGGATACAGGTTGCTGGACAAATGAAACCCTTTGGTTCACATTGCTGAAGATATTCTACAACAGATCACACACTTGGTATTTCTGTCAGACACGCCTCTTATTGAAAAGCACGGACAAACTTGATGTCATTGTCTATTCAGGCGGGCACATATTTGTTCAGTGCATCATGTGTGTACTCTTTCACACATCAGTCAAAACACTTTTACTGTGAGAGTATATTTTCTGCTGACACAGGTGAAGCAGAACCAACATGAAGAGCTGCAGAACGTGAGGAAGCACATCCACTCCTGCTTCTCCAACATTGGCTGCTTCCTGCTGCCTCATCCTGGCCTCAAGGTGGCCACCAACCCGTACTTTGACGGCAGGCTGAGAGGTGTGAAAACGCAAACATACTCTTGTACTAATAATGAAGAGTGATGGCTTAAGGCTGATGGACTGAAATGTTCACGCTCCAGAGGACAGTTGAGGCATGTGTGTGTTTGTTTGTATTTCAGACATTGATGGGGATTTTAAGAGGGAGCTGGCTGACCTGGTGCCTCTCCTCCTGGCACCAGATCGACTGGTAGAGAAAGAGATTGGAGGCAACAAAGTCACCTGCAGAGATCTGCTGGAGTACTTCAAGGTCCTGCATGATTTTATTTATGTCCAACGATTTTCACATTGAAAAGTCACAGGTTGATAAACGGCCTCAGATTAGACACTCAACGTAGAATTAATCATTTCAAAAATAACAGACAAAAACATTAAGGGTGACGACACAAAGCTTGTTTCAGTTTTTAAAAGAAATTACCAACGGTGTTCTTTTCTGACACACAACAAGTGGAAGCAGGCTGGGCGATATGGCTTATAAATAATATGATATGATATATATCACAATATACACATTTTCTCTAAAATAACATTCTGTAAATAGTGTCAAATAATGCAAACATATGATGAATATGATACATTGCTGTAGAGAACTGTATATAAACTAGTTAAAATTAGCACAGCCTTAAACCTCTATGGCAGTGTCATGCTATAACATACTTTATTTTCACAGTGGGGTTTATATTAGTACTTTTGCTTAACTAAAGACCTTCTTCCTCCTCTGTGTAGCACACCCACTGCCTAACTGAGTTGGCTGAGTCTTCCCCTTTAAAGAAGCTGGCTTTGTGATTAACTGTGTGGTGACAGAGGTCTAGAGGGGTTTGATGTGAAAGTGAGCGAGCTAGTTAACAGCTTCAAGTCAAGCCAAAGACGATTAAAATACCCTAAAACTGGAGGTCCCCCATATACATGTTGGAGCTGGCAGCTGCACATAGATTGACAAATGCAAACAGATATTTGATTGCTTTTTCTCTTGTGATATTTTTCTGCCATGGCGAACAAAAGCCACACCGACTCATTGCTGCTAACTAGCTAATGTTACCTTTTCAGTCTGGACCAACTCTGCTGAAAAGTACAAGGGGAGACCAGGACTTTTTATTTCTTTTCTGTCAACACACAGCCTTGCAGTAAATATTAAACTGCAACCTTAGCTTATCCACACACTTTATGGCTAACTGAAGTAATGTAAACGTCCCTCAGAGGTGGCCAGCAGAGACACTGAAAACTCAAATATGACAATGCGGTCATCTCCTGTATTGCACATTAATTCATACTCAAATATGTCAGATATTTTCGGTATCTCACCCAGCGTCAAGTGACACAGGTGTGCTAAATGATACTTTTAGTGAATTTTGTTTTTGTCAGTTTAATGCATGTCCCCAAAATGAGTCTTAGAAAAATATCTTGCTAAGCTGTTAATTATTAATGTCCTTATTATGTTGTATTAATGTCATTGTGATAATCTGTATTATTTTGATCCCTGCAGGCTTACATAAAGATCTATCAAGGTGAGGAACTGCCTCACCCCAAGTCCATGCTGCAGGTTAGTAACTGTCTTAAAACTGAGGGATCTTAAATAACTATGGGTCATACTTTTTCGGTTTTAATTCTCACCTCCTGTGGTCATCAGACTTAGCTTGAATCTCATTGTCATTTTCTGTTTGTTAGGCGACAGCAGAAGCCAACAACCTGACTGCTGTGGCAGGAGCCAAAGACATGTACAGTAAGAGCATGGAGCAGGTAAGGACCTGTTTTTTTTGTTTTTCTTTTCTTCACAATCATCATGAATCACAACCAATTTGATAACATAAAGATGTCAAGGTGTCACTGAGGGATAGCAGTTGTGGTCATGGTCCTCCAATATCATGCCTAGCAAATATCCAACTGTGTGATGCTAGTGCACAGTTTGAATCTTTGTTTTGCCATTAATGACTTTCCTCTGTCACTTCCCTCTCAGGTCTGCGGTGGGGACAAGCCATACCTCGCCCCGGCTGACCTAGAGCGCTGCCATGAGGAGTTTCGCGAGCACTCTGTGCGTTTCTTCCGCTCCGTGAAGAAAATGGGCGGCGAGGAGTTCTGCCAGCGCTACCAGAACCAGCTGGAATCAGAGCTGGACGCGGCCTACTGCAATTTCTCCAAGCACAACGACGGCAAAAACATCTTCTACGCAGCACGCACACCCGCCACGCTTTTCGCAGTCATGTTTGTGACCTATGTGGTGTCTGGGTTGACGGGCTTCATTGGTCTGAGCACCTTAGCAGCGCTGGCTAACCTGGTCATGGGCGTGGCACTGCTGTCACTGTGCGCCTGGGCGTACGTGAAGTATTCTGGAGAGTTTCGGGAGGTGGGAACGATGATAGATCTGGTGGCCGAGACACTCTGGGAACAGGTGGGTAGTGATGCTCCTCTCACACTTTCCATGTGAGAGGAGGGAGGAGTGTGTGTGTGTGTGTGTGTGTTCAGGTTAATGTACATGAGTTGGTTTAAAGGATAACGCTTTCAGCAATTAACAGCTAAAGTTGTAATTGTTATCGTTCTGTAACTTGGGTATTAAGCTTGAGTTATATCATGTACTTAAAGCAAGAACTGGTCAAATATTTTTCATTTGAAAATGTTTGGCAAATGTGGAAATTGGAAGTGTTGGATATTAAATCTGATATAAGTTCATCAAAGATAGTTCAGTATCAGCGTATGTGTTGTCTAATAGGTAACAAGAACAACCAAAGATGTTTGAAGTGATATAGAAACAATGCCTTGATAACACGAGGGCTGAAACTAACAATTATTTTCTAATTATCAGTTCATTTTTTCATTATCTCTTTCAATTAATTGCTTGGAAAATATTGAAAATAGTTAACATAGTCCTCAAATTGCATTTTTTATTGCATTGTTCATTCTAAACACAAACGTTCCATTTATTGTGATATATGACTGAGAAAGGCAACAGATCATCACATTTTAGAAACTTGAACTCACAAATGTTGATAAACATGTCCATGATGATCCATCAGTTGTTAAAAATAGCTGCCAAATAATTTTTTCGGTCAGCTCTGCATTGCATAGTTTCTACACCAGAGGGCACTGACAGGTTTCTTTTTCACCTGTAACGTCCCACTGAGAACATGTTCTTCCTGTCACAACTGATCAATAGCAACATTTAAGTGATCCCTATCAGACGTTGTATTCAAAAACAAATATCAGCTGTTACACTGTTCTTGAATATTTTAACTCTTAAAAATCAGGATCTCAAAAACCCATTATTGGTCAGCTTTAGTATCAGATTTAGTTCAGATTAGGTGATAAAATGTAATTGTCTTTTATTGACATATTTTTTATGCATACAGTGTAATGAACCAAAACGTGTGCTGGCGGTGTAGAATTCACCAGCACAATATCTTATGCTGGAAGTGTGTTTTGTTTTTTTTTTTTCTTAAGTTTCTTTGTTGTGTGTGGTTTTACATTTTTTGAGAAAGGCTTTTGTGTTTAAATGTCATTTAGATTTATGAAATTGGAGATTAGTTTTGGTTAAGGTGGGGTTTAGATTAAAGTCAAGACAAGCTGAAGAGCTAAATTTCATTTTTAAGTGACATTCTTGTTTTTCCCCTCCAGGAATATAACACCATATATTGCATATGTATGTGTTTACCTACTGTTGGTGCCACCAGTTTCTGTTGTAGTTTTCTAGATTAGTCTGATTTTAACAGAAGTTTAGTTTGTTGCCATTAATTTCAAGGTATTTATAAAGTCCAAGAAACAAGAATCTATCCATCAGCTTTTGTTTCCTTCTGTCCATTACATGTTGATCGTCTTCTGTCCTCACATCCCGTGATCCATTTCACAAATTCTCAAAAACCTCAGTTTTTCACCTCACATCACCTTTCGGTGCCTCCCCCCTTTTTATTTTCTCTCTATTTGTTCCTCCACCAGCTGTCGACCTGCTGACTGTACTCAGGAGCACAAATTTCCATTTCTTATCTATTTTGTGGTTCTTGAATGTTTGTGATTCACCAGAAATGCAGCCGTCATGTCTCCTCTGACTTCTTCCTCCTTCCTCTGTCTTTGTCTCTCTTAATCTGTCCTCCCCTGCTTTGCAGAAGACTGTCAGAAAGGTGAGAGGTGTGGCTTCCTGTTTCTCTGATCTTCTGCCTGCCTGCCATTCTCACCATCCTTCCTTATTTCTTTCCTTTTACTTTCTCCTTCTCCTGCACCTCCTGCTACTGGTCTCCCTGCATTCTTTTCATTTGTATGACTCCACATCTACAATTTCTCTGTCTTGTGTCTCCTCATTTCTTTTTTCTCAATTATTTCTCCTTAATCTTCCCCCAAACTTCTGGATTTATCTTTCTCATCTTTTTTTCCTCCTGCTGCTCCACTGTCTGTCTGTCCGTCAGTCTTGTTCCTTGTTTAACTCTCCCGTTCCTCCCTGCTGTCCTCCTCTCAGGTGTTTTCCAAACTTTTGGAGCCTGTCAGGAGCTGCCTGGCTTGGCCAGTCTCTCTCCTCCCTTCATTCCCATCAGGAACAACACTTGGACTCAGCATTCTGTCTCCTCTCAACAATAACTACAAGAAGGCTAAATAGCTGTTTGACGGCCGGCAGATTCACAGACTGTTACACTTCCTTCTCATGTTGAAACTTCTGCAGTTTGCTGGCTTCTTTATTGTTAATTTTCAGTCCAGTGGTGCTGGATTCTTCTACTTTAACCTGCTCGGTGTGGACCCTCTCTGAACTTCACTGGATGTATCTGAACACTGGCAGACCAGGCTCATCTCAGGATCTCAAGGACTTGAAGCCTGCCGCAACGGTTTTTAATCATCTTGGATGGCTGATTTCTTTTTTTCTTTAACTGTTGTGTTTTGTTTTGTTTTTTTAGTTGTTTTTTTTTCTTTTTCAGTTGAAGAGGTTCCGTTCAGTTGTGTTGTGAATCTTTGTTTTGTTTAAAAAGTTTCTGTGGTTGGCACCTTGGAGATTGCATCCTGTTTTTGTTCCTTTGTTTTATATTTAATGTTTTTTTCCTCCCTAACCTACTTTCATTCAGTTTGTTTGTCCCCTTTTAGAGACCATTTTCAGACACATAAATTTGATTTGTTCTCACACAGAATACTCTCTTGTCTTCTCTCCTGCAGGTTTTGAAGCCATTAAGTGAACATTATATGGAAGACAACGTCAGACAGACGGTGGTTAACTCCATCAAAGCCAGCTTGACAGAACAGGGCTCTCAGCACACCAAGTTAAAGACTCACTGACGCTCTTCCTCCTCTTCATCTCCTCCCTCTGTCACGTTCATCGCCCTCCTTCCCACTCTGTCAATGTGTTCGATCCTAGAACTGTGGAACTAGTTCAACACCAAAGCTGACCCTCATATTTTTTCCCCCCTCCCCCTAAACACCCACCATCACATCACATCTCTAAATGCTGTTGTGGACCTGTAGGCTCACTGTCTGCCCTGCTCTTCATCGCCCCCCAGTGCCTCAGAGCAGAAACTGCACGTTCAGGAGAGGACCGAGCAGAGAAGCCAGACAGTGTAGCCCTCTTGCCAAAACAGGACCTGAAGGACTGTCACTTTCTCCAGTGTGCCATGCTGTAATAGATGCATCTTTGTGCATTAATGCATACTGTAGGCTCACACACACACACACACACACTGACACCTTTGCTGGTAGCGGACTGCACTCGCTTCAGGATTGAGCTGTAATTCAGGGAAAACTGACACCGCCGTGGGCAGCTGTTATCAACAATGGATGCAAACTAAAACCCTTTTGTCTGTACATTTAATCGTGTTGTCTTAAAGGCCAGACAGTTCAGAGCTCAGTTTATTTCCTCTTTATTCTGTTTATTAATGTTTCCTGCAAGCACAAGCAACTAATCAGCTCAGAAGACTAATAACGAGGAGTTCTGTCTTTCTTTTTGGGTTGGATTTTCATTTTATTGATTCTACTGAATTGAAAATAAGTTGAAACCCCAATCATGATCAAGCTGAAGGGTGAAGTGTCAAATGGCCAGCCTGTCCTGGTTAACTGATCAGTCTCCTTCTACAAATCTGAACTTAAAAATGTTGATTCACTAAGTATTGGAAGTGTGTTAACCAGATATCATAATCAAACTCTGGGTTCAGGTTGCTTGTTGGCTTTCTCTCAGCAAGTCTCTCCCTCTCTGTTCCACTTTAATATTTTGTGAATGTGACCCTGACAAGAACTGTAGGAAGTGTCAAGCCTCTCAGCTGATGTTTGACCTGTTTTTTTTTTTAACTTAGACGGATGAGTTTTATCTGGCCTTTAGTGTCTCATAGCAGACCTGCCGGTGTTTGGCCCTCTGCATGGCGTTAAGAGCTACTGTGTTGTAGCATTAAGCTAGCTTAGAGCTTTTAGAGCCCAGGCCTCTGTAGTCGTGTAGCCAGGTGGGGACTGTCATCTTGAACCGTTTTCTTTTCCATTGCCTTTCATCAAAGCCACTCTAACCCTGTTTCCCTGCACATTTTTAGGACCTGTAGGCTGTAAGTTTGATTCTTGCTTCTGCGGAGATAAGAGATATAGATTGTTTTTAGCTCAAACTCAAATAGTTTCAGTTTTGGTAACTATGCCTTTTCTTGCTGAGAGTTAGATGAGATGATTGATACCACTCATGTAGGCTGAATATTAAGCTACTTTTAGCAGCTAAGTTGTATAGCTTAGCTTGGCATAAAAACTGGAGACGGGGTCAAACTCCCACGCTTTATCCAGAATTTAAAAATCTCACAACACCAGCACCTCTAAAGCCCTATAATTAACATGGCATATAACTCATTTGTTAAATCCTTACACAAACTGAAGTTTAAACATGAAATCCCGTTTTTTATTTTTTGCATTTTTTCTTTCTAAGCCAGTTAGCTTAGCATAAAGACTGTAGGCAGGGTGAAACAAACTACACTGTTCAAAACTGTAGATCCTCTAAAGCTCAATAATTGATTCTATATATATCTGATTTGTAAAGTTCATACACAGGCTGTAGAATAAAAATGACAATTTGTATCAAAACTGCTCCATAACACCACAATTGTAATTTTTACACTTTTGCTCTTTGTACAAATTGAACAGACAGGTGAGGTGCAGGTAGGCAGACATTTAATCTTTGGACAGAGCTAGGCTAGCTTTTTCACCTTGTTTCCAGACTTTATACTAAGCTGACCAGCTTGATGTTTAACTGACAGACATTGAGTGGTATCAGTCTTCTCATGTAACTCTCTGCAAATAAGTGAGGATATCTCCCGAAATGTTCAACTATTCATTTAACTGACAAATGATTTAACCCTCTGCCTTTTTGCCCCTCCTTCTGTAGAGTCGGGTAAAATTAAATCCTCTCTTCAGCAAAAGTTACACAATCAGTCAAGTGGTGAGTGACCCCTGACTTATTCTTACTAAATGGACTGAACCTGCCCCCTTTTATTTTTTGGCTTTGTTCAACAGCTGCACCACATCTGTCTGAGCTCTTTTGCATCGATTCCATCCACATTATTTCTCACCTCAAGCGCCAGTCTCGTACTGTACAGTCTCTCTTTTTTTCTGTGTTCACATATTACAAATTGGGCATGTATGTTGAATTAAATATTTAAATAAACTTTATATGCATTTTATAGTGAATCAGTTGACAATGGCTGTTTTTTCTTCTCTTGATCAACTTTAACAGTCTGGTTTGTGTAAGAATGATAAGTTGCTGCTGTAGGGTTCACACTAGTTTTCTCCTTCTCACAAGGACGGATGTTAACAGGAGGATGTGGTGTGAGTACTTAGATTCTGATAGAATTATTGGATTGTGACGAGTGGGTTGGAGACAATGTCTGTCTGCCTTTTAAAGATGTCTCTGGTAATTTATTTTTGAATAAAATGTTTACCTTAAGAATAAATCATCAATTCAACTCTTTTGGCTCCTTTTTGTCTGTTCGTTGTGGGAGATTGTCTTGAATGAGACTTCATTTTGCCTGAACCAAATGACTAAGAAATGATTCATGACATTTAAGTTTTAATGTTTATTCTCTCCATGGATTACAGCCTTATATAGAAGCATGAATCTCAAAATTTCTCTTCTGTTGCATCAGAACCAGTTGTTCTGAACTCTCTGCAAAGTCAAAAGTTAAGTTGTATTTAATTCTTCACTACAAGGACAACTGTTCTTTACTAAACATAAGTTCTGATGTCTTATGAGAATAGAGAATATGTAAATAGAGATATTACCTGAAAATACATTAGCAGTACCCTATTTCAGCCTTGAGTAACAAAAAGTAAAGGTCAGTTGGTATGTAGCCTAAGAGGTGAAACCAATGGCAAAAAATCTAATTCTGTGCCGCTCTTTTAAAGCAGCTATAGTCAAGATGCTTAAAATAACGTATGATAATTTATGAGTTTATTTAAAAAAAAATGTGTAAACAATGGAGAGAAACTAATGGTGAAACAAGTCAAACAAGTGTCATACTTGTTTGTTCTCTCAGTGTTAAATGATGACATTTCAGAGGAGTAAAACTGAAAAGTAGCTTTCTTTGAGCAGAGTTGCTCAATTATTGGCACCGATTCAGAACGGTCACTGAGGAAAGAGGAGGGAAGGCTGCACTTTTCTGTAACTAACATGCAGGCATTTTCATGTTTCCGTCCGGCTGGACAGTTAACTTCATTATTCAGTCACATGCAGACGCAGCACAAGGAAAAGATCAGCTGAGGACCACAGAGAGTTAATACTGTAAATTCAAGGTAATTAAGTAAGGAGCTGCTTATATAAGCAGAGTGACCCAAAGAGGCCTCTGTATCCAGATGTTTCATAACGGACACCATTTTTCATTGCCAGATCATGTGTAACCTGACCAGCTGAGATGCTGAGCAGTGCATTTCCAAAAATGACCAGAAGGAGGAGCCAGATTTTGAAAAATACACAGTTTTATTTCATGACATAATTGTTTTAAGCTGCAGTATAAGTAACATTTTCATGGTCCACGCCAGACTACCATACCAACCAAAAACACAGTACGGAAGACCAGACCAACGTTGTGCTTTTAATCAAACAGGCTGTTAGGATGAATACAGCTGGTGTTAGGAATACTATTGTGTACAACTAAAGCCGACTTTTAAAAAAAAAAGCATCAAAAAGCCACAAATAAACAAAAACATAACACTGACAGGTCTTTCATCTCCCCGTTGATTCATAACAAAACTAACTCAGCCAAGAGGTAAAGTTTGGGGGAAAAAAAAAAAAAAAACTAAAATCTACTTCCGGTATAAAACATCTCTTCCATGAGAAATCACAGGCTCAAGAATGTCGCTGACAATGGCACGTTTCATGTCACCGAAAGCTGCTTGTTTTTCTTTTCGCTGCGTTCAAAAATCCATTTTGGCAAAATCACATCAGGAAGACACAAACAGTAAAAACATCACAATGTGGTTAAAATCTAGACAGAAAATGTTACCTCTGCTTCTACTGGGTGACTCAAGACAAACTGAAGTAACAGACAATAAAACAGCTGGTACGACTTCACCTCAAACTACAGGAGGGACAAATACAAACGCTTGGAAAATTCAAATTGACCGGCTAGTGGCCAAGATTATTGATTAAAACCTCGTCTTCAGGATTTAGACTATCCTTACATTCTTTGAGAAATTTATTCTAAGGAAGCTTATAAACACACAAAAGTGATCCTAGTCAACACTGACAGTAGAGAAAGGGAGTGAAGCGGTTCGATGAGTCATGACCTTCATCATTTTCCCACATTGTCTTCATGTATTTGGCTTGATTTTTGGAGTTAAAAGCTGCAACAGTCCAGAGCAAATGCTCATGTTTCATGTGCAAACATTAAAAGATCACAGTTTACAAATTCATGGTAAATTTAGTGGTTGGTATAGACGAGCCAAACACCAGAATCCCAGAGCCCTGTTTGTTTAAAAAGTGTTCAGACTTTATTTACACACCATTAAAACTTCATTTGATTTTTAACAAATGTGATTTTTTTTTTTTAAGAAAGTGAAAGTAATGTAAAACTTTATTGCGATTTAACATTGTCATTTTTACAAATAATTTTGTGCAAAAGAACGTTTTCTGAACAAGGCTCTGGGATACTATGGACAGGCTGGTCACGATTTTGCAGTTTTATGATATCTGGGAAAACATAAAACATCTGGAAGAATTTCTGCTCTTTTCTACTTGACGAGTCCACTACAACTGATTCTTTTTTAACACTTTTGGTTTTCATTTGTTTGTCAAGTTGCACTCTTAAATTTATCGCAGAGGACCAACCAGTTTGATCAATGGCATTGATTGGAAAATATCCCAAGACAAAAAAAATTCAGTAACATGTTTCACCTTATGCCAAGGCAGCTGGATGAGACACGACTCAACTGTACACTTAAGAAGACTGAGGTCCTCTAGTCTTCTAGTCTGTATTGCTGTCTCCACCCAGCTGGAGATTGTTGTAGAGTAGCTCTCCCATAAAGCGTGATGCCAGGGAGGGCGCTGGAGGGCAGGGGAGGGTCTAATCTACATCTACTGAAGGGTTTGCTGGAGGTTTTAGATCATGGCCCGGAAAGCAAACGAGACTGCAGCGCCCAGCGCCAAGCCAAGGGACAAGAAGAAGGCCATGACGGCCCCCGCCGTCTCCGCCTCATGCGGTTGCACCTTCCTATACGGAGACAATGGAAGAATAAAATTCATTAGGAATGAGTGGTTCATCAGGACACTTTATTGTTTGTGGTAAAAAACAGATGAGGACTGCAGTGAACAATTATTTTCATTATCAATTAATCTGCCGATCATTTACTCAATTAACTGATTGGTTTTTGGTCCATAATTTATCAGAAAATGGTGAAAAATATTGACCACTTCCCCTAACGTCTGTTGCCCAAGAGGACCTTCAAATGGAGTAAAGAAACCAGACAACAGTCACATTTAAGGATCTACTCAAAACAAAACATCTACTCAAAACCATCGAATATCAAAACAGTTGGCAATTGATTTAATATGTGACAACTAATCAATTAATCTTTGCAGCTCAAGTGCAGAAATGGCATCAGAAGAGTTCAAGGGAAAGAGACCAACACTGATGTATAGTATTTCATGTGAGCTTGTGTATGGAGATTATTATTTTGTTATTTTTATTTCACATATTCTATAATGTACTTACTGTGTCTTATCATTTTTCATGTTCAAGTCTTTGTGTGTTCTGTTTTGTCTGGGTTCACAATAAACTTCCCTTTAGATAAAGTTAAAAGTCGACCACCCTCATGTCTTCACAGCAGGTGTACCGCTGCAGCCCAGAGCTGCTTTGGTTAGCAGGTGGGGCATAGTTTGCTGATGCTGCCATGTTGACCTTAATGTCAGTAAAATTAAGCTTGAATCCTTATTAATCAGTTGCTTCCTGATTATTATTAATGATTGATAATAAGTGTGGAATGAGGGGGGAAACCTTTTTTCACAGTAGTAGTTTTCCCCAAGTCATGTAAACTGACACTGATGTGTAAAATCAGTGGGATTCCCCCTTTAACACACAGACGTAAGAGTGCTCTCCATCTTCTCTTCTCTCAGAGTCGGTCTTAGTGTTCACATTCCTCCAAGTGTTCAGTGTGTGTGTCTGCGTGTGTGTGTGTTTCTTACTTGGGTCCAAAGCACATGCAGAGACTGGCCAGGTATCCATTGGAGAAGGAGAAGAAGATCATGAAGATGATGTACCAGACGTCGTGGGAGAACAGCACAGGGAGGTAGTAACGGGGCTGGACGTTACAAAGTATGAAGAGAGGGATGAAGACGATCCTCAGACCCACCAGGACAGGAAGCCAAATACTGTCTTTCCCCGGCTACAGAGAGACACAGCAACAGACATGGGACTCATTAGGTTAGATAATAACACTGAAACAGTTATTTAGGTGCCGTTTTCACACACACACTGTAATACATAGATGTCGAGTCTATGTGTGCACGTACAAATTACTGTGGGTGCTTTGGTGCATGCACAGGAAGTAGGAAGTATTTTGCAGCTGTAGTTACTACAGAGATAAAACAAATAGCTGCTCTATTTGTCGCTTCTCTATATATGAAACCAATCTGAATATCTTGTGGTCTTAGACTTTTGATGAGACAAAGCAATTCATTAAGGCATGATTTTTGATTAATGATGCACGGTTTTTCACTATTTTATAGCACTGTGTAGACTAAACAATTAATTAATTGATATCAAGAAACAACCACAAAAAGTAACATCTGTCTGTCCACACTTTAACATTGTGAAAAAAAAAAAGAAAAGAATGTTGTTAAAGTTCCTCTGGAGATTTATGAGCTGCAAACTCCAAATCTCCAAAACTGTCTCAAATATTTTTAACTTTCTAACAAGTAGGATTAACAGTCTTATATTCAGCTTAATGTAAGAAACATGTTTCAACACAAGCCTGACAAAAGCACCTCAGTAAAAACTCTGGTCAGCTCTGATCAGTATCGTCTTATGATGATACAGAAACTCACATGGTCCTGAAGCAGCTGACTACCATCATCTGCGCCAATAAAGTAGGAAGCTGCGTTCAAGTTCTGGTCAAACCAAGTTAACTAACTGTACTCAGTTTGCACAGAGTAAATTGATTCAATTTTTGCTTCAATTGGTTCAATTGTTTTTTTTTTCTCTACGGATTTCAGGAAGTTAGACCTGTTGGTTGTTTTCTGGACAAAGTTTTAGAAGATCTGAATTTATGCTGTGACAGAAAAGGAGCAAACATTTGACAGGAACAAAGTGATGGTTGTGATGTATTCATAAAAAGAAAACAGCCACTCAATTCCTGGAATGTAAAACAACAACAAGTGACAAGTTTGGATGTATACATCTGAATGAGGTGAAGCTAAAACATTAGGCAGCTGCAGACGCTGTGAAATGATCTATTCAAGCTTGAAATGAAGCAGAAATGAATCCATGACCGGACAAAATGTTCCGATGTGTAGTCTGAGGGTGTCTTAGCTGTTCATCCAGTGATTTTGGAGCAAACCTCCAAAAGCAAACCTCCAAAATCACTGAAGTCAATCATCTGATTATCAAAACCACTTCCATTACACAGCATGCACACACGCTTTTCTCCAAAACAAACCTCTGATCTCAGTAACAAAACTCATCTCCTTTATTTTCGCTGAAACTCTGAGCGACTGATGTGTTTCCACGATTGCACTCATGACTCAGTGATTTATTAGTGTGTAAACATTTTATGCTGCCAAGAGCTCTCATTAAAGTGTGTCTGTGTTCCACAGCACCGTACGCCAGCCAGACAACAGAGATCACACTAAATATTTTGATGTGAACATTTTAAGGCAAAGTGTTTGTAAACAAGAGTGTTGTTATTAGACTGATTTCTTGATACGGCTGCCTCAGGTAGCAGAGTCGGTTACTGTCATTACTGCAAAGTGGTGTGGGATATTTTACTCCAGTAGTTTTATAGATATCCGTAAAGTTCTTGGAGACAAGCTGGATCCACAAATATGAGACTATCGGACAGGACCCCGTCTCAGAAAGCAGGTTTAGTGAAAACTCTGTCTGTTAAGCCTGAGATGAGGGAAACTCTGGGTTTTCAGTTTCAGACAGAAAAATAATTCCAACTCTGGGTCAGTTACCATGGATATATCAGAGTCAAATCTATACATCGTCTGTCTCTAACACTGAGTGTGTGGACCTTAAGTCAGCTGCTCCCCTGCACTCAAACACCTTCAGAGCAGGTTAGAACGGTCGAGTCCTGTTGGTAAAAGGTGTTATTTGTGTTGTTACTTACCCACATACAGACGGCTGTCAGACTCCTGCCAGCCCAGTCCATCACGTTGAAGAGGAGGAAACATGACACAGGGATGAAGTACGTTTCTAAAGATGGAGCAAAACAAACAAGTTGTTGTTAGCAACAACAAGACTTTACTCAAAAGAAAACTACATAAATACCCAACCTCTGTGGGGCTGGACAGTTTGTAGCTTTCTCCTTCATGGAGGACAACAACTGTTGTCTACTTGGATTCATAACTGTTAATATGGATTCCAACATCGACCCACAGGCACAACAACAAAATAATAAAAATCAGTCTTAAAAACGTCTCAAACTATGTGGGAGGTGCTGTGACTTGAGGTCATGGGAACTCAAGCTGACAACAGCTTCCGTGCTCCATGAAGGAGAAAGCTGCAGACTTTTATTTTTTTGGCTACGCTGCAAGCCTACAGAGAGGAGAGGCTTTATTAAAAGACAGATAGGTGTATGACTTTAAGGAGGTACTGAACATGTGAAAATACATGCTAGGCATACTCTTCTGAGTAAAACAAATTCTGACTTGAGGCTATATTACAGTAGAATTCCCAATTTCTATGCTCAAACTCAATTAGACCCTGGTATTACTGTAGTGGTTCTCAGTTTTACAGTTCATATGTGGCTTTTAATTAAAAAGGTATAGGCCACCCTGTCTCATTTAGTCTGCAGATGGTCTGTTGTCATAACGAACTTGTCATCTTCCTTATGTAGATTGGACTGATAATTGCCCCGATTTTTACAGCTCATCTTTTTTTGGACAATTATTTACCCAGCAACATTTCCTACACATTATTTAGCCAATATCCTTCCTCTTATTTATACATTGAATAGTGAATGTGTGAGATGCTGTACAATGCAAATCAGCACCAAACTGACTAGTGCAATGTTGAATGAGACTGACTCTGAATTCCTGGAAATGAATGGATGAACACAGGTACTGGAGAAAGGCTTCAAATTATGGACAAAGTACACCCACAGAAACAGAGTTTTTGCAGGCTAGGAAACTGGCAAGTTCCTCCACGCCATCCAGACAAACACTGGTGGCTACCAGAGACAAGTTAGCAAACACAAATAGCAAAAGCCTAAGAGTGTATGATAGGTTTTTAAATTCAAATCTTGTTGCTTTCAAATGAGATTATATTCAATAAATAAAAGTTTAAGACAATCCCAGACAGATTTTAAAGTAGAATTCTGCAACAAATCATAAAATTACCACAATAGGTCATCAGTGATCAAGGAAACATGTTAAGTTGAAATACTGGCTTTTCAGACAACAACGCAACAGCTGCTGAGTCCCCCTTTGAAATTTCTATTCTGTTGGTGTTTTTTGTGCCAATTTCACACTAATTGGAGTTAAAATTAATGCTGAATGTTCACTGAATGAGTTAATGTCCATTTATGGTCATAAAACATCATAATAATCATCTTGTAGGAGTAGATGTTTATAATGATTAAACTGAGCAATATGTTAATGGAGTCTGGCAGACAGTGAGACAGGCAGTCTCTTGACTCACAACATTTGAAGACCTTTTATTGGTGAATTTAAATTCCCAACATTTTAAGACTTTTCATGGTTTTGTAGACACCCTGTTACATGAACTAAAAACGGATTTCAGTATTTTTGCAGGCTGCTCTCGTCTTAAATAAGATTTATTCATGACTTCCTCTGTTTTAATTATATAGATTTTGCAACAGTTAATTCTAATTTAGTGAGTGAAAAAACAAGTCCATTTTACTATATAATTAAAAGCCTTCAAACATTTGTGTCTTAGATTTAATTATCACCTGCTGGAGACAGTTCTCACTTTCTATTTAACAGTAAAATTACGTGAATTAGTATAAACTGTTTTGATTGTCTCCTCCCACAAACCACCCAATCTTCCTGTCTGAGGTTAGGAGTTTAGAATCTTACAGTCCACTTTCTTCTTTCTCTCTATTCTTGCTGGAGAAAAAAAAAAAGTTCCCAAACAAGTGTGGGAATATACATTTCAATGGGGACAAAAACTTGGCAGTCACCCCTCTCAAATGTCAGATTGTCAAAGGAACTGATTCACCAGCTACTGTAGCAGGGTACAAATGCTGGCTTTATACATAAGTTAGAAATGGAGACTCACCCCAGGCACCTCCACCTGCTACTGTGGACTTGACGTCGACTGTTACAGCTGGGAATAATCCAATGGTGATGGTGAAGATGAAGCACACTGACAGAGCCATCACCCAGATCTGATTACAGAGCACAAGATGAACAGAAATCAATATTATGTAACCAGTTTAATCGCTGTCATACAGGTACAAGGTGGGAAATGCATAAACATGTCATCAGAATGGAGCTGGTTGTCTTTCATTAATACTGAGATGATTGAAAGCTGTAAACATCTATAGTTATTACTGGTCAATCTAATGGAAAGAAATGTAGTTTTAAATGAAAATGTGTCATATGAGCTTCTGTAACTGCATATGGCATTCATTAATGTGTGTTTATATGCCACAATGTGAGAAAGTTATTTCACCTGTTTGAAGATGTTTAGCACAGACACGCTGGGTTTGACCTCATCCTCTGTCAGACTCACCACTGGCCGCTTCTCTGTTGGACTTTCTGGATTATTAAAAAAAAAAAGAAAAAGAAAAAACTCATATTTTGTTTTTTGTTGCTCAAGTAACACAATCGAGACCATCATTACCACATGGATTGGCGGGTTTCTGCAAAGATTTCAATTCACCCTCGCAAACTAGTAATTAACACAGAAACAAACACTTTAAATGGTTTTGGCTTCCATGGTCCGTGTGTAGTAAGAGAGCAGTTGTTTGGGCATGTAAGGGAGAGGCTAAGACATATCCAACACAAAATGATTTGTTATCATAGTGTTATGTTGTGATGAAAGCTTCCCCCCCCCCCCCCCCCCCCCACAAGTAAAGGTTCTGCTCATTTTCTGCAAAGGTAATGTAAGGTGGCTCACACTTAAAGCACCTTTAAGGCTTGGATGGAGATGAAACTCTCCTGGTTGAACCACCTGTACAACAGATGTGTAAGTGTTTGAAAACATCTGTTTCTTCTTCTGCCTCAGTAGTTAAAAAAATGAAAGTAAAAACAAAAAGTAATATTAAGTACAATTCCCAAGCATGATTTCTGTGGATAAAAACTATAATTTTGTGCACCATTAACTGCACACATAGGATAAAGATTACTCTTAACAGAAACCTGATAATGTTCAGCAGATTAAAATCATCAAACAAAGATTTGCTTGGCCAAAAAGCTACAAAAACACCCTTCAAAACCAATGGACGTATACAGTGTCATTAAGATCAAGTGGTTAACCCAGTGTCAAGACCACAAATGTCATACTTCCTGTGCCATGTGTGCAGTTTTGCTTCGATGTGTGAATATTCTTGATCTGTTTTTCTGCCAATACAATGAACATGATTGTGGTATAAGCACTGCAGTGTGTGGTGAGTGAGGCTGAGCAAGAGAGAAAGACTCAGCAAGAGAGGTGTCGGTGATCAGAGCAGAGAGATTCAAATTTAGCAGTGAAGTTGTTTTGTGGCAGCAAACATAAAGTATTACTATTTGCCCACGAATAAAAAGTGCAGAGGCAGTTCAGGAAGTTCCTGTGTCTGCTTCTGTGATATTAGAATCTGGAACAGAATAAGCTGTTCTCTAGCTCAGGAGCACACTCTGCTCTGGCTAGTTTGCAAAATCTAGTTAAATATATACTGAGTGCCTTTTTCAGCATCAGTGATATATTTACACCTGTATTGTCAAAGACATGAAGCAAAAATAAACACTTTAGGCCACAGTTTGCCAGTGAGAAGCAGCTGAGACACGAGTCTGCACAGAGCTATTGCAGACAGCTGAATAAATTAAAATAAAAGCATTCCTGTTGCGTGAGATGTGACTAAAAAAAATCGTCTGATATGTTTGAGGTCGACATGGGGGTAACTTGTGTTTACACTGAAGAGGTCATTACATGAAAACTTTGAAATGGAAAAATAAATTTGGGAGAAATACTTGTGGGACCAACTACTTGACCCAGCTTGCATCCGCAGAGGTGACCCTGATCCTTGTGCCTCACATTTCTCATACTGTCACAATCAATTGCAGTTATAGCTCCAAAATTTAAACAGTTATGATTTTGTTGCACTTAATAAAGAAGATCTCTAACTTTTAATGTTGAGGTAAATCTACAACAAAGACGTGTCCACAGCTTCAACTTCCAGAATTATTAACGTTTGGATACTGGAGCAGGCTTGTGAGCACTGTACCTTTTTTGAGCAGGTCCATCTTGTTCTCCTCATCAGCAGAGGGTCTGGATCCATTACTCTCAGTACAGTACTGGAAGAATTCCTGTTGACAAAAAGAAAAATCATAATGACCCAATTCCACTGAGCCAGCAGAGCAAAGATAATAGATTACAATTGTGTTTTTTTGTCTGGTGGTGGAAAACGCATCTAAAGGTGAGAATTAACAGCATCTCAGGGAACGTGTCCTCACTGTCTATGTCGAGTGGCTGGTGTAGTTTGAACAATCACTAGCTAAATGGCCGGTGGACAAAACAAGTTAGTTTTCAGTGCTGTAAAAGCACTCGGCACTTATCTCAATTTCACACACTGCTCTCCAAAAAGTTAATTTCAAAATGAGGACACGTTTTAAAGTGGTTTTAAACAGATTCCTCACGGGAAAAACACTTTAAAGACTTTAACCTAAAACAATGTTTAATTTGGAGAATATGAGGTCTTACCATCCTGGGCAGAGCGAGGTAGGACATTATGGCCAGGAGAATAACAACACACGCGGTGATGAAGTAACCAAAAGCACTGTCCTGCAGGGCTGAGCCACCTACAGACAAAGAACAGACCCATCATTAATGTTTTTTAAGACCATGAGAAGTATTGATTTAATTCAAGAGTTTTTCTTGTGTGCCACAGCTTTATAAACCTGACACACCAGATGGTTTGTTACATAGAACCATCTGGGAAGACATTCTTAGAAACTGTTTGGAAGAGGGCAGGCATGTTTAAAAAACACTTGGCAGGTAATTGGATGAACCATTGGTTTATCTAACAAGGGCTAACTTCAAACAGTCAGATTAAACTCTTGCTGAAGTCGACTGGGAGAAGAGCAAAAACATATTTTCCATCAAGCAAAGCCTTCAATGCCGTTCTTTGTTTTTCTTTCAATGAAAGAATACTCTCCAGTTCTGATATAATTTTAGCTATCACAGTGTCTTTGGAAGCTACCATCATTGGTTTAAGATGAGTGGCTTGATGCATCTTGCACCCTTGCAGCTGCCAGTAGTCCCTCCTAGGACACCGATTGGCTGCACCACTTTTGGTGTAGACAGATGGATTCTCACATGATCTTGTGAATCCAGCTGCTGAATACCCTGTAAAGGTTATTGCCATCTGTATTTCTCTTTTCAAATTACATGTTCAAACTCCAGTTGTTGGATTATATTATTTAAATTATCAATTAATATGCTGACTATATTTTCAACAAATCATCCAATCGTTTAGTCTATAACATGTCAGTTAATATTCTTTTTTTAAATGAAAAGCACAATTTCCAAATAAATTGTTTGTTTACCAAAAATGACACTTCAAACCTTGTTTACGATTAAATATGACAAAAAACAAGGGCAAATCTACAAAATGAGGAACTGGAACCAGTAAATGTTTGGCATTTTTCTGCTGATAAATTACCTAAACGATTAATATTACCAAAATAGTTGATTATACTTCTGTTGGTAAAGTCATCAATTAATCGACTAATCATTTCAGCTCTAAACTATACTGTAGTTTTGAGAGTGACCCATAAGCAACTGAGCCACCAACGTGTGTGTCAGGTCATCAATACTACAGACTATTGACCATCAGGTTGAATAAAAGCCTCTTATAGTCTCAACAATAACCAGACATTGTAAGTATTTTCTGTATGTAAGGCTGTACAGTGAACATACTGTAGCATTTCTCATAAAAAGATCATCCTGTGCAAACACAAATATTGACATAGTAACACTCTAGTACTAGCAGCATACTTAAAACTTGGCAAATACATTTATGTGTTTTATCTTTTAATATACTATGTTCATATTGTAGATTCAAATATAACAAAGTTAATGATGGGCTTGGTAAACCACTGTCATTAATTTAAAAGAACAAAAATGACGTTAGCTTCGTCACATGGACTGAGAAGGTGTGATCTGTACAATTCAATGCACCCTACTGTAGTTGAGAAGCCAAGAAAAAAAACTGTATTTTTTTTTAGTTACATTAATTACAAGCTAAGTGTGATCCAACTGATAATAGCTAAGCTGTATAAGCAGGTCTGAGTCATGTTTTCAAGAGGAAATTCTCAGACGGCCAGATTGGACAAAAACAATTCAGGGCGCCAAGCAAATCTTTCTGTTTCAATCTGAAATGGAGGTTGAAAACACTTAATATTGAACAATACTTGTGGGCGAATGTGTGCTCTAGGTTTTAATCCTGGGAAAACATGATCCCCGAGAAATCTAATCAAGAGCATTTCCCCGGAAATATAATGATGGGTGTGATAAACACAGAACATATGAAAATATATAAAGAAAAATGTAGGCCAACAGTTTACTGTCATAAAACATGCAGCAGGTGTGTGTGTGTGCTTGATGTGCGCTGGTAGAACACAGCACAGCCTATTAATGAAAACAAAGCACTATGATTAAAAATCACATGCATGCTCAGGGACTGCCCTTGTGGGATTACAACTCTATTGTAGGTACTACGGTAACACGTTTTGGCCCATCAAATTCATTCTGTGGCAGGCTGACCTCTTGTGATTGTGCCAATTCTGTAGTTAATACGGTTGGCTCACTGTATTCATCTGTTGCAGGTAGCTCGCACTCGCAGCCTTGCCTCGCACCAGCAGACCAGCCGTAGAATACTTAGCTTAATAGAATGGCTCAGAAAACACTTGACTTTTAATGATTTAATGAAGGGATTCCTGGAAAAACATGCTTTTTTCCCAGGACAGAAATCAGTATCATTTTCGGCAAACATATTAATCCCCAAAGTTCTCCAATAAAATAATCAACAATTCAGTCTGTTTCTTTTTTAACTTTTTTTCCCATAAAGAGACATAATACAAGCCCAGACCATGAGGTCAAAAGTAAAGTCTAACTTTCTGTCAATATTTTCTCAGCACATGTAGTTCAAATTACGAATTGTGAAAGATATGAAAGAAATGGCATTGCAGCTGACAGACAATGTTTCTCGTGCAACAAAGCTCTCAGCTTGTCTAGCACCAGTGGTACCTCTGGAAAACTTAATGTACAGCACTGGTAGGTGTAATATCTTGTCCACCACCTGTGTATCAATAATTCTAATAATGGAAGAGGTGAACTAATATTTGTGAGTGAGACATACTCGCCAGTGCGCAGATCATGGAGAAAGCAGCGAAGGTGCCGGCCAGCCCCTGTCCGCTCATGATTGGAGTGGTGTAGGAGGCAGGCAGGATCCCTGCCAGCCCAAACAGACTACTCTGAAGAATCGCTCCGAATGCTGAAAAGGGAAAAACAGACAACAAAACCAAAAGAATTTATATACTTAACTTAGGTAAAAGTTAATGTGACACATGAAAAAACAGGTCCCACAAGCAACAGAACAAAAGAGGCCCATAAAAAAATATACTGCTGTCACAAAAAAGGAGAGATGACACTCTTTCTAAAAACAACTTGATGCAAAGTCATTGTTTTACCTAACTATTGTATAACTACTATTTTCTATCTTATTTTACACAATGTTTTAGCCAATGAAGCTTTTTCATACAAACTGTATAAACGTTGTAACCCATTGGTATGTGTCCACTAAGAGGAATGTGTCTACGTCAATATCAAAGCTTCAAGGTCACGGCATCCTCCCCTCTAAATCAAACACTATGGGCTGTTCCTCATGAAGATCTGGGGGTCAGGGCCGGCCCAACGGGGATAAGGAGGGGGGTGAGCTTAACCCTACTGCTCAGAGAGTCATTGTAAATAAACAAACACAGTGAGATTACAGACTGTGTTCTGAAGCTCAGTGTGCTATGAGAGAGTAGATGATGTTCCCAACACAGTGGATACAGATGATGTGGATCAGAGAAGGAGAAGACGCGAAAATGATCATTTGAATAAGTTCAACCTAAAAATGAGAGAAAGGCAATCCTTAGACTAACACAGTCTAATAAAACAGTGCTACTGTAAATCCCATTTTCAATGAGGTTATAATGTTCAGTTTTTTATTTGGACAGGTGTTTATCCAACTTCATGGTCAGTTTGGGGACTGTTGATTGTGTTGCTGTTGAGCTGATTGTGTTGTACTGAGAGGTGTTTCTGATATTTAGTCTACCATCATTGATATAAAAGGGGTCTACTGTCAGGCCCAGTTTCTGAGGAATCCTAAGACAAACATTGAGAGAGAAAAAAACTGAGAAAAGAAATTTAAAAATCCATGTTAAAACGTCTTCAAACTGTTTCAACAAAAAACTGAACAATAAAGAATAAAAATAAAAACAAAAATAAAGAACTTATCATTCGCCTTCACCCAGATTATCATTATATCCATACTGACGATCAGGGTTTCCCTCAGTGTATTGCAAGCCTGGTGGTCTACCTGCCCTAAGCGTCTGTGCCCTGCCCTTTCTTCTGTTGTTAAAACAAAAAAACACACACACACACACACACAGCAATCCAAGACTGTACATTATCAGATTCTTTGTAAAATTCTGTGTTGAATATGTTACTTATTAATAAAACAGAATGTGGTAATGTTTTCAATTCTCCAGACAGCTTTCGGATCCGACTTAGAAATGTGTGTTAATGGCTTTTTTAAATTCTCAATTCTGCAATTACAGCCATGATTATGTTATCACAGAAACTATAAGATCCTACTTTAATGCCACCATCACACACTGGGCCCCTGTCAAAAGATTACTTGCCACTTGGCCTTCAAAGTTTGCTGGGGAATATCAATTATCAAAATTCGTTGTTCAGTATTTTGTAAAAGCACCAATATTCCCTACAATATTGTTAAAAGTCACAATCACAATATCAATGGAGGTATATGGTCAAAGATACTGTGATTGATTTTGTCCATATCACCCAGCCATATTTAGTGCTTAGTAGACAGGATTAACATACTTAATTGAAAAGCTGTGGCAACTGAAACAGGACATACATATCAGTACTGATTGGTTAGAGCACCCAAAAAGAGCACCCAAAGTTTAATGCTATCGTGCCTTGTTGTGTGTCTCCTGTTTTGTTCCGTTTCCCTTTTTATTTTGTAAACTACGTTACTTAATTTTGTTCTGTGACTAACTTGGTTATTTTGATGTAGGTGTGAGATTTCTCTGAGTAGGCAGGGGGACTTCACCTGCAATGACTACTAATGAAGCATGCAATTATTATTATTTATATATTTAGAAACTCACAGTTGATGCAGACAATTTTGATCATTGTGATGGTGAAAAAGGGCAGCGGTTCCATGTCCACCTTGACAAGGATCGCCGTCAACAGGAAAACCACAAAGATTACTGTCAGGCTGCCAGAAATCCGCAGCTTCTGAGGAATCCTGAATCACACACACACACACATAATGAAAACAATAGAGAGAAATGGAAATTAAACTACACATACCATTTTGGGATGCTTTAGTTAATTTGAAAAACAAATGTCGGGAAAGTGCAAGGATATATTAAGGATATTAGTCACAGAAGTGTTCAAAGAAAGCGGAATAAAGACAGGATGCATCTTTAAATGTAGGTGGGTGGATTATAATTACTTTTCTTACAGAAGTAAAACCAGAAACATTTTCCGATTATGACGTTTGTGGGTCAAGTGAGGTCCTTGCAATAGAAAGAGGGAAATAGACTTCCTTAGGTAATTCACAATGAGCAGTGCTTTGTTCATCAAAAAAAAAGAAAACTCATTGTGTCTTCTGGACAGAAAATCAGCACAAAACAAACAAAAAGAGTTATCAGAAATAAAGTGAGTACATTGACAAAATGAGGGATAGCAGGAGTAAAAAAACAAGAGAGAGTTTTGGCATAAACGCAGTGAGAATAAAGAAGAAGATTGGGGGGGCATGAATAGCATTCCTGGGTGTGTTTGTCCTGGGAAAGAGTCAGCCATGGTTGGGGTCCAGCCCACATCTCTCTCAATCTGTCTCTAATTAAAGCAAACATACTGGAGACATACAGATATACATTCATAACAGAATCATGTTACCTATAGTGGCACGGGATAAACACGGGGTACTGATAAGCAGGAGGGTAGGCAGAAAGCGCAGGAATGTAAAGGTGCAGAAATTGAGCCAAAAGAGTTCATCCATTATCTACTTTTCACTTTAGGCTTCAACTCAAAGCTTCCCAGGGGTGGAGACATGTACATACTGTACTACACACAAGACTGCCAAGTTACAGAAGTTATATAAGTATGGAGCAGGGTGGGTACCTCTGGTGTATGAAGGAGTTGAGGCAGGTGAAAATGAGCAGAGGCACCATGGCGCAGAGCGTCATCACATTGTTAAATTTCGACTCCAGCACACTGCGAGTGTCCACAGTCTCATTTGTCGTTGTGTTGGAGGAGAAGTCGTTGGCAGGGTCCTTCAGCCTGTTTGTGAAGTACTGAAGACAAGGATGGAGGAATGCACATTTTTTACAATCGTTATCAGCTCTAGAAACTTAACAACAGCTGTAGTGAACAATTAAAGAATATTAAGTTTGTTTTTTTTGTTTTCTTTTGTTTTCACACACACACATCACAATCTTCATTATTTGCTGTAAAAATCAGTCAATAGATTATGCCAATTCCAATATAGCTGTGAGGCCAATATTGGGCCAATAACATCAGCCGGCTGATATATCTGTCTGGCTCTACTTTAAAGCTCATCTTATTTATCTTTTAAGTGATTTTTCCAACTGTTCTTTGTCAAAACAACTCTTGAGCTTCATTGAAAATCCCCCCTAAGGGTTGGTCCAAATGAACTCCCCCCGGATAATGAAACTGAAATTCCACCTAAGTTTAGTTAACCCCTTAAACTCAAGAAGAATGGTTGGGGATTAGAGATGCTATACCGCTGGTATAGAAATCCACCTGGCTGGAGTAAGGTCAGGCAACCTGAGTAAAACCAGGTGGTTATGGAAGGAAAAGTAAACAAACAATCTTTTTTTCCTCTAAGCAAGGCGACCTTCCTCTAAGTGGAGCCTGACCTTTTAATTAACTAGCCACAAGGCCACCAAAAGGGCTATTCTTTCCCCTTCCATCTGTTTTGTTCCAAGGGTTAACTGAATTCAGCTTTACATATGCTCACATCCAAATGATTGCAATTGGCTTAAAATGTTGTTTGACTTACCATTGTGGCTGTCATGAAGAAATTCCATGGTAAGAGGGTTCCCAAGCCCAGGACAAAGAAAATGATCCACACAGCATTGTATCTAGGGAAAAAGAAAAAAAAAGGAAGTTCACATGATAGTACATCAATGAAGTCATTCAACATCATATCAACAATTTATTCACTGGATCTCATCCAATTCTCAGTTAGATAATACTGAATCTAAAAAAAGAGTTTCTCTTACTTGTCCCGAGGTGCGTTGATGGCTGTCATGTTTCTCCTTAGATTGTCAGAAGCTCGTGCTCAGTCAGGAGTTAATCAGGGTGGCACCAAGTCTGAAATGCACAGATAACAAACGTGTCAAATGTAAACCGCAAACCATGTCTCTGCTATGTATATTTAGGCTAAATATGTTAATGAGCCCATTAATTTATGGCGCAACAACAATTACATAATGGCCTGCATAATGTAATTTGAACAGAAAATAACTCACTGTCAGGTTTAGTTTACCATCAGCTCCAAAATCAGTAGCAATATGCCAGCCCCAGCAGTAAAAAAAAAAAAAAAAACTCAACCACCTATGCAATGCAACTTCCTAATTTTTTTGCCTTGTGAACAAGTCTTCATCAGAAACAAACCAGCCACAAGAACAATGAGTGGTTTCTCAGGGACTACAGTTCAAAGAATTTGTGCCACTTTGTGGTAAAATTGCATAACACTTGTGAAACTCACAAAACAAGCTTCACATTGGTCAGACATACATGCATCATTTGGCAAAGCATAGAATTACTTTTAAGTATGCTTAAAAAATAGCATATGCATAATATGCTTTAAATAAGCTAAAAATAAAATATGTGGAAACATGACCATTTTCAGCCTCCATTTAACTTTAGACAAAACTACTTTTCTAAACTTACTTACAGCAAAAGGCTCCTCTTTCCTCTGGTCAGATGCTCAACTAAAGCACAGGCCAAACAAGCTTCATTTTATACCATACAGAGGTTTAGTAGGTTGACACCCTACTGTCTGCTGCCCATTGGACCTGCCCTCTTTGCATTTCAGTGTCCACCCCTCCCTCTTCCTTTTACCTCAAACTCCCCTTTCTCCTCGACCCTTCCTACACATTTTACATTCACATTCCAACAGTGTGTGACGATCTTTGGCAAGGAGACGTCAACTCCCAAATTTCTACCATTTCGAGGGAACGGTAAATATTGCAAAAGTCAGATTCTTCCTTGACAAGAATCCTATGAGGAGCAAATGAAGAAAATGAAGAATTGCTTTTTAAATCACATATTGTTCCATGATGTTATTGAGTCTCTTGTTTTTATATACCTATCTGTACACCCACAACTTCTTTATTTCTCCCTTGATTTCCCTCGGCGTTTCCTACTGCCTTCTAAATTCTTATCTCATTTAATTCACTGTTCTCCACTGTTCCTCTTCAGCACCTCTATCATTATCAGTTTCATGTCTGTTGCTCTCTTGGCCTTTTTCAATTTTGATTCTGCCCTTGCCACTCTTAACTTATCCAACACAGTTCATTCTCTCTCTCCACTCTTCCCCCTGGATCTGATGGAAGACATGTGCTCAGATAGCTGTGTGACAACTGCACAAAACAGAATAACTTTTCTTCCTCCTTAAAAAACACAGAGCAATTTGGCATCAAATCAAGCTAAACAACTCCCAGCAAAGTTTAGGTTGTCTCAGTAAATACAAGAATCATGAGCACTTAAATGCAACATGTCTAAATGGATTGCACCGATTGATCAGCCACTCATTATAATAGGCTGCTAAAAGTTTTTAAAAGTACCTTGGAGTTTTTTGTTTTTTTTAATCTACTCTAATCTGTTCTCACCAGGAAATATGCGGGTGACATGATATACATTCAACCAACAGCTTGATACCAATGGTACCAAGAAACACAGCAGTGCATCAGTTAATACAGAGGAGAAGACTGCTCACAAATAAAGATGCATGCAAATAACGCAGGTTTTCAGACTTTTGAGAAAAATCAGCTTTGCATATGTCTTGCAAGGAAGGAAATACATTCAAAGCATTTGTTAGACCTCTGCAACAGGTACAAGCAGCTGTGGATCCAGCAGAACCCAGTATGAGTCTGAGTATGAGTGAAGCCTAGATTAACAGACAACAGACACGTACACATATAGCTGCAAACAGAGGCCTTGAAGCTGCCTGGAGGAAGAGAGGCTTTGCCAGGTAAGGCTCAGAGTGAGACATTATCTTCTGCCTTCTGCTTAGAAGTGATTAATTTGCAGCTCACAGCAACTTAATACGGCTTTTGTTTGTCATCCAGTTTTGGCAAAAAAATGCACATTTCACACCCCTCATTACCAAGGGCTAACACTGCTTGTGTACTCTATTAAGTGATCATCACTGTCACCCTGAATGTACCAGAAATCCAGCAGTTCAATAAAGTGTTGTCTGATAGTGTACAAAAAAAGGGAGAGAATAGTTGAATATTTGTATTGAACATCCAAATCTGATTCGACTGACAAATTCTGAGCTGGGTACAGCGCCATATGATTGAATTTATTCACAGTTGAATAGACTGGTGTTGCTGCTGCTGCTGACACACATGACATGACAAATACCATGTTTGATCTGGCTGGTCATGAGTATGCTTTCAGTAAGGACAGAGGCTGCTCTATATAAAAGGGGGCCACACACACTATAGCCCATTATGTATCATGCATTTAAACTATACTGGATTGACTGGGCAGAGCCTGAGAAACGCCGGACTATGAGAAAGGTCTGTATGGCATGTGAAAGGAGACAGACATGAGACTGCATTTATTTAAGACATAATATGCAACATTTTCCTAAAAGTGTATTTATAGACTTACAAAAACATAATCCCTTTAAATCATCACTTAGGAACCAGTAGAGATGTGTGGTGATGGCTGTATCTACAGAGATCCTCTGCCTGTATTTCTGCACTTTCTCTCATTATTTTCAAGTGCTTAAGACATTTTACCAACCTAAAATATTGGTATCTGGCATGTTGGCATCCTTCTGGTGTATTTACACAATAATTGAGACCAAACATAAATTGTAGAATAGAAGCTAGCACTTGATTGATAGATTGGCAAGGCCAATGTATTGATATTAGTCTGTCACTGATATATTGATATATATTTCTGCCCATATGCAAAAAGAAGTTCCATTACAAAAATGAAAGAGAAATGATTAGGTTAATTTAGAAACAGTGACCTGTCCTTAGAGCTTTTAAATCCGAAGCAGTGGTCAGTATCCAAATCGCCCTGTCTAACTTATTTTACACTTGTCTTCTGTGCCTGCCTCTTTATGGTTGTCATGGCACAGTCAAATCAAACAGCATAGCCCAAAACTTTATCATAGCCAGTGGTATTACAGACACCACTGCGAGTCACAGTTTAAAAACTCACTGGCTCAGCCATGTCCCAGATTCCTGTAGAGTATGCCTCTCTCAACCTAACGTGTTGTGAAAACAAGCCAGCTGGCGCACGTTGTCTGGTTTTGAAAAGATGCCCACCACACACAGTCACACAGGCACTTTGCAGTCTGTAGAGTGGTACAAAACTTCGGTTGGGCATTAATCTGACACTTTTAACTAGCTAGCCTTTCAGCTTCATCCAACTCCAACAATCGGCACTCAAATGGAAAAAGATTTAATGGGGGTTACAGTTAATTTATTGTTTCCTCCTCTGCTGTCAAGGTAAAAAATATAGTTCAGATCTTGCCAACAGTTCAGACAGTTCTAACCATTCAGACAAGTCTGTTTGCCATGGTCACAGTTTTGTGCAAAATTACAATTATGCATACTTGAAAACCTGGTTTGATAGAGCTCACAAAATGTGTAATAATGATATTTCATGCTTGAGGCTCTTACAAGACCTTACAATTTCCACAAGCATCTGCTGTTGGTCAGATGATTACTGAACTCTAACTCACCCGTGCATAAGAGTTGGGCAAAATGGTGGTAAATAAGCCTACACTGTGATGTTAGAAATGTGCCCACTGGTATAAATTTGGCTATACCATTTCCACCATGGGAGCTCTCTGCTTTATATTCAGGGCAGGCTATGAAGGAAATCAGGGTTGGATTCTCTCCAGATTTCACAAATCCAGGTGCATCACAAGGTAATGTTATCTGGGCAGCAGGACTGCTTACCATGTTGTCAAGACACGAGTCGTGTTAATCTAGAATTTGCACTGGCTGATACCTGTGTTCATCAGGCTAATAAAAACTGTCTTCACACACATCTGCAGGCAGACTTGTGTGGCTGCTGTGGAACAATGTCAGCACTCCTCCTTGAGTTTAGGTAGTTTTTAGCTCTTCAGGCAAATGTTATCCAGCAGCAGACTGCCGTTCACAGACTGACAATTAAAATTTCACCTCCTGTTCTGGCTGAACAATAAAAACTTGTGTTGATGCATCTGCTCCAACATTTTCTCATCCAGACTCATTTAACTTCTGCTTTTCTCACTGCAAAGGTTTACTACAGCAATTGGTTGCACTGATATTATAATATTAAATATTATTATCATCATCGTCATTATCAACATCATCAGCATCATAAAATAATATAGTAAGGCCTGGCTGTAATCTGGAGCACCTTTAGAGAAAATGTAGAAGTTATTTAATAGTCAGTGTTGTTATGAACACCCACTTTAATTTTACAAGAAAAGTTGCAAAAAATTTTGTGAAAGCTGTCAGTTATAGTTCTTATGCTGGAAATATAATTGCTTTTAACTATGCTTTCACATACGCACCCCTACACATCCCTACGCTAATGCTACACATACATGCACGCAAATGCGTAGTTAAACAGCACATATATCTCCGACCTTAGAAAGAAAAAATCGGAATCATCAGGTCAGATGCTTAAAAAATTTAAATCAGTGCATCTCTACTATAGGCCTTAATGTCCTCATTCCTCATTGTAATTTCTAAATGCTAACACATTTCTCCCATAATGAATGAAAAGAAAACTAAAACCATTACTGGCTAGCATTAAATAATGTTATATGTATAGAATAATGCAGTGTAATAACTTGAATGAAAACTCTCACACAACATTCTCCCTAAAATACCAGTCAGGTTATAACATAATCAATGTATATTAGACTGTAATTGAAAAGTGCATCCCAGTCAACCACTAGATGTGAGTGTGACAGTTGGTGGCATTAATGCAACAAGCTGGTAACTTTAACTCAAGCGTTGCCTCATATGAGGCAGTTGTTTTTGTTTGCAAGGAAATTCAAAGTTAAAGAACAAAAAAATCAAATTTGATGAATTACTTTGTTATTTTAAAAAAAATCTTAATTGAATTTACAGAATTAGGCTAATCTATCATGATAGAAACCTGAACTCAACCATTCATGCTGAGGAGCAGTTATGGGGTTTGTTGTTGTTGTTGAAATCAAACATCTGCATTAAGAACAAGTGTGACCCTGGCGTATTGGAGGGACAATACAAAAACTTCCACTCTTTTTGGTCAGAGTGTCTGCAAAGTGTGGAATGGGTGCGACGGTGTGGACCCCTGCACAGTACGCTCTCCAGAGAAGCTCATTGCTGGCAGGTGAAAAGAAGTGGCTAGTTGGTAACTCTATGCCATGGAGGTAACACAAGTCCGTCTGCCGCTCTCCACAGGCTATCAGTCAGGATATTAGTGACAGGGACTGGAGCACACAAGAAGTAGACAAACAAATGGGGAGGACTGGATAAAAAAAAAAAGGTTTTTTTTAAATATGTTGGACATGGTTAAATCTTAATAGAACAGGACAAGAGTAAGCAAACATTTTTCTTGTCTCACCAGCATACCTCTGTATCAGGGTCGCTTTTATTCCCAGGCAGACACACAATAGTTTGATGTTGGTCATATGATGAGGAGAAGGAAGTATAACCCATTTTCTCTGGGTCATTTCCCAGTGCTTATAGATGGTGAACATACCATCCCTGGTGAAATCACTCTCTCACTCTCTCTCACACACAACCACCACAGTTACTTTCTCTTCCCCGGTGCTCAGGATGTAAAGACCCTGCTAGGTTCCATTCTAGCAATCTAATTACAAAACATTTTCACAAATGAAATACAACCTGAATGCAATTAACTGCAATAAGTAGCTAGTTGCAGATGGACCACTAAATTGAATTTTACACATCAGTAGCTAGAAATTACTGTATACACAAAATGGTATAGAAGGCCTTTAAATTTTTGTAACCATTCATTTAACACGCCTGTTGGATTCAGCAGAAACAGAACAAACTGGATATTGTCAAATTAAAGTACTCTGTACTTGTCACACAAAATCTTGAATCTTGAAATTGTGCACTGTGCTCACGTGTTTTTGCTGAATGTGTAACCCTGAAATTAACAGAGGCAGGATAAACTGCCACAGTGTAGTGTTGTCAGGATACTGGAATTTCTCATTTTGATACAATACTTGGAAAAACCAAGGTTTGATAAGATTTTCAATACCATGGGGAAAAACTGACTCAATGTTGAGGGCATAAAATTTTAGATTTTTATTGAAAAAAATAAATATAACAAGGCTATAACATGACAATGGAGGAGATGAATGAGAATGAGTGATGAGAAGAAGCCAGAACTGTGAGTGAGAGAGAGGAGGCGGGACTATGGGTGCAGCACAGCAGCATGTCAATTCATTGTCAGAAAGAAGAAAAAGGAAGAAGGCGCAGGCGGTGTCGGAGTATCAATACCACAAAAACAGTATTGAAAGCATTTCTGATATTCAGTGTCAATATCAATAATTTCAACAACACCTCTACATTGTAAGCAACAACAGAAAAGAATCATTATTTCCCTTAATGGCAAGTGATCAGTCTCTGGGTAGTGAGTTCAAGTGGCAACCAGCTATAGGGGGGACGTCATGCCATTTAAAGTCACACCATTTTAAGTCTAGTATGCACAACTCGTAACACTGCTCACTGATGATTCATGTGCCATTCACATCTGTGCCTGACCACAGAGTTTCCAATTTCACTTCACTCCCAGAATGACAAACACATACATACATCAAATGCAGCTTGCTCAAGAGCCCAGCTTGAGGACATCCAAGAATACATTACAGTTATGTTGCAGTACATTGACTTTTACAACCCTGATTTCCATTTCACACTGCATTTCCTCTTGCTCCTCTTTCAAGGACAGTATCACTGACCCTGTCCCTCAGTCTGTCTGAGGAGAACAGGTTAAAAAATTCAGAGCAAGTTCAACAATGAACACAGGAACATGTGGCTGATCATTGCCTGATCATAAAAAGATGACAGACTGTTGAAAGACTACATAATTGAGAAAAAACAGATAAAGTACCATGTCTCAAGATACATGATCTCTGTTTCTGCAGAGAAACAGAGATGATGAAAGGAAAAAGAAACAAGCAACAAGCTATGGACAAAATTAAATATCACATATTTTTGACCAAACACTGTGATGCACAAATATAAATCCAAATTTCCTGGCAATTCTAAATGACAGGAAGTAGATCTACAACTAAAGTCCACTGGACAAGATACAAAGATAAAACTCAGGCTAGCACTGAAATGCACAATTTGAACTGCTTGTACTGACAAATTTGCAAATTAGCCTACAACAAAGTCCACACTGTAGTCTGGATCATAATTCGATTCAGATTTCAATTAACAGCAGAAACTACACCTGTGAGCACAAGTTAATCACTAATCTACCATAATTGCATTTTGTGGTGTCTTGGGTCACCTTTTGAATGGAAGTAGGCCATGCATTGTCAGTGTGACTTGTGATAGTATTTGCAGCCAGTCACCCTGGCAGCAAATGCACCATTGCCTAAACATTTAACAACTTCTCATCACATGCAGGCACTGTGGTTTGGTGGGAAGCCGATCTCACAGTCAGTATGCGTCCCTTCAAACAGCTTGTCCACACAGGCCTTTCAAGTCAGCCTCTGGCTTTATACTAGTGGCCAAATTAAATCCAGTTGACAGGAAAAAGAAGAAATAAATAACTAAAACTCAGATTAAACAACTTCTCAATCTGAACCAAAGCTAATTTCTGGGAACACAGACTGTGAACAGAAGGACCCTGACAGGTGGCCAAATACATATTCACTTCATCACTTCTGCATGGTCAGAGAGGCATTTGGGTGTTTAGAGGCAAAGCAAGCACAGGCAGTGGGTCTAGGTAACACTCTCAGGGTGCGACTAACAAAGAGACATAGAGACCAAAAATTAACTAAAACAAAGTTCTAACGAACACTGACTGGATCTTTACTTTCTGGGAAGCTTGGGTCACAATCCAGTCAAAACACAAAATTTAGCTTGGCACATTCTGCTTTTCTCAGCAAATGAGGCTGGCCAACTGGAGTAGTTTTATCCTGAACATTTACATTTAATGCAAAGCTTCTCATCTTTGTGAGGAAGCACCAACATGAAGACAGAGTGCAGCTCTATTCTAAAGAAACACAATACCTTTCAGGGCTGAATCAAATTAGTGGGAATGGGAATAATGAAATTATAGCAGATAAATATCAGCTATAATATCGGACTTGATTGCTTATGTCAAAGCATTTAATTTGTATTCTTAAACAAAATTCTCAAAAGCCTATGTACGTTTGTTATTTGTTAGGTTTTTTTGAAGTACTTTACTAGAAAAAAAAAATGAATGTCAGAACTTTTCTTCGTTTTGTTTGAATAGTGATCCGTTAGAGCTATGATTCATATTAAAGCTCACTACATGATAGCCTTTCTTATCCTTAGATGTGCATAAACTACAGGTTATGAATGTTAGCATTGGTTAACAGTATCAGCTGAAAAAACATCCAAATCCAGCACAGACAGGTTATTTTCTTACATGATTAATGTTCAACAAACTTCCATCCTGACGCCAGCCAGGAAAGTGAACCACAGAGATCGTCATGCTTTTGTAAAACTGGGGTGTAATCAGGATAATACAAATAAGAGTGGGAAACGATGACACAGTGGCAGGAAGAGAGACTTTTGTGAGATACTAATGAGAGTAGCATCCTGGGGGAAAACTCTGGAAAGACAAATAAAAAAAAAAAAAAAAAAAACACTCATGCAAGAAGAGGGAGGGAGCATTAATGTTCTCTACATCCATTGTGCTCATCCTGACCCGCCCCTTGACGCCACAAATCATTTCCCGCCACAGAGAGAGCAGGAACAAAGCCCATCTCCAGCTGCCTGTCTTTTTAGTTGGTTCAAGTGGCTGGCTGATGAACTGGCAAAGCAGCTCCACTTATCACCATGTCTACAATACTGTCAGTGCTGATGGGTTTAAGTGAGTAAGACTAGAAGGGGCATGGTTCCCATTTTCCCTTTGATGAGTCAGTTTATCCTAATCTCATCTTCACAGGAGGAGTTGCCTCCAGCCAGACATGATACATGATTTATTTTGCCAGCATGGGCAGTAATGAATGACATTTGTTTTCTTTTGTGGGTAAAGCACTAGTCACACCAGGTAACAGATGGGAAAACTTAACTCCACACTACTATAAAACAGATGCTTGGGTACACCCAGCGGTGGGTCAATGGTGCTGTCCCATCAGCTGTTCAGTGGAAAACAAAGCCACCATTCTGGTGTGCTCTTCTCCTTGCTCCGGGGTCAGCAGAGTTGCAAATAGCACAGACACGTGTGACAGGGAGCCAAGCCAGGAAACACTCACTCACAGTCAGAGAGATCCCTCGACATTTAGAGGACTTTAAATCATCCCGTCATAAGATCTAAAAGAATACTACAAAACTATCTCCAAAAATCATTAAAATATCATGCAACCTTAATGACAAAAACACACAGCAGCACATCCTCTAGTAATAGAAACATATAACACACTATCAAAACTATTGAGGACCACAGGCACATTTAAAGTAACAAAAAGCATATTACTGTGACTTGTATTAGTGACCTACATAATTTGACACACTTTCACCTTGCCTGTTTCTAAGACCCTACCTCCCGTTTTGTGGAATCACGGACACTCTCATAAAACTTTCACAGGACTCTTTTCTCGACTTTGTGCTATCACGTCCTGTGATACGCTGTCTCCCCACGTGTTACCACCAATTTCATTAAAGCTGCCTGCCAGTGGCACACGTGCTTTCCCCCACAGGCAGGTGGTCGTGAACCACATGATTTATCACCAGGAATACTTAAAATCTTGATCTAAAATAAAAGATCACCTCATTGAAAATATAACGTTCGCCATTCGTTAATAGCTAACCAATTCCAAGTTAGACAGAAAGTGCGATATTTAGGACCCTACTTAACACGTGTACACGGATATTTTTTTAATGTCAGATTTAAACATTATGAAGCTAAATGGGACTCATTACATTTCAAGTCATTTCGGCGTCTGTCTGCCGATTAGAATTCAGTTCACAGTGTATTTCGTCGATCAGGCAGCACTTTAGCTAACTGTAGTATTAACTTAAATCACAGCCGGCTAGCTAACCGGTCTGGCTGATGTTAATTGACGCTAACTGCCCGGTGGCTTGACAATGGACGGACCATGCTTGAAGGGCGCTAAATTTAATTCCCCGCAGCTGCAGTCAACAAAGGCACGCTGTTGTCCAGCATCAAAACATCGATACCCCCGTCTTCTTTGTTATCTCCCATAGACAGTAATAAACATCAACACGAGCCACAGAGTCCTAAAAATGAACAAAATCGCCGCACACCCCCGAAAGAAGACAGACTTAAGAGCAACCGCTAACGTTATTTTAACAGAAAATTCGCGCTTAACCCTCAGCTTTGAATTGAGTTCAAAACCGAACAGCCGCAATTCTTCAGGGATAGCGGTTATAATGGACTAACAGCGACATTCAGTAACTTAACGCAGTCTTCATTAACGACAGTGAGATGTCCTACCTTATCATTAGTCTTGTGAACGCGTGTTGTTTCTGATCCAGTCTGTGTCCTCAGAGCTCAAGTGAACCGCTCCACAAGGGTGTTACCTTCAAATCCTCCTCGGAAAAGTCAACTCAACCAGAAAAAGTGAACGGACGTAATTTTACAACATTTTCAGCCGCAAAATAAAGAGATCGATAAGTGCACCAAAATGAAGATTCTTGTAATGACACTTAATAATATTGACTTCAATAATTAACTGAATTTTACCTGCAGCAGTTACCTTAGAATGCAGTTAAGTCTTAGTAAAGGAATATAACTCATAAACTAAAACACAACAATAGAACAAAAGCAGAATAAGCAAATTTTTATTATTATAACTGAAACTGCATACATACATGGATATTCAATAAACTTAGGATGAATTTTATGTCACTTAACTGCCCTGAACTTTTAATTGTAGAATTTCCGAGCGTAATTAAAGCTATCAGCAGGAGAGAGGCGGGGGAAATTTCATACTAATTTGTGTGGGACGGCATTTACATGTCATCTGCTCCCCATGACTTTGTGGATGTGACCATTTCTGTAACATATTTGATTGTGAGAAATATCTGTACTGGCACATCAACAGAAATACCCTGTGATCATGAAAGACACAGCAAGCTACTTCCAGTCAGTCATTATCAGTCAATGATCAGCTGTCAACAGAGAGAGTGATAATTGTAACAAATAACCATTATTAAAATTATATATGTATGTACATTTCAAATTTGAGCTGCATTAGGACCACTAAACAATCCCAAATGCAGTACTAGGGGTGACTGATATGTCTAAAACCCTCTGTCACAGCATATGTAATTTTATATCATGATATAAAAATACTAAATATTGCCACAAAGCATTTCTGACCATACCTTTACAACATTACCCACAATATGGCCTATCCAGATATACACAATACCCCAGTATAATGATATGGTAGAATATCTTTGTGGGAAACAACTTCATATCTTCTCATGCTTATTTATCATTATCACATAATCCAGATTCCTGTGTAGTGATAATTATAGTCACTAAAAGCAGTGAAGCAGGAGACATATTTTCTAGATGCTTGACTTGCTTTGTTTGTGGGAAGAACTGCTGGGATTTATTCACTGCATTGAGCTGAACTGCAATCAAGAAGTGATTTCCTATTTTTCTGGAGCAAAACAGAGGTTCAAAAACACAGTGACAAACAGTTTGCAGCTAAGTTCCATTTATTCATATTTACTGAGAAGTAAAATGGAAGTTTACTGCAAAGTTATATATATATATATATATATATACATATATATATATATATATATATATATATATATATATATATATATATATATATATATATATATATATATATATATATATATATTCACATTTAATTCTCTTGTTTGTGGAAATGTATAGGAAGAAATGGCGTGTTAACAGCCATGGGTTACGGTCAGGGAGTTGTTTTCAAACTGTAGCATGAATCATGTAATCCCTGCACTATATTCACACTTAACCACAGTGTTTTTACAAATGCAGAAACAGCGCATGTATTCCTGAAGGTCAATGCTGACTAGGTTTAACAGTCTGGGGACTTTAGTCAAGGACAAAACAACAGAAATAAAGGATAACAATAGTAAAGTGTGCCTGAGGGAGCTTGCCTTCACACCACTGTGGCAAAACTGACACGAAAGCAAGAGTTGTCCAAGAAGTAATGAGAGAAATCTAATTAGTCCACTGACTAATTTCAAGAAAATTATGCAATTAATTGATGTTATCATGCAACACAATGTCCTGTTGTAACTCTGTCTGAAATACTACAATTCCCTCTTCTATTGCTTTTACTGCACAGTTTGTTTTCTTGAGTGTCTGAAAGAACTGACACCAGTGTATAATTTCATCGTAATACTTTGGCCCGTCTGAACTGCTGTGCCGAGGCGTTGTTTATGGTCTGTTTTCGTGCTGCTTGTGAGTCTGGACGTGCTAAGTGTCTCGGACTGTTTGCTCATATAGTCGTGGTAGGTACACAGTCATCCACACCCTGTCTCCCCCCTGTCTAAAAAAAGCTTGCTGTGGTTATGGACAGAAACCATGTGTGAAGGAGCGCTAGTCTGGCTTCTCGTTCACTTGCTGACACAAACCCAGCAAGGAGGAGCTGAGTGAGAACTGAGAGACTACTGTTGCGTACACGTCTTTATTTTTTGCAGTTGAATATGTCTTCCTACTTCTGCTCTGTCTCTACTCTCTGTGGTCCTCTGAGATTTGTTTACTAGCTGGCGTAGCCAAAGAGGAAAGTCAGTCAGAGGCTTCTCGGGGCAGCAGGGCAAAGACTTGACAGGGTTTTTCCATGGAGGATGAAAATAAGAGAAAAAGAGTGAAGCAGGAAACAGAGACAAGAACAAGAGAAGATAGTTTCTATGAGACACCTCCTTCAGACAAACACTAAACATCAGAGATGGGACAAAGTCATTGTTTTTGGAGTCACAAGTCTCAAATCTTTGCACTCAAGTCCCAAATCAAGACAGACAAGTCCCCAGTCAAGTCTGGAGTCAAGACTGAGAAGTCTAAAGTCGGGTCCCAAATTTTGAGTTTCATGTCCTGAACAAGCCACAACGCACTCTACACTAAATGTAATGCCATTTAACAACAGAGTCATGACTCACAATTTTTTATGCAACTTCAAACAAAATTGGAAACTGTTACATCTCTGTAATTTCAATCCCCACATTTTGCATAGAGCATTTAATTTTTTGTTGGCCACCTTGTAGGTTTTTTTAATTCAAATGAAATGATCTGTGGTATCATTTTTCCAAATGGAACTCAGAAACATGACATTAGTTCTTCACGTTCTCTCCTGCAACTTGACTGGATGCTGTCAGACTGGCTCAAGCAAAGTGAATCTGGGGAATTAAGTGTTGATTTGCTGGGAGTAAACAGTGTTAACATTAGAAAGAGAAGGGAAATTAATGGGTTCAGGCCGAAATAACGTACATTTTAACCTTTGGGCTTGTGACAAGGCATGAAGTATTTTCAAGTCAAAGTCCAAGTGAAGTCACCGGTCATTAGAGTTACACTCAAACATGAACTTAAAGTGTTTCTTGATTTTGTCATGTTGTGTCAGAAGGAATAACATTTGTGACTCAAGTCTGACTCTTTTTCAGAAAAAATGCAAAATTGTGTGAAGTACAAAGGACACCTTTTGTCCTCATGTCTCCACCACAGTAGTCAGCGTCTTGGCAGTGTATGCCTGTCGAAGAGGCTGAACTACTATGTGTCCATAGGGTCTGTGTTGGGATTATTTTCAAACCTTGATGGAGACGATGAATGGCTCTACATCACACAATTTACATTTGACTTAGTTGCTTCTCTGGAGTAAAAGTTCCCTCACAGTGCTTCATTCTTTACCTCAGACTACTAGCTAGTAAATCAATTAATGGAGTATGTGTGTGTGTGTGTGTGTGTGTGTGTGTGTGTGTGTGTGTGTGTGTGTGTGTGTGTGTGTGTGTGTGTGTGTGTGTGTGTGCGCGCAAAATAACCTATAGACGAACATGCGTAACTGATCAAAGATAATCTCTGTGGTTAACTGTAGACATCTCTCCTCCACATCTCTGCCGAACATACATGCAAAGGTAACAAACCTGAACAGGAATGAAAAGATTCTGAAAATATGAGAAAAAAGAACAAAGCAAAAGTGAACTACCAACTGTGAAAACAGTCTCAATACAGCTAAACAGGTGCGTTATGGGTGCTTGTGGTCTTTGCCACTAACTGTTTTCTATGATGCACCTGTGTGACAATATATGTCCCATTAATCAGCCATATTTGGCCTACAAAAGTTGAACAATAAGCCAAATCAACTTGATAAGAAAACTTTATTTCTCCATAGCAGTTTGTAACAGTGTCAAGAAGAACCTGGAGGAACTTTCAGTGGCCTCCTTTTTGTTGCATGGTTGCAGGCATTTCTATTGTCAGATAAATCTTATGTCATCAACTTCCTGCTGACCCCAGACAGTTCCCTCTCATGCCATTTATAGAACACAAGTTTATGAGCAAATAAACATCATACATGTCTAATTTGAGAATATCCTGTGAAGTCTGTGGCATAAGAAGCGAGCTTGAAGAGAGGAGGAGGGCATGACATGAATGGGCTGGAAGTGGCTTTCTGACCACATACTGAGATTTAAGAGGACAGAGGTAGAAAAAGGAATTCCAATGGATGGCCTCTTCAACCCCTAAATGTCTCCAGAGACACAGAGGGAGTAAAGTAAATCCCATTTGGGATTAAGAAATTCAAGGCCTGGCTCCATTTTTGGAGGATTAAGGTTCGGACTGAAGCAAAGAGGACAGGCAAACAAAGAAAAAAGTCCTCAGGGACATCTGTGAGAGTGAAATCTCTCCTCATCTTTACCTTCAGAGCCTCTTCAGATTCCCAGCAGAGTGTGAGTGGTCTGCAAAGGTCACGCACTACTATGAAATCCCTGTCACGATGGATGATTAACAGATCTACATACATTCCTCTAAATCCAGTGGTGCATTCAGTGACAACTGGTAAGTTTGAGACAGCCCATTATGGGATTCACCTCTTTAGTTGAAGTTCAACAAATTCAAAATTGGCATTAGTCCCAAAATTCTTCATCTGTAGTCTTCACATTCTTCTCTGCAACCATGGAAATCACCCCAAATCGTCAAAAACAGACCTCTGTTTGTTGAGTTCACTCAGTTCACCCTTTCGATATTTACAACCCTCATCTATCAACAATTTGGCAAATGCTGAATGTATAAGGCGTAGATTTTGGACTCAAACTTATCTAAACAATGAAGCAACCTTACAAAATACACTTTAGATTTAATAGCCTATAACTTGTGGATGAAATGTTCATCCATGAATTTCAAATGCATCCCTCTCTATTTTTTAGGTTCTTGCTCTGCGCATAAAGCCTGTGAATATCTATTTGGTTTCCCCATCTGTCAGTAACCTCATTATGCATTTCAGTGAGGACAAACAAGTGTGATCATTCATATGACATAAATGAGAGCTGAAACAGGCCTTGAAGCAAAGTAGGAGTTTACATCAATCATTTTGGCCAACAGCGAGTTCCTACTCTTGTTTTGCTCATTAAATTTGGGAATTATTCAATGTTAACAGTTCAGGTTCTGTTCAGCATGTGAGGAGGAGGGATGTGTGTGTGTGTGTGTGTGTGTGTGAGCGTGCATTCCTTTCATTTCTGCATTCCTCTGCTGTTATACTTGCATTTAAAATGTGTAGCGGCAGTGTTGTCCTGATGACAGGGTTGGTGTTAAAGGTTAAATCCACACTTGTTCACATGGGAGAGAACTGCTGAAGTCTATACGGGTCTCAGAAGGTTAATTTGACTTCTTCAGATGTTTGCCCAGGCGGAAATCTTGAAAATTACTGTTAAATCACAAGTCTCTCCTTTGAACCACCACACCCAACTCACTGAATAGAGTGTCATTCTTAATTTAATACTCTGAGGAAGTTTTGAAAACACCACCCTGCCCCAAGTCCATTTTCCCTCCAAACCTTTGTGTGTGCAGAGCAAAGACAGAACCAATGTACCATCAAACATGGTCTTCACTTAAACTGGTAATTTCCTGTAAATCAGGCAGCTGGGGGGGGGGGGGGGGGGGACTTCTCGCAGGCACTGGTTGGCACGTACAGAAGCCAATAGCGCTGTGCGAAATGCGGTTAAACCCAATTTCACCCAAATTTAAGTTCTGAAGTTTGAGTTATAAAGTTATGTTTTTGTTCACAGAGGCCTGGCTGCCAGAAACAATGCAATCTGCTCAGGTGAACTGATGCATTTTCCTTTCATGCTTTGCTGCATCATAAGCGAGAAAGTGTTTAGTAATTAGACACAAGTTTAGTGCAGGATGAGTCATCAACAGTTTTGTCCTTGTTAGCCCAGATACTGGTGTATAGGTGACGTATAGCGCAACACATGTGATAAAAACCCTTAAAAATCTATTCTGATTTCATGGGAACTTGACCTGATTTTCTTTATTAATCCAATCCTTTGTTTACTGCTGGTGTTCATCATGTATAGAAAAAAACATCCATCAATTCATCTTTATCCTTGACTTCAAATAATAAACAGTTGAAATCTGTGTTTAAACAGATAAATGCAGTCACCATCATGATGCTGTAGTTTTTTCAGTTCTTGTTCCAGAAATTTAGAAGACATAATAATGCATCTTTTATGGAGCAGGTGTGTGAATGAAGCGGGTTTAATCTGCATTGGATTTATTCATATCAGACAGCAGTGACAGGCTTATCTCTGCCGTCACACTCTGTAACCCCATACTCTTATCTGATGATATTTCACTGGATTACACTGAATAATTTACCAAATAAGATGAAGTCTCACTCCTCTACTTCTGTCCATATAAATACCCTATCACTTGCTTGTCTACAAGTGCATCTTTTTTGATCTATCTCTCTCTTTCTCTATACAAATTTAATCCTAACAGAGATGTGTGGTCACCAAAGTAGAGCAGGATCCAGTTATATTGTCAGATGGAGTGCTTCACGTTTACTGTGAATTTTATACATCTTCAAGTTGAAAGTGTATTTTGGTCCAAGCTTTTGTTAAATGGTAAATGAAAAGAAGAAAGGAGATTTGATTCCCTGAATAAATTTGGATTTTGTGAGTGCACTTACTAACTGAACAAAATCACAGCTGCACTTGACGTTTTAAAGGTTATTTCTATTTAGTATTTTTTTGAAAGAGCAAAAGAAGGTCATAAATTGCTGTTTTTCTGATAAGCAGCTGCAAAATGAGTCGTGCAAGATCATTACGACAGCCGTACACAAACTTCTTTCTCCTCATTTCTAAAGATTGTATGCTTCATATCAGGGATGCAGTGATATACACTGATATTGACAATAACTGTGATGCTTAAAAAAATATATAGTTCAAAGTTCATCTGGTTGCTTTTTCAATATACATTAAATGCAGTTGCTCTTTTTGTGTGCTTTGGTATAGTTATGGTTCCAGACTGTCTCCATCTACAATCGAGTGCAATTTATTAAGAAACAATACACGTTCTCTACAGATATTGTGATAATATTATCATTGTGAATTCTTTTAGCCATGATAATTGTGTGGTGAAACCCTGATATTGTGACAGGTGTAATTCATATAATATTTGCTGAGAATTTCTGTCAGAGAAAGGTGGCAGCAGCATTAAATACATTGCTACAAGGGAAATCAATTTATTTCTCAAGAGGTTAAACATTATATAGCCAATTCTGTTAAATCTGGCTGGTCATTATGTTGTTGTTTATCATGGTACAGTCTGTACCAGCCTGTATGGATGTGTGGTGTTTAGGGGTTTCCGCTCATTCCTTTGCTGTGCATATGATGTCTGCATTATGAGTTAAATTTACTATACAGCATACGGTGTGCGTGTGTGTTAATCTGTTTACATGAATGTATGTGTGTTTGCATGCAGTACGATATGTTTTCTTTGCACATGTATTTTCCTGCATAAATAACATCATCTGTTAAATCAGTTGAGGAAATCTGAATTCCCTTCTGATAGTCTCAGCTGTTAAAATACTTTGTTCAACACATGACCATCTATAGATTCCACCCTCCTCTTCAGTGATTTTTGTCTCTTTGTAAATCATTTAAAAGACAGTATCATCAGTCCTCATCTTAGCCCATCCTTTTATCTTATCGGAGGCTGTCAGCTGTCCAGTTGGTCTGTCCTGATAAGGAAAATAAGCAAACAGAGGTAAATGAGGACAAGGTCTTTTCTTTTTTTTTGTTCAAGAGTTTGGAACACTGCCATTACCATGTTTTCTATGGCGTGGTTATGTCCATTTAACATCCTGTTTGCCCGATCCAAAACCCATTACTCAATTGTTCTCTCTCTATTGCTGCGTGAGACGGCACCAGTGATATTTTCCAGTCTAATTAATACCAGCCCATTAAGCCTTGACTGTTTGCAGCCTGCTCGTCTTGTTGGCTTGACTCTCGGGACCCTGAAGGCCATCTGCTGAAGCCATCAGATCCACAAAAACAATACTCAAGGTTAGTACTGTTACACAAAAAGAAAAAATCATTTGCTGATTAATGAGGTACAAATATCAGCACTTTGGTATCTCTAATAAAAAGGGTTGACAGTGTGGATTATCTGGAGTAAGGGTGTCACCGTTCATGAAAAAAACAGTAGCCGCTCGATTTTTAATGTCATTTTAAATTATGTGAACACCACAAACATATTTCCATTTATATATTATTGTGTTGAGGAGGAGGCAGAAATCTCAGGACGCATCTCAACTCCTCTCAAAATATCTGCATGACTATCCATCAGAGGCAAGACAGAAAGATATTTGTAATTTATGTGCATTTCTATATCACTGCAGCAACACGAGACGTTAAGTTACTTGTAGTTAAGTGTCAATGAGTTGGTATTTGTCTAAAAATGTATGTATCAAATGACTATGTGTGACAGCTATTTATTTTACCATGTAAAAGTGGTTGCTTGTGGAGAACTATCACCCAAATATTCAGTGAGTTTCAGTTCATTGTTTAAAACTATAATATGGGTCATTGACATGATTTCTGCCCAAATCATGTCAGATATATTTTCATCTGCTATGGTGGTTGTTTAACAGTGAAAAAAACAGCTCCAATGATTCCACTACTTCTCGACAATGTCTAACTATGTTTCTTATTGTTTTAATGTGAAAGACCCTCTAGTGACAAAATGTACATACTGTGCCTTTAAATGCATATTGCTTATATGCATCCATGGACTTATGTCTATGGTACACACCCACAGTCAGTCATGCTTGTGCAGAATTTGGTGAAAAACAGCGTTGAAAGCTCAGATTTATTATCTACTATGCATTTATCAAACCCTGTTCCTTCCTGAGGATCCCTGTGTTTTTGTACAGGCGTAGATACAGTCATTTCAAAGGCTGTTACCAGATCCCTCAGCTGCAAATGACCGCATGGCAGTGTGACATTCACATGATTCAGATGCATCTGCCACATGTATGTCACAACAACTGCATGTGTAACATGTCGCAGGCTACGAACTCTGATGAGCTTTAACACTGAAGTGAGAACCCAACACACAGATCAGGGACGGGTTCAATTCATTTCTACTGGCCAAGAGCCAACAGTCACATCATAATATTATTATTAAAGACAGTTGAATTCTTATACATAATAGGGCACAAGCTGATTTAAAGATCATGTAAAGCAACAATAAATGTGTGTCTGAGTTTGTCACGCCACAGAAACGTGTTATCAACCACCCAGCCTAATTGAGGTCTCAGAATCATGAAAAAATGAGCAGTCTGATGCTTTGAAATGATATGGGTGTCTCCGCTCCACTGTCTCACTGTCAAACACCACTATGACCTGATAACGACCTGACACATGGACACTCCAGCAACTTTATTGGACATATCCAGACGTGTCTGAGCCACCAGAGCCAGAGGACAGGGACAGGATGTTTTTTTTTCTTCTGTGTCGGGCTGTTTGAATTAAAGTGAGCTGAAGTGAACTGCTGGGCTGAATTGGACTGAGAGAGCTGCTAAAACTATGTTCACAGCTGACTGTTAGGGAGGGTGAGGGGAGGGGGAGGCGGTGTTGTTCATGTGTCGATTAATGGGGCTTATATAGCATCAGGAGGCCACCGAAACACGTTCAGGTCACCCAGAAAATCCACTCCACTATTCAGTACTACATAGTTCATAGTTCAGTGTTTTCACATGTTTTCAGCAACTATGTTCTGACATTTATAATGTGTTTAGCAGAAAAACTCCCTTTCAGCAGGGCGCTGGGGTTGTCATATGACACAGTGAAACATCAGACCTCAGTTTACACATGGAAACCTGACGGTGGTTGGTATTTACAGATGGATTACAACAAAGTACCCTAAGGCATTGGTTCTAAACCTGGTGTCCAGGACCCCCTAAGGAGACTGGGGGAAAAACATTACAGGGGGTCTTCGAGGCTTTGTCCCCTCTTGAGATTATTACGAAATGAAAATCACAAACAAAAAAAGTTGGGAGTCGCTGTCCCGTATTTTTGAAAATTAGCTGTAGTTTACATGACACTGAGATCTATCAATTTAGATTTAAGTTACCCTGGGAAGATTTTAATCATGAGTTGCTCTACAGTTCATCCATGCTTTTATTGAAATAATTTGTATGTTTTTGATTATATCAAATACAATTAGAAGTTACCAGAAATGTCTGTTTTGTCTGACAATCCAAAAAACAAAATGCATACAATCTTCCATAAAACAAAGAAAAGCGAACACATCCTTCAATTCAAGAGTCTTTTTACTTTATAAATGATTTAAACAATTTATAATTGTGAACAAAATGTCAGATTAAAGAGTCTGTTGTGTCATTAATTCATTTAATTATTGTTTCTGAATGTAATAACAGATGTTTTGTGGATAAACTACAGTATATCAAGCATATTTCCGGTTAAAGAATTTTCTGAATATCACATTTAACTTGCAGCATAATTTAGACTGAAAAAAATTGTTTTCTATAGACAATATATGCTAGACATCGCAGAGACTGAAGCCTGGTCGCGGAGCTTGTGTCACAGCACAGGAGCACAGGAGCAGCAGCTCAACAGTTTAGCTGACTAAACTGGACTGAAGTAAATTGTGGTTGTCTAGAAAATAAGGAAGTCTAGCCTGATTAAGTAATTTGGTCAGAATCAAGAAAAACCACAAACCTCAGAAAGGGTGTGTGAATGTGTGTCTTTGTGTGGGCATGTTATTCAAGAATGGACCCAAAATTCAGTCTGAAGACTCAAAGGTTATTTCCTCTCTGGGATATAAAGTGGCTTAGCCAGCAGCTCTAGAAGGAATTCAGCAATATTCTTCGTCTGACTTCAATATCTTGGCAGTGAGGACCTGAACCAGAGGGCATGAAGGAAAGACACTTACACACTTTACCTCCAGACATGACTGAAAAGTTTTCCAAATCTTATTTTTTTCATTGTGTTTTTTAGCTTTGGTTGGAGAAAATGTCTTTAATCTACTTAGTCTCTGTGTGTGGGTTTTGGCTTGTTCTTACACAACAATGACAGCACCCATGGAAGCTTAAAATAATACATGCTAGTTAAGTTAAATATGTTGCCAGTGTTAAGTGCCATGAAACAAAATGTATAATGGCGTCTGTAGTATTTCCACCTCTGTGTCGTTTATTGCCGAGCTGCAAAAAGGCTGTAGGGTTCTTCTGTGTGTCCTCTTGCAAAAGAAATTCATTAATTTATCACTGCCAGCTATGTTTTTTTGTTTACTTTTGGCTTCATGCACCTGGAGCGCTTTGAGGCCAGAAGTTGGAAAATTGCAACCAGGAAATTCCGACATGTCACATTGTCTCTAACACAGCAGTACTCCCATTTCCCCTACTCCTTGCCAGATTGTCTTTGTACCTTGTGTTCATTTCTGTCTCTGCTTGATTTTCTGCTCAAAGAAACAAATCAGACAAAACAAGGCAGAGAAAACACAACATAAGACAAGAATATGTGAGAAGAAGAAAAAACAAAACTTTAAAAGTATTCAGAGTATAGGGATGGGCAAAATGGTTGAAGAGGGTCATTCTTGATGTCAAAATACACCATGACATGATTCATGAATACAAACTAGATCAAATCGGACAATATTCCTACCACAGCTCATTAAGTGGAGTCTAAGTAAAATGTGGCCATCATCATCAATCCCCACAATAGAGGTATCTGTCATAATTTTAAAAATCTTCCACCAAAATATGACAAATGATAAGGTTGTTCTATCATCCAGCCCTAGACGAGGGTCAAGACCACTCCAAACAATCAGAAAATCAGCAGCACCCTGACTCTGTTTGACCTGAGAGGAACAGAATCTTAATTACTATCATTGAGAACACCTGTGTTTACTCTTACTTTGTTATTTTCTGTCAAAATGGCTGCTGTGGAAAAGGTCTATTTACCTTCACAACACAGACCATATAAGACAAGCTCCAAGCCTCAGTAGCACCACGAGCAATCACTGACAGACGAAGGAACATGTATCAAATCTCAAATTAACTTTGTCTTGTGCCAATAATATGACAGCAGCTCCTGCTCTGGGAATTACAGTCATTATTTATGTCCAATGTCATTATTATGTCAAGTGCCAGCGCGGGAAATAGTGTGACCTTTATGTGCAGAGGAGGAAGGAAGGAAGGGTGAAGGTCAGGGTGGTAACATGGCAGACTTTTGTGCAGGAGACCAGAGTTCACTTGTTTGCCTTTTTCTTAAAGGGACAGTTTGGATTATTTGAAATGGGGTTTTATGAGGTACTTATGAATAGTCAGCGTGTTACCTACAGGAGATAGTGGTCAGCACGACCCCAGTCTGGAGAATCAGACTGGAGTACCAGCATGAATGCTGAGCAAAGCACTGCTGTGGACAGGGTCAGCATCAAAAGGTATTTTAGAGACTTAAAGAAGATACACCTATAAAAATCAATATCAGATTAAATATTCCCTTAAATTCCTTGTAGGGAAATACTTAAGTGATAACCCTTTTGACTTGACTTTTGGTAAGGATAGTGTTTCCTGTTTTATTCTGGAAACTACAACATCTCCTGCCATTTCAGTTCCTGTCCTCATTATCCACACCTGTGCTGCCCCTGGGTTATGCCATCAGTTGACCCCGTTCATCACCTACTTCTGCTAGCCCTGGTTCACCCCATATAGACCCTTTTACAGCCGACATCACTGAAACGCTGCACCCGCATTTCGGCAACAGAAGTAGCGGTCTCCCCCAGTCATTCAGACGAGTTATCAAGCTGCAAAGGTTGAATTAAACATTTTACCAGCACCCAAATCACCAAAATGTTGAGTATATGATACTTCAGAATCGATATTCCAGTGGTCGATACAAGTTGTTCAAAATTACGACAGGATCATGACTGTTTCAGAGCAAGTGGTGGCGTCTACAGCTGCAAGCTATGAAATGTTTTGACAGGACTGAGGGTGCGATTAAAACTGCTTGTGTTTGCAGCAGCCCACTGACAAGCTGTTGTGGTCCACCGTACTTCCATTGCCAAAATGGAAGTACCATTGCCAGCTTTCTCATTGTTTACAAACTGTAAAAGGGTCTACACTGTATATACAACCCTATTTTCTCTGCTCCTTGCTCAATTATCGTTTTCCCTTTTGTGTTTTTTGCTTTCCAGGGTCTTCTATGTGTTCTTCCCCATGTTTTTTTTTTACCTGCCTTTGCTCCCCTTTTTTTTGCCTACATCCCTGCTTAGATTTGTTCCCAGTTTGGCCTGATATCCTGTGTATGACACAGGATATCAGGCCACAGATAAAGAGAACCAGAAAATCCATTAAAGCAAGACTTCACTGTCTGTAGTCCTCAGTCCAAAATCTTGTTTACAAGCATTTCTCATAAAATTAGGAAGAGCCATTATGTTTCTAGGAAGCAAGAAGTCCATTTTGTGCTGTTAAAGTCTAAACACCAGTCTTAAAACTTTGGCTCTGAACCTAAAGAAATAATGACATTGAGTCAGGATTTTGTAGAATCATCCAATATCACCATTCTTGCTTGTCAGTGTTGCAAGTTCTCAATCTGTGTGTATCAGGACCAAACAGCAGTGACCCAAAACTACCACATTCCCACAGAAGCTCAACAGCTACACAGTAACACAGTTGTATCCCTCCTACATAATTCATGCAGGCAGAATTTTTCCACTGTGAAAGTGTAAAACTGTTACTCCTGAATCTGAGGTTCAACTATCAGTCAGACACTATTTAAACGCTTATAAAGTAATCAAGGGGTGGCAGTGATGTTCCTTAGTGTTAAAAAAGCTCTTTACAGGCCACCTGGATAGCTCAGTTGGTAGAGCGTGTGCCCCATTTACGGAGGCTGTGAGTCCTCTGCAGTGGCCGTGGGTTCAGCTGTCCCGTCATTAAAGACATAAAATGCCCCCAAAAATATTATAAAAACTTACTTCAATATGTGCAGGCAGTTCCCTCTGCAGACAGTTTGTAAATTGTACGTGAACATGAGCACACAGGCAACAATGACGACGTTCCAGGGCTATTTCAAAGTTTAAAATGGCAAACACATGTTTGAGATTATTCCAAGGAGTTTCCCTGACCCAACATGAGAGAGTTATGCAATATCATCTCCTGATGAAACATGGTTTTCTTACCCTTTCAGTTTTCATGCGCAAACCACATTCTTTTATTGTGAAATAATATACTATATTAATTTTGTGATGAATACAAATTGGTAGGAAAATGTGTTGATAAAAGCCAGAGTGACCCAAATCCACCTCCTCTAAGAACAACAACCTCATGCCTGTGTGTGTATATAAGATGTTTTGTTCAAGATGTGATAACAACCCTGAGCTTATTTACTTATGGAAAGTTAATGATACCACATTCCAACGTGTTTAAACTAAACTGAACTGCAGCAAGAATTATTTTCTGAATAAATATGGTCTTACCTAAGGGATTTTTATACTATCAGTATTTGCTTGGAGACAGTGATAGGATTGGGTGGCACGGTGGTGCAGTGGTGAGCACTGTTGCCTCACAGCAAGAAGGTTCTGAGTTCAAATCCCTCAGCTAGATGGGGGGCTGGGCGTTTGTGGGTGGGACAGGATGCTGTCTGTGTGGGTTCTCTGCAGGTACCAATCCAAAGACATGCAGCAAAATAGGTTACTTGGTAATTTTAAATTGAGCATGAGTGGTTGTTTGTCTCTCTGTTTCAGCCCTGCAATGAACTGGCGACTTGTCGAGGGTGTATCCCGCTTCTCCTCCAGTGTCAGCTGGGATAGGCTCCAGCCCCCCCGCGACCCCTCAGGATAAGCGGTTACGGACAATGGATGGATGGACAACAATAGGAGCTCTCTCAATCCCTTTCTCCTTCCGTCCGTCTTTTAGGCCTCGTGTCTTTTTACACATGAGAGCAAAATGATCTCATGGGATGGCGAATACATAGCACACCACTTTTAAAGACATTTCTCAAGTCATGTCTGCATTTGTAATTTAATGCCTTCAGTCCAGCACATTTTATATGTTTTGGAAGTACTAACAGTATTCAAGTGACCTTCGTCACCATGGTGATCTTTGTTGTGGTTGAAATGTCGCAGGTTGATTAGGATTAGCTACTTTGTTAGGTTTAGGAAAAGATTGTGGTGTGGGTTAAGATAAGGATGTTAGTTATGTAACTTAATGTAATAATGTTGAAATAAATCAATGTTGACTTTTTGTTTTACACGGGACAGAGTTAGCGGCCTCCTTGGACTAAGTCCTGTGTTTGTTTGACCCATTCATCCACCCCAACCGCTTCAATATTTGGATCCTGTTCCTATTTATACTACGCTACTTGACATTGTTTTCTCTAAAACAATTTGTACTTTATTTTTTATACATTTTTATAACTTGATTTATAAGTTTATTAGTGGAAGTCAAGTCAAGTCAAGAAACAAAGCAACAGCCATGGCAGCAGTTCTGTAAGGCTGTACTTTGGCACAGAAGTGCTTTGAGTTGTTTTCTTACCCCAGGGACACACAAGAGGTGGGGGTGCTGCAAAGCATTGCAACACGTCACTTCTGGAGCGAGCAGCAGCCTGGCTGAACACCCCAGAAGCGCATTTCTTCACCCCAGTCAACATGTGTTTCTGCTCCTCTGCTGTTTCCTAATCACATGTAGAGCTGATCTTCATAATAACCTCACAAATTTGAAGCTTTGTGTCCCTTGGCAAAAAGTGGACTGTCACCTTGTGTGATGATCTGTGAGGGGGGGGGCTTCCTTCCTGCCTGTCTGCTCTGCTCATCTCACTGCCTCTCTGAAGACAAATATGGGAAATAAGTACATAATTTATATAATACAGCAGTGAGAGAGTAGAGAAAAAGAATCATCGAATGCATATTTCATCATTTATCAAAATCAGATCATTTATGTCTTATATAACATATCATTTATATCGCTTACAGTAGATTATCAGTGTGTTTTCAGAAAAAAAGAACAGATGCTAAAACTATTGTTGCAGATTGTGGTGCAGCATGCTCACTGTACGCAGCCCAATTGGTTAATATGGGCACCGAATGGAAGCAAGCAGTGCTTCAGGGCGCTTTGTGGCCCTTCTGCATCCTGTCATTAGTTTAACCTGTTAGCATTTCTGACTTACCAATTAACACAATGAAGCCAAGGCTGAAGGGAATGTTATCAGTTTTGCAGGAATGTGGTCATAAACCAAAATATTGGTCAAATTGAAATGTTGACCTGATGGTGGCACTACATGAAAAGTAAGAATCACCAGAGTTAATACAGTTCATCCTCAAGGGGACACAAATTTGTGTACAAAGTTTCTTGTCTATTCTTGTCAGTATTTGCAGAGATTTTTCAGTCTGGACCAAAGTAGCTGACTGACAGATTTTGCCATCCACAGATCCAGGATAGTAGCATGGCTTGAAAAAAGCCAAACATTTGTTAAATGTATGAATCTTCTACTTTTTCTGTTTTACCTCATTGTTAATATATTTGAGCTCTAGGAAATTGTGAGGGGCTTTTTTTATTATTTGGACATTTTATAGACTAAACAATTCATCAAATAATTGAATAATCAATAGATTAATCAAAGTCTGCTCGTCTCTATTTCCCTACTATTGTTTTGCCCTAAGTAAATCTCCCTGATTCATCAGTATTCATGACCTTTTCTGCAAGAGGGCACACAAGGTAAACACAATGACGCTTTTCACGATCCAATCTTGGTCACCTGGTTTCACTTGACTGCATCATATTACCCTGCTACATACTTGTGTGCTGTTAGCCTTGTGTGGTTTTCAGATTGAACTTTCTAATTATAGCAATTAGTTGTCACGGGACACATGGTCCCGGTCAGAGATCAGGTGATTCAGAGAGGAACAAAAAAAAAGGGCAATACAACTTGATTAATGTTGCCAAAAGTTGCAGAGCTGAAGGCTGACTACAAGGCTAGTAGTGTCTTGCATTTCATCAAGACCTGTGACCTTTCTTTCTGTGTCTGGTTCTTAAGAAGACTTTTAAGATAATTGTTTAAAGGGGAATTCTGTTGATTTTGCACATAAATATCAGTTTGGCAGTAACAGGGAGAACTACAGTGAAAACAGCTGGAGGAACTTTGTCAAGTCTGACAAAATAATCCCTGTGATACAGATTTGGGCTGAAAACATCAAACTTATTCCCTGTCTATAAGTCAACACTTTCTTTACCCTGGAAGGAGTGTTCCAAAAGCTAGGTTTTAAGTGACGTAAAACACTGTGTGTGTGGACGAAAGCCCAAAATGGACAGAAAGCCTACATTTTAAAAAACATTCCTGTAGTGTATATGGACATGGACTTAAAACAGAAAGTCTCAGCACACACTGGAAATTTGGAGATAGCAGGTAGGGCCCAATGAAAATATGTTACTATCAGTTGCATTATGGGATATGTTGGCCCACATAGGGGACTACAAGCCAGGATGTCTCTGCCCCTGCTGCTTTGTCTTTGTCCAGTCTTTTTTAAACTCTTTCATTTGTGAGTCTTTCCACTTAAAGATCACATAAAGCATAAGTCACACCACAGAAACATGTTATTAACCTCCAAGAACCTGAAAAATTATCTGAAACACAGATGCTCCATCTAACAGTGTTATTGGACATGTCCAGACATGGTTGAGCCACCAGAGCCAAAGGACACTGACAGGATGTTTTTTTTTCCCTCTGTGTTGGGTTGTTTGAATTGAAGTGAGCTGAAGTTAACTGCTGAGAGAGTTGCTGAAGGTACGTTCAAGACTTACTCTAGGGAGGGTGAGGCGGTGTCAGTAGTGTGTCAGTTCATGGGGCTTATATAGTGCTGAGGGATCATGGCTCTGACACGTCTCTGATTCATGTTTCAGGTCCACCCCAAAAATCCTGAATACAGTAATTGTGAACAGCAGTTTACTGTTCTAGCTCCACAATTCAGTACGTAGTGCTATAGTTCTCAGTCTTTTTACGTTTTCAGCAACTATGTTCACATGTATAACATGTTTAAAGGAAAAACTCCCTTTAACTGTTTAGTCTATCAAAGTGTCACAAAAATAAGACAAAGTTGTCTTGCAGCTGCTTATTTTGTCTAAAGGCAAGCTCAAATATTCATGATCAACTACTTGATTATCGATTAAAGTAACAGCTGGTGATTTGAAAACTGGATCATAATGCTTAATTCATGAGTGTCTCAGGGCTTGCCCACTACACTAACATGTGTGATCGCACTGCACATACAAAAATGATTCAGGAAGACAGTAGCCACCTTGGTGTGGTGTACAGACAGATGAAGCAACACTTCCCCAGTGGTGCTGAAGAGAAGAAGAAGTGGTAGGATGCAAAAAGATGATACCCACCCCAGCCACAGACTCTTCACCCTTCCACCATCTAGCAATAGTGCAGAAGCAACCGCTGCTGTACCACAAGACTTCAGAGCAGCCTCTAGACTTAGACTCCTGAATTCATCCTTTGCACTCCACCATACATAAGCATTCATTTTTAAGACTTATTATTTATTCAAGGATTGATATACGGGGGAGGACAAGGTATGTTGAGGGCCCCATGTGTGAGCTTGCCTCAGGCCCCAAAATCACTTAATCTGCCCCTAGTTTCAGCGTCTGCCTGCCATCTTGAACTCTCTCCTCTTTACGTGCTGAACACTTAGACAACTGGCATGAACTGAACGGCTTATCACTGTGAGAATGGCAGCTTTCTCAAAGCCCCAGGAGCGCTGATAAGTAAGCAGCTTCAGAAGTTGTCAAACACACTTCACCAACATTGTATCAAGCACACTGAGGAGACGTGGGAGTGAAATGTGTGTGTGTGTGTGTGTGAAAACATAGCGTAGTACAAATGTTGACATGATACAGTAGTGGTTTTTGGCTCAATGGGGTTTATTCTCTGAGCTCTTTCATGCTGTCCCCTGCTGTGTGAGTGTGTGTTAGGAGCATCTATATTCTCACACTGTCACCTGCTGCGATGCCTCAACTCAGACTGTGTACAAGCCTCCACCTTTGAACCACAGCAACTTGAGTCCTTTCAACTTCCTCTGCAGCTATATCAACATGCACGCTGCTGGATTATTGACAGAGAGAGATGAGATACTCCAGCTCTTAATATAGACTATCAAAGCAGCAGCAGCACACATTCAAGCAGGCTGATAACACATATCAAGTGCAGTCATCAGCAAATGGCCTGAGTCACACGTTGAGCTGAACTGATGCGTCCGTCAAGTCCCTGCAGCGCACTGCGACTTTGTGACCATTTGACCTTGACCATTAGACCTCCAGCTGCTCCACGGATCTGCAGTGGCCCTGTTGTCGAGCAGAGCATAGCACCGTGCACTGCATGAGCACCCTGCACGCTCTGCTCCCCCCTCTTCCCCCTCACGGCTCAGTATTTTTGGCAGGCTGTGTCAGCAGTCTGAACACCGTCCTTCACTCTCAATCACCACCGCGAGAGAAGCGCACACTTACCCTGCGATGCCCTCACATGTGAGCAGCACGTCGGTTCGTTCATGCATTCATTCGTCTGTTTGTGTCTCGTCTCATTCAGCAGCAAAAAACTCAACTCAACGCTCCGCATTCATGCAACGGGCACACAAAGACAGGCAGAGACGGGTTGCAGGCTGCAGGGGGTTGGCAGGCAGGCAGGGGGGGGGGTCTGTGACTGACTGGTCCAGATTCCAACAAATAGCAGGCCAGCTGGTTACTTTGGATTTTTACAAATAAACCACCAGATTATAATCCTTTTACAACATACCAGAGTCCATGGCCAGATACTGGGTCACAGAGAGGGAGAGGGGATAGTTAAATGGTCTTTATTCACAGAACAAACTACTCAATACACACTTCTACTGATAGTTCAGAGATGCCAGTACAGTCCAAATATAGGAAATAATAGCCTAATAAACACATGGTACAGCTGTTTGGGTCCTGATCCAGCACTAAGGACAATCACCATACCACAATCCGATTTCCTCTGTTGATTTATTGATCACCTATCAACTGTAAAGCAGTCAGAGCAACCTGGAACTTACATTTCTGTAGGCCCTCTATTATTTATTTATTTATACATTCATTTATTTTTGCCAAATCTATTTTGAGAGAAATGTAATTGCAACCCGGGTTTTGTCTGTTTGTTTGTTTGGTTACAGAACAAAGTGCTGTGTTTTCTGTTCGTGATGCAAGTTGTGGGGAAGTGGTCAGGGTGAACAGTGGGTGTGCAGAGCTCAGTACTTAATTGCCCTTGAATGCTTTGCATCCTGAATCTCATGTGTGGTGCAGGTTTAGGCAACTAAAACACTTTATTTAAAGTCAAAGAAAACATGCTGGTTTTGTTAATGAAGAAAAAACATTATTTCTTATGGTTCAAGTCACTGACTTGACATTTTCAATATTAAACCCACACCATGATCTTTCCCTAACCTTAAGCAGGTGCTGTTAGTAAACTGACTGTCCTCCCCAAGAATACAGCTATCTCGTCTGTCTAAGCATCTTATTATGATCCATATTTACATTTATTGTCAGACAGCAACCTTTGACTGAAATGCCTTACATGCACAAGTTAACTTAAGCAACATGCTTAACTTACATCTCATAACTTAACTTACATACATTTACTAACTTGCATATTTAACACATTCAACACATCTTTTCTTAAGCCCAACCAAGTAGTTTTGGTGCCTAAACCTAACCAAACAACTGTTTCATATTGTTAACTACATATTTATTATTGTTGCCATGATAACAAAGATCAGGTTCATCTGTAACTAGTCTTCCTCCAACAATTATGTCATTGTGGGAGTGAAAGAAGTATGAGGACATTTTAATGAACAAAGTTCAGCTTTAGCTGCAAGATGAGCAGATGCTTTGAGAAAACAAATTAAATGAACGAAATACATCGTCAGTGAACATTTTGCAGATTCGTTCTGAATAAGCAATTTGTGACTTGCCAGATACGTTAACTTATAACATTTTTTAACATGTTTATTTCAGAATGTAGGCATGTTTTACAGTTACGAAGAAGCAGTATACTGCATGTAATTTTGAGGAGACAGGGTTGTTCAGAGGGCACAGAAGTGACTAAACTGGCAACTAGAAAAGTTCTGAAAATAATATTTGGATGTAACCCCTTTATAATCACCAACATTTTGATTAGTAACTGTAAATACATTACATATTTTTTCTCAGTAAAGATAACAGATTACAAGTACATTTGTCACCCTAAAACACTGCCAGTATCCTAGTAGACATTTGTGTAAATTTTTGTAGTGTATGAATTCTTGAGTTATGGCCAAAATGTGTGTTGTAAGGTCACAGTGACCTTCACCAAGATTTAATCAGTATATTTTTAAGTCAAATTGGACATTTGCTTCAAGTTTGAAGTAAATTCCATCAAGGTGTTCTTGAGATATTGTGTTCATAAGAATGGCTGTGGCCATGACTGCCGCTGATGTCGAGCCATAATAAAGGTTTTCCAAGGCTTTTCAAAAACTGTGAATCACAGAGTCCCTTCAGCATGCAGTCATAAATGTGCACAAAAACTGATCGGTCCATTAATATTCAAGTTTATCTGCAGACAAATTGTGGGTCCATTAGTCATTCACACGTGCACACATGGGCGATCACGATTCCCTCCAGCTTTACGCCTGGCAGCAATAAAAAACAAGACTCAATTAATGAAAACCATCCATGTAACATACTGTGTTTCTGGAACACAGTATCAGTGATATATAGTAGCCTATACAGAGTATACACAGATTTTCTAGACAGTGTTTCATTGAACAGTAATCAGAGTGAGATGCAAGCATATTCATTGTATACTTGTGAAAACTGAGGAAGGTTTTAGCAATCGAAGCATGCTGACCTGTGAAGATAAGAGAGCTGGATCTTCTCCTGATGTCAACTAGTGAAGTCTGCTGATGAACAGACTGCAGGTGGATGACTGAAACTGATCATCATAGTGTTAGTGGCGTGAGTTGTGCCATGCTCATTATTTTTGTAAAACATTAACATTTAAAGAATAGTATCAAGCACCAGATTGTTCTGCTGTGAAAAATGTCTGTTCTCCTATATGAAACATATGAGTGAAAAATCCAATTTTCATTCCATGCTAAAAATAATTTGGTAAACCACACTGTATAAAAAAGGTAACAGATGACAAGTGAGGCATCACTTGATCCAGTTATTAGATCTGTAAAGGACGAGTGTACAGAGGTATATGGGGAAGCAACTGTGTTGGAAACCTCCCCACAGCAACAACTGCTGCAGCAGCGTCAGTCATTCTCACTGCTTCTAATAGCAAAGTAAGGTCAGTGAAAGGTCCACCATGTGATTTATATACACTAGGATTAGCAATAGAAGGTAAACAACAAGGCAAATGTATCATCTGGACTTCCTCAAGTTCTTTTTTCCACAAAACAAACTGTCTTTGAATTTATACCATGGATCTAAAGCATCTCAAGTCAAGTCAAATTTGTATTGCCCAATATCACATATCACAGTTTGCCACAGGGAGCTTTTCAATCTGTACAGTGTGTGTGTCTGTACGTTGTCTATAAAGAAAAATTCCTCTCAAAAAACCCTTTTAACGGAGAAGAAATGGAAAAAAAAAACTCAAGGAAAGCCAGAGATTCCCCTTGCAGGATGGAAAGACATGCAATAGATATTACATGTATAACAAAATTACATTAAATACAGAACTTGACAAAATTGCTGATATATAAAATTATAAAATATATATAAAGAGTTGAACAACTTCGAGTGTCGGCTGTGGGACCTGAGTCATACAAACTCTCCACCATGGAGGCCTGGAAGAACATCTACTGCAGGAATATGATTACATGCACTGCAAAATAAAAACACATTTCTTCATCAGTATTTGAGTGTCCAAACAAGCGCAAATTTGTAATATCTCTGACCAGCTACTGCAGCGTACATATATGCATGCAGTCATGTATGCATGCGCTCACAGACACACACACTCACACACACACAACAACAGAAACCATTGTCCTCCATGACCATAAGTATAAGGAGTGGGACTAACTCACACTGATGGGAAAAGGGACTCTCTGCCAGGTCCAGTGAAACCTACCAGAGGGCTCTATAACAAATGGTTCATGAGTGATGAAAGGGGCGTGGCTAAAGAGTAAGGGCGGGACAAACAGTCTCTTATGATAAAGGAACTCTGCTGAGTGCAATGATGCTTCTCACAACAGTCTACAACAAACAGTTCATGAGTTTATGATGAGTTATGATACGTGAATCCATTTAGCAGTTATGCGCCTTATTGTCATTGGCCGCACCTCCTACCACACCCCTTTTTAACCAGTTGGCAAGAACAGTTAATCATTTCCTTTGGTTCATGATCAATCTTTCCACCAAATTTTTTGCGAGTCTATGAATCCATTTGGAAGTTATGCGCCCTTTAACGATACGCTACTCTCTTTGCTACACCCCTTTTTAGTCAGTTGGCATGGACACGAACAGATACACACAGTCATGTTTCCATCACTTCAGGGCACATTACATTGACATACATTAATTTCCCAGAGACTTACCTGTAACGACTACTTGCCTAACCCTAACCATAAACTTAACTTAAACCTCAAACTCAAGTCCTCACCCTAAAATTCAATGATTTACGATTTACGAGTCCCCACAATATCAATGTATAAGCAGATTTATGTCCTCACAACAAGAGTAATACACATCCACACCCACACTTAACCTCCATGCCAAATTTCAGCCTCCTAGGGAAAAAACTGTTGAACACAAAGGGAGGACAAATTTTTGTCCACTGACCAATGGAGCGACCTAGAGCTGCTGTTTGCAGCTAATGAACTCAAGAGATTTTATCACTGTTCATGTTGCTGCACTTTCTTTGACACCGTCTCCTCCCATTAACTCCAACATTAAACAGATGTTTGGAAAATAATTACAGAAACAGGAAAATAGTTTTTGACCGGCAACTTATTTCTTTGCACATCCACCAGATGTTTGCTGTCCGCCTCCACACCAATCCAACCCCATGAGGATTATCCTGTCAGATCTTGCTCCATCTCCTTTGCACAAGGAACTCCTCTTGGATCACCTCCATCCACACCTGGCTGTAGATCTGGATTCCCTTCACATAATTTGGGCTCACTCGGTGCTGTGCAGAGACTGGTGAGTAACTCAATGACCCAGTTATGCAACCAAGGGCCAGTGGAATTCCTGATGATTGCTGAGTGAATTCTTTATAACAGCTTGGGGGTGCAAAATGTCACTTTTCACACACATACACACTGCCAACATAACCCCTCTTCTTCTGTGTTAATCTATGAGAGACAGCCTGACCCACATAAAGAAAATCCCTCCAGTTCCCTTGGGTAAGTTTCACATAATTTAACTTCACAGAAGATTAACCTCTTGCCCTCTTTTTTTCAGAAAAGTATGGGGCTATTTTCCCAAGTAGCCATATTCTGGGTCAGATGCTGCTGTGAGTACATACAGAAGACTATAGAGCAGTGTACTAGCTAGTTTAGCAGTGATTTGAACAGATCAGACCAGCCAAGGTTTGCAGAGTTGTGTGATTGAATCCTCCCATGAAGGCTGGACATGTGGGAAACTGTTCCTAAGGATTGAGGGGTGTTTGCTAGTGATCCTGTGTCTTTAGGGGGGAGGGTTACATAACCAGATTAGGATAGTTGGTTTTAGTCTTGAGGGTCACTGAGGCCCGATTAGCTCTTTGGCTTTACAATCTAAAATCTGAATCGCCTGAAGCAGATTCCTAAACACACAGATTCCTGAATGAGCCCCTGTTCTGGGTGAGAATTTCAGGCCACCTGGGAGCGATCCAAGTCGAGCTTTTTAGGCCTTTATAGTCCTCTGATCATACCGAAAAAGTCATGGACGAATGGTTCAAAACCCGGTGACTGTGTGAATGTAATTCTGCAGCATTTATCAGTTTTAATAAAATCTTTGAACGACACTGAACCTGTCCCTCAAGAAATTTGGAGCTTGACTTGCAACAATCTTCATTTGAACTCAAAGAAAGTAAAACTTTGCCATTTTTGTGTGGACTATGAAGAACCCTCACTGACTTGCAGGATACATGGATAAATAAAGGCTCCTGCAGTGCCATCTAGTGGAAAATATATTCCTCTCAGACGAGAACATTTATATTATTTGTTAATATATTGGTCAACAACTATAACTCCTCCTGTGGGCACAGTTGAATAATATAAAACACAGTTGTGATAATATAATATAAAGTTGTTTTGTAAGAGAAATGTCCTTATATCTGAGTACAACCATGATGTGTTACAAACCTGAAATTTAAGATTCATATGCTGATCAGAAACTGATCCCTGGGTTACACGGCTCACATTACAGATGCCCCCATTCAAGAATATAAAAATATATAGCATAGAGAAAATATTTTTTTAAAGTGTGTGAAAATCTGTACAATCTACTACCATATACACAGAGACAAAATGGCAATAATAGATAATATAGCAAAATATATATAACAAGAGTATGTAAAGATATGTGCCTTATTTCTCTAAACAATAATATATATAGTTTAGTATTAGTATAGTAGTAGTAGTATTGTAGTAGTAATAAATTTATTCTAATAATCATCTGCTTACAGTGAAAATTTTTACGCAGACATGATGTGAGGTGTCCACTGTACTTTTGATTTTGGGGTGAACTGTCTCTTTAACACTATTACTTGTTTTCCAAAAAACTAGCATATTTAAACCCAGTTAATCAGCTGTTTTAAAAGTCCAGTAGGTCAGATAGCCTTAAATATTCTGACACATACCTGTATATGTAAACAAATGGAAATATTTTATTACCGTGTCACCGAGGTTTTCTCAGCATGTTTTTCTTTGAAACCACACTTCATGATCAGACTTTAGGAATGTTTACTGTTGCCAGACCCTCCTGTGAGTTTTGAGGTCATATCGACCCTTTAGAGACTCTAAAAACATCAACTCCCCCTCACCACTTGATAGTGAATGACTTCTCTTAAAATTCACAGGAACAACTGGTGCGCATACATATTTTCATGATGGCTCGTTTTCAAAGTCCTCTGGAGAATCTGAGCTACAAAAAAAAGGTTTTGAGGTCAGTTTGGCTAAAGTCATAAAATGTCAGGAAACATGTTTGCATTGTTTTTAGTGATTCATGAGGTTGTTTTTGCCCAGAAGTTCATGTTGCATAACCACAGCAATCCTTGTCCCTCTAGTGGGTTCATGTCAGCACTAAAATGCATTGTGGGTGATCTGATCCCATACAGACAGATGTGAATTAAGCCCAAAATGTCAATGTCAGTGTGACATCACCTGCAGCATGAATACAAATACTTCATGTCTCTAATCACACTGACAGACTGCCTAATAACAAATAAAATACAGTTGTAACAGTAACATCTGCTAGATACTAAAGCTGTAATATTGCAGTAACAATCGTGTGAGTGTGTAATAATAAATACACACTATAAATAATAATAAATGGAGGCTCTTAGTGACAAACTAACAAGAGAATTATTACACAACTCACAACACAACTGTTACACAACAGCTTAATTTGACTCTTTAAGCTAATTGTTTTGTTTTAACGTCCTAAAACGAACTGTTTGGCTCAGTGTCACTGCTCTCATCCCTGCTCATCGTTCCCCGTTTTCAGAAAAAAAAAAAAAAAAGTAATAAATGTAAATAATGGACTTAAATTTATTCAATGACCCGAAACAAGACTCTTAGAAATTAAAGCTATGTTTTGCAGGCTGTGTCAGTGTTTTCTAACATGTTCAATAATATGTTGTTAGCTTTGATGTGGAGTTCTTCTCCAAGAGAAAAAAAAAAAAACAAGAGTCTTTAAGTGAGTATATACCAGGTCAGCTGAATGTGCAAAAATGTAAAATTTGACAACAGGCAAGAATACAGTTCAACATATATGAAGAATATAATTTCCTACACATAAGAATGAATGAGTATGTACTTGGCGTAAAATGGATTAAATGGACAGATGGATAGATAAAATTGCTCTTTTCCCTATAATTAGCTCCAAATTAGAAATGCTTAATCAAATAACGGACATGTTACATATGGCATTACCTGAAAGAGAATAAACCAGAATACAACAGAAAAAAAATCTGTTGTTGAAGAAGCTAACACCCAGCTATGAAAGTGTTCAGTTTTGTTTTTATTGGTGTGAGACAAGCTGCTCAATAAAACTTCATTGACAACTCATGTGGAATAAAAGAGAACCCTGATCCAGCTTGTTCTACTACTGTTTACAGCAACAACACACAGAGATTTAGGTCATTTAAATTCTGTTACGTGAAAGGAGCAATAAGAATAAAACACTTTAATTTTCTATTGTTAACAGCAGTGTTATTACTCCGAAGAGTGAGGTGCACATTTCTATTAGCTGTCAATGAGTGATGAGTTCCAACCAGAGCACAGGTCAGGTCAGTGAAGAGGAACATACAGTATACCTCCAGGCCCGTATTTATCAAACTACTAAAAGTGAAATTCTGGACTTAACTTACTCCTACTTGCAAACTAAGAAAAATGTTATGATTTTTTAATAAGAAAATCAGCTGCAGAATTTGTTTCCTGCTCCAGTTCAGTTGTCTATTTGCTTCAATTTAAGACATTTATATGATGTTATTAAGGCAAACAAACTGTGCATTTTAAAAAATAAGAACATATCTCTCAGTCAAATTTAAGGATTTTGGTAACACTTTATTTGAAGGGGTTTGCATTTACCCAAGCATTCGCATAGGCATAGCGTTAATTTTGGAGGATGTGCACAAACAGATGCAAGATGCATGAGGCAGCCATGAGGCATATGCAAACACATGGTTATAAGCAAGTATTTCTCCAGCCTAATACTGACATAATATTGTCATAACAATGACATGACACCTGTCTTGAACACAAAAGAATCTTTATGAATGTTTATGACTACTGTCATTATAAGTGCAGGACATAATTGTGGAGAAAGATAGTTGATTGTTCTCATTCACAGGTTGTCGAATACTGACTTATGACAATGCAATTTAACAATAAACTATCTTGGTAGCCTGTGACTGGCCAAAGTCTCCCATCATGGGATAGATTTTCTAAAGCCTGAAAACAGAGCCAAGAGGAGAAGCAGAAGTATCGTTTTCTCTCAGACCACTTGAATTACATTATGCTTACAGGTTATTTTGGACCTTTGCAAAGCTGACATTATTTGGGAACTCCAACCATCATGTTGCATCAAAAATTACAAAACTGAACAAATGACCTTTCATGACATTTGTGAAGATTCATTAAGACATTTGTGTTCATGACAGGTGTCATGGCTATGCTTCTGTCATGTCAGTATGTTATACACACCCATTCAAATAAAGTGTTACCTGTTTTTTTTGTAAAAAAAAAACAAACAAAAAGAGCAAACAATATTTCAGATGTGGAGTAAATCATTGTCTCTGGTTGGCTATTCCTGCTGTATAGATGCATATGATTAATCATGTGATCATTTGAACACTTCACTGTAAAGACTAAGTCATTCAATAAAAGTGTCTTAGAGGAAGAACATTTTACTCCTAAGCTGGCCCTTTAAAAGATTTGTGAGTTATACTTTTGTGTAATTCTTCAATAAATCCAGCCCCATGCAAGTGGATGGAAAAGTCAGTATCTCTGATGAGTCCCGAGGTGGTACTTCAGGTGTGCACTCTGCAGAAACCCTCTGCCGCAGATGTCACAGCGGTGCGGCCTCTCTCCTGTGTGGCTCCTCATGTGCTTCCTCAGATGTCCACTGTGGGTGAAACTTTTACAGCAGTATGAGCAACAGAAAGGCTTCTCACCCGTGTGAATCCTCATGTGTATCTTTAAATCTCCTTTCCGGCTGCACTCTTTCCCACAGACATGACAGCGATGCAGCTTCACCCCGGCGTGGCTTGCCATGTGTTCGGCCAGAGCGGTCGTACTGCTGCAGTGTTTACCGCACACGTGACAGCACCTCAAGCCTTTGTGTGATTGAAGGTGCACTTTGAGACTTTCAGTGGATGCCAAAGTCTTTCCACAGACTGCACAGAGGACATCTGACTCCTTTGAATGCAAGCGAAAAGCATGATTTATCAAGTGGTGATTGGAGGAAAAAGATTTCTCGCACAAATGGCAACGATAGTCAGGTGCAACTGGGTTCAAATGAGAAAACTCTGTGGAAAAGATAAAGGAGCTCTGATTTTGGTCTGTCTGTGTTTGGTTTGTAAAACTTGCAGCAGGTCTCTCATTTTCCCTTCCATCTTGGGCCCTTTCATTCTGGATCAGAGTGTGTGAAGTTGAGGCGAGAGGTAGAGTGAACTGGACAGTTTTACTTTCCTCAAACTGCTCCTCACTTTCACTGTTTTGAGTCTGAGGTTGTAAAGGCGGTTTTGTGTCCTCCTGCTCATTTTTCTCCCAGACAGATGAATGAGGTAAATATGAGCCATCACAAGCATCCTCAAACTCTTGGACCTGTTGTTGTTGTTCTTCTTCTCCCTCGTCTTGCTGCCGATTGGTCCAGAGTTCATGATCTTCCTGTTTAATGTGTCGAGGCTCTGGGTCCCTCTGACAGACGCTCAGGCTCGGCTCCTGCTCACAGTGGTGCTGCTCAGGGGAAGTTTCCTCTTTACAGATGGACGACTGAGAGAAGTCTGGAAAAATAGTAAAAACAATTTAAAACTTTGGCAGCTTTTGTAATTTGTATACTTATTATTTAGAAGTTTCAGCATCAAAATAGTGACTAAGTTGTGGATGTTGCCAGATAGAAGTTGGTTATATACAGTATGCCATTAATATATATTATATTATATTATACTATATTATATTATATTATATTATTATTTTCTCAATAATTCAACTGTCTATAAAATGCCAGAAAATAGTGAAAACTGCCCTTTATTTCCCACAGCTGAACGAGACATATTCAAATGTCTTGGCCCTTATAGCAGTATTGGTGAATGTGTTTCAAATGTCATGGGAAAGTGTTCAATTAATTGAGACAAGTGAGCTATTCAGTGATTTACTATACTTTACTTTATCCATATTTAACATACTGTAGTATGAACAGTGGGCAAGTACTTATTTGCATAAAATATTGCTGCATCAGAAACTGTTTATTTGATTTCCAACTTTTCCAAAGCTGCTGTATAAAAAAAAAACTGTAAAGACTGCAGTTGTTAATTTTTTCCATCAATGTTCCTCAAATCTGATTCTGAATTTTAAGTGAGTTATAAGAATACAGATTTACCTTTTAGTTTTAGATATTACTTAAAATAAATAAAATATATATAAATGTATAAATAATTCACAATTCCAATTATTTACCCAACTAGACAGGCTAAGAATGGTCATCTTCCATTGTAAAAAAAAAAAAAAAAAAAGTTTCAAAAATGTTCATTTAATGAATTAATCTGTGTCCATCTTTCATATGTAGAGATATATGGATAACTGTATTGAATAATCGCATACAGAGGATAATTGTACACATTTAAATCATATAATACGTACTGAGTGTGTATGATAATATAAATATAAATGTGAGTAGAAAAGAACAAAGTGGTAAAGTAGAACTACTAAACCGTGATCCAACTAATCACTAGTTTCAGCACAAGAGTTGATTTTTCAATCAGCAACCTTATTGATACGCAGCCATGAAAACAAAACAAACAGTTAAATAAAACCACGTAGGATTACAGAAAATAAACATACAAGTTAAGGCTCATTATTATAATCTTGTCTGACACTGAACAGACCTGTTTTTTGGTTTGACACAAACTCCAGCAGCAGACCTCTGAGCCGTTCAATCTCCTGTTTGGAGCTGGAAGCTTCTTCTTCATATTTGGCGATTGTTCTGTCAAAAACCTGAAATATCTCCTCGAGAGCGGCGGTCAGTCTTTCATTTACGACAGCCCTGAATGTCAACCGAGCAGACATTTTTAAACAACCGTTATATGAATGTGAATAACGCCAACAGAAGACTTAACAGAGTCAGTTTCTTATGGTGCTAGCTCTATGGTGCTAGCTTAAAAGCTACGGAAGTAACAACAAACAAACCACACAACAAGAGTGTCGACGTCAGATCTCTGCTGCCCCCTGCAGGACAACACCGAGCACAGCTAAATACACATCATGAGGAAGTGTCATTACTTCAACTTCACTGTATAGTGGAGGAAGTAGCTGTGCATTTATTCAAATACAAATCCGAAATACTTGTACTTTTTTTTTATTTCTATTCAATGCCACTATAGTTCCTGCCTAGTGATTTCATTTTTAAATATGACTTTTTTCCCCAACAGACTGAAGGATTAAGGATTCCTTTGTGTGTTGAAAAAATTCTCCCACTTCTTAAGCTAAATTAAATATTCAAAAGCATCTTTGGATTGCCTGATAAATACACTGTCACAATGCTGAAAACAGGTCTGTTTTTTTGTTATATGGTTCCTGGACAGCCACACAAAAAACATGATGATATTGTAGAATATGACACATTGCTTTAGATCTGTGGTTACCAACCCTTTTCCTAAAGGCACCCCCTTTCTATCATTGAGTAAACTGACTGTCCCTGACTAAGTGACATAATCTAAGGATATCTCATCTTATATTTAATGCATAATATAACAGTAACAGTACAGAACAACTCATAAATTGTTCAATTCACCTAAATAGTGAACACAACTACTGTAGGAAGTTTGAGTAAAATGAGTGATTTGAATATATTTTGAGCAGATTATCATTATTATTCAGTAAATACTTTTGCTTCTAAATTAGATTGATAAGGTTTTGAGGTAAGTAAGGTTTTGACTTTTATTAGGAGTATTTTCACAGTGTTTTATTGGTATTTTTACTTATCAGGCTAAAAAGGCTAATATTCCTTTCACGTTTCTTTTGACAGTTCTGCAAGAAATGAACAAATACACCCGGTTCTGAGGGTTCTGAGGGTTCTGGCTGTGAAGCAGTGCACTACATCTGTGTACAACTAGCATGTTGGTTGGTTGATTGAACACAAATACATATAAAGGGGTATGTTTTAAGGTATGTGGACATGAAATTTCACAAATATAAAACCACTAACATGAAATCAGTGCTTCTATCTGTGCTTATGTCACAAAATCAATGTGAAAAACCTGAAAGAATGACATAAATTAGCAAATAAAAGACCCTTTTAAAGAGGAGGAGGCTGAGTCGTGACCTGTGCCCATTGCTCCCAGCACTCACTCATGTTCACCATCTGTCCCACGCTAAGCTGCAGAGGAGATGAAAGGACAGTCATGATGTGATCTGTACCTGGCACTATGCACCTCCATCTGCAGCAGGTGCAAACAGGCACAAATAACAATTACAATGTCTACAAAAAAGAAAAAAGTTGGAGAATGACTGAGAATTAACGGATGATCAGCCTGTATTTATAATATTCTAAACAACATCTTGTGTATGGCAGACATTGCTTCAAAAATGTTGCAGTTTTAAGTTGCTTTTGCATTTCTGGTGGGGCCATTTTTGAGGGTGTTAAACTGGATCAAATATAGGTGCACTATCAAAACAACATTAGGCTTCAAAATGTGAGCAACAGGGCATGTACATGCATCTATAATTACCACCAGAGGGAGCCAAATAATTCAAGATAGAAAACACGTCATATAGTCCTATGCAGAATTTGAGGGGGGGTTTTTTTCTATAGTTTTACTTTGTGTGGGCAGGTGGGTTCAGAACACAATACTTGACGTAGTTTGTATATGAATGAAAAGTAGTTTGTATATGAATGAAAACCAGCCTTGTTCTTTATTAGTCTACTGTATGGACAATATCCATGGTTCAAGTTTCAGTGTGATTTGAGGTTGTTCCTTGTTGTTGTTGTCCTTGATGTGTGGACCTCAGGAAGAGTGGCGACCATTTGGAAGCTAATGGAGATGGCATTTACTGAATATAAAATACAATGTTAGTGGAGGGTTAGAAGTGAGGGAGTTCTGCATTCTCCTTAATAAATGATTAATGCACTAAACATGTTACTTATTAAAAATGTCATATCTCATCTTTATTCACCTATAAGATGCTTGTCTGCTTCTACACACAGAGTTGCTCAGTCTGTAAATCCAGTCACTCCCACTGAAAACCTCAAGTGGAGTTACCTATCATGTGACTATATACATTTATGTAAGGCATTCTTCATGTATATACGTCAAGCCTCCACTTCCCTGAAACTATGCATGTAAAGACTTTATTTATTATATTTACTGCAATACTGTGATAAAACATTGTAAAGAGCCTGCAATGACACAGACATGAGATCTGGCTTTGATAAATTTGTGCAGTCTCTCTCTTCTACAGCAGGCAGATCATTCTAATACCCATAAACGATCATAGTAATGTATGGTATTTTTTTAATTGCGTCATTGTGTTGCTCTGTATGTGCTTTCCTGTTGAGATTTGTGTATTTGTATACAGGCCCATCTGGGGTCCAAGTTGCAAATGAGCCTGGGCAATAAATTCTGTGGTATGTGGCATGGGTCCATGCCTTGCACTTGGCTCTATAAAGATTTACATTAAATAAATAACTTTTTTCATCTTAACTATGGGCAAGTTTATTATTCACATTGCAAATATTGCTCTGGTAATAAAAATATTAAAACCATATTTTATAGTGTTACTTTCACCAGGGGTTTTCAAAGACACGCATACATTTAGACTATTCTTCTGTAAATTAGCCAGTATTTTATGTACTTTTTTTTGGTATTGTGTGCTTTTACGTCAACAAGGTTAGGTCACAAGCTATACATCATCATCAATGCAAGCATAATTGCATGCATGTATAATTTTAACCCATCAATATAATATATATGATTCTGAAATGGACCATTCTGCATGATAAATTTTGGCACTTTAAGTATATTTTGATACCAATATGTTTGTAATTGTATATGGGTCGAACTATAAGTGCAGGACTATTTCTACACTGACAACTCCTTTAGTTGAGTACTTCTTCCACCGGTGCACCTCTTTGGATCTGAACACACCTCCAGAGTGGTGGGAGTGTCTTCTGAGATTATAAAAACATCAAGATGGTTCACCTGCCACTAGACTCCAATACACTTTGTCGGCAAAGTCCCTAAAATTACAGTATTAAACATGTGAGGGACACGTATTTTATTTTATTCAATTTAAACTGCGAGCTTACCTGACTGAGGTGTAAAGCTTCATTTACGTCGGTTTTTCATGTTTTTTTCTCTTCACACTTGCACCCTGTATGTATGGTAACTGTAAATCAGACACTCGTACGCATGTGCGAGCGGTGTTACTTCCTGGCCTGTAAACGTTACCGTACAGGGACTCCCTCACTCCTCTCTGTCGTCTATCTTTGGTGTAACGGCGCAGCGCGGTGCGAAAGGGCGCACAAGTGTAGTCAGCCAGCAGCGACCCAGGAGAAATGTCGGAAAGTGGGAGTCAGGAAGCCGCCGTGGCCCCAAACGGCAGCGGGAGCCCGACAAAACGGGCACCCATACCGGCTGTCGGCAACAGGGTGACTGTGGTGCTCGGGGCTCAATGGGGCGACGAGGGGAAAGGAAAAGTTGTGGACCTTCTGGCACAAGACGCGGACATGGTGTGCAGATGTCAGGTTGGTTATTAGCCCTCATGCTGCATTCACTTGTTATGAGCCCGTTCACGGTGCTGCCAGTCACGGGAAACCCCGCAGGTAGCTAGCGGCCCCTCATCAGCTAAAACAAGTCAAGTTAGACGTTTAGTTACAGCTAGCTGACGAAATTTTGCTAGCTAACCAACATCCCTGTCAGTGTTGTTGTCAGTGTTTTGCTAATGTCACCTTGAATTCCTGCTAGCTGCTTAGCTCCTCAGACACCTACACTGCTGTGATGGACAGTCTCCTGTCGTGTGCACATGACGAGAGAGCTGAAGGCACCTTTGGCTAACTGAAGTGACCAGGTGCATCACTCCACACTGGGCTTTTATGGTCACCATTACTGCATTAATGCTAGAAAGTTAAGCTCGCTGCTAATGTTGGCAGCAGGCTGGGTTTTGATTCATTGTGGCTGAGCAGCTCTTTACATGATGAGTTTTAATTACACAGCTGGGATATAATGTTACTGTATCAGGGATTCATCGGGGATTGTGTTTATCGTAGGGTTCTGATCGTTATGTCTCAGATGTTGTCTCTTCCTGGTCTTGAAGGCTGCAGTATATTTTCAAATTTGACTGTCAGTGTCATTTTTTTTCTTTTAAAGTGCTTCTGCTTTCCTTCTTTAGTAAAATAAAAGTAGCCAGCCACTGTCTAGGAATGTTTAAAAAATGGCATTAGTTGTCTTTGGCAATGGAAGTTTGACTTATGCATGAACAATTACAAAACAAAAACAATGCAACAGTCAGTAGCAGTCCTTTTATAAAATATGTATATAAAATATCACAGTAGATAAACATCACAGTCCAATATGGTATCAAGGCATTATTTATTACAATATTCAATATATTGTTACACCTCTACATACCTGTGCTTTAGGATGCTGTTTTTTCTTTAGAACAAACGGCCTGATCCTGCAAGCCACACTTACAATTATCTATACACTGATCACACACACACTGTCCAGCTTTGAGGGGCCGATAAATACACCACCTTATCATTTCAGACAGGCTGGGATGGGGCATGGTGCAGTGCAAGACAAGAGAATACATACATACATGTGTTGATAACATTTACTTAACTATGTCAGAATATACAATCAGATGTAGGTCTCTACAGTCATGATTAAAGTGTGCATAGATGTACAGTGAGGCTTTGTCTTAAATGGATTATGAATGATCCTCTATACGGGCTGTGGACACACAGTATATGTAAAAAGAGTGATTCTCCAGTTAATGGCAAGTTGTTGTTCACCTTCAGTGTTTTAGCACATGAAATTATTGTAATTGTTATGTTATCTTATCAAGCTATGTGACGCCTGTGCTTGCTCTCTATCTGGACTTGGTCAGCATGTTGGTTCAGTGGTTCAACTCCTGGCGCTTTATGTTGAGTTTGCATTGCACCGTGCTTTCCTCATGCAAAATGTGTGGATTGGAGATTCTGACATGCCATGAGATGTTGTTGTCTTGGACTTGTGACATGGCCAGGGCTTTCTCTGCTCTTTGCCCATTGTGTACTGGAAGGATTCCTGTCCTCGGTCTCACTGAACAGAATTAGGGGAGACAGCGAGTGAAAGCAGTGGAAAGAGGACAGAGCTTCATCCTAAAATGTTTAAAAAGCCTCTGCTCTGATGGCCTAGAGCCACATACTTAAACCGCAACTACTCCAAGAAAGCTGAACTCCAGCCTGCCTGTAGTGGACTGGTCATATTTGGTCTGTGGTGTACGACGTGTAACTGTGTACAGTGTGTTCAGTCAACCTGTCTGCACTTAAAAAAAATAATAACCTTATGTTTTGGCAGTAGTGATTGTCTGGCAAAAAAACGTGTGAACAACTCATTGTGTGGAGTACTTCCTATTTCTGTTGAATAGACTTCAAACCCTCGCAGTCTCTCAGTAGTTTCTGTTGACACTTTGCCTGTTGTACTGTCTGTGCACGATGCTCTGGTGAAAGGGTCCTCCGACTGGGGAAATAAACTGATCTGAGCGAAAGCAAAAAGGTGAAAAAGTCAGGATAACAAGCTTACTGTGCAGTGCAATGGAAATGTTTTTCCATGTTTCACTCTTTTTATCACAACGATTGATTTGAAAAGTCACATCAAGGTAAGTATAGGCTCAATTTTGAGGCCAATGTTTGTATATGTATACTGTACAATATATGTAGTATTATATTGTTTTTTCTATTTTGGCTTTTTTTTTTGCATATTATGGGGCAGCTGATGACGTAAAGAGTGAGAGAGGGTGAAACTAAAGTCACTGCCTGGAGTCAAACTGGGTGTGTCAATATAATACTGAATGCATCTTAACTTGTTGGGATTCAGGACAGTCAATAATCGAGAATTTGAAAACCAGATAATGAGTTATCAGGTGACATTCTTTTTCCACTGAAACATATAAGAATAATTTTTCATATGGATCCCTTAAAGATGCCTTAAAAATGAACTGAATATATGAACTGAGCAGGACATTTTTCGTCAGTCAAACTAGGCCTGTGTAATGGAGACAGTTTCTACAGTAAATTATCTCTTCATACTGCAATTTCTTGTAACTACTGGCTGCAATATGCTCTGATACCAGAGCCATGTATCTACGATAAGCTAATACCAGCTGAGGAATATGACTTTTTATCGACTGGAAGAAATTTAACCAGCAACTGATGTGAAAACTGATTAACCGCTTTGAGTCATTGGTCAAGCGAAAACAGTTGACGAACAATACTTGCTTGTTCCAGTCTCTCAACTGTGAGATTTAACACCACGTTCCTTAGCTGCCTTGATAATACAGACACTCTTGCTAATCTTGTGACTACTTGTATAAACTGAAGATCAGAGGACTATTATTTGAGTCTGCTGATAACAAGTTGACATTACAAGGATTCTCCTGAGCCTAATGCAGTCCTGCCAAGGTGGGAGATGTGTAAAAATAAACCACTTTCTGGCAGGGGTCCCTCACTGCGTACATATACATCATGGTGTGTGTGTTTGTTGGGGGGTGGGGGGGTTGTTGGCATATGAGTGAGCAGTGAAGTGCTGTGTTGATCTTTTTATAAAATTAGCCATGCCAGCAGTCTTTGCATGGTGTTCCTTACAGTCCAGACCGCTTAGATCCTAGAAGTCACTGTTGGGGTTACAGGAAAGGAAAGAAGAGTGTGTAGCTGAGGGGTGTCCTCAGGAGATTTGTGACAGGATTGTCATTATTGTGGAATGTCATATATCCATATCATGCTTCACAAAATAAAATGGTGCAAGTATTTGCTAATTAGCATCTTTAAAGGCTCCAGTGTACTCAACTCAGTGTTGTAGGGGTTAAATAATGAAAACAAAGTTAGCACAAGCTGTGGCTGTGGTAAATGTCACATGTTTATAAACTGAAAATCTTCATATTTTCCATTGTTAGTGGAACAAAACAAACAATTTGATTGTCACAGTGGAAAGATATAATTGGAATTTTTGACAGTCCTGACATTTTAGAGCCTAAGTTGGGCGATGTCTGCCGACTTATCCACTTTGTAATGTAATGATGGATGATGATATCTAAGAGAGACTAACTGAGGAGGTTAGGACAGGACACAGACACGGACGTACTACAATGACCAGCAGCAGCAACTTCTTTCTTTATTTTCCACATGTCAAATAAACAAATATCTCCAACAACTCCTGCATAAGGGCAACTCTGAGAGGACACACTACCTCAAATCCAAAAGTCATTTCAATCACAATGTTTGGACGATAGAGGGCCCAACCCTATCAAAGTCAAAACAATTAAGTGATTATTGAGAAAGTAATCAGTAGCTGAAGAAATTAAATAATCAGTCAGACACAGAACCAAGATTGGTGAACTTTGATAGTACTGAATTATTTTCCAGCAGTAGTCTAGCCTCTTGTCTGAGGGTTACTTAAGTACATTATTGAATGAATTGCACTGAATGTTCAGACTTTTCAAATTAAACAATATCAAGAGGTTGCCTCAAAAACAGTATTCGTAAATGAATTCATGGTTAATTATGCACCAGAGGCATACTTGAAACAGGCTGAACGGCTCTGAAACAAGCTTGTCCAGTTAAACGGATGATATTTCCTGTTTGGAGCACTGCTGGTTTAGTCGGTGCTTGGTATTTGCATGCCAGGAGACACTTTATTTGCCATGGACTCTGTCATGATGATATATGATTTCAGCTTCAGGCACACGGTTTGAATGTGCTTGACGCAGTTGCTATGGAGATGTTCACTGAAACCAAGACTTGGTTTGACTCATAGAGACTATTGTTTGCTTGTTAGCCCTTTCACTGGACATTTTGGTAAACAGACATTGTATGCATAAGCTCTTTCAAGACTTAAAGGGGTTAATTAAAAGGGTCAGATAGGCCTGTCAAATCCACCTAGCATAAATACCTGCTTCAATTTACTGGAAAAGGCACACAGAACTGACACAAGTTCTCAATTTCATGTTTAACTATACTTAAAATGCAGGTGGTTGCCAATAGCGTGCCTAAATGTCGCCCCTTGCGGTGTGCCCCACAGGACCTAAATTCAGAAAGAATATAAACCATAGTCAATGCCAAGAGACAAATTATTTATTTGATCCCATTTGAACTGTGCCACAAATCACACGTGTCGTTTGTCAATTTAAAACATAATTTTACAAGTCAAGAAAGTCTCAGTTTGTCATAGTTTAGTTTTGTGTGAAACCACTTAGCAACTACATCTCTTGTCTCACCCAGTATACGCCACCAACATCAATCTCACTGCCCCTTGTAATGTTATCTTACCTGAAGTGTTTTATCCAGCGACTCCTGGTGCTTTTATCAGCAGTGAAGAGAAAGAATGAGTAAGATGCTGTTGTGTGACTACATCCTGGTATGAAAACACACAGGCACCATAGTTTCAGCGGCTAACGTTAGCTTTTAGAGGGAGAAAATCATGATGTCACAGACATGATTTCTGGGTGTGTAGTCTTTCTAGTTACAGTTGTTCACAGTGTTATACTTTAACAGTTGTATGATAAACTGCAATTTTCTTAATTTGTAAAACTATTTTTTGATTTGACAAACATGTGTGATTAGTGGCACAATTCAAATGGGATCAAAAATTCATTTCTCACTTGTCATTGACTACATTTCAAATGTTTTCTGTAGTTAGGTCACATGGTAGTCCACCAGAAGGGGTGTAACTTAGGTACTCTATATCAAAACTCAAGACCTTGAACCTATTCAGGAAGTGGTGTTTGTGCTCACCAAGGCACCCCTGCCACTTAGAGACACAGGTATACACAACACACACGTTGGAAGCAAAGAATGAACTGACATTCAATATCTGATTGTCATCTTTGACACAAGAAAAGTCTGTAGTGAGTTGTTCTTTTACACAATGCCAAACTTACACTCGTTACAACTTCTCAATCACAACTGGAGGTTGAATATTTTTGGGTTTCGGACGGTCGAAACATTTAAAGAGAAAGAAATTAGGACATTTGTTTTACATTTACTAGACATAAAAGTTGATTGAGGAAATAAGTGTCTGATTAATTATGAAAATAATCACTAGTAGCAGTGCTCACTGCTGCTAAATATACACATAAGTCACATTTTATATATTTTTTTTTTCAACAAAAGATTCAGTATGATGTTTGGTGTAACATTAAAGTTTTATTTACTCAATTCTGCCTCTGAAGAGTCTATGTGAGAACTTTAACTTAATTTTGGGCTGATGATAATCACAATACCTAACTACAGATTATATGATAGGTTCAATTGATCCTTAAATATCTAGTTATCAAACTACCCATGGCTGCTACGAACAGTTATAAATTGTAACCATTTCATCGTCCTTGTTGAGGAGCAGGGTCACAGGTCCAAATCAGGAATCATGTCCTGATCCATTAAGACCCCCACCCTCACCTACCTACACCCCCAGTCCTTGCTTTATTCTGTATGGGGTATTGGAGAAACTTTCATTGACCTGTCATTCATTTCATACCAAAACCTTGTTCTGCATTTTTCTCAATGTGTCAATTTTATTTATATAGCCTAATAGCACAAATTTCTACCAGCCATAAGGCTTGTGAATGGAGTACCATTGTATTTTATGGCTTGTGAGTGAAGCAAAGAAAAACCTGCATTTGCCTGGTGCTAATTTTGGTCCTTGACAATCAGGATGACAGAATTATTCATATAATTTGAACATATGTGAAGTATATTTCTTTATTGTTTCTGTAAAATCACTGAGCTCGGGTAATGTCAGGTGAGCACTATCTTGCCAAACAGCTCATTTTCCCTGACACCATTCTGTTAAATCAAATCCTCTCTCTTATGATAATCTCCAAACACCATGGATAATCAGTTTCACCACAGCAGAGCACAAACCACAGTAGCAGGTGAGTATCAAAAGCTGAGTTTCTCATGATGGGAATAAGAGCCTGATCACGGGACTGTATGAGAACCAGAGTTATGTTCGATGGGGGCTGGGCTAGATCGTAAAAGTATTTAAAAAGGAGAGGCATCTGCCCCCCCATCTGTTCCCCCTGTCCACCTTCAGGGTACTGTGGTGGCCAGGAATAACCCCATGTGGTCAAAGCACATGCTGGCCTTGATTTATATCCACAGGCCACAGCATTAATAGGAACACATCCTGGTCACAGGACAGACTTAAGTTGAATTGGCACCTCAGGTACTGAGCAGTGACGCAAGCTGCAAAGGCATGAATGGATCTGCAGCTGCATCGTTATTATCACAGGAAAAAATACTTTCCTTCATTCATTTGTCCCTTCCTTTCTCACCCTCGTTTTTGATGCTCTGCATGCATCCTTTTTACTGATGATATCCTCTATTTTTTCCCCTCTGTGCATCCGTGAGCTGCAGAGTGAAATGTAAAACAGTGAGGAGCAAAACAGGCCAGATAGTGACGTTCTTGTCCTAGGACTCACTGTTCTCCTTTTGGGCTCCACTTTAGCATTTTTATATTTTTTATCAGCTGTGCAAAATCCTGTGCAGGCCTGTATGCATTGTCTAGATTCATACTCAGCAGGCACATACCGTCAGCTTTTGATAAGCCAATCACCATTAAGCAGTCCATTGTTAGCATTTTGATTTCTCCAAACTTGTTTTTGTGTTTTTCTGCTGCTTGGATGGTTAACAAGTTTTAAGCCAGGATTAGCCATTGCATTATTGAATAAACACCACTATACTGACACTGCTAAACTTGGTATCTTTTTGTCTGCTGATGTCTAAAATCAGGACTTGAAGCTCCGCCATGTGAAATTCTGCATTTTGCTCCTTTTTGTGAATGAAACTTGCCCACAAATGAAGCACAACAGGTAGCCTTACATGACAATACTGTAGGTGTGGACTATGCTAATGACAGGGTTCTGAAAGTTAAAATTGATTTGAAATTTAAAATTCGGTCCTCACTTTTGTTTCTTGTCTCATGCTGTCACACACCAGACGCATAGCAGGGCTAGATTATCTGACAAAGGGACAATTTTTCCATTCTGGTGAATTTCCATTTTCCTGTTCCGCCCAGCAGTCACGGTTTAGATGTGATTATGAAGGCTTCAGGAGTGTAGAAATATTTGATTAAGGTACCTTGAAAAGGGCTTGAATTTTACTCTTTTGGGAATCTGACCCCAACACTACAAACAGACCTCACAGAAAAAAAGTGATTCTTGCATGAGGCTCACTGACTTCCAAAGCTTCAGTTTGTTTTTGGCCTTGTTTTTGTCATTGCACTTTTTTTGCATTGCACAGTGTGCCAGAAAAGAAAGGGTAATTTATTAGAGTGTTGTAAAACAGCACATTATACCTCCAGCTAGATGTTTGTTTTTGGATGTAGGAGTTGGGAGCAGCACACCCTGACAGGTTGTGGTTTTTTGTTGTTGAATCTATTGTACCAACAATCCATTTTACTTTTTCTCTGCTGACACATTTGTCAGTGGGTTTAGATTGGACTGAGACCTTTACTTGGGATCTGAGTGTACAGTGAGCAGGAGTCTCTAAGCAACAACACACAGCGGCACACGTACTTACAGACAGAGGCCATTGGTTTATGTATGATGCTTGTTGCTACTCGCCAAACTATTCAGTCTGCCTTCCAGCACCGCCAAACAAAGTTAGAGAGCCTCCATTAGTCTCATGCCCCTCTGTGTTTCTGTTTGTCTCTCCTCATCACTCTCTGTCTCCTCTCTGCAGGGCGGCAACAACGCAGGACACACAGTGGTGGTCGACTCGGTGGAGTACGACTTCCATCTCCTCCCCAGCGGCATCATCAACCCCAAGGTCACCGCCTTCATTGGTGTGTAATGCACACACATATTTGCCCACACACACAATTACGCACTGGCTCTCGTTCCAAGGCCATCTTTCCTTGCTATTTTCTTTATGAATTGATCGAGTCTCCTTTTAGTCTGGCACTCGTCATTGCTGGCGTTACGGCCTCCATTTTGACGACTGCTACAGTTAGTGTGATCAGCTTGACTCAGAGCCAGACTGCAGGCTACATCACATCCACTCATCTGCAGTAACTTCATTAGCTAATGGTGTCTTACTCTTTCTTTCTGGCTTCCAACCCTCCACACGTCTTCACTTTAACATGTAAGACCATATGATCCGTCAATACTTAATCACATTTCTGCTTTTTCCTTTTTGATGTATGACACATTGATGCTAATGTGCTGGCTCACACACTCAGAAAGACTTGTGGCATGGTGTATCAAGTATGACATGCACTTGGCTCAATGTTTCAGCGCATTTTGAGCTTGCCCCACCCATGTTGTTTCCATAAGCATTTAGCTTTATTACTTTATCTGTTTTTCTATTTTGAATATTTAAATAGAAATAGGACATCTTTAAAAAAAAAACCTTGATTAAATTGCATACAGAATTGCATCAACTACTACTTTGTCTTTTCTTGCCATTTTCACTCAATTTCTTTTAGCACAAGGAGCTTTTTCTGATCTGTTCTTGTCAAAAAGCAACAATTAGCCCCAGCAGTAGACACTGTGAACAGCATTTTCATAACAATATTTTCAATTTGTTGGAAGCTTTTATTCCAAAGTGCCCAATAGTACTATAACTGTGTACTGAAGTACTATCAGCTCTGTGAGGGCACTACTCTCTAAGCAATTCATGCTCTGCACATTGAGCTTTCCAGAATGCAAAAGCTGTAAAATGCAATGATCATTTTTGTGTTCCTCTGTAGATGTGGTCAGAATTTCCCTCTCTGAGTCTGAGATCACAGTTTGGGTTTGCTGTGACGGGGGAAGGTGTTAAGATTATTTTTAAAATGACAGACAGCAGGCTGGTCTGTGCCATGGTTGGCATTTTCTTCTCACTTCTTTCCATTAAAAGCTGCAGAGGGATTATTTCACAGTGAATGGAGGCCAAATTGGAAATATAAAGATTGGCATATCTTGCTTGATGATGCCAATTTGTGTATATGGATATTCATAGTGTGCTAGCAGCTTTATGGATTGCGATGGTTGGTTTGTCAGTTTGTCTGCCACTTCAGTCCAGACTGAAATATCTCAGCAACAAGTGGATGCATGGGTGTAGACTTCTGTCTTATTCTTTTGTTGTTGTTGTCATCGTTGTTTTAATCACATTCAATGTATAGATCAGTCAACCAGATAGTCTAGAATAACAGGTCTCTGAGTTTACCAAGAAGTCGGTGCACTAGTTTCACATTCAGTTTTCATAGAGCCATTAATAACCTAATAGTAATATGTCATACAAATACTTCAAATTAATAGAAAGTTGACCTAATATAAAGCTCTTACTGCTGTCATACCTTGAACCCCAGTCAGTTATTACTATTGCTTTTCAGTTGCATTCTGTACTTTTGTCATTTTGCAAAGAAAATCTAAACTTCTCTTGCAGTAGCAGCATTTACTATTATCGGTGTTACTTTTCAAACCGTGAGGCAGAAAAACAAACAAACAATGATCATTTGTACAGTCATTATAATCATTTCATTGTCCAGAGTGGAGACATTTTTCTGTTTGTTTTACCATCATTCTCCTCCCCGCCTGTTAAAGTACGTTCATGGCCTCCAGCTATGGGAGCAAATCTGTGCTTCTGTCTTTCACATTTGTGAGCTGCAAATGGTTTCTATCTGCATCCCCCACATTTATTCCTAATGTCATTGAAAGCATTTGTTTTTTCAACATTTCTTATATTTAATTTGGCCAAAGTAATTACCTCACCTCCTCCAGTTAATGCAACCAAATTAAAAAGATAATTGGGGCCAGCTGTTTGAATACTCTTGTGAGCAGCTCTGTCTGACAGAAATGTGTCCCTTAACATCACAGTTAGGCTGTCAGTACACACCTGAGGCTGCTTTCACACTGACTCTGACTCTGGTTTGGATGTAACTTTTAACTAGACGATTAAAGGTGTCTTTAGACTGTGTAACAGCCATGAACATTTAGGTTTATTACATGTAACACTGGTCAAGATGGGTCAAATAAAATCTTCTGTCTGAATGTACAGAAACAGTTTGGAGGCATGTCAGATTGTGTCAATGAATGTGTGGTGAATTGCAGTGCTCCAATGTAAATAAAAAGAAATTTATGAGAACAGAGGTCCATCATCAGCTTATTTATTAATCTACAACAAAACATTAAAGCTATTCCAGGAAACATAGGAATTATGTTAAGAAACACAGGAGTAATATAAGAGAATCCCACAAAAGTTCCCATCAGGTCCCACCCCCTTTTTTTATTTTCACCTCTGCTGTATTGGTTTGCATGTGTGTAGGTATGTATTTTCCCTCCAAACTTCATTAAAAAATGGTGCTTACGAAATATCGTGTCAGCCAGTGTATTCTGCTTAGTTTCGTATAGGATTCTGATTGGTCGGTTTATAGATGTGGGTCATAGCAGTTGGTTAGAATTAAAGCCATCATGAATTTATGTGAAACAGATGTATCTTTGCACACAACCATCAAACTCTGTATGGTTCTGTTTTATCAGAGACTGCAAACTTAAACATCGCCTAATTATTTTTCTCCTCAGGCAACGGTGTCGTGATCCACCTTCCCGGCCTGTTTGAAGAGGCAGAAAAGAACGAACGCAAAGGAAAAGGTGAGTTGTTTCTAACACATAGAGGATTTGGTAGACAGTCACAGGACAAGACTGTGCTTTAATGTGCGGAGACTCAAATTGTATTTGTGTGTGTGTGTAGGTCTAAAAGATTGGGAGAAAAGGTTGATCATCTCAGACAGAGCACATATTGGTGAGTCCTCCCAGGTCTGCCCCTGGACTGACTTATGTGTGAATGTATGCATGCAAAAATGTGTGTTTGTGTGTGTGTGTGGATGTGTGAGCCCTGCTTTCTCTGAGGTGTGTGAGAGTGTGTGTCCCCTCTCTCCCTCCTCCGCAGTGTTTGACTTCCACCAAGCGGTTGATGGCGTTCAAGAACAGCAGAGACAAGAGCAAGCAGGCAAGAAGTAAGAAACCTGTTGCTTAAAAATGGTTGCTGTACACACACACACACACACACACACACACACACACTTTGATCTTATGAGTCGCTGCCAACACTCAGTCAAAATCCTGAGATGAGCATACACTTTTTGTCTCAACAACTTCGAAATCAAACCTCCTAACACTAAAGCAGCACATGGATAAAACAATACATCATGTCTTGCATTCCTCAGCCTTAGTAATGTAAATGGTTTCAAAATGCAAACACCTGAGTCATGTGAATTTTAGTAAGGTCTATGTCCTTCTGTCTGGATGATTTTGGAGATTATTTGTTGTTGTTAACACAGAAATCAACCAAATATTATAAACCAAGGCTGTAAAATTAACATACAATAATCCTGAGTGTGTTGCTAAATGTGGTATGCAAATGTTATTGCAGTTGTAATCTAATAATTTTCATTCAAGGAAAACAAAGCAACTTCTTTGTATCTGAACACTGTATATTGCATTGTAAACTTACTGTTACTTAGACCCACTATAGTCTGTAGTCTTATATCCACACGTATCTTAAACAACACTGTGGTCCTTTCTTTCAAACTTCAAGCAGCAGTAATCAATATTTTTCTGATAATAATGTGTTGATGAGATTTATCACCTGAATATGCAGCTCCTCTCGGCTTTACAGAAGTTTGGAGTGAGTTTCAGCTCATTAATTAGTTTTCTGACCTGCAACTTCTTGGTATAATCTCATGGCGTTGTTTTCAGCCACAGCAGTTTTCACAGTAAAAACCCACTGTGCACTACCTGTTCAGCACTATATGATGTACAAGCATTTAAGAGCTAAAGAGCCAGATGTTTCCCTCAGGAGAGAGATTATTACCAGCTGGGTGTGGGTGTGTATCGTCATGGTAAATTGTGGCCCTAGCGATGTCTACTATAGCAGGAACCACCACAGAAGCGATTTTGAGTACTTTTCTCAGTTGTTTACATGTTCGAAGGCAGTGTTCAAAGATGGGTGTGGTCTGACTCATAAGTACTTAGTACTCATGTAACAATGTAGTAATAATTACTCATGGGTCAGAAGGTCAACATGTCGACAGTAGGGCTGAACGATATGGAAAAAAATCAAAATGTCATTATTTTGACAGAAAGTGTGCAGATATTGTGAGTCACACTTTTAGTGGGAATGGTTATTTTTGCATTTCATTTTCACTGGAAAAAATATTAAAAATGATGCTGATTTTTTTTTTTTTTTTTTTTTTTTTTGCTGGGGTCTGTCCCAGATTTTTTAAAACAGATCTGTGCTTAATTGAGCACTACATAAACTGTATCTATATACACAGTACATACTGTACATACATGTAGCTGCCAAATTAGAAGCAGTCGATACAGTCAATTTTCCTATAGGACAATGTTGACATATTCGGAATATTATTATTATTTTTAATTACGATGAAAGAAAAATCTAAATTTCCCTCTATTAATTTGCACAATGACACACATGCATACTGATACACCTCCATACTGCTCTGCCTGGAGGCGTCCTCAGACAGACAAACTGATTGACTGACTGACTGACTGAGCTTCATCACATAAACCAGCAGGTTTATTTTTAGTTTTTAAACAGTTCAGCTCTCCTGTATTATTAGCCCAGGCAGTGAACTGTACTAATGTGCGTTAGGAATGTTAAGCTGAGTCTGTGGAGAATTCACAATATTAAGCTCAAGAGATCCAGTGTATTCCTGTCCAAAGCTCAGTTGTCTTTACCAGCTCAGAAACCAAAGCCCCAAACTCCCAGCCAGCTACTGTGTGTGTGCGCGTATGAGTGTGTGTGACAGTGTGTGTGTGAGACAGAGAGGAGACAAATGTTCACCATGGTGCCTTAATGGCACAGTCATTCTAAGCTTCCAGCAGATTGTATAACAGGCTGGTGGATTTCTCCAGACATCCTTCAAGCTCTGCTGCTGGAACTAAGAGCAGAACTCAGTCACAGAGTCGGGTCACATAATTTAGCCTGAACTCCACTGACATGCTAAAACATACATCAGACTGACAGTACTGTCACAGTTAAAGAACAGCTGAAACCAACTCATGTAAATTGATGAAGACGCCCATTTTCATGGTAGCTATAGAAACATCTACACAGACAAAAACTGGTATAAAATTTCCTGTGTTATAAATATATTAATGACAGGATGCAGCAACTCCTCTTCACTCAAATTTGATCCTAATGTAGTGTGCTCAATTTACTGCAAAAGATGTAATTGATTACAAATTAGCCCAAAGATCAGTATCACATCTGCAGTAAAATATGTTACACTGTATATATTAATTTTCAACGGTAATGGTAACGTAGAATATAATAATGTATCAATCAAATGCTGGGCTAGATACTTATGCTTTTGATCATTTTTGTGTATAGTACTTATGTATTTTTACATAAGTAAACAATGGAGGAGTGCAGGACTTTTAATGAAGTGTTTTTTTTACATCATTTTGGTACAGTTACCTAAAAGATCTGAGTACTTCTTTCAGCACTGGCAACAGGTCTCAAAAACATATCGGCTTTTCACTGATACACTGAGCATACATGGTTTCTGAATTCTGCATGTTTACATGGGCTGGATCTTTGCCTGTTGTCTATTCTGTAGTTTGCATGTAGGGTAAAGTTTGCTGTGGCAAGCCTTCATTTTAATAGGCTGAGTCGAAAGAGGTGTTGAGTATGTCATATGTAAATGGTTAACTAGTTTAGCGTTTTACTATTTGAGCAGTCCTTTGCAGATGCTGTGTCATGTATAAAGGGATCAGACTGTGTCAGTAAAAGTCTAAAGGGTTTCTAAAGGAATCATCAGTGTCACCTGAAGTCTGCTGAGATGCAGAAAATGCCCCAATGACACTGTAGAACATCTGCTTTTTGTTTTTGGTAGGTAGCAAAATATCAGCATTGGACTGTTCATGTAAGGTTAAACTGTCACCATGCTCAGTTAACACTCTGTCTGTTTTTTGGTGAGAGAGTTTCTACAATCATGTGTTATCTTAAATCCAAATCACATGCTCAAGAGCAGTTGTATGAACTTTTGGTTTTCTAAGACGCTGTGATTTTCCTGTAAATTTAAACTACCGTTACTGTGCCTGGAGGTGTAAAGGAGTGTCACATTAATGAAATGGATGACATGATGAACTTCGAAACTGTAAAAAGGTGTGTTTTAGGTGTGTTTTTAATGTTGCTTCTATTCTTTTTTTTCTCTCTCCCTCCTCTCGCGGCCCAATCCAGTCTCGGAACAACAAAGAAGGGGATTGGTCCAGTGTACTCGGCCAAGGCAGCACGTAGCGGTCTCAGGATATGTGACCTGCTGGCTGACTTCACTCAGTTCTCTGAAAGGTCTGTGCCAATAGTAAAGGATTACTATGTCTGGGGTTTTGATGAAATCTTTATTGAAGTGTATTTGCCCAGTGTGGTAATGATAATGCTCTTCAAGAGCACTGGGCGGTGAGTTTAGAATATAATTGTTTGTTTCATGCCTTGCAGGCTCTTTCCTTCGCTGAAACTTTTCCTTGAACCAAAGCACTCAGAAACTTTACCTGCATTTCCACTACACACACATAGTTTCAGTTTTATTGCCTGTTTCAGCAGCAGGTACTTTACCAGGAACCTTTTTGGAAACTCAGGATTTTACCTGCACTTTGATCAGAGAAACCCATGGCTAAGCAGTGTTCAGACCGAAAACAGCCCTGCATTAAAGCAATGCAAGGGGCTGCATTGGTGATAACTGATACCAGAGTCTGAAAATGTCTTCAGTTCTGCGTAAAATGTGGTATCTGTGCACCAATCCAATATCACGTAATTTATTAGCCCTTTAACAAGGCCCTGCTACTTGCTAGCAGCGTGCCTTACGCTAAGTTCTGTGGTCAGTGGAGTAGAGACATGCCAGCTTTACCATGGCATCAGTTCGTGGTTAGCAGAAGATCTCTGGAATCTGTGACAGGAGAGGGAAAAATCCAGTGGATTGTATATTTCCTAGACAGTTTCTTGAGTACCCACTGTATAGATCGTACATAATCTCTGTTATTGAACTGTGAATACAGACAGTTATTTATGTCTGTATGTATATTATGTCTTTATTTCCTGATTTGGTTTGTTTTTGTGGGGCTGCAGGGTAAAACTCAAGAGACGTTTTTTTGAGTTGTCTTGTTTTGTGAGCAGGACAGCTGAAGTAAGGACTGTGACAAAAATCACCAGGAACACTTTTTTATTTGCTGAAGCTCTCTGCTATGGCCCCATGCTGCATCACTGGATGTGCCTCATTCAAATGAATAAGGAGACTTTTTGTTTGTTTGTTTGTTACACAGGGCTGATGTCGGTCTGAACATGGCCAAAATGTGGTTCCTAGGGTGTAGTTCCTGCTCCCCACTATAAAATCTTCCAGGGATAAAGCTATCTGGTGGCCAAGGGACTTCACAGACTGGCCACAACACTTGTTTTGTTTTAGTTTAGCTAATCTTCACGGTTCTTCAGATGTGGGGGAACCCAAACAGGAATACTCAAAAGGTTCAGTTGCTGGTTTAAATGACAGTGAGAGGGAATTTATCCAAACCGATCAATTTTGACTGTTACAGGTATAAAGTATTGGCTCAGCAGTACAAGGGTATGTACCCCACTCTGGAGATTGACATAGAGGGAGAGCTGGTCAAATTAAAGGTAACAGAAATTAAACAGAAAAATATTTCTTGAAACATTCAATTCTCCTCTTTGTAGTAATATTTTATGTTGCCTAATTTCAGGACTATGTGGAGCGAATCAAGCCCATGGTGAGAGACGGGGTGCACTACATGTACGAGGCTCTTCATGGTCCTCCTAAGAAGATCCTGGTGGAAGGAGCCAATGCGGCGCTGCTGGACATAGACTTTGGTCAGTATGTTGTTGCGTGTGCATGTGTGAGCATGCATGTGCACCGTACACCTTACTCTGTATATTTTCCAATTATCCCTTTGAAAATAAGCCGTCTGTGTGCTAACCTGTGCTCTGAAATTAAATGCTATTTCTAATTGCCAAGCGCTGTCAAGTGCATTTACAGTGACCCAGTGATGTTGCCCTGAAACACTTAAAGCTTTGTGATGCTCTTTACAAAAGCCTGCTTGGAGCTCAGACTAGAGATGATGGTAAGTCTACTAACTGCTACTGATGTGGTCTGGCATCCAGGCTTGACGTGCACGCTCACAGTTGAACCACTTAATGCCACCTGACTGTGCATGAGCACGAAGCTGTCCTGTATCAGCAGTCTGTCAGTCAGTCGATCACATTTTCAGAGTAAACCAGAAATATGCACAAGAGGTTGTTTCAAAGCACGACAATGGTGTCTTTTTTTCCTTGCAGATAATGATTCTGCAGATTTAACATGCTAATCTTCTAGACGTTGTTGCTGTGATAGAGCAGACGTGTCATTATTGAGACCAGTGCTGACGCTGAGCAGATTAAATTACAGTTGTGGTTCAATACTGGTTATTATCAAAACACCATCACTCTGATGGCATCAGGGCACAGTGTCCTGCACAAGCTCACTTTTTGACTGGCTGTATCTACACTTGATTACAAGTTTTTGTAAATCTCACAGTAACGTTAATCTGTAGTATTTTACATAAAGCGTATGTGTTCACAAAACTCTTACCAAGACTTGTTGAATTTGGGAGCATGTAGAGCACCAGTGTCGAGCTAAAGAGCACTTTGACAGGACTGCTGATAGACACACTAGCTGCTATAGACAGGAAACCTGTTCTTCTTTGATTACACAACAGTCTCTCCGAACACTGGGATGATCTGCATGTGAGCAGCCTCTAGCATATACGTGTAAATTTAGTCCATTGCTTTTATTGCAGTAGTTGAAAGACAATTTCTGAAAATCCTCATTTTTTGAATGTCTGAGGTAGAGCTGGGGTAAGTTCTTACCACTTCAGGGACTTCCTCAGGCATGACTAAACAAAAGACAGACTAGTAAAGTTGCTTTAAACTTTTGACTGTTTTGTTCTGTTTGGAAGAAGCGTCAGATGGTTGATTGCTTCTTGTTTTGAGAAGTCAGCTTAATTATCAAGAAGACATTTTGCCTCAAGACGAGCTCAGTGACAGCTCGGTATTTGAGAACATACTACATGAAATGTAGTGTCCAGTGGTTGAAGGAGCATGTGAGAGACAAGTTCTCAGGTCTAGTCAACTACATGAGGACATGTGGTGAAACAAATATATATACTTTCAACACAGTGCCTTGTCCTGGAACAGCACATCACCCTCATCTTGCCACGCTCTCAAACCACTGTAGCTGATGTAAAAAAAAAAAAAAAAAAAAAGACACACTGGTTTGACTGCTCACCGACATTGTCAGCAGTTGGAGCTGCGGTTGTGACACACATCTCATGGAAACAGTTAAGGTGAAGAGTTAAGTGAGAGAGGCAGCTGCATCAGAGACAAAGTAACACATTTTTAAATTAAGACGTTTTCATTTTGTTTTATTGGTCTGCTTTGTTTACCTGCCACCGTGGCTCCTACATTGATTAAATTCACCTACACCACAAATTAACGTGCATTTGACCAGTTTCTAACCTGCTTACAACACACTGAATCTAAAACTGTGTGAAACAAAACAAACAAAACAAGTGTGTTTTCAGATTTCAATGTGATTAACATTTTTCAACGATACTGTGATCTCTGATGTTCAACCTGAGAAAGAGCCTAATAAATCCCTTAGAAATCAAAGGACTTGCCTGAGGATCGTGATATTTTTAAGTTTTCTTCAGTATCCAGTAATCCAGTGATAATTGTTGAACACGGTTCAAGTTGTAACTAATAGTTTTACTCACTGAAACTATTGCAACATCCCTCAGTGCATTATGTGAACCGCATTTCCAAAACTTGGGGCTTAATTATCTACCAAATAGACCAAAGAAAATTAACTGAGGTGAAAAAATCCATTCCTTATTAACTTTGTCCCAGTTGTTTTGATTTTGTCTGAGGGTTGGCCACAGAGTCAGACTGTTTAACCATGTCTACAATATAAATGAAAGTATGATCGATGTTTGCTCTTCATGTCATTGCAGGAACGTATCCGTTTGTGACATCGTCGAACTGCACAGTGGGTGGGGTGTGTACGGGTCTCGGCATGCCACCTCAGAATGTTGGGGAGGTTTACGGGGTTGTCAAGGCGTACACGACCAGAGTTGGCATCGGAGCTTTCCCCTCAGAGCAGAGCAACGTAAGAGGACACACATAGTTACTTATACCAGCCAGCGGTTTGCAAACATGACGTAAAAACTTTTGAGCTATGTACTTTAAATCATGTAATGACTTGAATATGTACTGTATACAGCGGAAGGTGACTATGAATAGCTTTGCTCTCAAACAGCACCACCCAGAGGTTTTACTACACTGCCACCAATAACAAGCTGTAACAAATTTGATTTGCTAAAGCCTGAATGCAGAAACTGATCTTTACTGGCTGAATGTTTTGTGTGTCTGTGACTGGTTCGTCTATCTCTCCAGTCATGTATAATGATGAATATTTCTAAAAAAAAAACCTCACAAGACTTGAGACTCATGAACCTTCTGCTCTCATCTTGTCTTCAGGAGATTGGAGAGCTACTTCAGACTCGGGGGAAGGAGGTGGGCGTGACCACAGGCAGGAAGAGGCGATGTGGTTGGCTGGACCTGGTGCTCATCAAATATGCACACATGATTAACGGCTTCACCGCGTGAGTTCAGTGTGTGTTTGTATTGATTACAGTAGTTTGTGTGTGTGTATCAGAGGTTCTAATGTAGAAGAAATACATTTTGGGGGTCTTTTGCAGTACATATCGCTTGGTATACATATTGAGTTTCACCAGATGTTTGCAGCCTCTTTGTCTAAAATTTGCAAAATTACTTTTGTTATTTATTATTTTATTTATTATTTATTAATTATTTTTGTTGTCTTCATAAAATACTTTCATCTCAGAGAATGATTAGGGTTGGTTTTAAACTGTTTAGAAGTAACCTGTATATTCCTTAGGATGCTCTGCCATCTGTGGGCGCACATTTATAACCTTCCTGTCCCTTTTTGTCCTCCCAGTTTAGCCCTCACCAAACTGGACATACTTGACGTGTTCGCAGAGATCAAAGTGGGCGTAGCGTACAAAGTCGACAACCAAACTATACCTCACTTTCCAGGTGAGCTCACGTGTGAATGAGTACATTCCAATACATATTAAGAGAATAACTGACAGTACTAGAATAATGTTAAAAACAGATTACTAAGCAGTGTTTCTAATACGTGGTGCAGCAGTTCTTGACTCTACTCGCTTTTGGTGCTTTTCCACTGTGGATAGTACTCCCTCAACTTAGGCAGAGCTGATCATCATAGCAGTTGGAAAGCAACACACATTCGCATGCTTTTTGTCTTGAGAAGCTGCAGTCATTATTCACTGACTGTAACCTACCTTGTACATTTACTGCCAGATTGACAACTTCACTGCAAGCATTTTTTCTGCTCTGCTGCTTTCAGCCCTTGAAGCTTCACTCTGTGCCACTTGCTCTCAGTCAGTCACAAAATGTGAGACACAAAAGTGACACCAAAAAAAGTATCAGGTACCATCTGTTATGGAAAACTAGTCAAGTTGAGCTGTGCCATGCAGTGGAAACGTGGCTCTAGTCTCTCAGTACTCAGGTAGACAGGACAGGGTTAGAGTATTAATGTAGAGCAGTGTCAGGCTAATAGGTATGATCGGTCTCAGAGAAGCTGAGTGCAAAATATTTGTTTTTAAGACAAATATTACCTTTACCTTTTCCCCTCACATAACTCGGAGTGAATCCCAAAGGCAAAAAATGTGCCGTGATACAGTTGTTTTCCACCTTACAAGTGGATCACACTGTTACTGACTTTTGACATTAGATCTTAACTGACATTGTCAGCGAAAAAATTGAGTTGATGTATTTGTGCCTGAAGAGGATATTGTCTAATCTCCCACTGGTGGAGCAGGAGCTCCATGTCAAGACAGAAACACATTGATCTGTTGTCATAGCTGCATGATTGAGGTCTCCTGTAAAACTAATGGTGTGATATCACCCCCTCGCCCAAACCCAACCCCTCTTTTCACTGATTCTGTGCCAGCCAATCAGGAGGTGTTGCAGCGTGTGGAGGTCCAGTATGAGACGCTGCCGGGCTGGAACAGCGACACCTCGGCTGTGAGAAGCTTTGAGGAGCTGCCCGAGAACGCCCAGAAATATGTTCGCTTCGTTGAGGAGCATGTGGGAGTGCCTGGTATGACCCCACATATACACTCAGAACTCAGAATACATAGAAAATGATTTAAGTTATAGATTATATGATTTTAAATGTCTAAACTGACTGTATCAAAAATACACGGTCAACTAAACTGAATTACTAACATGTTTGAATTTGCACTAGATGGGGATTGTTGACTATTTTTTCCCCAGTATCATTCTGTCAGCATGCTCATTTTTAATCCCAATGCTATTTTAATCCAGTTTGGATTGTTGTCATTGTTGACTATAATGGATAATCTACCTGGAAGGGGGCTGCAACCTGTGATTATTTTCATTATTGATGAATTATTGTGTCAGAAAATGGGGAAAATTGGTCATCACAGATACCTTGAACTACAGTGTTCAAAGTCCAAAACCCAAAGGTATTCAACTTATTATCACAACGAAAAGAAGAAAAAGGAGCTGGAGCCAGAGAACGTCTAGAATTTTTGCATGAAAAATGATTAATCAATTATTAACATGGTTGCTGATTAATTTTCTGATAAAACAGGGTCTTTGCTCAGAAATGTGAAAAAAAAACTATCTGAATCTGACTTGCACAAATCCAGTTTCAAACAGAGACATCTATTCTTTTAGCCTCTGTCTCCTGTGTGTGAAACAACAGTTTTAAATCCAATCAAGCTTAAAGGGTCAGCACTAAAACACATTTGAAAAAAATCCACATCCAGAACACCTCTACTACAACTCCTCAAAGCCCCTTCCGACAGGAAACATCACCACAATGTTGCTCTCTCCAAATTAACCAGACTCCATTAGCAAAAACACTACCTCTGCGACTAACTAACTAATGAAAACTTGCTCAGCTGTTACGGGGCAGCCACCACAGGTTACTACAGTGCACGTAAACATGTTCTTATCAATGTAACCTGGTTTCTCTGATGTAAACACACTGATTGACACACAGCAGGACAGGCTGTACTGTAGAGGTATTAACACCTTCCTCTGCTCTTCTGTTTCCACAGTCAAGTGGATCGGAGTTGGCAAGTCCCGGGAGTCCATGATCCAGCTGTTCTAGACGAAGGGATGAGAAACACAAGCAAAGAGGATGCACAGCAGCCAATCAACTGTACCCTTCTGCCCGCCCCCGCCCACACACACAGCCTACCTACCTGTCTCAACTCTCCGACAGAGACATGAGCATCATGTCTATTGTTAATGCTTTATCACTGTATCATCAGACTGTCCCGTGTTAAAGACCGGACCTCTCTGGATCAGACTCCATCAGATTGACCTCCCTGTGTGAAGGGTTCCCAGCGTCTCCATCTTGATTTTTAAACTTTAAGAAAACGGTACCACAGTCAATCCCTCTTTAATTTGTCTCCGTTTATATCGTAGCCATTAACTTCAGACGTACAACACACTCTGCAATACCAGCTGGCATCAGGTCTGACAAAGGACACGAGGGAATGAACTCAACACACACACTAACACACACACAGACATGCTGACGCAGACACGGGACCACTGCCCGGAGGAACTGTCCACAGACGTTTGGTTTGTCAAACTTTGTTCAAGTGTATTTTTGTTAATCTATGCTGTGTTTTAACTGCGCTGTGCCAGTCTGGTGTAAATCAGTTTCAGAGTTTTAACCTCAGCACTTTAGATGCTTTGGACTATATCTGCTTTATGTTTTATTCTGCCAGGTTTACAGCACATCCTGACATGATAAAGGGATCCTTTAATATTTGTAATGTGTCTTTTTGTCTTTGTTTTTTCGTCATCTGTCTGACAGATGTTTGGGGTAAAGACTTCTTTTATTGCCTTGTTATTCAGCCAAAAAAATTTGCTTTTAAATTTCTTGTAGCGAGGGACTGCTTCCACCGAATGCTGCTTCCTGTACTGTGAGAAGGCTCATGTTTTTTGGTTTAATTTTAGCAGGTGAGTTTTCCATGAACTAGTACAGAGAATCTGCTATAACAAACAGAAACCAATTCATTAGGCCAGCATCTTTATACTCACATTCTTTTAATAGTTGATCTTATTGCACTTCAAGTGCAAGAACAATGTTCTGTGAAAGTGTAGAGGAAGGCAACAGTAACAACTTTTACACAAAGCAAAGTGTAAATATTGATTCATAAATACTGTATAAGACAGACAGTCATCTGTCTCCATTTCTGACCAGTCTTCTTAAAAAGGTTTAAATAAGTTTAGTCTGGGTGCATTTTGCGACCAGGGGGGAAAAAAAGCTGTTACTCCTCACTGTTTCACCAGTGAAATGGCACCATCCTAATAAGCCAATCAGAGCTACCTGAGCTGATGTGATGTCACAGCTTGGAAAATGGTAATGTGTCTAATGCTTCGTTCACACAATGTTGGCAGAATGGGAACAACGGGAAAATCTCCTTTTACTCCCAACTTGTGTTCACACGTTGTTCCAACATGATGATTGTGTTGTATTTAGATGTAATTGTTAGTGATGCTTTCCAGACATTTTGCCAACAGTTTGTTGGTGATATCCGACTGTGAATCACAACTAGGAGGCTGAGGCTGTGTGTTTTTCTAATTGGGTTGCAGGTAATTACAGCCTTAACAGTATGACACAAACGTCTAAATTAGTTTAGTATACTGCCAGATATGTTCTTTAGATATTTTTTTAAAGGGGTACTCCAGTGATTTAGTATCGTTTTTCCCATAAGTTGGAATAACAACAGACAATTATTTATTTAAACTGTCAAAGCAGCGCAGGTCAAGATATCCTAACTTTTAGTCCCTAGTGTCGAGTCAAGCTTCATAAAATGCTGGATCCTACATTTTCCGTAGTGCTACTCAGTGGCATCTTTCATTATGCCATGATCACACTGTATGGGATCGATGGTAGAGACAGTAAATACTTCAATGTAAATGATTTGTGAGCTTTGACACAATCTGATATATGAAGATGGTTGTTTGATTACAGGATTCATCATGCTGACTGTGCATTGACAATGTAACACTATATACATTTGTATTATAAAGTGCAAAGTTGGATGTATCAGAGCTTTCAGGGAAAATCCCAGTTGTAATCACCACTTGGACACTGACATGAACATTATTTAAAACTTTGATATGACATGAATGTGGCATTAGGCCATACTTCAGAAAGCTCCTCCAGAGCCACAGAGGACACACACCTGTTCACAGGCTCTCCATGACGGGTAGACTAAACTGAGCTTTGTATGAAATTGACAGAATCCTCCTTTAATGAGTGCCTAATGGTTTGTTTGATTAGAGGTTTTAGTTGAGAACTGGAAACCAAACAAGTCTTGGTAAAGCTGAAAAGGTTTTGGTGTTGAAGTTGTCGCAGAGGTTTCATAGACACACAGCTGTTGCACCAAGTACTTAAAACACATTGTGGTCATTTGAAATATGAACAAATTCTTAAAATATTCCACTTTAACATCACCACAAGAATTATTTGTAGATAGGTAGGTTGAATGTGTTTTTTTTTTATGTCTGATATTAGAAACTCAGCCTGTTGAGCTGTGGCAGCAAGACAGTTACACATTTTGGGGTTTTATTCCAAAACACAATGAACTATGAACATGAACACATTAATGGGTTTGATATCAGAAATTAAAAAAAAGAAGCAGTTAATCATTAAATCAGTTTTGCTGAGAAACATTTAGTCAAATGATTGATATGTAATTTTGGAATAAAACTCTTCTATTTGCTGAAAATAGCGTCTAATCCACCTCTTCTCTGGTGACCTAAACACGACCACTCACTCAGTCTGAAATATTTTTCTCAGGACATTGATTAAAAGGGGAATTTTTAATGTATTAACTCTTCATGATTGTTTTGTCTTGAGATTGTGTGTAACCGGTTGTGAAACTCCAGAAAACAATGCCTCTCAACAACTCTTTTAAATTTAAAATGGTGTTGTCTGAATTGTGGAAAAGCGGTTTTGCGTTTGTTAGAAGCAAAGCTGCTCTCACTGATTAAAATAAGTCATTTTCATACTGTGCTTTGATTCATTGTCGGACTGTTGCTCCTGTCTGCCCCCTGGTGGTGGTTGAGAGGGACGAAAACAGTGAACCAGGATCATTCACTCATCTGTCTGGTCGGCTGAATTGTGTATGTTTGGTATCTGTTTGTCCTTGTTCCCTAACAGCAACTCCTTGTTTTCTCTCTTTTACTGTATTATAATGAACATTTATCTCTCTACATGCTCACACTGCCAACACTCACTGAATCACATTTCTCAAATCTGAAGATCTACAGTGTCCATGTCTGTATTTTCTCCTTTACATCCTCCTGTCTTTTCTTTACTAAATCCTTATTCTGAACATTTACATCTTCACTGTTTAGCCCATTGAGTTTTTAAGGGCAGCCTCCCATCTTGACATCTGGTTATGACTAAATGAATGTTTTAAGGCTATGTACGCACAATATACACACAAAACCCCTCAACACACACTGTAAGTTATCATGTTAACTCTTTTGTTCTCATTCAACCTCTTCACATGTGGTTAACCCCTTTTTTATTTCCAGTAAAGTAACTTTCAGGGTGAAACAACCATCACATTTTTCAAAAAAAAATTATCCTGACATGTTATTTGGTGTCTGTGGAAACTTTGGGATGTCCACTAGAATTAAAAATAAAATTCTGTGGGTTTGAACAATGTTCAAGAGTCTTTAAGAGATCAAAACACACACATCAGCTGATGTCTAGCTGTCTAGCATATTGATATATCTAACAATAACTAGCAGGTGAATTGATGGGGGATGCCGCACCAAAGTGCATCCCTCTTCACCCCCTTGTAGCAGAGTGAGTGCAGGTGCAGAGGGTTGTTTAGTTGAGTATGGTTGTCTAGTCTGCCTGACTCACTGATCCTTTATCTTACTTGAGGTTCGTGCAAATTAGAAGCTATGGCCCCCATGGCTGTGAAATTTCAGCAGACTTACTGTGCTGTGTACTGATGAATCCATGGCGCTGTCTGCACTGCTGAAATAGCAGATGGATTTGAAAATGTGATTGTTTTTTTTCTCCAAGTCCCGCCCTTCTGTCCGTTTCGTCTTTTGTCTGTAATATTCTGTAAACTGTCAAGCTTAAGAGAGGGAGTGTAAAAACATGCAGAACCAAAAGAGTCATTAATGAGTCGATTCGCTAGTCCTGGATGAACAAAATGATTGAAGTGTGATTTTGACACCACTGGCTTCATAACACATACACACACATGTACTTAATCACATGGACAATCATTTGGACTCAATTCAGCATCAGAGTTTCAAAACGTAGGCCTTTGCCGTTTGTGTTGTGAGAGTGGGAAGTCTGAGTACCCTACCCAAGAAAATACTCACAGTTCTACAATATTAGACAGGCAATAACCTAATGAAGGTCCCATACATGTTTTTACTCAGTAATGAAAATCAAAGAGAAGTTGTTTCCATTATCAAAATTACACTGTCCTATTGAATATTTACAAGTAGCACCAGAAGTAAACAAAAAGAAACAAAAGAACGCAATCAAGAATCTGTCCTACTCCAGACACATTTTTTGTTTTTACAAAATATTACTGCAGGAGAAAATATTACCCAATTCAATCAAAGTAGAACTGTTAAAGGCATAATGCGCAATACTGTCCATAAGAAAACATATAGACTCATAAACATAATCATCACTTTTGACCCACTAAAAATATATGGTAGTGGTTGAGTCTTCAGAGAGCCTGTCCTCTGCCTTTATGTCTTCTATTTCTCATTATTTGTCTGCGTTCAGGACACTTCCCCGGCACAAAGTGTTGGTATTTGACGTCCTGGGAATGACACTCAGTATTCAACTATCTTTCTGTTGCGTCTACAAACAACTTGGATTCAACTTTGAATGTTACAAATAAGTCTTATAACCAATAAAGTTATTTGCATAATTACATGTAAGTATATATACTATATACTATAGGCATATTCTGCCAATAAATTCCTCAGTCTTTCTCACTGGACCTTTAATATTGTCACATTCAGCCCTGATTTTAAGTAGCACTGTCAAATAAATTCTTTATTTGACAATATGCCTTTTATACACACACACCTGTCTGTCACAGGTAGAACCAGAGAACTGAGATGTTAAAATGAGACTGAGTGTTGCTAACAACCAGGAATAGGCTACATTTAATAGATGTGTTAATGAAATTACTTAATTTGTTTGTCAAATATGAAGGCAGATTGATTCCTTCTGGTCCACAAACAAAGTCTGTGGTCAACAGTACGACTGTGTTTGAAGCTCAAGAGTTTATATTTGGTGTCATTTGTCAAATAAATGAGGCTTGTGCGCTATTCTACTTCATTATTTGTTAGTTGTCGTTTGTTTCTTGGAGTGTTTGAAATAGAAATAATCAGGGTATTAAGACTCAACATCCAGGTTACTGTTGTGTTTGAAGTACTGCTGTGATAAAATTCCCAATAACACCAAAGTCATGATTTGGAAGTAGTAGCTATTGGCTTTATAAATGGTTAATAATCCATTTACTCGTGTTTATTGATATTTTACAAGCCATTAATGAGAACAGATTTTGGGTTTCCTAATTGTGAAAAACTCCTCTGCTTTATATGACGAATAGACATAAAGTCTGGTTTTGGTTCTGTGGCTCTGCAAAAGATTCCCATATGGTAAGATCAAATGGAGGGGTTGTCTCAATAAATTAGAGAGTTAAAAAGACAAATTTCCATGATAGACAGTAAATAATTTATTAATATTACAAACTGTTACTCTCTGCACAGTACTGCACGTGCTGCAGGTGTTGAAATATGATGAAAAAATCAATTCTGCTTAAATTGTAGCCTTTGTTACAGTAATTATTTTACATTACATATTTTATATTACAGTAAATGTGTTATTACATGAATATGTAAGAGAGCACAAATGTGCATGTGAAATGTATATTATTATCAGTGGTGGAAGGAGAGCTGAATATCTAAGCAAAACTATTCATGTTAAATGCGTTATCAATAGCAGGCATTCAGTTTCTACAAATCTTAGATTAATCCAATGCTTCCCAATCCCCAGTCTCTTTTTGCTTGTGACCTCCGATAATAAAACAGAATTTATTTGTGCGTTGTAAGCAGCTTCACCAAAGACATGTTTCACCCCTAAACTTCTTATGGTTTCATTCAAATTTGTTTGATGCACAAAGAGGTCAAAATATTTATGGCAAATAAATTAACCTGTAAAAAAAATGTTTTTCACCATCATGTTATTATTGTCTTCTAATCTGTTTTCCACAAAAAAAGTTATAAAGCTTTCCATTTTTCATATATCTGTTCATTACGTAAGTGAAATAGTCAAAAGTTTACTTTCTTTCATAATTTACTGACATGACACAGCATCGTCCTGAGCGTACAGAGACCAGTTTTCTGGACGAGCACTAGAGGGAGGCATTTGATTATAAATGACTGAGAATTTTAAACACTTGTTAATGAACTCGCAGCCCGACTGAGAGTTGTTCTCTCCTCTGGAATCTTTTATGGACGATATCATGAAGTCACAGACACACAGAGGCTATAAATGGTTCAAATGTTTTTAAACACAATATTAATCTACTGAGAAACCAAACAAACCACACACAGCTAAAATCCAGGGGTGGAAAGTAAGTACATTTATTTGATGACTTCAGTAACTTTGTAGATCCAGGTTAATAATCCACAATATAATCAGCAAATAAACTGATATTTTATAATAGGTTAAAATTAGATAAGACTGTATTCATCCATGTTATTATTGTTGTTATTATTTTTGCTATACATATTTTGTTACTATTCATTTGTCATCAGTTGTGTTATTTTCTGTGTGTTATCTTTGTGAAATTTTAACCTTATTTAGGTGGAAGCTTCAAATAAAGCCTCTGGATTTTTTGCTGCTCCCTGCACTATATATTCATTATCTTTGCTATTTTTGTGCATTTTTTAAATCATGTAAAACTAAACTAAACTGAACTGAACTGAACTAGGGGGAAATTCACAAGCTACCTTGCAGTATATAAGTAATTAAAATGAGTCCCATTTTTCACCAGCTGTCACATACAAGCAATGTACACATTACTGCATCACTTATTGTAACCCATTAATTATAATCCATTATTACATGTCTTTGTTAAATACTTGATTCTGATTGGTCAATTACTGTATTCTAAGGTCTGTTATTTCTGCATAACAGACCAGTGATATGGACACAGCTCTGATCATAGACGCAATGAAATCTTTTTTGAATGAATAAAAAACATTTTTAATCAATATTTTGTGTTAAATTACTGTTAAGTAGCTATATAATATGTGGAGTTATGTACAGTAATCAGGCCATTATTGCTAAATTATTAATCATGAATTATTTATTTTGCAATAATCACCTGCTCACTTTTCCTTACATAACATAACATGCAGGATGCCACATATTCTTAAATACTTACTTTTACTTAAGTATTTTTTGATGTTAAGATTTTTTTTCTGTACTTTTACAGTGTAGTGTTGCTACTTTAACTTAAGTAAAAGTTCAGAGTACTTTTTCCACCAAAGCAAAAACATTTCCCTTTCTATCTCCTTTCTCTTAGTGTTTCCTATTAATACTCTGTGACCACAGCTTTAGCTTTAACCACAGCCTCACCTGCAGCTCATTTCCCTGCCTTCACCACGCTTCCTCTCCTATTTGACTACATCTGAATGCGCCAACAACCTCTAAAAACCCACAAAGTCTCACACATCCAGAATCCAACCTGCAGATGTGTCCAGCTTTCAGAGCACAAAAACATCTCGCCTGATTTTCTGGACTTCCATCGCCTTCTTGTGCACCAACCTCCACAGCTGTCCGCGGTGAGGTCATCCCATTGAATAAACTGTGTCACCTTGAACACGCATAAAAAACACACACACACACACAGTAGCATCTGGCATGAAGCCTAGCCTTCCTCTGTATTGTGCGACTATGTTGATGAGAGGCTGGACGGCGTCGCAGCAGGCCGGAGGGCACCACTGCCCCATGATTTGGGTCGGGGCCGCGCTAATTTCGTGACCAGGCGGCCGCCCCTCCCTCCTCTTTAGTCCTCATCATCTATCACCTCCTCCCCCCTCCTTGTACAACTCTTTCAATCCTCTCCACCCTCCAAACTCAACCTCCGTACCCCACCACTACCAACCCCTTCATCCTTTCTCTGCGCTGCTCCCCTCCTCCCTCCTTCATTTGAATCCCACAGTGCGGCCTCTTTGTCCAATGGCTGCCGCTGCATTGTGCTGCAAAGGGAAGCAGAGTAAATGGACAAGCAAATGAGTTTTCTCCTTCAGCCAACTGTGGTGTTAGTACGCACACACACACATAAACACACTCTGGTGCACTCAGCTACATGCACCCCTACACAAATATACACGCAAACATACACGCACCCTTTCAGGAAGACGTTTTCTTAAACTGACATGTTTCGTTCGTGCGTCCATGACCTTTGACTTGAAGACAAAGACCTCTTCGTGAAATGGAAATGCCAAGACATACAGCAGAGTGTGTCCATATCATCACATCCATTATGTCCTCCATCAGTGTCTGAGCTCTGCTGCTGTGGAAAATGTTGTTTCTTTATTGCTTTACATTCACATTATTATAGGAACATTATGTAAAGTCTTACTTATTTAAATCTGCATTATTTGATTTCTTTGGCCACTTGTTCTCTGTAAACAAAACATTGATGTATTATCATTTTAAAACCATAAATTGATGTGGCAGATATGGATCTGGACACCTGATGAGTCTAAATGATCTCTGTTTTGCTCTCCACACTCTCTTGAAGGGCTTTTTAGCTCCAGTATGTTCACCAGCTACATGTAGTCGCTAACTTTGTCTCTCTGCTGATTGATGCTGGGCAAATAGCATACAATCAAGTTTTTTATGAGCTTTCTTCCTACAAACAGCTGCCTGCAGCTGGAAATGTGATAAGAGCAGCGAGAGTAAAACCAAACACTATAGTTACAGGCTGTAATTCCACCTACCTTTACTCACTGGATTAGAGATATTCTGTATTTTCTTAAATTAGAAAATGCTGAACTAATCTTTTGTGGTTCCTTTAAAGAATTAGAGAAGATCTGAAATGCCTCTCTTTTACATGTCAGGAGTGTTGTCTTTCAGGCTGATATATTTATATTTGTTTATTTTTTCATTATCAATATAGTCATATTACTGTTGGTCTAGTTTATTATAGTTTATGATTTATGTATGTTCTTTTTATTATGGTTGTTTTTTGTATTTGGGGGAAGCTATGTATCACGGTGAGGGTGGACGGGGTTGTTTACAAATGTTTATTGTTCATTTAGTGATTGCACCTTGCTTTATTGTCATCCTGAGGAGAAAAACGGAAAAAAAAAATGTTAAGGGGTGTAAAACCAAAATAATGAGCTTAAAGGTGCTAAAAGAATCAAAAGAACTGCTGAGTTTGGTGATAATTATCTGTATCCTTTCCCAGTATGCAGTCATTTGATCAATTTTTAAAATAGAAATGTGGATAATGCAGCTTTAACCTCTCAGGTAGTGTCCTGGTCAAGATATGCAGCAATAGTGATGAGTTACAGAAACAGAAAATAACATTCAAGTGATCAGAATCACCTAAAACATATAAAAATTACATAAAATATCAAAACATGGCACCACACGGAAAAAATAATAATAATATTAGTTATTGAGACAAAACACAACTAGATTCAAATATAAACCCCAAAACATCAGCAGCCAGAGGAGAGAATGAAATCTGCAACCATGTTTTAGATTCTCTGACAAAGACCAGTTTTTGCTATTTTAAAACAAATTGTTCCATTAACATGAAGCTAATGATTACAAGATCTCTCAACAGCGACAGTGGTTAAAAGAATAGTTCAGCATTTTCTTGTGGAGAGTTAGTTAATCAGATCGATGCCTCTCTCATGTCTGTATCGTACATATGAAGTTTCTGCCAAGAGTTTAGCTGAAAACATGAAGTGCTGCTCTCAGCCAAGAAATAGTCTGGAACATAACCACCTGTGAAATCACAACTGCTCATTTTCACAATTCAGTTTTTATACAGATTAAACTTAAAATATTTAAAGGTTCAAGAATCGATTCTGAAGAATGATAGTTGATTGTTGAGTCTCATTCATCGGTCGCTATGACACTCAATAATCAACAACTTGGACAAAGTCTCCCATCACAGACTTTTCTAAAGCCTGAAAACAGACCCAAGAGGAGTGGAAGTCCTAGTTTCCTCTCAGACAACTTGAATTACATCAAGCTCAAAGGTTATTATGAAACTACCCCAGCTTTAACAGGTAGGCACATTTTGTTACCTTTGGACAGAGCCAGTCAAGCTGTTTCCCCCATTTCCTGCTTTTATGCTAAGCTAAGCTATACAAGGTATGACATGATACAGATAGTTATATCAGCATTCTCATGTAACTTCAATAAGTATATTTCCAAATCTATCAAACTATTCCTTTAAATAGCAGATAGTACTTGGGTCCTGCAGTCTGGGCTTAAGGTGGTAATATGCATTTGATGAGTTTACCCGCAGCTCTTGTTATTTTCTCTGTTTCTCTGTTAAGGTGGTCTGACTTGTGTGCAAAGGTCAGGTAGCTACTGACATTTAGGTTACACGTGTGTTAGACCACATTTAAAAGAGACATTCCACCCTAAAGCAAACTGAAGATAAAAAAAAAGTTTAGCATCTAAAATATTATCGTAACTCCTGCTGCCAAGACGGGAAAAGTTTAGAGATTAAAGGTCAGGTCAAGTCGAGCTTTTTCTCTCTTAAACTGGGCAGTATTCACTCCTTTAATGAAATTCAGCGCACTGTCCTTTGTCTCTCATGCCTCATCAAACACTACCAGAATCATTAAAGAGGCTGGACCAAACATGGAGGTGATTTAAGGCTCTGCACCGCTGCCACAGTGCCCTTGAGCCGCCCAGAAAACCTCTACCTGATCTGCTCTGCTGCTGACCCATGACTCCAACCTCTCTGAGGAATGCATGGCTGTAAAAAGCCTCCTTCACCTGCTTCAGTTCTTCTCTCCTCCTCTTTCCAGCCCCTCCCTTCCTCCCCCTCCTCCCCTCCTCTTCTCACCCCCTGAACTGTGGCCGCTCTGTAAAAGAGCCCAAACGCAGCAGATGTGTGACGGCCGACACCGTTAACAGCTGTCAGCTCTTATATCAGCTCCTGTTTAGTCTCTCACCCCACACACACGCACACACACCAAACCACAGTATATACGCTCCGAACAGCGATCAGCAGCAGTTGTGGCACAAACTTCAAGGGGTGAAACCCAACCTGTGCAAAGTTTTTGTTGTTGTTGTTGTTTGCAAAGGGAATTCACCATTTATAAAAAAAAAGAAAAAAAAAAAAGAAACAAATACATAAGTATCCTGAAATTCAATTTGATTGAAAACAATAAACAATTAAACAATAAATATTTCTAACATCTGCAGTTATACACATATTCAGTCATGTAATCCTTGTCCTTTTGATAAAATTTGAGTGCACACACGGTCATGTCACTTTCATTTAGTCTTAAGTCATGAAAAGCTTTTATCTAAATGTTATTCAAATCAATAAATTTATTATTTTAATCACTTTTAAAACTCAAATACTCCTAGTCCAAGAAGAAAAGTTGTTCTAAATATTAAATACTTCTGCTGTAAAAAAAAATTAGAGCGCAGTAACTGATATGTACTAGACTTAGATTTATCATCAGTTTTTGTGACACATTGTTTTGTACCTACGTAGAGGTGGAAAGTAACTAAGAAAATTCATAAGTACTGTACTTAAGTACAGTTTTAAGGTAACTGTTGCACAATTATTTCCATTTTCTGCTGCTTTCTATTTCTAGGCCACTAATACTCAGAGGGAAGTATTGTATTTTTTGCTGCAATATTTTATTTTATTACTTTATTTTATACCTTTTGTTACTTTGTAAATTCAGATTAATAATAAAAATATAATCAACAAAGGAATTAATATCATAAGAGGTTAAGATAAGATGATCCTTTATTGATCTCCCTGGCACTAGAGAACCACTCCACCTTTCTTAGCTGGAACATTAAAGTCATGTGCCTCTTAGATAATTATGATTCAATAATATATATTAGACAACTGACAATTATTGTCATTATCGATTAATTGAATATTGTTTAGTCTGTATAATATCAAGAAATTGTGAAAAATGTTCATCATAATTTCCCAGAGCCTCAAAGTGACGTCTTCAAATTGCTTCATTTGTCCAACCAACACCTGTATAGAAAGCACAAATTTGCACTACTGATGCCATTAAAAGCTCCGCAATTCTTCATAAACACCTACGTACTGAACCCAAGAGTCATTTTTCATATATTTTTTCAGATCAAGAGAACTAATTTCCTGTGAGAAAGTTTGCCTGCATACTATTCCCTAGTTTTCCTGTTCTGTGTCTAAACAGCCCCCCACCCACGCCGTCCAAAACAGACAAGTCCAACATTCATTCACTTTTTGCAGCGATTGACCAGATGTGTGAAAGTGTGGAAGAGGGTGGGATCTGAAGCTCTCGTTATTCTTTACACAACCACTTCCATCATGTTGGATGGCTACGCCACGACAGCAGGCTTTCATTTCACCTTCGAGTGTGGTCACTGGGAACAGGTATTAACACTCTTTATATGTGTCCGGATGACTTTAACTAGTTTGTTTCAGTTACATCCCGGCCTAAACTCTACTTTATCTACCCTCATTGTTTCTTTCTGGCATCCGTCCTCTGCTCAGCATCTGGCTGCCGTCCAAAGCTTTGCTACCCATCTCTGGCAGCTCCATCCCTCGCCTGTTGCCCCGACTGCTTCCCTTCCCTCAGCTGAAAACTCACTCATGTCTGGCCTTTACCGTGGCCCAAGCCCCGGCTTCAACCCTGCTCCCGGTCCCAGCCTGTAAGCTTCGGCCCCCGGCCCCGACCCCGGCCCCCAGCCTCTGGCCCTGAGCTTTTACCTTCTCCCCGACCCAGCTGCTGTCGCCTTCCCAGCCGTCCAGCTCAGCATGAGAAGCCTAGCAGCTGTTGATCAATGGGCAGCCGGGGCCAACGCCTGCCTGTCCCCTCCCCTGACCTCCTACCCATACACACACACACACACACACACACACACATCCACACAGATGCATGCACACACTCCCCAGGGAGGCAACAGATGGGGGTCAGCCAGAGGAAAGGGGTGTGGTGGGCTACAAAGGGCTGGGTTAGGTGTGTGTTTGTGTCTGTATCTGTGTGTCTTCGTGTGTGTGTGTGTGTGTGTGTGTGTATGTGTGTGTGTGTTGATAAGTGTATTCCACATTTAGATAGAAACATTCAGGCGTGTGTTTGCATGTGTGTGATCTTTGAGGGGCTGTGGCTGCTGGACATTTGCTAGCCGCGTTGTCTCCAGTATGGACAGGTGTTGGCGTCAGCAGTGTCCAGACTCGTTTCGGCAGCTGCTGTCACCCCTCTTCTCCCCCAGTTCTCTCCTCTCATCTCTCCCTCTCCTTCCCCCCTGACAGATGTAGCCACACCACCACCACCTCTCAGCTTTTTATGGGCCTAGTCTGTTTTGACTTTAAATATTTGCCCAGGAGGCGCTTGTTCTGCTCTGTGAGGGGGGGGGTAGTTGAAGAAGAGCAGGGTAGGACTGCAACCTGACACACACATACAAACATGCTCTCTGTTTATGAATGGAGACCTATGAGCACCTCATGTACACACACAGCTGTATGGGCAGAGGTTGAGGGCTGGTTTGTCCTGTTTTTGTCTCACCAGGATAAAAGCTGCTAACAGGGAGAAAAAAAAAAAAACGTTCACCAACTGATCTGTGGCCCTGATGGTGAAGATCAGCTGGCAGCTGGGAAAAACACCAGGAACTGACAGCTGAGAGCAAATGGATCTTCAGAGAACTGGCACCTCTAAGCAGAGGTGGGGGTAACGTGCAAGTCATAAGCAGGTCTCAAGTCTTTCTCTTCAGGTTTTAAGCAAGACCCGTGTTACTGCAGTGAGAATCACACGAGTCAAGTCCCTGCTGTAAGCCGAGGAAGACAAACCAAGTCAAACCAGATACCAGTCAACTGCTTATATCGTCTCAAATCAGTCCCCTGATTACATTTTACATTAATGATATGTCTTCTCAATAAAATGCATTAACGATTTAAAGCCAGGACTAACATAGCTTACACTTAACATTACCTTTCTATCTAACGTTTGAACAGCCAATAATTTAGCTCGCTATCCTCTGCATTTGGCCACTACTTTAATGTAAGACACCAGTAATGGGAAACAAGCCATTTAAATCTTTAAATTTTACTAATTGTAATTGTATTATTAGTTTAAAACAGCAGTAGACATCAGTTACTTGTCTAGTTACCACCAAAAGTAATGAAATTCCCTCCGTGTGATAAAATATGTGTCATATTTTACAAAAAAATGACTTTGGCTGATGTGGCTCATCATTATGATAAGCTTCCTTCCATTTGTTGAGATACTTGCACAAACTTTCACATTCATTATCTCTTCTTCTTCTTCTTCTTCTTCTTCTTCTTCTTCTTCTTCTTCTTCTTCTTCCAGGAAATTATTGGAAAATATTCAAATGGGAGGGCAGTGGGAGAAAAAGCTGCACCAATCAATATTTTCATCAACTGAAGGCAAAGTTAACAACTAGCTGATGAACATAGTGGAGCATTTAGTAGCTAAAGAGCCTGATATTTCTCAGAGGAGCTGATGGAGACCAAAACAGAGCTAAAAGTAGAGTGAATATTGGACTTACATTCCTTAGGTAACCTAAAACATGTCTCTAAATGAACGTGAATTCTACTCCTTCTTGTAAACAGACAACTAATTGCCATCTGAAGGTGATTTGCCCATGGTATATTTACAGCTTGTTCCTCTGCTTTGTTGATTAATGCTGCTTTAAAGGATATTTTACCTTATCAGTTGCAGTTTTTAGTCATTTCTGCCCATCAAATAAATCACATAAATGTAGAAATCAACTTCCTGATCTAACAAAATCTTACTGTATCACAAAGTCCACCAATCAGCTTTTCATGAATTGGCCTTGGTTGTAATTGAGTAAACTTGTATGAAAGTTCCTGATAAGTGTGTATTACTGTGTGTGTATGCAACTATGGAACTCATGATTCTCTACCAACTACACTGTAGAAAGAGTGCAGTAACATAGTTATCTGCACATGAAAATCAAAGGGAATGTATGATTCCTTCTGATTCTGCACAGCAGTTTGCTGTAAGTATTTCCAAATAATTCCTCCTGGGTTTAAAGCAACTGCTGGTGGAGCAAATAGCTAAACAAAAGAAAAATCAATGAATGGCTACACCTGTTGTCAACATTTTCATATTTTGCACAAGAACAACATCCAAAACACCAATAGACTAAAACTATGCATCAACAAACACTAATCTCAAGGTGACACATGCGCTGTGAAGTGTCTGTTTTTCCAAAAATCTCCAAGGAGCGACTGAAGCTTCTGCTTGTGATCCATCAGAGAGAGAGAAAAAGAAATGCAAAGAGAGAGAAAGAAGTTAGAGAGGAATGTGGATATAAAAGAATGATATACAGTTGGGGTTTGGAGTTGAAAGATAATTAGAACAGCAGTGAAGGATTCTGCTGCTGATCCCAGAAAAAACACCTCCGCCAGCTGGGTTCAAAGTCCAGGAGGGAGAAAAGACAAGTAGGAGAGAAGACGGAGAGGGCCACAGGAAGGGAGAGATTTGGGGATCTAGCAGAAGAGTGGTGGAGCGCACCTTGTTGTGCCATCTGGGCTGACTCCCCCACCACAAACACACACACACACACACACACACACACACACACACAAACACACACACACACCTCTCCTTCCCATTCTCCTCCTCCTCCTCCCAGCCCATTAGGACGGAGGATTAAGGTGGTGGCAATTACAAGACGCAGCCGACAGGAGCGTACCTGGCAATACATTTAACTGTCCAGGGGAGGGAGACGGGAGGGTGGGAGAGGAGCGGAGGAAAAGTGGAGGTAGAGAGGTTCACTCTTAGAAATAAGGGTTCTTTCTGAAGGGTTGAGGTTCTACCCAGAACCATTTGCTTCTAAAGAATCCTTGTTTGAGGACAGGGCTTTGTCAAGGGTTCTTTGTAAGACCATGGGTTCTGGATTGTTGAAATCTTTGTTAGAGTTAATATAAAAATATAAAAAGTTTCTCAGTTGAATCCCTTGGCTGGGTTCTAGATAGAACCCTGGGAATATAAAAAGGTTCTCAGTAGAACCCTCTTGGTGGGTTCTAAATACAACCCTTGGACTGTAAAATGAGTGGGTTCTGAGTGGAACCATTAAACCATAGAAGGGTTAGTTGTTGAACCTCTTCTGGGGGCTCTGGGTGAAACCTTTCACAGATGGTTCTAGATATAACCCATTATGTTGGGTTCTAGGTAGGACTCTCTGAAAGGGTTCCAAGTGCAAGGGTTCTCCAGTGGGAACATGTCAAAGTTCTGGTTAGCACCTTTATTTCCAAGAGAGTAAATGGAGACAGGGGCAACAGAGGAGGAGTAATAAATGAGATGGGTGGGAAAAGAGATAATAAGAAAACACACACACACACACACACACACACACACACACAGATCGGGTTTGTTGTGATAACTGCAAAAAGAAACTTTCTTCATCGCCAGCTCGGCCGACTCATCTTCAAAAATGGCCGAGTGAGCAAGTGAGTGCCAAACAGATGCTGGCACAATTGCTGCTATGCTCCCCCCCGCCCACCCCAACACCACCAACTCTACCCCTCATCCCCTCCACCCACCCAGCCAGCCAGGGGGGGCTACGGCTATGGATGGCGCCCATATGGCCACAGCTGATGGGGGTGATTGTCGGTATTGTTCACTTTGTCAGCGATCCTGGGGATGCGGGAGAGAGCTAATGATAATGCAGAGTGCAGATGTGCTCCGGAGCAGCCCAGTCGTTAAGCAACAACAGCTTGTGTTTTGTGTGTGTGTGTGTGTGTGTGTGTGTGTGTGTGTAAGTGTGTGTGAGAGAGAGAGTGAGCGTGTGCGTGTGTGGGTTCTAAGGTTTGTGTGTGTGTGTGTGTGTGTGTGTGTGTGTGTGTGTGTATGTGAGAAAGAGAGTTACAACCACAGCTGCTTGCCAGCCTGTCTGCCTTCTTGAGAAGACCTGCTGGAAGACCCACAATACACACACACACACACACACACACACACACACACACACAACCATACATGTTACATGCACGCCCATGCACACGCACACACACATGCACAGAGACACAGCTGTTTTTTAATGTTGATCTGCACGTTCATATATCCAAAGTGCTTCATGAGGTAGACAGGCTCAAACTTTTTAAATTTTTCCACAGCACAAACAACAAAAGTGAACAAATATACATGAAAAACTTGAACAAAATAAAGCAAACAGTATGCATGCCAATCTATAAGATGTCCACAAGCGGATCTCGGGTTAGAGGACCATGGAACCAAGAGTAACTGAGGTCAAGGAAGCCCAGAAAACTGAAAACATGGTGGATCAAAGCAGAGTACAATATAGTTCCCGAGTCCATACCTCTCAATAAAGGATCCCCACATCTTAAGAAACTTGAGGTGGATATGTACCAAATATTTTCAAGTCATATAGCTCATATAGCAGAGAGGGGAAATTGAAACCACTGTCTCCAGATGACTCTTTTTACTATGACCACGTTAAACATCAGGGCTTACTGTAATGCTCAAGGAAGAGTCAAATAACTGTCAGAAGCTCAGACTCTCAGGTAATATTCAGTTTTATGAATAAAGACTTTCTGGAGAGGTTGAGCAGCAACAGTTTCTTAATTTTTAGGTTTACAGTTAAAGATTTTTGAACAACATGCTGGTCCTCTGTCCACTCAAGGCAAGAAGGTCCCAGATTCTGAAGGTGCATTGATCTGATATACGGGACCAGCACTGACCCTGATACTGGTATCTGGTATCAGCCATGACGCTATAGATCCACAATAAATACAGCTTCTTTGTGTCCTAAAATTTAGTAAACATAGTGATTATGATGTGAGTCTACGTTCCAACCCTCACCTATGGTCATGAGCTTTGGGTAGTGACTGAAAAAAATGAGATCATGGATACAAGTGGCCAAAATGAGTTTCTTTAGAGAAAGGGTTAGGAGCTCAGAGCACAGCTGCTGCTCCTTTGTGTCAAAAGGAGCCAGCTGAGGTGGTTTGGTCATGTGATTAGCCTCATACACATCGTACTGGGAGAAGACCCCTGGTTAGACCCATGTAGATGGATGGACGATAATGATTCTGATAAATTCCATGTACTGAGGTTTACACAGCACTGGTATCAGATACCTGGGCTGAGGCATCAGATTTATTTGTTATTGCACCTGGACTACTGGAAATAGTCAAGTCAAGTTTGCGTGTTCTCCATGTGCTCCGGTTTCATCCTACAGTCCGAAGAAACGCAGGTCAGATGAACTGGAAATCGCAGTGTGAGTGAAACTGTTTGTCTGTGTGTGTCAGTGCTGTGATAGACTGACGGCCTGTCCAGGTTCTCATTCGACATGTGCTGGGAAATGCTCCAAGCCCCGTTCAGTATAAATAAGTACTGCAAGTAAGTGGAGTGAATGCTTTCCACTTATCTGTAATACTGCAGGTTTCTTTCAGCAGCCCATGTCCTGGTTCAGTATAATTGCTTCGATGGAAGAGGAAGGAAAATAGGTCGTCAAGATGATTTGTTGGCTTTCCTCTGAGACTTTCTATCCGAGGGAAAGCCCACATACAAACTGTCTGCGTCAATACTGACTTTATTGAACTTTCTTGACCTTACGTGAAACAGTGACTCAGATCCACACAATGAGATTATGAATTAAAAAAGAAATCGGGTCACTGGTGTCAGATTTGTACTCTGTATCATACAGTTCTCTGAGTTCTGGTATCAGAGGTGGTATCAGGAGAGAAAGGAGAGATCTCTCGAGAAACTGAGAATTTTCTCACAGGCTCTGATGTCTCACATTTAATCATGTTTGCTGATTGTGCGGCTGATTAGTTGCTGTACAGTTGAGACTTTGGGGTCTTTGGTGTAAATGCATTGCTAAAACTGCGATACTTCCGCTCATTTGAAATAGATCCAACTCTTCAGTATTTTACAAAAAATAGACTAAGGGCAGGTTCACACCAGCTTTGTTTACTATGGTTGAACTGAACCCTGGAGTGTTTAACACCATGGTGCGCTTCGTTACGGTTGGCATGAACGCCAGACTCAAACTCAACTCTGCCTCAAAGCGGTGGTCTTGGACCACTGTCAAGTGAACTCTGGAGCAGTTCACTGATGTGGATGTCATTCCAACAAACCTAGACTCACGAAAAGTTGAGAAATTCTTTAATACATGCTACTTTAATACATATACTATTATGAGGCATGCATATGCGCGGTCCTCTATTGTTGCGCTCCAGACAACTTGGTACTTGAAAATTTCTGACTGAGTTCCCACTTGTGAACAAAAATGGGCAAAGCCATCTACCCCGACTTCAAGAAGAAGCAGTTGTTTGATGTCACACAATAATGGCAGCAGGCTAAAATAATACATTATACCATGTAGTAAAACCTATGTTTTAAAAATACAAGCAATAATATGTTGCCAATGTTATTAAGTGGCAGAAAATAAACTGTATGATGGTGTCTGTTACCTCATGCTGCGTTTTTACTCCTCTGTGCAAGGAAGCTTCACTGCTGGGGTTTCAAATAAGAAGAGTTATAAAAGAAAAAAATGGAAAAAGTTATTTTTGCAAACAAAGTCATCAATTATTCAAGGTCAGACATGTTGTTTTGCTTATTTTTGGCGTTGTGCACCTGGAACGCTTTGTCTCTGACACAGCGTCTGTTGATGTGCACTGCATCAATGATGTATTGTATGTATGTCTATAAGTCCACATGAATGCCCCACACATACAATGGCAAAGTTAAGAGGTGTAGATGTTTGCAGATGTTTAGCTGGTATAATGTTTAGCATGTATTTATCATGCTACAACATGTTATTGCAACATTAGCACTAAATACAAAGTACAGCTTAGACTGTGGCTACCACAATACCAACTTTTGGACCAAAACAGTTGGTAAACACGGCACAGTTTTCACATCTATGTTGGTCCAAATAAAAGCCACGATGGGCCAATCAGTTTCAGCCCAAAAGACAATGTTTAACTGACTTTGGGCATTTGGCTACCTTGTGATTTACAAGTCACTACCACAGTGTCCTCAGGTTCTCAGTCAGATCCAATCAGAATAAAGGCATAGCATTGTATACAGTTCCCAGCTCCACTTCTGGCGTCTAGACTTCTGGTCACTTCTGGCTCCAAAAAAATAAAGATGGTGACGGCCATAATTCCAGACTTGAGGTTTCAAAACGGTAGTCCACAAACCAATGGGTGGCATCACAGTAGGTATTCACTTTCTCAAAAGCGGTGGAACAGCTGAAGTGCTAACATTGCCATCAAAGCAATACTAGTGTAAAAGAAAAAGTAAACTATGCTTTTGTCCTTTCCTATCTTGTTCCCTTTTTCCTATCCTCTTACCACTTTGACGGGTCCTGACCCTCTATTGGCCCTAAATGAGGGCAGCAGACATGACAATATATACAGTGCGGTCATGGTGATCAAACTGAAATAATTCAGTTCTGTTCATTTGTTTGCACAGATGCAAAATAAGGAAAAAATTAAAGATGCAAAAAGAAAGAAAGAAAGAACTCTTTTGGTCTTTCAGTCTCCTCTCCTCCTTCTGTACTTCTTCCCCACCACCATACAGATGGTCCCAAGCTGCCTTCAATAATCCAATGCACAGCCATGCCAGTACACCCCAGGCTACACCCCTGATGCTACACTACTCACACACACACACACACACACACACACATACAGGGAGACAGTGCCAGTTCCCTAGGCAGGACCCCTGTCTCTCTAGCCCAGATTGGATCAGTTTGGTTCAGCATGGAGCAGTAACACTGGGCCTTAGGCCTCTACATGGGCCTGCAGGGTCCCACGTTGGCCTCAAGTAGCTGGGCTACAATGGAAAAAAGCTCTTGGGCTCGATTGTGTTGTCTTTTGATGATGACTATTGTTATTATTACACAAGCTGGAGTGACCACATGTTTGTGTTTTCATCTCTTCAAGCCCGGTTGTTTAGAGCTGACACAGACAATAAAGGCAGAGAGAAAAGCAGCGAAAGGGAGAGGAGCGGACACTAGAAAGGAACTTCTTAAGAGGAAAAGAGCCAGAGAGACGAGGAGTTTGCAGGAAGGAGCGGAAAAAGAAGACGGAACAGAGTGTGAGGGAGGGCGGGTGGAGGGTGACGGAGGCAGGGAGAGATGGAGGGATGAAGGCAGATAGAGAAACAGGAGGGATGGAAAAGAAGGGATGGGTACGCAGAGGGAGGGATGGATGCGGCGGATGGGGGAGGGATGGAAGAAGGGATGGAAGGAGGAATGTGACAGATGGGTCGTGCCTGGCCAGAGCTGGGAGGGAGCGGAGAGGTTGGCATCACAGGGTGAGAGAACACACACAAACACACACACACACACACACACACACACACATACACACACAATAACTGCACGCATACATGCATGTGCGCCAGTTAACTCCTCTCATGCACACTCTCTGCTGTCAGGAGTGTTTTCGATGTCTTTCCTTGTGTCAAGAAAACGTCGACCATATGATAAATAGACAAATAGATGGCGCAGCGGACATGTTTCGACATACTGTTTGCATAAATTTATTTTCTGCTCTTGCAATCAATCTCTGCGTTGGCAGGCTGAGATAATAGTTCAATATGCTGAGTCTAATTCATGCTTTCACATCAGAATTTCTCAAAAGTTGAGCTAGAAATCAAGCTCATGTCTGCAGCAGTCAGTGGTATCAACATGACCTGCTGAACTGCTGAAAGCATGCAAGCACTTTGAAGTTAAACCTCAATATATATACTGTTTTGGACATTTAGACAAGATAAGATAAGACAGAATGTTATTAATCCTGCATGAAGACACACTTTTTGTGCCAGAGATTGCTCAAAAAATATACAGTAACATAAAAATAAAGACAATAGAATAATAAATATAAAGTGTATGAGAAATAAATGCAAAAAAAAATAGAATAACTCTGTCACTCCCCTTACACTGGACCAACTTCCAAAAAAATATGATAAGAGACATGCCATTCGAGTCGATTACACATATGGTGTTTGTCGGTTTCAAAGATAATTTTACAAATCAAGAAAATTGCTTTTCATACCAGGATGTAGTCAACAGGTCTTGCTTGTTTTTTCACTTCCTGTCTGATAAAAGGACCAGGAACTCACTGGATAAAATACTTGAAGTAAGAAAACGCTACAGTGTTGGTGTTGATGACACATACTGTATTGTGCAAGACAAGAAATTTACTGAGCAATTTCCCATGAAAATATGACAAAGCTGCCACAAACTACGGCTTTCTTGACTTGAACATGACTGTTTAAATTGACAGGATTATATGTGTAATTCATAACACAATTCATCTGTGATCAAAAACATATTTGTCTCTCTATTTTTTCTGAAGTAAGGTCCTGTGGGGCACACTGGAAGGGGAGGGACTTCACCTCTCGATTTTATCTGTATTTTATTGCACTGCACTGAATGGTGGCAAAAAGCAGAATCCATACACTGTTACTACACACACACAGACAGATTTTTTTTAAATCACTGTTCAAGTTTGTACTGTTTCGAGCCTAATGAAGACAAGATCAAACTGAGTCATTTGAGCCGTTGTATTTTGCATTCAGTTCAATTTTGTAAATAAAAACCACTTTTTTTTATCTAAAACCTGTGGTTGTGTCTACCTGCCTAGTCTCACACTTTAATTATCATGTGGTATTGTAACATATTGTGCTGTATCACACCGTGCCGTATTGTATCATATCACATTGCATGGCATTGTAACAGAAGGCATCATATCGGTCACTACCAATTCTCTTTCCAGTGGATGAGGTGTATTTTTTTGTGTTTTTTATCCTGCGGCATGCTTCAATGTTATGCATAACACCTTGATTGTGTTACATGCTATTTACAGTTTGTTTCATTTTTTTCATTTTGGAATTCATTTTAGATTGAATCAGTGGGATTTTTGGGGGGATTTCTTCATTTCCTTTGTGTTATATGTTTGTTGTTTATGGCAGAATCAAATCAACTCATTCACCAGGCGTTTTGTTCAAAATCTACTGAACCCTGTAACACAGACATGTAACACTGCTTTTGTCACCAGCTGCTGAGAAACTTCTCTAAATGGGTCAGGAAAAGCTCTGATGTTTCGCTCCAAAGTTTCAAATCTTAAACTTGTGTCAAGTTAAAGGTTATTATAAACTGACAAATGGATGTGAGACACATGCTGCTCCTGATCTCTGCTGATTTGAAAATGTATTGCATCTTGACAGCGCTGTGACACATCAAATCCGACTGTGAATTTTTATGATTTGTTACACTCCCAACACACAGCTTATGATGCTAACAGGAGTGTGAGCTATTACCCAGAATGCTGTGTGTGTGTGTGTGTGTGTGTCCCTTTCATCATGTCTCCACTGGGTTTCAGCAGGAGGAAAGACATGACAGGGAGAATGAACTTGACTCTTCCTCAACACCACAGCTGGCTGACTGCTGCTCGCTTGTCATGTGTGTATCTGTATGTGTGTGTGTGTGCGTATACATGTGTACAGCTCAGCAGGCAGGTGCAGCAGATGTCCGGCACGCACATGCACGCATGCACACACACACACACACACACACACACACACACACACACACACACACGTACAGTAACGCTGTTAACATCTACACAGCAGCAGCAGCCCAGCAGGTTGAGTTAGTGACACTAAAGGACCCCTCCCTGTGTGACCCCCGTCAGGTCACCATGGCGATGATAAAGTGCTGAGTCGTGCACATGTGTCCCAGTGCCAGCAGTTTCCAACAACACCCCGCACACGCCCTGGTTATGCCCCTTATCTGGCAGACACACACACACAGCTGGGAGAGGATGGCAGAAGTATGGAGGAGGTTTCATTCTCTTCACTTGGCTTCATTGTTGCTTTATTAACCTTAAATCCAATTAATTTAGCTGTTTATCCCAGACGACTCTTCTTCAAATGAATCCTACTGATTGAAAGATTTATGTCTCTCACTGCATCCCTTTTTCTGTCTTTCTCTTTTCTCTTTCTCTCTACATCTCTCTTATGTGGAGAGTTCATGGCTGCTCTCCTTCCATACAAGAAGCACACAAAGGACAAGTACTGTTTAATCCCATCGTAGCCCAGCCCTAAAGACAGACCAGCTGGAGGCCTTTGTGTTTGTGTATGAGTGTGTGTGAGTGTGTGTGAGTGTGTGTGTGCGCGCGTGCATGCACTGTAAAAAATCATCAAAGATTTTAGTGGAATTTAGTCAACTTGTTTTATTTACTCAAGTTGATTTAACTTAAATTTCTAGCAGTTATTTTCAGAGCTAATAAACAGGAGAAGTTTTAATTTGAAGTCTTTTGACTTGAAATGATGAGTTGACTGAGTATAAAATTCAGAGTTTAATCAACTAATTTAATTAAGTTTCCAAAGAAACGTGATCAGCATACTATAAAAATGAAAGATCTGAGATAAACCCAAAATTTCAAGGCAACTTACTTCAACAGATTTTAGAGTTCGGAGCCAAACTCAAACTCATAAGATTTGAAAAAGTTTTACCAGCTAATAATGTTTTGTTGAGTTGTTGTCTGTCAGAGTTTTAGAGACCCCCAAAAGCTTGAATTTCAAAAACTGCTGAATATGAAATTGAGTAATGGTTAAAATTATCATTTTTTCCAGTTGCAACAGTTTAATTTTTAACCATCCAAATACTGACAAACTAGGTTCAAAGCACACTGTGAGAAAATTTTGAACTTTGTTTTGTTTACTTCAAAACTTAAGACTTTGAGTTTGATTTAAAACTCAAAAATCTAATGAAGCAACTGCCTTCAAATGATGAATTTTCAACAACTGGTTCTTCTTTCTACTTTGAAGAAAACGTATGATGAAGACATGCTGTGTGCCTCTAATAAGATAAGCAATCTTTGTTTACTTTCACGATAATGAAAACACTGAACCATGTTGAAGGTTAGTATTGAAATCAGCCCCCTTTACTTAATGTAATAAATTCACTGAGCTGCACATATTGTCTTTGTAAGAATACTGGAACAAAGTTACTCAAACAGAAGCTGCTGCAGCTGTAAGTTCATACAAACTGAGAAAATGTAAAAGGTCATCAGCTCATCAGCGTGACTGAAGAGTTGTTCAACTTAATATTTTGAGTCTAGTGAACAGGTTTTCTCAGTTACATCTGAATTAATATCAAGTTTATTTCCAGAGAAAAGTGTTTTTGTTGTTGTTGTTTTTTCATTTTGAATAATTACAAAATTATCATAATTTTTTGTGTCAAATTCAGTCAATTTAAAACAAAATTAAGTGAAAACAACTGTATTTTTTACAGTGTCCACTACATGATAAGTTATATAAACCAGTGTTCTTCGTGCGAGTGTGTGTTCTTACAAGTGTGTGTGAATTGCTGAGCGACATTCTTATTTGAGTTTTTCTTACGCATGATATATATGTGTATATATATGTATCTATTTATGTGTGTGTGTGTGTGTGTGTGTGTGTGTGTGTGTGTGCGTGTGTGTGTGGGGGGTTGCAGCAGAGAGGGGGTTTATGGGTAAGTAGTATTTGGGGCCCCCCTCTCACCGAGACACACAGATATTCAAGTTCGAGTTGCGTTGCCTTTTGTTTTCGGGCGGGGGAGGAGGGTGCAGTGGGTGGCTGGATGGCTGGATGGTTTGCTGGGACACTGTGCCCCCCGATTTTCCCAAAAAAAAAAATATCCCCCCTTTTTGCCTCCCTCCTCCACCTCCATCCCCCACTCCAGCCCTCTCTCCCTCCCCAGCCAGTGTAGTACCACTGTATTGTCTGCTCGCAGGCGGGCCGCTTGTTGCTTGCCTTCTGTCCTGCTGTGCTGAGTGCCTGACAAAGGGGCTCTTTTAAATATGCAGACAATCCTCGATCACTTGCACACACACACACACACACACGTTTGTCCCTGCTTTCCTCTTTCTCTCTCCGTCAATTCTTCCATGGCTAGACCTGGCCTGGGAGTGTTTCCTTTTTCATGGAGAATCAACAAGTCTCAGACATGAAAAGGATACAGAAGGCTTTTCTCCTCGTCAGCGCCGTACAAGCTCTGAATGAATGCTGCTAGCGTTGCTTTGTGGTCAAGGCTAAAAGCTAAAATCATATTTGTTGTGGTCTTTTTGTATGCCGCTTTGGTTTTACTGTATATTTAACCAGCTTCATTTTTTATGCACAAGAAAATCCATACTGAAAACAAACAACAATAACAAAAAAAATGGCATTCTTGGGTGGCTTGAATATTTTTTCACACATCATACGCAAACACACTTTGACAAGAAGCTGGATGAACATGTGTGTGTGTGTGGTATTCTTTAAAAACTGAGCGTTCTGATGCAAACAGCTGTCTTGAGCTGATTTTGGAAGTTGCAACAAAGTTGTGGAGGCCGTTTCCTCGGCCAAACCTGCAGATGTCAGTTTAGAGAGACGAGCTGGAAGCTGGTTTGAAAATATGGCACAACAGTCAAACATCAGGACGCTTTGAGTCCACATGACACTCTTCTCTTTATCTCCCCCTCCTCCCTTCCTCCCCTCTCCTGGTACGGGGAGCCCTCCTTGGCAGCTTGGCAGAGGCCGCTCCCTCACGCGAAGCAGCAGAGTGCAGGGGCCCGGGCCCCAGACAGGAGCCCAAGCTGGTCTCAGCCTCCCAACATGTTGAGCTGGCCTGCCTTGGGCACAGCCAAATGGTTCTGCAGCTGCCCCTTTGTCCCCCTTCCTTAAGTAAACAAAGGACAGAAACAAATTAATGACCTACATTCACGGCAAACCTCGCGCAGCCTCCTCGCAGAGACAGAGACGGAGCAGTTGTCTATAAGCAGATGTTCACTTACAACACTGCAGATTGCAATTAATGATCAGCACGCAGCGCATGACCAAAGGAAAGGGTTGTTGTGTTTTCTGCAGCAGTTATCATAATGTCTGCTGGCTGTGTGGAGCGGAGCAATGCTGAGAGCAGGTACCGCAAAAAAAAAAAAAAAAAAACATCATTTCAATTTTAAAATGAGACACCTTCCAAAAATGTAAAACATAATGAGATAAATATTTCAAATAACTGCCTGCCTTCAAATGTAACACGAATCTCATCCAATGAAATACATGTGAGGTTACAGGTTGTAAATATTTAACTTTTTTTGCCCCACCCAACTGAGATGTCTTTAATAGAGACAGACAGTGTGACACTTTGTTTTACAGTACACTAATAAAACGTGACAAGCTGTATTTTGTATTTAATTAGACAAAAACTAGAAATAAACTAATTAGATAAAAAATAATAATCCTTTCTTAGATAGTTGTTATACCCCAATAAGATCCTTTTTGGACATTCTTAGTGGGTAATTGGAGACACATTACAACAGAACTGTACTGTAAACTAAAGTGTATTATTTACCTCTGTCACTCATAGACAAAATATTCCTCTACCTCTATAATTTTGGCTTTTATTGGTGGATCTGGTTCACAAAATGTTTTTAAATGTGAAAATAGAAGATATGTGATTTCACATAAATTTACAGTACAGTTTTGTTGTAGTGTCTCTGATTACCCTCTAACAAAGTCTAATAACGGTCTAGTACTGTCAAATAAAGAACATTTTATTTCTACTTTTTGTCTAATTTGATACAAAATATGGCTTGTTATGTGTTATCAGTGTGCTGGCATATATATTATCCCATATGTGCCTTTTTTGACAAAACATAATGCAGATTTTTATTTTAGTAAGAATCTTAGCGTCTCATAGGGAGCATTTTAAGCATTTTTGATCCTTTTTCTTAATAAAACATTTTATATATATATGTATAAAACATATCATACTTAATGTGTGTATATATGTGTGTATATAAATATATAATTTATTTAAAGATATTTATAAGATTTAAAAAATCTGTTAAAAGTTTACTGTTTCACTGCTCTGATGTTATTCTAAACATTAAACTTTATTGTTAATCAGCCTCCATTACAGATCTTTGTCACAAGAATGTGATAAGTAGGAAGGAGGAACACACACCAGTGGAGACGTGGCGTCCATGAAAGAACACAAGTGTGGAAAAAGACTGTCGGACACTTGTAGCCGCAATGCAAAAAATAATTTCAAGAATTTACCAATGTTTCAACGTGATTGTCTTCGTCAGGGCGTTAAACCCTATAACCTTCTTCACCATGAGTGTTTGTGGAAGCCACGTTTAAGGGATCATATCTCTGGTAAATATATCAACATCGATAGCAGAATTTAATATTGTTATCGGTAAACATCCAGTATCAGTCAAGCTTTAGTTTTTAACACTTAAACCTTTATTAGGCATTCTTTAGACAGAAGACAATGTTGTAAAGATTAGGAGTGAGCTTATCGCGTGAGTGTGCATTGGGGGCTTACTGAGGAGACCATCTGTGGCCTAATGAACGCTGCTCCTTGGCCTCAGAGTGCAGGGGCTTTTAATGCATCTGTAGGAGCAGGTTTACTGAGCAGCAATACATTAGCTAAAGCTGATTTCTTTACTGGAAAACTGGACTTGAGGAGCTTTGGAATGAGGCTGTGCGTGTGTGCATAAGTGTGTGTGTTGCCGGGGCTTGGATCTCAACAAGCTGCTGCACATTTTCTTCTCAAATGCAGCCTACACCTCAAACGGTGCAGCAGATATATCAGGAGTTGCGCAGGCATGCGAAGGCGCACAGGGAGTACACGCACGCACACACAGTGAGCGTGCAGGCTGTCATGCTGTGTCCAAGCACACAAATATGTACACACACATGCACATACACAACTTCCACCCACGTTGTAAGTCATGGAGGAACGAGACGGCAAAAACTCCTGCAACCTGTAACTCCGAGTATAAATAAGAAAGGGTTACACCAAAGTTTCTGAATTGTCGCTGTACAAAAATGTGCTTGAAAAGATGTTAAATTTGAATATTTGGTTATCTCTGTGAATTTAATGGCAGTAAATATGCACCTCAGCTTCAATATGAGCAAGCACACAGATTTATTGTGGGTAAAATGACACATTATGGTATAAAAAAAGCCATAGCTCCTTTGATTTTCTCCAAACAAACCAGAACTTCACACATTTGGTTGAATTTCAAGATTCTTATAATTTATTGCAGTTTGCACACAATTTAAAAATGTCAACAACAGCACACCAAAAAATTACAAAACTAAACACAATTAGAATTTACTCCCCTTGAGAAAAAAAAATCAACCCAACTATGATTGTCAAAGCTAAAAATGACTAAATCTGAAAAAGGAACATAAAAGCAAAGAAATATTTTTAATCTCAAGAGGGAGCAAATATATCTGAATCAAAATCTGCTTGTTTTTTTTTCCCAGACAGTGATTGTCCTTTTTCGAAACAGACTCATTTCACACACCCCACCCTCTCCACCCTCCACCCACCCGTCTGCCTTTCCATAAACTGTCTATGACATTTCAACATTTTATTTTTATACCTTACTTAAAAAAAAAAAAAAAAAAAAAAAAAATCTCCCCCCTTTGTTTTCAAGTAAGCACAGCAAAAAGATGGAGATGTCTCGTCAGGGTGGTTACTTCACAGCGTCTTGAGCGGTTGACATCGCTCCCACAACTCCACCCAACACTCACACTTCAAAAATTAAAAAATAAAACAAAAAACAGCCCGGACTACAGCAGTTTAAGGCGGTCAAGTACAACCAGAGGAACAGAACAGAACAAAAAAAAAAAAAAAAAAACAGCAGTAATGATGAAAACAACAGCAGGATGGAGTGAGCCCATATGCAGAGATGCTGCCAGTGAAGAAATAACGTTTCTCAAAAAAGAAAATGAGCCGATGCAGTGCAAACTGCCGCAATGTCACCCACACTGTTGCATTGGCAAAGCCTGTAGGTGCCACCAGATGACAGGGCGGCACATACAACCACCCCACCCACCACATGCACATCAACGGGGGCGTGCACACATACAGAAACACACACATATCTGAGTGAGGGGCAAATGTCGAGCGTTCACTCTTCAGTATCTCTACGTCAAATGTTTTCGGATTGTATAAACGCTTGACCATTATTTTGAAATAATAACAAAAAAAATTAAGATTATTAAACTGATGTAGCCCCCAAACCAAAAACAACATTCACATACGAAATAAAAAAAGTTTCCAATCACATGATCAAAATATAATAAGACATCATTTTCTGATAAATTCAATAGATTCCATGAATTTATACATGATTTTAAACAACTATTTCCCAATGCTCTACAGTATCAAATACTTCCATAGCGTCAGAAAGGTTTTTTTTTTTAATAAAGGCATCTTTTCAGCAAAAAATCTGATTTCATGTCTTTTAGCTTAAAAAGGTGCATTCAGGCATGCCAATTCTCTCCCGTCTATCTCAAAGTGGGGATTACACACACACACATCTCACAATCACACCACTGCGTCTGCACTGAGTTGAGGTGGGTTATAGGACTGAATCAGCACGGCCCCGCTCAGCTCAGCTTGGCTCAACGTGACGCAACAGTGTGACAAAGATATCTGACCCTTCAACTTTCAGCAGGACAGCTCAGTTTCAACCTCTCTCCCATTATTCTTCCCTCTTTAGCCAAGTCAGAGCCACAAAACTGCACTGAACAGACCTGAAATAAGTCTCCGATGAGCAGAGAGAATTAAGAGATGGCTTGACCACGACTAGAGCCGGAGAGGACGGAGACATGAGAGATGGAAAACAAACATATACAGCAGTGGAGAAAATTTAAACGCCTGAGGAGGAGCAGGAGCAGGAAGTGCTGGGTGGACGTAGATCTTCAGTAGGTTAAATTGACTGGTAATAACCAAGCCACACACACACACGCACACACACACACACACATACACATACATACGCACACACACGCAGCAGAGAGATCAGTGCATATAGACACAGGCTTAAAAATGCTTCATCATATCGCTTCAACATCCGACGGAAACACATTCGGTAACATTCTTCTAGAGGAGCCCAGCGACAGACCTACGACGAGTAGAAAAAAAATCCAACTTTTCACTGTCAAAAGTGTTTATGTTCAAACGTTTTTTTTCCCCCCCGATGCAAAAATCACAACTTAAAGGTTTAAGACAAAATCAAATTTTCATGCATTTTTTCCACAGTCGTGAGAATAATATTCAGTTTTTCAACAGACCGCACCCTGGAGTAGTATTCACAAAGAAAAGAAAAGGAAAGCCCATTGTCAAATATTTGATCAATTACAATGTGTACAGTAATACAGCAAATTCACATTTTTATTTTAAAATATACAGGTTTGGACGTCATGCAACAACAGCAGGTCCCATTACAAAAAAGTAACAAAATAATAATAATAATCATTAATTTAAAAAAAAATTGTAACGGATTTAAGTTCTAAAACTATAGCAGAACAATATACAACAACCTTAAATTAAATACCTTTTCAACAAGAGATGTTTTAAAGACTGCCAGCTACATTTAAGAAAAAATTCTATTAATAACAATAATAATAATAATTATTATAATAATTTGTAAAGGTCTTTTCATTTTTAGAAAATACTTCAAATTGATTGGAAGTGAAAAAAGGAGGCTGTGCATTGCATGAGTGCCATCAGTTTGTCTGTCAGTCAGTCAGCTTTACCCTGAACACACAACACCAAAGAGCTTAACAAGAGAAGCGGGGAGCGCTTCAATTCCAGCGACACCTCCATGCCAGTAGAAAATAAAATACACACAAAACACACTCACACACACTCGCGCACGTCAGGTGAAGTTTTTGCCAGAGTAGTGCAGTATCACACACGCACACACTTCTTCAGACTGTGTGTGTGTGCGGTGGTATCGACTTGTGGTGATCACAGTACCCGTTTAGTGTATTGTAATGCTTTTTCACTTCAGTGTGTTCGACCTGAACTCCTGCAGTGGTGTCTGCTGTCTGTGGAACTGGGACCGATACGCTGGCCAGTGTCGGAGTGTTGTGTCTGAGATGAAACAGAGTGAAAACTCTTCAAAAAGGCAAGACATTCTCACTGAGACCCATGTCCTCAGACGCAATGAAAACCACCAAACAGAACTTAAGCCAAATAAAAAATAAAGAGTTCAGAATAAAATAAAATAAAACAAAATTACCCCAAACAGCAACAACAACTCAGTAGTAACATTTTCATGTGCTATTAAAGTGCAATTGAATGAGATTTTGCGACACACAAGAACATGACTCACTTGAACCCCGAAAATCAAACTTTGCCACCTCCCTTTCACCTCCCCATGCCTCTCTGGCTTCTTCCACTCTGCGCTCTCATTCCCTTTATAAAACCCAGCAGTCTGTCTCTACTTCCACAGTTCCTGGGAACTGTCCTCAATTGCCCAATCCCTGACATTGGGCAATGCCAGCGGCTCGCTCTTCACTGACAGCGAGTTGACCAGTTCGCAATGGAATTTGCGAATGTGTCGGTAGAGGTCCCCGGACTGCGTGAAGCGCCGCTCGCACCACTTGCAAGCGTGCGGTTTCTCACGCGTGTGCACCACCGCGTGGCGGCTGAGGTTGTGTGAGTATTGGAAGCTCTTGCCGCAGGTGGTGCAGGTGTAGGGTTTCTCACCGGAGTGTGTCCGCTCGTGGCGCTTCAGCGTGTACATGCAGGAGAAGGTCTTGCTGCAGATGGTGCAGGTGGGGACGTTGACGTCTCCGGCGGGCTTGGAGCGGATGCCCTCCTGCTCCCTGAAGTGGGAGCTGAGGTGGAGCTGGAGGATGTGCGGGGAGGGGAAAACCTTGTTACACAGCGGGCACATGAAGATCTGCGTGTGTTGAGCTGACAGCATGTTGGAGACGTAGGGGAGCAGAGAACTATCCATGCTGGCCGCCTCGGCCTGCGCGCGCTCGTTTTCACCCCCCAGTATGTCCTCGTCGTCTGCCGGGGCAGAAGGCTTCTCCTCCCGCTCCAGCTCGGAGGCCAGAGAGGCCTCTCGTAGAGCTGACAGGTGGGCCTCTAGGCCGAGTCGCCGCTGGGCCGACAGAGGCCCTCCGACCCCATGGTGGGTCAGGCCCCCGTTGGCGCTGGGAACCGTCGCCTTGGTGATACCGCTGTGCTCCATGTCATAGTCCCCACCTCCCATTTCCTCTTCCTCGTCTGAAGCCACACCCCTCTCCACCTTCACCCTCACAGCCAATGGGCTCTGGAGGCTGTCTGGCGTAGCAGCCCCGCTGAAGTAGGATTGGTGGTGGTTACTGTGGTTGCTACCGGGGATCGGCTTGACTGACAGATCCAGGACGCAGTCAGCTGCATCATTTGACACCCTCCTGCCCCTGTGCCCTCCACGAGAGCTCACGGAGCGGTGGGACCTCTGTGAGAGGGATCCGGTAGAGCTGGTGGGGCTGCCGGCCGGGGAGAGCAGCTTTCCTCCCTCCCCGAGCCCTTCCCCACCCTGCATCTCCGCCTCACCGTGCCCTGGGCTGGTCGTAGCCATGGCTGGCGTCCCTGGTCTGTCTGCAGACGGCAGCCTCAGCCACAGCGGTGCTCCCTCAGCCTTCCCCTCCTCCTCTTCATCACTGTGCAGCAGGTCGGCTGTGGCAGGCCGGCCTGTAGAACCATCTGATAGACTGTCGGCCTTATCGGAGCAGCTGGAGCCGCCATCTTCCTCTCTGCGCGTGCTGTCTGCCTCCGCCGTGGCCTTCTGCTTCAAACGTTTCTTACACACCTTGACAATGTCATACATGTGCAAGTAGCTGGCCGCTGCCAGCACATCCTCTACGGGAAGGTCCTGGAACTGCAGCTTGCCCTCGTACATGAACTGCAGGAGCAGGGAGAAGGCTGGCGCTGTGACGATGTCACTGTTGAGGTGCACAACGTCCCTCTTGTCCAGCTGGTCCTTGTAGAAGAGGTGAAAGTACATGCTGCAGGAGGCCAACACGGCACGGTGGGCCCGGAACTGGGCATCGCCCACCAGCACCGTGGAGTCACACAGGAAGCCCTGGTGCCGCTGCTCGCTCAGACACTGGAGTAAATGTCTGCTGTGGTCTGGGAACTCCATCCTGTCGTCCTCATAACCTGCAGTCACATGGGGACACAGGGGACAGTAAAAGTTAGAGTCATCTGATAAAGGTCTCAAAATCATGTCAGACTTTAAATTTACCCCTAATGTGGTTTTTTAAAGATATTTTGCAAGGTTTTAATGAAGTGTTGCATTTTAAATAAAATATTTGTTTCAATGAAGGTAAATCCCCAAGAGAAAAGGAACCAAGAACTGCTGTTAAAAAGAAAAACTTACAAAAGACAAATTAATTTTGAGGACAGCAACAGAGATTCTATGAAGAAGCAGAAGAACAAACTTAATTTGATTTCTAAAATTAAATGCGTCTGGGGTGAAATTCAAGTCAAATGTAAGGATCGTGACATTGTTTTTATCCTCACTTAGGCTTTTGTGTTAACAACTCAATTTTCTGTGAACAAAATTATCTTTAATGAGGCTAATTAAAATAAAAACAGAGCAACGCAAGGGAGAGGAGACAAATGCCAGAAATACATATGGTATGAGACGCTCTAAACAAACCAGAGAGAAAAGAACGTGCGAGCGAAAAGAAACCCACCAGGAGAAGAAAGGTCAGTAAAAACAGGAAGATGTAAAAAAAAAGAACATTCTAAAAATTTTAAAAGTATTCAATCATTCATCCATTCAACCTTTATTTTAACTCTGAAATACACTGAGGCAGACACCTCATTTATAATGTAGCCGAGTAAATTACAGTTAATATTAAATAAATATTAAAATAAGACAAAAAAATACAAACATGCAGCAAAGATACAATAAATATTTTAAGTTTGCTTATATTTTTTATATATTCTAGATAATGACCTATGCACAATCAAGATTTTTTACTCACAATCACAACATCGACACAAATATTTCTGCTCAGGTGACTGTAAAGTCATGCACACACTCCTTCGTAAATATCAAATGCTTATTTAATCTCTATAATTATTAACTCTATTTAAACTAAATATAAAGAAAAAGTTAGAAGAAGAAAAACTGCTGGTAATTTTAATTAAAAAGAATAATAGTGATTTAAGTACACTTATTAAAGAAAAATCACTGACTGCATTTTTACCCACAGACAGACTTAATCTCAGGTAAACCACCATCACCAGCGACAGATTCTTCTACACTGTCTCTGCGTTCTCTCGCTCTGTATCTCTCTAACTCCTCTGCCTGCACTCCTGGATTGTCGCTGCTCCTACGCTGGTTATTTTTATTAACCCACTTTGGCCTGGCCTGGCACAGCCCTTTTAGGTAACCGGCTTTCAGCTGCACACACTGTCCTCACGTCCAACACACACACACACACACACACACACACACACACACACACACACACACACACACACACACACACACACACACACACACTTAGTACCAGCCTACCTACCAACCACCTCCACAGGCTAAGTCGAGCAGGAAAACTGGCCAATTGAAATAGCAGCGTTGAAAACAAAAGCAGCTTGTCCCTCGTTTAACCTGCGAGCACCGGCTTTAGGTGTAAGATTAGATGAAGGAGGGAAAAAAAGGCTGAAAACTTGCAGCAATGCTCTTTGGATGTCCTTAAAAATTAAATTATCTAGTTGGTAAAATAAATGAACAACTAATTAGGCAGAATCTCAGATGACAGACGGTGATAATGAGAATGAAATCTGTAAAATCATTAAGTCCCACCTGTTAACCAAGTTGATTTGTCCTGCCTGAGAAAATACATTGGTCCCGCTCTGCACTGTGTTAACCAAAGCAGTTAAATCACCTCATTTGAATGAAGCTAAACCAAGAATGTCAGTGTGTGTGTGAGCCTGTGTGTGCGTTGTGTGTATATGTGTGTGTGCTCGCCCTCCGGCTCGTTCAGACTGCTTTTAATGAGGGGGCTTACGGGGACAAGGGTGTACCACCTCCCACCCACCCCCCCCATCCCGCCCTCTGTCCAGCCAAACCCCTCTGCCACCTCCTCCTTACACACACAAACACACACACACACAAACACACACACACACACACACACCATCCGTCACTCACACACTCCTTCCCATCTGAATCCCTACAAGAAAAACCCCAGCACATCCGCCCCATAGTAGAAACTGCCCTCTTCCTCAACCCCCCTCCACCCTCCGCCCACCACCACCACCCAGAAGAGAAGATTTACAGTACAATCACTGTAAGTGCCCTGCTCGTCACAGCATCAATCCTAATCCTTAAAGATGGCTAAAAATAAAGACGACGGTGGCGGCGGTGGGGAGGGAGCCGTCGGCGGAGGCTCAGGAGGGCAGCGGCCCCGTCACCCCAGCCCGCCCGGCCCAGCCCGGCCAGGGGTCTGAGAGAGGGAGAGACACACAGAAGAGAGGGGCAGGGAGGGAGAGGGTGAGAGGGAGGCTGGGACGGCCGGGGAGGGAGGCTTACCCACATCTGATCCAGCTGACGGGGGCCATATGGCAGCTGCTAGCCAGATAAAGAGATTAAGACTAGGAGGGAGTGCGATTACAGCTGTCTAGCCAATTCAGGCAGCTCAAATCTGCAACTTCTAAATTAGTCTCCTCTACTCCAGCCGTCAGGAGGAGAAAAAAAAAAGAGGGGTAGAGTAGACCGCACATGCTTTCAAGTAATTTTACAGCAAGGAAAAGAAGATATTATTAGACGATAAGGATTAAATAACAGCTTGTTTTATTTTAAGCTTAAACTTTTTTTGGTTCTTTTATTGACTAAAAAATTGCCTTTTTATTACTTAAATTTAACTACTTAAAAAAACAATGACAAATTTTCTTTCTTTTAATTAAAAGGTTAGTCAAAAAGTATTACCTTTAATGATGAATTTTCATTAATTAAAATGACTAAAAAGCTTAAATTAAATTGTTTTTTCAGTTGTAACTTTGCTTCAATTAACAAGTCTCTGAACAAAACCGCCTGACAACACAACTAGGAATCAAAACGCAAAACAATAGCTAAGTTTTAAATGCAGGTCTCGAGACGACAAACTAAAAACACAGCAGCAGAGTGTTCCCGGACTGCAATTACCTCTCAGACAGGCAGCACCAACACGAGTTTACTACTCACCAGCAGTTTCACACAGCGTTCACACTGGTTTGACACACCGGAGATCCCCACAACAAAACAAAATAACTACTCCACACTACCCTTCACTCTTCTACTCCACTCACTCTGCCTCTCACAAACACACACACACAAAACGATACCTGCAGCAGTATGCATCAACTTGATTAACTCCACTGTAGCAGAATAGCTGGGCTCTCTGGCTGGGAATGGCTGTGTGTATCTCTCTCTCTCTCTTTCTTTCCTGCTCTTTCTCTTCCTCGCTCGCTCTCTCTGAATCAATGAGTGGGTAGAAGAGGAGAGAAGAAGAAGAAGAGGGAGGCAGGCAAAAAAAAAACACGCTGTTCAAACTGCGAGGGACAGATGCAAAGTGGAGGAGATGTTGGAGGGGGAACGAGATACCACCTCCCTCCTCCTCCTCCTCCTCCTCCTCCTCCTAACTGGCGCTGATCGGCAGCCACAAACACATACACACACATATACACAGCGTGCGCACACACACACACAGCACTAACTCTCCCAGGCTGCCGCTGAGACTCACAATAAAGGACTGGGGAGGGGTGGAGGCGGTGGAGGGATGGAGGAGGAGGAGGTGGGGTGGATGGCAGCCTGTCAGCTGCTCTGACATCATCCTCAGATGGAGATGCTACCTCCAGCTGTGCTCTTTCTACAGCCATATGCTGCCTCCTCTACACTCCTGCCACCAGACTCCTCTTTCATTCTACCAACACCAACACCACGCAACTTTGTCTCTCCGTCTCTCTTTCTCCCCCTTTTTCTCTCTCTGGGAAAAAAACCCAGGGTTTACTAAATGCAGCAGGATGCTGATTTGGTTTTTGGAAAACAGAGAAGAGTTTACTCACCAAGTCATCCAACCACAACCACCCACTGCTACCAAAACTATCAAGAAAATGGAAAGTTTACAGAATATATACAGGGGTTCTGAGTAAAACTTTAATCCAACCTTTTTCCTTTAAATACTCCTCCGTCTTTCTCTCTACATCTCCGTCTCCTTCCAGTAACCATAAACAAAGGCCAGCACAGCACATTTGCAACTGACAGACGCACGCAGCTGATATTGTTTTCCACTTCTTTACGGTTCAGCGCCACTGCCTTGTCTTGTATTCATTCATTCACTCACTCATTCATTCATCCATCTATCTGTCTATCCATCCGTCGGCCCCCCTCCTACTCAGACCCTTCAGACAACTCAGAGGAACAAAAATGAAATGAGGAAACAATGGGAACAAGTCATAAAGAAAGAGCCTAATGAGTGCAAATCCTCAACAAAAGGTATACAAGCCTCTAATAAGCTGGGGAGAAACTTATTACAACCGTCTTATTTCACTTTCATTTTTAAGGGAAGTTTGCACACCAGAGCGTGTGAATTTAAAGCTATTTAATGTACGTGAGTTTAGGAACAAAACTACTTTCATTTTCAATTTTACTTACTGTCTAATTCTCACAAAAACATCTAAATAAAGTTTCAAAATAAAAAAGATTGCATTAAAATATTATTGCCAACTGATGTTACAAGATTTTGAAAAAATGATTAATATGAACGAAAATATGAGTGTAAACTTACTAGGCTTTTACCACTGATACTATACATGTTAAGGTAAATTGTAGGAAAATTAAAGTTATTTTCTTTGTTTTATGACGAAACATCTGACTGTGTACAATATTTATCAATTAATTACAAATATTTCTGATAGATATTACAAATAAACTTAAAGTTTAAACTTAAAGTTTTCCAGTAAACCGGCAGTTGAGAAAAAAAAGTCTTAAAATATGCTGGACATTTTGCTCGACTCAAACTTATACAGTCTTTAATAAGCTTAGGTAAAAAGATTTCAGCCCCGCTTTCAAAGTCGGAGACATTAATGTATCCGTCTTAAAACTTTAATTAACTTCACCATTGGAGTTTCAGTTAGCATCTTTTAATTACAGCGTTAGAAAGTTGACTGAGTCTGCAACCACTGATTGCACTATTTCTTCTACTTTGACACATTTTAGTGTCGTGACAGCGCTATATTCAACACTTTAACTCAGAGAAGTCTGCAATGCGATCAGTAAGTTTCATATAAATTCGCTTAACTTCATTTAAAGCAGCCTAAAATTGTCCAGCCACGACTATGAGTGTTTATAAGCTTTGTCCGGCGAGAGAAAATTAGCATAAAAGTCAAAGTAGTGCCACCAGGCTGCGAGACTGACGCCGAACAAACTGACAACAGCAGAAGATTGTAATTAATTTCTTAGCAGAAGACACAACAAACACAGAAAGACAGAGAGGTACGTGTACACACACACACACACACACACACACACACACACACACACACACACAGACACACTGACCCACGCAGCTAGCTATAGCCCGATCATGGCTAACAAAAGTAAGGCGAAGAGGCTACAATATTGAGCTATTTACAGTTGTTCGGAAGGCCCCGGTGCTATGACAACAGCTGCTAAAACAGCGCGAGGGGAGAGCTAACATAGCAACTATGAGAGCGTGGAGACAACACAGTCATGCTAAGGAAGGTTTAGCTACTTTTTCCCCTCCGTAACCCACCCTCTCTCCCTCCTGAGCCTCCTTTAATCGGACTCCGGTATTAGAGACAGCACTTACAGACAACACGGTCCAACGTCTTCCCCGCTTCCTCCGTCAAATCCCTCTTTTTTTCCTCCACAGACAAAACTAGATTGACTTTGGACTAATTTCCATAACAGGCTGCCGAGGCGAGCAGGCGGAGGGACGGGGAGTCTAGCACTCTGCGGCGGCCAGATGTTTCCGAGCTGTTGCTGCTCAACTCGGGCTGGGAAAGGAGGCGAGTTGACTGGCACGGCACGGAAGCCAATGGTGCCGGCGAGCAGGAAAGTGAAGGCAAATTGGAACAGAAGAGAGGGAGGGATATGTCTTCTTCTCTCGTCGGCGTAGGTTGACACCAGGCAACAACAACAGCAGCACACACAGTGAGAAGGCAGGAAAGAAGAAGCTGGGCCAAACCAACTGGTTCTGCGAGTCAGTGAGGCGGACTGGCGCAGCGGAGAGCGAGAGAGTGGAGAGCGGCGCGGTGCCGCCTGGGTACTGTAGTCAAGACCGAGCCGGAGGGGGTGGGGGGGGCGGGGGAGGCGGAGCTGATGTGAGCAGGTGCACCACCTTGACAGAAAAAAAGACAGTTGGTTTCCAGCTATGTTGGTTAATACATGACATTTCATTGTTGAAATAATAACTGGAATAAATAATAAAAACACCTTTGCTACTAGCAACAATAATATGTCTTAATCGATGATATAAAACAGGCGCACAACTTCAAGATGTTAAAAAAATATGGAATCAAAAGGCTGTTAGGTTAGCTAAAGTTCGACTTGTACCTGTAATTATTACTATGCAGTGTGCAGTGTTTCCTTAAAAATGTATAGACTCATATGAAGATTATGTCACTTATGACCCATTAGTGTGTTTTGCTGTAGAGCTGTAACAATAAAAGCCTAAATTAACCAATTACTGCTCAACTATTTAATTGGTTGCCAACTATTTTGATTTTTGATTAAATGTTCTGATTTCAGCCTCTCAAATGTGAATATTTTTGGTTTCTTTAGTCTTTTATGGCAGTAAACTGAACATCTTTGGATGTCAACAAAACAAGACATTTAAGGACATCACCTTGGGCTTTGGGAAACACCGCTGAACATTTTTCAGCATTTTCTGACATTTTGTGGACCAAACAACAAATCAATTAAGTGAGAAAATGATCAACAGATGAATCGATAATGAAAATAGTTGCAGCTATATTTTGCATATTTTCGTGTTCCAAATATTTCTGGGCTTCAGGCAGTTTGGCAGTTCTGTGTAGCCCTCAGCCAATAACAGCGTGACGGTTTTGAGTTCGACCTCAATGTGTGCATTGCATTCTCTTTTTCTCTGCTCTGCTCTCTGTCTGTGAGAGCGACAGTAAGATATTTACACACAAAGGCAGATCAGACTGAGGACAGACTTCAGCTGTATTCATACAAAATCTGGTGCTGTGTGAAGGCGTGGGCGTGTTTATTTGTGTTTTAGAACATAACCACTGTATCAAAACCAACAGTGTCTCGCAATACTTCTCTATCCTGCCTGTAGTAGTTAGCATAAAGCTCATTGGTTGCTACTGAACAGGTGAAACTTTAAAAATGTGTCATCAATGTATACTTTGATTTTTAAAATACATCACAAAGTTTCTTCAAACAGTTGAGTACTGTAGTTTTTAGGAAATGTTACTCAAATAGGAATAAATAACATTTTTGTTGGGAACTATTTTCACCTATTTACAGCAGCAGGATCATGTAGGTGGGACTGACTCATATTCTTTGTAATGGAGAAAGTGATTGAGTGTGACTCATGGATGTGTTTTTAATAGTTTTTGGACGAGAATGGATTAATACGATCAGGCCTTTGACAACACTTGGTACTGGGAATAATTCATTGTTTTGCCCTGTTTTATGGAATTGTTGACAATAACAAAAATATAGAATATCACCGGGACTTTAAGTAGACATACTAACCATAGTTTAGGTAAGTAAAAGTAATTGGTAAGTAATAATATGCCTGTTATGAAGTATAAGTAGCTGACTCTAAGCTAAAGTCAACCAAATACCTTTACCTCCTCATTTGCGGAAGTGTAACACTAGTTAATACTCAATTGGTCCATTACTGAAAATCACAAGATTTTTTTAGTCATTTTAACCCGAACATCGTAAAGTTTTAGACTTTTAGACTTTTTTTTAGGCTTTTTTTATGTTTTCTTTATTCCTTGACAAAATGATTAATTACTTAAATTATACAAGGAATAAATGTAAACTGATGATGAAATAAATGTTTGTTTGTTTGTCTCTTACAGTCACCATCTATTACCACCTCAAAAAACTATAGACATACAAAAGATGACCTCCTTTTTGTCCCACTATATGTCATTATAGTGTCTGTCCAACACCTTCAGTGGTGAATACAGTTTACATGCATGGCTGACTTCAGTTTGTGATGGGCTGTCAGATTGTCAGTCTAAGCTCCATGAGTGGAAAGGACAAACCCTCTGCGACAAAGGCTGTGGATGTGATGAAATTGTAGCCGCATAGAGTAGGTTTGTCCTATGAAAATAGAGGCATAGATCTGATCGTCTGATTTACTTTATCTCAAAGGAGATTTTGACTGCATAAACACATTGTAAAGTTCCAAAAATGACTCATTAGAGCGAAAAAAAAAAAAAAAGAATGGAAGGCGTAATAAGAGTCTTCTATAAATGAGTAATGTAGGGCAAGCAGCTGCCTTGTATACAAAGAAAGGCAATTAGGCCTCTGATGAATATAACTTGTATAAGTGTCAGTATCTGACCCAACATGACTGCCACTTCTAAGTGAAACCTAAGACTTGCTGTGCCTTCCTGAGGAAATGCTGAGGCTTCATGTGGCACGGCCTGTTTAACCTGTAGGTTGCCGTTTACAATAAACAGGTTGTTGCATGTACCCACAAAGGACTGCTCCGTTTCTTCACTGACAGCTGAATATTAAAAAATCTGATAATTCTGTTTATCACTGTGGTGGTCAGCAACATGGGCCCCCGACAGCTCATCTGTGTGAGATTATATTTTTCTCATATATCAGCCTGGGGTCGATTCTTATACCTATTTTATGAAGAATGTGTCTTTTGCAGTGTGACGTGCTGCAGAGCTGGAGACAGGGCTCGGGCTGTGAGTTTCCTACATGACATCCGAGAGAAGAGAACAGCAAATCTAGGACACAGAGCAACATCAGCAGCAGAATTTCTCCCTGTCCAGAAAAAAAAGATCTGTTTCACAAGTTTTAAGAAAGCAACATTTAAGTGTTAAAACCAGGGTGCAGAAAGTGCAGCAAAAGGACAGAGACTGAATGACAACACGTTAATTGTGTTATAACAAGCTTAAATTAGAGATAAATCAGAAAACTCAGTAGTGATTATATGTTTCACTTATATCAAACAGTTGTTAAAAGCCCTGTCAGGCATGGGTCACTGGGACAAAAACGTCAAACGTCTGTCATGGGAGCCTTGACATGAAAAAGTTGGGCAGCTCTGGTTGCCTGAGCGAGTCTGCGGGCCTATTTGCATCCTCGAAACCTGTCCCAGTAAACTAATTGGCGTTACTAATAGATGGCTGGATGAACCGCAGCCCTGTATGGTAATGAATTCACACGATCCGGTGTCATAGCTGAAGGAATTGTTAAAATGCTAATGAATGATGACCCTGTTATGTGTCTATCAATTTGGGGATCCACGTTACCAGCGCATTACAATGAGCCCCTTGTTCACGCACGAAAATACAATTAGGCCCACGGGCAGGAACAGTTCAATGTGAGGCCTGTACAGAAAATTGGATTTAGGGAGACACTTTCAAAACTATTAGCTAATTTGAGCAATAAATATAAAGTAGTACGACCATTTTATGGATTTAATTGCAGATTTCTCTGAATTTAAAGCTCCGTTTTTGAGTAATTCTCCACTCAGTGTGCAGGAAAATGTGACGTGTGGAAGACTTATACTCACTGTTTTGTAGCTCAGGATACTGAAAAGAGAAAGGTGCACTTCAGATAGCCTTGCATGCATTGAAATCTCTCTCTGTGTGTATGAATGCCTCAAGAGATTCCTGTGCAATTTTCAAAACTTCTTTCACCGCTCCTGTGTTCCCCTCTCTGATCCTCATATTGTTTTGCCACTGACAGATGCCAGAATACAGCCTAGTCGTCTGTGTGTCTGTGAGTGTGTGTGTGTGCATGGGAGCCAAAAAAGCAGAGCCAGCCTGATGTTTGAAATTATCTGTACTACTATTTCATCCTCCCTACAGATGAAAACTAAAGACAAAGCAGAAGGCAGGCACAGGAAAAAAAAAAACATAGAAAGTCCAATATGCAAAGCAGAGCTTGTATTCACATGTCCACTGCAAAAGTTTGTGTTGGGTTTAGTTCTCTTTTTGTAGTGAAAACCGAGAGGAAATTAAATGCACCCATCCACAAATAGTCTCAGATATTTAGAGAGAAACAATCAGACCTTTCTTAAATCAGTTCAGTGAATTTTACTGTACATATTTACAAAAAGTGATAGAAAGCCCAAGTTATTTGATCATGTGTGTTGTTCTCATGTAAATACGTTGCATTTAGCTGATTTTCTCCTTTCCACCTCTGGAGGTCGCTGTAGATCCCATGTTTTACACTCTAATTCCCTTTCTCTATTCAGCACAGTTCAATGAAGCTTTGCTGGTATGACATTTTGATCAAAAATAAGTTGTCAAAGAATATACATAGAGAAAAGCAAATAATGCGTACAATGAAAACATTAAAAAGTAGTGATGTAGAGAGCATGGAGTTAAAAGAGCTTCAAAAAAGTGAGAAATATTCACAATCAGAAACTGATTCTGTTGAAGTAAAGAACAAAGCATTTTCTTCTTCTTCTTCTACACTTACCTGTAACAGTGTTGCCTTTTTGCCACACTGAACTTGTTTTCCATGTCTAAGCATTGCTTATACTGACTATTTCACACTTAAGTGTATGACTCTCATTTTCAGCGTTTTATTTCAGATCCCCTGAAGCAGATAGCCCTGAGCACCAGTTTATTTTTTGTCTGAAGCAAAGAAGAAAAAGCTTTTCACGAATCTGGCAGAAGAAACAGTTCAGAGAAAACCTCTGGCCGTCCCTGAGACATTAGGACTGTATGCTCCATAGATTCTGCCATTGCTTGCCAGCATTAATTATATTTTGCTTGTCAACGGGTTTTAATATTCAAAGGTGTTTAACATAGACAGCTGTTTGAAAGCAACTCTGAGAAGGGATTCTGATGATGATCCTTATTTTTCTAACTAAAATGCAGCACAAATTGCATGTCAGGATGCTTTATGGGGTATTTCTTTGTTGAAAACACATTTAATACAACATTTTAAAGGGATGGTTAGAATTTATTCAAAGTTGGGTTGTATGTTTGAGGAGTCTCAGAGTAGGAAGTCAAACAGCATAGTGGTGTGGACAGGGTCAGCAGCAAAATGTGTTTTAGCCACCTAAAAAAATGGATGGAAAACTGCTGTTATATAATCCACATATTGCTCTCTCCAAACCAACCAGACTCCATAGCTAAAGTTAGCAATTATACCTCTCAGAACAGGGAAGTTTCTGGTCTACCGCTGCCTCAATCTGTTAGTTTATTGGAGTTACTGTGTGACTTTGGTGAAGCCGACCTAATCCTTTAAGACACAAAGTCACACAATAACACACACAACCTACGGGATTGAGGCAACAGTAGACCGGAAACTCATGTGTTCTGCAAGGTAAAATTACTGTTTGAGGGCAAAGTAATGTGGTGAAAATACTCTAAACATAGGGTATATTTGAATTGATTTCGAAATGATGTTGGTTTTTTTTTCTGCTGACCCTATCCACAGAAGTAAATTGCTCTGGGACTCCTCTCTGCTTTGCCAAACTCGGGGTGTGCTGACTGGCATCTACTGTAGGAAATACACTGAAAGTACCTCACACAACCCCACTTCAAATAATCCAAACTATCTCTTTAAATTTACAACAGTCTCATTTACAAATTGTATGCTCTATGTAAAACCCTTTTATTTCATTACGTATGAAAAAAACTTTCACTTTTTATTTCTGTCTATGGGCACAGAAATATTGGTCCATCTGTTGCCAGCTTGCTGTGAATCTGACCTTTAATTTACTGGTAAATTTGGGGATCAAGATGTTTAAGCTCATTTGCATTCATTGTAAATTGTTTTGCTCCGCTTCAAAGCAGCAGGGGGCCAAAATAATGAAATAAACCCATAAAAAGCAGCTGACAGGGGCAACTGAGAACGCAGCATCCACAATCATTGTCTGACTTCCTTTGACAATTTATGATGTTGATTTGAACACAGAACATGAAGTAAGTAGGTTGTACGATTAGTGGAACATTTCTGATACAAGACTCTGAAATGAGAAGAGGGGAGAGGGGGATTTCTCCAGTCCTGGAGGTTTGAGGGATGCTGATACCACTTGGTACACATCCTGTCCGTTTATCCATCTATCCAAGAGCCTCCCAATCCTGCAGCCGCCTGCAGTCCTCCACAGCTCCCCTCATCATGCCCGTAATAGAGGCAACCAAGAGGGGAGACTCTCTGGGAGACACTGGCTGGCTGACAGAGGAGGTGGAAAGGAAGAGGAGGGGGTGGCAGACAGATGTTTGAATCTCAGCCCCAGGGCCGATGAGATCAATCCATCCTCCAAGGCAGAGACGGAAACAGAGAGATAGAGAGAGAGATGGAAGCAACGTCTATTAGCACAATTGGCTGCCCTCTTTCCTCTCTGCATCCCAGACATCCTGATCCTCTTTTTTTGTTGCCGAGGTGAGCAGCATATCCAAACCCATTAAAGATCCAAACACCCTGAATACCCCTGGAGCAAGCTGCCGCTCTGAGAAAGATAAAGTCAATCAGCTTGGAAGAGACTCAGTGAAATGACGAGACATACATGTTGTTGTGCACTGTGCACGTTTCTCTTTTTAAGGGCATAGTATGCAGGATTTTCCTAAAAAGCAAAGTACGGACTTATGGAAAATGAAGCCTTCTAAAATTTACATTGCAATCTCTTTCTCCTGCTCTCTTCCTGTGAGAGCTGCAAAGAGAGCTACACACACACACACACACACACACACACACACACACACACACACACACACACACACACCAGCAGAGCAGACTGAGGACTGTTCCAGCACTCACACAAAATCTTTTGAACATCTTCTAATACCCTGAAAGGTAGGCCAGAAGTTTTTATGACATCTTTTAATGGCATCCTCTGAAAATCCAGTGTTGACATCCACAGAAGGATTAGCTCTAATTTAGCGTATAACACTCTCTTGCACTCTCTCTATCCAATAATAGCAATACATATGTTGTTAATTAATCATCCATTTTATTCATTTGTTTAATCACAAATAAAACTGACTGTTGACTGATTTCTGATTCATTTTCTGCTTGGTTCTCACTAACGCCACTCATTCTGTTTAATTCACAGGCAGTGTAGCAGTGTAGCCAATAGTTCAAGTGAGACATGACCATACAACATGACAAAGAAGTTTTAGGAATCTGACAGTATTGGAAATGATGTTTATTAGTGAAAATAATTCTCTTTGTGCATGTCACAGTGCATTCATGGCTCTAAGAGGTGCATTATTACAACCTCCTCCAGTGTTGCCATGTTTCCGTTGGCAGAAAATTCTTCTTCTTTTTCTTTGGGGTAACCTTTGACTCTGAGCGGTGCCCTCTAGTGGATGCATTGCATAAAATCAATGTCAGTATAAACGACGCATGGAAGTACATGAGCAGTGACCATTACATTGTTTAAAACATATGCATCTATTTTCAGAAGTAAAGTGACCATGAATAATTGTTGACCACACTATTAGTTGGTGAGAAGAGTCTTGGTCAACCATGATTTAATTTATCCATTAGTTATAGAAAAAAAAAATAAAAACACCTCAAACTCCATTTGGGAGCAGCACATTGCCATTGCCATGGGGAATTGTTGCAACACAGACCTTTTCTCTTGCAACACTGAAGTCACCAGTGCACCACTGCTACCTCTGCTGCAGCTGCCGTTAGCTAGTTAGCTCAGTTAGTGTCTGAGTACCCTGGGACACAGCTTCTGGGACCAATGAAGCAACTCTGATCAGGACTCAGGGGACGATGAAGACACGATGGGTTCAGGCGGGGACCGAAAGTGCGAAGTGGTGGAAGAGCGATCTTGTAGTGAGTTAATTTGTAAGTGGACATAATCCATTGTGCTGATAAATCCACAAAAAATGTTTTTGTGAATCTGGAAGTTATTTAATCCCATTTGATCTTATTCTGTGTTGAAATAAATTAACAAGCCCTTTAGTCTCCTTGCTTGTTGTTCCAACACATTCAGAGTTGTTACTGCTTTTGCTGTTAGCATTCAACAGGCGGCTCACTTTCTGCCACAAAAATATGTTTTTCAATAATTAAATTATTACATCTGCATCAGAAACATGTCTAGTTGACTACTGGCTTGAACTAACAATGACAAGTGATTAGGAAAATCTTTATTCAGGGGCAACCTGCACTTCAATTTAAACTACAGCCCCAACAGTCCCTAAGCAAACTCTATCAGACACTCAGACCACAACACAAACACAAACTTCTTGTCTCTGTCAGAAGCTCCAAGAAATATTCAAGCACCTTTTCTTTTCCAGCTGACGGTGGGAGGAAGTTGATCCATATAGTTTAATGATCTGATCATCTGGCCCAGTGTGGCTGCTGTTGTAGGAGTCTGGAATGCGGCCATTTTGACTGAGAGTAAAATATTCATGAACTACCAATGGTACCCCATCTGACTGGCTGGGGAACAGCTGCTGGGTCTCTGTGCCTCTAGAGGTGCAGCATCTGTCCATTTGAGGAGAGTGAATGTGTCTGTGTAAGTGCATGCGTGTGTGTGTGTGTCTGTGTGCATGCGTGCCTTTCTAGACATGCGTGTGTGTATGAGAACACACACCCTGATCTATCTATCTGTGTATGTGTGTGTGTGTGTGTGTGTTCATGTCTCAGGGGGAGAAGACATCAGGAGAAACAACTGTGTATTTAACTTGCTTTTCTCCAGATGGTGGAGGATCATTTTAGAAATGATCAAAAAGCGAGTCTCATCTATCAGAATCTGTGCTTGTCAATCAAATATCTCACACACACATGCATGCACACACACACACACAAGGAGAGCAGTGCTAGTGCGGTTGATGTGTGTGTGTGATGTGTTAAAGTAAGTGTGTCTTGTACATTTGAAGTCTCTGCCATTATATATGTATCTGTTTGTGTCTCAGCATCAGCACATCACAGCCTAACAGTGTGTGTGTGTGTGTGAGTGTGTGTGAGTGTGTGTGTGTGTGGGCTGTTCGCACCCGTGCGTGTGAAGCTCACACAGAGCTGTGCAGCTTTGGCTGTGGTTGTATGATGGACATCTGGAAGCTAAATTGGTTAATGGCGCCTCCAAGCCAACAGCCAGCCGGCCGTCCCCTTGCTGAGCTGAGAAAGGGTGTGTGTGTGTGTGTGTGTGTGTGTGTGTGTGTGTGTGTGTGTGTGTGTGTGTGTGCGTGTGTGTGTGTGTGTGTGTGTGTGTGTGTGTATGTGTGGCATGGGGGTAGGCTGGAGTGGTGGGGGCGACTCTACATCTGGCCAGCTGTCCTGCCACAGACACAAACACCCCTGCTGGACATTTCAGGGCTTTTCCCTTCCAAATTAATTTTTTTTGTGTTATCTTCAGAGTATACTCCAAACAAAATCAAATTTGTTATGCTCACACAGGCAGACTGCTGCATTTGAGACCATAAAGAAAAAGCACATTTGGCTTTGATCACCAAACCACAATCCATTGTTGCACGTGACTGAATTACACTAGTTTTAATGCAGCTTCATATTTGCAGTACTTAATGTTTTGAGGAACTTGAACCAGTCTGCTTTCATAATGACTCAGATGCACCCACTCAATTAATGTTTATTAATTTTGTTATTTTTGCACTTGTGCATACAACATAAAAACAAATAAAAGACATTAAAATAAACAAATACCTGTAATAAACCAGGATAAGCCATGATTGCAGCCATAAGAACCAATAATTGGGGTGTTAAGCACCCATCGAAAAGGTTTTACATGTGTGAAACTGCACAATAAAGATTGTATTCATATGTGTAAGCATTGTTTGGGTTAGGGATTGTATTGGTTGTACTATAATTATACACAAGAGCATACATTTTGTTGCAGTTTGTGTGTACATCTGACAGACAACAGTAGCCTACATCATGCTAATTAATAAAGTAAATGCAGTTAAAGTGTGGGTCCATTATTATAATTTCTTCTTATGTAAGGTTTTTATATCATTATGTAACTTCCCAGTACTGTTCCTTATTCAAATATTGGTTGAAGTATGTGTGTTTTAGCACCAATTCTAAAAATGTTTTCCCATGTGACCTGATGTAGGTTTCTGCATGATCATGTTGGTCCATTTTAACCCCCCAGGCTGAGGGAGGGGAGGCCATCAGCGCTGTAACTTACATCACTGCATTTTGCTAACAGCTGGGTTTTCATTTGAAAAACCCAGAAAAGAGTGCAGATGGGGAAAGGGTACGATCGTCCTTCACTAGCAGGTCAGATTACTTAGTAGACACAGTAGTCACAGGTATTTATTAGTCCAGTTTCGATCAGCAGCAATGTGAATATGATAGAGTGGTGGACATGCTAACATTTGCCCTTTTTTGGTGGAGGCAATGAAGTCTTGTCTCTCACGCTGGTTAAGTCTGCAAAGTCTTTGCCATCTCATCCACAAATTCCATCCATCTCCATTCAAGCAGAGCTAAGACATCATTCCTAATTAGTCATCACTGTGTCTGTAAAGGGGCCTTCACATGAAAAGAAATTATTCTAGGCTCAGGGTTAGGGTTAGGGTCCTGTAGCTTATTGCCTGTTGTCAGACTGGGCCCACTTGGTCTCAAAGGCAGTTTTGGTCCTGGTCTAGCCAAGTTCACTGGGAACTCTCAGTTCAGGAAGAGTCAGCTAATAGGACTGCTCTCACATTACATCCATGGTCCACTTCAGCTGCATGGAGCGGGGACATTTCACTCAACACTACTGACTACTGTAAACACCAAACAACTGCGACAAGTCCCTCACTAGCTGCCAGTTTTACAAGAAACACACATCCAACACACTCCGCTACCGTTTCATGGAACTTTAAGAAGGACTTAAGGATGATAAAGCAACCCAGAATGTAATAACCAGATGACAGAAAAAGATGTCACATCAATTTCGATTTAGTTGTGAGCACAAAGTTGGCCTTATAGGCTTCTACTATAGGAGACAGCGTAAGGAGAAGCTAAAAAGAGGTGTAGACGAATAATAAGCACAGTACAAGAGAAGCACAAGTCAAGGAGAGTCAAGAAAGAAATCAGAAGGGGATGGTTAAGGCAAAATAAAAGGTGTAACCAAGGATCTTTGTTGGACTCACATTTAGAACAAGGATGGACCCATGTCTGCAATCATACATTATAACATAAATGTGAATGTGATCTAACAGGTTTAGCAAAGCACCTATAATCACTGTAAAGAGTGCCCTGTGGAGTATTATGGTATTTCACTTCTGCATGAGAACCATTTAGTAGTGAACATAAATCATGATAAAACAGCAGAGGAAAATAACATAACACTCGCTGTAGGTACCTGCATACCACAAAAGCTGCCATAGCAACCAGTGAAACATGACTAGAAGTGCTTTATGGGAGTTGAAATTACATTCAGACTGAAATGCTCCACAGCTCTTGCATATGAGGAGTTCCTTGATGATTATGGAGACAAGCTGCTGCTGTTTTGTATTGTCACAGCATCAACTGTTCAGAAAGAAAGAAAAAAAAAAAATCAAATATTCTGGTTTATTTGTGTTTTTGAAAATACACAAGCACAGCACACACACGTGCTTTGAAATGAGTTTTAGTTCATGATTTGCTGTTAACAAATATCAGATCTCCAGAAGCCAGATATGGAAATGGTCAGGCTTGTTGCAGCTGTTAGATCCGTCCAGGCAGAATTCACACACAAACAAAGAGAGAGGCAGAGTGGAAAACACTAACATGGACAGAGCTTTAAATAAATACAGCCACAGCAGATGCATAACAGCCGAGTCCAGGCCAAGAATGCACAAACAGCACTGTGATCTCCTCAAATCTTTATTGTAAGATCTCAGAGATCATGTTGAAATGAAAAGTGCCACTGTAGCCTCTGTTCTGTCTGTCTGCCCGTCTGCCTGCCTGTCTGTCTCTCTTCAGTCCAGATGTCAGAGGAACTAGCCAACAGCTGCGGCAGGAAATGAGCCCCCAGGCGGTGAAAAGGCTAATACACTTCCACACAGAGGAGAGAGACCAAAACAAAACATGTACACACACACACACACACACACACACACACACACACACACACACACACACACACACACACACACACACACACACACAAAGATGAGCTCAGAAGAAAGCCAGTGGATGATGGAAATCGTGCCGAGGATGACGCAAAAACTTTACATGCCTCTTTCTTGAGACCAAGTCAAATTTTTTTGTGTGTTTGTTTGTAACTCAGGATTTCATGGACATATCACTCCATGTCCTGATGCACCAGAATCTAAACACATTATTCAGAAAAGCACAAATACCTAAAGTTGCTCATTATCAGGGATGCTAATGATTAATCATTAATCTATTAAACACTGTTAAGAAGTTGACTGATTAAAAACATATTAATTGATAAAGTATGTTTTGTGGTCATTTCTCAGGGGTTGTCTTTTCTCACAGTTTGGTTTGGTCAGCCTTGTTCACTGGTAGACTCAAAGGGGACTGATTGTCCCCCTTTGTGCCCCTGTGTTAGAAAAACACAGCAAAAATGCCCTCTTGGATGATGATAAAGTGCCCTTGAGGGTGCCCTTCCCACAGACAAAACAGGAAAAAGTTGTTGCTGGTGGTCTAGAAATTGCAGTAATTGTGCCCCATTTGACATTTGTTTTGTTTTTCGGAGATATTTGTTGAAGAAGGACAGGTGGACAGCAGCAGCAGCTTTGAGCGAGAACCTTATTGCTTTATTATTCTGTTCATTTAAACTGTTTGTGCTTCATAAATGAATGTTTGAAGATATGTGCTTTGTACCTTATTACCTGCTACTGATAAATCAATTATTTTACATAATTTGTGTTGTTGCCTTGTGGGCGGTCACTGTTGAGCTCTATAAACCACACCCACTTCTTCCAGTCCTCTATCCGAATACAGATACAGATAATTTTGTCGATTGAACGGATACAGATAGTGACATCTCTATGCACCCCTAATATTCACTGTAAACATACCCATGCATTTCATATGTCTGTGACAGTATTCATGTGTCTTTTTGCTCCTGGATTCATCCATTTTGCGTAAAATGTGTGTGCACGAGCGACGGTGTGCCAGCCTGCCAGCCTGCCTGCCACATCGCCAGCCCCCGAGCCAGCGGGAACATTTGCCTTGTGGCTTCAATTCCCAGGAATGCCTAACCTGCGCCAGCTGTTGAGAACATGTTACCTGTGCCAACAATGCACCGGCTCTGCCCACCACATCAGCTGCCGCTCTGTCTCCATCTGGGTGCAAGATTGGATTTGTGTGTGTATTTGTTTGTCTGCAGCTTACTGTATCTTTAACTCTCCCCACATCTGTATTTGTGCTCGCATCTGTATGCATGAACGCACAGCCTCTCTCATGTGTGTAGTGTGCACGGTGCTGATGTGTATATGCATGTTTGTAGTGTGTGTGTGTGCCAGCTCTGTGTGTGTGTGTCTCCATCTGTGTGTGTGCTGGGCCTCCCTTGCCTGCATCTGGAGCAGCATTGAAGAGGCTTTCCAACAAGCCTGCCAAACAGCCCAGATGTTAGTTCTGTAAGCCTCCGGCTAAATGGAGGGAGCCATACTCTCATTATTCAGGAGGAGTAAATTGCAACCACTTTTTTTAGCAGGAGAGAGAAGAAGAGACACCGTGACGGAATAAAAGAGGGGAAGTAAGAGAAAGAGATATAGGTATGAGACAGATGAGAGAGACAGATGTCATTTGATGTTAAGCCTCTTCAAAGAGCTCACAGGAAAATTACGATAAATAAATCAAACTAAATGCCACTTTGATGAATCGTCTGTGTCAAGTAATTTCAAGTTGAAGCCAGTGACTCCCAGGAAGGTAGAAAATCAATCTAAAACCCTGTGAAATGCTTTGGAGATGGGGAAGGGTTAAGCCATCATGCCTATTTGTAGTTCTAAAAATGTACTCAATTTAAGCAACAACATCGCTAAAAAGAAGCCAGACTTCAAGAGGAAATAAGGGCAAACTATGGCCTCGTCCTTTGTAAACATCATTATTATGACTGTATGTGCACAGTCTTCTTGTGCAATAAAGGTTTATTACCAACATTTCAGGGGTTCTCACTTTTGGTTTCTATCTCTGTCTGAAGTGATTTAGGTAATCTGATAAAACTGTTGATTTACAACCTGTTCAATTATCTGAACATATCTTTTGTATTGGTGTCATGTTCCCAAACCTGTAAATTACTTTAGTGACAACGATGATAAGATCAAACTTGTAGTAAACAAGCCTCTGGCACATGTAATATCTAAGCAATGGACTTTATGGCCCAAATGGTACTATAAACCTGCTAAATGATCTTTTTTACCTCTTGGGGTCAACAATCTGTAAACACAGCATTCAAATGTTATCACCTTATGAAGTTGAAGCTATAATATGTATCTGCCTTCCAGTGGAAACACGGAATACACTGGACACATCAGAAAGTGAGTAAGAAAGTCAGGGAACTTGACTAAACGTAATCATAAATAAAACTTTAATATGTTAATTTGTCCGTGAACATGCAGACCATCCACAATGATGGTTATTTAACATTGAAGATAACTCCCATGATTCCCCAGTACTTTAGGTCATCTAGATTGGTCCTACTACATACTGATATAGACTGATATAACTATGATAGGCCAATATTGGGCCGATAATACTGGACAATGGATACATCAGTCTGGCTCTGATAAAAAAAAAAAAAATATTAAAGACACACTCAGTAAGGTCATTTACTGCCAATACAGAGGTACATGCTTTTGAAATGTCTTAAGCAGCAATGGTTTTATGCATAACATACTAAAATAACCAGACTGACATCATACTGAAGGAAAATGACATCATGAAACTGTTTTGGAGACTTGCGATCTGGTTACTGTGAGGTCACTCTGTCCTTAACTGTTTTCCAAACAGCCAAAAGCCAAAATCCCCCCCAAATATTCTTTTTGTAAACAAGAGAGCAGTTCTGGAAAGAAAAACACAACATGTTCATTCACCATCAAACAGTAGGACACAATTAGCTTGATCATCTGGATGGGTGTAGCTGTGATGTTAGGGCAGATTTGGCTGTGTGTGTGTGTGTGTGTGTGTGTGTGTGTGTGTGTGTGTGTGTGTGTGTACTATGGTAACCACAGAGGTGGCATCTGCCAGGGTGCTTTAGCTCTGTTTGTGAGATCCATGTGTGTGGACTTCCACAGGGCTTAGAGTGCGTCCGCTCCCCCCCATCTGGTGAGCTGTCACTGGTGCGACACGGTGCTGCCCTCCCCTGTGTGGGACCTCCAGCCAGCCATCAGGCTGACCGAGTAAACAACAACTGGACGTGGGGTGATGGTGTTGTATTTGTTGGGATATTTTTTGGATAAGACATTATCTCCTAAACCTATGACGCAAGACCACAGATGATATCAGAATGAATTAATTACCGTGGTCATATGTCAGTATTTATGCTTCGGTGACATCCCCAAAATCTGTTTTTGGAAAACACTTTTTGTCAACAAACTCCGTTCTCACACACCCTATCAAAACAGATTTGATTTCTAAATTATTTCACAGGGGTTACAGGGACAATTTGGGTTATCTGAAGCTGGGTTATATGAGGTACGTATCCATAATCAGTGTATTACCTGTCATAGATCGAGGTCAGCACAGGTCAGACAGGAGTAGCACAGAGGCTAACCAATGAACTGCTGTCGACAGGGTCAGCAACAAAAGGCATTTTACCCACTTAAAGGAGAAATTTGTAATGCAGTTACTGTAATAAGTCATAAAATGACCATGATATGTCATCAGAAATTAAGGAAACAAACTAAGCTATAAACAAACAGTCAGTTATAAACAATTGATCAGCTTACAGTATACGATTCGTTGTCACTTGTTATTGTCAAATCATAATGCTGAGCTCATCTTCCATTCCTGCAGTGCTCCTACAGCCTGCCTGAACTTCCTCAAATCTGGGGGGGAGAATGTGAAGAGAAACATCACATTTCAACCTTAGACCATGGTTTTATTATTCAGTTCATTTAAACTGTTTGTGCTTCATGAATGAATGTTTGAAGATCTGTGCTTTGTACCTCATTACCTGCTAATGATAAATCAATTAATTTATTATTCATATTTTCAATTGTCTGTAAAGTATTTGTGTTTCTGCATTATGTGTGTTGTTACTGTGCTACTTTGGCAAAATCTGAACTAACCTTTAAAAACACAGAAGTCACACAATAACACAACAAATTAACAAAGCAAAGCAATGGTAGGCGAGCAACTTCATCTTCTGTGAGATAAAATGAGTGATTTTGCCTGTGGAGTCTGGTTGGGTCAGAGAGAGCAATATTTGGCTAAACTGACAAAGGTTTCCTGTCAGAAAGGGCTGTCTGAAGGCAAGGTAAAGTGGTGAAAATATTCTAAGTACAGCATACACTTAAACTGATATAAATTTGTTGTGGGTGTACCTTTTGAAGTTGCTAAAATACCTTTTGTTGCTGAACCTGTCCACAGCAGTACATTGCCTAACTTTTGTGCTGGCGCTCCTCTCTGCTTCTCCAAACTGGGGCTTTGCTGACTGCCATCTACTCTAGGATAAGCATCACATTTAACCCCACTTCAAATAATTTGAACTAACCCTCTGAATCTTTATGAGCAATAGGTGTCAGATGTTACTGATAAGACTGAGATGCTTTAAAATGACATAATAATGATAGGGATATCTTATATCCCTATCATTATTATGTCATTTTAAAGCAGTTTCTCTTGAGTTCATCAGAAAAGGGAAAAAAAGAAAAAGCACGTAACTAAGTAGCTGTGAATCAGTCGTAGCTTCTCCATGTTAGTCTGCACTGACAACTTTCTATCAAACATGGCATATGACACGTTTGGGAAATGCAAATTGCTGAGAGAAAAACATGACTGAGAGACATCTCCTCCCATGACAGACATCTTTCTCATATCCGTCTCTCTCTTCCTGCACACAGATGTTACACAGCAGTTTGTTCTGAGAAGGAGAAGACGAATCCTCCTGTGCCTCCCTGAGGAGGGAGTAGCCTGGGGAAAATCACATTTACACATAAAGTGTTAATGTGTCTCTGTGAGCGAGTGTGTGTTTGTGTGAAGACAAAAGAGACAGGGAGACAGAAGGAGAGAAATGTGTCTTACAAAGGAAGTGAAGCAGGCGCAGACCAGAAATAGGAAGTGGCAGAATTGGAAACTGGGGGCCCTCGGGGGCCATCAGAGGCTTTAGAAGTGGGTGGATGTGTGTGTGGGAGGGGGGTTACTGCTGCTCTATCCTCTGGCTGCACTCAAACTGTGTGTGTTTTTGGTGTTGATCTCATCCAGTTGTTGGAAAGCCAAACACAGTCTGTGCACCCAGATGTTGACAGATGTGCTGTGTACAACCTAACTTCCTCTGAATCTCACATACACGCACACACAAGAGAAATAGTAACACATATCCTTCCTGTACACCCCCCAGAGACCTTCCTGGCTTGTATGAGATATTTTACAAATACCACAATATATTTCCAAAACCAGCATAAGCCCGCAGTGGTGAGCTGCTGCGCTCTTCAGAGACCTGCTGGCCACTGCGCTGTTCCAGATGTTCTATAAATAACTAAAACACACAGAATTCATGCCTCATCCAGATGTGTTTACTTCATAAGATGTGATCTCAGGGAAAGACAGAAGGAGAGAAAGACAGGCAGGCGAACAGCTGGAGCCCTCAGCAAAAGTAGAACCGATGCAGCTCTCCCTAGTGGCCTGGAGTGGTTCCTGCACACATGCAGCTGTGCACATGCAGTGAGGATGTGGGAGACTGGGATGGTTTAGAGTGGTGGGATATTTAGCTATCATCTGTCACTGGTCAAGCTGGTCCTGATGTTTTACAGTTTCTTCTTATCCCATCCTATCCTGTCCTGTTTTGGCCTGTCTTGTCTAATCCAATCTTACCCTGCCCTATTCTACCCATTTGTCCTATCTTATCTTGTCTTGCCCTGCCCTATCTTTCTTGTCCCATCCTATCCTATCTTACCCTGTCATGTCTTACATTATTTGTCATATCCTTTCCTGTCCAGTCCTATCTGTCCTGTCCTAGCAGCATCTTCCATGAAGCCAACGCAGAGTAATAACTGCAGATTAAAATGTCCAGTTTTACAGCAGAAATAAACAGCCATGTGTCATTCCCAACCCGTCAAACACCGACAATTTGTCACCACCTTTCTGCGACTAAAACAGATGCACAAGGTTAGCAGGCGAAAGCAACGCACCAGGCTTTAACAAGGAGAAAGTCCATGTATGTTTGAGGTGGGTAATTGGATGGTTCGAACAAACACAGGACTTTCACCCAGGAGACTGGGGTTCATGTCCCATGTCAAAACAAAATGTTATAAGGTACCCAAGTAGCTTTTGTCCATTAGCCTACCTAAACTGCGAGCATTTCACAGGGTTGAGCACGTGTTAAAGAGGTTTTCTAGCTGCCTCTGATGCCTTGTGTTTCAGTATTAGATACTGCAGGGTGGGCAGTATGTGACAAGATGAAATAAACATGTTTACAGCCTGGTAAAGAAAAAAGGTTTTGGTCTCCATTGCTGACTTCCCCCTATATGACAACTGTACAGTGGGTGAATTTTTATACATGAGTCACTTATGTAAAATTAAGCACAACACTAAGGGCGTAGGTGAGCGGCTAGCTACTAGGTAGCCACTTGCCTCAGCTGCACTCACTTCTTTGTCCATTTTTGTCTGAGTCAGGCACTGCCAAGACGGCGACTGCCAGAGCCACCACAAAGAGCTTATAGGTGACATCCTGAACACACCATCCACTACTTTTTATACAGTCTCTGGTCCTGTCCTGTGTCCTCAAAACATATTTTCCATCTTGTCTTGTCTCCACTCCATCATGTCCTGTCCTAACCTGTCCTAGTGGTCCTCAACCTTTTCAAGTCACAACTCCCTACACTAGTCAGGCTGATGTTTGCATCCCCATTGTTGAGAACTACTGCTATAGAAGGCCCATACTTTACTGAATCAATGGACTTTAGACCAACATATAGAATAAAAAACTTAAATACCTAGACTTTTGCAAAAACCTTTAACGTTATTATTTATTAAGAGTTTAGAACAACATACAACACACATACAACTTTAATTTTATTGTACACCCCCTGTGTTATATAAAGACAAATAAATAACCTTGATAACCTCAGTCAATATGCTTCATCAGGACTGTGTGGATGTGGTTTGATCAGACTTGACTGACAGTCGACTGGCTGCGCAAGAAAACAACCTCACAACTCTTGTCAGATTTTGATTTCATTATGTTCATGTTCATGTCCCATCTACTTCTAACCGGTGACAGAAATAGACAATAGAAATCTGTCATGTGAAATAATCAAATCAGTTCACACTTGTGCAGAAAATAATGTGTTCATATTTGAACCTTTTGCTTATAGTAAGAAGCTAATTTATAAATGGGTTTTCAGGATTTTTAAGCATCTATAAACATACAAATACTTAAAGAAATCTGTGTAGTGCTTGATAGGAAACATAGAAAAAAGGATGGAAGAGGTATAGTATAATCAAAATAACCATTTTATTATATAGTGTATTGTGAACATAACTTGGGAAAACATTCTATTTCCAATCCGTTTTGTAAGTATATGTGTTCAGCCATATGTCAAGGTCACACCTAAGCTATGGCAGCCCTCCTCTGGAACAAAAACAGATCAAAGTTGTCCCCTCCCTCCCTCTCTGTCATCCTCCCACTGCTTCATTGACTCCACCACTGAGCAGAATCTACACTGATGGCACCCGGTGGAACTCCAGCATGCAGCTGGAAGAGCAGCGACAAAGGAAGTGTGTGTGTGTGTGTGTGTGTGTGTGTGTGTGTGTGTGTGTGTGTGTGTGTTTGAGGCAGAGATAGAGAATTCATCTGCATCTTCATGACACACCGTCCAGAGTCTGCAGATGTTTGTGTCACTGAAGGAAAGATGGGGTCTCAGGCTGCTCCTACTAGTTCATGCAAATAAAATATGTTGAATATTCACTCAAAACATTTCTCACAGCTGACAACAACACATAGCCCATAATAAAACACAATCTAACTAAGTTCACGCCTCTCAGTTTGTCCATCTATTCAGTAAATAAATGTAACCTGAGCCTACAAACTGCAGTCTCATTCTTAACGTCACTGCCAGAAGCTTGTGATGATGTTAGGAAGTGCCAGAACAAACCTGAGCAGTAAATCAAGAAGCCTTCGCTTTGCGGCTCAGCTTCCTCTTTTATCACCACAGTGCAAAATGACTCCTACATTACTGCAGCAGCTGCCGCTAAGCAGCGGTCAATCACATAATTGCTCCTCACTCATAAATAATCCTGCCGCACATGCCAGCACAGATATTAGAAATACAACTTGTCGATGCAGACGTTGCACATGAACATCTGCGCAGGCCATAATTTTGATATACATGTTTCCAAGTTGAGATGTTTTACTATACTGGGAGCTCTTTATCTCCTCCATTTATCTCCTCCATGTTTCAGAAGCGATTGAAAGCAGTGGTGTCATAATTAGGAGGTGGGAACTTTATAGTAAGAGCTTTAAATGAGTATATGTGGGAAAAGTAAGATGCTTTGAATAAAACAATTTATGTCCAATTTACTGATTCCACGTACAGTAAGTGCCAGCAGATACCTAACAGTGGAAAATCTTTTACAGTTGCTTTTACAGTTTTACAGCCAAAAAGGGGGTGACAAGAGGCAGTGTGATGCTTTCACACTGACAGGGGCCTAAATATAGAAAGTACAGGCAGTGCAGTTGCACTGGGGCCCATATGTAGAGGGACCCACATAGAAAGCTAGTCCTCCATCAGTGTGTTGGGCAGAGTACAGGCAATTGCAAGTGATACACACTGCCATCTCAGAAATATGCCTGTGTTCAAAGATGAACATAAATTAAAAAATAGTGCCATTTGCTATATACGCCTTCGAAAAGGCAAACCCATCTCCATCATAGTTTTCTTTTTTTCGTATAATATACAGTAGAAATATATAACAAAACCATATGTCAATTCTACATGAACTACAAAAACTATAAATAAGCTATAGGAGACAAATCAATCAAATAAATGTATAATTTCTTATGTTCTTTGGCATTTTTGTCATACACAGATATAAAATCATGCCTTCTGGGTTATATGTATGTTGATGTTCGTTAATTTCAAAACTATCTAATCAGTCACACAGACTGATCATTTCCAAGCTAATATTAATCACGTGTGTTTTAATCTTTGTTTAAAGATACCGACATTAGTCTATTCTGCCTTTAGGCAGTTATTTGTTATTTAGAGTGTTTTCACTGATTGTATATTATCACTTTAATGAAGAGGTTATTGCAGAATTAGTGCTACACTTGCAAAGTTAATCAAAATCTGTTTCCACTCCGTTGGCCCCAAGCCCTTCATTTTAGGGCAGAGCAGCTGCACACTGCAGAGCAACCTGAGAAACCAGACTGCTCCAACCTGGGGGTGGAGGCATGTGTGTGATGAGGTGGGGCTGGGCATAGAGGACAATAAGAGTGTGTGTTTGTATGTGTGTGATGGAGGGTCAGGGGACAGGGTGTTTTGGGGGGAGTGCAACCTGTCTGCACATGAGCAGAAGGTATCGACATACACACAGGTGCACAGACACACACTGCATATGTGAATATGTGAACATATGCATGGATACAAGCACATAAACAGGCCAGCAAATAAACACATATAGCACAGACACACATCTTCACTCTAAAACAAACTGCATCCAGGTCTAACTTGCAAAACTAACCTAATTTTCTTGCTTCCCCACAATACACACACTGCTTAAGTGTTTCATGTAATTATGTATGTTCAACCCCCAACCACAAGATAGCAGAATTGTTTTCTGTCTTCGCGTGTCTGATGATAAACTAAACTTTTTGATTCAGACTTTACGCTTATGGTGGTGTCTTCTTTAAACTATGACAGTTTTTCTAAAATTAGATTTAAAAAATAACAATATATCACCTTACTTACAGTATTGCAATAAATTGCAATATACTGAATCCAGACCTCTTTATTATGATACGTATTGTATTGCCAGATTCTTGCCAATACACAGTCCTACTACGCTGGCCACAAAACTTGTGCAAAACCACTGTAGGCTACTGTAGAAACATGGCAGTGCAACGTGGCACCCTATGTGGAAGACGAATGGCACCCTCAGTAGATATAAACAACTCATTACAATATAATGAGAACGATATATTGGTGTTTCCATTTGTCCACCCCCATATTTTAGCATTATAATTTGGGGTCACACTGAGATGTTAGAGTGGTGGATGATCTATAAATGCTGAGTCACAAAATATTTGCAAATAACAAAATATGAGCAAGAATTTATGATTATTTTTTAGGACAATACTGATGGTTTTGTGCAATGAAGTTACACCATCTTTGAGATTTAGCATGAACTTGCTTCACTGTCGTACATTTGTGATGCATGTCATTAAACCAAACATTATGTTTCTAGAGTAAAATGAACCAAAATGAGATTTATTAAACCCACTTTCTCTCTGGATACATCAACGTGAAATCTGTAACAACAAAACCAGAAAACAGCAACACAAAAAAGATGAGTTTCTATGCTGGAGGCTGTTTTAAATATATATAAATTTTATCTGGTCATCTGGTACTCTGCAGACTACATTTTACACCTGAGTGCAAAATAGGTGACCCAGAACAGAACAGAGCAGAGCAGAGCCATGCTGGACCATACTGGCTCCCAAGCTGTCCTGCTGCACAGCACACCTTCAACACCATGGTTGCAGCTGCTCTGTCCTGTCTCGCGTGTGCATATGTGTATGTGTGTGTGTTTGTTCTCGTGTGTGTACGTGTGCCCTGCACAGGGTCTGTCTGACCGCAGCTGTCCCTACCTCTATGTGGGTCTCCGGGGCGAGGCTGACCTCTCTCTCCTGAAGCCACTTCAAAGAGACCTGGGACGGACTGGAGAAGTGCGGGGTGCAGGGCCGGCCGGCACGGCTGCTGCCTCCTTGGGCTTTGGGAGCTGGGGAACTGGGACTGGAGTTAAGGTAGGGGGGTTGGAGGGGTGGAGTGGGGTTGGGTGTCACAAACATGGGGGGTGGAGGGGTGTATGTGTGTGTGTGGCAGGAGGGCAGAGACAGGAGGCATGGGAACGGGGGTAGGGATGTTGTTATAGTTGAAATCTGGAAGTTTAGCTTTGTGTGTGTGTGTGTTTGCTGTTCAACCTGGACAGGCCTTCTGTACTCTGGTGTCACATCAGAGTGTCAGGGGTTTGTGTGTGCATTTGTGTGTGATTCACTCTGCAGTGTAGCATCACACCCACAGGGAGTGAGGGGTCCAGCTTGGTAAGAACTGATGGCCCGGGAGTCACCATCTCAACGGAAAAGACAGATTACTGGCTATGAAGAAAAAATGGAGAGTGCTGCACAGGGTTAAAAAAAAGTCATATTGACAATGAAATATGACTTTGCTTTACTATATACTCACAGAACTAATGACATTCTCAGCTATACTTTATATTGTTGTTTATTGCTAATTGGCAAACATAGCTTGCTTGCATGTTAAACTAAGATGATGAAGAGGCTAAGTATCATTTAGCTTGAAGCACTGCTGTTCCTGAGTGGAGCCTCACACAGTTGCTTGTGTGACAGTAGACTCTTGTTTTGTCCCCCCTCTGACTGTACACTCACATTCTTACTATTACTTGATATATAATATTGTTACAGGCACTCTGGCACACACTTTACATCATCTGTTAAGAGCTTTTCTTCCGCTCTCTCTCTTACACATTCACTCATGAAAACCTGACATGCCTGAAGTTCACAAACATACACCATGTGGTGCACTTATGCGTGAGATTATGCACTGATGAGCAGAACATACCTAGAGGATCCCACCTTAAAATGTTGTTCTTCAGCAGCTGATCTGACTGACTGGACAGACTCACTCTTCCACTGCAAAGATTGTGAATAATGATGCCTCGAGGGAACCCAGAAAATAGACTAGTGCACTGATTATAAGATCACTGTTTATCCAAGTCCCTTTGAAATAGAGGTCATGTGCAGAATAACATATCAGTGCTATACACTGAAATAAAACTCTGTGAACCCGAGTATTTTTATCATGGTTCATACAGCACACATCCTATGAAATATGTATGTATCTGTATGCTACTGTATTTTGACTCCCTGCTGCATTTTATTCTATCTATTAATTTTAATTAATAACTTTTGCTATCATGTGATATCATTACAATACCACAACCCCTGCAGAGAAAAAAGCACTTCACATCTGCTACATTTGTCTTTTTAAAATAACTATTAACATTTGTTTTGGAAGATGCTACACAAGTTTCATTTACAGTAGTTTTTGGTCAGTGGCTTTGTGTCCTGGCAGATATGCAAACATTCAAACCTGCATTCTCACAAACATTGTCCTTCTCCCAGCATATGAAAGGGGGAAGTAACACAACATCTATCTCAACATTTACTCAAGTTTTGTACATGCATTCATGCATCCTAATGACTTTCATGACCCCCTGCTTTTTCCCCTAATGACCCCATAACGCTGGAATTGTAATTTTTGCCAGAAATATCTCAACAACTGAGCATCGCTATTGAAATATGGTGCAGACATTTGAATTGTAAAAGCTTTGTTGGCCTCTGCATTTTCCATCTAGCACCGTTATTAAATCAAAACTCTAATTTATTGGATGTTTTGGTTTATAGCAAGACTTCATCCTCAGGTGTACGTTTAGTATTAATGTAACAACAATATATAATATAATATCATATCATATCATATCATATCATATCATATACAATTACTTGTGACATTGCAATAAAAGTGGCTTCATACTGTACTGGACTGAAAATATTAACTATGATATTACCTGGTTAATTATATTATCTTGTTATTTTTATTTCATTTAATTAAGGGACTGCTACATTGTTTTGTTTTGCAGTTGTACACACATAATTCAAACATTCATTGCTAAAGACAATTCATGCCAATTCTTTGCTCATGCTTTGGTCATACATGGCTTTTATTTGACTTCAATAAAGAAGGAAAGCAGAAGCACTTCAACAAATTTTATAACAAAAAAAAAATGCTGTACACATCAGATTATAATAATTATTAATTTATTTAGATATTCATTTTCAAGTTGTCATTTTTCTTCTTTTTTTAATATTGCAAAAATGACTGTATCGTGGACTTTTTACAGTGGTATTATCGTACAGTGAGTTTTTGGTATCACTAGTGTCATTCAGCAAACTTTAGCATTCTAACATGCTAAACTAAGATAGGGAGCATTGAAAACATTATATGTGCTAAATATCAGCACCAGCATTCTTAGTCTTGCTCATATATATTCACATCTCATATATCTACAGATAAATCTTCACTTGTAGTTGTTCTTATGCTTAATATTTGAAAATAGTTATATTATTTATTCCTAATAATATTAACTTTATGTTGTTAGTTTTTCCTGTCATGTTTTTGTAACAGTGCAGGGCTAATTTTTATATGTGAGTCAAAGTTGACAACTGACTCGAAATTGTTTGTATGTGTGTGTATGTGTGTGTCACAGGGACACGTCTGGCCACAGCAATGGCAACAGAAGGGCTCCCCTGTGCTGCTCCTTTTCAAGCTGTCTGTTTACCTCTACCTCTGCTGCCTTCCCTACACCTACCTATATCCACACACACACACACACACTCGCACACACACACACGCACACACACACACATGCACCTTCCCCTGGATGCTGGTTTCCACCCACACTCCCCCTCTGCACCCAGGGCTGTGAGCAAAAGGCCAGCTGATGGCACTGTGTGTGTGTGTGTGTGTGTACATGTGTTAAGAAAGGCCAGAACAGTACACACATATATTATCTGACACACTAGGTACACCTGTGTCTGCACTCTGTGCCCGGCCATGGCCCAGTACCTATACCTTCTGCCTCTGCTGCCCAGCTCCACACTCCACACCATCTGGGGAGGCAGACAGAGAGAGAGAGGAGAAAGGAAGAAAGAACAGATGAGGGAGGGTGTCGTTGTGCCAAAATGTCAGCAAATTAGGATATTTACAATGTATGTTTCTCAAATTTAATATGTTATGATATTACAGTTTTTTACAATTGTTTAAGCACAATTTTGAAAACAGGGCTCATTTTGTCAAAACACTTCACACAATTCACCGAACCACACACACAAATAGCAGAACACCCCAGATCTTTTGCAAAATGAAACACTTATTCAAAACTATAAAATAACTAGAAAAAAACAAACTTTGTCACCACACGGCAGACAAATGCTTCATATGATCTAATTTTGTTTGAATCAGTTACACATTAATGTGCTCAATCTAAAACACATTTAACATTCCTACTTTTTTTAAGGAAATAGTCTGGATGTTTTAGAGATATTGTCAGGGCAAAGTACATGAATACATTGAGTACAAAATAACTGCCCTGCACACTGATGAAAATAACTATTTCTCTACACATTATAAAACAGTCGATACATCCATTTCCAAAGTTTGTATTTTGCACTGAAAATAAAAACATAACATATTCTAAATAGCAGCTAAACACAGCAACATTTGTGGAGACAAAAAAAAGAAAGCATGAATTACACCAAGGCCCTGGGCTACATTTTATTGACTTTAGAGAAAAGTTGTTTTTTCACATGCATTCATGCCGAAATTACTGTTGCAACAGCATATCTGCTGAGGTTGGGCTGAACTCTGTCCAGCCTCTCAGCGTCAGCCTACAGCATGGTCAACCACAGTTGCTCAAATTGCATCTAATAAATTTGGTCCTTTTATTTGTTCATGTCCTGTATTTGTGTTGAAGACAGGTACACTCACCTGTGGCCATTTTATAGTTCTCATGCCTGGTTTGTGAGTTTACAATTAAGCATCTGAGTGTCTGTACACCTGACAGCCGTGTTGGATCCATCGTTTGAATTGTGTGGTATTTTGAAAAGCAGTTCCTTGAGGGGGCAAAGAAGCAACATGATATTAGATTTCTTTGTCAAATGTAGAGAAGTGTGTTTAGTTATTTGAACAGTAGGTTATGAGTTTGCAAAAAGTGTGAGGCTTTTGCTCCTTGAGTGTCAGGTTTCACTAACTGTGTTACTTTTAATTTTAGAAAAGACTGTAAGAATACAGCACAATACTTTTATATGTGAAATGAAGGAGAGAGATAAGGTTTATTGTGATGCAGGAAAAGGAGGATGCTCTAAAGTTGCAAGGCTTTTTATAAGATATGACATGACAAGATAAGATTGGATTAAATAAAACAGAACTTTACTGAGGGAATTCTTGTGCTACATTAGAATAAAATCAATAGAGTAGTAAATATAAAGTGTATAGAGAGCAAATGCAAAAGACAGTGCCCAAAATAATAACACAAGTAAGATAATTAAGTTTTTAAAAAAGGAAACTAAAATAGAAAAGTTATATTTTCAGTGATACTGAAAAATACTAAAAACTAATATTGCACATGATGCTGAAAAGAAACACTGTACATGTTGTGAAAAAGAAACATTGTGGCATTGTTGTCATTATTGTTCTCAGTGTGTGATTTTCCAGCTGTCCTTCATGCTGAAGGGGGAACAACTGTACAATTATATGACCACTGGTAGAAAAGCAAACCTATGTTAGGATGCCCAAACTCACCATCACCATTAGCAACATGACAGCAGTAAAACTAGGCAGCTGACCCCACAGGCTTGAAACGACCTGCAAAGGAATTCAAAAAATCCATTGTATCAACAGTGTGAGCCTTAAATGTCCACCGAACATTTTGGTTTACACTGGACTGATCAGCTGTTCAGAAGAGCTTTCAGTCATGTGCTGTGCAGCTGTCTGATACTTCCGGTTGTACACAACACTGAAGATGCTGCAGTGTAGTAAAGTTAAGAGGCTATAGGGACTCCTGACCCAGCTAACTGTCTGCTCAGCTGCTCAGAAACAATGTCTCAGTAAAAATAGACTTAAAAATATCTAAACAACTGAACAAAGGGAAAAGACAAAAAACTAACTAAAATGATTTAATAATAATGTAATATTTTATGCAATATAAACCCCTCACTGAATCTGTGTAGCTTAAGTTTGTCAAAGTTTATTCAGCAGTTTCTTCACTGTTTCACATTAGGGGGTGTAAAAAACATTGATAAACTTGAGAATTGCAATATCCCAAAATATTCATTTTTTGCCCAATATTTCTACTAAGTTGTTTACATGGCTAATGAAAATTAATATTCAACTAATATTCCTTTTGACATGCAGTTGTTCATACTCTGATCATGGAAAAGTGGAACAGCTGGAGCTGCTACAGAGCCATTTGGCTTTGTTGCATCAAAAAAGTATTTTTTCAAAGTTTTCCACTGGTGACAGAACACAGCCTCTCTCTTTCATTCGTTCAATGAACCAACCCAGATTTTTAATATTAAAAAAAAGGTTTTTCTGTGTCTTGGGCTTTTTTCTTTTTGCTGTGGTACTGAAAGAGGTATCAAGTATATTTTTATGCTAGCATTGGGTTGAAATTTCAAATTCTGGTAACATGACAGCCCTACTGTAGGGTAAGCACAGGTGAGGTCCCGTTCCATTTAGTGTAGCACAACCTTTACAGGAAGCCAGCATGCACAATAGCAGCACCCTGACTCAGTTTGACCTGAATAAACTAAATTAGTATCATTGGTAACACCTGTCTTTAACCTGTACAAAAGGTCTATTGCATGTTAGTCAGAGTTATTTTTAACACTCGTGTTTTTCTTATGATTAGAGAGATTTCCACTAACGCTTTGAAACTAGGAAGCAAATATTGCTTAAAGAAGACTTGTCAACTTGTATAAGCCTTTATTTGTGAGGTGGTTAGCGTTTTACATTGTCGTAGACTTACTACTTCACAAGTCACTGCTGTCCACGCACTTTAATTTTATGACACATTATTTCACAGTAACTAGGAGCAGGGACCCAGCACTGGCCTCTTCCCGTCTGGCTCTCACGGCCGTAACAACGGCTAATTCTCGCGATGGTTGGCTGATTAGCCGGCAGAGACACACGGGATGTTGAAATGGGATGATGAGAGAGCTCCAGAGTGGAGGACAGGCACACACCGAGCTGAAACCGTTAATAACGAAAACGGCGCGAGAACGAGGCGAGACGGTAGGTTGTGTGTGTCTGTGTGTGTGTGTTGTGTGTGTGTGTGTGTGTGTGTGTGTGAGAGAGAGAGAGAGAGAGAGAGAGAGAGAGAGAGAGAGAGAGAGCGCCTGTGCACGGCAGAAAGGGGGTTGCCGTTTCTCCGGGTGACGTCACGAGTTTTCCTGAAAGTCAAAACAACCGTTGGCTGCGGTAACGGTAGCTCCCGTAGCTTCTCGGAAATCCGTCTGATGTAGCTTTCAACGGTCGTCTTTTTCCCCAGCGCGTAACGTTGACAACGGCCGTTGACTGGCGGTGTAGCCTAGCTTGCAGTCCAGCGTAGTTTAAACGTTACTCACTCAGAGGAGAGGAAAAGAAATAACCCGAGCGGTTTATGAACAGCAGGTGCACGGGAATACCACAGCACCTGCCGCTACAGGTAATACTGTTAGCTAGCAACACTGCTGTGACAGTGAATACGACATAAAGCTAGCTAAGTTAGCTAGATGCTGTGTGTTTATGTTGTGATAACGCTAGCAAGGTGGGGGCGGCCCCGTATTTGACAGGTCACTTGGGAATGATGCTGAGGTTAGAGCTTATGGTTTGTGTTATTTGAGTAGCACAGTCTCATCAAAGGGTTAAAAGTCAAAAGCTTTGACTGGAAAAAGTAGCCTAATCTTTAAAAAAAAAAAAATTATTGTTGTTGCCTTGTTGCCTGTAACATCTGTACAGTTGTCTGCCATGCTGCATGCAACATGCGTCAGTTTGACAGGCAGTCAGTTTCATCATGACGTAGTTGATGCAGTGCAGGGAACTGCGTGTCATCAGCAGCATCATATCACTTGGACAAATACACACTTTAATATTCATTTACAACAGCAGACCCACGTTCATGAAATCATTCATGTTTGAGACAACCGTATAGCCTGTCATGTTAATTTTCATAGCTGTTGTAGAGAGAGACAACAAACTAGCTGGCTTTATTTGTGACTGTACAAATGGCCACATGTAGTTATGATTAAGATGATGTCACACTCATGGCAGAGAATGATATCTTTGATGACGATGATGATGATGATGAGATAAACGTTTATGTGATGATGCTGTAGCATAAATGCCGGACTAGGGAAAGCCTGGACCTGAGTAGGACTGGTTGTCACACCTCAGTAGCCTACTTTCTGGGTGGTGAGTCTGACTGAAAAGAGTCCACTGAGTACTGAAAAGTAGTGTTCTTTGATCCAATAATCCCTTAACATTTAGCTACAGCTACTACGAGACAGTTTTGATAGGTTATGAAAACATATCAATTTAGTATTCACGCCTCTATATGACCTACTTCAGCAAACAAGGCCATCAATGTTTTCTTTATAGTTATTCTTAATGCCTGCCACTAGGTGGGATTCACTGTCAAATCAGATGAAACAAGCCTGTGTGTTTACATTTTCCCAGCCAAAATTACTAAGTAATATGTTGACTGGTTTAAACGAGGCGGGAAGAGATTTTTATTTGGATAATTTTTGACATTATATTTTGCAGTTATGGCGGAGGAAACACTAATGCTTTTGTCTACAGGGGCCTCCAAAGTCAACACTCTCTTACAGCACATATGTTGCAACTAATTATTTTCATTACCTATTAATCTGCAGATGTAACTGAATGAAGAGGTTAAATATGCTCCATTGGACTCACAAGGAATTGCAGGCCTGTCCAGTGCCCTCAAGGGTAGAATAATTTTGTCATAGGAGAGACTTGGAAAATGATACTGAAGTCAAACTCTGGTGGAGATGCATCTGGCATGAAAATTTTACTCACTGATTAAAGTTTGTTTCCTTCAGTCCACATGCTCCATTATACTTTTGACCTAATTTTCTAAATCTCTCCTGTGACTAGATTAATCTGCAGGTTTCTCAATCATATGATTAGGAAAAATTGGTAAAAATTTGTCTGACCAACAGATCAAAATGCAAAGACAATGATATAAAATGGAAAAGCAGAAAATATGAAATTGTAGAAGCCGGCAGCATGTTAGGTATATTTGCTTGAGAAGATTATCAAAAATTATCAAAATAGTTGACTAAATGATTAATCAACTAATCACTACTTTCACACCCTGCCTACACTGGTTCCATAATGAAAGCAGCATCAGCAGCAGCTTCTGTTCTCCATCAGTAGCGCAGGTCCAGAACCTGCACTGTGTAGTTCCTTGTGATTTGGCCATGCTTACAGCCCAATTCACAATCACTGTATTTACATACATGAATTAGAGGAAAATACACGTGAATCCTAAGCATGCAGAGTGCTTGAGAAATGCATGTGGACTGTGCAGTCAGCTTAGCTATACTGATAAAAATAGAAGCATTATTCTTCCATCCGATGTACATTTTATGAATGATTGAAAAACATGGCTGAAACATGCCCTCTGCTAGCAGAGTGTAACACTTGAGGTCCTGCCAAAGGCTGGCTTGCATTTTAGGAAGAAGATTGTGGGCTCACTGCTGCTGAGCTCAGCCAGGGTTTGTACGAAGCCACAGTTTAGGGTGAGGATGGGTGAAGTGAAGTGAGGTGAGATGAGGTGGTGTCCTGTCCTTACAGGAACACAAATGCATCTGCAAACATTACACTGCTCCCTTCTCAGTTTCTGCATGCCTTTGTCCATTATACTTAGTGTGCACTCTGCCACTCTCCAAAGTATACCATAGAGAGATAGATTGATTCTCCATCACTGTAGGCTTCAGCCATGATATTACCACTGTATGTCAACTACTTAAATACAGAGACATGTAATCCAGCATAGTGAATACTTTTTCTGCTTATTTGCTGTAGGGCTAGGGAAAAAAGATTTTTAGATGCATCGTGATTCTCTCTTGAAAGATTATGAATGAATGCATGAGCAACTGCAGATAAATCTGATCCAATCCGACTGGCACCAGCATAATATGGAAGCAGTTTGGCATCTGTAAAGATGAAGGGAAAAGGGACCTGGACAAAAGCTACACTGTATGCAGGTTGTGTCTAACTAATTATGGATCCTTATATACACTAGGTTTCAAAAGTAACAAGTAGTCGCAGTGAGAAAAAATAAATCATGTATAAACATCAGAAATTCTGATGCCTCAGTAATTGTTTAATAATCTCATTATAGCCCTCTGAATCAGATTTTTTTTATTTTAAATCGTGAGGTGCTGAGAGATTCACATTCCTTATTTACTGTATTTCAGAGTCATATTAATATGCACCGATGCAGTTCCAGGAAGTGATTTGTTTTGAAAACAGTTATTGGTGTGTTAACTGTTAGACTTTTCAGGAGTTTATAGGCACTGAGGATATCAATTAAAACATTTAGCAATCATGCCTTAGAGAATGGTTGGAAGTTGTTAGGATCTAAAACATGCAAGCCTCTGGTGTGGTCATTTTAAGACAAGGAAAAGTGCTTACAATTTCAGCCAAACTTGTTGGTGGGATTATTTGGTGTTGTCAAATGCCAGTGCAAATTATTACTCAATGTTTTGCTCTTCATTACCATTGTAATATTAGCAGAAACCAAAGATGAGTTGAGCAGAATAACAATAGCTTGTAAATGTAAACAACAAAGTATTAGTCATACTTAATGTGTTTTAGAGCTGTGTTTTGATTGTGTTAATTTTTTTTTTCCAGTTGTTATCTTTTATTTCCTTACAGTGTTGCTTGTCACATCTAGACTGATTAATGGTGGGGTAGCTGTCTGGTCCCTGCCCTCTGTTTCCATCTCTCTCTCTCTCTCTCTCTCTCTCTCTCTCTCTCTCTCTCTCTCTCTCTCTCTCTCTCTCTCACTTCTTCTGTATTTCCTGTGATTCTCTGTTTCTTTTCTCACTATCTCCCTTTCCTTGTCATTTCATTCCCTTGTTGTTGCCTCTGGAATGAAATATCACAAAATAAATGTTGTCTGGCAGGTGCTTCCCCTGGCATGGTTTGTTCATCATGGCAGTGGATATCTCCATAGCAACAGCTGCCCTGGTGACAAGGGGTTGCCACTGTCTGGACATTCCTCTCCTCTCCTCTCCTCTCCTCTCCTCTCCTCTCCTCTCCTCTCCTCTCCTCTCCTCTCCTCTCCTCATGCTTGCCCAGATTAAGGTTAAAGCTAACTCAAGCTTCACTGAATTACACTGTAGTCTTAAAGCTTAATCCAGAATTGTACTGTGCCTATAAAAAGAATTCGATCCCCTTGGACCTGATTACTAGGGCTGGGTATCATTAAACTTTCTAAATCAGTGCCAATATGATAACCATGTTTTGCTATCCGTGAAGAAACAATACTTTTCTTAACGTATATCTTAGTTTGACAAATTTAAACATGATTTATATAACACCCTTTTTCATCTTACAAAAAAGCCAAAGTTCTCAAATATTAACTATGGTTTAATCAGCTGTATAAGAAATTCCTATAATAGTATAATAGTCTAAAACTGGATACTAAACTTGATATAAATCAGGAACTCTGATTAAGTAAGTCTGATCAGATATGGAGGCTTTTGGTAGTTTTTGAGACATTTTAGAAGTTTAGTTGGCACCAAAACAAATTGAGGATTGATGTGGTAAAATAATAAATTATGCATATGCATATGATGAAGTTTTTACATGTAATGGATTTTCAACATTCAAAGCATTTCTTAGGTTTTTGAATGGAGCTTCCAATGTTTTTCATAATAATTAATGATGTCATTACCCTAAAAACAAAATCCTGAATTTGAGTAAATTTAATAGGTTAATCAGTGTAGCATTCAAATGCTGATTTAGGATTTTAATGTCAACGTTTGAATGAAGCTTCAAACAATTTGGTTCAGCCCTAATTCTCATTATAGACATATCTCTTGATTCATTTTTGTGATTAATTGTTTTGTCTAAAAATGTCAGTCCATCAAATTGCCCAGAGGATGCTTTATACAATAAGTTTTGTTCAACTATATTCCAAAGCCCAAATTTATGTATTATTTTTTTGATTGATGATACAAAGTAATCAATTAATATTCAACTAAATTAATCAATTAATTTTCAAAACTGTTGCATCCGAAGATGCTTGTATGGTTAAAAAGATCACAGCAATGTAATAACACATTGGTGGTCTGTGTTTCATTCAGTAGTCAAGTAGAGAATTTGTTAGCAGTTCAGGCTTTGTTTAATCCTTATCAGAGAGATAAAACTTTATCAATATCTCTTTAATTTGAGTTTACTAAAAACTGGAGATGAAATGATAATTGAATCCCCATTAAGCTGCAATAAAATCCCTGGCAATTAGTATTAATGTTTCAAATTTTAATCATTGTGATAATTATATTTTATTACTGTATTTTGAAAAGCTCGAGGTAAATACTGTCCCACATCAACCAAATTTAGGACGTGTCTCCCAGATACATACACAGCAACAACATGGGTTTCTTTTGTGTCAGTGAAATCGATATTGCAAAGGGCATGATACCATTTCTAATTATTTAGATTGTTTCAATATAAAGCATTGATTTCAGTGTCTGTATCAGTACTTTTTGAATACTTTTAGAAAATTTGAACAATACTGCGACAATAATGATAACCATGATAATATTTGTCACTAAAATCGCGATATGACATTTTCATGAATTACTAAATTCATGGAGGGCTTGGAGGGACAAATCCAACCATCTACTTCTGATCCTGAGTAATGAAGCCCACCATTTTGATAGCTGAGAATGTGAAAGGGACAAAATTTGACATTTGATGAAGGTAAACAAGGGTAATTGAAAGCACCATAGCAGCCCTTGAGATCAATGTGTTAGTCTGCATTTGTTTCTCTGGTCTCAGATTGGTTGCTGTTCTGCTGCCTCAACACTAAAAAAAACCTGTGTCACCTGCAAGGGTGTGTGTATGAGTGCATCTGTGGGTCTGTTCCAACCTTGGCTATGACGCTGCAGTCCCTCCAAGTGTCGGCAGCAGTGCAGACACTAGGTGATGTGAATACTGATTTCCAGCTAGATGGCTACCACTGCTAGCACTAGCCGCCGTAGTGCTGATCTCCATTCAAGCTGAGCAGCGTAGTGTTGTTGCGCGTTGTATAATACAGTGTAGTAGGGTGCATCTGAGGTGAACGCGGCAGCTATGCAGAGAGAGAGGGGAGGGGGAGCGGGAGTGAGACGACAGAGAGGTGCAGAGATTTGGGCAGAGAGAAAGAGAGTGTGAGAGCATCCCTAACTGCCGTTGTTGCTATTTATAGCCGAGCCCTACTCCACAGTCCTGAGATGCTCTCCCACCTCCCACATGTAGACAGACAAATCAGCCTACGCACACACACACACACATTGACAAAATAATTTGACATGCAGAAAGACAGCGAGTGCAGAAAGGTAGACTCGTTTTTTGCATGCCGCACCTCCTGCTCAGCAGAACAAAAAAGATCTATGAATGAATGAGAGGTAGAGCTCAGGGATGCTTCTTTGGCAATCAAGGTCAGTTTTTTTTCTTCATCTAGAGCTCTGCAATATTTCATCCTGTTTATCAGAGAGGGTGTTAGCAATAGAAAGAGGAACTGGGTGGGGGGAGAGTGGAGGCTGCGTTTGTCCTCACAATAACTAGTTGTTTGTCTTGTCAGATTGTATGAAAGGGCTTTTGGAAGGGAAGAGGGGAGAGAGGAAAGCAGCAGAGGAGGAGAAAAATAAATCCATGCCTTCTTTTTTCTTTATTTTTTTTCTCCTTTCACTTCCTTCCAGGCTGAGTCACTGCTGGTGAGGAGGAAGGTCTGGAGAGGGAACGAGAGAGGAGGAGGAGGAGGTGGTGGAGGAGGAGGGGGAGAAGAAGACGAAGAAGGGAGGGAGGCAGAGAGATAAGCCACAACAGGAAGCAAAACGACACACGCGTACACACACACACCGCGTGTTTGTGTGTGTCTGAGAGGGAGACTGCGCGAACGAGAGGGTGAACGGGAAAGGAAGGGAGGGAGAGTGACGCGGAGGCTGGGAGAGCCGGCCCCCCCCTCCTCCTCTCCTCTCCTCTTCTCCTCTCCCTCTCTTTCTCTCCTCTCCTCCTCTCCTCCCCTCCTCCCTCTCTCTCTCTCTGTGGAGCAGGCGTGTAGCGGCATCAGACTCGGCGTGAAGGAACCATGAGCGATGTCACCATCGTTAGAGAGGGATGGCTCCAGAAACGGGGTAAGTACATCCAGTACCTCTTCTTCTTCTTCTACTCCCCTCCTCTCTACCTCTGCTTTCTCTCCTCTTCTTCTTCTGCCTCTTGTCTAGACTGAGGGCCTGGCGGTGCCTGTCCACATGTGCCGGTGGGAGGATGTGAGTGTTTGCGATTGAGTGTGTGTGTGATCACATGGATGTCTGATTATCGTGTGTGCGTTTTCCCCCCACAGGGATGTGTCTCTTTATTATAAGCTCGTCTGGCTGTTTGTTTGCTAAGCCTCTATGTGCTTCAGTCTGAAAAAGAGTGTCTGCATGGGTATGTGCATGTATTTGTATGCATAAGTGTGTGTGTGCAGTTAATAACATCTACCAGGCCTGTGGATACACACTGCTGGTGCATAGTGTTCTGTCAGGCCAATATGGCTACTAGTCTGTGAAATCAAGTTAGTTCTGTGTCTCTGAGGTATTATTTCACATAGTTGTGTAGAAAATCCTGAATGGTGTTACTCAGAGTCATATGACATGGGGTTAAGGGGTTGGTTGGGGTGGAGTTGAGGGGGGTACTGACAAAACATCCTGCTTAACTGAATGACAAATAGGGAAAAAACAGTTTTACAGTTGAAGAGCACGTAGCAAAGACAGCACTTCCCTTTTCTCAGGCATTCACAGTTCAGTGGTTTCTGCAACAGGTGAAAAGTCATTTGTAAAAGGTCCAAAGTGAACCAGAAGCAGTCAAAAAGTGATACAGTAACTCTGTGTTGACTCTAAGGCACTTAAGGACTTTGTATTTTCTCTAACATACAGAACATTGCCCCCAAAACCAGATTTCATGGGGTCTTGTGTCTGCTGATGCTGATTCCTCCAGGCACAAGTGTATGTGTGTGTACATTTTAGCTAGAGAGCCTCTGGGACGGAACATGGGGGATTTCCAGACTTTTAGGCCAATGAGCATCATCCCCCTGACTATGTGATGGTGTCTAGGAATGTGTAACACAAACTGTTGAACAGGAAGTGACATGGATGCATAACAGACAGCAGGCTTCTGGGTAATGTAGGCTAACACTATGGCACAGCAGGAGAACATGTTGGACAACAGAGTGCTCTCACACATATACACAAATATAGCACACACTGTATTGCCGAAGTAGAGGGGAAAATCTTTGTCTGTGAGTGCCAGCATGCCAGTGTGATCCTCAGACAGTCGTCTGTGCATATTAAGAGGAACACATCGCCCCCAGTCACGACGCAGCACTACCAGTGTTCGTCAGTGTGTGAGGGAGACAGAGATAGAGGTTGTAGGGAGGGGGGGGTTGTTTGTGTCAGGAATATGAATGTTTGTCTGCATCATATGCTAAATCATTGTCTGCATTTGTGTGTGTGTGGAGAGGAGCAGGGTCAGGGTGCTGACTCACTGTCCAGGTCGTGATACAGCAAAGACTGCAGTCTTAGTCATTAGACAGCTTTTTACTGAAACGAAACAGCGAGAGAGACCGAGAAAGGTAGTGAAACCTCCACACACACACACACACACACACACACACACACACACACACACACACAAGCTTTTTGTACTAATAAGATTACATTCAGTTGTGTTTTGACTGTCTGGAAGGGCCTGTGTTTTCGAAGTCTTCTGCCAAGTAATGCATATTGTTTTGTTTTGAATTGACACAGCAACTGAACAAGTTGAAGATTAGAAAGAATGACTGGTAATGGCAAGAGAACAGAGAAAGACTTAAAGAGAGATGTTCATGTGCTTCTTATATGCATTTTAGGCCTGTAAAATGGAGAGGTATAACTGCTTAGTTCTTGTGTATTATTTTCTTATTGAACCATTAAGGTCAGATGAACAGTAATGTATCTGACTCTTTGTGTTAGTAATGTGATGAATCAGTATCTCCATTCTCGTTTGTGTATGCAGGTAAATGCTTATTAAAACAGGATGTGTTTTTGATAATCTCATAATTACTTTATATTTGGTGTATTGGTTATACCATGCAGTTGTGGTCTATGAGAGCTGTTAAGTATATGCTTCCAATATGGTGCAATTTTGTTGCCAAGAAAAAGTAATTTAATGATGATTTTCAGATTATAGAAAAGTTGTACTTTCCCATTTCTAATTAGGCAGAGGATTTGGTTAAAGTATGCAGTCAGGTCATCATTTTATAGACAGCTTAGTGCATGACAGAGATTTATATCGGCATCATTGTAATTTTTATTCTCAGGGCAACACACTTGTACATAAATTTCACATGTACTTTAATTATGTGATGGTTCATGATTTACCATACAATATACAGCTCACACATAGTTTAGGTATAAAAGAGCTGTATCCAGAGATTTACCTTTGCTCACCATGATGTTTTAATGATGCTATTGTTTGCATAGAGATTTTATAGCACTTGATATAGGTTGTTCACCCCAGGAAATCTATGTGTAAATGAACAATGTGTGTAGACTGGGTAACAGTTGTGGTGAATTGGTGTGGTCATTTATTTTACCATAATTTCACCACAATGGGTAATTGAGAGTGAAGATGAAGATGTCTTTTTTATACTTTCTAACTTTTTAAATTTTGTCTTTTATGGTCTGAATAATGGCTCTGGTAGTACATTGAAATGAGTGATTGATTGAAAGAAAGTGTTTCCCATTCATGCACAAAGTAGCCTATTGGCGATGACTTCTTGCTCATGCAGTCTCATGGGGATGCTCACCTCTCTGCATGTTTTATGAAGGAAGTCTGTGTGTGAGTGTATCTGTAAGTGTGTAGCTTTTGCTTGACAAGCCACTAACCATTAGAATAATTGGTCAAACATGACAGATGTGTACAGCACAATGCCACACAGTAGCACACTGTAGACACACTGATCAACTTACACGTATCAGTGGATGCTGATCACTGGCAGTGATGTGTGGTATGGCAGTATCTTAGGCTGTCAATAGCAAACATTTACACAACACGGAATGAAAGAAGAAAGAAAGAAAGGCTTTCTTGGGATACTAACGTAAAATGTCCTGCAGCAGTGTAAAAGCTTTATGGTATTTCTCTTCTTTTATTCCTCCCTTTCTTTCAGTCAATCAGTCAGTCCAACATAAAATACAAATAAAATACATGATTGATAAAAAATAAAAAAACACAACCAGAGCAGGTGATACAAATAAAAAGAAGCATAAATGAGTAGTAAAATAAAGCAGTGAAAAGCATGTTTGTAACCATAGTATAAAAGCAAACCTCAGTAACATCAGCACTGCAAAGTGCAGTACAGTATGTCCTCAGATGACCAAGCTTTTCAGTACTCACTCGCACACTACCATGGTGATGATTTCCTTCCTCCTTTCATTAAATCAGAGTAGGGAGTGCATTCGCCTGCATCACTTATTTATCTTTTGAAATAATGAACAGTGGATAAATAGAATCTGTCACAGAGTCTGATATAAAGGAAGAAGACTTGCAAGTAAACCAAAATAACCATTTTAAAACATGTTTGGTTCATAAAGATAAAGACTGAATGATTAAAAAGGTGCTTTGAGAGAAAATCTGATGGATAGAAGTGAGCTTCAGGTGTGGCCTTGGAGGGCATTGTGTTGCGTTGAATGGTGTATTTCGATTGACAGAAGTTACAAGGCTGTTTAATTGTACCTTTAAACATCTGAATCTAAAGTGAACTCCGCTTCACTTCTACCCAGGCCAGGAGTTTACCTTCTGTCAGCCCATGTGAGGCCACAGAGGTCACAGTCAGCCACTGTAGTTGAGGATACTGTTACCTCCACCAGCATCAGCCCACACAGCAGTCAGCACAACAGATGGCCAGGAGGGAGGAGAAACACTGAAGGAGAGAGATAGGGAGAACACCATCATCTTTTCTCTGACATTTCCTGTCCCCCAGAAGTGTTTCTTTGCAGAGCTACTAATCAGATGAGATATGGCTATGTCAAGGAGGAGCGAGTCTTGTTACTGACTTCTTTTTGAAATAGTCTTAGATCAATGAATCTTTGTCTCATCTGGGTTTAAGCCATCACACACTCACTGTAGGATGAATAGAGACAAAGTCAAGAGGATGTTGTACATACTTTTCCTTTTACAGTTGTGTTTCAGATTATTCAGTTTCGTCATGCAACTTAAAGAATGTAAGCTATTTAGACAAAAATTAAAGACAAATATTACCAAGCCTATGTGGGGAAGTCACAGTAGTTTGATAATGGATTGTCCATATTCTGCAGCTGTACTTACTGACATAATAAGTGCAAGTGTTTTTTGAAATGCAGAGAAATGACAATAAAATCCTAAGGGCCCAACAATACTAAATATTTGGCGCTAATACTGATATTAGGGAGCTAAAAAAAATGGATATTGATATTCTTTATATGGAATATAACATACAGAATATAGAATATATACATAAACACACATTTTGCAATGATCCCTCAAAAGTGGTTAACACTTGTGACAAAAATTATTTTACAGTATAATAATAAACTTAATTGTCCAAAATGATATCAAGGCACTGATACAGTAAACTCTCACCTGTAATTTTAATAATTAGAAATATAATTCTAAATGAAAAAAAAAAAAAAAAAAACGCAAATAGAGCAAAATATATGTTTGATGTAAGAAAAGGATCAAATTTATGTAAAATACTACCTATTAAGACACAATCTGCATTATGCTCTGTTAAAAAAAATCAAAATTCACATAGGCGCATATCAGAGAACATATATGTCGATACTGAACAATATAGCTGTGATAGGCCAATATCAGGCCAAGAACAACCAATATATTGGTCAGACTCTATAAGTTTAGCATGATCATAATTTTAATTTTACTTTAGCCATTTTGAGTTTCAGTGTACATATTGCATTATGGTGAGCCCTTTATAGACACTAATGACATTACTGGGCAGTTCAGTGTCACTATATGTAAAGTGCAATTTACAAGAATGCTTCAAATAAATGTTTAAAATATATTTGAGTTCTTAAGCCCTTTTGGTACAGGACTGTATCCAAATACCATGCACATACTAGAAATTCACCTACAAATGATCTACTGTATTGCGTCAAACATGGTCATCGTCTTTATACATCTTTATATTATTATATATTTTATATATAATATTTGAATCAGCATCTCAGTAGTTGAGAGTATTTCTCTTTTTACTCCTTCAGGCATTTCAATAATTTTGGTGGGTGCAGTGGAAGTTATTGTTATCGATTTTTTTGATGTTATTTGGGGTGAAACTTCTGGGGGCTCATGGTGGCTTTCGGCACTGATTTTAACACGATTTTGTATCAGACATGATGCAATGTTAAAGTATATTGGTGCATCCCATGCATTGATTGAAGTGTTTGTTCTGCATGTCTTGCTATGGCTGTGTGTCATGGGATCTTTTCTAGTCTTGCCTCTTACATCTTTACATTGTTTGCAAATCGCATCCATAATATGCAGAATTCTGATTCTGAAACACATATTCTGAAACAGTGTGACTCCTTTCATTACAGACACAGTCAGCAAGTGTGTATCACTATATTATACATTCATTACATCTCACAATGCCTGCATCCCGGTATAATCATATGATAGACATCAGGGTGAAATGTGAAGCAACACACCTGTACGCTTACACTCTTCTCTGTCTCCACTCTACGACTTAATCCCAATGGGGACTCTATGTGCTGTATACATTCGACTTCTGTGGGGTTCACTGGGTGCAGTGCAGTGAGGCAGCCATCTTGGCTCAGTGGGTTCAGTGAGTTCAATGTTGCTGGAGGCTGGCTGGCTGGCTGGATCAGGTGGCAGTGCCAGATCTCTGATATCAATCACCAGCCGCCGCTGTTGCTGCTGCCGCCGCCGCCACTGTCTGCTGTGTCGCCCTTCTACTCTCCTCCTCTCCTCCTCCTCCTCCTCGTCTGTCCTGCCTCTGCTGTAGAGCCTGTCAACACAACTCACCCATTTTATTGCACTTCACCTTCTCTTTCTATCTATACATGTATCCATTCAATCATCCTCTGCTTCTCTTTCTATGCTCTGTTTCTCAAGCTCACATGTACATACAGGGCAGTAGCAGACAGGCAGACAGTGCAGGCTTTGTTATGAATGGCATCCTCTTGCACATCCGGAGGAAGTGTACGCTCCAGTGTGGCTTTACAAACTGTCTCCATTGTCCTTAGAATGACTCACTCTACACTGCAGAGAATGGCAGTCAGCCAGACAGTCAGACAGACCGACAGCACAGCGCAAACAGACAGACTAGTCTGCAGAGCCTACAGACAAACAGCACAGGAACGACAGGCAGAGAGACAGATAGTTTGTGACAGATACAGCCAGCATAGAACAGTGGCAGACAACTTGCCAATACAGAAGAGACCTGCAACTAGCGGGTACAGCCACCGACTGAAAGACAGATGGGTAACATGCACAGACAGGCAGCAGAGTGTGTCACCTCTGTTTTCAATCGGAATATGATATTTTTTGTTTTGCAAAGCGATTGAGGAGAAACTAGATATAATAAACTTTTAAATTAAATTCAACTTCAAAATGAAGCTGCACCAGGCAAGAATGTTGTGTAAAATACACCTGTCTGACACAATCACTGCTTTAAGCTCAGACAGAGAGGAATGTTCCCTTCTGATTTTCTGTATGGTTACTGTCCATGCCCTGGAGGATGTGATGAATAAAAACTGTCTCTATTCCTGTTTTTTTAGATGACTTTTGACAGCCAGTCAGAGAAAGGGCATGAAGGAATGTTACTGTCCATTTTTGCCACCACACTACTTTGTAACAATGTTGACATTACTTTTATTATATTTATATGTATTTACATGTTCAGAAACAAGCAATTCAATATGCAAGATAATACAATGTGCAATTCCTGAGCTTAATGGTTTGAAGCTGTACAACTCTGCAGTCAGTCAATAAGATGAGTGGTAAGAGAGGAAGCATCCTTGTAAAGGCCATACAAACAGAGAGATGGATTAATGGGTGAGTGAATGAACTAATGTAGAGTGAGGCAGTCTTGGATAAATGAATGAACGGATCAATGAATAGAGTGGTGATCACTGCAGGGGGAGAACTTGGGCAGAGGAAGAGAGAAGAGGTGAAAGGAGGATAGGTTGAGTAATAGGATTAGTTTGTAGCTCAGGATCATCAAAATGCTTGCTTGAATCATTTGATCACGAGCTGATTGGATGCCTACATGTCCATCCACACATATATACATTATTAAACTGTTATTATTGTTAATATTATTGTTTAATTATGATAATTATTAATCCACTGTACACTGTTTTTTTCATACTTGAAATTGTAACATTTCAATAGCAAATATTTTCATTAATTGAAACATATTCAAACACTATCAGTGATGTTGTTAGGTTTTCAATGTAGTAAGTCCCTGGGACCCACAGGTAGTCATTGGAGTGGGTCACCAATATAATATGTGGGGTTTTTTGTTTTTTTTGTTTTTTTACAAATTGTATTGTCAAAATTGTATTTGATGTTATATGGTTATATGTGTATGTTAACATCTTAAACATCAACAGCAGTAAACTTCAACATACACATTAATGACACAGTAATATTAATCCATAATATAATAGTAAAACACTGACAGAGACCATTTTACTGCACAATGAGTTATGCTACATTTACTTTTGACACTTCACGTAAATTTTGCTAAAATATTTGCATACCTTTACCTTAGTAAGCAGTGTTTTCCCTAGGGCCTAGGGGGTCTTGGGCCAAACTCTGACCCACACATGATGTGCTTGTTTTGAGTTGAGCAGCTGAGTGGCTGTAAACCGATGGATGATTAATTTTCTATAAATTCTTCACAGTAAAATTTCCTAACTTAGTAACTTAACCCAAAATCTATACAGCAGAAAGCGAATATGAAACGGTAAAATAAAGTATACTAGGGTTGGGTGATATAGCCTTAAAATTAGGTCATTTTCCATCCTTCTTTTCCAGTGGGCTACTGTCAATGACAGTAACTTAACCTTGTAACTCTTCAGGAGCCTGCACAATATTGACACCTAATAAAACTGACCTCAAATTTTACAGCAGCAACAAACAAACAAGCCTTCAGTCAAAATGTAAATAGTCACTCAGAGTGTGACTTTTGGATTACCATCAAATGAGGTAGAATATCAGAGATGAAACTGTTGCATTGCCTAATTTCTTGTGTAAACATAAAATGGAGATACTATGACATAAGGTAAGTTAGAATGTCAGTGCTGGAACTGTACAAATAAACACGTTAAAGCCAAAAAGCACTAAAAGCCTCAATTCAATTGAAGCTTCCATGGTGCACTGCAGCAGTATTTTAGGAAAAGCTTGCTATTTACATGTATCTTTTTTATTGCTTTAGTATTATTATTGTTAGTTTATATTTTATTTCTTTAATAAAATATTGTCCTCTGAGGAAAACAATCCTCACTTCTTTTTTTTTAGCTCAGTCTATACGGTGTGTGATATTTGCAATGATATTCATTTTTGTATTAAGGAAGCAGGATTATTTACATCAGGTTTCACTCTGTTTACATCAGGATGTTTTTGACCACAACAGACCGCAAACTGAACACTGACACATGAAGAGGGAGAGATGGCATCTGGACAGTTCATCATGATTTACAATGGTGCAGTGAACTGACAGATGTTTCATGGAGGAAACGAGCGTCTTTCTGTTACTGACATATATTTTACAAAACTATACAGTAATGTCAGAATTTATCATCAAAAAAGTTTTGATGACAGTTGACACACACACTCCCCCCCTTCTCTGCTATCTCTCTCTCCTCCCTCACATTTATAATCAATTGGCTTAGAGTAATTAAGTATTTAAAAATACACAAATTGGACTTGGAGTAAAAATTCACGCACCACAGAAGTGTACAGTGATAATGTGATTCATGATCATAAAAAAGTTTTTAGCATGTCAGCACATCTATCCATGTTCTCTCCCTCTCTCTCCCTCCCTCTGTCTTGCGGGTCATTTTTTTTCTTTTACCTGATCTGTAGCTCCATCACCACTCACTCATCATGTCCATACCTTTTTTATTCCATTTAGCCCCAACACAAACTGCAACTGCAGAAAAAAACTCTGGTCCTCATTTGAAGCTGCAAAATCGAAACAGTTTGGAGTGCGAGCATCAAGGCAATTTGACGTGGAACAAGATGCTTTTAGTGAGTGTTCTGCCATTAAGAACAATGAGTGTAATTCAAAACGTGAGCGCCAGACACCTTTTGTGCATTTTGGCTGTGCTAGGGAACACATCGCTATATCATTGATATTGCGACATGACACTTTTTTATCACGTAAAATTTTTTACCGGTGTTACTGTTGCCGTTATGATATGGCACAGCTCTAGCGGATACCTAAAAGTACAAACAGCTAAACAGGAGAAAAACTAAACTTCAAAGCACAAAGATTCAGTTAGAAGCTACAAAAAAATTAAATTTATTTCTATGCTTTCAAAAGGATTTGCTGTTCACAATGTAGCATTATCAGGAGAAGTATAAGGTGTGTCCTCTGAAAGCATCACTGTATGTTTTACTCCATCCTTTTGGATTTTAATGCATCAGGGATGCAAGATGCACACCTATCAGCATCACTGCGTTATATTTCACAACTGTATATAATTGTGATCTCTGTATTGTGTATCATCTGTGGGTAATAATTCATCAAATAACAGAGTATGATATTGCATATTGTAACAAATTCATGCTTCATACTTTTTTGGTGATATATGACCTTTAAAACTAAGCTTATGTCTAATAAGCTTAGTTTTAAAGGTCATTTGACAGTTCATGATTTTCTAAACGGATGTTTACTTTTTATTTTCCTCAGTGTAGCCTACTTGTTGCATATATGTTACATATTTGAACATTCTCATTTCCATTTCTGAATATGACAGCATGACACTCCGATGTTTTACATGGAGGTTGTTTAAGAGTAGAGGCTCTATGAAGTCCCATGAATCTTGGGGTTCTTGTCCACCTTAATTTCCTCATCAGCTGGTTTTTATCCACCAATATACCATGCAACTGTTATATGTTTCTAATGTGTTCTATGACAACTCGTTAGCTCCAGCAGCTCTGTCCTTATTTGACAAAGCAATTTGAGTTTAAGCTGAGACCAGATTCTATGTTTAAATGTGCTAATGCACAGATTAGACCAGGGGGTAGTGTGTAGTCTAACATCTTGAGGTATTGTGGGCTGATTGGAGTAGGCTTTGGGCTGATTAGAGGAGGCAGGTTAGAGTGGGGGTTGGTTTGGCTGATTTAGGCCAACAGATTAGTGCCTAGTGGCTAACCACTAGTATAAGAGTTGGCTGGCAGTAGAAAGACCCCAGAGTGTGACCATTTGATCTCATATTGCCGCTTCTATAAAATACTGATCCATAACTTTTCTTATAGAGAAATTATACCACAACTGCGCAAAAGCTATAAAAGAACACAGTGTATTTCTTGGAAATGCTATTTAGAGGGCTTGTTGATTTCTGTTCCAAACTGCTGTTTCTCCTCTATATGGTACTATAGATAATCAAATATACTGACATTTTGCCTCTTATCAAATAGAACAAGTGAAACACGTTGCACATCTAAGACAGGTGCATTGGAGAGAGGCGAGTACACCAAAAAGTTGCAAAAGGACTCCTGCACACACTGTTTGCCTGATGAAGATCTAGTACCGTAACATTGCAAATAAATTATATAATGTAAGTTAGACAGTGTGCAGGAGTCCTTTTGCAGCCTTATCAAATAAAAAAACACCTAATACAGACAACTGGGCATCAGTTGCAATTCTCTTGTTTACCAAAGTTTACAAAATGATCACTATTCCAGTAATAATTTCTAATCGAAGTGGTAATGATCCAACATAAGATTTTTTTGACAAATAAATGTGATTTCCCTGAAAACAAGTTGCTCAGTTTTGGCACAGAATTATTCTGTGATGCTGATTGTATGTGTTTTAATGACAATCTTAATTTAACTTGCAAATGCAAGAGTGGATTAGATACCGTATTTTTCATCTTTTTCTTAATTTTTGACACAGGAAAAGCGGTTTTGAAGAGGGGCAATCACAACACCCATAATGGTGGACAGTGGCCCACATCTGGTTGCCAAGGGCAACTGGACACCCACTGTTCTGAAACATCAGTAACATCCTTGATGCATTTTTTCCTACTACTGTAGCAACAGCTCTGTGTTTATTTGTAATAGAGCATCAGTTCCAGAGAGCGGCCTCTATTACAGAAACTTATGTAGAGACAATAGCTCTTTGAGGCTGCTGCAGACACTCGATTCTGCAGTCTGATGGTTGTCAGACAAGACACAGGGATTGCTAATGTAAAGCAGAGCCACTTCCTAAGGTTTGACCCTGTCCATACCCTGCTTAGTTGTTGAGCTAAGGTGAGCGTGAGCTTTGAGAGATTTGGGAATCCATTAACACTGTTAGTCAATTTGTGTGTGATTTTTTTTTTTGACACGTGACACTTTGACATTTTTTGTCTTGTGGCAGTCGAAAAACATCTATACTTAAAATACAGTGGAATCCAGCTGCCTTATTTAATCTACTACTCAACTATAAAATATTTCTCTTTTAATTCAATTGATACATCACATTGACACAATAACAGCATTCATTTCAATGTGAAATATATTGATATTGATATATGATATATTTATACATGAACAGTTAAGTTTTGTTATACCATTTCTAAAATATTGGGGACTTTAGACATAATTTATACAGTATTGTCATAAGTAATTTTGGTAATTTTCGAGCCCTTCAGTATTAATAAGTGTAATTGAATGAGTGTTAGCTAAGATGTTAATTTGTCAACTACAGTGGTGGAAAGAGTACTGAAAATCTGTACTCAAGTAGAAGTGCTGTTATATTACTGAAATATTACTCAACTGCAAGTAAAACTACTGGTGTTAAAAATACTTAACTAAAAGTACAACGTATTGTTCTCAAAAACTGCTAAGAGTAGTAACTTTTAAACAGTTGATGTTCAATGCATTATGAATAGCAGGCATTCAGTCAGAATCTTCAGTCTAAATTACACACTCTGAATGTTCACTGAATGAATTAGTGTCTGTTTATGACTCTTCAGAAAACATAAGCAGAAACAAGAAATCATTAATACTCGTAATGGTTAAATTGAGCAATATGTTAAACTCATGTCAAACTCCAGAGTGTGTATTATCGGAGCAGTAGGCTTTTGTTATCAGGAGAACAGGTTGAGCTTTACCTTACAACTGATCAACTTACAGCGTAGGATTCATCATCGCTTGATATCGTCACTTTACAATGTTGTCCTCGTTTTGTGCTCTTGCAGTGTTCCTGCCTTCTGCCTGAGCTTCCTCTAGTCTGGGGAAGAAGGGGCAGTGGAAACAACTCACTTCAGCCATATATTGTCTAATAAATAGGGATTCAGCCTACATATAGTATATAAATATATATCTACAGTTTATGGCTCCAGCTCGCTATTTGGACATGCATTTGTTACATATGGCTCCTTTAGGTAAAAGTTTAATTACAGACAAATACTTGTGTAGTTTTGTTGAATCCATGGTATTACTTTCACAGCAGCAAAGCTGGTAGGTGTAGCTGTTGTAGTAAGTTTTGTTAATGAGTGTACTACAGATGGTACTGCTCTGGCTCCAGATGTGATGTAAAGATAAAGTGAAAGCTCATTTGTTTTCAGTGACAACCTGTTGGAACATCTGGTCATTGTGGTCACATGTGTAAATAAACTGGCACAGTGTGCCACGTTTGCTGGGTTTGGTTTGAGTTTACTCCTGTTATGCCTGAAATAATAGTAGAGCTGCATGCTGATGTCACAGTGGCCAGGTTAAAGGGACAGTCAATCTATTTTTATCTTCCCACCTGTAATCTGTCTCTGACAGGATTAACTAAGCCACTAGCTTCAGCCTGCTGTGCCACACAGACACACTGAAAATGTGAGCCATGAATGAATACCTGTATTCATTTAGATGTACAGTGACAGCAGTGTGTACAGTACATGCAAGGCACTCAAGCATATGCAATGGGAGTAATATTAGGATATGCTAGGAAGAGGACAGACAAATATATGTCTGTTTTAAACCAACCAGTAGACACTACATAACCATGTTGCATGTGTGTACCATGCATGTGTGTGTATATGTGTGCTTACATTCATGTCTTTAGTGTGTATATGCATGTTTCACAGAGTCTCAGTTAGTTAGCCTGATTAAAAACAAAGAGGATGAAGAGACCAAACTGAGAATTTTTTTTTCATCCTCCCTCAGCCTCCTCCATCTCTGGTTGCCAATCTCCAGTCATTAATTAGCTGTCCATGACAAAATTTCCCGTTCCCAATCTGACACTAGTGTAGAGAAGCGGACGGCAGTGGTAATCATGTCAGCAAAGCTTGGCTCAATGTTCTGAAGGGGCTAAATGTCCCCCATATGGTCCACTGGCTGAGGCCCGCACCTCACCAAACTCTCATTAAACTACTGCTTAATATACCAAGGTAAAGAGGGACCCACACACACTGATGCATACACTCAACTGTAAGAAACAAATCAAGACATCTGACAGGGGATTGGGCACAAAGGGACAGGAGGACAAGGAGGTGGTGTTTGTTTGTGTGTGCATGTGGTGTGTGTGTCTGTGTTTTGAGAGACTGATGCTGTACAATTGTTGACTTGCCATCTGTCATCAAGAAAAGAGTTCTATGTGTGTGACTGTGTGTGTGAGTGTGTATACAGAGGAAAGATGAGACGGAAAAGAAAGAAAGAAACAGTAAGTGAGGTGCAGATGTCTCACAGCATAGAGGCTGGAACATGAGGTTCAATGGCAGACTGGTGTATGAGAGGAGTTGGAGGGGGAAGAACAGAAGAAAGGAGGACGAACATCTGCCATATTCAGATATTGCTCCGTGGTTTGAGTGTTTCTACACAATATCTTGAGTTTGAATAGACCTGGGAAATGGCATGCTCATTTAGTATCTTTCAGGGCTCTGCAGACATGTTCAGGGAGCACCAATATTATGGGAATTTCATATATATTCTGTAGTATACTTTACCAATAATGCAGAAGGTTAGGTCATTTTTGCATCTTAATAAGGTAGCATGTATCCTGAAAAAAGAATTTAGTTCATTTCTTAGTTTTAGTTCATTCTTTGTAGAGCTGCAAGAATTTATTGATCAATCAACTATTAAGTAGGGATGCAAATATTATATGAACTTCTTTTTAAAATACAAACATGTGAAATTATTGGTTATTGTATTCATCCATGAGAAGCAAATCATTATTAGTATCAGTTAAAAAAAATCTATATTGTGCATTCCTACTATTAAATTAATTGGTAGCTATTCTTAAAAGAGATTAATCAGTTTGAGTAATGTTTTAAGAAAAAAGAAGTGAAAATTATCTGATTCCAGCTTGTTCAATGTGAATATTTTCGGATTTCTTTACTCATCTTCGACAGTAAACTGATCTTTACGTGGTGGACAAAACAAGACATTTGAGGACGTAATCTTGGGGTGTGGGAAACACTGATCATCATTTTTCACTATTGTCTGATATTTTATGGACCAAACAACTAATTGATTAATTGAAAAAATGGTTAATAAATTAAGCGACAATGGAAAATAATCATTAGTTGCAGCCCTAATTGTTAATATTCTTTTGAAAATATCAATAAATAATAATTAAGAAAAAAAATCATAAATATGCCTGAGAAACATATATTGATATTTGTAAAAATGTATCTATCCTGTAGTCATGGAGATTAGTAATTACCATCTTTCAATCCAAAACTTCTTTTTTGCCTCACAGTTTCAGCTTCATACTATATAGCATCAAACATAAGTGTTTTTGAAAAGAGTCCATAATGACTGCAGTGGATCTAGTGTATAGCTGACCTTTTGTCCTCCCAGTAGTATATGAATTTTCATGACTGTTGGTATCGATCATAAATGAATTCGATGAAATACTGAATTTAGTGTCCTCTGTCATTTTCAGATTTGTAAGTTTTTTCAAAATAAAGAATAATACTACAGGATACAAAAAATAAACAGTTAATCAAACATATCATGGTGCTTTTCACTAGGTATTTCACTGTCTTTCTGTTTTATACTGATTTTAACCTAGACAGCTTTTGAATTGTCTCAGAGTCTTAAGTGCCTGATGCCAGCCAGCTGAGGTGGACACGTTGTCAAAAACAGCCTCTTAAGACAAACAGACGTTACAAAATGACAAACACCAGCACTCAGGGAAGGAGGCACAAGTGTTCGTCTGAGATGGACTGACATATAGAACTGTCTGTCACATCAGTGTGACAGACAGGCACACAACAGTCATTAATTGCAATCACACTGTGATGTTGTTAGTCCTAACTCTACAGTAGTTTATGAAGTTAGACTGCCTAATCATAGGCAAATAACAACTTGTAAACAAAAGTCACATAGCTCTTTTATTGGACAGCATTTTGGTAAAGTGTCAGTGGGAGACATCAGGGATTTTTAGCAGCAGATGAGCCAAAACAAATATGATTCCAGTCTCAGTAACTTAGGCATGTCAGTTACGCGCAATTGAGCATGACTGATTGTGTGGGAATCGGGTGAGGCTGTATTTTGCCCTTGTTTCATTTTGTAATGTTTTGCTTTACAAGCATGATTAACTGCAGCCTATCATGTTTCACTATGTATATGTAAAACTGCAATTCATCCAGATATAACCATGTGTTACACCTCTAACAAACCTTATGTTCAGAATCACTCAACACACAGAGGTGTCACCTGTCCACACTAACAAAAGTTAGTGGAGTAAATGATGCAGAGTTTGAGTTAGGGTTAGAATACAAACAGGCATAGAGTGAATCCACCCTTTTTTTTTAGTCACTCACTGAAAATTGTGGTTAGTTAAAGTCACATTTCATTTAATCAGCGGAAGTCAGTTTTAAGTTTAGTCATGATTTTAGTCAGTGTTTTTTTTATTATAATTTGAGTTAGTATTTTAGTCATAGTTTTGCTGAGGGATGTTTCTCCTGGCTGTAAAAATACCAATGAGAAGTGAGCACACTTTGAATTGTGTTTAGTCATCTAGGCTCATATCATGTAAGCTCATATCATGTAAGCAATATTGATTGGTCATTATTGGTTTTCAGATGTGTCATTATTGGTTGTCAGATGAATCAGAAATAAATTTAAACTCTTTCATAACCAGTTAAAAACTCCCTGAATTAATTTTAAATATACACAGAATTAGTTAGTGTCTGTTCTTGAGTCATAAGAAATCATAAATGATACTTTAGAAGAAGTAGATGTTTACTCGGTAAGCTCAGCTCTGTTAAATTGTAACATTACGTTTAGTCCTAAAAGGTAATTAACATACATGTTATTGAATCAATCAAATTACATAACTTTTCAGATTGGTTGTTTTTTCTGCATATTTTTAATCCACAAAGTTCTCTATCCTAATTGGGAATGATACACCCAGTCTTTCTATCAGTTTGAATACTGTATATGAAAAAGGGTCCACAGGTCGTCTCTCCTCTGTCCTTTCATTTTCTTTCTTTTCATCCTACCTGACCAGGCCGCTGGTGAAGATGAGGCAATTTTTGATCAAGCAAGTTTTATTAGTACTTTTACATTGCTGATTACTGTGATCTAACTTATGTTGTCTGCTTGGACAGAGCCAACTATTTTGTCTCATAATTAACAGATTAACAGATTTTGTCACAATTTTTGTTGTCAATATTTTTTTCATTTATGACACACTTTAGTCATAAAATAGAAGGACGTGATGAATACTATATAAGATTTTTTTGACTAAATTAACCCTGCGCTTTGGCAGGTGGACAGACAGACAGGTAGCCAGGACAGAGGGGAGAGCAGCAGTTAGTGAGGTGGAGAGCACTTACTATCAGCCCTTCAGTGGTACACATGAATGGAACCTTTAGAATGAAGCACGGCTGGGCTGGTGTGTGTGAGTGTGTGAGTGTGAGTGGGGGGATTTGGGGCGGAGGTAGCACTTGACAGTAGTTGGGGTATAGTACTTGATTGTTTACTCTTGCCTGCTGGGCTGGGGCTATTGTGTTCTAGTGTGTGTGCATGTGTGTGTGTGTGTGTTTTTGTATTGACAGAGTACGCTGTGTGCGAGTGTGTGCATGTGTATAAGTTTACAGGCAGACAGGGGAGACATACAGCACAATGCTTCTCTGCTGCTTTAGGAAAGGAGGAGGGGGCTTCACAAAAGACCAGGGGGGTCTTATGTTGTCTACACACACACACAACCACACGCATGCACACGTAACGCCAGCTGCCGCCCATAGCCCCAGCCCAGCATTTCTGAATTAATAATACAGAGCCAACCACTCTGGAATAATAGTGACTCACACACACATAGACACACACACACACACACACACACACATACACATGCGTAAAGCTTTGCACCTGTTCACCACTGCTCAACTGGACAGGGCTGGGCTGGTTGAGGTCTCCCCCCAGACACACACACACACATGCACACACTCCTTGTTGCCTGTCTGTTGTGGGCAACAGTTAGACAGCTGTGTCTGTCTCCTGATCCTCCCCTTCTTGTTCTGATTGACAGCTATTCTCATTGACTGATTGGTCCAGCTGCCTTACTCTACTCCTGTGATTGGCTAGTTTAACATCCAATGAGATGAAGGAACAGAATAAGAATTTGAATATGAATGTCAGATTTAAATGGGGAACCTCAAAGAAACCCACTCCTCTGTGTGATTATGAATGCACAATATGATATGATAATATAAATGAAAAAAACAGTTTAATAACCGGTCTGGTTCCATTATTTTTAACGTCATTATTATGAAAGTCATGTATGTACATGTATGTAAACAGTGCCATTCTTACAAATCCAGAAACTGAAAAAAGGTGACGGTTAGTATTTTTTAGTCAAACAAAAATTACATAAATTGTTTTGCTTTAAAGGTCTGTATAAGTAAAATAAATGGTCTTGGTTGAAAGTGATTGAACAGGTCCTACTGTTTTAGAGATGATGATGTGTTGTGGATTTTAATGGAATTTAAGCTAATAGTTATATTTAGAAAATGATATACAGTGTTTTGGAAATAAACTGTATTTAGTGTGAACTTCAATTATGTAAAATAAATGAAAAAAATCAATTATGCCAACACACAATGCCATCCAAAGGAGAGAACAGAGAGAGGCTATATACCAGCAATCAGCGCAATTTGATTAGCCTGCTCATTGGCTGTGTGTGCCTTTCCTAATCGCATTGGATCCACTGCATTCTGAAAACAAGCAGCATGGCATTTCTAATGTTATTGGGTGTTTGAATGCAGGGGCTTTTTGTACTGGTGAGCTTGGATTGTATTTTTACCTTCTTGACATGCTAGAAGACATCCAGACAGATCAGTATTTGTTTTGTCAATGGCATGTTATGCCTTGGTAGTTGTGTGTTTCTGTGTGTGTGTGTGTGTCTGTGTTTCTGTGTTTCTGTGTGTGTGGGGGTGGGTGGGTGGGTGAATGTGTGTGGATGTAGGGGAAACAGACCATCTAACTGTGCTGTGTTTAATATTCTTCATATGGTCTAGACATAAACTGAGTTTTACTTGTCCAGATAATAAAAATAATAATATTATATATGCCTCCTACTGTATGGCGACAGTATGTGTTTAATGTCTTGAACTCTAGCATATCACATCTATGTGTACATGTATTTGTGTGAGAGAGAGAAATCTAGTCTCCTTCCTTTTTTTACTTTAGCATGAAGAACAGGACTTTCACTTCCTTTGTTAGATTTTTTTTCCTTTAGTTTCATTTCATGCAAAAACAGCCCTTCTCTTAGTCTATAACAAACAAACTTTGAATGAAGATTAAGAGTTCCAATACCATTTCTCCCTCCCGATACAGATTCTAACAGCTGAACTGTGCATATTCGTGCCAATCCAACACCAGTGTGTTAAGAAAAAAACAGCTAACAGCTATACACTATTAACCCTGTATGGATGTGATATGAGTCCTCATTTTTGTATGGCCTGGGTCACTTTAAAGTCTTCATAAAACATGAACAAACACGAATGGCACAGAACATAACTTCACCATCCTGTGAAAAAAATGGAATGTGGGACACTGCTGGGAAGTAGCAGGGTACCGTTTTTGGGCTGATAAATTATGTGGTATTGGATTGGTGCATAGTCATGCATACTCCCTGATGCCTGCATTGTAGGTAGTATGTGAGGCATTTTCCAATACTGGACTTACTTAGAATGTTGATATAATACAAACCGATCTGTATGGCAAGTCTGTGGAATCGTTACTGTGGTAGATGGACGAGTAGAAATAGGTTGTTATTTTGGAAGGCACCCCTCTGTAATGCGATAGAAGAAGAATTCTTACTGCACTGTACAGGAGGTCAGTGGGCCCAGGTGTGTCTCCTGTCATTAATGGTCCTGCTTCACAGGACAGGCTTCTGCAAACAGAGGAGCACAGAGCAGGAAACCAGAAAGCAGGGCAGAGGGGCCATCACACAACCTTCTGGATTACATCATTAAGGAGGAAAACTTTAGTTGTAGACATTTTCTAAACTTCAACAGCCTCCTTTGGTATTTTATTCTTTGGTGTTCTGTGTCTATTCTTATTCTGAATACAAAGATAACATTGTATTTGGTATTGAAACAGGGCCTCAATGTGTATGAATTTAGTTGTGAAAAGTGACAGCACACCTGTAGAGATGTTTTGCTTTCTGTCATTTCCTTTTTCCAATTGACTCATAATTTTAGAGCAAAACCTATACATATTAGTATCAAACAACAAATACTAAATGCCTACAAAGTAAAGAAGTGGTAGTAATAATAGTCATAGAGGTCATCTCTGGCCAATTGTGTCTCTTAGGCATAATAATTTATGTGGTTTTGGAGAACCTACCATCCAATATCAGTACTTATGTCTATGTTCAGTACTTTCTGGTCCGTTTATACTCTACAACTCTATAACTACAGTATGTAACATTTCTGCATTAAAATGTATAAAAATGCTAGACTTGTGTTTATGTTTGAGCTGTGTACTTACATTAATGTTTACAATAGGTGTCAAACCCAGACAAATATGTAATTTATTCAAGGTAATGGTGCGTTTCCTACAAGCTGCTAATTGCTCTAACTTCTGGGAAAACATAGGATACACCAGTAATGTCAGAGTAAGGAAGGAAGTTGACAAAGGTGACTAAAGGTAACATGTACTTTAATACATTACCTCATCCATGAACATGATTTCTGCCTGAGTCATGTCAGACAGATTTTCATCTGCAGTGGTGGTTGTTAAACCAACTCCCATGATCCTACACAACTTCACGATGTTATCAAACTATGTCTTTGCATTTTAATGTGAGAGAGACCCTAGCGGTAGGACTTACATATTGCAAATTTAAAAATAGCTGACTGTGTGCCAACATTCTTGATAGATTATTGTACTGACATGTTATGCAGTGAAGGTTTTCTTCATATAATTGGCCATCTCTCCCTTTTCTTGGTCATGTCACAGGAACCATCAATTTGCTGACCTTTGACCCTGAATTTAAGGTTGAGAATAAGGTGAAGTTAATTGTATTTATGTGTGTAATAATATGCAGCATGTAAAGAGATAGATAAAGTAGTTACAGTAATGGATTAAGACAGTAAGCTTGGAGCGGCTGTAGCTAAGTGACCTTCACCCACCAACTGTGTATGTGTGTGGGTCTGTACATATGAGTGTGTGTGGGTGGGGGGTGGTGAAGTGTGTGTGTGTGTGTGTGTGTGTGTGTGTGTGTGTGTGTGTGTGTGTGTGTGTGTGTGTGTGTGTGTGTGTGTTGGGGTGGGGGTAGCTGGGTAGCCACAGCCTCAGCCTCCTGTCTGGCACAGGTGGTGTTGAGCAGCAGCCCTCCAGCTAAGATGCTAATATGCTAACACTGCACTAATCCTAGGGTGCTTTAGGAAGCAATGGACCCTGCCTCCTCCCCAACAACACACACATGAACAAACATTTATATATGAACACACACATACAGATTTAAGATGACCAAATGACTGTATGCTTAAACACACACACTTACACACGTTGCCAACATCTTATACATATACATATATATATATACTGTATATAGCCTATATATATACACCATACATATATACATACACCAGGGTTGTGAGGGGGATTAAGATGTGAGGCATCTTGGCTGCTGTGTGTCTGTCAGTCACTCTCCAGCTCTGTCAGCATCACAGCGGTGGCCACCATGCTCCAGGGAGCCACCACCATCTACTGGACTGTAGTGGTACTGCAGGAGAGGAGAACAGTGAAGGAAAACAGACTAAGAGACTATACTGATATAGGAAAGGGGAATTTAAAGGAGTAAAGAGGGGTAATTCTCAGTGTTCTGTATTTGCAGTATGTGAAACTGTAATATATTGCCAGTGTGTGGGTATGCATGTTTGTGCCTTTTTCTGTACTTGCTGGGGGAGTAGAGGGGAACCAGGGCAGCCTGGGTTGGTGTGTGTGTGTGTGTGTGTGTGTGTGTGTGTGTGTGTGTGTGTGTGTGTGTGTGTGTCAGTATGTGCATCCAGCACAGCCTACCAGGAGGATCTGGCTGTGTGCAGCTGGCTGGATGAAATCTCCTAGTGGCCCCCAAGGGATGGCCACACTCCCATGGGTTTCCACTCAATCTGGCCGCCCTGTGGCTGCCCTGCCCTGTCCCAGCTCTCTGTCACTGTCAAAGCCTTAACCGCATACACAGAGGTCTTCTCTCTCTCTCAGCTTTTCTCTGTGTCTCTCTTGTTCAGTCTTTTCCTTCTTCCTTTACTCTAGCATGCTATTCATGTCTAGGCTGCTGTAGCCTCCATGTAGTCTCATTCCACAGACTGAGCCACAGGCTTGTACAATTACTCCAGCACTAAACCTTTAAACCCAGCCACAGCCCAGGCTTCAAACTGAATTTGATTCTTTGATACTTCAAAACTTTTTTCCCCCACTCATTCTAGTCTTCTATGATCATTACACAGGTGGAAAAATGCCTTCTGAACTCTTACAGGTAGAACACAGCACCAGTCAGTGATAGTCGCTGTATTTAAAGCACTCCTGTACACACACAAACACCAGCCCAGTCCCAATGTGGTAATGAGACTAATGCACTGTAAGTGGATTGGCTTTGAAGAGCCTGGATTCGCCTTAAGATGTCTGAGCAGGCTGGAGTTAGAACTGCTGTGGTCTGGGTCACAGACACACACACGCACAATGAAAAAGACAGTACAGATTGTGCAAATAGTATTTATGTTAAAATGTATTAATATTTTTCTCTCAACGCTGTTTTGGACCAGTAAGAGTCCTGCACAGTGCTACAACATGCGTTCTTCTCTTATAGAGCTCATGGACAGACTCTGACAGATGTCTCCCTCAAGCGTCTTACTGCACAATTCCCCACTTTCTTAACCCCTTGTGTCCTCTTTGCTCCATACAGTCACCTCAACCTTTCCCTCACTTGTAACCCATTAGTTACTTGCCTGATGTTAAGCTAATCTCTTTTCCTCCTCCTCCTCCCCATGCATTACTGCTTTTACTCAAGCATCAGCAGGTAATCCTCACATACTGTACACAAACACATGAAACCCCTCCCCACACTGTTGTGTCTGGAGGTGTGTTTTGACCTTCGTCTATAAGGAGATCAGCAGCCAGCCAACCATTTCAGCTAAAGCCTACCCAACAGTTTGAATGTGTTCTGCTATTATTTTGATGGTGCAAATTCCATAATACTAAACTGTGCCTTAATAATTTACATTTATTTGAACTTTTCCTACAAGAAATCTTCATTTCAGATGACATTTGTAGCCCATTTACTTTAATTGAACTGCACAGTCCAGGCCTATATGACAAAGTTGAGACACTCTTGTACTAGTGTTTTCATGATACTGGAATTTCTAACTTTGATACAATACTTTGTAAAATATTGATATTTGTTCTGAAAACTTAATATGACATTAAGGGCACAACTTTTGTATTTATTTCTTTATTTATTTTTTAATTAAAAGATATTTTATATTTTAAAATATATAACAATGCTATAATATGGTAGAAAGAGACCTAACATTTTTAGAAACTTTTTTGTTCGTGTTTGATCGGGCCTTTTAATGTAAATACATTGTACCTAATTAGCTAATCTTAGAAATTGAGTCAAGTTAATAGTGTCAACTTACTGTCAGAGAGAAAAGAGAGCAAGAAAGTGCAGCTGGCATCGATACAGTGGTAAATGAATATTGAAACCATTTCAAATATTCAGAATTGATATGTATGAATAATCAAAATTAGTGACACTATTTTTTAGGAGTGTCAATATTTCAGTATTAAATTTAAAATTATTTATTAATATTTTCAATTTCAATGATTGAAATACAATATGTAGACTTTTTTTTTAAAGAAAAAATGAAAATTTAAATGCCAGTTGTCAGGGCACAAAACCAAAGATCTGTTAATCTTTACAAATCAGAATGATATAGTCTTAACTATATAACTATATTAACTATACTACTATTTTGTACTTTAAGGCTATAACATAATAGGGTGAAAATGACAATGTCAAATAATCTGTCAATAGTCTGGCCTATAAAATGTCAGAGTTAAGAATCCCTTGTATAAGTTCTTCATATAGCTTTTGTTGGTGTGACCTATAGCCCCAAAGTCAAAGATATTCATTTTAAAATTATATAAAATAGAAAAAAACTGAAACATGATGCATTCTGGAAGCTACAACTTGCAAGTTCTTGCCATTTTCGCTCTTTGAATTTAAATTATTAATCTCTCACCAAAACTGTTTGATTTGCTTTCTTTTGATTTATTCATTGAATTGTTGCTGAGCTACAACATAATGTAGTTTAGTCAGTTAACCATTCAGCACTTCCAATAGTTTTGTGAAAAAGTCCTCTTTTAGGTAAGCTAAATAGTGTTATCTTTTCCTTCGGTCAGTCAACTTATCCGCCCGGTTTACCACCTAGCCAGCTTCTCAATTGCTCGGTCACTAAACTTGTTATTTCTGTCCCATTTCAGCCAAACACTACTGCTCTGAGCACTGAATGTGTGTGTGTGGATGTATGTGAGAGTGTATGTGTGTCGGTTGTCATGAGGCCAGACAACGCATTCCTCTCCCTGCCGGTGAGCTGCTGTGTATGTGCTGGAACGTGGCAGAACCTCCCCTCCACCCTCTCCATCCGCCTCCCCCCTACCTCTATACACCACCACCCGCCACCCCTCCAGCTCCCAGAGTGCCAGTCACACAGCCCCGTCTCTGCGCCATCTGCATATCAGCTCCAGCCTCGGCCAAAGCATTAAATTAAATCCCTGTTTGGGTTGATTAACAAATGGCTGGTGAGCTCACATAGTTATGGAGTTATTTATTTAATTGTCATCAAGGTTTTTCCTGCTTTTCGTCTGTCTCGGTCTCTGCTGAAACATGGCAATACGGCAACGCAGAATAGCAGAGGTGTGCTGGTGTCTTGAAGGAGTGAGTTTGAGACAGAAAGATGGAGAGAGACTGTGAAGTTTGTGTGTCTCATTTCTGTTTTGCTGGCTGAATTTCAGCCTTACCATTTGTACCTGTCTCCTATTTTTCCTCTCTGCATTCCTCTCCCTCAATTTATCTCCTTTCCCCCTCTGTCCTGAAATGAATAGTTAATCAGTCCGCTAATTGAGTGACAGTTACTCAGTGCGTTGTTGTAATTGTCCAATCAGAAAGCTTGGAACGGACACAGTCACAGCTGATTCATCTCTGCCTCTTACTTCTAAATCCACAAGCTGCAACTGGAGGATGTGCCAACAAGATTCATTTCTCGTAGACATTCTAAAAAAACTTTTAAAAAGTTTAGTTTTTCATCTGTAGTTTGGGGCTCATAACAAAAAAGCTCTTGGACTGGCTGCCCAAGGTCTTGAAGGGTAGAGATTACTGTGACCGTACGACTGTCTTAATGATTATGTTTTAGTGTACTTTAATTAAGCATACTGTCTTAAGCTTAGCGTAGGTCCCTAAAGGAATAGGGCAGTGCGTAATGTGTGTGAGTCATGTAGGTACATGAAGGTGAGTAGTAGACTGTCAATCTGGCAGTAAATTTTCAATACAGGTTACAATGTGACAGCTAATAAACACTGCAGCTTTTAAAAACCATCAAAAGTCTGGTTTGTTATTTCCTAACTACTGAAAAAGTAATGGAGTTAGCCTTATAAGTATGCTGAGCAGAAAAGCCTAATGTTAAGCTAATGCTAATGTTAACGTTGTACCTTTACAACATTGACTCCGGTGAGATTGTGTCCCTTTCAGAAGCTTTGAACTGTAGTCACTTTGTAGAGACTTAATAAAATAAATCCATCATGTTAAATCCAACATTGAATATGTTGTGCAGTTATTTATTCATTTTTCCATGTTGAAAACAGTTGCTGTTAGCATGTTGTTAGACACCCAGACAATCCCAAGATGCTAATACCTATCAGAGGCTGTGTTCCTGACTTGTGTGTGACATCGCTGATCTGTAGCTGTATTGATAGATCAGTGCATGGATTTCAAATGCATTGTAAGATTGACCCTTTAACCCCATAGTAGGCATCACATGGCTGTGGTATTGTACTCATATGGCTATAGCCACAGCCCTATTAAAGACTTTGGCAAAGTTTGTCACCTTCACTCATTTTGTTTTTGTTCTCAACAGTGCCTTCATAAGTCAAACACTTGATTAAGGCAAGGTATGGTCAGTGTGGTTCTTTGTAGCTTCTATTTATCTCTTTATTTTAGGTGTTTGCATCGCTTCAGTCACGTTATTTAATATTTCTTAGAAAGAGTATACATCCAATTAAGACATGAAATTAGATGGAAGAGAGCACTTTAGAACTGCTGCATGAGTCCATATTTTGTCTGTTTTGAACAAACTTAGCGCAGAATTTATTACACTTCAAAATGGTTTATCTTATCCTCATAAATATCCTCTGTTCCTTAGATGTTTCAGATCACCCACGTTGTCCTGTATTACTGATATCCTGTCGTTCTAACAAGAAACAAGAGACTCCTGTTGTCTTAAGCACTGTATAGTGTAGTATTTACTAATTGGCCTTAAGGGAAAAGTAAAGTTGTGCAGAAAACTAAATGAAACTGAAGTGAGGAGTCCGAGAGAGATGGTGTGGGAAGGAGACCGGCTGTTCTGTTTTCTCCAGCAGTCCAAACTAGAGACATGTGGCTCCCCAGACAAGCTGTCCAGAGTGGGAGAGCTCGCTGGACTCATTACAGGCAGGGCCAAGACGGGATAGCTTGACAGAACACCATTGGATCATTCGGAGAATTGGAACAGTCGAAACTGAATTGTGTTAGTTTGTGTGTGCGTGTGTGAGCGTGCGCATGCCTGTGTTTGTTTGGAACGGCATGTGTGGACAACTGTCCATCTCCTCTCTCCGTCTGTGCCACCCCTGGCTGCCCCCTCCCCCGCCCCCCAGTGGACGTGTACACATGCACGCATGCACTCACACACACACACACACACACACACACACACACACACACACACACACACACACACACACATACACACACACATACACGCTGTCTAGGCCCGGCCAGAAGGATTGCTTAAATGTTTTCAGTTGTACTGGACAGCTGAGCGATGAAGTGGCCAGCCACAGGCTTCCATTGGTTGGACACTTCATCTAGAAACTGACTCAGAGAAATGACTGGACTTGGACCAGCAAACCAGTCATCACTGCCAGTTTATAATAGTTTTATCAGTTTAACTTTCTGTTTATCCTCATCCATTTTTTCAGTCAATACATCTCTTTCTCCTCCACTTTGAAGTCAACCAGAGTTTTTCTTTTCAAGATGATCACTTTTTTCCATCATTATGTTTTATTATGTAAAACAACAGGAGGGAAACACAAGAGCAGAAACACCTGTGCAATACTTTACAGTGACACTCGCCAACACCTTTGATAAGATTTTGTTAATACCAATGCAATTGTTGATTCTGCTTATCACTCTGATTCTTTATTGATTCACTTACTGATTTCTTGTGTGGAAAAAAAGCTGTGGTTTTCACTGTCAACACAACTGTTTTGTTATCCCTCAGTCTGAACATATTGGAGTATATAAATTGCATGCATGTGACTCATCATCAGAAATGGATGACATGAGTTATTTGTGCAGTATTAATTTTTGTTGGGTTTTCTAAGTAGTTTTGGTGGTGTTTTCATGCTTACTTGAAATTATAATTATAGACATTACATTGCAAAAACTATCACTTTTGTCATCAGTCTTTTTGAAATGAAGCCATGCTGTGGACCGTTTCCTCCTCTCTGCCATGACTCCTTCCTGTTGCAAGTTTTGAGCAGCATAGACACACAAGTTTGTTGTCATTGTTTTGCAATATGCAACTGTCATAAAAACATGCAAGTAGGGTTGCACCAACAGGTGGGGATTTTTACGTGGGCAAGAAAATAAAAAGAAGTTGTTGCTGCTGGGGTGTAATTGATAAGATTTTGTTGATACCAATTCCATCCTGGATTCTGTTTATCATTCCAGTTCTTCACTGATTCCCTTATTAACTCCTGATCAATTTTCTGCATGGCACTAATGTTATTACAGCATATGATATTTACCCTCTTAACAGATGTGCTGCTCAGTTGGAAAGCAGTGGCACTCATGCGAGTTTCAAATACATGGCATTCCTAGAATGTAGCTAGCACCATTGTCATCAGTCTTCATGAAATGATCCCACACTTTGAACTTCTTCCTCACTGCCATGACTCCTTCTTGTTGCAAATCTCTAGCAATGGAGATGCATGAGTTTGACATCATGTCAGCATCGATAGAAAGAATTCATAAACTCAGAAGCATACAATTCTGATGGATTGGACATTTTAGAACCAGTTCTCAACTGGAACCGGTTCTCAATACCCATCCTTACCACCTCATACTATTCTCTTGAATATTTCTATATAGTTGAATCAAGGCCTTTCTGGCACAGTCTCTAGAATACTTCAACATATTTTTTTTTGGCTTTTATTATATTGTATTGATTTTGATGTTGTGTCCATAATCCTGTAATTTGGATTTAAGAAATGTGCATCTCCTTGCAGGTTTTCTAAATACAAGATCATGTGTTAATCAAACACACAAAAATACATAGAATCCTGTTGCGTTCCATCACATTAATTTACAGAGTACCAATCAAAGTATTTTACTGGTAGAACTTTAATTCTCACTCCAACAAAACCAAAATGCTGAACTGATAACATGCAATTACAGGTTTACCCCTAGTTTACAGTGTTGGTTTGGTCAGAAGTGATGAGATATTCTCTGTCCGCTCACTTGTAACCTTCTTCCCCTCCATCCTGTTTTTGCTTTGCATTCTTTTTGAATTTTTTCCTAAAGCCTTCCTCCATCCTGCCTCCCACCCCTCCCATTCAGCCCCTCTCACAGTAGCGAGTGATCCAAAGAAGATGCTTTGTTTCTGAAAGAACGGGAGAAGGAAATGGGAGAGGAGGGGAGAGTGGGTGGATTTGTGAAAAAGAGAAAAATAGAGTCTGAGACAGGAGAGGAGAGAGAGGTGTGATTTGGTAATCCTGATGACGCACTGGCACCCAACAGCATTTTGTAATCTGTGTCTATCTGTGTCTCTCTCTGTCCCTGTGTGGTGGTTCAAATCAGCCGCTACCCCCCCACCACATACTCGCATACACACAGACACACACACCTCCACCACCAGCACCACCCAGAGGTACCGGCAGGCCCCGCAGTCGCATGGTCCCTTCGGCGGAGCAGGTGTTTTTCTGCGACGTGTTAACGAGCGCGGCCTGCTGTCATTTCCGCTTTAAATGGATGTCACAAATAGAACACACACACACGCGCACACACACACGCACACACACACACACACACACACACACACACACACACACACACACACACACACACACACACACACACTGCTTATTCTCCTCTCCCAGCAAATTAGCCTAAGAAAGGTGATCAGAGCTTTGTGTGTGTGTCAGATATGAGTGTGTTTGTGTGCATGCATATGCACCTTTGTTTATTAGAATATCTTCACAAGGTGTGTAAGTGTATGTGTGTGTGTGTGCATGTCAAGGAACGGCTGGTTAATTAAAAGGGGTTGAGAAATAGGGAACATTTGTGTCCTTCTGTGGTTTTTATTTCTGTTGTTTGAAATGAGAAAGTGAAATGTTTACACAGCTCCTGGCTTTGGAAAGTGTTGAGATTGTCAGTTTCTTTCATCAGAATGTCTGTGTGTCTCGGTATTACTTCAGCCGTGTACTTTGTGCATATTATCCCTGTATTTGTACTCATTGTACTCGTCCAACTCTGTGTGAATCCACACGTGTGTACTTTAATCCATGTGTGTATCCATGCTGTTTCCAGTAAGTGTTATCCGCCTCTGTGGTGTGGAAATGTTTGACACTCATGTAATCCTGCAGCGGGTCATCTGATAAAGCTGTGGTGCCACCTTAGTGCCAGTCTGTGCCAGCCAGTTGGGTAATACTCTGCCACCAGCTGCTCAGCAGATGTTGTTATTTGTTGCTGTGGTCTAAGAAGGGTTATTTATTCTCTATCTTATCTCATGTCATCCCAGCTCATCTCATCTTATCTCATCCCTCTTCTCTTCTTCTTTCCTCTTACCTGGCAACCAGCGGTGTGTCTGCATGTGTGTGTTGAAATTGTGAGTTTATACATGTGTTTGTGTGTGCGCAGTATGCTTTGGTGTGTGTTTGGTAGAAGGGTCATCACCTCGACACCTGCCCGTGTATCAGCCAGATGATGTTGCTGGCATAGATAGTTTGGTTGTTGTGCTGGTAAACATGTTTTTGTCATTTTTTACATGATAATCCGATCTGAATCTGGCAAGCACTGTGGGAGTCATGGAGATTCTGTGTGTGTTTGTGTGTGTGTGTGTGTATATACAGCGTGCATATGTGTGTGATACTCTTTGGATAGATGAGAGTTGAGCAGACAGGCTCTGATCTGTCTAGGGAATAAAATCTGTATTTAAAATCATCACCATCATCGTTATTGCTGATAATACTTTCCATACATCATCATGATCTTCATAATTATGCTTACCACTGATTACACCAGTGCCTTCAGCATCATCATCAGTCCTGCCCTCATGAATTCAGCTGTTATTGTCCCAATTATCTGATTAAACATATTTGACTTATATTTCTCTTCCTCTCTTTGTGTCCGTCTTTTTCTACAGGTGAATACATAAAGAACTGGCGGCCGCGTTACTTTCTGCTGAAGACAGATGGCTCCTTTATCGGCTACAAAGAGAAACCTCAGGATGCAGACCTGCCCTATCCCTTAAATAACTTCTCTGTAGCAAGTATGTGACCTACCATACATATATTAAAATAGCCTCTTGGTCCTTCTGTACCTGTATCTTTACATTGTTTATACACAGAACAGCACTGTTTAGGGGGCAAAACACTCATTCCATACAGATTTTCATAGGGCTGCACAATTCATCAGATTATTCTTGATCATAATTTTGGCCTCCTGTAATTCACTAAACTTGATGCCTGTTGATATTAATGTTTATAATGTGTACTCTCCTCATATAAAACAAAACTGGCCAGCCAACCTGCTGTAGGAGCCTATGCAAAATGTCCTGGATGTTGCGGCTGCAGTCTAGAGTAGAAGAGTAATATACAACAGAGAGAAGGCAGGAAAAACGAAAAACAAATGTCTGGAGCAGAAGGAGAAGAGCTCGTCTCTCCAACAGATCATCATCCATTGTTTGGAAGTATTTCAGATTTAGGGCAAGCAATATTAAGCAACAACAAATCTTATGCAAAGAGTAAGAACTCAACTAACTTGTTCAACCACCTGAAAAACACGATAAACTGTTGCTGGCCTATTATATTCTTGCCTTTGCTGTTAAAACAGAGTAAAATTATGTAAACAGTAAGCTTTTTAATCCTACTTGGAATACAAAAAGACTAGTAGCCTAAGTACCTGCATTTGTTCCACATATACTGCACCCATGTGCTTTCATACCTAGCCGCAGGCTCATAATTACCAATCATGGTGATACTGTGACACCAGCTGCAATTAACCCCTGCAGGGAACATTTCAGTTCAGAGTAGAACCTCTGTAGGTGGTAGGGGGTGTAGTACACTTTAACAGGGAATTGAACTCGTGTCTTCCAGTTGAAAGACATGCAATAGCCAATAACCTCTAATTGATTATAATTTTATATCTCTTAAAGCAAATCACCTCTTTCATGTTAAGTGCCCTGAGATGTTGCTGAAATGTTCTTGTGGTTTCATCACACAGAGCCTCAGTGAAATGGTACAACAGTTATTGCATCAGTTTCACTCATGGCATGTCAAAGAATCTTGTCAGTCATCGGTCTTCACAGTGTTGCTATGCTTTACAGAATTCACTGAGGGCTTTAATTAACCATTTATCAGTATATCATCTGTCTACACCTGGTTAACAAGCTGCACAGAGTTGTTGACATGTGTAATTAACCCGCTAATGAGTTAACAAGATTAATTTTAATATCTCTCAGTCTCATTACCACCACCGTCATCTCCCATTGTTCATACACTAAATACAAATTGGCAGTTAAACTTTGTGTCTGTGTTTAGCTTTGGAATAAAAACCAAAACTAAAAATGAAAATAAAATCATTAACAAAATGGTTTTACTGTAAATATTATCAATAAAAGACTGGAATTAATGTGATGTTGTCACATAGTGTTAGTAACAGCTGCATTTAGCTGGAGGCAGCAGACTGTTTTGGGGTGAAAACAGTGAAATTACTATAATTAAGTTGAAAAGCACTAAAGGCATGGATGACCCTTTTTGAGTTTCCTTAATTTTAAAAGCAGGATTATCTAATTATTTAATTTTCTGGAAAAATGAAAACAAAATATACCCAGATTACTGGCAGATCACCCATGATTGTGCTGGATAAAGCACTTTACAGACTACCACACAGCATATGTCTCTTAATAAATAAATGGTTGAATGTCGTGTAGTTGTTTACTCTATTTCATGTTCATAGATTGCTGTCTACTTAATAGGTGCTAAGCTGGTGTTTCACCTCTTGGCATGAGGCCTGTGCAGATGCCACTGTATTCACTTGCATGTATTTGTAGTTAAAGTCTCCCTCAACAATATGTTTTTCTTTCTGCTCCTACAGTTGATTGTATGAGCTTTACAGTACAGTATGATGTGTGTGCAGAGTTTGACACAGAAGGCCATATTCATATCCATCTGCTGAAAGTGGAAAGTTTCTCTATGCTCATTGAAAATCTAATTGGAAGGGGTGGGCCTATGAGCACGATTTGTGAAGTCACAACTAGTTTAGAAGTCAGTCCTGGTGATGTAGAGACTTGAAGCCACCAGTGCACATACACTGAAAATAGTTTTTGCAGTGAAGTAGGAGATATCTTGTGTCAAGCAGGAAAACTAATAAACGAAATTTGCATATTCATGAACTAGAAAGAGTAGATGTCTTTTAAGGATTTGAATGTGGAAATTATACTTTTTCCAGAAAAAAACATATCAGACACACATTATTGTACCAAGCAGACTATTTGTATATAATACATATCTTGAGGGAATCTTCAACACTGTAGTACTGCATGCCCTCAGTTGTTGTTTTTAATTGATTGCATAATCAAAATGAATCTGAACAGGTTTAGTCAATGAAATCCTGTCAGGTTTCTTAGCTGAATGGCTGTTGAAGAGCGTTTTTTAAATATCTGCAGAACAGTGCAGCAAAGATTTGTGATAGTGGAGACGATAGGAGAATACAGGAGAATAGGTGCACAATGAAGGCGAAAACAGAAACCAAAATGATGACGAATGGTAGAGTCCCAGCTGATACCTCAGAGAAAACGATAAAGAATGGTCCATCGAAGGACGGAGGAGGAGGAAGAAAGATAGGAGTCCGGAAGGGAGGACAAGTATGGCGAATGAGCGATGGGAGTCGATCGAAGAGGGCAGAGGAAGAGAAAATTGGAGACGTGGGGAGGAGAGAGGAAGAAGAGAGGGGACAGAGATGGAAGGATGATTAAGGTGGAGAGCAACGGATGAGAGACGGAGAGAGGGATGGAAGGATTGGAGAGTGAGGCTTTTGTGGTAGAAATATGGGGGAGAGGAAGGAAAGATGAGGGAGGAGAGGAGTGTTGAACAGACAGGGAGGAGGAGACGAAGAAGGGATTGGAGAACGAACGAAAAAAGGGGAGAGGAAAAGAGTTTGTGAGGAGGACAAGCCAGGCCATACATCCGGCCCCGGCTGCTTGGCACAGTGCTGGCACTGCCACATCTGTTGCCCAAAGCTGGGAGGCCAGGTGGCGTACGTGCATGTGTGTACATGTGTGTGTGTACGTGTATGTGTATGTGTGTGTTTGTTTATTCGTGTGTTTATGTGTGTGTGTTTATGTGTATGTGAACAACAGAAGTGGTCAGATGGAACAGAGATGGTACAGGCCTGTTCCCTGCAGAGGGACTCATACATACAAGCCTGTCGCTCACACACACACACGCGCGCGGGTGCGCGCGCTCATGCTCACACACACACACTGATGCATGCACACACATACACCCACTAAACCACTACACAGATTTCACAATTGCCTGCTGTGGCAAACAACCCAATTTAAGCTAACATTCAAACTTCAATATCACTTTTACATGTGTGTCTTTTTGTGTGGTTGTCTATGTGTGGGTGTCAGTGCTTTATTGGCATCAGCCCATAGCATGACCTTGTTTTCTGGCAGCGCAGCAGGTCATGTTCACGAGTCAGGTAGTAACTTCTTTGTGTGTGTGTGTGTGTGTGTGTGTGTGTGTGTGAATTTACATTGAAACACGGCTGTGTATATGACTCGAGCGTTGTTGTCATTAACCTTCCTGTCTAAATTTAGGCTGAGCCATGACGTGCTGTGCTGTGCCACACTTAAACAGAAAGTAATTGGAAGAAGGGATAGCTGAGGATGGGAGGTTAGAGGAAAGGAGACGAGGAAAGAGAAGAGAATGACAGGAGACAAAAGAAGAACAGAGGGGAGGAGAAAACAGAAGAGGGGAATGGAAGGTGATATATGTAGAACAAATCAGAAGTGGGGGAGATCTGAGGTCAGACAATGGATCGTTATGCTCTTTTACATCAGCTCTTGTCCCCACCAACCACAGAGACTGCTGAGGGACAATGAAGATGCATTCCCCCCACAGCGATCTCACAGCCCCATCTGGCTATGTGTGCGTACGTTTCTGCATTTGTGTACTGTATTACACATTTGTGTAATAATGGCCTACTGTATTGCCCATTTTCACAGAAATGTGTCTCTTCGGATATTCGCCAGATGCATATGTGCTGCAACGCATAAAATCCCTTGGCACAGGAAAGCACCTTTAGTTGAATCGTGTGGCTGAAGTTATTGCCTATTTTTAAACTAAATTATTTAAAACCAAGTTCTGTCTTTTCTTACTGGTACATTTAATTGCCACTTGATATTCAGCATGAATGTCTATGGTCTGTTTAAATTAAAAATAAAAAAATAAAATTCCAAAATAGTTGTGAAGCTGTGTAAAAAGTAAATAAAAACAGAATACAGTGTTTTACAAATCCATTTCAAACCATACTCAATTAAATATAGTGCAAAGACAGTATATTTAATGTTCCAACGGAATGCTTTTTATAATTATAAATTCTAAAGTTTCATAAAGTCTCTTTGCAATTTAACAAATTTATTACAAAAGCAAATTAATAGACAAATCTGTGGAAATTATTACAAAATTAAAAGTAGATATTGAAGTTTTTTGGCTCATTTAATACACCTCTATATGGGCACCATTAGTTGCACAAAGCACATCAAAACGGTACTCGATTTCATGCCATGTTCACTGTAGCATAGCTTCATCAATGGTGGCAATGGCATCAGTGATCTTTTGCTTCAGGTCGCTGATGTCCCGTATCTTGTTTCGATACACGATATCTTTAACATAATCCCATAGAAAGAAGTCCAGGGGAGTGATATCTGGTGAACCAGGTGGCCAGGGAATTGGGCAATCCCTTCCTCCCTTCATCCAACACTGTCCCTGTCACGAATGTGATGGTGGATGTCTTCCATACTTAATCCTGTAGTTTTGCTGAGTCTGCATAGCCAATTTTGTTTCAATAAACCATGATACACATTGTGCCTTTTCTTGAGGAATAGCCATTTTTAGGGGTTTATTTAACAGAACCCATTTCCTCAACAGGGTACCTGAAATACATTACAAATACAGTACAAATACAAATTAAATTAAATTAAAAACTTTGATAACCACTGAGTACATAGAACAAATCTGATTAACATATCTCATCAATTGCTTTTGTAATAATTTTTTTAAACTGTAAAGAGAGTTTACAATTCTCTTTACAGCCTCTAGCTGTACACACCTTCATTATTGTAGTTGTACTAAGAAGACAGCATTGAACATCTGGCTGTTTGTTTCCAGAATGTCAGTTGATGAAGACGGAAAGGCCGAAGCCAAACACCTTCATCATACGCTGCCTCCAGTGGACCACTGTCATCGAGAGGACCTTCCATGTGGACTCACCTGATGAGAGGTCAGTTCCCTTAAGACTTGACTGGAGTTGGTCAGTGGACAATGAGGATGTCAAGCAGTATTTCCTCTTGAATCTGTATAATGAGAGACATAGGCATAGACCTAGACATAGACATCTAGATGGTATCTGTGGTGGGGCATTGGCTTTTATGCCCCCCCCCCCCACCACCACCACCACCACCAAAAGTTGCAGTTGGGGATACAGAGACCCCCAAAATCTTGAGGGAAAACAGGAAAAAAACATGCTCAATCCTCATATATTGTGTTTGAGGGCTGACACAGCGTAAACACGACGATACTGCTGCAGCTGCAAGATGACGACAGGTTGCTCGGTGCTTCACTTCCATCGCTCATGTGGAGCAACTATTCGCTGTGATAAGTCACATGTCCAGTTTGTGGAGCTAAAGAGAGCCAAACTGTTGCATCTCTGTCTAAAATAAGACCACACTTTAGATGATCATGGTGAGGCTTGCTCTCTGCAGCTTGTTGTCCAGGTGAATCCATGCTCTGACTGGGCGTAACAGCTCATAGCAATGCGTTGATGCATGATATGCAAATAAATGTATTTTTGTAATCGATGACATCAATTAGCCCTAATGAAGATGTAAATTGTGCACTATGCTGGAGGGATAAAATGCACTGGACTGGAGTTTGCTGTGACATTTGGAATCTCAGACAATATTCCAAGTGAAAGCCAAAGCTTCAAAAACACTGGATCCATGCTTTATCCAAAATACATCTGGGTGAAATACTGCAGCATATGATGGATTTACCTTCACCAGCTGTCTGTGGCAAAAAGCACTCCTCACTGTAGAAAGATGCCAAAATCTCTTGAGGAATCCATCCGAAGCCTCACACCAAGTGAGGGAGAGATTTTTTAGATTTTTGCTTTTCAACTTTGAGTGATCATTAACTTAATTAAGCCTTTCCTTATATTGAACTACCCATCTGCTGCACCTCAGAACGTGAACAGAATATGGAATTCAGCTTGGTATCATGACTTTGACAGCACCAAATGACTTGTTTTAACAAATTTTGTTAGTTTCAAATATTATGAATTGGAAAATATCACTACCGTTCAGTCAGACAGTGACAGATGACAGTCACTAACTTCAAGTCAGGTCAAGCTGCATGCCCCATATGCAGTTGTTCATTATAATGTTAATTGATGTTGAAATGATATGATGTTCTTCTGCCTCAATAGTAATACATCAGGATAGTGAGCTGTTCCCAGGATAAAAAAAATAAATAAATCATTTTTGGGAAAAATAGGCTATTATCCCTACTCCTTACCGTATCTTACCAACTGATATTACATAGGCCAACATTTTTTGACCCCCAAATGTTCAACATAAATTAGCACCCATGGCTCTAGACATATATCTCTTGCTGAAATGAAAAATAAACTTTAAGTACAGGTAACATCTTAATACTAGTGCTGATTATTGAATGCATACTGCCTGTATTACCATAGACTTTACTGACTCTTTTTCTCTCTGTCACAGCAGCAGTTTGGATGAAAAATTGGCAAGTTAAGTTAGCTAAACCTGCCAGTTGAAACACCCAAATGTTGACTTCCTTTTTTTTTTTTTTTTTTTTTTTTTTTAAATACCTCTTGACGCTGTAGCTGTTAAACTCAATTCAGTTTCTGTTTAACTTCAGAAAAGAAAAGAAAACACAACTGAACTAAACAGCCTTTAAAAGACCATGACATAAGACTAAACATAGATAAAAAAATAAATATATCATGTAGGTAAAGGTATTATCAAGGGCAGAGGTATGAGTGAGGAGGTTTGTACTGTAGAGAGTCATGTTGTTTTTTTGGTGTGTGTGTCTAAGGGAAAGAGAGAGGGTGAGAGAGACAGAGTGGAAAGGAGACCTTTCAAGTAGCGTTGGCATAAATTCTCCAGCTGCTCAGTTCCTTTCTGAGGAGCTGAGGTGTTTATCTCCAGAAAATGAACAGCTTTGCCCAGAAGACCACAGATGCTTCTGTGCATCCTTTGAGTTTGTGTGTTTTTATGTGTGTGTGTTGCAGCTGTCTGTCCAACTTTGTCTTGTGTTATACGTTGCTTTATAATAGTTTTGCCTCTAGATAATCAAATACACATTCAGCGTTAACATAGAACTATTAACTCTCTATTGATTATTTTATAAAGTCAAGTGTATACAATATGCAAGTCTATAAGTGGACGCTCCAGATGTGTGTATGTTTTGCTTTAGAAGTGTGTGCTTCATTGAAGTCTAAGTGGGTTGGAAAGAAGCGTGTGTGTGCCACAACTGGGTGTCTGTGCTTCTGTGTGTGTGTGTGTTACTGTATTTGTTGTACTGTACCAGTGCTGGCAGGGTTCCAGCTACCACAGCCCCAGCAGTGAGCAGAGAGGGTGGCACGTGTTGGCATGGTGCCCGACTGTAGGCAGGCCCATTATCTCTCATTAGCAAAAAAAAAAAACTCATTATACAAAAAACACTCTAACCAAGAGAGAGAGCATTTATCTGCTGCCTGACCTTGAGAGAGTTCCCATTGCTTTTCATGTGTGCTGCACACACACATGCACGTTATGGGTGCCACAAATTGAGTGCTCCATTGTCGAAGATGAAGTATAACTTGAGTTTGCCCTTGTTTTGGAGTGTGTAGGGTACACTTAGAAGTCGTTGCAGTAGAAAGGGATTCAGATCTTAAAAAACAGACTCACGCACTGCTCTGTTTAGGTTCAGATGGAGTGTTCTTCCAGATCCCACAAGGAAACATATGGGCATCTAACTCAAATCAAAACAAAAGACACAGGGGTGATCGTTTGGGTGTCAAACAGGTTTCATTATCATGATCTCCTCACAGTTCACACAGGGTAAGTGTATTTGAAAGTGCACACTCGTAAATCCCGACTTGTTGCTCTGGAGTCCTGAGGATTTCTGAATGTTTGAATATCATCTTTAGTTCACCTCAGTTAGAGCTCTGTCATGTTTTCTGCTAACATGTAACCCTTGCATGAAGCACTGGATTAACACTGTTTGAGTGAAGATCAGTTCAGAAGCAAAGTTCAAAGGAGAATGCTTTCTGATCTGATTTTATTTCTTAGGAGACAACATTTTTAGCCTTTTTAAAATCTGAAATATTGTTGATAAGCAAAATGATTATCTTAATATGAAATTAACCAGATTTACAATTTCAGGACACAAATGAAATCTTAGAAATAACTACCTCTGTTTTTTGCTTCTCTTCTCTTCTCTTCTCTTCTCTTCTCTTCTCTTCTCTTCTCTTCTCTTCTCTTCTCTTCTCTTCTCTTCTCTTCTCTATCAGAGCAGAGAGAAGCTTGGCCCTGTGTATAAACAATTATATTCATCATCGTTAAGTACAGTTAACGTGTCTGCACATCCTGATGCATGGCTAGCCTTCTGCTACAGATGATGATTATACACACACCGATATATACGTACATAAACACACACATTTTCTCTCAACAGATGTTGAACAACACCACTAATGGAAAGTCAATGGGGAGGAACAATGTTAGCAAACAACAATGTATTGTTTCCCCTATGCATGGGTGTGCGTTTGTGCACAAACCCTCTCACACATACACACACACTCACACATGCACAGACTGGTAGGCATTAGTTCTGCTCCATGATCATTGCTCATTTGGTTGATTCTCTAGTTGACCATGTTTCCTCTCTGCTGAACAAATAGGTGTTTATGTTAATTGAAAACACTTTAGCGCCTTTAAAAACCTGGTTAAATAAGTGCACTCACCATCCTATTGGAGAATCTGTAACTGATACATTTGACACCTGTAATGTATTGTTACCTGGAATCTTTTCAATTGTGCATTATTGTATGTACGTATGTATTATACTGTTCCATCAGTAAGCACTTTAAAGTTGGACCAACACTAGGTACAACACTTGGGCAGTAACAACAACAACAATAACAGGAACAGTTGTACAATATCCTGTTCTATAAAATTAAAGCCTGATGCCTTTGCTTCAAATCTTTGAATGTTCAATTTTTGTTGAGACTTTATTGGAATGATGTTGAAGCAGTGAGTTAAAAGCAGATATGTGAAATCAGTTCAGATGAGTTGGATTTCAGTCACAAATTTGATGACTTTAACCTGGAAGACTTGCAACTCCAGTTGGACTTAAACACCAGTGACATTTGACTTCACTTGGACTTTAGCCTTTTGACTTGAAAATACTTGATACCTTCCCTGAAGCTCAAAGATTTAAAGTACATTATTCCAAAAGTGTGCCATTAATCCATTCATTTCACTTAATTTCTGGAATCAACTGGTGCTTGTTCATTCCCAACAAGTTGACATTTAAGGCCCCAGATGCACTTTGAACCAATCCCAACAGCATCCAGCAACATTTTGTTACTGAGCTCTAGTTGGAAAGAATAATATCTAAGATAATTTTGTTCACATACAAAACCTATGAGGTGGTCCTCAAAAAATGAATTGCAGTACGCAAAACGTGCAGATCAAAAAGTTATGGAGATGCAACAACTTACAACTTCATTCAACATTTGAAATCACATAAAGAAGTAAGTTGAATCTCTGCTGTTAAAAATGCATTACATTTGGTAAAGAGCACTTAATGACTTCTTTAAGACTCAAATCTCAAAGTTTAGGTATTGGGATTTGACTTGGGACTAGAGGTCAAAGACTTGAGACTTACTTGTGACTTGCAAAACAATGACCTGGTTAAAGGCAAACAACATAGCTAGGGCTCCAAGTAATGATGACTTTCTTTTTTTTTTTTTTTTTTTTATTTACTTTTTGACATTCAGTGACAGTAGTCACTAGTCAGTGAGTAGTATGTACATCTACTTCAATTATTAGTCACAGAGTAGCAGCCTGAATGTCCTTTTTTTTCCTAGGACAAAAAGAACAAAAATAAAGAAATACATAACAAGAACATTAACACATAGGGAGTAGGATTTGGTTACTGCTACATACAGACAGTGTATTATCTAAGGTTAGCAGTGTCAAAGTCCGGCCTGCGTGGTATTATATAGTCCATCCATTTCTTCCAACGTGAGACAAATAGGTCCCACTTGTAATTCACATCTGCTGTCATTCTCTCCATCCTGCAAATGTCCATTGTGATGTCCATCCACATGTTCAAAGTTGGGCTCACACGTGAAGGACATTTTTTTCGTAAGGGCATTTTTGCCTGCCACCAACAAAATACTAAACAGATATTTGTCTCTCTTTGGCCATCTATCGGGCATGAGTCCAAAAAAATAAAATTTTACTTTCCAGAGGCAAGTGACTTCCAAAAATTTCTTGTATGTCATTATGTATTCTCTTCCAGTACATTTTAATAACATGACGGTCCCAAAAAACATGATAATAATTTGCATTTGTATTTCCACAATTTCTTCAGCAAGCTGGGGAGGGAAGGTGTAATGAAATATCTTATCAGGCTTTTCCAGCCAAACTCCCTTCGACTCTGTGAGCTGCTACATTTCCATTGATATACCCATATTGTTATCCACTCTTCCTTCGTTATATCTATTCCTCCCTCTTTTTCCCATTTTTTTTTAGTATATAGGGTTGAGTGTGTTTTCATGTTTATAAGCCCTTTATATAGACCTGAAATAATACCTCTATCTTTATTTGAACCATATGCCCTTTAATGATGACTTTAACAATTATTTTCTCAAATCATTGTGTACACAAAATGTCAGGAAATAGTGTAAAATGTCTGTTACATTTTTCCTGAGCCCAAGACGATTGCGTATTTAGCTTTTTATTTATTTTTTTTATTTGGCCACCAGTCCAACCCCCAGTAATATTCAGCTTATCATTTTATTTGACCTAAAAGTAATGAAAAATCAAGTCCTCAGAAGTGTTTGCTACTTTTGCCTGAAAATTACTCAAATGATCAATCGATTTTCAGAATGATTGCAGATGCTGAAATGAGTAATTGTTGAGCATGAACTTCCAAACATGGAAGAAGAATGGATTTCATTTCATCCAATTAAACTGTAATGGCTGTCAGTAGATATCCGTGCATCCCTAAACTTGTTGTTGTATGTTGTGAATTTAGAGATGAGTGGACAGAGGCCATCCAGATGGTGGCTGACAAGCTGCAGAGACAAGAGGAGGAAAGGATCCAGTGCAGCCCCACCTCCAACATCGACAACATGGTCGAGGAAGAGATGGACATCTCCACCACACACCACAAACGCAAGGTAACATGTGACATAGACACAGACGTACAAACACATACTCATTCTCACGCACTCTACAATCAAAATACAGAAATGATTCCAGCTGTTCATTGTCATGTAATGGGTTATTATCTTTGACTGCTTGCAATTTTAAAAATGGTCCTCTCGGTCACAGGTTTGTGCCAACATGAAATAGCCCCTGTGACAACAAAGGTGTAAATTGGTTTTTGCAAATTAAAGTGCTCTGGCAAATAAAAGCAGTCATGCAAAATAACTTTTGTAAATATGATTGGTATCAAAGGCAAAGGCCACATATGGAGAATTCATATAGTAGATACAACAAGGAAACGAAACACTCTAAATTACAGCTAGAGGCCACTGTAGCCTCCAATGCTCTTTACACCCCACACTATAAAGGTTTTGCAGCATGTAATTTTCAGATCAACAAAAATGATCATACTTTTGCTCTGTCTGATGTAGAGCAGGGTATTAAAAATTTTTTGGCACTAGGCTTGAGTGAAAATTTTCCAACCAGGTATTCCCAATATATTTCCGCAGGTTTGTGTGCAGCAACTTTGCTGTTTCACAAGCACTCTGCTTTTTAGTCTAATAAATAAACAAAATAAACTATACACACATGTTCTATATTTTAACAGAAAAATACAGCTGTACGCCCTCTGAATTTTCTCTCTTTCACTCTTTAACCAAAGCAAGAGTAAATTAATTCAAAACCTCACCTGGCCTCTTGTGTTACTGGGTTAGTTCGCGGAATTAGAGTTTGTCTCATAGCAGCAATTTTCACTCATTCTTTGGAGGCAGATCATTAAATTAGCCAAATAAAATAAAAATTCCAACAACAAAGAAACAAAAAGCAACAGGTGATGAACTCAGCCTATTACATATATATTCGTTCACATTTGCCCAACACGATTTGGTATTTAATGAGGTGTAGCACTAAGTAAGTAGAGAAAGTTGACATCAGATATTTCAGAGATGAATAATCTTGTTGATTTGATCAGATGGTTCCTGATTGAAATCAAAATTTGGGTAATTTTATTTTTTATTTCTGCAGTGTTATTGCTGGCTTGTAAACAACATTTAACATTTCAGAATTCTTTTGTTAAAGGAAAAAATGGTTTTGTAGAAAACAAAATTGTATTCCTCAAATCAAGATATCAATGAAAAAAAGTATCCAAACTTGGTACAACTCTTCAACATTAAGCATAAATGAATCACTGGCACTGTTCCTCCTGTGTTTTCTTCCCCAAAGACAATGAGTGACTTTGACTACCTGAAGCTGCTGGGAAAGGGAACATTTGGTAAAGTGATTCTTGTCCGAGAAAAGGCCAGCGGGAAATACTATGCCATGAAAATCCTTAAAAAAGAAGTCATCATAGCCAAGGTGAGTCTGGTCGAGACTGTTCAATCTTTCTATCTTTTTTTTTTTTTTTACTGTATTTTAAATCAACCACAGGGAACTGAAGTTCACGGCACTATCTGTCAGTATCTGATGTTTTAATGCATTTCATGAAGTGCTCCTCCACTGTCTCCTTATGTAGTTGTTTGATTGAAAATGTTCATCTGTGCAGGATGAGGTGGCTCACACACTCACAGAGAGCAGAGTATTGAAAAACACCAGACACCCTTTTCTCACCGTAAGTACACCAAACAAATGGTTTTAAGTCAGACATATGTGCATATGCAAATGTACTGACATCTGTAAGAGTGCATGTCACACACACACACACACACACACAGAGCATATTGATCCCATACATACCCCAGTCTCTCGAGGCTAATTATGAGTTAGACACCGAATTGTTGTACCTTAACGAACCACATCTGTTAGTTTTACACTCTGTCTTTGATGTACACATACACATATTAGCTGCAGCTCATTTCTGTCACACTGGCTGTAAACACACACACTTGAATGTTCACACACACACAGTTGTGAGAGCAATTACAGTTCACATCTGAGTTTACCCCTGTCACACCTGCAGCCACAAAGACTCCAACCAACTGTTCTTTTGTTTAGCAGCTTTTTCCCTCCAAAGAGAAGAGACACACACCTACTTGCTTTGAATAAGCAAATACAGGCATAAACTGTTTGAAGCTATGAATGATCACGTTTTGTTGCTCCTGCTGTTTTAGCTAGAATGGGACCAGACACCTTGCTGCGTACAAAAACGTTCACTCATTCACTTCAGTGTGCTCTGCATGTAGAGAATGAATACATAACTCATTATCTTGCAAAGTTGGAAACAGTATTTTATACCATTCAAGTCGTCTCTGTGCAGCTGGTTATGCCTGTGCTGTTACAGTAATTGTCAATAAATACATAATGGTATATGGTAGTTAGTACTTGATTAGTAACAATCACTTGTATACTACTTTTTCCACTGGGATAATTTGAATCAGTTATACACTTTTTACACATTTAATACATTTAATAATACTGATGAAACTGTTAAATGGGGCTATGTTTGTGACACACATGAGTTGTTGACAAGTTCAGTTATGAAAAATGTGTTTATGTTGATCTGTGTCTGTGTGTTTCTCATTTCAGTCATTGAAATATTCATTCCAGACTAAAGACCGCCTCTGTTTCGTCATGGAGTATGTGAATGGAGGAGAGGTAAGACATATACAGACACACACTTTGATGTTGGTTGTGCTATATGTGGTTTCCCATCTTTAAACAGTCAGTTGAACCACAAATCCACCACACTAACTGACAGCGATTAGGCGCACCACCTATTCTGCTGAAAGCTCAACTGTCTGAGTTTCAGCACAGCCTGTGTTGAAAAACAGGAAGCAGAAAATTGGTTATGGCTACATCTTTAAAAGTATTTAAAATCAGTATTTATAACGATACAGTTCTTTGCTCTTTTCTCTCAGTGTTGATAAGTAAATATTTAACTGAAATAATAATAATTTATCAGAGGTCATTAGAAATAAATACAGAAAATGTTCGAGCTTTGTAAGTCTGACAATACCATACAATATTTATGTTTTTTTTTTTTAGTAATCAGAGCAAATAAAAAAACAGACATGGAGTTTAAATTCCATGCATTTGTCTGACCTAATTTAACAGGTGTTACACCATATTTGATGAACACATTAACCATATCTCGTACTTAGTCACGTGTGTTGATCAGAGTTGTAATTAAAAGTTTGGGTGGCCCACATAAGATTTTCAGTTTCAAATTGGGCTGTGGCAATCTTACATTTGGGAATTACTGCTGCATCGTAATTTGTTGTTAAAGGGATAGTTCACCCAAAAATGAAAATTCAGTCATTATCTACTCACCCTCATACTGATTGAGGGTCGGATTTATTTTGTTAGTCCACAAAACACTGTTGGAGTTTCATGGGAAAACAATGTAAGTGAATGGTGTCCAGTTCATCATTGTGTGGTCAAACTTTTAACATCAAAACGTTATTTTCCCAAGCCCTCCTAAAAAAATTTCCCCACATGACTTAACACAGGTTTCTACATGATGATATTGCTACATGTAAACTCCTTTGGTTGAAGGAGGGAGGGGATCAGCGCTGTAACATGCGTCACTGCTTTTTGCTAACGACTGACTGGGTGTTTCAACTTGAAAAACCAGAAGAATGCAGATGGAGTTGCCTTTTAAAGAACCTCACAAATAATAAAACAGGATGAACTTTATTTAAATTTAATTTAAATAAAAAATGATCAGGAAACATCTGGTGGGCCAAATTGAACCTCATTGTGGGCCAGCTTTGGCCCACAGGCCCCACAGTGGGCAGACTTGTCCTAAACACGTGTCTTGGTTTATAAATGTCTCTCACAGATAAATACACAATGTTTACATGCGTAATATGGTGTAATTGGAGGCTTGTGAGTCTGCGACAGTAATGCAGGAAAGGAACGTTAATACATGCAAACATTCAAGAAGTGGCTGAAGTTAGACTGTTCGATTGCTTTCTAACACAGTTAATTTGCCAACCAACTGGAGTCTTGGTTGTATTCTCGTCTCTCCCTTCTATTTCATCCCTCTCCTGCTTGTGTCTATTTATGAACACACCTATGGGGCAGATATAGCCAGGATGACAGTCGGAGATGAAATGAGTTTGGATTCCCCCACTTCTCCACTTCTCAGATTTTTAATCGGGCCGTTTTTTTGCAATCTTGGTTCATTCCCTCAGTGTAACTGTCACCTGCTCCCCTCCCAGTTAGTTAGGCAGTTCAGCCAACGCCAGGCCTGAGCAAACACACACACTGGAAACACCAGCAAACACACTCATACTTAGACAACACACACAGCAAATTTTTACCTCAACGGACAAATTGTGACCAAACATGCCTCACAAACAGACACACACACACACACAACCCATTACAAACCTGCCACAGTCACAGCTGCCAGTACACTGATGAAGGCCCACCTGTCGTGTTACCCCATCTCACTGCACCCCCACCACACGCACACACACACACACACACACACACACACACACACACACACACACACACACATTACACACGGACACCATTTGAGCAAGGTGGTCTGTGAGCATCACTCCAGCGGCCATATGCAAACCTCCCTGAACAATTAATGGGGAGATGTGTGCCCCTTGGCCTCATGGGTAATTTGTAGGACTTGACTGGTGCGCCACAGAAGGCTGGTGTCATTTTGGTGCCACATGTGTAGCTGTGTGACAGTGATAACTTGACAACTGATGGCTGGGGAGAGAAGGGAATGTGAGGTGAACGATAAAAAAGCAAGACGGAGGAGAAACAGGAGGTCAGACCACCTGGGGAAAAAAAAAGACTTGCATCGTCTTTAAAGTATGAAAATGAACTTCTTGCCAAAAACAGAGAGGGATGGATATGAGAATGGACTAAATGAAGATGGAGGCTCAGGGGGCAAGGCCAGTTAGGCCACTAATGAGTGCTGCACTGGAGGCTGTTGGGATGGGAGAGATTGGGTGTGGAGGGGGGGGGGGCGTTGGTGGTGTTGGCGGTGGCGGCAGCGGCGGTCGGCGTGTCTTTAACTAGACTGGTGTATTGATTAAACCCTTGATTTGGCCCCCATCGCCGAACTCCACGCCAGCACCGTGCCAACCTAGCCCAGAGGGTAACGTGGAAGAGGTATGCGAATGTGTGTGTGTGTGTGCGCGGCGAGGGGGGGCCGCTAGATGAGGCGCCAGCTGCCGAGTGCCTCCACCCGCCCTCCTCCGAGACACCCCCCACCCAGCCCCTCTCCACGCACTCCCCTCACACACACACCCTCCCCTCCACTATCTATCATCTCAATATGGTGCGGGCAGCCAGTTTGTGTTGTGCTAATTTCCTCCAATAAATCAGTAATTATTGCTGTGCCGTCCCTGCTGTCTCTCCCCTCTTTCTCTCCCCCGCCCTCTCCCTCTTTCCCTCTCACCCTCTCTCTCTTCCTCCTTCCTTCTCCCGCAGCTGTTTTTCCATTTGTCCAGAGAGCGGGTGTTCTCAGAGGAGCGCACGCGCTTCTACGGCGCTGAGATCGTCTCAGCTCTCGACTACCTGCATTCAGCCAAGATTGTGTACCGGGACCTCAAGGTAAACACAAACAGAGATGGGAGGCTGGATGGGAGTGAACAGATATTTGAGAGGAAACTTTTTCTGTTTTTTTTTTTTTAGCTCCCCTCCTACCTCTTGTGTTCAAGAGTTATTTATTTATTTTTTCATCCAGGAGGAGAGGAGTGGTTCAGGATGTGTGGTAATTAAAGAGAGGGACAGGGACAAGCTCACACAGACATAAAGCAGTAAAGAAGCGTGGGAGGCAGGCAGGGATGCAGGGAGGGAGGAGGGAAGGAGGGGGGATGCTGATGCCACAGAGGTAGAGAGGTAGATGGCTCTGTCTGAGCGTCTGCCTGGCAGCCTTGGCCCCAGCCCTGCTCACAGCATCCAAGAAAACAGAAAGGAGAAAAAGCAGACTGAGAGCGAGAAAAACACTTCAGCCATTAAAATTAAAAGGTTGAGTGGCTTCACTACTTGCCTGAAGTTTATTTCCCTCCTCTACTCCGAGTTTGTGTGTCTGAGTGTGTGCACCGCCGCTATGTGGGGTAAAGGCAATATGGTTTTCTTTACCCGTCTGCCATTGTTCTGCTCTTCAGAGGAAAGTATTTGAGTCAATTCACAAAGCAGTAAAGTATTGTGTGGATTTTCTGTCATTATGAGAATTAAATATTATTTCAAACCTTTGACAAAAAATCTCTCGAGATGAATTCAAGCCAGTTCTCTTCTTCATGTAACTCCAAGAAATGCAATGTCAGAATTACAGTTTGGTGAAAGTTGCATTGTGGGAATTGCTGTGTATTTTGTTTCCCTTCCAGTTGGAAAACCTCATGCTGGACAAAGATGGCCACATGAAGATCACAGATTTTGGCCTCTGCAAGGAGGGCATCACAGACGCTGCTACCATGAAGACCTTCTGTGGCACACCAGAGTACCTCGCACCTGAGGTAACTTTCTCATTTTTTTTGTTATTGCTTTCTTTCTTCTCTGGTTTTGTTTAGATTTAATTGTTTATTTTTTTCTGTTTTTCTTTCTCTCAAGCCTTGAATATCTACACCCTCTTTCTCTTACTCTTTTTTTTGTCTTCTTAAGATGTTTCTTTGATGACTTGAAGTAATTTATGATCAGTGTTTTTACATCTTTCCACTTTGTCACCCTCTTCCTTCTTGCTGTGTTTTTTACTCACCAAGCAGCAAGTTACAGTAAAAATGCTTCTTTGGTGTCTAACTTTACAAACAACCAAAAGTAGGGTATGAAGCATAATGTGAAACATAATGTCACGGCATCTTCTACTACTACTGTTAGATGGAACACATCTATGTGGCTTGACAATCCTCAGAGAAGTAAGAGGAACAAATAGAAACTCGTTGGCCAGCGTGTATGTGTTGCAATGCCAGCTGCTTTTTTGTTCCTTTTATTCAGTGTTAAATATGAGCATCAACTTAAAGGTTACATTTCTCAGAATCAGTTCACATTACTGTCACTACTACAGGATGTATTTTGTACTGTATGGCAGTTTCATGCATCATATACAAGTACAAATATCATCATGTAGCAGTCATCCACAGTGGTGAAATGTAACTACGTTTAAGTTTAATTTACTAAAGTACTGCACTTAGGTACAAATCTGAAATAGTATTTCCATTTTGTGCAACTTTATACTTACACTCCACAACATCTCAGAGGCAAATATTGTACTTTTCACTCCACTACATTTGTCTGACAGCTTTAGTTACTAATTACTTTTCAGATTAAGTTTTTTCATACCCTTTTTTTCCAGTGAAAACATGTATCTAAAAAAAATCATTTTAAATATGAATTTTCCTAATGAAATTAAGGATTAAGTGTTCCTTCATGGGTTGAGAAAATTCTCCCATTTCTTAAGCTAAATAAACAATTTAAAAGCCCTCTTAGATTAGCTGTAAAATGCACAATAAAGCTGAAGCTGTTTTTCTGAAACCATGAAGTTTTATTTTTTTGAGATACATAGTTTTCACAGGAGAATCATAAAAACTCTCTCTCTCTCTCTCTCTCTCTCTCTCTCTCTCTCTCTCTCTGTCTCTCTGTGTATATATATATATATATTATTTTTTTTTTTTTTTTTTTTTTTTTTAAGTACATTTTGCTGATAATATATGTACTTAAGTCAGGATTTTAATGCAGGACTTTTACTTGCAGGAGAGTTTCTACAGTGTGTTATTAGTAAACAGTAAAGGATCTGAATATGTCCTCCACCACTGTTTATCCATGACTCATTTACTCAAATCAACCTAAATATTTGTTAATCACAAAACAAACTGATACAATATAAAATCAACATCAAACTTGAGTTTCAGTCTGTGGCCAATTGATGATAGATTAATCGATAAACTGTCAACTATTTTGATAATCAGTTAATGAGTCTGAATATTTTTTCTAAAGAAAAAAAGTCAAAATTCTCTCATTTCAGCTAATTAAATGTGAATATTTTCTGGTTTCTTTAGTCCTTGCCAGTAAGCAGAATATCTTTGGCTTATGGACAAAGCAAGACACAAGGACATCACCTTGGGTTTTGGGAAACACAGATTGACATTTTTCACTCATATTTGACATTTTGTACAAAAAACAACTAATTGATCAGTCAAGAAAATAATGGCAAGATTAATCGACAAGGAAAATAATTGTTAGTTGCAGCCCTAGTTGAAGCTTTATAAATCACATGAATCAGTTGATAAATGACAGAAAATTCAGGGAGTGTATGTTAAGTTCAGTGAACTGAGCAGCTTGACTGAGGCTGTGTAGTACATAAAAGCATCTGTGGAATACACACATACACCAGACCTCTAAGTCATGAAGTGATGATCCAGGTATTCTCTCACAACCCCTTACCCATAATACCCTGCACTTTGTAAGGACTCTGATGTTTGAAACCTTCTTATAGTGGAATTTCTGTATGTACATTTCATTCGCGGATTTCAAAGCGAACACTTTCCATAATATCAAGATGAACAGTAAATATGCAGCTCATGCGTGTGAATGAGAGTGTTTGTTGAATTCAGTATACAAGCACACACACACACGCACAACTACATTCTTGTAATAGTTTTTTTTTTTTTGCAGCCATCCGCTGTCCAGCCATCAGCGCTGCCTCACTTGGAGGCCAGCAGATCAACTGGCGAGAGCGTTGCAGGACTGTGGGTGGTGGAGACAGAGCGATGTAGATGTGGAGATGAAGGCAGGAGGGGAGAGGCATAGTGTATATCCCACTTGAAAAAGTATGGAGGACAATTTGGCGCAGCATTTTGTGCTTTTTTTTAGAGTCCCTTCCTTTGCGTGCCAAAAGCTGATTGGAGGCTGTTGGTTATTTTTCACAGGATGTGCGTCTGTGTGCATTTATGTGTGTGTGTGCACGCGTGTGTGCCGTGTGTGTGATTGCAGTAGAAAGTGCGGGCTAAAGCGAGGCAGATGGCGGCAGATGGGCGAGGTTGGAGGAAGGTGCTCGGAAAAAACCTGGAAATCTACACCACCGCCGCCGCCACTCACCCGCCCGCACGCTCTGCTCGCCCGCCCGCGTGTAAAAATAACACAGTTTGCTCGGAGCCAAGTTACAGAGATGCAAAGTAGCCGGGATTAAAAAGAGAAAGGGGGAGGTGGGGGTTGAAGACAGAGGAAGATGAGAAGGGAGAGAAAATATTTCAGGGTTACAGGAGTGAAATTCAGACAGTTCCCGTGTTTGCCGTCAGTGAAAAGGGCAGATATGAAGTGAATAAAGAGGGTTTGTGTCTGCTGCTGTGTGCCTCAAGGAACTCACACACAAATACTTCAGCAGTACAACGGTGTAAAGTGAATAATTCTCCAGTCAACCTGTAAAGCATGAGACTGAAGTGTTATTGTTTGTTTCAAGGAGAGTCAAAAATAAAAAAAAAAAGATTAATGTGGGGATTAATGAACAATAAGCAGTGTACGGTCCTTGTAAAGGGATGGAACAGGATCAGAGAAAACACATGGAGAGTGTTTTTCTCTGTTTTCTCATATTTTGTGTTTGACACATTTCCTTGTGGCTATTTGTTGTTGTTTTTCAAGTGTTGAAGGGGATGGATTTGGGCTTTTTTCCATTTATTTGTGTGTGTTTGTTTTTATTTTGGTAATATGTTGTATATGTTGGGCATTGTGATTTTTTTTTTACTGTAACTGTAAATGTCTCACAAACATAGCAGCACAGTGAGCCATTAGTAAAACACAGCAGAATGTCAAAACAGTGTCAACATAAACCGATTTCCAAATGATGACACTTTGAAGATGGAAGGTCTCTGCGTGACACCAACAATATGTGAGTGTATGTTCACTGTGCCGAGTGTATGTGGTGTGTGTGTGTGTGTGTGTTTGTGTTCTCTGTAGCCTGCTGGGTATCTGGGCTGGTACAGCCACAGGCTGTGTGTGCCCGTCCCGTCCCATCTAGTCCTGTCCAGGCTGCCAAAGCCCCCGTCCCGCGAGCAGCATCTCACTGCCACATGGCTGCTCCAACAGGGACCAGGACAGGACAAGACCTTCTCCCTCAGAGCTCTTCTCTTCTTTTGTATTCCTCTCCTCTCCTCTCCTCTCCTCTCCTCTCCTCTCCTCTCCTCTCCTCTCCTCGCCTCGCCTCGCCCCTCCTCTCCTCTCCGCTCCCCTCCCTTCCCCTCCTGCTGGTTTATCTAATTTGTTACTTCTTCTGTCTTGTCCTATTTATTTGTCCTGTCTCTTTCTAAAATATACACACATAACCACCCCTACTACACACACACACACTCCCTTGCCTCCATGCCTAGGGCTGTGGGGCAGCATTCTGGCTCTGTGTGGATTAATCTGCTCCCTGCCTGCAACCGAGCTGCCACCACTTTCTTTGGTCCCAGGACACACACAAGCACACACACAGACACACAGACATCTTCTTACACTAACACACACATACATATACATGCCCAACTGGACAGCTTACATTTGTATACATTTCTGTAGCGTATTGTACAAAGACTCAACACACAGCCCTGTAGATCAGCATCGAAAACAGCCTTGTAAGCTGTTCTGAATTTCATAAACAGCACACTGTATATATGTATGTGTGTGTGTGTGTGTGTGTGTGTGTGTGTGTGTGTGTGTGTGTGTGTGTGTGTGTCCCTCCTCAAGGTGCAGGCACTGAAACAGCACCAAACATCTCCTAGTTTGCCTCACTCTCAAAACTTTATGAATTTGATGAGGGCGGATAAATATTCCATCTGCTGGGTGTGTGTGTGAGCGTGTGTGTGTGCCTGACAGTCTCCCAGCAGTCTAAGCCAGTGTTATCCCTCCAGCCGTACCAATCAATAGTATATCTGGAGCTGGCGGCGTGCTCAGTTCCCCCAGCTCTTCTCTGCAGCTGCCAACAGGGTGACCAGCTTAATTCTCACACAAACACACACACACACACTCACACATAAAATAACTCTAATAACTCTCTTATTCACTTCCACGCACATGTTGACTTGCCCACACTGAAGCAGCCGCCTGCATCATTAGCAGTTTAGTGTCGAGTGTGTGAGCTCAGTCAGTTAATGATCGGCTTTTCTGTGCTATTGAGCTGTTTTGGAGATACACAGGCAGCTGTTTGGTATTTAGCTTTCACCTGGTCTCACTGCGTAGTGGCATTTAACATCATTTACAGTTGAGCTTGTATGACAAAACCTTATCTGAACCTTCATCTGACATTTAAATGTTAAGACCTGCCTGCCTTTACAACCCTTCATTATGACTGTAAATCATAGCAACTGTCTCACGTAATTGTGGACTTTGAGATGCAGGATTCCTGATCTGCAGTATCAAGATAACCCTTAATACTTGTGATGGACTGAAACAGAAAATTTTTGGCTATTGAGTGACAGATTCAATAGACATTTTGTTTAAGTCAGGGGTTTTAGACCCCTCGCCCCCTCCCTCTGGCCTATGACATAGTGTCAAAAAAAATAATATATTGCGTCCTGCAAAATCATTTAATTTAATTATTTTTTCTAGTTGTTTCATAACAATTTAAATTAGCCTTTAAATTGTATACAATGGAAACACAATTCAGTTTTTAAAAAGTATCGTATTTTTGTTTTTCTGAAGGATCGCATGTTGTAATTTGCTGATATTCTACATCCAGAGGAGCTTGTTTAACATTTCTCTATCAGCAGAGCAGATTAGCAAGTTATCAAGTGACATTTATGATTGGTAACACGACAAAGCTTGAGTTTTCACCCCATAATCTGTGGCATTTGGTTAAAACACAGACCAAAGACCAACAATTCTCAGCTAGCCATTTTCATCAGTAGTAGTAGTAGTAACAACCAATTCAAAGTAATGAGTTTGTGTCCCATGTATGGCTAACTAATGTACATACAAATTTACAGAAACTGCTTGTTTTGTTTTGTTTTGTCTTTGTTTATGACGAAAATATTTTAGTAAGGGAAACAAAAAAGTACATTTTCAGAAATCTTGTGCTTTCTTGCACCACTTGAACGTTGCAGTAGTGCCCCTGTGAGATAACAACTTCATGGTGGCCCCAAGCCAATTTGACTTTGCTCGACTGTTGTCAGATGGCTGTTTAATACAAATGTTCGATGATTTGTTCCTTTTTTTCCCCCCAAGTTTGGTGCCACACTAAACTCTTATATCTGCCTACACAACCAAGTGACCAAGACTCACAATTTAATGCCTTGGTCTGTGGTGATTTTGAGACTCAGTGTGTAAAGTTTGCAGCCTGTTACACTGTTGGATCACCACTTGATTCACCTTGTCTCATCCGTTAACCATCAGCAAATGTTGTCATTTTGAATAAGTGCAACAGATAATGTAAAACTAGATTTATGATTCTCCTTACACTCTCACTGAAAAAGAATAGAAAAGACACAAAGAATCTCAGATGAATGCGGGGTCTCCGACTCATGATTTGAACCTTCAGCTGTCAAGGGACAGTCCTACTTTGTTGGTTATGTATTTTCATCATATTGTCATTCTGCAGTTTGGGTAAACAGGTCAAACAATTTTAATTGACCTGTTCTGTTTACATATTTATGACACTTGTATGTTTTTATATTATGCAGTTTACTTTATAGTTTTAAGATGTAATGTATGGTAGTTGCATCAAAAACCTATTTTGTGCGAGTATGCTTGTGCATGTTTGCGTCCATGTATTTAGCCTGTCTGTTAGCTCACGTCCACCCGGCCTGGTCCATTATTAACAGTGAGTGAGATGTTATTATTATTGGCGAGATGTACAACATATGCTGTTCTGGCTGCTCTCCAGTCCTGCCTGTCTGTCTGTCAGTCACACACACACACACATCCACACATGTACACTCATCATGTTAATAAGCTTATTATGTTGATGAGGGCCTCAACAGTACCTGAAATACTCCTGCATCTGCCTCCCTTTTCCTCCTCTTCCTCGTTTCTCCAGAGGTGAGTGAACAGGCACATGAGAGGATGAAAGAGAAGGAGAGAGTGAGGGAAGACATGATTAGAGGACGGAGAAGGCAGGATGAGACAGGATGGAGAGGACAGCGCAAGGAGAGCAGGCAGGGAAGAGGAGCAGGAAGGCAGCCCAGACACAAGACTTTGATACGGGAGCGACTTCTTTCACAGGACGTCTCTCCCCTCCTCACATACACACAACAGCCCACAGTACAGTACCTGTGCTAGCCAGCTTGGAGGTTGGACTGGCCCTGACCCATGTTGCGGGCTGTTCTGCCTTTTCCATCCAGGGACGTTCTTCTCTGTGTCTGCCAGCAGAGGATCAGTGTGCCAGAGAGAGCTGGCAGGGACCAGAGGGGGCATCTGGTGGGCCACGCCAGCACACGGACTCCCTTACTGTAACAGGGGCCTCTGAAGACCTGCCATCCCATGATGTTTGCCTCTGTATGTGTGTGTGTCTCTGTGTGTTGAGATGAGGGGGGAGCCCGTCTTCACCTCAGTCCTTGTTATCTGTGCCACCATTTCTGTTCTTGTCTGACTACTTTTACTGCTTTTACTTTCCCCTTGAGCAAAATGGCACATTGATTCCTCTTCGCTGTGTTTCCTCGCTCATCTGTCTCTTCATTGAACACCTTGGGCAGTCCGTGTCGTCCAATAAAATAAACGCAGAAATGCAGAACAAAAGCAGATGTCCAATAAAACAAATTGTCCCATTTAAAAAAGCAGAACTTGTGAATCTCTGCTCTCCTCAGGTCTTGGAGGACAACGACTACGGTCGGGCAGTAGACTGGTGGGGTTTGGGTGTGGTGACGTACGAGATGATGTGCGGCCGCCTGCCATTTTACAACCAGGACCATGAGAAACTGTTCGAGCTCATCCTCATGGAGGACATCAAGTTCCCGCGTACTTTGTCGGCCGACGCCAAGTCCCTGCTGTCAGGGCTGCTCATCAAAGACCCCAACAAACGGTGTGTGTGTGTCGAGGTTTAGTGTAGGTAACTGTGTGTGGACAGTATAGACAGAAAAGTCGGAAATTGATGGTGAGGGAGGAGGTTTGTAGTTGAATAATTGTTGTTCCTCATTTCTTTGTTGCTACATTTTGGACACACAAAGGGACTCAGGAATGAAGCAAAGCTTTAAAATTCTCAAGCACTGTCTTTCCTACTGCTGGCATATTTATTTACAACTTTCACAAGGGATATGATCACTTTTAAATGTGTTACATTATGTTTTTGGGTTCGCCATCCGTCCCATTCTTGTTGCCCAAATATCTCAAGAAGGCCTTACTGGAATTTCTTCAAACCTCAGATTTTGGCAGTCCAAGCTTAAAGCTCAAGGTCACTGTAGTCTGACACACCGGATGCACGCTGCGGATATAAGTCCTGTCATTTGCTGCAGTATCGCAGCGCCTGCTATCTGCGTTTTCAAAGTGCCCGGAAAACAAGAACAATCTCCAAGCTGCAACCTACAAGCTGAAAACGGCAAATTAGTGCCTGGGACGCTAATGGTACGAATGTAAATAAGCTAACAGCTGTTACTATTTCTTTTGCAGTGATGTAGTCATTTTAATGCCAGGGCTCACCTCCTGTTGTGCAGATGTTAAACCAAAACAAGTTCCCCCTCGATTTTGCAGCAGCATCGTTGCTGCATCCTAAGCTTAGCGCCGCCCAACAAGTTTGTGATTGCTTTAAAGAAATGCAACAAGGCAGGGCGTTCTTTTTTTCCGTATAGTAGAATGTGTATGCATGGAGCCAGAGACTAAGGTGCGAGACTAAGGTCATTGTGACCTAATGTGCATCCCTTTCCTGTGAAGTTCTCTGTCAGTCCTCAGCGCTCCTCTAAAAAAACAATCTTAAAGAGAAGACGGCATGTCTCTCACTGGAAATTATTCACTGGAATCATGCAAACCAATGCAATGCCAACTTCCATTTTGCCAAAAAAATACACTTAGTACCTTAGTAAGTCTTCACTACATACATTATATGAGTCTGGACAGACATGGATGTAAATTGAAACTTTACAGGTTGGCAGAGGCAAACAACTGTGAGGCAGTAATTCTAGTTTAGGAAAAAGACGCCCTCTTTACTTATTTACCTGGATGGCAGTGTGTGCTTTACATGGTGTTTCATTCACCAATTGACCTAATTTCCGTGGCCTCTGATTGGATAATTTACCCAGCATGTATATACCAGCAATAAGAGAGACTGTGTGCAGGAGTTCTTTTCACTTTTATTCTACTTTATAAGTTATTTTGCGAAATAAAGTAATTCATATCTCTTAATCACTTCTTCTGATATCACTTCTGTCATTTTCCTGCCGTTTTGGTACAAATCAAATGTCTCAGTTTAGTTTCATAACATTCCTCTCCTCTTTTCTCTTTAAGGCTCGGTGGAGGACCAGATGATGCTAAGGAAATAATGAGACACAGTTTCTTCTCTGGTGTTGACTGGCAGGATGTCTATGATAAAAAAGTAAGGAGCACCATGATGGTAAATCTGTATGTTTGCAGTGCGAACTGCGTTGTTTCGTGCTGCCTAATGAAGTATATAAGGATTTTCTGAGGTTACCATTTAAAGGTAGAATCGGTAAGATTCATCTGAGCTGTTTGTAACACACCAGAAATATAGTTAATTGTTGAGTCGCAAGCACAGGAAAGGAGGGAAAATGCCGGCAGAATTTAGGAGCTCTGCAGATCTGCAGACAAAGGTATTATTTTTGAGTATGTGTATTTTTATTTTTTTAAGAAAAATGGTGCATATCATGCCTTTAATTTAATAATTGTATTTTTGGTTAACTAATTTAACACAACTTAGCATGCATACATCACACATGAGCACACATAATGTGTGCATCAGAACAGACAGGCAGGCAGCAGTATAGCACACAGCATCATGGAGAGGTGTGACCTTGTATCCTGGAGGTCTTCAGTCTGTTCATGTGTTTGCTCCTATGACACCACAGAGTGTAAGTCAGGTCCTGTGTGGCAACACCTATACATGTTAGACAGGTGCTGAGGTTCCTCCTTCACTTGGGTCTCTTCTCTCCTCTCTGGATCACTCTACAACCTCTCCTGGTCTTCACATCCTCCTCTTCTTTCCTTCCCTTTTCTTCCCTCTTTGTTCTTCTCTTTACCTCTTCTCTTCTCTTCTCTTCTCTTCTCTTCTCTTCTCTTCTCTTCTCTTCTCTTCTCTTCTCTTCTCTTCTCTTCTCTTCTCCATCCTTTTTCCTTTTATTGTTAATTTTCCTTTCCTTTCTATCTTTCCTTTCCTTGTGGTAAAACAACAAAACACTGGAGATGTTTGCAAATCAGAGTGACACAGTTATGATTGAATTCTGTTTTTATTGGTTGCATTTTGAAGATTTTCAGTGTCTTTGATAGTAATTTACAGGGCATTACTGTGTTGTTATCTAGCTGGACAAGTGCAATCTGACTGAGACAGAAAGCATCACACATTTTTTTAAATTCTGAGATGATGGAAGGCTACTTTGGTGATGCTGCCGAAGTGTGAATAAAAGTGAGGTCAGGATCAATAATAACTCAATAATAATAAGGGATTAAGACAAAAATCCACAGACCCTTCTTGTTGCTTGTCTGCCTTTTTCCCCATTCAACTGCAGGATTTTTTTTTTTTTTTAAGGATTATTTTTTGGCCCTCATTTGGACAGTCACTGCAGAGAACAACAAGAAATGTGTGGAGAGATAGAGAGTTGAGTATGACATGCAACACAGGTCCTCTGACAGGGAGTGTAAGTCTGGATGTTGCAGTTATGGTGTTTGCCGTGTAACTGTTCATCCACCCAAACTGCAAGAAGTTTTGTGATAACCAGGGTGTGATGTCCTTCAGGCGGCTGCTTTGTAGTTTAGAACACAGTATTCAGTGACCTCTAATCTTTCTCCTTTGTGTCCTACTCACGTCTTTTTCTCTCTCAGCTGGTCCCCCCCTTCAAGCCTCAGGTGACGTCGGAGACAGACACCAGATACTTTGATGAGGAGTTCACAGCCCAGACCATCACAATCACTCCACCAGAGAAATGTGAGTCTCTTCTGTCGCTCTCTCTCTTTCTCGCACTTTAAAACTTGACGACATCTCACTTTCATTTTTTACATAGCTGCAAACAGAAATATAGAAATAAACAGTGAAAAGAAAACGTTAATTCTGTGGTTAAGAGTGTTTGTTTATCAAGCAGTGAGGAGTTCAATATTACATGTTAACTGTTAAAATAGCACACATCCCACCAAAAAATGAATGCGCTATATATGTTTGAGTTGTTATACTTTATTTCTGTTTCACATTTCGGCAAAGGATCATTGTTAATAAAGGTGTTTGCTGCACGCTGAGTAGATTGCATTTATAAAGCGCCAGCTAGTGATCAAATTCAGCTTCTTTACTCATATATTGGATCGCTTTAATAATTGCCGTTTTTAACAATCTATCAGTGCTCCCTCTCTTTCTTCGGGTGAGACATTTCCACTTGAATTAACTGAGGGAACAAACACTCAAAAGTGCTGTTGTCTGTTTATTCAAGTGTCTCGGTAATAGTCCTCGGGCCACACACAGCTCTTCACAGGCTTTTGAAATAAAGACGCTGGTTTCAAAATGTTCGGCACTGAATTATGCATGAGTGGAACCGATGTGTTTCTCTGCACTAATGTGAGGTTCCACTTGTTTTGTAGGTCGCACATCAGTTAGTTAGCAGGAGATTGGCACATCAAAGACACACTCATTAATTTAATCTTGTTGTGTTTAAATAACATACCACCAACACAATGCCTTGTAAGGTTTGATTAAATTATGAGATGATAAAATCAACCTGAAAATCCATACCTATTTGATTTAATGTATTTATATTTACTGAAACTTGACTTTTAGTAAGTCTGGACTTAAAAGTGACAAATTGCATTTTTTTGAAGTGGGGTTGTATGAGGTTCTTATTAATAGTTGGTGTATTACCTACAGCAGATGATGGGAGTTAAGTAATGTCCTGCTCTTGACAAGGACAGCAGCAAATTTGTATTTTAGCCACTAAAAAATGGTCCAAAAATCACTACGTTTACCGTGCAGAACCTGGGAGTTGTCAGTCTACTGCTGCTTCAGTCTGTTAGTTTACACTACAGTAAATCCAAGCTATCCTTTTAAAACTCCTTTAAAACAACTTTGAAAGTTCAACAATAACACAAACAAACTGACGAAGGCAGTGGAACACCAGCAGCTCCCATGCTATGCAACATAAATTTACTGATTTTAGAGTCTGGTTGTTTGGATAGAGCAGTATTTGGCTTATATAGTGGCGATTTCTCAGCAGAAAAGGCTGTCTAACGGCAAGGTTCAGCAGTGAAGATATTCTTAATATTGTGTACACTTAAACAGATATTGATTTTTTTTTTTTTTAGGTGGCTAAAATATGCTTTGTTGCTGAACCTGTCCATAGCAGTACACTGCCCTCTTTATCTCCAATAAGTACCTCATACAACCACACTTCAAATAATAAAAACTATCCTTTTAAGTAACCAAGTCCTTGATTACCTTTGAATACATATTTTTCTGCAGTTGACGAGGACGGGATGGACTGTCTGGACAACGAGAGGAGACCGCACTTCCCACAGTTCTCCTACTCTGCCAGTGGGCGGGAATGAACTTTAGTCACAGTGATATCATCACAGCTGGTCTCTGAGGTCATCAGTGTGGGACAAAAAGACCTACAACTTTGGACCGACCCAGAACGACCGTGACTTTGAAGGATTTTGCCCTTCTTCTTCTCCTCTCCTCTTCCTCTCTTTTTCACCTCTCCAGTCTGCTTCTCTTTTTTTTGTGTGATTCCCTTTTTAGAGAGGACCTACAGGCTAAATTAGTGTCTAATCCTGCACTGCAACCCTTACTAGGTGATCCAAACTGTGATGTGATCAGTTACTACAAAATGTCCCTTTAAAGACAGGAGCATCATCGGTGGCCTGCTGTGCTTTGATATGTGTCGGTCCTGCCAAACTCTCAAAAAAAAACCACACACTTCTGATAAAGTTAGACAACAGCCGATGCATTTTTAACATTTTTGTGGCTTCTTATCTGTAGGACAGATATCCAGCATTTTGAGTCATTCAAACCCAAACTGCCGTTCCCGGTTGTATCTCAGGCTTTTACACACAGACAGATAACTCAGACTCAAAGAGACACTTGGGTCTGATTTCAAATCCTCATATAAAGAATTCTGGGATTGATTGAGGCTGCCTGGCATTGAGCAGAATCCTACACACCTCATGGCGTCAAGCAGGATTTGACTCAGGTTTTGCTCAGTGCAATTCATTATTGTTGCTGCTATTTCAACTACTACAACTACTACAGGTACTCCTACTCCTACTATACTACTACTGCTACTTTTAAAACCCGGTGCTACACTACTAGCTTAATGCTGCAGATCATTATACAGGCGCCAGCAACACATCAACCACCTGTATTAATGTCTATGCTTGTACAACTGCAGAACAGGTGTTGCTACTCCTAATGTACTGCTAATACACATCAACTCTGTAGATTAAGATAATGACAGGATGTCATGTATGTGTGTGTGTGTGAGTGTGTGTGTGTGAAAGGTACTATTATGGGTTTGTGCTGAAGAACGCACCTCAAAGCACAGCAGTTCAGAAAGATGAAGCTCCCAAATCATGAGCTTTACTACGTTACCCATAATGCAGTGTAAGGTGGTTGATATATGTCACCGCAGAGGTGAAAATTAGAGGAAAATGGTTGGTTTGAATGTTCTCCCCTAAAGTTTTTTTTTGTATTTATTTCCCAAACTTTAGATCTCTTCTGTCCCAAAATGGAAGCGGTACTTAGTATTGATGATGGAAAGCTTTACTGTGACATATTGTTGTCATGGCTTTGGGAACCACACGCAGCTGTGCTCCTCTGTGTTTGTACAGGAAAGGGAAATTCAAGCAGGAACAATGTCACCATAGTGTGAGAAAAGACAAGTCCAGGACGGCAGGTTGGGCATTGTGATGAGAAGCCAGAGAGGGAGAGTACAGGTGAAAGGCTCCGAGAATGATACAATATGAAATATTTATAATGTGATAATTTATGACGTATTGAGTGAGGTGACAGCTGATTTCCTGTGAGATTTTTAAAAACAAAAAGACATTATGGTCTGTGAGGAGGTACGCATCAACAGTTATGGGTTTACACCAATCACAGCAATGGCTATAATATATATATGTTCTATTTATTGTTCTACTCATCGGTTTTATATTTAACTTTTTCTATTGTTATTACATTATTCTAGAAAAATAAAAATTATTTCTTAGGGCTGAGAGTTAAAAAAAAAAGGCACCTCAAGAAACAAAAATGGCTGAAGAATGTAGGAGGGAAAGCAGATCGCCTTCCTGCTCCATTGTTTATTTTAATGATGTTTTTGTGTTGTTTTGTGACCAAAATGTGACAGCCGTGAACTGACAGGACACATTAAAGACAGATGATAGTTGACTGCAATCTGGGGGCAAGAAATGTTTGACAGATTCTTCTCTTGACCAGCTTTATCAAAATTACCCCATAGATGTTTAGTGTGAAGTCTCATCTGATTGGATGTTGACACAAATGCCCCCCACCCCCCCGTTTAATCTCACCACAGGTGTGTGCTGGTGAAGGCTGAGACAGAGTTCAGGGAGAAAGACGAAGTGGAAAGTTGAGCAGAAAGAAAACAAGTGAAGCACAGAAGTCTGAGTGTACAGCGTTAAGGATGGAGATTCATTACTGAACTGTAAGTGTTTACTGTAAGTGTGTCGAGACAGAGTAGAGGAGAACGTCGAAAAAGAGGCTTAATGTGAGTTTTCAAGGGCAGTCAGTGTTTTCCTGTGTTCTTTGCATTTGGGCAAGAAGGATTGCCCCACTAAGGTTACCACTAAACCATTCCTGCGCTCTCCTCTGTCTTTAACGTGTGCTGTCATTTCTGTGGTCTGGACTTTGTCTGTTTGCGTCGTCATGTCTTCCAGTCTGACCAACAAGATTTAAAATCCCCTAAATTTCTCTGTCTTCAAATGCCAGTAAGCCTTATGGTTTAGCTCAGAATAAAAAAAAACCAAAACATTGACATCCAGCACTTCAGACTCAAAATTAACTCACCAGACTTGAGGAAATACATTTTTTAAAATTTTTTAATTGCATCTAAAGCTTAAAAATGTGGAAGACACTTTCAATATCTGGATGACATGGGTTAAAACAAGAGCACTAGGGGATGTGCTCTTATTAGGCAGAGAAAACTGTATTCCAGTATATTTATTTGAATGTTTTTATTATTATCATTGATGGATAACTTGAATTTCTTTTCTATTTAATTTATTTGATGTCATTTTGTTTTGGAGTTTAGCAGTAAGGGGGTGTAGTCGTGTTTCACTGCAGTTTAAGTCTTCAGACTTTGTTCTAAAAATAAATGCCTCCTTTTTTTTTTCTTTACAGATATCTCTTATACGACACATTACCTGTTTTCCCGCTGCTCTTAAGTCCATATGCTTTACTCTTGCACATCCATTAAATTGCTATTAGCTAGCAAAGGCGCTTTATGGCAGAAAGTATAAAAGGATGGCGCTGGCCTGCATGCTGTAGTCCTCCTCTGTCCGCACTACTAGTCCCGAGTCAAAGTGGCACTCAGAACTCTTATGAAAAATACTTCTCTGTGATCGATTGAGCCTGTCTGGCACAGCTGAAGCAGCCGAATCCCACCCAGCTGGCACCCTCGACAGGCTCAAGCAAACGCTCCCAAGTATTTGGAAGGATTTCAGCTTTGATTTGACCCAGGTCTGCGAGTGACTGAGGAGTTCTAGCTGTATGTGCACGCTTACCGCCAAAATCATTAGAAACCAGAGTTCATAAAATACCGCTTTGTAGCTTTGGCCACAGCACTTTCACATCCATCACTTTTGATATGATTCAGAGGAATCTGATTCAGCCCTGCTTTAAAGGAAGATTTTTAGCTTTTTTATGTTTTTAAGAAAACGAGGATTTTTAAAGCGCATCTCCCCTCCACGTACGACCAATCACTTCGATGTTGCTCTGATGTTGCTAGTTGGCGAGACTGGCGTGATTGTGTCCCACATGCCAGAGAAAAGTCAGTGCTGCCACAGCAGAGTGGGCTGTGGGTCACGCTCAGTGGATGTTTTCAGTACATTGGTCAGTCTTCATGAGGTAAAATGTTTGGAAAAGTCCACTGATGTCACAGACTCAGTCTCCTCTTCTGTTCTGAAAAGTTTTCCCTGCAACTCTCCTTGTTCAATCCTCTCCAGATACATTTACTGGCAGCAACAATGCCAGAGGCTGATTTTAAAGGTCAGAGATCATAAAAAATGTCCTCCAACTACTGTAAGTGGAGAAGGTGGAGCTTAGTAATCCTCTTCAATGTGTTTTTTCCCTTAAAGACTATGAATCTGTCAAGGGTTACTTTGTCTCAGTTGTTTTCACCAAACAGAGGTTCTTAAACTGGACACTGAAGTTCAGTTTAAGCCTCCTCACAGCTTTACTGGTGCCCTCGACTGGTGTGAATCGACAGTGTGTGAGATATTTGACACTGCACTGACAGTGTTCACTCTTAAAGCTGCTGCTGTTTGTACTGTACATCTATCACACAACAGATCTGACTCCAATAGTATTCGAATAATATGTAAAAAAAAAAAAAAAAAAAAATCCTTTCAAAGACCTCAGCTGCTCTGTATTGATCTCGCCCGTTGTTAATGAATGGACGGCGTCAGCCAAAAATCACAAGCCGCGCGCCGCCTGGCGTTTAATGCAGATGATAAGTAACGGCTCCAGTGTTTGGAAGGATTTCTGAAAGTATTTGACCTCATGTCTGCGACAGAGTTCCTCCCCTCTCTTCTCTCTAGTCTACTATCATCATGATTATTAACATGAACAAGCATGAGATGCATTTATTTATAAACAGCAAACAAAAAACGGCAAACATGTACAAATATTACAAAGTGTAACTGAGTCTTAATTTCACGTCCATGTCCATCTACTGTAGCTTTACAGTTGTGTGAGACATTTCTGGACAGCTGCCAGCTGTTCACAGAATGGGCCACGTTTCCCTGAAGCACTGTGGTGTAGTGTGGAAGTCAGCTCTGCTCCGCATCGTGTCAGCTGAGCAGAGACGACGTCGACTCTGAGACAGTGTGGGAAAAAATCAGCAGATCGATCAAACAGCCTTTTTCTGTCCCTCATGCTGTTAGGATGCAGTGCTGCTGGCCAGTGAGGCCGCGAGGATGTGAAAACAACAAATTACCATCAACATGAAGCTGTTTTTTACACTGTACATCCTTAGTATTTTTACACATAAAATGTATATGATAGGGATGCACATTATTTTCCTTCTTACAGACAGCTTCAATAAAGCACTATGTCAATCTGCTGCCATGTGTTGATTGTTGTTTGCTTTGTGTCTAAAAATATTATTCATTATGGAAAAGACAAACAGAAATATTTCTCAAAGTTAAGGCTCAGCTTCTCCCCCATTTAAAAAATGTGAAACATTATATTTGTTCTGAATTTTAAAAAAAGTCCCAAATCCCAAAGAGTATTCTAGCCTCTGGGTTTACTTCTGTGGTATGTGGCCCACTAAACAGTAATGTTTCTCCTGCTGGCCCCGCCCACAAATTCTCATTGTGATGACAGCACAGATTCTCACTTTTCTTTTCTTGTCTAGAGAAGTGTGAGGGTATTTGTCGCTACAATACCACGATTGGCCTCTGGAAAAAAAAAATTTGAAGCAAGGCTGAGGGACGATGTCCTGTCAAGGTTCTATTATTCACCTATGATAAAAATCTATCTGGTGTGACTCAGGCAGCAATCATGCTCACGGATGAGCTAATATTAAAGTTTTATTCATGTTATGTTTGACTTGTCTGTTGTATCCTGCGTTTTCCCAGAAATTATAAAACTTGTAGTAAGCAAGGAAATACCATTACTTTAATTATGGATTTCTCTTGGTTTGACTATTGATGGAAACATTTCAGATAATATAAGAACACGGCTTAACAAAATTATATAAAATTGGTTGTTTTTGGACATTTTAATACAGAAATGTTACATATTATAGCTTCATAAATGTTAAAAAAGTACGTCTAACCACAGTAACAGTCTGTTCCAAATGTAAAAAAGTCCTGATAACAAAATGTTTGTAACTGAATAACAGTTCAATATGTTCTTGTCAACAGGAGATTTCTGACAGTACAAACATTCAGATCCAAACAGACAAGAGGAGGAGACACGCAGGACAGACTCACGTGGACAGAGCATTGACTTGTCTCGTCTCCGGGAGCTAGAAAGACACAATTAACATGGAATAAAACCTCTATGTGAATATGTCTAGCACACATAATCTGTCTGATAATGAGTCAGAGCAGAATACAGACAACATGTTTTTCAGTAAATCCTGAACCAGACAGAATTATTAGTCATGAAGGGACAAACATCTTCTTACTGATTCTATTTTAGTAAACTGACAACTATAACGTGCACCTGGAGAGAAGAAACACCATCACAAATTCATTTAGTAACAGAACAGTGAGTCACACACTCTGCTGTGTGTGTGTGTGTGTGTGTGTGTGTGTGTGTGTGTGTGTGTGTGTGTGTGTACCTCTATGTGTAGGTTCTGCATCTCCTCAGTGAGTGTGTTTCTCTCCTGCATCAGCTGGTTCTGTTTGGCCAGCAGCTCACACACCTGCTGGGCGCTGCTCTGACAGTGACGGTCCAACTGCTGCAGTCTGCAAAACACACACACAGACACACACACACAATATTGACTGAAACTGTGTGAGAGGAACGTACCCTCCTGGCTGATATAAAACCAAATGTTGTAAATATTGAAAGAGAGCTGGATCCTCAAAGAGCTTTTAATATCACTGGACTTTGTGTTGATCAAGTAATCAACACTGTTTACAAGAATGTGACAGCAGTGTGTGTTTTATAGTCAGAGTGCAGCACACAAGGAGCTGGAAAACAGCGGCACTGATGAATGGATCCGAATAGTGCTGCAACTAACAATTATTTTCATTATTGATAAATCTGCTAAATATTTTTGTCTTTAAATCCATGAATCATTTTGTCTATAAAATGTCAGCCAGTACTGAAAAACCACAGTTCAACGTGACAAATCTTTAGCTTTGTAAGACCAACAGTCAAAAACCAAAAGATATTCAATTTTATCTTCTGTATGTATGTGACTGGTCCACAAATGTTAAACCCTCTACAACAAAACTGTGAACATCTTTACTATGGTACATTATACTCGTCTCTGTACTTTTTGACGAAGAATTAACAGGGTAAAGAGAAAGTGGGACTGAGAAATTACTGATACAGTACAATCACAGGTCAAACAAACACGGCACTTCCATACTGATACTATAATAAACTGTATAAGGAAACGATGCCAGTGTGCTCAGGGGAACTTTTTGTGAAGCTCAACAGGTGGCGGTAATGCACCAAGATATGTAGGAACGTGCAAAGGCAGGGAAGAAGACGGCTGGAAGCTAGTGACAGGTAGAGTCAATAGGATTTGTCCGAAATGTTCCTAAACACATCGAGATGTCAAATACTAAAGTTTTGGGTTGGTGAAATGTCCTGAGCACAACGAAACAATGAGAAAAAAAAAGAGGAGATACATGCAGAGAAGAAGGTCAGATAGAGCCACAACCACACACTTTGATGACTGAGAGGGATTCAGTAATATGAGTCTATACATAGTTTTCTTTAGGAAAATGTTAGACATTAAACAGGATCACTACAGCTGCCAGATAAATGTTTTAAAGTAAAAAGTACAATATAAATAGAAGCATAAAGTGGCATAAAATGGAACTACTCAAGTAGAGCACGAGTACTTCAAATATGTACTTAGTTAATTTCCACTACTCCTTGCTAGATACTACAAGAGGTGTCTGAAGACACACATGCAGATCAATCGATCAGTATCACATGACATCATTACACCGTCATCCTGTATCAGCAGGTTAACAGTCTAGTGAGAAAGTTTCTGTGTGCAGTTATGTAGCAAAGTGTTGATCATTACTGGGACGTCCTAATTAGTGTGTCCCCCCTGACACGGGCACTGCTGCAGACACTGAACTCTTTCACTGTGTAGAGACAGTGTGTGTGAGTCGGGAGGTGATGTGTGTGTTGACGGTGTTTGGGGGGAGGAGGTGGAATGTCTGTTAAAAGATTTCCCACCAGCAGCCCATTATTTCATCCATTCATTCAGTCAGTCAGTCAGTCAGTCAGTCAGTCATCCCCTCCTCTAGTGCAGTGGTGAACTCATTCACACTCTTTCACACACACACACACACACACACACACACACACACACACACACACACACACACACACACACACACACACCTCACGATAATGAGACAGAGGAAACACAGCACTGGAATCCACATTTGCATACGCAAGTAGTCATCCATATTTATCCATATATTTATCACACAGTCCTACCTAACTAACAAAGAAGATAAACTAGCTCCACCTCGACTGTAACTGTAAAATCCTACTCACACACTGATCCGTCAGTACTCACAATATATACCATCATACATAAGACTACAGTAGGGCTGTCGATTCTTCATTATTGAAATCAAAAGCAGGATCATCAGTTCTCGCAGATTTTTTTTCTCTCCACCCCTGCATACTTGTGCACAGCCGGCACGTGTCAGAAAAAAAAAGGACAAAACAAAACTTCAAAGGTGGCACAGCTTAACCTGCAGCTACACTTTTATATCTTTTTAAGGAGGAATTTGAAAATATAATCATCTCTTGTCAGGGGGTTAAACTAATGATCTGTTCATCTTTACAAATCAAGAATCGATAGTCTAACAATGACATAGTCAATAATCATGGATTTGGAGAATCGTGACACTATTATATGATGTATCATTCAAGACATTTTTTTGAGTATGAGTACTTTTATTTTGCTGAACACTTGTGTACTTTTCCTTAAAGGTGCTGTATACACCCTTTCACTGCCACTAGAGTTCACAGCAGGCTTTAAGGATCTCAGACCAAAACAAATTTGTGCTTTGTTGACTCACTACAGTTGGGGTAAAAAAAAACAGAGAAAGCAGCATCTGAACAAACACGGCTCACAAAACTCAGATCAAACCATCAAATTAGGTAGTGCTGATCAAATACAGATCGAGATTATGTTACTACATCGTCTATTTCTCACCTTTTCAGACACATTTTAGTGCACTGTTTAGCTGTAATGTGAGAAATTTACACACCAGGCGGCCATGTTGATAACAGCGAGGTGGACAAACAAGGAGTCCTGATAAGCAGAGAAGCCTGGATTACAACACACACAGTGAGTGTCACTGTTTGCTGACATGTCCTGCACCCTTGCAAGAAACTTTTGGAGCCTCCACTGTCATAACCACAAAATATATAATCAAAAATAAAATATCTTATTAAAAATCTTAATAAATATTACTTAATCTTATTAAAAATATTTTTTGTCATATTTGCTGACAGTAGTACATGAGACAGATGGTATGTGAAAAAAATCAGGTTCCTCTGGCTCCTCCTAGTGTTTCTACTGGCATTTACAAGAATCCACTGCGCCTGAACGAAAACAACCAATCAGAACCAGCTTCTAACGCAAAATGTGAATGAGACTCAACAGTCAACTATCTTTCTCCAGAATAACAATATAAATCAATATAATATCCAGTCTTATCACTGATGGTCTCATTTGCTTATGAAGTTCATATAGAGGCAACAGTAATAAACGGAGACTTTTCATAACCAATTAAATCTCCTTGTGGTATGTGAATGGTAAGTGAGTATCAAATACAGAAATTTTACTCATAATGGAGTATTTTTACATTGTGGTATCAGAACTTTTACTTGATAAATGGATGTGAGTACTTCTTCCACCAATGTCTTACATACACATGACAGCATAGTAACAGCGTGTCTGTGGTTCCTAAACTAGGGACTGGGGGCCTAAAGGGGTAACAGTAAAACTCTGAAGAGTAATGAGATGATTAAAAAAGGAAGAAACAAGTCTTTTCTAAAACCTTGTCTGTGTCTCATGAAATACAGGAGAGTTTTACCACTCTAGGCTCTCAGCAAAGAAACAGTCCGAGGAGGAAACAGTGCTTTGAAAACCAGTGCAGTATGTACCGATATGAAATATTCAGAGGTATTATCATCTTTCACTTCGTCCATCACTGTTTCAACAGGTTCAGAAGGCGATAAGTAAGGCAGGCAGGTAAGCGCGTGATGAAGAAGAAGAGGAGACAGAGGATGAAGAGAGTTGTGGCTCGGGGCAGAGAGACAGAGAGAGGTAGCTGGGGGGTGGGGGACAGATGCCCCTGCCCTGCTGGTCATGTTGGCAGTGGCAGGGGTGGCTGTGTGTGACAGACGGGGGAGGCGAACATCCCAACTCTCTTCCACAATCTGCTCCCTGCTCCCCCACACATTGTCCTCACTCTGCCCCGCACTGTCTCGCTTCCACCGCGGGGTTTATTCCTGCTCTTCGTCAGGAAATCCCCTCCTCCATCATCATCAGCAACTTTTTCCATCAGTCCTGCCTGCATCCACCTATAACCTGCCCCCCTTCAGATGCCCTCTCTCTTCTCCCATCCACTCTACTGCGACCAGCGGCCCGCTGAGCGGTTTATCTCAGACCTGGAGGCTCTGTCCAGTCCCGGAGGCTGCGGGCGATGACTCCCCTCCCCGCCTGGTGTTCCTGCAGCCGGCTGCCAAGCTGTCCTGACCAGCCACCCCCTCTCTTCCTCCTCCCACTCTCCCTCCCACGCCGTCACACAGCACGACACAGCAGGCCACCGCCACGTCACACACACAGATAGAGCCCCGCTGTGGTGAGTAAAGACACAAGATACAGACTGAACCGATGTGCAGGATATCAGCTACACACACACACACACACACACACACACACACACACACACACACACACACACAGCGGAGGACCTAAAGGTCAGAAACAGAGACTGTTGTTCTGAAGCTGTAAATGTTTGATGAGGGAAGTGTTTCGAAAGTGTCAACTGAAGGCCGTTATCTCCACACCACCAAACTGATCTGAGTCATGTTGAGAAAATCTTGATCGTTACCCAATCACAACCTCTGATCTCCGTACATGTAGATCAGGGCTGTGTGACAGAGCCAAGAAAATCCACCCAAAATCATATTGCGTTCATCTTGATCGATATTGCAATGGCGTTATGATTGATGATTAGTGGGAGTGTTCATTTTTGCAACACAGTTTTCATTTTCACTTAAAATATCCTATTAAAATTAGGATGATGTGACATTTGTTGGGGTCTGCACCACACAAACATGTTTTCTTACATGTTATCTTTATCAAAAAAAGATTTGGATAGTCATTTTTGATTTACTGTGAAGCCCTACTGGAGATGCACCGAACTCTTCAAAACAATCTTCTCCAGAAAGAGAATATACAGCAGTGTCTTTTATAGATTCTGTGGAGATGACTGGCCAGCTCTGAAATCCACTCCAAGTTTGTAAAGCAGGAAATGCATCAACATTGTTTGCCAAGAAGAGTTTTACACTCGGTCTGCTCGCAGAGATAGATGTGAGGCTGTAGAGAGGATTTACTCACTTATTGATTCAGAGTATTTGAAATTATTTCTCTGAGGTGAACCACAACTTGCTGACAGAGGAAACCCCGATAAGGTAACAAAGTAAAATTAACCATCTCTGAGATATCATACTTTACATTCAGGATCTGATCTGATCCGCTCACACAAAAAAACAAGACAAGAAAAAGAAGACAAGTTTTCTTCATTACCCCTGCAAAGGTGTAGCAGGTAGTTTTGGATTTATTTGACAAGGATTTCAAAAGTGTCTCAAGTTTTCTGCGGCTACCTCAATACAGAGGTTGAATGGTGTTTAATTTGTAGTGATTACAGCATTTAAAGGACCAGTGCATCAGATTTAGGATTTTTGTTCTACTGTAGAAACACAATGGTACAACATGGCGCCCTCTGAAGATATAAACAACTCATTCTAAGGTAATGAAAACAAAACGATTCTTATTTTCAGGTGACGACGCTCTGATGAAAACATACTTGGGAATATTATATTATTTTTTGCCATATTCTGCCAATAAATCCCTGTAAATCTTACACACTGCGCCTTTAAAATTTACACTTAAAAATTCACCAGCAACATCTCTTTCCAGAAACAGTGTCCCTGTTGATCTGTATAATCCACAGAACAGATATCTGAAAATCTGGGCCAATAAAACCAAATTATCACCATGACTAGATTCCACTTGGGGTAAGTGAGAAAACGTTTTAGTAATTTGGCTGAACTGACCCTTTAACTGCCAATTTCAAGTCAAATTAAGTATGTAATTAAAGAAACAGGTTTAATTTTAAGGGGCGCTTCCATAAAGGCGAGAGACTGAATAATCAAAATTGATGCAGCAGAGGCAGAGATATGCTGCCTTTAATATGTATCAAAATACAAATAATATCTTACCAATTTCCAATAATGCAATAAAACGTTTTTAATTAAACTTTCCCTCTTTTTCACATCTTTGAAACTCCACATCCTCAAGTTTGACATCATTAAAGTTATTTTCTCCAGAAACACAGTAAAAAGCAGACAGGCTTACAGATACAAGTGGAAAGTAACTAAGTACATTTACTTATGTACTGTACTTAACTATGAATTTCAGGTTCTAGTCTTGTACTTTACTTTACTATTTTCATTTCATACTACTTTCTAGGGCTGAGGTACAATTTATTTATGTGAAAAATGTGGAGCACACAGAGTTTTGACCTATTTTTCAAGTCCTTCCTGTAACAATTACTTCCATAACTGAACAATCTAGCGATCATTTTCTCCTCTAATCGATTAGTTGTTTGTTCCATAAAATGTCAGAAAATGTTGATCAGTGTTTCTCAAAGCCCAAAATAACGTCCTCAAATGTCTTTGAGAGGAGAAAAGAAACTGGAAAATATTCACATTTAAGAAGCCAAAACCAGAGAATCTAGAGGGTTTGTTTTCTTCTTAAAAATGACACAGACCAATTAGTCGATTACCAAAATAGTTGGTGATTAATTTAATAATCAATTAATAATTGATTTTATAATTCAAAAAGTTGAATCATATATGACTCATGTTTTCAAAAACAATGCACATCAAGTCAGTCAGTTTTTCTGATTTTCATTTCAGCAGCATCATTTTATACTGCATATAAAAGTAGTAAATTAAATATTTTTTGCTACATTGTTAAGATAATTTTACTGTGATGCTAACGTCCTTTAGCAACTTCATGGTAATTACCATAATGAGTTAGCACCAAGCTAATGGACTAAGTTCTAGTTGTAAAATCCATTCAGGAATTTAAAACAAGAAAAAAAATCAACTCAGGAATCGCAAAAACAAAAATCACACTACTTAAGAGACTCAGGGTTTTTTTCAACCCAAACTAATTATTTTACAAATTAAGATTTTTACATATATTTAGGAAACTGTTGCCAGTTCATGAAATAATGATGCATTTTTCACATGAAACTACAAAACAGTTAAAAAAGCTACACGTGAAATGCTGTTCTAACATTAATGCATCAGTAATAGTCCAAGTCCATTTTATTCTGCAACAGTGGTACTTTTACTTGATAGTTTCAGTACATCTTGTAACAGAGTGTGTTTATGTGGCAGTATTGCTCTTTTTACTTAAGTAAAGGATGTGAATAGTTCCTGCATCACAGCACGAAGCAGTCAGACAGCAAGCTGAAGCAGTAAAGCAGTCGGTCAGGTCACGGCCTGCGATGTTTAACGCTGCTGCAGGTTGTAAGGTGAAGGTTTATGTAATGCAGTGAGTAAAGTCTGAACTGTAGCACAGACACACACACACACACACACACTCACAGTGTGTCTGGACAGAGAGCAGCCAACCTCTGGCCTTCTTATACAACATGCACACACACACACACACACACACACACACACACTCTCTAATCCACCCCTTGTCTCACCTTGCATACCCTGCCTCACAGGGGGAAAATGTGTGCGGGGTGTGTGTGTGTGTATGTGTATATGAATGCATGTGTGTGTGTGATTAAGGCAGCGCTCCTTCCAGCAGCTAAAGCAGCAAATCCAATAACTGGCCTCTATCGACTGGCACACTCATTAATTAGGGCTTAATACGGCTTAATGCTCGGGCACTGCCCTACACTAACCCACACACACACACACTCTCTCACTCACACAAACACACATACACTGCAGGCTGGCTCGCCTCTGCCCCACTGCCTGGAAGTGGTGAGGAAGGCAGGAAGCTTGGATGGATTCGTGAACGGACTGATGGCGAGACAGATAAATGGATGTTTGGGTGAAGAGGATCTGCAGCCGGTGAAAAATGAGGGCTGACAGTTTGTTGTGTCGGGTGAAGGTGCGGGACGGAGTGAGCAGCGGAGGGACGGAGGGAGAAACAAAGAGGCTGAAGGCTCCAGCCGTCACCTCCCTGCTGCCTGCTGCTGCTGCTGGCCCGGCTGACGGCTGAGGGGAGGGTTCTGGTGGTGGTGGGATGTGGGGGGGGGGGGGGTGGGAGGTTAGAGAAGGAGAGCCTCCCCACTGACCTGGTGAAAGGACACCACCTGCTGGATTGCACGGTTTACTGACACACACACACACACACACTACAAAACTTACACCTACACTGAAATAATTAAATTTATCCTCCAAAAAAGATCCTCCAAAAACACCTGAAACTGCTTCCAGAGCAGTCGTGGTAGTAAAGTGTGTATTTTGCTCTCCAGCAGACATAATAAAAGCAAGTTTTTGCTGGGAGGCAGTTTGCAGTAATTTCCCCTGACAGCCCGATAATCAAACTCTGCTCACAATCTGCACCTCGAACCGCCGCGCTCTCTATTGACTGCTGCTACTAAGGAGATTAATTACAACACACACGCAGACACAGTTACCTCTCTGCGGTATACATCAGTCGTAGCCCACAGCTAGTGTCTAAACTCTGTTGCCTGTGTGTTTGTCTGTGTTTGCATATTTATTTACAGGTGGGAGCATATGTCCTAAAGGCACGGTCCAAAGGGAAAGTGCTAACGTCATGTTAGAGAAACACAGAGAGATGGTAATAGAAAAAAAAGATGATCTGGAAGCGGCGTTTAGGTCTGTCATTCAACAGCCCCATATGAATGTGTGTGTTTTTTATTACTAAACAAATCAGCAAGTGGAGCGTGTCACTTAAAGGAAATATTTATTGGATGGTGCATACATTATCTAAATGACGTTCTTCCAAAAATAACCACTCAGCTACTGAGGGACGTTGTGAGATTGAGTATGGAGAGTTTCTCTTTATTTGGAGAAGAAAATGAGAGTAAAGATGAATGCGGGCTCTAATCAGAGTTCCTGCACCTTTTTCAAAGTCAAATTCAATGACTTTTAACAGATTTTGATGGTGCATTTTAAAGCTTTCACAGCACCTTACAGCTGTGGTAAACTACACATTTATATAGATATGATAAAAAAATTATTTTACTTCTTCATCACAATAAAACAGATGTTATGTGATGAAGAACAAAAATTTGTTTTGTGGCAGCATTATACAGACGGGTGACAAAATAAAGGAAAACACAACAAAGTTTCATGTTTCAAAATGAGTTGCCTGTCTGTAAGTCAGTTCCTCCTGAACTTTTGGGGATTGTTGTTGTCTAAAATGACTGAATTCATGGCAGCTTTCCCAAAAACACATTGTGGTGCATTTTGCTATGTTTTTTGTTATGTTTTTTTTTAACAATAAAACTGTGGGAGCAAGTGAAAATTGCAAAAAAGGCACAACTGAATAGCTGCATAGTTTTTACATAATTTATTAAAAAAATCAAAAAGGCAATTTGTTCTGGTGAGAACAGAAACGCACTCTGTTCTCAGTGTTCCAAGTAACTTTACCAAAAAGGTTCCAAAAATTCTGTCACAAAAAAATCTAACAAAATATGCATTATGTTATTTGTAAATAAAGATGTGCACCAGGGGTTATTCCACAAAGAAGCAACATCTTTTTGATGCTCAAATTCAGTCAAAAAAAGCAAACACACGATTACAAAATATTACGGTGCACAGAACATTGATGAATGTCAATAACAATGACAAACCTGTTCTTTTCAGTATCTATGGCAAAATTAAAAAAAAAAAAAAGTAAATAAAAAATTGAGTCGGTTCACTGAGACATACATGTATGATGTTTGGGTGGAGGGACTGATATGATTGGTGGAAATTGCAGAAAGCTATGATGATTGGTCAAATTTACGGAAAAACTGCAGTTATTGGAAAAAATTGCAGTTAAGAGCAGAATTCAAAGGGTTGAAATTACATTACATGTTGCAATTGCAACATGGCACCTTCCTGGAGGGACCTGGCATCATAACATATAAAACCTGGCTGAGCTAATATCTGACTTGTTTTATTTCTTTATCTACAAAGCAAACGATGGATTTGCAGCAGATATGGATTTAAATAACTGCAGCCACTGTCCTGTAATGAGATCTGTAACATGAGAAATACAAGACAACACACACACAAACAGGAAAAAGAGTACAAGTGTAACTCTAACCCTAAAAGACAATGAAAATTTCAACAAGACCTGCAACAATCATTTATGAATCGATAATTAAATTAATCACCACCAACTTTGATAATCAATTAATCATCTGAGTAATTTTTTAAAGGAAAAAAAAAGTCATATGTCTGTGATTTGAACTTCTGGTTTCTCTACTCTCAGTAACCTAAATATCTTTGGATTGAGAACAAAAGATTTGAGGACGTCACCTTAATCACTGATCACACTGATCAACATTTTATGACATTTTATGGACCAAACAACTAATCGATTAATTGAGAAAATAATGAAAATAATGGTTAGTTGCAGCCCTAATCTCAACATTTGACTAACTGTGTGTGTGTGTGTGTGTGTGTGTGTGTGTGTGTAGCAGGCAGGGGGCCTAGGGGGTGAAGAATGCAGGCAGACGGCCTTGGCTTGCCTGGTTACAACAACACTGCCAGGGGCATGAAGGCTGCAGCTGCCACACACACACACACACACAAAACCATATTTCGCCCAATCCCATGCCCACCATCACCACCCTCACACCCCAGCGCTCTAGCTAAATCTTGGCTTGCACACAACTGCACTCAAGAATGTGTGTGTGTGTGTGTGTGTGTGTGTGTGTGTGTGTGTGTGTGTGTGTGTGTGTGTGTGTGTGTGTGCCTGAAGGCCATGCCCCTCTCCCCTCCACCAACCTGTCATGCCAGTTGTTGCTCTTGCTAACACGCACATTTGACATGGGAACACGATTGGTGACACTGTGTGTTTTGATCAGGATGACACTGACACACGTTCTGTCCTCAGTCGTTTGATTTTCTTTTATTTTCTTGTGCTGTGGATTAATTTACTGTTTCCGCTCGCTTCCAAACATTTGACTGACTGGCACCTTTCAAACATCAGCTTTTTTCTGTAATCACTGACCATTTAACATGTTGGCAGCGTGTTTGAAAAAGGAACCATGGTCACCCCTTTTTAAGATAATTTGCCAACTTAGGACCTTGTAACATTTCTGTAACTCTTCCTTTGCAGCTCAAGTGTGAATACAGAAGAGTGTGAAGAATCACACTAACCGATACAACACACACAAGATCAGAATCTAAATGTCTGAATACACAGGTATACAGATATTAAATGCATTCAGACACCAGTCTAATAAATTGCACATTTAATTTATTTAATGTGTCATTTTTAATGCACAAAATAAAATCCATTTTATTTTGTGTTTTTTTAAAGATGTGCTTTCACCAATATTATCTTTCTTATGATGTAGAAGTTAAAACAAACCAAAAGCAAAGTCCTCCTAAACATTCAAATGTTATTATTAATGCTGTTTGCTTAAAGAATAAAAATCCACTAACATGCTAAAAATCAATATCAAATGAGCACCAGGGCTATTACCAACTATTTTTTTCATTACAGATTAATCTGGTGATTATTTTCACGATTAATCGGTAATTCTATAAAATGCACACACACACACACACACACACACACACACACACACACACACACAAAAAAAAAAAAAAAAAAAACTCAATTAACACAATTTCCCAGAGCCCAGTGACACTGCTTCTTTTGTCCACCAAACAGTCAAAAACCCAAGGAGTCTTTCAATTATGATAGAAAAAAGTAAAGAAAAGCAGCAAAACCATACATTTACAAAACTGACGTTTGCTTGAAATATGAATGAAAACGATTACGGCAAGTTGGCAACTAATTTTCTTTCAGACAACTTTAATATATAGTTAAAAAGCAGGCAACACTAAAAAAAATGATTAAATACAAAAATATACTGATGTTTAGACAAATGTTGGGTTACTAAAAGGGGGTTGAGTGACGTCCCAGTCCTGCACCACAGTAGACATGGAGATAATCATCATTCAACTGATAAATCGGTTTTAAATTTCATCTGTGGTGCAGCCTGTGTGAGAAGCAGCAGTGCTGAACACAGTGGTGAGGAGGAAAAAAGGTTTTAGATGTTATTAGTTTTGTTTGCCAGATGTTAATCACTGCAGCTCATCAGTCCTGTCATGTTCAAACTGAATCAACGTTGAGCTTTTCCATCACAGCAGAGACCTGTGTGTGAAACCTTTAACATTAGATGAACAAAATAATCTTGTTTTACAATATAAAGTGTAATTATTACCCACAGGCCACCAGCGTCTACTGAATATTCCCAGAGCTTTGCTTAAAACTAATGACAGGATATCGACTGTTGGCTGTTTCTGCCTCTCAAATTTGAAATAACGAACCTCTAAATATTTGATCTTTCAAGAATCAGTTTTTTTTATTTCTTCTTTTTCAAATCAAGAAAATTAAATCAGTCTAAATTCTGCATGTAACGGTTCTTCTTTTGCTTCTCTTAACTGATATTTTCTCTTGAGTGATATTTTGTTTGTTGTGGAAGTTATTTCTGTTTTATCAATTCCATTTTGTTATTCTTGTGTTTGTTACTATCCCACCTGTTTGACATTTGGTGCTCACTGTTTTTATTGTGAAGCACGTTGTAACTTTTGTCTTCAAAAGTGCAATAAAGTATACAATATAAATTAAGCTTTACTTATTTACTTGTAGAATCAATGTCTGAAACTGATCGATGTGAGAGATGGTATTTTAATGACGATTATGTTTTGTAAGAAATCATGTGAGGGATAAATTTCTTCACCCTTTTTAGAATATACATTTTTAAAAGATCATACCAGTGTTTTCAGCCATTTACTATAAATCTCATGTTTTATTACACAACTGCTGCATTTTCCAAAGTGCTGTTGAATTTTATATATTTTAAACTGAAAATACAAATGTAACTTTAGATCAACCTGAAGTGATTTGATCACAATAAACATCACGTCTGTTTGATGCCACAAAAGTCAGCACTCAATGTAGAAAAGATAATATTACTTTGAAAATCTGATCACATATAAAGCCAGCTGAGCCCTGGCTGACAGATAAAACATTTAAAAATCCAAAGCACTGTGGTATTATTTTGAACTAAATATTGTTGCAGGTATTGCAAGAACTAAAACACTGGTGTGGGCCCTTAACTCTTTTTCTGTTATTTCATTTTTGTTTCATATGCAAAATACATGATGCAAAAAATGCTGTGTGCAAATTCTCAGGTGCACATGACCTACACCTCTTTAAAAGATCGAACTGCTATCCGCCTTTTTATTATTTATTTGATATCATTTCTACTTGGTCACAATTATAGTGAGCTGTAGTTCCAGAAATCAAAGACGGGCTTTCTTCTATGAAGATACATGTAGATCTGTCTTTTCTGTCTAAATAAAGAATATATACATTAAAGGTGAGGTGAGAGGAATAAAAAAATTAAAATAAAAGGTGTGAAAGCTTTTAAAGGTGGTATACAACAAGATCAAAGTCGGTCTTTAAGCTGATGAGACTTCTTGTAAGCAGAGTGGTTACAGTTTGTTGTACAGTTTACAGTTTGTTGGTACAGTATAGTGTCACAGGAGACGGTTAATGAACATCACTGTTAGGGAACGTTCAACCTGAAGATCAAAAAATGTAAAATAAAATAAGAGTTACAGTAAAACAGATTTGTTTAACGGGGGATGTCAGAAATAAATTCAAACAGCTCTGGATGAGCGCAGAAGTTCCCTCTGCATTACCAGAGGTTTCAGTGCTGCTGCAGGCTGTTTTATCAGCTATTCAATGTCAAAGTGTTTGCTGCCGTGAGGCCTGCTGACTCTTTTTAAGTCTTGTGTGTTTGAGTGTTTGCTTTCCCGGCATTAAAGTGTTTTCTGCTGTCGTTACTTTTAACATTTTCTAAAGAAGGGGCAGGTGTTTCTGCACTAGTTTTTCTAGTTGTAGTTTTATGAAGTAGTGTTAGCGAGTGTCACTGACTGGGGCTTGAGATGTGACGCTTTGCACAGTTAACGCTCCAGCTTGCAAGCCTCTGGCTACAGCCTGACATCTGAGCTGCAAATCTGTGCGTCTGTGTATGTGTGTGTGTGTGTGTGTGTGCGTGTGTGTGTGATAGAGCTGTAAAGCCACCGTTTGACAATGCTCTTTCAGCAGGCCGCCCTGCAGTCGCTCCCGGCTACACAAGCCAGCTGGGCAATGCAGAGACAGAGACGATGAGAAGAGAAGGAGAGGAAGATGAAGGAGCAGGGAGGACGACGACAGCGCCATCCGGAGGTGAGGACACGAGCGTGAGAGAGAAACGAAAAAGAATGAACAGTGGACTAAACTGTTACTCTCAGTCTTATTACGGAGGAGATTCCCCACATTTGATCATGTCATTTGTCATCCAGTAATTCACATCTGAAAACTATTCATGTCTCCTTAAAAAGTACATCAAGTCAATATCAAATATTTTGCTTCAATTAAAGATAGCCAATTAATTTGAACTTTTTTTAAAATGTAACATTATTTTTTGAGAATCTTTTGTCTTTTTTGAAATATCTGGAAAAAAAACATTATCTGAAAAATTAAAAACAAAACATCCATTAAAATGTATAAATGTATAAAATGTAAGAAGTAAAAAGGTGACAGCAGTGATGTTAATATTAATGACATGTGGATTATGAATGTGAAGTGTGCCGAACCTCACACTGGGCCCTCTTCATTGTCTTTATCCCAGATTTCTCCACATCTCGCTCTTTTATCATCACTCCATCTCTTGGTACGTCTCAGATCACACACACAGTTGCAGCTCATCATACACACAGATGCACACACGCATACACACACATACACACAGATGAAACAAATGAAAGCTGCCCTGCTTCTTCTGCCCAGCCTCTGCCAACTTCATTTGCAAATGAAAAGTTTTGCGAGGAGCGTCCTTTTGCTTCTGGGGCATGGCAGCACACTGTGTGTTTGGGGGGTGGGGGGGCGAGGAGAGAAGAGGGTTTGACAGAGGGTGTGTGTGTGTGTGTGTGTGTGTGTGTGTGTGTGTGTGTGTGTGTGTGGCAGGAGCCCAGATGAAGCAGCCCTCGCCCGGGGCTCGCTGTCCGCCCGCGGTAGCAGCAAGCCTGTTCGTTCTTCCCCGGCCCGCCGCGACCATTTGTTCCATTAACCAATCTCCTGGAGCCTCTGGTGCAAACACACACACACACACACACACACACACATACACATCCACAGGCGTACATACTTCAACAACTGCTTGCACAGCTCATACCACACATGGCCCTCCATCCCTCCTCCATCCTTCGCTCCATCCCTCCCCTCCCTCCTCTGCTCTCCTCCAGACGCACGCACCATCTTTCTTCGTGGAGGCCATATGGCCCAGTGAAGCCTGTGGATCTACAGGCACATCTGCGTATATGTTGCTGCTCTCCTTAAAGGGCTGCACACTGAGCTGTGTGCTCACATAAACACAGTACATGCACATGCACACACACCCAGGCCTGACAACACACACTCTGCTGTCACTATGTGTGGTTAAGCAAACGGTGGTGTTATGTTGGTCTGTCGTGTGTGTCTGCGTGTGAGAGAGTCTGTGTATGTGACCTCAGTGTGTACATGCATAGTGATAATTGGTGAAACAGCCTGCGAACAGCTGTGAGGTGAGAAAAGGTTGCGTGGTGTTTGGTACAGAATGCAGAGGGGAGGAGGAGGAGAAAGAGAGGAGAGGAGAAAAGTTGGAAAATTAGAGGAGGGCAAAGAGTAAAGAGATAAGAAGACAAGAAGGAGGTAAGAAGAGATGGAGAGGGGGCCAAACAGAGGGTGAGACAATGAGAGGACAGTTGAAGCAAAACAGTGGATTCACATCCAAAGTTTGAGCAGAAAACACCTGAGAAGTCATAGCTAACTTTTTTTATTTTCTTGCCAGAAAAAAATAATTTTTTTACACAGGAATTGTACTTTCTGTCTTTCTTTCTTCTTATACAAAGGTGTAAATTGTTTTTATATATACAAAAGGAGGAATAATTACTGTGAATGCACACTGAATATCAGGGCCGATAGATTATCAGAATATAGTAGCTGAGAAATAAAGGCTATACTAATATTGTATTTGACAGATTGTCAAAGCATTGAATTTGAGTTCTTTGGCAGAATGCCGGATATAAAGCCAAACTTTTTTGATGAACTCGAAGATAAACTGAATGAACATTTGAAGAGTCAGAGCTGTAGAATATTAAACAATCCACCTTTGCTCCCTACAGCTGAGCCTTTCTCACCTCATGCATTAAGTACAGGTTATATGAACTTTTTTGTTATTTTATTATTATATCAGTGTCAGCCATGAGAAGCAGGTAATTATCAGTTAGCAAAAAAAATCCAGATCTAATAATAACAGTGTTCAATTTTATTGAGGGTTTTTTTTCCACTTCCACAGTCAGCCAAGTGGTTCAGAAAACTACTTTCCACGTGTCAATTTTTACTTGCCCCTGAACAAATTGTTTAATTTATTATCGGTTATCAAATAACAACAGATTAAAGTTAATTGTTACTTGTTCAGTTTCGGGCTATAATGTCTATGAAATGTGAGAAAAAAAGTGAAAATGTCCATCCCAGTTTTTCAAAGTGTCAGGTGATGTCTTTAAGTGCCTATTTTGTCTAAAACCTTAAGATACCCCGTTTAATAAGTTAAATGAAGAAAAGCAGGAAACCTCCATATTTGAGAGGCTGACAGCATCATCTGCCACAATGCACGAAAAACTGCTTTAACGATTAATCGATCATCAAAACAGTTTAATACTATTTAAGTTGTTTTTCTTTTTTAACCACTTGTCAAATTTACTAAGCCGAGGTGGCATTTTAATTGCCCAGAGCAAATCTTAATAATAATAATAATAATACATTTTATATAATAATAAATTTTATCCATAAAGTGCCTGTCTTGGCACCCAAAGACACTGAACATAATTTAACACAGTTATTTTCTTGGTGATGTTTAGCCATATAAATACAGCAAGTTGCACTGCAGTGCCACAGACATTTACTCACAGTGACATAGATTTAGATGACGGCGTCTCACTCTGGCGTCTTATTACATCACAAAAAGTTGTTTCTGCAAACCAAATATTTATCATCTATTTTTTTTAAGTATTTATTTATTATTAATATTATCATTATTTAAGAGATTGTTCATACTAACTAAAACTGTACATGAGCAGGAAATACATGATAACCTTGAAAATCATTCCAGATATTTATCATAAGATTGTTTCTTCACATCTTAAATGAGTTACACTGAGCTTTTTGCTTTTGTTAGAATTTTATGAATATATCAATTTCTTAAATCAATCAAGTAATGACAAGTCAAATTTCGTTTGAAAATAACAGAACAGGATTTGTTAGCTGTGCTACTATCTCTATTTAGCTTGAAATAAATTGAAAAATAACATCAATCCTGTTTTTGTTCTGCTTCTTTAATTTAGTTGATTACATATATGATACATATTCTGAGCTGTCTCACAAACATAACGTGCCCTCACTGAAAAACAAGGTATCATCATTTTAAACTACTCTCAACTTAATACAGATTTTTGTTTTGTTTTATCTCAGAATAGACACCAGAAAATAGTATAATCACTAAAAAAAAAGTGTTACCAATCAAATAAGAATTCTGTAAAATAAAGTTGTAGATGACTTAAAGAGTCAAAACATTTCCAGCTGTGCTCACTACTTGTAAAATATACATTTACCTTAATAAACCAAAATGAAATGTTGTTTCCTGGATCAGACTGCTCATAAAAAGGCATGTAGTCTGTAAATTAATCATTTACAGTAACTACATCTTCCCTAACTCAGAGCTCTCCTGCTCCATCTCTCCGCCCTCCATTCTCTCCCATCATTTCCAGGCAAAAAAACAAAAACACAACAACACAGACATAGTGAAATAAATAATTAAGTGGTGAAGCAAAACATTGTGTGCTAAAACCCCTGTGTAGTTTGGCAATCAGCTTGCCCATGTAAAAATAAATCAAGCTGATTTTCCAAATGTTTTGTGCGTGGTGCGCTGTTGCCGCTCTTCGCAGCACAGATTGCAGGCCGATGGAGAGGCTGTGGGGAGGGGCGGGGCGCTGGATATTGAACCCACTTGCACCAGCTTGTTAACACGTACACCTTAACCCCCGAGCGGTGCGGCAGGGTGCCCACTGAGTGCTTGGGGCCTGCAGGGACCAACTAACGTATACCCAATGTATGACCACACACACACACCTAGACACACACACACACACACACACACAATGAGCATTATGAGAAGATGCATGCGATTCAGTATGAGAACAGTGCCATATGTATGACCTGCTGATACGAGAATATGAACGCATGCATAAAAATATAACTGCACAGAGATCTACAAACTGCAGGACATGACTACAATTTGAATCTCTTTTTTTTGTTTAAGTTAAAATGATAAGAATATATTTGTGGCAGGTTTTCAAGTTTTGCCCCCGGAGTAAGATCAGTACCAAAAATACACTCGCATACTAAAAAGCTAAGAACCAGCTGCAATGTGGATCACTGTGAACGTGAGTCATACGTCTCCCTGTCTCTATACTGTGCCACTTTAAAATAAAGCATAATGTGCAAATGCCAAAAAACATGTATATACTGTTCAAAACTAATAAACACATTCCAAAACATACACACTGTCTACCAAAAGAATTATCTCTGAAAATGAAAATACAAAAATGTGGTCAAGCGGCTTGACGGTCCCTCCAAAAGTGACCTCATGTAGAACTGAACTCAAGAGATTTTTAAATATCAGGAGGATTCATCAACCCAGTAAGTGTCAAAGCAGAAAATAAAACTCACTAAATGCCAAGAGTGATTATCGTGGTTCAGTTGGGAGAAGAGAGAAGTTAGGTGCCAACTTCCCAGCCAATCCACTTTTGGCAGCCAGATTCCTACTCTGCTAAACCTCCTGAGAACATGCAATAGCAACCCATACACACGCACACACGCACACACACACACACACACACACACACAAAAATACCACCATAACATATGCGCGGAAACATACAGAATATTCATACTTCACACTCCTTGACAACTTCGATAGTTTTCCTTTCTATGAAACACACAAAAGAGTCACACACAAGCAGGAGACAGCTGTGACTTGTTCAACTTTGTTTTTTTGGCAGCGTCTGACTGTCGACAGGTTAACACCGGTGGGTGGTAGACAATATGTAGTGTCAGTGATGGAGCAGGAGAAAAGGGTGAGTGAGTGTGTGTTTGGTTTTGTGTAAGAGGAAGGTGAAGTTGGGGGGTGGTGGTGGGGGGGCACTGGGGTAGAGATCCTGCAGAGTGGGGCAACAACACCCACACAACCTCGCCCACATTGGCAGAGCCAGGCTGCATGCCAGGCGCCCTGTGGAGACACACACCAACTGGGCTCCACACTTAGGGAGAAAGAGAGACCCCCGCATCACACACACACACGTACAGATACTGTAGCATAAGCCAAAGATAGAGACACTTTTAGTTACAGCTTTTATAAGTCAATCTTTCAAATTGAGTTTTACAATTTTAATGTAAAATTATTCATTTTGCAATCTACTTTCCACAAAAATGTCCACAATGGAACATAAAATGTGGTACAGATAGCATGTGCACTACTTTAAGGCTGCAAGTGATGATTATTTGCTCCATAAATTGTCAAAAAAAGTCCATTACAACTTTGCAAAGCCCACATCGACATAATTCAGATGGGCACATCATGTCTGCACCATGGTTTTGATCCGTCCTCCACACGGCTTCATGTCGTACCAGCAGCATTTCAGAGGAGGACCGAGACTGTACAGGGTCTTTTATTTTGAAAACTACACAGATTCTCTATGCTGTTCCTGTGTCGGACTTCCTGCCCACTTGATCTGCTCTGAGCAGCTCGATGCAGCTTCTGTCAAAAATAAACTGTGCATATCTGAAGCAGAGCGACCCACTTCTGGAAGGCACTGCTGCACTTCTCGTGAAGTGACATGTATTGTCTAGAACAGCTGTGATCAGCTCCAGTGGCTGTGGCACCGCCGTAACTTGATACAGCAGTGCCCGGTGGAATCAGGCCGTAAGAAAACCAGCAAATATTCAAGGCAAAGGACAAATTTAACTGTGCTTCTGCATTGTGAATATTGACTTCAGCTCAGTTTGCAGTTGTGTGTAGTTGTCTGTGCAGTATACAAGAAAAAAGTTTCATTCTTTGATTATAAAACAGTTGCATGTGCAGCCTGATAAAGTAGATAATGTTGCCACTGCACAGACAGCAGGAGAATAAACTGATGATGACACAAAAAACACTGTGTCAACAAAAAATAAAACTATTCTGGTAATAATTAATGATTAGATTCACAACTGTGATTCAGATTCACAAGAAGGATTCGTTAGGAACAGACTGTGAAGAAAACTGCACTTCCAGATTCAAACTGAGAGAAATTACAACTAAAAAGCACTTTGGAGACTCCTCTCTCCAACAAGGCTGCTGTTATTTTACTAATAAGAAATGTTGTGATCTCGATATTGACTCATGCTTCAAAATACACACTGTGATAGACAATCATAAGATACATGCACCAGTTTTTCATTCAAAAACATCTTGGCTGCAATAAAGCAAAACTGTTCAAAAACATCACTGAGAACATCATCTTCTTGACTGAGGAACTGATAAATCATAATTGCATCAAATGTTTATTTGCCAGTACACAGTGCAAACTTGTTTTAAGAAGACAAAAACACCTCTAAAAGATGAGATAAAGATGTAAAATGGATATGGCATGTGTAGTTGTGTGTGTATCATATGGTACGTGTGTTTGCGTACCTGTCCTTCATGCGTTGATGCATGCGGCCATGCTGGACACACTGTTCTTCCATGTCGGAGCATCGAGCTCTCAGACTCTTAACTGTCTCCTCGAGGTGTTGCTTCTCCAGGACCAGCTGCTCCATCTCACTTCTTCGCACACACACACACACACGCACCAGCACAGTTAATACAGATGTAACAGTTGAAAATGTACCTTACAAATATACCAGTGTACCACAAAGCAATACCAATTAAAATACTAAATTGTGTATTATTAAAAAAGGTAAGCTTTGTAGGGGTGGAAATCTCTTGGTACCTCAAGCTTCGTTTCTGACTATGCATAGCAGATTTGTGATGATCATTACTTAAAATGAGAAGATTAATTTACTTTAATTATTTTTTATTACATTTTGCATACAGTGTGACTCTGTTCAGGTATCTTTTCCCTTCAAATTCATAGAAAACAAAATGCTTCCATATGCTAGCTTTTAAGCCAAGGAGTGCCAAAATGTAATAAATAAAATGGAGATAAAAATAAATAAATGAAACTAAGCAAAGTAAAAATCTAAACAGGTGGGTCTTTGGCTGCTTTTTAAAGAAGTCTACTGCAAGCCTTGGAGCTCAATTTGAATTTATTCCTGAGATCAGACTTTTTTTGTTTGGCTATTCGCATTATTCTTTAAATATGGCAGATATCAGATTCACAGTCCTGAACTGACCTACATGCAGAAAAGAACAATAACAAAGATGTTATTACACATCATGCTGCTGTACAGAACACGGAGGCCACTGAAGTCATCATTTTACAGTTTCATTTTTAAGTTGGTGTGCAATGATGATAATGAGGACAAGGAGAAGTAATGGCTGCTACTTCTGTATGGAGGTGTGGAGTCTGTGGGATTGTGATGTGAATGGCTTCAGAGAAAACAGAAGTCATCCAAAAGTTCAGGATGTCAGAGGGCTACTTTTAATTACATCTGTCTCAACAAGAGTGTCACGGCAAGACACTTGAGGTGAGTGAGTGACGTAAAAGTAATAGTCACATAAATATGATTGTTCAGACTGAGATCACATTACAAAAAATCAGATCTGTATCTGATTTAGGACCACATATGAACGTGGCCCAAGCCAGCATCAGAAAGATCAGATTCCATGTGATTCGTGCTGTTCATAGTCATGTAAAAAACAAACAAACAAACAAACAAACAAACAAAAAATCTAATTAGGGCTACTTTTGCCTGCAGTGTGAATGCAGTCATAGTCTCAAAAAACAGTCACACAACATTACACTGGTCAGTCAGAAGGAGTACGGTAGGCCTCACAAGACGCACAGTCAGACTAACAACTGAAAACAATTCATCAAGAGTTTTCTTGTTCATGTTGCTGCAACTGTCTGAGGGTAACCTCACTTAGCCTGACTGAGGCCGTCCAGCAGGACTTTAACCGCTACACTGGGCTTGGACTCCAGGAGCTCAAACAGCCCAAGGCACAAAACACACCAACACCACACTGATACTAAACTACATAACACACACATACAGCAGATGTAGGCTATGAGCCTTCATGACAGTGTGTCTGTCAGCATGTGTGTGAATTCATCCCCATAAAACACACATTCAAGGTGGTAGTTTTTACTGTGTACATGTGTGTGTGTGTGTGTGTGTGTATTTAGTATTGATGTTCATCCATAAGAAAATACACAGGGTACTTCAGTGTGTGTATTGTGTGCACGTGTCCTGTGGCTGGTGAGGCCAGTGCGGTCTGGCAGGGCCAGATTGGGGGCTGTCATGTGACTAATGTGCAGCACAGCTCCAACAGCTGACAGGACACTGGGCCCAGGGTCACTCTCACACACATAAATACACACACACACACTCAAGTACACACACAAACAGAAACACACACACAGGCAGCCCAGATGGAGAGCTGTGCAGGCCTGCTGTGACTACTGTAGCATCAGGTTAACAAGAAAACAGGTCAGACTGAGAGGCAGTATGTAGTATGTTGACATGCTCTGTCCCAACAGCCTGGATAGATGATGCTTCATGAAATGATGACATGGATGTCCAACAGATAGACAGAATAAACAACTGAGAGAGTAATAATAATGAGGTAGGATGTAAGTCACAGAGTTAAAAAGCAAACACTGCAAGTAATGCAAAACTGAGTGAACAAAGAGGAAAATATGATAAAAGAATGGCAAGAGAAAATACTAGCCTGCTGCTTTCTGTCCGCTCTTCCAGTTTGACTCCCAGCACGCAGCACTCCTCCTTCAGCTTCTTGATAAGGGAATTCTGGGAACTCAGCAGACCATCCAACTCTCCAACTGCAATCGATGAGGGGAAAGTTGTCTGTTATTGCCAGGTTAACCATAGTGGGTGATTTCATGCACTTTGGGTGGCTGTCAGAGACTCTGGCTGCACAGAAACTGATACATATGGTGGTCCTGAGAGCTCAGCGCACTACAACTTGATGTAAAAATGTCATCACCTCAAAAAACAACCAAATACAGTACTGATGTCAAATTGTTTTGCTTAATTTGCATGTTTGTTTAGTTGCTATTTTTCTTACATAGTAGCGCACTGACCTCTCAGGGCCACCGTAGATAGGGGTTCAAGCAGTATTTCACTGCAGTTAGACACTTTCAGTTTTCAAACCACGTGACACTAATGTTCAGACACCATCAAACTCTGCCAAAAAGCCTGTCTTGAGGATATATTGTAACTGGACACTACCACCACCAGCATCCCTTCACTCCTATAATTGATTCATGTTAACATGCAGTTGGTCCTAGCATGTATTATATAGTATCTTCTCCTCTGTCTCTCTCTCTCTAGTGAATCCTCACCCTAACCCAAACAAAACTGAGCCAAATAAACTACCTTTTCTTACCTAACCCTACCTAACCCAGCCATGAATATCTAAACTGACACTTGGTTCTAAAACAGTGGTGACAGTACCTGCTTCTCATCAGTACTGAACAATCCTGAAATGAACTGCTGCTCCAAATAAGACAGATGACCTAAGATGCAACAATTACGTTAGAGGGTTAAGGGAGGCCTGACACAGATGGAGGGTCAAAATTTGGGATGCATCGTCTATTTATTTTCAGAATTAATGCAAGTATTTACATTGGGATAATTGTCAACACTTAAAATTGATTTAAAAAAATGCTCCATCTTCATTACATGTTCCTCACTTTCTAAATGTTAGAAATTTATATCATGTAATCTCTTGCATGCATGAGTTTATTTTCATCAGATGTTCCTCACTTTCTAAATGTAACAAACTGTTGTTGCCATTTTCTGTTGCTGGCTAATGTACACATTATATTTTTGGGTTAATTTTATTGAGCTACTGTGCTAATTTTGTGTTCTTAATTAAGCTGCGTGGTTTACATTATGTATTTCAGTAGGAATAATTCCAAAACATTATGGACTTGCAGAGTTTTTATGAGTGAAGTTGGGTGTACTGTACTGTCATGTTGTTTAATAGGAGAATAAAGAAGTGTATACAAAGAGAAGTTGTAGCAGCTTATTACCCACAACCAGAAGGACTGGAAAATACTAACAACCAAGACAGGAAGGTTTCAGACTTATAGCAGCAGCGTTTTTTTTTTCTTCATCGTTGGATTAATTAGCTGAGGCATTCAACTAGTTTAGACAGAGCCAGACTTATTGAACAGCGGCTACAGGCGCATTCTGAGTTTGTTTCAGTTTTACATGGACAAGAAAACAACTTGATGGACACTTTCCACAGTCAGTCATTAGCGGATGATGTTGAAGACAATAGGTCTTTTGCAGATAATGATGTCACAACCAAGAAACGAGGACAAGCATCAGCAAACTCCTTGACCTCTATGTCGTGTTGGTTCATTATATGTTTTATAAAATTACAGGCACTGAGTGGCTACTTTGCGGAAAGTGGTACTGGGTGTGGGGTATCGGAGTAGTGTTTATGAGTATAAGTACGAATACAGGTAGAGAACAGACAGAAATTTGAGCTTTTGGTGTGAAAAGTCACAAATTCATCATCATAAACTCCAGTATATGTTCATGCACTATCACATATCTGTTGTAAGACTACACTGTCAGAATGTAATAAAAATGAACCTTCAAAATTAGATTTATGAACTAATTTTACACAAGCACAAGGACACGAGTGAATAAAACCCAAGTCAGTTAAATTGGGACAGAAAACATTGGTGGCCGACTGTTCTCAAGCCCATAAAGTTAAACAGTTAGAGTATACTGCAGGACTGTAATGAAGTGCCAGAAGAGTTTCTGTGTCACATTGGGAATACTGAAACTGTGACTAGGATTTAAGTTATCTTTTGTACCTTTACAGCCATCTCTTAACTTTATGTTTAGCATACAGAATATATGTTGGATTTTTTTTACAGAGGGTTTCATGTTGGTCATGCTTTTATTTAATTAAACTAATCATTTAGGAGGAAAAAAAACAAATACATCTTCAATTTCATGCTATTAGGGTTCAACAGACTACCTAATATACTGTAATAATGGTTAGAAATAATGCTAGAAAGCATTCTGGCTACTTCTATCAACATATTCTGTACATTTCCAAAAGCAGGTCAATCAGACAAACAGCCTCACATACCAGAGGAAAATTATTCTGTATTACAGACAGAGATGAACAACGAAATCTATTGTTACATACGGCAGCAGCAGCGAGATACATATGTCTCTTTGAATTTACTCCCAAAAAATGCTTCTGTCGACATTCGCATTAAAATCAAAACTGTTCAAACAATATGCAGAGATGTACAGAGCAAAAGCAGAAGTACAGAGAATGGAGAACAGAAATATAAAGTGTGTGAGAAGGGTAAAACGAGATGGAGAAAGAGAGGGGATTGTTGTTTGAAAGCGCTTTTCTTTCTCCTTTCCACCCTTCCTGCCACATCCTCATCCGCTCATGGGGGCCTCTTTCTGAACAATCCAACACTGGGCTTTCATCATTCCTTTGAAATGATCCACGTTCCGCTCTCCAACATATGTCTGCTCTTTTAAAATAACAATGGCTGCCGTTTGGATGGAGGGAATGATCCACCTGCTCCGGCATTCTGTTACAGTCAACCGAAACCAAAAAACACCAAGGACTCACAGTCTTTGAAAAGTAGCTCTGACTTGTGAAGAGTTTTTTTTTGCATACAGTAGATATTGGGGGCGAACGAAACAGACAGAAAAAAAGTAGAGTGGTAGATCTGTGCTATTAAACATTTACCTGCAAGCTGAATTTGACTCTACACTCTACAGTTATTTCTCTCTTCTTCTCTCTTTATGTGCCACAAAAACACAAAGGAGGAAATTATGACTGGGAGAGGTGTAAAGGCCATTTATAGCTTGGAATGTAATATAATTCAGTTTTTTTCTGGCTGTACACTGTGTCTCTAAAGTGAGTTACCACTAACATTTTTTCATTCAACTCAATATCGTCTCTGTCCCCAGATCACTGCCATAGATAATGCATGGAGGGCAGAAATTGGATGCTACAGAGCATGAAACTAAACTACACAAACTCACACACACGTACACTCAACAAAGTTTGGTCAGTGCTGGAAAAGTTGCATGAAGAATGCTAATTAGCTGAACAGGCTTTGAATGCGTCTGGCCATGCGTAGGCCAAAAAGAACCCTGGGACACAGAAACACAGCAGAACTGGCACTGGAAACAAACAGAGAAAAAAATGAGGGAGGGAGGGATGGATAGAGAGAAGAAGCGTGGCAGGGAGGGAGGGACGGAGAGAAACAAATATCTGATATCATCTAGAGGCTGCTCTGTACGCATTTACTCAAAAAAGAAACATGAAAAAAAAAATCTGAAAAAAGGTGGGAGGGAGCGGAGAAGAAGGGAGAGGGGGACGGATGGATGGAAGGACAAACGGATGGACAGAGAGGCGGGATTTGGAGAGCAAGAAAGCTAATTATCCAGCTCGTCTGTTGGGTTGCACAGGGAGAGGAAGTGATGCGAGCTACTAAAGGACATCCACCCCTCCATCCCCTCCCCATCCACAGTTTCCTGCTGTGCTCTGATGTCAGCTCTCTTTAGACAACATGTGTGCTGCCGACACGCGCCAGAAACAAACCCTTTGTTTACCCCCCCACCCGCTTCCCTCCCTCCATCCATTCCTCCCTCTATACCCTCCATCTTTGTTCTGCATACCAGCAGGCTCCCTGGTTGTTGAAGGGAACCACAGGTAAATAAAAAGATAGGAGAAGGGAGGGAGGGAGGTAGAGAGTGGTTGAGGGTGGGTGGTGGGTGTGAGGGGGGGATCCAGATGGTGCAACAGATGTGCTAGCAGCAGCAGCTCTGCTGTGCAGACAGACAGGGAGCTCTGAGCTGGGTCTCTCTGCTCTGCTCCCATCACCTTCCCTCTGCTCTGCCCCGCTATACTTTCTTCTCCTCTTACAGCTTCTGTTTTGCTCTTTTTGCTCTGTTCTGCTCTTTTGAGGTCACTTCAGCTCAGCCTTGTTCAGCTCAAATGACTTGTGTTCCTGTCCGTCCCCTCCCACTCCAGCCATGCTGCGTTGGTGGGGAGCAAGGTGGCACAGTGAGAAGGCAAAACCATCCTTCAACCGGAAGATGCAAGTTCAAGACCCTGTTCCAGCCAAGATCCACCCTGCTGAAGTGTCCTTGAGGAAGAGACTGAAACCCTCCCAGCTCCAGCTGCGATTCTGTAGCTGACCCTGATCAACTCTGCTGTCTTGTTCCTTACAGTTCTGGATATTTTGACTCTGTGTGCTCCATTGTATTAAGCTCTGCTTTGTTCTGTTCTAGTCTCACATCTACTTCCCTCCATGATAGACAACTTTTATGCCAGTGTACCACAGTGGCCTACAGTAAACTTCCTGAAATGGCAAATCTGAGGACTTGCTGCTGTGTAGTCACGTGGAGATGCCCTTAAGGAAGTCTGACTCCAAAGTGACACTGGGGGTCACACCTGCCAGAAATGATCTGCTGCCATTCAAGCTGATTGCCAAACACATGACTGGAGAATAAATGTACAAGTTTATGTTTTTACAAGGTATCTGCAGGTTAAGTTACTTATATTTAAGATTTTTAAGATCACATCAAGACCAATGTGAACAGAATTTAAGACCTGTTTCACATCCATACGTACATAAAAAAAGTCTGAAGGTTTCAGCAAAGTCTGAATCTGGGAACATGGTTTCAAATAGCTCACCTGTCTTAATTGCTTTTATATGACTGATGTTTTGCTACCAAGTTCACTAGCTGGGTGCGCTCCAGTATATACTGATTGGGCTGCGGTTATTGGTCCATGTTGATTTTGTTTTGTAGTTGTTACAGTGTGATCAAGCAAAGTTTTCCCTGAAACACATTTTAGAGCGAGACTGAACAATGCAACTTTACAAAAGTAACATTAACTTCATTAATCCAATCAAGTTTTAAGACCTGTCAAAATCATATTTAAGACATTTTAAGGCTTAAAATTAAGATTATTATTATTTTAATATAAATGTTGATATTGATATTGTCAATTGATATGGCTTTAATTTCTAATGATGAATTTCATTCATTATTGGTAATTGGTTTTCAAAACTACTTTTTTTGTCTTTTTATGTATCATTATCTCAAAGTCTGTAAAGAAGGAGAGAGAATGCTACAGTTTTCCTTCTGAGAAAAGACAAAAAAGAAAAAATGATGATAAGACAACTTGCTGCGTACAGTAATTATAACAAGTTAAGTACAGGCACAAATGCATTCATTATGCATCTGAAACTAAAAGTGTTGGCAAAACAACTCTAAACAAAATGTGGCTGCTGAGGGACAGACTTCTTGAACACGATCTGCCTCTGAAACACTTCCAGTGAACATTTGAACTGCAGCAGAGATGTGACAAAGCCGCAGTGCAACCAAAACTAGGTGAAGCTGCATCCAGTGTGGACATCCAGGATCAGGTTCCATTACCCAAGAGTCTAAATTTAACACACAGTATATAAATTTTGACCCTAGGGGTCTCTCTCACATTAAAACAATAACAAAAGATTTAGTCTGAAGACATCTTTAAGTAGCATGGGATGATTTAAGTTGTCATCTTCACATTAAACAGCCACCATATCTGATGAAAAACTGATGTGACTCATCATGTTCATAGAGTACGTGTAGTTTTATTCATGTTATGTTTAGTCACATGCGCCGCCTTCCTTCCTCACTCTCTGACGCATCTTGCATTTTCCCAAAAGTCTCCACCATGAACAGGTCATATACAATATAGAATCCACTGGAAAGTGTGAAATACTCAATGCAGGTTAATGAGAATGATGTGCTTTAGAGGATGCATATCTCTGCAATGTTTGGCTGAATCTGAGAGACTCTGACTCTTAAACTGTTTTCCATACACAGCCAGTGCCTGTATGGATATCAGACATATTTGATAAGTCAGAGAGTGTAAAGGAGACAGAGAGCTGTGACACAATTGGACACCGCTGTGGGTGGAAGCACTGACCTCTCTGCTGGTGCTGAGCCTCTGTTTGCTCCAGCAGCACAGTCAGCTCTCTCTCCTTTTCCCGTGCTGAGAGGGTCACAGATGCCATTTCTTCTTCATGAGCCCGTTCTGCACTCTCTCTGTCCTGTCTGGGGAAAAGAACAGGCTATTTAAATCACAATCCTTCCATTTATTCTTTCTAATAATAATGCCATACCATGTAAGAATACACTAAATTTAAAGAGAGAATTTCAAATTAGCATGGTGTTCATTTGCTTGGCTACCTACAGTGTGTGTAAAATCAGTTTTCATCCAAATACAGACACTAAATATGAGTCAGTTGGTGCTTTTGATGACTGATTACTCATCATCTGCTAGTGACAGAGAATGAAAAACATCTCTACATACTGTAGGCTACAACTTTTGTTTTAAACATAATTTCTCTTACCCTGTAAATTTGAGGTGCATTAAAAGTTTAGAGTGATGTATGTTTTAAAATTAATTGCCAAATATTTTGCAGTTGTTTTTCAAGCAAAAATTTAATCTCAGCTTCTTAAATGTGTGGATTTACTGATTTTCTTTGTCATTTATGATAGTAAATAAAGAGTTTTGGAGTTTTGGACTGTAGCTTGGACAAAACAAGCATCACTTTTTTTATAAACGTAACGATTAATCAATTAATCATTAAAATAACTGATAACATCAATAATGAAAATAAGCACTTGCTGCAGCCCTATATCAGCTAGGATCAGCAACTGATTGATCAGAGCATTCCTCATAAATTCCATCATGCTTGACAACTAATACGGGTTCCAATATTAAATTGAAAATTGATCCAAATGAGCTTTCAATTTCAATAACTTGAAATCAAAGGCAGAATCAGCGATCCTCCCAGTATGCTTTTTTCTCTTCACCCCCGCTTGCTTGTGGCATCCAGCATATCCAAAGAAAAAACACAAGACTTCAATGACAACACATCGTAGTTTACCAGCCAATGCTGTTATACCACACTTGTTACCATACAGACTATCTAAGAAAAACTTAAAATGTAAACAACAGTTGTCAGGGCAAAAAAACAATGATCTGTTGATCTTTGCAAAACAAGACTTGATACCACAGCAATTGCAAAGCTGTCAGTGCTTAAATCCTTTAAAATCAAAAAAATCTATCTGGATCATGACTTTAAAGTTGCAAGCCAAACTGAATTGTGAATTTGGAGAATTTTGACATCCCTAGTTTCTACTGTGAAAAAGAAAGACTGATGGATGAACAGAGGTGAGAGAGAAATCAGGGGCAGAGAACACAGCGTACAAGAGAATGAAAGAAAGGACAGAAAGGAGAATGACAGAAAGACTCAGGGGGTAGACGGGTAAAAGCGTCAGGCCACTGTCAGCTTGAAGACCCCTGAGTGATACTGCAGCTGTCTACAAATCACACACACACACACACACACGCAGAAACACAAGGGTCAATTCAGACTGGTCCGCTGATTGAACAAAAGTCAAGTTTCTCTTCTTATACTGTGTTGCAAAAAACGTTAATTAAAAGATTATTTAGCTCAAGATGCTGGTCATCCTGTGCAGACACATCAAAAACACATAACACAACAACGACATGACATCAGTTGATCAATCATATCTTATTCTTACTTATACAAGATCTATACATGAATTACTGTATGACTTCATAGTATACACCGCTCTCAGCTCGATGGAAATGCGGACATACACAATATATTTAGTTGTGATCAAACCGCTTGAATCTCTGCTTTAATTGGTCTCAATATCGAAATTGTGCAGGTAAGATGCAAACTAAGGTGCTTATCTCTATGGACTTTGAACAACACTGCATTTTATTCATGTTTGAGCCAAACTTTCTAACTCAGCTAAGTCCAAATGTACCAAACAACAGAGGAACAGACAAAGAAGGAAAGAAAAGAAAAACTACAAAGACAGGAAAAAACGAACAAATAAACAGAACTCTTCCTGAAGTCCAAAGGCGCTAATGAAGAGAGAATTCTCCAGTTTAAGTGAAAACTTTTCTCCCCTACAGCGTTTGGCCTGCATCTCTAAAGTGACCGCGTCTGTCTGTTCCTTCGTGTGTGTGTGTGTTCTCCTGCTGTCCTGCTGTCTGGGGTGTGAAAGCGGGTGGCGGGTGTGCAGGGGACACAAGGAGACTGTGTGTGTCTGTACGCATATGAGTGTGTGTGTGTATGTGTGAGTGAATGAACCCCCGCTGGGCTTGAACAGCAGCCTGAGCCACCAAAGCGCACACCAGGGCTCAGCGGGAGATGGCGGGCAGGCGTTGCCAGCCATTTGGTCCTGCAAGAGGTTCCAGGGGGCCGTGTGTATTTGTGTATGTCTGTGTGTGTGTGTGTTTGTGAGCGACTGGGGGGGTGTGTGTGGGGGGGACTCACACCAGACCTGTTTACCCACCAATTAGCATCAGACAGACCGCCAGAAAGTTCCAGCAGTCAGCAATAGAGTGGTGGTGAGGAAGAGGAGAGCAATGAAAAACAGAAGAGGATAGAAAAGCAAAAACACAGAGATCTACACATTTGGCATCTGTTTGGTCTTGCCGATATACTGAACCAACATTTAACAAGAACAACCTAATAAAGTTGTACACAACAGAACAGGACAAACTCAAGGCCTTCATTTCTAGGTGAGAGTGGAGCAACCATGAAGAGGGTTGCTGATTTTAACTTTAGTGGGCCCTGAGGATTCAAATCATAGACATATATACATAGACATTGCATTGGACTTTGGATTGAATGTCAAAGTCGTTGCAGTTTTCGTTAGGTCAAGACTGATTTGTGAACAAATACATGTAGACAGGGGAGTTGGGTTTTTTCCTGGAAATTATATAAAATGATATTAATATTCAAGGGTTTATGATTTACATGGAGCAAGAAAAAAAGTTTATTTTTTTTCCCTAACTTATTCCATGTAGATCCTGAAACATTAAATGCAGCAACAAGGCAAAATGGCCAATATGACATCTAAGTGTATGGTTCAAATCCCTGACAAGCACCTGAAAGTCTCATCAAATCAAAGCTGGGATGTCGGGCTAAGTTATGAGGTTCGTCATCCCCTGCGCCATTTTCTATCCCCACTCAAGTGCAACGTGTGTACTTGCAAAATGCTGTCACAAAATGGCTGCTGATGAGCACTGTCAAATTAAAGCATAAAAAAGAGAAAGCAAAGGAGAGATGTCAGTGGAGAGCCAAGCCCTGGAGCAAGCGTTAAGGGCGACGGGTAGAGCAGAGGCTGAATATGTGGGGCTGGAGCTGGATAATTCTCCCTGGACAATAATCTGCCTTCCAGCTAATTGGTGAATGGGCTCTGGGTTGCTGCCTGTGGCAGGAACTCTTGTTTGGGCCTAGGAGGCAATAGACTGAATGTTCAGTTAGCGGATAGCTGGGCCTGTTTGTATATGCCTGGCCTGATGCACTGTAGGACAGCTTGATAAGTATGGCGAGAGCTGCATGGGCCAGGGGCCTAAGGTAGGCTGGAATGGCTCTGGGGCTCCGGCCAGGTACAGTGGCTGCTGGGTAAGTGGGAGGTGGCAGAGGCGGTGGCTGGCTGGCTAGCTGGCTGGAGCGGCGAGGAAGAAGAGGGGGCCCAGTCTGCACTGCCTGCCTAAGTGGGCACTATTCAAGCTGTTGCCCATTAGATGTGGGGTGCCAGGGCCTGACCAAGCACGGAGTTTGCAGCACCCCATGGTGCAGCCGGCATCCCACGCCAGAACCACCAAATGCCGCGGTTTATCAGAGAACGAGCACAAATTGGAGTCAGACGGTGGACTTGGAGGAATTGGAGACATTCGCCAACGCCAGACACCACTGACCGCTGTTTGGACTCAAGTAAAAGAGACTATACTCTCTCTCTATAAACACAATATGACCAAGATACACACACACAAACTGAAGTCATGCTGTACATGAACACACACAAGAAAAAAAAACTAGGTGTGCATATACATGTAAAATACATAAATTATATGAATATTTCAAATAATTAAGAAACCTCAACATAACTGATGAAGCTCTCTTCAAACTCACCATTCAGTTACCAAAAACTAGATAAACAGTTAAACACAGATACTGCATATAAATTAGATACATAAAAACTAATGGGAAACTAAAAAGAACAATTCCTCAAACCATTACATATTCATATTCATGCTCCGAACGTTCCTGTGTTGCAAAAGAACAGGTGTGAAATAAACATACAGGTGAACAGATTGTGAACCCAGCCTATAGCACAGACATGCAAACACACAAGCTTTGTTCGCAACAAAGACGACTGATTGTTTCAAGACACTGATGATCCCTGCAAAGAGTTGTTGTTGAGGAGGAAGAGGAACAATACTATTTCTTTCACAGAGGACCATCTGTACTAATAGCTATACTCATGGCAATTGTCATAAATATATATATATACACACATTATTATTTTTTTAAATGAGTATTGTTTTAAATGTAACATTTAGAATCGTACAAAGTACAATTTGTGTATTACCTGTCAAATCTTACACTGCTCATAACTAAGGCTGCAATGATTAATCAATTAATTGATTGAAATCAATTATTAAATCAATTGTCAAATATTCTGATAAATGACTTATCTGTTTGAGTATATTTTTTCAAGAAAAAATTATTGCAGCTTCTTAAATGTGATTTTTTTTTTGTTTGTTTCTCTACTTCTTTATGACAGTAAATATCTTTGGGTTGTGGGCAAAACAAGACATTTGTGGACGTCATCTTCGGCTTTTGGAAACACTAATTGACTTTTCTGACATTTTATAAACCAAACAATTAATCCATTAATCAAGAAAATTATCAACAGATTAATTGACAATTAAAATAATTATTTGCAGCACTAATAAACAGTATTATCAAAAAGAATCTATATATATTTTAAAGAAAATTATTGAATACATTTTCTAAAAAAATCAGTGAAATCAATTATTTAAACTAATGTAACCAAAGCTTGAACGATTATTTGTTGAGACTTGATGCTGATAGGATCTAACTGAAATGAACTGATACTATACTATTACAACTGTTAACTATTTGCTCATATTTCGACTGCTCAAAATGGTGACACTTGTGATGATTCATTTTTGTGGAGGAATTCCAGCGGATCCACAGCTATTTATGATAGACCGCATCAATCAGGCTACATTAATATTCAACAGTTTGATATGCAGAACTACAAAGCTGATTCCTGCTCATGTGTGAGAGTGCTTGTTTGTGTGTGTGCGACTGAGAGACAGTGAGACAGAGGCCTTGTGTAGGCCTATCTAACCGATACTGCCAACAAAGGATGAGTGCACCGCAGAGAAAATAAAGTGACATATTGAACAGTTGCTGCGCCGCGTATTATTGATGCTGCATACAATAAACATCTGAATTGTTTCGTGTAGCAGACCACACACAGTGTCACACAATTTTCTCTCACACACACCTCAATGTGTTTTAGCACATTTTTATTAAACCTCAGGGTGATGCAAGTCAATCACTCTGCTCCCACATTTTTCTTCCGACAACCCTTCCTTCATCTCGCTGCTCTACTTCATGAAATAAGCACATCAAACACAGAGGCAGGCTGATGCAGCCTCCGTGCCCAGCCCCGTCTTTCTATCTATCTGTCCATCTATCCGTCCAGAGCGTTCTCATCTCTGTTCCGATCCTTTTTTCTGCTGTTTCCATCTCTCCCTCCTCCCTCCTCTTTTCCCTCCCACCCTTTTTTTCCTGTAACTAAACTGGCTGTGTCTCTCTCCATCTGCTGGTTCTTCCTTCAGCGGCCCTGCACCTGTTCACACCTCCTCTCCTGTTGGCCACCTCTTCTCTCTTCTCCCCTACCCCCGCCCCCCCTTTATCTCTCTCTCTTTCTCTCTCTCTGTCTCCCTCCCTCTCTCTCTGCTCAGTGCGATGCTGCCAGGCCCGTTCCTGGCTCAGTTAGCCTCTCTGTCATTCAATCCATCTGTCGGCAAGTCAACTTTGTTTACAGCGGGCGGCCCAAGCCTCTTTTCTTCTTCAAGGAGCGCTAAAGCCCCCCCACTGCCACCAAGGTCAGTGGCGAGCCAATCATGCACGAACAACAAAAAACTGCAACTATTAAATTAGAAAAAAAAAGGACTTTGCCTTCCTCCTCTAACGCACACACACACATAAGTATGGACAATAACTCTCTTTAAATATACACATCCTAAGAACTGTCTTTCACTATCTCATTCATATAAATAAATACATGCATGTACAGACCCAGTTACAAATGCACGACCCTCACAGAAACGAACATTTGCTGTTACAGCACACATTCCCTCAGAGAAAAACCCAGCAGCTCTAGATTGAAGTAATTAGCTGCTGATTGGCCTCTGTCATCATCTATCTGCTCACAAAACAGAGCGAGAGAAGTTTAAAACTCTTAATTGGCACAGATGACTGATGGTCTTAACACAGGAAGAGCGAACTGGCAGCGCAGGCATCTGTGATTTTTAAAAATAAACACACAGCATACGTACAATATGCTCCCATACTGACCCAATCCAGAAACCCAGGACTCAACGTGAGTGTCAAATCTGTGCCCTACAGAAATAGTTGTGGGTAGCATATGTGGCGGGGCTGGGGGTCGAATCAATTTCAGCTGAGAAGGTAAATGATTGCCTAAAATAATTAGGCCAATCCAGATACCAGCGTCAAGTTCCTTATCATTAGATAAAGCGCATAATATAAGTTATATGAAAGTTAGAGTAAAAATGTCAACATAAAACCAGGAATCAACAATAAGGATTGCCTACTTGCCCGGAGCAAGTAAAATGTCATGTTGGGAAAGTACATCTAAGTTGGCAAGTGATAAAAAATAATTAAGGTATTAAACAATTTTGATAGTCATTTAATCATTAAAGTAATTTTTCATGCAAAAATGTCAGAAAATGCCGTTTTCAGCCTCTCATAAATGGAGATTTTCTGCTTTTCTTCTTTTAATATCATATTAAATTAGATATCTTTGGCTTTGAAAACTACAAAACGAGACACTTTAAGACATCACCAAGAACTGTGAAAAACTGGGATGGACGTTTTTCCACTATTTTCTGACATTTTATAGACATTGCAGTACAAGATTAAACATGACTTCTAACTTTAGTATTTGTTGTTATTTAATACCCACTACTAAAATAATTTGTGCAGGGGCAAGTAAAAACTGACTTTGGGCAAGTAGATTTCTGACCCACTTACCCGGCCTCTCAAGTTAAAAAAATAATATAACCTTAGTGCTTAACCCTGAAAAGTACGATTAGGGAGGGGAACAAATCAAATCATAGAAAACAAGTTACTGTGTTTCTCGTCATATATCTACTCTGCATGCAAGGCACATACATTTTTCTCTGGAAAAAAAAAGAGATGGCAGACGGTTTTAGATGAAGAAAAAAAACAGCAAGCGAGAAAGGTGTGCAAACGAAAAGTTTGTACCACATGCAGTGTTCTCTCATGGTGTGAGCACAATCAACTTGTGTTGGAATTCACTTCACACCTGAGACTTACCTGATGTCGTTCAAACGCCCCTCACCCCTCCCACCCGGTTATAAGCTTGGGGGCAACTGGCACGAAGGAACATGTGCCATCTCTCACTCCTAACCCACCTAAGTGATCTTCAGTGAACTCCTCTATTATCGTCTTACTTCCTCACCTTTTTTCCTCACTTCTCCCACACCCTCTCCTCTCCATCTCTGTGCTCCTGGGCCATTAGATGCTGCCTAGTGAGAGAGAGGCGGCCATTGAGGTGGAAAACAAAGACAGGCTTTTTTAAACTCAGTGGGGGGGACTAGGGCTGGAGATGGAACTGTAGGGGGGCTTGTGCCCATCCGGTGCCCGCCTTCATATACACACCATCGCCAGCCTTAGAGCTTTTCTCCGCTGCTCCCCTCTGCTTCCTCTATGCCGTCCACCCACTTCTCTCCATACTTAAAACTTCCGCTGTATTCTCCTCACAACTTCCATCATTCTCATCTACATGTACGTCTTATCTATTTTGCCCTTCTTTCCATCTCCAGCCTCAGTGTCATCTTCTTCATTCTTAAACGCCTGTGTCTTTGCTCATATCTCCTTACTAACAGATTGCACTTAACAGGATCACCGTTTCAACCTGGTTCACACAGCGCTTTGTTGGAATGAGGAACACATCAATATGCATAAATATAGCTTTGGCATTTTGGGCATTTTCAGCATGTGCATGAATATAAACAAAAGCTGTAAGCGGCAAGGCAGCAACAGACCTTTTGAAGTATATTCATCTCTTTGAAATATGTAAAGGGTGTTTTTATAATAAAAAAAATCACAACCTATATGGATTGCTTTTCATTTTAGGACTTCTTATGGTAATCATAACACCATAAAAAATGAAATCAACATTAATTCTCATCATTTTAATGCATAGTATAAGAAAATGTGTATATGCCAGCCATTAAAAATTCTCTGTCTGCAATTACCTATTTTCTTGGAGGTTTCTTTCAGATATCATGCAACCTCAGTGTCATTTGGGGCATTTGAGAAGCTTTGATTGATTTTAAATAAAACATTTTTTAATAACTGCCAACAGTGTATTATATCCTATGCCAAAGGAGGAGTTTGTGGGAGGACCTTAGTTCGATAGTTCTGATTATTTGAAGAGAGGTTGTATGAAGAACTTGTCGATAGTCAGTGTACTTCCTAGAGTCCATGCCAGTCAGCACACCCCCATTTTGGAGAAGCAGAGAGAAGTTCAGGCATTGGGCGGTATGAAGGTATTATGATAAACCAGGGTATTAAAAAATCCCAACAGTATGATTTTTTATAAATTTCATTTATTGCAGTGTGCAGCACACCCCAGCAGCGGCCAGTCTCTGGGCTGCAGCACAGCTGAGCTGTGAAACATGGCATCTGGGAGACAAAGTTATAGGACTAACTTGTAAAAAAAAAAGAAGAAAAATGCCTCTGCCATTGGTTGGGAGTATTTTGGATTCAGTCCCAATGGTAAAGGTAAGCCAGCAAACACTGCAGACCACTGACGGAGTGTGTAACTTTAGCAAGCATGAGAATGGGCGAGTTTTTTTCAAGTGTATGTTATATTTTGAATATTTCACCATTTTACTTTGCCATCAGACCGCCTTTTCTGATGGGAAACCAGACTTCATGGGCAAAATCAGTTATTTTACCTCACACGGGTGTTGCTTGTCTACCACTGCTTTGATCTCTTAGTTTGTGTTCTTGTGTGAGTTGGGAGAATCCCTGAAACTAACCCTTTGAAACACAGCAGTCACACAATAACACAAAAATTTACCAATCGGGGCAATGGTAGATCACCAATTCCCGGGTTCTGTACATTGTCTACAGAGTCTGGCTGGTTTGGAGAGCGATATTTGGTAAAGTGGTGAAAATATTCTAAATATAATGTACAATTAAACTGATATCTTTAGTAACTAAAATATCTTATTTTGCTGACCCCATCCACATCTGTACATTGTTTAGTTTCCAACAGTGATACTCCTGCTGCTTTTCCAAACTAAGGGTGTGCAGACATCTACTGTAGGCATAAAACTGCCTATCAATCTGTATCTCATACAACCCCATATCAAATGATCTACACTATCCTTTTAACTCTTTGCCACCACTATTCCTCCTTCTGCATCTTCCAGAATATCTCCTCTTAGCTGCTACCTTGAACCCATCTTGTCCTCCTCCCTGCTATATCTTGCTCCTCTCTTTGTGATCTTCTCCTGATACAATCTGCTGATGGGGGCAGTGCCCTAGTACCAACAAGGCAATGCCTGGCACTGCTGTACCCACAAAGGGCAACAGAGAGAAAGGGATGGATTGAAGGCAAGTGAAACAAAAGAGAACAAAGAGCAGCTATATGAAGGATAAAAACGAAGAGGATGAAAAGATAAAAGGATAGATCAATCAGGTAAAAGAGAGTGACAGAGGTAAAAGAGAGAAATGAGGGGAAAAGGAAGAGCAGAGGGAGGTTCTGTCATGTTGGATGAAAGCTGTGCCTACTGGGCAGTGGGCACAGTGTAGAGTCACTGATGGTGCCACCCTCACAGCAGGGGGGTGTGAAGGCACAAAGTTGACCAGATGACTGACTAACACACACACACACACACACACACACACACACACACACGGTTCATTCAGGATGCACAAGATCTATACACGCACTGCACTGACAAAAAGGTAACAAGCAGTGCAGTCCTCTAAACTGAAAACAGCTAACTCAACCCTTTTAGCAAACACCCAGGTATTTCTGATTATTTTCCAGTATATGTCAAGATATTTCTATACCATCAGATCAGAGTTTGAAGTAGTGATTTTACATATACACTGTATGAGAGGGAAAAAAAACATGAGCATTGGAGGAGGTGAAGAGTGGATGGTGGATGGATGGCAGAGGGCTGGTGCGCTCCCATTCATTCTCTGTCCTCCAGCAGTAGTGTGTGTATGTAGGCCAGTGTCCCAGGGCACACTTGGCTGGGGTGACAACAGTTGTAGCCGACAGATTTGCCTCCATCTTGCCTGAGGTCTCCCAGTCAGCGATCTGTCTATTCTATCCATTCCCAGCCCCGCAGGATGGACAGATTACAGCTCTGCCTAATAGTCCTGGTACATGTGTGATTTACCACTGCTGAATTTATAGTGTCTATATTTTGACCTTTTTGATAATTCTAGTGCAAATAAGTTCAAACAATTTCAGAGTCTGAGGTTGTCAGGCATGCTTACAGGGGTTCATGGTATTGTTTATACTCTACAAGAAACCGTGGGATGACAGATGATCGGATGGATGGAGAGATGGATGAAAGAGGTGGACAGATAAAGAAAACTATACTCCCAGCTATTCACTTTTACAACCTGGCCTACATGAGTGAATAAAAGAAGAAAAAACTACACAGATAAAGAGAGATGGATGAAGAACCATCCATCCATACCCTAAGCTTGAAATGGATATATATCCTAACTGATTGTTTTTTTTGTTTGTTTGGTTTTTTTTTTTACTTCTATAATAAAAGACGAAGCTATTTAGCAGAGAGACAGCTCTATAATTATAGTTTGTCATCAGGTCTTCATTGCTCCTTATCCTCTGACTTTAAGTTTATATGTTAAAAAATCATCAAAATTTTAAAAATAAAATAAATAAACAAAAGTTTTACTGAATAATCTAATAATAATGGTGATGGTTGTACAAAAGCAATACCAAATGTAATCCTGGCATACAAACTGAAATAAGTAAAATGCGACAATCTTGAGCTGTGGTCTTTTTGAGAGATCATGGACTACATGATAAAAAGTACTGGCGTTCTATACAAGTGCCTGGTGTCAGCTGTTTCAGCAGTCCTGAAATATGTCCTGAAGCAGCTCTGGTATAGTTTCAGCTTCCAAGCATGGCAGTGAAACTCACCAAATTCTCCTCTATTTCTCAATACTGTATGTGCCCAGGTATGTCATTTTTGTCTTCCTTTTAGTATAAAAGAGCACCAGGTCATCATTACTTGATGTTGATTTAATCTTTTGTTAACCTCTTGATGTGAATAGTCGGACAAAATTCATATTGTCAAAATTCACCTCCAAATTATTTGCAATTTTGTGCCATTTATTTGCATCACTGTTGGTGTGTAAAGGCCACAGAGTCTGTGTAAAGCAATAGTATATATTAGAACTATACAATTAGAACTGAAGTGAGCATTAACTGCCAGCTGATATGGACTGCAAAAGTCACGAAAGATATGTTCCTGGGTGGGAGTTGGGGGGGCAGTGGGTTCGTGAGTTTGTTTGATTTAAACAAGAATGGTCTTCTCATCAAGCACACTGTTCACGCAAATGTGCTTGAACTTATATAATGTTCGGGAAGTACAGCTCCAAAGCATCATCAAGCCATGATGTGAGGTTCACCCAAACACAGATATAGTAAAAAACAGTATAACAGTCTAAGTCCAGAATTCACTACTACATGGTTCCCAGTCTTTCCCATGTTTTCAGCAACTATTTTCTAACATATAATGCATTTAGAAGAAAATCTCTGACTTTCCTTTACACAGACTTTAAGAGTGGGTGAAAGTGATACTGGAAGGCAAAAAACATAAGCAGAAGACAAACAAAAGAATGAGAGAGAGCATTTGTTTAGATCAAAGGGTGCAGCACAATAAGTCTGGCTTTTTTTGTTTCCCTACATTTTGGCACACATACACACAACAGACCTACATTTAACAATGTCAAAATGTGCACACAACTAGGGCTGCAACCAACAATTATTTTCATCATCGATTATTTTCTATTTGGTTGTTTGGTCCATAAAATGTCAGAAAACAGTGAAAAATGCCGATCACTGTTTCCCAAAGCCTGAGATTACATCCTCAAATGTCTTGTTTTGTCCACATCCAAAAGATATTCAGTTTGCTGTCATAGAGGAGTAATGAAAACAAAACATTTGAGAGACACATGAGATCAGAGAATTTTTTTCTTTAAAAAGTACTCAAACCAATTAATCAATTATCAAAATAGTTGGTGGTTAATTTAATAATTGATTAATGTAATACTCAATTAATTGTTGCAGCTCTACACACAACACTGAAAAGTTTTGAAGCAATGAAAAGAAGGTTTAAAGTTTACAGCTACAACAGAAGAAATGTTACTGCTTAAAAGGCCACATTTCAAAGGTTTAGTGCTGACTTTAACTGAGTCATATTAATTTCCATCTTCATGTATTAGTACTCAGCTTGACAAAACTACACATTCTGTTTTAATTACTGTCACATCAACTAAATTAACACAGATGAACTCACAATTAAAGACCAGAGAAAGAATGATACAGCAGAGAGTGAGATAGTAAGACAGTAAGTGACAGTGTGACGGAAAGACAAAAGCAGATAAAGAGTCAAAGAAACTGAAAGAAAGATAAAAGACCAAGTCGGTCTCAACAGATTGAGCGAGAGAGACAGCGAGAGTGCAAGGGAGAGAGAGGTGAGAAGGCAGGATGGCAGAGAGGGCACTCCGACAGCGAGGAGAGAAGAACGCGGCAAGGTCTCGTCACCGGGCCAACGGGCCCACCACTGTCAACATCATGGCACTCTGTGGTACACACACACACGCACACACACACACTCACGGCTGGCCAACGGCCCTCCCAGCTGCCCTATCCGTAACTGTCTGATTAGTTGTGCTAAGCAGCCCCTCCCCTGCCAACCATGGTGCCATCTGCTACCCAACAACATGGCTGCCGACCAGACAAGCACACGCACACACAAACACACACACAAACACACAAAAACACACAGCAAGCCTCATACCTGGCACTGCCCCGCTGCTGTCACACAGAGACACACACATCAAACTTCACAGACACAGGTGTAGCCCAAAGGTATCAACACTTAACATTCGCACAAAGGCATACACACACACACACACACACACACACTGATAAACGAGTCAACATACATCACCAAACAAGAATATTTCATGTGTTCCTGTGCACACAAAAAGTCACACACACAGTTGCTGTAGAGGTTGTGTGTGTGCATGTGTGTGGTGACAGTGGTTAGGCACTGTTAATGCCAGGTAGAAAGAAAGATGCTGTGCTCAAGTGTGTGTGCGCTCGCTGGCAGCGCTTGAAGGTTCATTATGGCCCCCACCTCTCCTGAGCGACTGCAGCCCGCGTGGCGCCCCGGCCCTTTTATTCCGGGCCGTGATTGGACAAGGGCCTCCCGCCGAGTTGGTTTGCAGCAGTTTTGTCGCGCCCAGATTTCACTCCCTGCTCAAAGCGAGCCTCTGGCGGGACGCGGCATCTGCTGCCTCACCTTCCTCATTTACACTTCTCCGCCCTCGCACACACACACACAGTTCTGTTCACCGCCTTTCCAGACCTTGCTATCACGATCTACAACTGAGGGGAGGAAAAAAAAGAGAGAGAACTAGGTAGATGCACAGAGAGAGAGAGCAGTAGCGTGACATGTTTAATAGAGTTTGGGGAACTTTGTGTATAAGTGTCACAGCAGTTGGTCTGGAGCTTTTCATCTTTCTGCCTCTCAGCATCCATCTTATGATTTCAGGGTCACAGAAAGGAGAATGTGGTCTTAAAACACAGGAACACTATCTGTCTCCCCCCTTCTAGCCCTGTCTATGTGTTTTCTTGCCTGTTTTGCCTACTTCTTCATCATCGCCATCAATATGTTCTAATAGCATTTTTTCATACCCAAAAGTGATTCCAATACCTCTATTTTACATATCAGCCAATACTGAGTACCGATGATTATTTTCAACAACTATAAACTACTAACCCTGTGCATATGTTATGATTTCTATCACTGTTGTATGGCCTGGATCAGGTCTAAAAATTGGTGCACAGGACATAACATGGTAACAAGGTCCCAGGAGAGGTGAGACATAAAATCACTCAAACATGTTTTAGATTTGAACTGGTATCTCTTCTCAGTCGGATATGTCCTGAATACCTACACAGGGAGGCATCTTGATCACATGTCTATAACATTACAGGGTTCAACATAAACCATGGCCCTATTGGTCACAAAAAGTTACTCTGTGGCCGCCACATATTCTATGTGGGTGGCCCCCTGTGACCACTAGGCTTTATCTCCATACTGTGAGCTTTAAACAACACAATATCACAGTTCCAAAAATACCCAAATTCCTTTGTAACTTTTAGTTCAACATTCTACTAAAACAGCAACCAGCATTTCTCACCGACTAGCTATCAATATATCAGGGCTACTATAGTATAGGCTTACTAAGCCTATTCAAACTGATAATGTGATTCTTTCAGAAGAACCTGAAATACAAACAGCAAATTTAAAAAAGTGAAACAGCAAAGAAAATTTAGGAGTGAACGGAAAATTTAGTTTAAGTGGCTGGAACATAATAAATATAATGATGTAATGTATTGCTGTATTGTACTGCGTTGTGTGCCACCAGTTTCATGGGAAAAGTGGGAAACAGAAGTGTCACAGGTAAGCAAGGTCACATTATATTGCCTTTTCTTTATTGTTTTTTACATAAGTTTATATTTGGGGCACCAAAAATGTACTTGGCCACCAACTTTAAGGGCTTAGTGGTCTGACTGGCCAGTGCCTAAAAACATAAGCATCTATCCCTGCTACTTCAACTGGCTTCTTTCATTCTGAAGAAGCAGTGATGTCCAAGCTGCACTACAGACTTGCTCATTGATTGGTACCAGATAAATGACCAAAGTTGTCCCCGAGTGTCCAAACTCCTCCATCCCATATAGAGTTCCTTAAAGTGTTTCACAACCTAAAGGCGTATTCATGCTACATGTTAGATATGTATGTAGATACAGATCGAGGCTTTTGTCCTAATATGCATTCATTACATCTGTACTTGTGCAAGTTTTCTGAAACCTTACAGATACAGATGAAGCAGCCACTGGAAACTGTGGGGGGCAGTGTAGTAATGTAGCTAACAGTTTAATCAAGACACAGCCACAGGGTAATACAAAGAAGTTTCAAAAATGCAAAAGATTTAGAAATTAGGTTTGTTGTCAATGTCATGATGCATTTAATGACTGCCATCTAAACACTGCTTCTACTTTTGCCTCTTTCTCATGTGGTACATTATTACAACCTCCTCCAGTATCACCATGTTTGTAACTGTTTGTTGATGAGCCTCAATAGAAAACACTCTTGGCAAGGCTCTCACTACTTTTCCAGAGTAATCAACACTTTTTGAAGCCAGCAGTAACTCCTACCCCATGGCCCCTCCACACCAAAGACTTTGATTCAAGGCCTCAGAAGCTTCAGTCTGCTTGGTTAACCAATCCCCATTTCTGCCACTATAAGCACACATGACCTTCTGATGACAAAGATGCAGTAAGTTTTTTTCCCAGATGTGGAAGTTAAAGACTTTGCTGACAGGATCCTCAGCGAGACATTCATAGTTGACCCTCACGGAAAGTTTCGTCACACTGTTTGTGCACCCTCCACGCTTCCTGATCCAATTCACTACCAGGAGGGTTTTAGCTAGAAACTCAAGTTAAAAAAAAAAAAAGCTTCAAATGTTTGTTGATGACACAACCACAGATCAGATTATATGAACAGTCATGTTTGGACATTTCCTGGCCCAGGAATTCATAGTCACAAGTTTTAGGTGAGAAAGACACAGCAAGTAAACTGAAGTATTTTAAGCTCCCTGTCCATCTACAGCTCTAGCCAAGCACCCTCATGAACATGGACGCTTGATTTCATGGAGATAACAAAACTGGTGGAAGATTTGGGCCCTCGCAGACATTTCACTCATCCAAACCACAAAGCAGGCACACTGGTCTCAACTAACCATGGATACACCGATGCATGCAAACACACATATCTACCCATGCATGTCTATCTGGCATGTTTTGAAACAGAAGTTATGCTGGGCAGTTTACACTGTGGCCTTTGGGATCTGTGATCACAACACAGGGAGAGATGAGGCCGGATGGAGACAAGGAAAAAAGAAAAGAAAGAAAGTGAAGGAAGACAGGAGCAAACAAACAAAACAAACTTAGTAAAGCCCTCTGCTGGGCTGGGGCCGGGACTGGAGTGTGTGTGTGTATGTGAGGCGATGTGAACAGAGTGGCGGGGATTAGGACAGATCCTGGGCTGTCCAACTCACAGCTGGCTGATGATCCAATCCTGGAGCACAGCGCAGCGCACCAGCCGCCATGGGACCCCCGGATGCGTGCATGCATCTGTGTGTGTGTGTGTCTGTTTGTGTCTCTGCGTACAGGCATGTGGATTCGACTGATGTGCGTATCAGTGTGCACATTTGCAGGCATGCAGTTGTACAAACAAGTGTGTGTGTGTGTGTGTGTGTGTGTGTGTGTGTGTGTGTGTGTGTGTGTGTGTGTGTGTGTGTGTGTTCATATGAATGTGTTTATCAGAAAGGAAGGTAGGGCTATCACAAATCAAACAGAGGCTGTCTGTGCTTCATGTCCCCTGTTTGAAGGCGGGCTGTGATCATTTGGGCCACGAGAGAAGGACAGAATGAAAGAGGGGAGCGAGCAAGTTGCAGAGAAAGAATCAAAGAGCTGCCTTCCAAGGCTGGTCATACAAATGCCTTCCAGCCCCGCTACTGTGAATCTCGCACTCTTACTCTCTAACGACACACACAAACACAGTTCCACAAACCAGCCCACTATAGCTACAAAGACTCATGCATGGCTCTGTAGTGAACAACAAGAGAGGGCAAACAGAGGCGTGACTACCAATGAACTACGTGTAGTTCTGCATAACCCCAGAAGGCCCACAGATAGACAAAAAGAGAGAGAAAGGGACAGGGGTAGAAAGAGAGGGAGGGGAGGGAGATGATCGCTTGAGGTTTATTTGTTTCGTTTGGAACAGCATGAGAAAAAAGCAAAAGAGAACATGACAAGTGAGGAAAAAAGAGAAAAACAAAAAAGGAAAAAATAAAAACGTTGTGATGGCCTGAGTACGGAGAAAGGCTGTGACAAAATCTCAACAGGTGTGTGCCTGACATGTGGATGTGTGTGGCTGTATGCATCTGTGTTTGATGCTTGCATTCAGTGCTGCTCCAAAAAGGTCCAATTTCCCTGTTTTGTTAGATGACCGCCTTTATCTGCACACTGTTTAACCTCATCTTTAAAAACTCTGATGTTATATCAACAGACATGGATCAATGGATGGAAAGACTTTATGGTTTTCTAAAAAAGACCATTTTTGGGAACACTAGCCTGCTGGACAGCTGAACTATTAGTGATGAGAATAGAAACCTAATTCCTCAGTGTGTCCTCGGTAGACCTTTTCCTCACGAGTTCCTTATTCACAATGCTGAGCGACTTATGTAATGACAACCATAATAAAAAGTGACATAGTGATGGACTGTATTTATATATATTTTATGCATCTGGGGTTGTCAGTATGATTCAACCGGAGTGCTTGTCAGATGGCCGAACATCGTCTAAAACCCACTACGCCCACACCGTTCATTTCAATTGGGAAGCTGCATCAAACAATTGCTGTAACTTTCTGAAACCGCCAATCATGCCTACTTCACACAGTGGATGGCCAGGTATGTGGAGCTGAGAGGGTAAGCAGGGTTTGAACTTATATTTCAAGCTCTCTGTTCTGTTATTGCTCATACAATTATGAATTCCTAAGGGTGAAGACTGTCCAAAAGTATGCAGTTTATCCCCATATTTGATTGATTATTGTATCTCGCTCCTCTCTACAACAGTAGGCCTTTCAGACTGGCTGTTGGAAACAGTTAAATACACTTTTGCCTTCAAAAGCATACCCCGCCAATGGTAGCCTGACCACCCCAAGTCCTGAACTAGTCCTCATTTTTTATGATTATCATCACGGGTATCCAGTAGGATTGTTCAGATACCAGTATCAGAAAATCCCTCAGGTGCTGCCTCAAATGTACTATTGGTATCGTGAGTATGCCAGTCTATGTACCAATCTAATATCATTTAATTTATGAAACAGCAACCTTCCACTTCCCTGCAGCATCCTGTAGACCTTTTGATTCCCAGGATGGCAAAGTGTTCTCTGATATTCACTCTCTGTACATATATGTCCATCTTTTACAAAGGATTTAACTTTCAGAAAAAAACAGTATTGGAACATCCCTAGTATCCGGTACACAAACATGCATGAATGTTCAGGTTTATAGAAATACTATAATAGGCCATAAAAGTAACATTAATTAAGTGTAGACGATTTTCAATTGTGATAATTCACTTTAGTTTTGTGCTTATAGCATAACATTTGTCTTCCAACATGTGTCCAGCTGGTGCTGTAGGTGTATGATAAAATACCATTTTGTAGACCAGCATGGATGTCTGTTCTGTGTCTGTTCTTCACAACATTTAAAGAGCAAGTAATGTTAAAACTTATCCTGGATTTGTATTTCTAAATACCCCAACCCATGCTTTAAACAAAATGAGCTTAAAATGTAGACCTGAAGATTATTTTTGTGATGTTCCATCCTGTGACAATATTCTGGGCTCTGACACAGGCGCAGACATGCCAGTCTTGATAAGTGGTTCCTGTACACGCAATTTAACTTCATTAACACCTTCTTATTTTATCACCTTGGGAATTTCTAGTTTTTATCACTGTTATCCTTGTGTCCTTCATTTTCTGTAAATTATTTGATGACAACCAGATGCATGATATGATGAAAAAAATTATATTTGATTATTTTGGCAGATATTGTGAATGTGATATGACACAATTAGCAGGAATGAGCATTGCATCATAATTCTCATTTTGACTGAAAAAAAAAATTAAAATCATGATGATGTGACATTTGTTGGGGTCTGTATCAAACAAACGTAATTCCTTACATCTGGAGAACAAGATTTGTTGAGCAGGGCATCCCTGCAGCACTACACTTCCTCATCACAATGCTGTTTTTGGATGTTGCATTTGGCCATATTCCGATAATATCTCAATTAATTGTGCAGCCCTAATAATAACACTGCTTTTTAAAAGCTCCAGCTCCAAATATGACCTTAATTGTAATTTTGTGATACTGAATTTGAACCTGCCTCCCCTATACTGCTGAAGGAAAAGAAATATCCATATTAAATCAGTATCAGAAGTGGCTTTCACTGCTAATGACCAAAATTGAATTTGAATGGCTACACGCTCAGCCAAGTCAACAGCTGTCAAACATCTAGTATGCATCTGCGGATAGATAAAACTATAAACTCTCTCATGCACATACACCCGCACACATGGCAGTAAAATGGTTTAGTCCAGTGGCTCCTCTAGTACAGGTCAAAGTCATCATGTTGCCATATTAATATGCATGTCATTCTCCACAGCTGGCTGCAAAATACACACACACATACATACACACACATACACACACATACTCCTTGCCTCATCCCTTAAACACACGACAGCCCGCCATGCGGCCACTGTGTTAGCGCTGGCCAGCTGACAGACAAACACACTTAAACACAGATCAAGCCGGGAGCTGCAGTGGACATACACACACACACCACCATGCTGACAGACACATAAACACAAATACACATGCACACATCCGCACACACATACGCTCACACATACACATAGACTACACAAACTTGCATCCCGCAGCCTCCAGCACCACAGGGCACCATCGCCACATCTGTGCCCATCTCAGACACCTCGGCTGTGGGCAGCGGGGGTGAGAGAGTGCCCTGGGCGGCTGGCATGGGCTAGCATGGCCCTGGCAGTGGCTGGTGAGGAGAGGAACAGCAGCCAGCGGATGACAGGAGGGACAGAGGGAAGGAAGAGAGAAGGGAGGAATGCAGGAAGATAGGAGAGAAAAAAAGAGAGGATGGTGAAAGAGAAGATGACAGTAGAAAAAGAAAAGGAACTGTTCAAAGTATAGAGGATGGCAAGGAAGGACAGTTAATGGCTAGAGCTTAGAGCAGTAGGTGGAAAAGCTAGATAGATGAAAGTATGGACGGGTGGGATAAATTGATAAAAGAATAACAGAGGAAGGAATACAGGGAACCAGGGGAAAATGGGATAGAAAGATACAGAAATAGACAGAAAGAGAGAAGACAGAAAATGGAGATAAGAGGGAGGGGAGCCGGTAGCGCCTGTCGTGAGAACGGGTGCAGGGCACTGGCAGGTGGCACCGAGGCCAGGCTGTCCAGTGACCATCAGCCGCACTTTTCTGTATATGTATGTATGTGTGTGTGTGTGTGTGTGTGTGTGTGTGTGTGTGTGTGTGTGTGCACGATAGGGACAAGGAAGAAAGGCTCAAGTGCCATTTTGGCTCTGCTGGAGCTGTTGCTGGGCTGGGCAGTGGCCTGGTGGCACAGAGTGGGCAGTGTATGTGTGTGTGTGTGTGTGTGTGTGTGTGTGTGTGTGTGTGTGTGTGTGTGTGTGTGTTGCATTATGTTGTGGCATGCTTAACAGGATTAGAGGTGACCTGGTGAGGTCCAGTTGGTACCGGGACCATGGCACAGCGGCGCGCATGTGTGTTTATGTGTGTGTGGTTTGTATAATAGGATTAGCTGTTACCTGGTGCGGTACAGTTGGTGTGCTGGTCTGAACTGGACTGGACTGGGCTGAGCTGGGCAGGAGCTGGGCAGAGGGGAGTGCTGTGTTTATGTGTGTGTGTGTGTGTGTTGTGTGTGTGTGAGTGTGGTGGCATGTATAATAGGATTAGGTACTACCTGGTGAGGTGCAGTTGGCGCTGGGCATTTGCCAGCTGTTCTGCTAGGCTCAGGGCTTCGGCCTGCCATTGGCTCCCGTCCTTTTGGACCGCCTCCAGATGCTGCCGACAGCCAACCAGCTCTGAGCTCAGCCTTTCCACTTCCTGTCCCGCAGAGATGGAATGAGAGGGGGAAGAGGAGGTGAGGAAATCTTTCACAACAACCCACCTTATGCCCTCAGACAAACAAAATGTTAAAGGATGATTACAACCTTGTGTAAAGGTTGAGGAGGACAAAGAAATTATCTGATCATATGAAATTCCAAACAGTGTATTCTAAAAGATAAAACAGTATTTTGAAACATCAGGTTAATTCATATTTTCCATGAGGCATCCCATTTAACAAGCTCTGTGCCAGAGACTTTTGCCTCTATTGCACCCCATATTTCTCATTATTTCAATTGAGATAGTCTGGATTACTGATTTATGTGCAGATGATTTGGGATATATATATGTACACACATATACATATATATACATATTAGGAGTTGTTGATTTTGCTTCTTACACCTCATAACAGCGTCCTTGAAAAATTACGACTGCTTACTAAATTATCCGTTAAACTAAATAATCATTGGCTGACTTCGAGGCTACTGAATTAATCTTATTAATTTAATATATCCAAATCAGTCAGTAGGTTGAATCCAAACGTACCTGTGCAGCCTTTTCCATCTGTCTGCTGGTCTTGGTGTTGAGCTCTCGGAGCTCTCTCTCTGCCTCTTCTCTCTTCAGTTGGGCCTGGCTGAGCTGATATCGCAGATCCACACACACCTAGAGATGACAAGGACGGATTAAAAACAGCCAGTCCTTTGATTAACAAATATTTACTTACTGTCCCTTCCTTCATCATTTGCCATTTTTTGATTTTATTTTCATCATCTTACTCTCTTCATGTCTCTTAAGGTCTTTTATTTGAATCATCAGACTCAGTCAGGTAAAGCTCACTGATCTTTTAAATACAGTATGTGATAATACTGATCTGTCTGGTGGAGAACTAACTCGTGAGAGCATCCATATAAGTGAATAAAATCTGATTTATATGTTTACTGTTGGGACACATATATATATAAGAAACATATAAAAACAGAGTACAATCAAATTCAGAATGAGCTTATATTTACAAAAATCAATGGAGTTTACCAGTTTAAACACTAACTATCATGTCTGTACTGTATTCAATTGAATACTGGTCATTTGCAAATTCTGTTTTTATTTACCTTTTATGCAGCATCTTATCTTTTTCTGAATCTGAATTGTATACTGTAATGTTTAAATTATGACACAATGCGCTACTATAATTTTTCTTATTTATCACTAATAGTATATCTTAATACCAGCAAGAACAATTAATTGTAATGATGTAAAATTGTGACATTGAAAAAGTGTTTTCTCACTTGCTCTCACCTAGCACAGTCAAAAGTCAGCGTCAACTACTGAACAAAAATTAAAGTTGCTATAGATTGTGTGTCTTCAAGGCACTTCAGCAAGCTAATTATTTCTTGACATACAGCACTGGAACCTGAGTCCCAGTTTAAGCAAAACCTGTGGCCCACTAGGCCATTTTGTCATAAAATCATATATGTGTATATATATGTATATATACATATATACACACATATATATATAGATATATATATATATATATATATACACATAATTTTACAATAAAACATAATTAAATCCTCGGTTGTTTATTTTAAACTTTTATGCACTCACATTTGACTTTACCCTTCCGGCAACAGGAAAGAAATACTGAAATAGATAAACCTTTGCTGCCATCCAGTGGATTTACAAAAGCACTGCAAGTAGGCAGTACAGACTGCATTTGAGTACCAGGAGTGTTCTTTACCCCTGCTCCTGTTCCTGTTCCTTCAGCCATCTTTTTTAGGTGCTGGTCTAGTAGCAAAAGTGCATTTCAGCCTTTCACTGCAATAGTGTAACCTCATGAAGCTGACACAACTTAAACATTTGTCCTTAATCACTTGATTCAAACTGCTTGGTGCAGACTAAGGGCAAGTTCAGCACCACAACAAGCAACAATACATGCATGTGACTTAAAGGGATTGTTCAGACTATTTGAAGTGGGGTTGTATGAGGTACTTTTGTCAGTAATTGTCAGTGTATGACCTGCAGTAGATGCCAATTGGTATGGACCCAGTTAGGAGAGGCAAAGAGGTGTCTCAGCATGGAAGCTTAACAATGTACTGCTGTGAACAGGGTTAGCAACAAAACATATTCTAACCACTTAAAAAAGGCCCATCTAAAAAAATCTATATCAGTTTGAGTGTATGCTATATTGAGAATATTTTATTGCTTTACCTTGCTGTCAGAAAGCCTTTTCCAAAGAGAAACCACCATTAAATAAGACAAATATCACTCTTTTGCTCAACTAAACTCCTCTGGTGAAATCAGTATTTTTATCTCGCAGAAGACATGACTTTCTGACCTACTGCTACCCTATCTGTTAGTTTGTTTATGTTATTGCATGACTTCCGTGAATCCAGACTAACCATTTAAAAAACAAAAAAATGTCACATGCTGGTACTCTGCTTCTTCAAACTGGGGCATGTCAACCGCCAGCTATTTGTAAGCAACACACTGACTATTGATAAGTACCTCATACAACCCCACTTCAAAAAATCCACACCATCCCTTTAAGGTTTTCTTCCACAATGGACATAGTCTACCTTGGTGTGGTCTTGTTCCTGACTGGCAATTCTGCGAAGAGTATCTTCCAGCTGATTGGTCAGTGAGCTCTTGTCTCTCTGAGCTCTGTCTAGTTGTCCTTCCAACTCAGCAACACGCTGGGAGAGGCTAGACACCTGATACACAAACATAATTAAGTATTTCCCTCTAGTTAGTGGCTGTTAAACATCATACAAGCAACACGTTTTTTAGTTTGTGCACTTCGTATTTCAAAGCAACTACAATTGTGGATTGTAACTATATACATACATATACAAAAGTTTTCTATACACAGAAAAAGTGAAATAGGATTAACCGTATTTGCCAGCTCCTCTTTGTGTTTGCGGGCCTCAGCTCGGCCCTCCTCTCTGGCTTCAGCCAGTCTCTCCTGCAAGGCCTGTGCTTCTCGTTCTAGCTGTTCTCTGTGTCGAGCTAGCTCCCTGGACAACTGCTCACACTGTACCTCTACCTGCATGCATACAAACAGATACAGAAGGACAATTTTAGAGAACAACTTGAGAGGAATGTCATAGCTACGTAGAAGAGAAAAATGCTGGTTGAGGCAACATAGCTGGAAAGGGGAGTGTATATGTTTCTCTGACCCTAGCTTTGTACAGATTTGCATCTTCTGCCATCTCCACAGCCTGTTTGACCTGGAGACAGGCTGACCACTCCCTCTGCTGTGCCTCCTGCTGACTAGCCCGCACAGTGCGCAGAGCCACCAGTAACTCATCACGCTCCCTAAAACAGTGACAGACAAGAAAATACACAGCCCGTGTAAGAAAATAAGGAGGACGTTATTTTTATATGCATTTGTCTTACTGTATGTAGTTTCCTTTTTTCTATACACATGCAACTAATAAAACAGTGAATCAATAAAAACATGATCAGAAAATGTATGTATGTATGTATGTATGTATGTATAAGTAATTAATGGCCAAGTTAATTAATATGATGTCTGAGTATGTTATTTACCATTTCATACAGTAGAGCAAAGTAAGACTGACAGACATGAGCTGTGCATTGTTTTTGGAAGTATGACTGATATATGATATACATAGAAGTGTGTGGTTTTTTTCCCCATGGTCTACTGCTGAAAAACAAAAATCACAATAAATCTTTACATCAAAACACAATATTTTGAGGACTGCAATAATTAACAACCTAATTTATAAATCATGCCACTGCTGCTGTTTGTGGCAGCTGCTATGGACCTGCCCGGGCTCCTGCCACTGTTCGTGGCAGCTGGTGCTGATCTGCCACTGTTTGTGGCGGCTTCCATGGACCTGTCACTGTTTCTGGCAGCCGTCACAGACCTGCCACTAAATCTGGCAGCTTCCATGTGCCTCCCATGGCAAATACCAGTCATGTGTGTATCTGCTAGTGAAATGCCACACATTTTTTATATATATAAAACAATGTGAATGGGCTGTGGGATTAATTAATGATTACTGCTCCCACACACACCCTCACACACACACAAATCTGTGCAAGTCTCCCAGCCTATTCACATCACTATATGTATAAAAATCTTTGGCATCTGAATAGCAGCAGTGCATCTGTGGCAGCTGCCTCGAACAGTGGCTGGGCCGTGGGAGCTGCCTCAACCAGCGGCATTTGCCGTGGCAGGTCCATGATGTCACGGAAAGTGCCACTGCTAACTGCCGCTGACACATTTCAAGCTTGTTGTCTCTCAAAAATCTCTTACTCAGGGACTTAATCAAGACTTATCAAGTACAATGAGCTATACTGACACATAATCATGTACTTAAACCTTAATCTAAAGAGTAAGAAGATCCAATACACTGTGGCTAACTAGTGACTGATTGGAAGAATATTTTTGTGCATATGTACATGTGTTACAACCTACTTTGTGAGCCTGTCAATAGTCTGGACATGTAGATTTGTGTGAGTCCCAGCCAACACAGCCTCATGCTGTGCACACTTGAGACACAATCCTGCCACACGGGGAGCTCCATCAGCCCTCAGTGCCTCTGCAGCCTGTTTCTCCCGGTGTCTCAGAACTTTCACTTCCTCACACTCCTTCTGACTGACCGACAGATCCTTTCTGAAGACGGAAGCAAAAGATGAGTGATGGAGAAAAAGAGCCAGAAAGGAGATGAGGATTGCTTTGTACACTGACCTGAGGGAGATGACCTGAGCCTCCAAGCTTTCAATCTGGGCCTGGTAGATCACTTTCAATTGCTCCTGATGAACACAAATATTTTGGGAACAGATTGTGTTGAATGAATCAGTGTATTTAATTAAACAGGAGGGAAGCAATGAGATTATAAGCATACCACAATTTTCCATAACTTTTTTTTTTAGAACTGTATGGGGGCACACTGCAAATGCATGCACAGAACAAGCTGGAAATACACTTTTAAACCATATATATAACTTTATTGTAAGGAAAAAAGAAAATTAATTGATATTTTCAAGACGTTTTCAGGTGTCCTGAAGGAATTAGCTCAACTTTTCTTCCCCAGAATACACACCACAAAAATCTAAAGATACTCCAAAGATGTTATGACTGCTGAAAACCATGTAGGTTAGAGATGGAGGAGGAGAACAGAGCAGTAAAGGGAAGAGACGAGAAAAGGGACATCATCCTTACCAGCTCATTTTTCCATGTGCTGGGTTCTGCTTTGTGCAGCGCAGTGTGGCCTGCATTGAAGCCTATGTGGCTGCTGGCTGCCATAGTGTCATTCACCTGAAGAACAAAACACATGAGGACAGATGATGGGCCACTTTTCCCACAATGATCATTAATTTGAAAAAAATACCAGTGTCATCCCAAGCTCAGATCTGTTAATGCTTCTACTTTACTTGTGCAGTTTATTTCCTTGAGCAATTTTACAACCCATGCTAGAATGGTAACAACAACATTAACAAGGACAGTTCACCCCAAAATCAAAAATACATATTTTTCATCTGGGCTGTAATTCTATTTATCCATCTAGACTGTTTTGGTGTGAGTTGCCTTTTGTCTTCTCTCCAATATAATGGGACTAAATGTCACAAGTCCTGTGGTGCACCAAAAAATTCATATGAAAAATTCAAAACCCGTCTCTCTTTCCAAAAATCATGACCCTATTGTTTTCTGTAGGGACTACTTTCCTTCTGCAGTAGAATCTACCGAAACTACTCTTTCTAATAGAAATGTCCCTTTAATGACTAACTTTTTTGTCTGATAGCTCTACTATCTACAGCAGATACCTGATTTCACATAAAATCACAAGCACAAATATCATACACATGATTTTTATACACAGGCAGGCTGGCAGGTACGCACACACTTGCACACACTCGCACACATGCACACACTTGCACACACTCGCACACACGCACCAAAAATACCGTGGAGTTTTGTAAGGTGTAGTCTTTCAGGGATTCATCCACAGTTTTGGATTTGCGCTCTGACTGTAACTTTTCATTCTCTACCACCACCACTCTGATGCGCTGTTTCATCCCCTGCAGCTCTTCCTGAAGTCATGCACACAGAGAAATAAAAAATATCTAAATCAGCACAAAAGCAACAAAGATTGCAAATATGTAAACATGTACGTCTGTGCACATACCTTACAAAATTTGACCTCAGCTTCCAGGTGTTGGATGTACTCTGACTGGTTGTGAATCATTGGGACCAAATCCTGAAAAGAATGCAAACTGGATCTTCCCTCCTCTTGTACTCTCTAACAGAGAAAAGAAGAGTTACATCAAAAATGAGGCAAAGCATAACAGAATGGCAAGCAACATACTGATATCACGGAAAAGCCAGAATGATTTCCCACATTCACCTGTGGAGAATATATCCTAGGCTCAAAGATAATTCAGTAATAGGCTTTTCTTTGATTTAACACATTTAAATGTTTAGTCATGCAAATCTGCATACTCTACCTTGGATGGAGACTGTTTCTTTGGAGGAGAGAGAGCACAGGGAATTTCTCTGCACTGCTTCAGTAGAAGACTCTTAAGCTGATTAACTACAATGCAAAAAGACACAGAAACAAGCATGCACACATACACACAAGAAGTGTTTTATTATAACTTTGTGTATTGTCTGTCAACAAGATTATGAAAAGGGAAATCTCCAGGTGGTGCACAGCTATAATGTCTTTGTCAGACAGCCGTCCCACAACTAATCATTGAGTCACCTGCTTCGCTCTGTGTCTTTTGGCTCCATATAGCCTTGTCCTCTTCGGCCATGGTGGCAAAGAGGCTGCCATCACCGCGTCTGAGCTCCTCCACCTCTTCTCCATCAGGGCTCAGCTGCTCCAGAGTACTGCTCAGCTGCTGTATGCTTTGGTTGGCCCGCTCTGAATCCAATATACATATACAGACACCAGTCTCATACAGTATATTATTTCTGTGCCCCATGATGGTTTAGTTGCTGTCTATGAACTCGCAGAACTCATTTTATAACTTATAAATTAGGACAGCGCTCCAATTTGACTGTTTAATATTGCTGCATGGAGGTTTGGGACCAGTGAGACAGTGAGAGGTGACAACAGGAACCACAATACTTCTCCTAAGGGAGGAATACTGGATACACTTCTTTGATATTCTTATCGCTAACAAGGGTGGAAGTAACTAAATACAAATCTTCAAATAACTGTAATTAAGAAGCTTTTTTGGGTACTTTTATTTTTATGAGTAGATTTTCAAGTCTACTTGTATTCATTTCACCATGTAATCTACTTAGTTACTTTCAAAATCATAATTGAATACTGAGCAGAATTTGAATTGATATTCAGATCTTTCAAATGCATTTTGTAGCCAATCAGGTGATGTGATCACATGAGCCAGTGAAAACAACGACATACAAACAAATAACAAAACAAAATGCTGCAGCAGTACACATTTGCAATAAGGATGTTAATGATTAATTATTAATTGAGTAAAGAATTTAACCAATTAGAAATGTATTCATTGATATTTAATCAATAGTCATGGCAGTAATTGCACCTCATTTGTCATTGTTTTGTCTGGTGGAGCAATCTGTTGAATAAGGAAAATTAAACTTTAAACAAAAAAAAATCTGAAGATTATGAAAAAAATGGGGTTTGTATCTTAGAAATTATTAATAATTCATTAATTGTTAGCGTTTTCAACTATTGGTGATGAAAAATGCACAAAATTTGCAACCCTAGTTTGGAGAGGTGACAGTGACATCAACAGTTAAAAGTAACTAATAATCTGAGTATTTTTTGAGACAAATAATTTGTAGTTTTATTGAAGTATATTTCTAACAACAGTACTTTAACTTTTAATTGAGTAATATTTTAGCAATTCAACAGTACTTGTACCTGAATATAGATTTTCAGTAGTCTTTCCACCACTGATTCCTATTGGGGATGAATGAAACATCATGATGGGCGATAATATGGTTGCATGGTCTTAAAGGGTCTTCCTCTCAGCACAACATGTCTGTAATTCAATTGTTTTTAAAAAGACAACATGGAGACGTAGTGCCATGAAGAGCAGCAACAGTTTCATTTTATTTTCTCTCCCACATGTCAAAAAGCAGAACCTAGCCAACAACTCTATGACAGCTCTGGGAGGACACACTACCTAAAATACTAATGGCTTTTAAATCATGATGTCATGATGATTGAAGGCTCAGTGGTAGATGATTGTCAGCAATTGCGACGAACAGTGGCACTGCACATTGGCCCAACCGTAGCGGCTGTGTATATGGACAATGAAATTGCTCGAACACATGTTGAAGAAGGGGATCTGGCCCAAAACATCCATCTGATAATACTTAACATTTAAATTGGTATCCTGTCCTCGCCTTTGTTTTTTAAATTTTGTGTTTGTTTTTATTACAGACCTTTTTCACAGCCACCATAATCATATATAATAGTATGGTAAACACAGGTGTTACTGTTATTAATTAATGTCCTGTTCCATGTAGCAGGGCCTTTCCAGTGAAAAAATGTGCACAAAAGCAGCACTGTGACCTGAATGAAACAGAACTTTAATTAGTATCATTGACAAAACCTGAATTTACTATTTCATATCAAAATGGCTGCTGTGAAAAATGTCTGTTAACTACTGTAAGGATCCAGCAACCTGTCTTGAAAGTTTAATACTGAGTTCGGCAAATAGTATCTGTTTTTCATGACTTATAAATTAAATGAGAGGAACACCGAAGTGGTGCAGGGGTAAAATACCACCAATATCACCATGGAAATTAAAGAGGGAGAACAATTTGTGAAAACTCTACACTTTTCCATACATTATTCACCAAACACTGAAGACATACATTTTCACATCTAAATGAAACCTTATAGTTCATTCTATAATTGTCTAATCTCTACCATCACCTTGATGCAGCAACTAACAAAACCAATACAGGTAAACACACAGCTCCTTACTTTGTTTCTAAGGGCTAGTCCCAGTGACAATGCAAATAGGCTTTTAAAGATATTTTGCCATGCCACAGTAGGAAAAGAACAGGTGTATTAAATAATACCATGAATTAATGATGGCTACATTGTGTTTAGCTGGCATTGTGCATGCTGGTTCAATGTCATGTCATACTGGAACACTTAATAGACCTTTTTTCACAACAGTCATGTAGATATGAAATAGTGTGATAAACCCAGGTGTTACTAATTATCTTAATTAAGGTATATTTAGTCTAGCAGGGACTTTCCAATGAGCCAACATGCACATTAGCAGGACCCTGACTCTGTCTGACCGGAATGTAAGGTAACCTTAATTAGTAACACCTGTGTTTGTACTACTATTACATATAAAAATGGCTGCTGTGATAAAAGTCTATTAGAATAGGGCCATCGTTAATGATATCACCTCTAACACCATTAAAAGTCTTAAAGTCTGTCCATTCAATGTCAACTGTCCAGTTTAGGCCAAATACAAATGCTACCCTATTGTACAGGAACTGTAAAAGTGTGCCAAATAAAATGTTTTATCAAATCAAGCTGGCTTACATGATGGATTTAGAAGTAATGGTAGCTAGCTAACTATCTGAGATCGGGACATAACACTCTAGCTAGTGTTTGTTTTCTTGGAAATGTAACCTTAGCCAAGTGAATTAAATTTTATCATGATGCTTGTCTGTCCGGTAGAATCAGTTTGCCTGGAGAGCAACAGGTGGCAGTGAAACGACTTTTATCGCCCGCTCCTCTTCTTCTCTTGGTACCGTTTCAATGACATAGCCTAACTAGCTATAAGGCTATACTTCTATAAACAATGCATTTAAAGACACGCAGCTGTATCACAGTTACTGTAAACTAACCTATATTAACGAACCATTTAACGCCTCTCTGTCTTTAGCCGTTAGCAGATTTAGCATGGTTAAACATTAACTTACGTCTGAGCTCCTTTTGATAAACTCCTAGCTGCTCCTCTTCCTCCTCATCTGAGTCTAACGGTTTCATTGATGTATGGCTGAAGTTATATCACGCTGTGTGTTACTCACTAAACATGCTAGCATATGTACAACAACCGTGACAACAACCATAACATATCTCTCGTCGTAACAGCCATCGATTCTGAGCGGTGGTGTGTTTGTTTTACAACACCTGCCCGAAGGTCGGTGTCCTTGTTTCCTACAATGTAAGCTATGTGACCGCCCGGCAAGGAACAGTCGGTGTGTGCCGTGTAAACTAACAATCGCCTGCTAACGGCTCCCACTTCCGTAAACCCTGCCAGATTCTGGGAGTTGTAGTCATTATTTGTAGTCGCAATGAGAAGGTTTCACATCTGCCACCCGGTGGATAATGCCGCGATTGCAACTTATTGCACCAAATTATTAATACAAGTGATGCTGCTGTGTCCTGAAAACTACTGTTTTGTGACTAAATAATAATAAATAAGTATTTTGAAAATATAGGCTACTAAAAATGTTACTTCCAATCAGTTTTAGGCAAAAACTAAGGCTAAAATCAGAACCAGAATCAGCATAAGGTTTAAGTTTTCACATATGAGGAATTTGCCTTTTTTTGTCTGTTTTGGTGCATAACAATAAACATAGTGAGTACAAAATAATAATAAAAAAAACAAGTGCTGCAAGTTAAGAAACATAAATCAAAACTATAATACTAATACTATAAATTGATAATAAAATATGAAAAACAAGTGTTATTTAAAGGAATGCATTGCACAGTTTTGTGCTCAAACTTTATATGTGTAATACTGAGGAGAGGGGTGGTATCAATGGGGGTCCTGGGTCTTGTTGATGAGGCTAGCTGCAGTCCAGGTGACACCCTTCTTCTGGTATGAGGGTTTGTTCCTGATGGACAGCAGCCTCCTGCTGGAGGGAAGTGTCTCAGAGAGTTTGTGTCCAGGATAGACAGGGTCAGCTATAATCTTACATGCTCACCTCAGGGCTGTGGATGCATACAGGTCCTGCAGGAATCTTCTCAGAGGAGCAAATGACAGGCTGCAGTCTGCCCTTGTGGCAACAGCATGCCAGATGGTGATGGAGGAGGTGAGGATGGACTCGGTGATGGTTGTGTAGCAGTGCCCTGTCTTTGTCGTCTTGTCTGGAGTTCTTCAGCCCCCACAGACAGTACATCCTCTCTGGGGCTTTTTTCTTGACGTCCTGGGTGATAATGGTGCCCAGGAAAGAGAAGGACTCCTCAGTGTCAGCTAGGGAGTCACAGGATGATGGGGATGGGTAGGGCTGGGATCTAAGTCCACAACCATCTCCACTGTCTTTAGAACCAGGGAGAGTACCAGGAACCAGGGAATCAGATGGTCAGTCTTTCACCTGTAGCTGGACTTATACCCACCAGAGATGACTCAGGTGAGGTGGTGTCATTGGACTGATGACTGGAGGTGCATCTGTTATTGTACAGGGAGAAAAGCAGAGGAGAAAGGATCCAGTGCCCTGAAGTCAGAAATATGTGTCCTCAGCTTTATGTGCTGCCTCCAGTAAGACAGGAAGTTAGTGTCAGACCTATAGACCTGTTGGCTCTGTAGGTGGATTGCAGAGTGTCCAGGAGTAGGTCAGTGATGACTTTGAAGTGGTAAGGCATAGCACAAGTGATTTTGTCACCACAGAGGTCAGGGCGATGGTGCTATGGCCCTTGGTTTTACAGGGAAGGGGATGATAAGGGAGGTCTTGAAGCAGACATGGCATGTCTCCAGTCAGTTGTTAAAGATGTCTGTGAACACCAGAGACAGCTGATTGGGACGCTAAGTTATTCATTGATTGAAAATGTCAATGAATAACTTAGCGTCCCTAAGCAATAATTTGATAAAAACATTGAATCAAATGATTAATTGTATGGGAAAGGGTGGCATGCTGTGCAGAAGCCAATTGCCCCTTTTATTTCATTGCTTGTGGGAGCCCACCAAGCCTCCTGTCTAACCTGGTGCAGCTAAAACACCAGTGAATATTGGGCTTAGATTCATCAGCTGTGCTTTGTGTTAAAACACACTTAAATAGTGGTGCGTTTGAGAGTATTGTTTTGCACTACCACTGAAACCTAGGTACTGTAGACACTTGCAATGATAAATGCAAGTGCCTGCAATCCCCAGCTCTACCAACACATTAATCCTTCCAGGTTAAAACGGTCTCAGTAATGTGATTCTTTACTGACTAGTATGGAGTCTGTCTGCCCCTAGTGGCCAAAAATCACTTACTGCAGCTTTAAGAAAAATATTCAGAACAAGTATTTATCCTACACAGTTTTTCTCCTCCCGTTAAATAGGTTTGACAAAATAAATCTATAATGATCTTCATGGGGAAATTGTTGCTGCAGCAGAAAATGTAATGAACACCTAGAGAGCTAAACAGCTTGAATAGAGTAAAGAGTCCTGTAGCTGTGCATTAAAGATCACCTGGTGTTCCTGTTGTTAGGTACTGATGTGCTGTGCTTCGCTCTGTCTCTTTCAGTTCTCTTATCATTTTATTTTGGCAGTCAAGTGAGTCACCATCCAGCACTCCCACACACACACACACACACGCACACACACAACGATCAGATTGCTGATATAAGGTGAACGACTAAATGATTGCATGTGGGATTACCGAGAATTACTTTCAAATCATAAATAGGACATCTGGTTGTGAAATAGTGGAAATTTCACATTAACATGGCTCCTATTATTTTAAACCCTTCCCATTTATCATTTATAAGCAGTATATATGAAATAAATTGTATAATATGATGTTGCAGATATGAAGACATTTTTAAGTGTTTATAAATGTATTCATCAAGTATTGTAACTCCTCTTGAGGCATCTGCAACTGTTTCAATAGATAATGAATATTTGACAATAAAAAGTAACAATTGTAACAAGTTAAAATATAGTTATGACTTCAACATATTACGTGTTTGGTTATTATGTTTATGTATTAAGTACTACAAGTGTTTGTTTTTACTGTTTTTATTGATAAAGAATTCATTTATTTAGCCATCCATGTCAACTGTAGCCTCTCAGACCTGATGCGTGTGCACACGCCTGATGCAGGTACACAAGCTCTCGCCCAAGCGGCGCGGCTGCGCCAAAGAAATGATGTTCCTCTTCTATGTCGAAGTCCTCAGACATTTTCTTTTTTATTGAAAGTTTGCAAAGTCAGCTCTACGCTTAGCAAATCAGTATTTCTGAGCAGATCTCTCTCTGGTGTCTGAGTCGCTTCCAGGTAGCATGTAAACACAGATGTGAAGGTATCGCGAGATCTTGTATATCTTGTGTTGTGCCACTTGGGTGAGAGCCTGTGAACGTGCTTCAGGCGTGTGCACGTGGAGCCAGTCTGAGAGGCTACAGTTGACATTTAGGCTAAAAACATGGAGTAAATGGTATCTTTTTGGGTCACATTTTAATGTTGCAGCATACAGACACTTGTATTATACCACGCGAGCAGTATGGCGACATTTTGTATTTTTTGTGTTCTTTTTTACATTTTAAAACTGGTCACCATTCACTTCAATTGTACTGAATTTGGCTGAAATGCTTTTTTCCACTGAAGCTCCAGGAGTGTTTTGTGAACTGGAGATCTTCACCCATCCTCACATCAGCACAGGGGTGAGCAGATATTGAGTGAAATTTCATTTTTGGGTGAACTATCGCTTTAAGCATATGTATATATATATATATATATATATATATATATATATATATATATATATATATTAGGAGAATATATATATATATGTATATATATATATATATATATATATATATATATATATATATATATATATATATATATATTCTCATTGGGCTCATTGCATGGGTCAAACAGTCTCAGTAAAAAATCAAAAATGCAAGGCTCCTTGAAAAAACACACTATAATGATACACGTTGGTAATTTTTTAAAACTGTTTTTGACTCTTTTTGCCATGTAAACTAAAGGCATCCTAAATTTATACAAACCTTACAGTGTGCCTTGGTGTGTTTTTGAAGGAGCCTTGCATTTTTGATTTTTTTACTGAGACTGTTTGACCCGTGCAGTAAAGCCCTTCACCTGAAGAATAAGTACAAAATACCTGAAGTACCCAAAGATCACCTATATTGTGACCAACAGAGAGACTCAGCAGTGCTAACACTCTATTGTCTTCATGTTAAGCATATGTATTTCAAACAGCTTCACAGCTCAAGAATGGACCGTCATGGTTAGCATGTCTTTGTGAGTATAAAAGACATTTACAAAAACTGTACACTGTAAAGATTTGTTCATGTGTTTGATTATATATCATCAAATATAATTACAGCCATGTTATTTTGTGTAGTTAGTTATTTCATACATTTTAAAAGCCTTGTGTTTAAAAGTGTTAAACAATTGTAAACAATTAAAAAGTGTTAATATACTTTTTTATAAATGCTACATCAGTGTGGTAGTGTGTACATGTAAACAAACTGCGTAAAGGTGTGAAAAAATACTTTAAAATGCATAGTATAAATTATAAATTAGAGTCATTTAGTGGATTAGCGTTTAAGGTCTGAGTGTGAGGTTCTTCATCAAACACAGACTTCTTGGAGCACACAGTGTTATGCATATTTCATCACTGGACTCTTTTAAATGTGGAAGCTGCCTCAAGTTCCAGGCAAATATGACACATGCTTGGGGGAGTTTTGAATGACATAGTTAGAAAATGATTTTTTAGCTTGTTTGGTGTGTGTGTGTGTGTGTGTGTGTGTGTGTGTGTGTGTGTGTGTGTGTGTGTGTGTGTGTGTGTGTGTGTGTGTGTTTGTGTGTGTGTGAGAGTGATACCATTCAGTGGAAGGGAGTATCTCAGATCTATGTTTGCTGCTGCTTACAAAAGGGTCAGACAAAGGTAACCATGGATACACCCTCTTCCTATTGCACAATAACAGATAACTTCCTGTCGAATGACTCTTGACTGTACTTTTGATTTTTGCGACATTTAAGTTTTCAGCAGAGGAGTTATTGAGTCAGACTTTGGTGGCTTCATTCATAAATAGATACTGTTGTAATTTAGATTTGACGTTTTCATTCACAGTTTTATTGTGACATTTTTAACACAGAGTTTGGATGGATTTAAAATCAGCTGGTTTGATTATTGTGGAAAACTGAGTGTCTTTTTGCCCTAAAAACCTTTTTGAAAACATTAATTCTTGTCTTCTTACAGCCAGGAGCCCCAGAAGCTCCATATTCAATGCATGTTAGTAGGTTTTGGTTTTATTAAGCGTAATTTTTGAACTTTAATCCTAAATTAACCGATTTTTTGGCCATTTGGGGGAATGAAAACAAGCTGTAAACACAACATTGAAATATTATCATCTTATAAAGCTGATACAGCAAAGCAAACAGTTGCTTATTTACACATTTAGGATAACTTCTCTATTAACTCTGTTTTGCTTTCTAACAGCTCCTGAGGGAAATATTTGCCTCTTTAGCTGCTAAATGTTCCGCTATGTTCAAGTTGCCAACTTTGGCAGTCATTGCTGTCGGACAGGTAGTTAACACTGCAATGGTTTTTAGAGCTGTTGCATCTGGAAACAATACTGATGAGAGCAGATGAAAACTAAAACAGCAAAGCGGTGGGCCATAAAATCAAAACAATGCACTCAAAGACACTTAAAGGCTCCGCAGAGGTGACGAGACCTGCAGGGTTTGGATGATAACTCACCCTGAAAGAACCCATCTAGACATGGGGAGAACATTCAAAGTCCAAACTGCACCACTGTGTCGCTCAGTATTATAACAGTTGAGGTTTATTTTTACATTCTAGCATCACTACTTTCACTGACATAGGAGAATATCTGCCTCTAGTGCTCCACCAAACCAGTTTCTATATTTAGTTAAAGCTACTACAAGGGACTTTCACATTTTGTTGATTTTGGAGGCCCTTGTGGACAAAAGTGGTAGTGTTTCCATTGCTATAACCACAAAATCTAATTTAAAAATAAAATTAGCAATAAAAATAATCTCCTCCTGCTTCTGTTAAACTGGCTAATGTACTGCTCACTGTATCTGTACCTGGGAAGCAGCAAACACAGGCTCGTTTCATCTGATTACACAGAGATTCCAACCTGGCGGCAGACATTAAGATCAACTATATAGAAATAGCTAGTTTTCTCACAGATGGTCTCAGTAACTTATGTAGGTCATATAGAGACATCAGAATTAAACTGAGATCGTTTCATAACTAGTTAGCAAGCCCTTGTAGTAGCTTTGCTTTCAAATGTTTCAGTATATTGTAATATGTAATATAACCTGCTTCCAAGATGATAAAATCGGATAATATAAAGTAGCATAGAATAAAATTGAACTTTATTGTGTTGCCCAGGGTGGAAAATCACCTTTGGTCACCAAATAAGAGAAAGTTTATTAAGAACAAAGAATGAAGGAAACATGAAAGAAAGAATAGGAGAACTATGAAGCTGTTTTTTCATACAAAAAAATCACTGCAGAGTTTTGACTTCTGAGCACATGGGAGAAGTTAGCCTTCCAGGCTTTCTGACAGAAGTCAAAGTCAAACCATATTTTCCTAAACCTGCCAAAGTAGTTTGGTTGCCAAGACCAAACCAACTACTTTGTTGCCTGAACTGAATCAAACTGCAACAGAAATTCAAAAATAATGATAATAAAAAAAAAATAAAAAAAAATGAAGATAATAAGCCATCCTTAACCCTGAGTGCCTTCTCTGGCAGAAATCTTTCTTTCTGGGTTGACAGAGAGATTTTCAGACTAGGACAGACTTTCTGGCAGAATGTCTTCCTTGTGCAACTGTTGACCTCTTCATTCCAAATGATTCCATGCAAATTTAAGATTTTAAAAATGAATAAACTGATTAATGAAGATAAATGTTTTTTTAATTTAATCCATTACAGTGAACACCATTTTGATTGTTTTATGTCATCTTGCATACATTTGCCATATTGTGATGTTTACTGGTCAAAAATATCAAAACAAAAATCCCTAATGTTTTCATATTTGTTTCAGCCATATCACTCAATGCACATTTTCTTGAACACACAGTTCTGTATGTGTCATTTGAATGGACAGTCTTTCTCTTTGGTAGCTTTCTGGTAATGTCTGTGCACCTCCATCACATTTTAGTTCCGATTTTGTCACTAACATGTTTGTTTCAAAAGATCATTTTTATTATCCCATACATGGGAAGGTTTACTGCACCACACAGCACTGAAGCACTCACACATCAATTGAAACGGCGCTCGTCTGCAAAGGAACAGTTATACAAGGAGCGTTTGCATGCTGGGGTATTTCCAGGAAACCACATCAGCCTACCAATCTGACTGTGGTGCAGGCTGTAGGATGATGAGAAAAAGCCCACGCACAACCCTGCAGCCGCACACTAGTTAAATGTCACCTCTGCCCCGCCATATATAATTATTACTGATTCCTCACCTGTCACTGCCACATCTCCCCTCACTCCAAACTCCCCCCTCCCACTGCATCATCCACTCCTCCTGACTGAACTGTGCTTTTCTATGTGAGGGTGGGGGTTCCCATTTATTTTTTTTTAAAGCATGACACCCTAACATGAGCCTGGAAAAAACTGAATAGTAACAAAAAAGCACCTAACCTCATCATTTGAACTTTTTTGTATGGAAATGTGTAACAATGAGGAGAGAAGTAAGAACAACGGAGGCGGAGGAGAGAAGAAAAAGAAAAAAATTAGCTAACCCGGTTAAGCATGGGAAAATGGTGCACTGTGCCACATTTGAACCAGGCCCCAGCAATCGGTTATCTGATGACTTTTGCAGCACCCACTGTACTTCCTACACTGGAGATGGATTTGGTGCCAATAGTGAGCAACTGCTTTTCAGCAGAAACAGAATTAGGCAACACACAATGTAGTAGAGAGAGATGGTGTAATAAGAGTGCAATGTTGAAATCTCAAAGAGCACACACCATATGTGCAAGAGCTTGTAGGATGCTGCACATGGTTTGTGTCACATATTCTGTGATAGTGCACACAGTTTTCTCTCCCTCCTAACCACCCACACAGACACACACACTCACATAAGGCTGGGTATCAAACTTCAATAAATTTAAAATTGCTTCAATACTATCAAGTTACTTATATTTATTATAGTCCAATTATGTACAGATATTCCATCAGTTTCTTCATTTTAGTTAGGGCTGAAAGATTTTTAAAAAACATCTAACTGTGATTATTTTGGCTGATATTGCAATTGTGATATGATTTTCAATATAATATTATAATATCATACTATATTCTCATTTTCACTGAAAAACATTACAATGATTATGGTGTGATATTTGCAGGGATCTGGGCAAAACAAAGTTTTAAAAGTTCTATTAAGTCTGTAGAATATGATGTGTAGGCCAGGATATTTCTGCACCACAACAATATTTAATTTAAAATGGCATTTTGACACACATTTTTGAAAATGGCTGGAAGCGATTTCAATAAATATTTGGTTAATTGTTCAGCCCTAATTTTAGTCCAGTTATCAGAGTAAGGACAGCCGTTCCAGCTGCTCCCAGGTCTTTGAGCAGCTCTTTCTGTTAATGTGAGTAATTGTACCATGATGTGAAATGTAATTTTCTTTTGGTTAAAATGCATTTGACAAAATTGGTATTGAATCAAATTATGGGTGCCAGTACTGATTCAAAAACTGGAATTTTTGAACAATACCCAGCCCAACACTCACACATACACACAATAACCAGAGAGACAAGAACCACATTAGACAGATTTCAGATTTCTTAATAAAAATAATTCATTTCAGACGACATATAAATAATTATTGAATCACACAATACAGATATCTTGATATGAATAAATACTTAACAAATAAAACCAGGCTTTTTTTCATACAATACCCTATTGTCGAAAGGTCACACAAAGAAACTTCCACACAGTTTGCATGTTTTGTTACACCTTCTGTTCTTTAAGCAATGCTCTTCCTACTGTTGGAATGTCCCTAAGCGAGTCGGAGTACCATTCCTAAATGCCTCAGCAGCTTAGACAAGTCATGTGCAACTTATGTGATCTCCTCCCAGTCGAGCTCTGTCAATGCCCCAAAACCTTGTTAATTAAGGGGCCCTGATGAGCTGACCACTAATTGGCCTTTAATTGATTAAGGTTTGTCTAGAGGTGATTAAAGCACACAGAGATCTACGCACAGGCCGTCAACACGTGGGCTGGCCTGACAGCTTTAGATACAGTTGAATGAAAAGGCAGACCGAGAGCCTGTTTGTCTATGCTCTTCTAACTGGAGCCACAGATGGACATCTGCCTACAGCAGTGGAGCTCTTCAGCAGAAGTATGAGGGGAATAACTGTTCCAGTTAATATCGCATTTGAGTTTGTTTGATAAATGTTTGACAGTTGAGGTTATATTATCTATATTTGGATAATATAGATAGTTATGTAAAGGTAGTGCCCATTTGGGGATTTTCAGTCTGATAGAGCTTGATAAGCTCTAGTCTGGTTACACAACACTGGAGATGTCTATCTGTGGCGCTCTAGTTAGTTCAGAATGATTCAGGCTGGCCATTTTTAAGGAGGTAACAACAACTGTTTGGCGATTGATGGCACATGTAATTTTTTTTGGCAGAAATAAAACCAAATATATCAAAATACATTAAAAAATCCCAAAACAAATTTTAAAAAAACAAAAAACAGGAATGTCAGTTTTGCGTATTCCAGACGCACACATGCGTGCGTTTTGTGTGTGTTTGTGTGTGTGTGTGTTGGAGATGAGGCATCGGGTTGGAAGGTCCTACAATATGGACCAAGATCCATATTCACAAAAGCATTTTATAGGTGGGAGCACTGATCAGAGATCACTGATCAGGCCCCTCTGGTCCATAAAATTTCAATCACTACTTAAAGGCAAAACTTATCGAGGATCAGCCCCAATACTGTGCTGTTGTAGCAGCAGCACGATACACATTCAGATAAACGAGATTAGCCAAAGCAGGCAATGGGATTGCTCTCTGAAGGTTTGAAATTGTCGCCTTGGCACATCCAGGTGGGGTGGAGCAGAGAGGAATGCACCTCTCTACAGGTTTGTTTACCTACAAATCACCTCAGGCTGGGGTGGGACGCATACAATCTCACAGAGCTGTGTTTGCATGTGCATGTGTGTGCATATGTGTGTATGTGGTTGATAATCATCCAGACTTCACTCGTCATTATGTTCTCAGTTCCCTCTACGGTTGGCAAACCCCTTCTGACAGAACTGGAGCGACTACATGTGTGTGCGCATGTGTAGGTATGTGTTATGCATTTCTAGGTGCTTAAGTGATCAGTAAACAGGAAAAACAACGTCCAAGGCAACAGATCTTGTTTTGGAGGAGAAGGGGGGGAAATAAGAGGAAGGACAGGAGGAATAGAAAGAGAATGAGTCCTGTCTCGACTGTCTTCTCTGCCTTCTGTCCGCTGACACCGCCAGCATGTTGGCTACAATGGAGAGGCTTGTGTTTCTGTACATGTAGCACCAAAACTAGCAGGGGCCTGCCCTGTCTGTCTTGCACTGTTCAGACACATGTTTCTATATTTAGCGATTCATAACTTTATATAACAGATTACTAACAACGCTGAGATTCATTTGCCTCAAAATATAAACTGCTATTGATTGACTAATGGAAGAAAATTAATTCTTGATCATTGATTGCTAGAGCTTTACTGGCAAATCTCTGTCTATTTTAGGCAGATGCACAAGTGTTTTGGAGAACTAAGCTAAACAATGGTGTTTAATTTCGTTTCAAGCACTTCACTTTCTTTGCTTTGGCCCAGTTTGGCTCACTTCTGCTTACTACTTCCACAGATTTGTTGCTGGGCTTTTCCAGCAACCACATCCCTCACTCTATGCTAGACAGACAGGCAGACAGATACACAGATGGGTTAAGACAGACAGATAGACAGACAGACAGACAGACAGACGGGGGGTATAAATCCTTGGCTGTGGTCTAGAAAGCAATGTCAGATGCTTCTTGTTATGTCAACATACAATCATTTTGTCCGGCACGATTAACTACGTACCTCTAAATACATATTGTACACAAGAGTTAAGTCAGTTGCTCTGACATGTAGCCAAACCTCTCACCGTGTGAGTGCACAGGGCACGTCAGATGATAATAATTGCACAAAGAGGTATTCTGGAGGCCATGTCTACTGTGAACACACACACACACACACACACACACACACACACACATACACACACACCCACACGCACGCACGCACGCACGCACACACACACACACACCCCTCCCCACCCCCCCACATACACACACTCTCTCTTCACATTCTGCATGGGGGGTTTCATTTTCAGGCCATAAGGTTACTAGTTAGTCACTAGCTAGTTAGTTAGTTGGTTAGTTAGTATCAGAGGTGCATTGACTGGCATGGGGCGCCCACAGCAGGGCAGCGGCTCTAGCGTGCTAGCGATGTGTCATCATCGTGTGCGTGGGTGCGCATGTGGTCAGCCGCGGTAGATTTGTTTGAAGTGGTCACACTCGTTGCAGTAGCCCTGTTTCTCTTGGTTGGCGTAGTGGTCGCAGCCCTGCGTCCGGCACCGCTGCTTGGACTTTTCTTTGGGCGCCTGCGCCCGTCTGCCCGCCTCTCTGCCCTGGCCACGTGTGTGGCACTCCGGGCAGAGGTCTGTGCAACCCGGGGACACGTTACTGCAGCCACTCCGCCGGCACTGAGTCTGGGTCTGGGTCTGGGATTGCTGCGAAGATCTGGGTTTGACTGCTCGGTCACGCTTTTTGTACAGAGGAAGAGGAGGGGGAGAAAAGAGAGAGAGGAGAAATGTCAGTTGGCAACTGAAAAGCAATGTGGACCAGCAGAATACTGCAAGAGAGAGGATATGCAGTGAGAATCACAGAAGAAGAAGGACAACCAAAAGTAAGATATGACACAACCAGGGTGGAACTATCGAATTACAACTACTCAAATCACTGTTCATTAATTTTTTGGGTACTTGTACTTCTATGAGTATTTTTTCAAATCTGCTATTTCACTTGTACTTAAACCCACAATATGTAAGTTCTGCTGCTAAGTGTCTCTCTCACATTAAACAATAATGACAGACGTATGATGAAGTAGCATGGGATCATGAAAGTTGTTCACTTCACTTTTAAACCACCGCTACAGCTGATGAAAATCTATCCGACGTGATGGATGAGGTAATGTATTAAAGTTTTATTCACGTTATGTTTAGTCACATTCACTAACTTCCTTCCCACTTCTGATGTATATTATGAATTTCTCTGCACTTCAACATTGCTGGAAACTTTTGGGATTATGTAAATACACAGTTTAACAACATTTATAACATATATATCTAGTATCTTTGGACATGTTAAGGCAGAGATGTGACATATTCCAGGTTTTAGAAAGCTTTAATATACTTAGTTACTTGTAAACTATCTTAGTTTGATTAGACTAAGTAGGCCAATAAAAAACATGACATATGAACAAAAAACTCTATAATGCTGCAGCAGGCACAGGTTTGGAGGTGACTGTGACAAAAGTGAAGTACATCAAGAGAGAAGGAGTTCAGAGGGTATGGCAAACACCCACCATGACCAAAGGAGGGGAGTGTGGTGTGCGATGTGCCACTTGATTGAGCCGTGCACTTTGCTCTTTGACGTAGCACTTGTCGCAGTAGCCCTCCAGCATCGCTTTGCCAACCGCACCACACCCAGGCCCACGACACCGCGAGGCGTTCTGGAAGCCCGCCTCCAAACCATGCCGGTTCTGCACCGGGGCAGGGGGAGGGGTCAGGTCTGAAATAGACAGTGGCAACATAAGCAATGTCCAATCAAATCCAAATAAATATTAAATAAATTTCTACCATGCAAAACAAACAGACAAAGACTTTGAAGCATTGTGCTTGTGTTTCAGGACTTACGGTGGTTGGTCTGATAGTCTACGTAGCAAATAGTGCAGAAACCCAATTTCTCTGGTGTCCCAAAGAACTGGCAGCCAGATCTTTTACAAGGGCGGGCCAGAGGGGCTTGCCAGGCTGAGGTGTGCCCTGGGGTTAGGGTGAGGCACGGCCGCTCAGCGTCCCTGGCCTGGCTCCAAGCTGAAGACGAGGCCTCAGTCCTGGGGTTGTTCTGCTGTGGCTCTCCCCGCTCTGGAGCCTGCTGTCTCTGCATGCATGGATGACACAGGCCATTGAATATCCTGAATGCCTCCTGTCTGCACATGCTGCAACGCTCTGTCTCTGTCTCGCAGCCCCCCCATTGGGTCCAGCCGGAGCCCTGGGCCGGGTGGGGGACTGTAGGCCCCCCATTGGGCCCCGGGAGTCCTGTAGCAGCCGTTCCAGCTCCAGGGGGTCCCTGGTTCTGCCTAGAGTTGAAGCAGCGCTCGCAAAGTCCATCGTGCTCCACACTAAGGGTGAAGAGGCAGCCTGGTGTCTTGCACTTCATGGCGTGAGTTTCACTGTACAGGCTGAGGCTGGGGGCAGTGGGTGGGGCCGAGCGGGGGCTGGATAATACCACCCCTCTCCCAGACGAGGAGGATGGCGGGCTGCTGCTTCGGGCTCCTCTGGAGCTCACTTCAGTCTCTGATCCACCTATCACTCCCACCCCACCTTGTACCCCTCCTCCCTTGGTCTGCACAACCCCTTCTATCCTCGCTCCTCCACCTGTAGTGGCCTGTCGCTTCTCAAAGCATTCATGGCAATGAGGCTGCGTGTCTACAGAGACATAAAAGGTGCATCGTGGTGTGGCACAGCGAATCTCGATAAGGGAGAGCTGGGAGACGGAGAAGGGTGGTGGACGCTGCGGCTGGGCAGCCCATGCCTGCTCCTTGTCCTCCTGCCAGCGCTGGTACTCATGGTTGACAAGTTGCAAGTAGTCCTCCATCAAGTTCATGTCTTCAGGGAGGTTGCCCTCATCCAGCCTTGACACAGAGACATACAATGTGGTCCTTTACTTATTTGCACTTTTTGTGATTTTATACATTTTTTTAGTTAAATGTTTAGTTAACATGGCTGTTGTCATAAGTGTGTCACAAGATTTCAAGAAGTTAAAGAGGAAGAACTTTTGTATTACAAAATCTGAGATCATCAATCTAAAAATAAACCTCTTTATTCCTTAGTTGCAACATGACTATGGATAAGGTTCATGCAGCCCCACTTCAGAAAAATCTGACTTGTCCCTTTGTAGCCAGGACCTACAACTGGAATATTAATCTTTCACTTTTTCTCTTCTATCTTGTCATTTAGGGGACAGAGTTTATAATCTGTAGGTACCGTGCAGCATTGATGATCCGTGTGGCATCGTATCCCAGGCCTATGACGGGGATCTCTATAAGTTGTAGGTACTCTTTGAGAAGCCTCTCTTTCTGCTGCTGTTCTCTCTCCATCAGGAAGTGAACTTTCAGCTCCTCAAAGCCTCCCCGCCCTGGGTTGATCAGCGGTACCGCTCGGATCTCTGGGTAATTCAGACCAAGACATTACATAGAAATGAGAACATGAGAAACTTCATATCGGGCCTCATTCATATCTGTCAACTATCATGTTAATACCTGGACCGCTGTCTTTGATGGTGATGAGGGGTGCAAAGTGCTGAGAGTCGTAGCCGAGCACTATCGGGTATTTGTAGCACTCAGTGGGCAGCCAGTGTAGCGGTAGATAAATCCCACCAACATTCAGAGGAGAGATGGAGGAGCCAGATTTCATACTCCTGACCACCTGGTCTGTTGAAACAACAGTGATTTAAGATATTTAAAAAATAATAGAGAAAATTTGTCTTAAGTACATATTTTATATGACATACTGTTATACTACTTCATACTTTTATCATGCTCCTGAATGAAATCAAACTTTTCAGCTTCCCTGAGAAGGTGAGTAATTTGGGGATTTTTGATGAATAATCACGTATGCAGAGTGCCAGTACAGACATTTTGGATGAAGTCACAAGTGCACAACAAAGAACTTTAAGGTGTCTGGTCACCCATTTAAAATTAATATGTTTTGTTATTTCATTATGTGCATTAGAACAAGCTCAAATATAGTTTAAAACAAGTTTCTGCATACTTTTTATAAAGCACAATATCCACTCTACACCCACTAACCAAAACAGATTGGAGGTGAAATCAAACACTATGAACACTTCAAAACAACTAACAGCAAAATGTTGAGGCATGTGGTTGAGGAGATACCCTCACCTCCTCTATCACTGGAAGACATGTTGAAACAAGACCAGTGTGTCTTTCACATCTAACAAGGAGTGATAAAACATTTTGAGATGATAAAAAGGGAGTACCTGCGATGACGATGATGGGTCTGCGGAGAATGTTGGAGAGGATGAAGATGTGGATGTCCTCCAGAGAGTCAAACTGGAGGCCGTTGCTACTCGAGACTGGAGACGCCATCTTCACAATCTTGTCCCATTCCTCCTCCCAGTTCTATGACACCACACACACACACACACACACACACACACACAATTAGGATATAAACTTTGGCTTTAGGTCTCACATGACCATGCCATGATAATAAAAGCATTTCATTGTTGTCGATGAGAGTGCCTTGGAGTTTATGTGATTTTTGCATACACATGTATCCCTTTCAAAAGAGCACCTCAAACAAACTCAATCTGAGTGCCCATACCAAAACATTTTAGATAAGAAAAAAGGAGGATGTATGCAGATACTCTGGCTTAAATTATTCCAAGAAAACATTTATTTCTAGGTTGCATAGAAGGATAGAGGACAGGCAGGGACTGAAATTTTACTGTCTCACTTCCACATAGGTTGCATGTTTTAGCTCAGGCTTCTGCTCTCTAATAATAGAAAGTAAGTAATAATCTTAATGCAAAGTAATGGAAAAGGCTTGGATGGACCTGGTGGACGCTCTTACCGTGGTGGTGTATCGGAGTCCGGTCTGGGTGAACTCCTGCGACTGGATCAGCTCTGCCTGGAAGCGGTCCCTAAAGACGCCAGTGTCCGTCTCTTTCAAAACACTATGGAGGGCTTTCCGCAGCACCAGGTCTGTGTCCTGAACACCCAGCATGTACTGAGAGGCTGCATGAAGCAAACAGTTCCCATCCCCTATAGACACACACAGAAGAGGCAAACACATATGATATTAGTACTATGGGTATTTGGTTTTGTTCACGGGACAGAAACTTCTAAAATTGTGCACACGCACATGCAAACGCAGTACACAGCACACACAACAGATCATCGCAGTGCACACTCACACAAGCGTAACAAAAGTCTGGGGATTTCCAGGCCATCGGGTCGGTTGTCGCGCTATCTGGTGTCTAGACTATTATATGACCCTCACATGTCTCAAAGTATGCACACAGTACAGACAAAGCTCAGCTTTTATGCAGCTGGCCTGAGAAAAAAGTATCTTAATTTACCTGAAATGCATTTTTGAAAAATTACATGCTACTCTTTTACTACATTAATTAACAAAAAACTATAACATTTTTTTTGTCTCATTTCATGTTGAAGAAAACTACTTCCTCTATATTCTACTAACCGTCCAAAGAGATAAAAGGTTAGTTTCTCAAAAAGCATTTGTGTGTGAGAGCTAAACTAAAAAACCTTGGAATTTTATTTAGTCTCCAATGGCAGCACCGGGTCTTTTTCACATTGTGAAACAGGAGAGCCCATGTTTGTCAAAGTGTGTAGCAATGAAAAACCCTGTTGCCACACTAAACACAGGAATTTCCCTGCACTAACTTCTGCCTTTTGTGCGTGTGTGTTCCCCTCCTATGATCCCAACTCATCAATGCTACTCAGCTGGTCCTGGACTTTCCACAGGGGCGTGGCTTGGACAGGGTGGAATGTTATCTTTTTAAGTACTGCTATCAACGCCCAATGAAGGCTGTGATTAATGAGCACTGACATAACATGTGCACTCATGTATACCAATGTACTGTAATGTGTATATTCTCGCTCAACTTTTATCATCTGTCCCCCTCTGTGTCTTGAAGTGTAGGGTATCATGTGTTTTTTTTCTGATATTGATGCTAAAGTGATACTTTTAAAATGGGACCAGTGCTTAAATGTTGCCTGAACCATTATTTTTTAAGAAAGAAGCACAAAATTACAGTTGTCTACAGTAATCTGCAGAGAACCTGCACTCTGCCTGTTTTTTTCATTGTTTTGCTGTGCTTGGTACCCTTCACCACCCAAAAAAATTGATAGTTGATGTCCTGGGAATGAGACACAACAATCAACTATCTTTCTGGTGTGTTCATGAACAGCTCCACTATATTTAACTACACTAATGTAACACTAAATTATAGTTACAGTAATAATAACAAAATACATTTGCAGTTGATATTGTAAGAACTCTAGCTTCAGACATAAGCATAAGTATTATCATGCTTGCTATCCTGAAGAAAGGCTGCTGTCATTGTCAGTGTTTACCTGGAAAAAACCTTAAGCATGCACACCATTCTTTATATAATAGTGCTGCATTAAAAATTAAAAATTCAGACCATGATAATCCTAATCTAAGAGATGTTCACATCATGAGAGCCAACTTCTATACAGGTAAAGTTACAGCTAAGGAAAGGTTAGCCTACAAAAATTCTGAAATGAGTTAAGCCTGTCATGAGTGCTGTGCCATAGGTCAAACTGTGATCAGATTTCTCAAAATTACATTATCTGTGGTGTGAGATGACTGTAATGTGAGATACAGTTTTCATTCAACTGAAGGAACAATCTCACTGTACTCTGAGAAAAAAAAAACATCCACTTCTATTTCAGACTAGCTAGCTGTTGTTGCATTTCGGTGCTCTTGCATCACTCTCAACAAAAACATAAAGTGCACATCTCTCTAGTGAGAAAAGGCATCCTCAACAGCACCATCCTCAACAGAGATATGTACACAAGCAAGCAAGAAAAGGCACAAACACCAAATAATCAGTTCCTCTTGTGCACAAAATCACACAGACTTTTGACCCTGAATTGAGCTGCCTGCCGACTAAAGATGAAAGACGGTCTGCTGGTCCCATCTGTCTAAATATAGACACTTCCTCTGTGGCAAGCTGGGACACTTCCTGAAAACACACCAGTGTAGGACCAGACTTAATCCTCATCTGTTTGCCATCCAGGTGACACTTACCACAAGTTTGCGGTGTTGTGCTTTCCAATGGGGCTCTAGGTTTGTGTCACACATCAGCCACTATCCCACTCTTTGTCTGCAAGCTGTCTAATGAGAACAAAACTAGTCCTGGCCAAGACTATTTTTTCCTCTGCTCTGATAAGAACTGGAGACAGTACAGCACAGTATGTTTTTTTTTAAATCAAATTATTTTAATACCACTTTAAAGGGATACTTCAGGATATTTGATGTAGGGTTGCATGAGATACTTATCAATATTCAGAGTATTAACCACAGTAGGGCTCTGTCAGCACACCCCCAGTTAGGAGAAGAAGAGAGAGGTATCAGCAAGGAAGCTAAGAAATTGACTGTTGTGGAAAAGGCCGGCAACAAAAGGTATTTTAGCCATTTAAAAATGGTCCACCTAAAAATATCAATATTAGTTTAGATGTACACCATATCTGGAATATTTTCACCTCTTTACTTTGCCGTCAGAAAGCCTTTTCTGATGTGAAACTTCTGTTCTATCAGTCAAATATTGCTTGTTTCAAGCCAACGTATCGCACAACACAGGAGTTGCTGATCTCGTGCTGTGCTGATCTGTTAGTTTGTGTTATTGTGTGACTTTGGTGTTTTAGATTCACTAAAGTCACATGGTAACATAACCAATCTAACCAATAAAGACAGTGCTACACCACCAACTTACCAACACCAACACCACCAAGGTTAAACTACTGATTTTGCAAATAGAGTCTGGTTGAGCAAGACTGATAGTGATATTCAACACTATATGACATTTCCTATTGGTATTGGTATTACCTATTGGACTATTGGTAAGCACCTCATACCCCCCACATAAAATAATTCAAACTAGCCAAGAGGAGAAACCTGAAATCTGTACTTATAAGGCAAGAACACTGTGGCAGTGTGTGTCTATCCTCTGCTACTACAGTATGTAGAGTCAGTGTGTTGTAGCTGAACAAATCCTGCCTGTTGGGGACACATGACAGACATGGGATGCTGTTTGGGAAAAACCCACGGATGCATCCTAGACATTCAAGACAGAAGATGCACTGAACACACATTTCTTCACTGGGTGGAAAAGTTGCATGAAACAGAAAAGCAGTTGTCTCGATTGCCATGGAGAGAGCGTTTTGTGGAGCTGTTTTGCTTTTATGATGGTCAATTGTGTTTCCTCTAGCCTAGGAATCAAGTTAAATGGTAAAATCACATAGATGATGACCTGAGTAAAAGACTTCAGTCCCAGACAATGTGGAGACTTTGACTTTGAGAAGCTTGATTAATATGACCCGCTCTGACTGGACGCTCACTGACGGACTTGTGCTCCCTCACGTTCTCTCTCCGTATGTGTGTCTGCTGAGCTCCAGTGACTCAGCAGTCAGTCAGTCCTCTGTGTGTGTGTGTGTGTGTGTGAGCGTGTGTGTTGTCCGTCCTCTGCTCAAAGTCACGTCTGGGTCCTTCAGAGTTAGACGCTCAAGCTCTATATTCTGTCTCATCTTTATGACATCATCTTTGCAAGACAGGAAATTCCGTCCAGGTTACCGTCAGCAGAAGTCGGACAAGTTTGTCATCAATTCTAGGGTCTTTCTGAAGAGGAACCATGCGTTGATGAGAGTAACAGTAACTACTTTAGTCATTACTAACTTCACAATCGCCAGGGGCCCTCACAAAGAGTTTCAGTATTTATGAAAAACAAACATGAGAATGCAACACACAAAGCAAGTTCCTCATCCATCCAGTAAATGTTCAAAGTAAATTCTGAGATGAGGTCGATGCAGGAATTTCTCACTGTTAAGTGTTAATTGCTTCCTATGAGAAAGAAAGAAACTATTTCCTTTGGAAACTTGTATGTTCAAGACAAACTTGTAACCCAGCTTGATTTCCGCTTCCTTCTTCTGTTGTGAATGCTATGGCTGATGTTTCCCTTCAAAGATTGTTTTTTTCCCCTTGTGTAAAAATAGACCTGACTGTGATGCACATGCTAGATGCGTAGAAATGAAACAGTATGAAAATTTCATATCACCGTTCGTGACCATAATTATCACAGTTATCATCACAGGAACTGGATCACAGTTTTGTTAATATGTGCTGAAAAGGTTCAAAAAGTACTGATAACCACAAACTGAAATCATTTCACCAAGTTCTATAGAGAAAAACTCTCAAAGATTTGAAATGGCGGTATGTTCTTTGTGATGTCGATGTTGTCATTTACACAAAACAAGCAAACTGCTGCAGCAGTGCCTGTGCTGGGAGACTAATTGCTAACTTTTGTTGATGCTGGACAGTACTTACTGTATGATTTTAATAGCGTGATAATAATCAAAATTTGAAATGGTAGTACTAATCTTTTGGAATTTTATTGCGGTTTATTGTGAGCTTTCCATCCCTACAGATGTGTTTAATTTTTTATAATAATAGCCAGCGGAGGCAGTGAGGCAGAGTTAACTTGGTATTACACTTTCAGAAACTGTCAGTGCTCAAGGGACCACTGGGGTCTGTGTGACATTAATTTCATCATCAGAGCGTGTACACATGGGCTCTGTGTGGACATCCATGTACCCAGCCATTTGTTGTGTCCGTGTGGACTCGACCTTTCCATGTGGCCATTACAGACACTGGTCTACCATGTGTGGAGCGTTTACTCCAAGCAGACTCCAGTAACTAGTATAAACAGGACTGATAAGCGACTGTGTCCATGTACGCATCCGTTCAGGACTATGATATCAGTCTCAGTGAGCTGTGACCCATCTGACAGCCACTAACACAGCAACATAAACCTATATCCATCAGTCGGGCAGGTGGGGAAGTAAAGGTAAAATTATTTGACATGTTTTAACATTCACTAACATTTCCACTTCTTACTAAAGTTGTCATGATACAGAATTTTTAACTTCAAAACAAAAGCCACACAAAATTTGCTGCAAGCCAAATTTAAGAGAGGACAATAAAGACTGAAGTGAACTGATGTCCGGAATGAGCACTGAAATAATTTTTCTTATAGTTTTGGTACTGCTTTCACTGCTATATTTAACTGATATTGTATCATTTCAAACATGTGGTCTCAAAAAAGTCCAGGACAAGTATCAAAAAAAGTATCTATACATTTGATAACCTCACTTAAGTTGTCAAAATATCAAAATTTTAAATGTTGATTCAATCATAGTATGAAAAAACAATGTTCAATACCTCATTAATACCACAGCAAAATTGAAAAATAAAGTCCTAGACACACAATACATTTAAAACTAACAATTAGTTTTTTTAAATTAACAACCTGCACACAGTGCTGGTACAGAAAAAGTCACTGAACACTGTTGCGGCAAACCAAGTTTGAGGAAGGACAATACAGACTGAGCGGAACTGAGGTCTTGAATGAGATCATAGATCTTTTTTAGGGCTTTGGTTCTTTCAGTACTACAATTAACAGATTTTGTAGCATTTTAAACCGGTGGCATTTAAAAAATATTTAAGTATCGATACTGACAACCTTACTACTTACACACTCACACCCACACAGAAACAGTGGGGACATACCCCTAAGGTCGCAAATGAAAAACTGTGGAAATAGTCGGTTCTGAAACATCGACAGTAAATAACAGTACTTCATGTGACGCCAGAGAAATTCCCAGCACAGAGCAATGATCAGAAGTAATCAGGCCCATGTCTGAATGTTTGCCTACTCCGGGATGTTCCCGTGTTACGACATCCACGTAACAGAAAACATGACTTAGCAATGGGCTGACTGAACTCAGCTCGGCACAGTCAAACCAAGGGGGCTGCTGAATGAGTGTATCTGAAAGTGGAACCCGTGTCCCTTCATTGTTGTCACTTACAGTAACCCTGCCTGTGAGTAATGACATCTCAGAATTTACATATCAAATAGCCCTGACTCATAAATACGCACCTCCTCCTATCATAGAAAATGAAACAAAAGCAAAACACATCCTCCACATCACTGCTCTGTGAGCAATGAAGGTCGCTAGTTACTGAAGTCAAGCAACAAGAGTTTGACATCAGCTCTGTGACCCATCTGTTGAACTGTTCCTGTTGTTGAACTTTAGATTAAATGCCAGCAGAACTTCCCACTCCAACAGCATTTACTCATTATGATCCATAAATATACAAATAAAGTATTAAACCACACATTTATGTGATCAAATGTCCCAAAATCTCACTAAAACGTCCCCAACTTCACCCTTGAGTAACAAAACCATTGAGGCCTGGTTTACCAGTCTCCAAAATCAAAGTCCTTCTTACCATTGGTACGTAAAGGCACCATCTTCTTCACCTCCCGACACCAGTTCAACTTCTTCTCCTGCTCCAACGATGCCTGCATGGCTCGGTCCAGGATGGCAGCCTGCACCACCTCCCTGAAGGCCTGCGGGAAGTGGTTCATGGCGATCATCTCCAGCGTATACCGGTGCATACCCCGCAGGTGGTGCATCAGGCAGCCGCTGGTGGCCGGCTTCACCACGTCGTTGGGCACTCGCTGACGGATCTTCACCGCCTTCAGCAGGTTGGACACAAACAGGAATTTGGGGAGGAAGTTCTGACCCTGCGACATGGCGGATGCGTGGCCAGGTGGATGGAAGGAGGGGAGGAGGAGGAACAAGGAGAAGGAAAGGAGGAGGAGGAGGAGGAGGAGGAGGCACCAACCACCGCTGACCAAACAACGTGGAAACTGGATGGAGAGAGAAGTAGGGTGAATATGTTATTTCATAGGAGAGTAAAGTAGAAAATAACAGCATATAGACTGGTGGGAAATTTTCAGTGGAGATTCCCCTTCCTTATTAATTGAGACTCAAGACACAACTTAATTTACAGTTTTGTTGGGGAAACCACCCAACACACAGGATCAGTGCTCTGTGAAAGCTTACTGGTGCTTTTCCACTCCAGATTCTGGTGGGCCAAATGGAATAAAGTACACAAAGAACCGTTTGTTTGCTTGTCTGTTCTTTTAATTCTCCTTCTTGTCTTGATGGTTTTTGAGTTTCCCCCAAACAGGGCGTCCCAGTGTCCCACTGAGCTCAAAGCCTTCCAACTATAAACTGGTGTTTTCCAGACTTGAACTGAGGGCCACCCAGGGCTTCCCGGGCTGCTGGGAAGGTCAAACTGACTGCCCCGAAGGCCCAATCCCTCGCCAACACCTTTCTGTTGCCGACGAAACTGTCTGCCTTTATTAAGTCCACTGAAGACATAGAGAAAGGCTAGGAATCATTGGAAATTTTTCAATACTTGTGCCAGTATGATGCCACAATGATACCATGCCCATACCATAGTTTGTTCTCAGGACGTCACTGTTTAATGTTGTTTTAGCACAAGCAGCTGTACAAGAAATGTGGCTAGTGTCCTGATTTAAGTAAGGGAATTTCTGTTTGAAGGAGAAACAGCGTAACCATGGAATCCAAAGCTTTTTCATAAAAGGAACCCCATTTATTTTTAATGGCGAAAGTTGGCAAAAGTACACACACTCAAGCAGAAGTACATATACTTGTGTAAAAAAAAGTCTTTAGTAAAGGCAGAAGTACTGACTGAACTTCTCTACTCATGTAAAAGTGAAAAAGTACAAGCTCTGCAATGTGCTCTAACTGTAAAAGTAAAAAGTCACCCTCTGAAGGACACTCTACTGGCTGTTTCTTTGCAAAGCTACCTGAACCTCACCTTTTCTATGAGTCGTGTGTGTCGTCCTGTTGCGTCTTTTACGTCGTTTTCATCTTGTTACATCTGTCAAGCGTGATATTCACTGATGGATACATCAAGGAACTGTCGTCTCTACATGTTATTCTAGTATCCATTTAGTTTGAAATCTGTCCTGATGTTGAGAAGGCAGTGTGCAATGATGTAAAATAACACAATAGGATAATGCTCCTCAAATGCATCATAACTAAAGTAACAAGTAAAAATGTTAGGAGTAGAAAGTCCAGATATTTGTGTTAAAACATAGAGAGATTATAAAGTACAGACACATGCAAAAAGTATTTGTACTTCCCACCTCTTAAGATGTTCCATCCTACTTTTGGTGGGGATCCCCTACAACCCACTCAATGACCCCTGTTGGTCCCTGGACCCCAGTTTGAAAACCATAGGCCTCAAAAAGACCAAGAATGTGACCAAATAATTGTTGCTAACTTTAAACAGTGGACAGTTTTAATACTTACTGCTATATTTTGCTTGGCTTCGACAGTAGAAGTTTTGCAAATGTGTAAAGTAGCTGACGAAGTGCCCCACTGTTATGGTTTTAAAGACATATTTCACTCAAAATTAGGCTTGCAAAATCTGTCTTATCTTTTAAATCTCTTTAAAAACCACACTTTTATGAACTAGGTTTTACATAAACCACTACCTATACCCTGCCGCTTGGGAGTCTAGAATCACTTAAAGGTAGAATTAGTAGGATCTCTTCATGCAGTTCATAAATGCACCAGAAAGACAGCTGATTGTTGTGTCTCATTCCCAGGACGTCAAATACCAGCGTTTTGGGTTGGTAAAGTGTCCCAACACAGCAAAATAATGAGGAACACAGACAGAGAGTAGGGTCTCTGCAAATATACCCACCACCACACACTTCTACTGGGTCATAAGTGATGATTGAAAGGGATTATGTTTCTGAGTCTATACATTGTTTTATTAGGAAAATGTCGCACATTATTCCTTTAAGAGTCTTTTTTTATTGTGTTTTATTTGGTTTATCCTTGACTCCTATTTTTAAGTTTTAAGTTTTTGGCCAGCATTGTTTGAAAAATTGTGGGCTGCTTTAATGCCTGTGTTTGCTGGTGTGTATCTAGTTTTATATCTGCTTATCTCACATATTTATATTTTATCTTGTATTATTATAATATTGTATGCAAAGCACTTTGTAAACTTTATTTTTGGACAAGCATTATACAAACAAAGTTTCATTATTAAAGCTACTACAAGGAACTTTCATATTTTGTTGATTTAAGAGACCTGTGTGGACAAAAGCAGTAGTGTTACCACAAAATACAATGTCAAAAACAAAAATGATCTAAATCTCCTGCTTCTTTTTAACTGGTCAACATACTGCTCATTGTAACTCTGACTAGGAAAATGTAAACACGGGTTCTTTTATCTGACTTCACAAAGAATCTGACCAGCATTAAGAATATATATACAGACAAAGCTGATCTTCTCTACAATGGTCTTCTTTGCTTATCTAGGTCATATAGAGGCATCAGTGTTGCACTGAGACTGTTTCATAACTAGTTAAAAACTCCTTGTTGTTGCTTTAAGTACAGCAATTACATATTTTAGACTTCCTACTTTTGAAAATGCTCTATTCTTACTTTTGCTGGGGACCCCCTACAACCCACTCAAAGACTCTTGTGGTTCCCCAGACCCCAGTTTGAAAACCACTGACCTTAATAAGAGTGAGAATGTGGGCAACCATTTGATGCTAACTTTAACTACTCGACAGTTTTGGTACTTACCATTACATTTTGGTTGCCACTTTGACATTAGAAATGTTGCAGAAAAGCAGAGCCCTTGCTGCTGCTACGCTTGAGGTTTTAAAGGAACATTTCGCCCAAAATTAAGGGGCTGTCAGCACATTCACAGTTCACAGGAAGTCGAAAGTGGTGGTCAGCAAAGTAGGCCTAGAGTTTTCTGCTGACTTTTTAACTTCCAGCAACATCCTTGTGTCTTAGAAGCTGCCAGTCAATGAAGATACACTTTAAAGTTCATGCAATTACAAAAACACCTGAATATTTGGGTTGTAGTGGCCTCTGTGCCTTTACTACCCAAACAGCAGCAGCAGCAGCAGCAGGTGCAACAACAGACTAGGCCATGCTAAAGGGCTAGTCACTCACATGAGGGAGCAGACAACAGACACCTGGCTGTCAGTGAGCATGTTGACACGGACCATTAATGGCTGTTTGGTGTGTTGGCACCGCTGGCAGACTTCAGGCAGACAGACAGTGGCACAGCGGTGGACGCTGCGGTGTGAGGATGGCTGGCTACACAAAAACACAATAACAGGAGACTTTGCTGACGTTAAAGGCTTACGTAATTCCAATGACAACTACCTTTGAAACAATGTAGCCTTCACCCGCGTCTCACGGCGCGGGTATCGATACGGTGTGGCGGCGGCGACGCTACATTTGTTTGTTTAAATGCCCCGTTATCCGCTCGAGGGTGACGTCTTTGTAAACAATGGCTGTCAAAGCCACTGTCGTGAGCAGGCTTCAAGCTTCCTCCATGTCCCCACAAACACGACCATACACTACTCAAGGCCCAAACGTGATGTACCCAGCGGGTCTCACACCCCTCCTCGGTGAGACATGTTGTCCACATGTGGAGGCTCAGGCAAGGAGGACGGCTGTCTTACCTGTGTAATATGTCGGGGTAATAACAAAGCCCTCCCGGATGCTCAGGCTAGTCCTCTCTCAGCCACTTCACTCAGCCTCACCGCAGCGCTCCTCGGCGCCATTCAACCTTCTCTTTCCTCCACTATCTGAGCTATGTTGGAGCCCTCGCAGCTTTGCGAAGCCTTTCAAAAGGTACACACGTCTGCTAGAGATAGTTTGTGAAAAAAGGAAAAAGCCCAAGTCAAGGGGATTTCCACACGGGGACTTTCCGTCCACCCATTTTCCTCTCTCTCTCTCTCTCTCTCTCTCTCTCTCTCTCTCTCTCTCTCTCTCTCGCTCTCTCTCGCTCAGTCACAACCTCGGGGCTCGCCACCGCCAGGGGGCGCTCCGTCTATCTGTCTGACTCAATACTGAAAAGCATATCCCACCTACTGTGCACAAAGGAGCGTCACTGAGGGAGACAGACAGGTCGCGTCATACTCTATTTCATGAGACAGCCTTAGAAATAAATCATTATCCTGCAATGAGTCCAGCAGCCTCGGCAAATGAGTAAGGAAAACGAGAGAAAAACTTATCATCTTATGATAAGCATAGGTTAGACTCTGACTACCTGACTGAATGTATGCAAATGAGAGTACAGATGGGCAGTATTCCAGTTAAATATATTTAAAATACGTATTTAATTAATTTTTGCGCATTTAGTCATTTGTATTTTTCTTAGCAGAAAAAACAAGACATACCATGTAACAAAATACTTTAACAGCTTGTATTTGAAATACTTATATGAAACAATTGTACATCCAAGTCCATAGAAAGTGTATTAAATAGGTTGAAATCCTGTTTAATATACTGTCTGTAGTTGAAGCCAGTTGTTTCCCCCTGTTCCCTCCTCCCCAGACTTGTGGGACCTCAGGCAGGCTGCAGGAATACTGCAGGACCACAAGACAAGCGCAACATTTGACAGTAACAAGCGACTACAAGTCCTTCACTGTAAGATGATCAGCTGTTTATAACTGTCAATATTCTGTCAATGCTAAGTTATCCTGAAAACAAAAGCCCACTGTTCTGAAAATACACACTGGGAGTTGGAGTTCAGTGACTGCCTGCCTTACAGCCAGACTCCATTAACACACTGCTCTGTTATAAAGATCTAAACCATTCAAAAGATTATTAATTATTGATTTCTTGCAACTCATAAACAGACAAAGGAAGACAATGCAGCTGCTGTCAGAGAGGGGACTATTTCAACATGTTTCCTTAATTTGTGATAACATATCGTGTTCATTTTATGGTCTTTATTTTCAAATATTTTATCCCCACATTCAAACTGTATAAAAAAACTGTACAAAATTACCCTTATCACAACAGTGGGCTTCAAGACAGACGAAGGCCAGATTGACCACAGGGACTACAGTACACAGATCATTTACAGTGGCTCTGACTCTGAGGACAACAAAGACACGGTAGGTTCAGGTGGGGACAGGAGAGGATGCATTATGATACATTTATTGAGCAAGTATTTTTGATTTCTAACAGATACTTTTTGATGTATTTGTGTCCATCTCTGGGTGAGCACAGGTATTGCAGGGATGATGTGATACCATTTTTACTGCTAAGAAATTATGTTAGTGGTTGTAAAACAAACTTTCTGATCCTCACAGGGATTTGCTGCCTTACTCACAGACACTTCAGAAGCAGATGTGGGCTCTTTGCTACCATGCTGGATGTATGGGTGCAAGATTATTCAACTAATCGGTTTCTCCCACCCTGTTTCTTACATAGAAAGTGGACTAGTTGCACAGCAGACATTTTGGCATGTCATACCAGAAAACTCACAGGTGTATTAATGACTGCTACGTTCCACGTAGGGGAGGTCCCTCTATTGTGCGTGCTGGTTCACTGTCACTGTTACTGGGACACCTTGGATTACTGTTATTAAGTTCACCTGTGTTTTTCCAGCTTTGACAAGTCAAAGTGTCTGCTGTGCAACCAGTGGATTGACAGAACTTTTTCACGGCAGCCATATTGATATGAAATAGCAGGGTAAACACGGGTGTTACCAATGATGCAAATTAAGGTTCACTTCCTTAGCAGAGCATTTCCAGTGAGCCAACATGCACAATAGTGGCACCCTGATTCTGTTTGACCTGAATGGAACAGGACCTTATTCGGGATCACTGGTAACACCTGTGTTACTATTTCATGTCAAGTCAAAATTTTGTTGTCAATTCTGCCATATGTTCAGGACATAGAGGACTGAAATACAAGTATGAGGACAGAGACAAAATACTAAAAAAAAAACCAACCTTAGAATTTACTTTTCTAGGAATTTAAATACTTTCAAGTTAATCAAGGCAGTCAGGGGGACAATAACAAGGCAAAGATTAAAAAAACACCAAAACACAAACTAATAACAAGTCATGCAAAAAGAATGAGAACAGCAGTGATATGTACTGATAATGTACTGATATTAATAGTTATATTAAAAATATATTTTAAATATATGTGCACACATGGACCTTCAGACATTTGTCAGACATGAACATAGCTTGTTACATGTAGAACTTTGTCATGTGTCAAGCTCTGCAAATAAAACCTGCCACAAATAAAGTCCTTACTTGAAAAACTGTTTTTACAACCATCCAACCAGATGAGGTCATGAGAACCAAGGACATTTCGCTAAAAAGTATAGCCCAGAAATAATGTGAAAAGGACTTTGTCCTCAATCTCACTTAAATCACATAAGAAAAATAATTTTCCCTTCAGGGAAGTCATTACACGTACATATTTCTGTAGCTAATGGCGATGCACCTGAATGTTACTGCGGTGTAGTTGTTTTTCATAGTTTAGGTTTGTAACAAACATCAACAGACCACCTCTCCTTACATCTGTGGCTGTCAGAGATGCAGAAACACTGAGACTCCACCGTACCTTTGTGCACCTGTGGGTTATGGTGGTTAACAGGTTTTATGATCAGTGGCTGAGCGCACCAACTGTTTACTGCGGTCTACCAGTACAAAAGCTACAACAGTGTATCAGTCACAGCTTTTTATATGTTTGTTCCAACTGTCACATCTGAGCTGCTGGTGCTGCATGTGCAAGACAGACAGACATGATACGTTTAGATGGCATGAATGAACAAATACTGGTTGCATTTGTGTGCTTAAATGTTTAAGTATATATGTGTGAGATAGTATGTAGCTTCTTGAAGTCCAGGTTTGTGCATAGAGACATATTTTAAATCAGGCTGGAGCTACGTTTTAATTTCAGTGTTATGTATTTGAGTAATTTACCAATTGGCCTGTTAAAGCAAATTCGACTATCAGCTAGTAAAAAAAACAAAACCAACAGTCTACAACAGTTCATGAATGGATAGAAATAGTTCAGAAAATGAAAAAAATAATAATTTTTTTTACTCTGAGACCTGCCACTACAAAATACAGGAAAAAACAGAAATTTGAAGTGATTTTTTCACTTGATATTCATTTTATTTCCTTCTGTAGTAAGACCAACAGAATGGACTTGGCTTTACACGAATCAGAATCAAGGATCAGAAAGATGTCTAAGATTTCTAAGGACTTCAATGACTTATACTGTTCCCAGGTTTTGTCAATTATTTGTTTCCTCAGCTGACTAGATAGATTTATCACTTAACTGACTTTTCTTTTCAGTGCTGAGAATGTTACTACCACATTTCCATAACATCACATTTCATACTATCATTATTCAAAAAAAAAAAGTATAATCTAGCCAAAATCACAATGATTCAAACTAGATTTAATAGGGATGTAACTTCTAGATGTTTGAATATGAGATACAAAAGGGGTAGAAGTAAATCAAAACTAAAATTGTTTCTCGGTGGACAAACATCCAGATTTACTGCTGTCAAAGAAGAACATTTTATCTTATCTACCTGTTGTTATTCAACTAAACCTGTCAACCCCCTCTGTGCTGACTCACTTTCTAGTTTCCTTTCTCTTCCCTGTGGAAATACTCCTAGTTTTGTGTTGTGCCCACAGCACTGGACCGCAGTTCCTTTCCTACCTACCCAGACAGAGAACAGAAACCTGTAACAATCACCTGACAGCATGGATTCCTGAGGAGGTAGCTCACTGAGTCACACTCACCTTTTAAAATTAAAAACGGGGCCATTACTTTTGCCCCAAAGTTGACATTTAGCACATACTGTATGTCTAATTAAACACGTACAATGTCCTCTTTACTGATTTAAAAAATACCAGTATGATGAGTATTTGATGAGGGGCTTTGACACTTGAAAAATTATCTGACTCATTATGTAAATAATGCTGATTATTTAACTCTTTTAGCAGGTTCCTTATTGGGTCACATGTTGTGTGAGTCACAGGTTGGGATGATCAATAATGGCCGGTTTGTGGAAGCGATGAAAGCCAAACACAATAGTCATCAGCACACGGAAAGCCCCAGAAGAGACAACTGGCCCACTCTGTTGTTCCAAATCACCAGGTGGTTCAGTGTGAGCAATCCTCAAAAAGTTCCTCGCTGTCCAAATCTCTTACCACATGTGCACGGACACAGATACAGATACAACACAGGCTGAGAAGAGTTCAACAAAGAAATGAACTTCTGGGTTGTTTCTGAGGGTGAAGGAATTCAGAGTTTCTCCTCAATAATAATAATAATAATAATAATAATAATAATAATAATAATAATAATAATAATAATAAAAAGTTGAACCTATTCTTAAATGCAATGTCCTGTATGAGGTCAGGTTACTGTATTTGTACCCACAGGTTGACCTGCTTTGCTGTAGAAGAATTAGAAACACACAGAGTCAGTGTGGGGGTGAAGGCGTAGATGACCAGGGGAAAAATATGGGGGAAACTAAGTTGAATGAATATAATTCATGAAGGGAAAATAAACAAAAATAGTTTGCAGAAGCTATCACACTGACCTTTATTTCACTAAAATTCCACTTTTCTTTTTCTGAAGTGAGGTATAAAAAAAAGTTAGAGAACCACTGAGAACCACAATAGATAAACATGATAGAAGTACTCAAGGCTCTAATAATCAGGACTTTGAAAGAGACAAATAGCGTTTTTAAAAAATGACATAAATAACTCAGAGAATAAATAAGGAAAATGAAAGTAAAGTAAATTAATGGATATTAATGGATGGATATGGATATTAATTTGTGAGTTTCCTCATGAATTTAGAAAATATGTCAAGTCAAGTACTTGCTTTCTTTGAAACTCTTCTCAAATTTTAAAATTGGATTTTTGCTTTCACAAAACATTATGTCACAGTTGTCATAATACCATAAAACAGCCAGGGGCAGATGTAACTAATTAGAAATATTCAAATTACTGTAATTAAGTGTTTTTTTGTTTTTTTTGTTTTTTGTTTTATATTTGTTCTTTTATGAGTGAATTTTCAAGTCTGTACTTTTGTCATACTTTATTTACACTATGTATTCAACTCATTTACTTTTAAAATCATAATTAAGAACTAATTACATAACTACAAATTACTACAATTTGAATTGATATCAAAACCATTCATCTGCATTTTTGTAGACAATAAGGATATGTTATCGCAAACAGGCCAATGAAAACCAAGACATATGGATAAAAAACTAAACACCACGGCAGCACAGGTTTGGAGTAAGGACGTTAATTATTAATCATTAATTAATTAATTGAGATTTATTGAGACTAACTGAGAATGTATCCAATTATACATGTATTCATGGATATTTATTCAGTAGTCTAGAAATGGCAGTAATAAAAAAAAGACAAAAGATTAGGAGAATAATGTCAATAATGCATTAAACATCAACTGTTAAAAAGTAACTAATACCTTAAGTAGTTTTTGAGATGAATACTTTATATTTTCTTCACACGGGTACCATTACTTGTAATTGAGAAATATTTTAGTTTATGTAACAGTACATGTAATTGAGTACAGATTTTCAGGACTCTTTCCACCACTGAAAACAGCACAGATACAGATTCCTATTTCTTTTACCAACATCACTGTTTTGCAATGGTGGAATGTAAGTGGGTTTATTTACTCAGACAACACATGATAAGCTTAGAAAATATGAGCATAATGATGTCGAAAGATGGTCTGACACCCACAGTGAGCATTCATCTCTGACTTTTCATTGTAACAGAGTCACGGTGTATTGCTACTTTTACTTAAAAATACTATAAGAAGTTTTTAACTGGTTATGAAATGTCTCTATTTATATCATGTCTATACTGATGCTTCTATATGACCTGAATAAACACACAAGACCATCAGCAAGTAGGTTTGCTATACTTAGAGTGAAAGTTACAATAGTCATAGTAGAGTAGTACCTTAGCCAGTTAAAAATATGCAAGAGGAGATTTATATTTAAATTTTTTATGTATTTAGTGGATATTGCAGTTGAATCATTACCACCTTTGTCCACAGGGGCCTCCAAAATCACCAAAATATGAAAGTTATTATATTGTATTTTTATTCCATTACATTTATTTTCATGTTATATTTATTTTAAAAATTGAGATTTCACTAAGAAAGCATGTGATAAGCTTATAAAAACATGATGCACTGTATAAAAAGAAATATGTATCTTTTTATATGTATAAAAAGAAAAGATTAAACTACTCAAAAGCATGTGAAGTAGATATATTAGCTCAATCTCAACCAACTGACAGTAAAATGCTACCTACATCAGCAATATTAATATATTCATGAAATAGATATTGGTATGAAAATCAATGGGGGCATTTTTCTGCATTTCTTACTTTTAATTGTAGAACAGTAATTTTTTTTTCATTGTATTTCTACTTTTACTTCAGTAAAGGATGTGAACACTTTCACCACAGCTGCCATTTTAAAATCTAAGTACTATTTACATATATCACAATTTTCACAGCAACAGTTTAACAACTTTTTAAAAATTGAACATATGTATTCTGAGTACTTATACCCATAAGGCTTCAAGCTTAATAATATCAGTAATAGTCCTAAATAAAGTCTTGTAAATATCCATTGCCTGAGTTAGCTATTAAAGCATCTCACATTAAAGAGTCTGCAAAAAAGTGCATTCATCCATTATGTTTATTCTATTTTATTCTCTAGGAAACGAACATTACCAGCAAGATGTTGAGGAACAAGTTAAAAGAGGAGTGTGAGTCACTGTGACCTTGACTGATCATAACTTTCGCAAAGTTTAAAAAAAAAAAAAAAAGCTGACATGAACTTTTGTTCCTGATTGGCAGTCATGTTACTGCACTTCTCTGTACAGCACACGTGCTGTATTTAAAAAAAGTAGCTGTGACCTTGTGACTCAGTAAATGCAACATATGTACCTGTGGTTGAATTCAGTATGGGGTCACATGTCATGCTCCTTCCTAAACAGACATTAACAAAAATTAAATAAATAGTATATTATGTTGGAAGCTCAGCACAGCCCCCACACTCCCCCACACCCCCACTGTAAAAAAGGCCCAGTATAACTAAAATTGGGGGGTGTCTGCTGGTAATCCAGGTATTCAACACAAACCTATAAGCCTCAGAATACATACCTCTATGCGTCCTCCAGAGTCATACGCCTCTTGTGTTCTGACAGTGTGGCCAGTCCCTCACAGTGACTTCTGAACCCAGATCATTTCCATCTGAGCCCCAAAAGCCTCGGGGCTCCATCCTGGTATGAGGTGGCAGAACAGTGGGGAGAACCCTGGGGAGAACTGTGAAGGGGAACATCTCAATGTTCTTCTCGCTCTTCTTCTCAGTGGAAAGCACCTCGGAAGCAGATCGAAACCCACGCCCACTGAGACTCTTGAGACAGCTTTGTGTAGGGGTGACGGCTGCTGACATTAACTTCACATTGTATGATTGTCTTTTTTGCAGGGCCATGGCGAGACAGACACCTCTAAAAGTGCAAGTTAACCTGGAGAGAGGAAGCAATGTGGGCTGAACAGGTGGGAGATGAAAGAGGAGATGATTTACTGATCAAGCCTGACCTCTAGTGGTAATCATATACTAACACAGACAAATGGAAAGCAAACAAGACTGTAATGAACACAGTGTAACATTTAGGTAGCATAGAGGATGGCCTGATGGACATTTCTCATATTTTTCACAATTTTAAATAAAATAGCTGAATACTTTAATTTTCTATAAACTACCTAATCTGAAGCGGCTGGAATACTTTTCATGAGAAGACATCACTCCACTCTGTGTGTGTGTGTGTGTGTGTGTGTGTGTGTGTGTGTGTGTGTGTGTGTCTTTGACACTCACAAACACTAAGTGGAATCTATTCTAAGGCAAATTCTCACTTTTGCAGGTGATGTGATGTAAAACCCATTCCCCAGTCAAAAATATAGCTTTATTTCCCATCATGCTTGCTGGGATTTGTCAAAGTTTGCTATTTTATGTTACAAAATGCAAATGTTACTTTTTGTTTGTTTTGTGTCTGATCAGAATATGGTGGATTATGTTGGTAATTGTCATTCTTGTGCTGGTTTTAACTATTTGTGAGGTAGTTGTCACATTTCTTGAGGCCAGCTGTATTTTATACAAATACATTTACTTAAGTATAGTTTTTACATACTTGTACTTGAGTCTTTCCATTTTATTCCATATTTTACTTCTATTTATTTTAGTTTAATATTTGGTACTTAAAAAAACGGAGCAGATATATGGGAAGCTTTTATGATACAACACATTGTTAAAGATTAAGTTACTGGTAAGAGCCGGTTAGCCCTACATGCACGCTCCGCAAGTTGTGCAGGGCCCTGCCAGATACTCAAGGGCCCCACCTCTTCCTCAATTCAAAGCGGGTGACAGTGTTTACACCGCTGATGAGAGGGTGAAGCAGAACTAAAGAGATAATAACATATCGAGAGTGAACGTGACGAGCAGTAATCATTTAAACTTCTCTTTCCTCTTCTCTAAGTTTGATATCAAACTTAGAGAAGTTTGATATCAAACTTCTCTAAGTTTGATATCATTCATTCACAGTGATGTTAAGTTGATGCTCCTCCCTCTGTCTGTCTGTCTGTCTGTGTCCTGCTTACAGACACATTCAGGGCTGCTCTGTGACTTTGTGGTTGACAGAAGTGAGAATGAAATAAAACTATTTTTATCACGTTTAATGAGCGCCAACCTGCAGCAGTGTTTATAATCTGTAGCTCAGAGAAGATAATGTTCATGTGCGCGTGCACACTGTCCTGCAGCAGCCTCTGTGGAGACCAGTCTGTCTGTCCAGATATGACATGATGTTACTCCTGGGCAGAAGTATTCAGATCATTTACTATTGCAAAACTATTAATATCGCACTGTAATAATACTTCACTATGTGTAAAAGTCCTGCATTCACAAAACCTTGCTGAAGTAAAAGTATGTAAATATTATCTGATAAATATGCTTAAAGTAAGAGTATTCATGTTGCAGTAAAATGTCTCCTGTCAGTGTTATCATGTCTGATGTGTTTGGATTAATATTGTTGCTTTAATGTTACTGCTGTTTACTGCTGTAGATGTTTAAGGTTGAGATGATTTTAACTACTTTATAGGCCACTGTTGGCAAGTTTAATCTGCAGCAATGCATCATGACCATCAAATGTCTGTAGCGTCACTGTCCTGTGAAAACCATGCATCTCTAAAAAGTCAGAAAACAGCCTTTTTTTAGCTTTGTGGATTAAAAAGTGAAGTATTTGCCTCTGGGATGTTGTGTAGAAACAAAGTTGGATAAAATGGAACTCAAATAAGGTACAAAAAAAGTACAGTACTCAATGTAAATGTACTTACATGTTACTGTCCACCACTGATTACAACTCTGAACTAATGGGAGATGGAAATTAATGGACTGACAGTTAGTGATGATTGATCAAATATTAATTTAAAATCAATTAAATGACTAGTTACCAGGCATCAACCTTAAAGGTCAGTTTTCTATATTTTATATTTTCTAAAATTTCTTATTCATGTTAATGTCAATATTCACCTATCTGAAGATTCTTCATAAAATATTCTATTCAATAAATATTGTTTTTCTTGTTCCTCATTTTGTTCTGTATAGATCTTATTCTTTGACCAACAGATGGAGCAAACTGCAGAGGGAGGACTGTAGTAGAAGCACTGTGGTCTGAATGTGTGGCAAATGGTTTACGTGGCTCTCCGGTCAGTCCGGTCCGGTCTCCCCTTCTGCTCAGGGCCCCATGGAGGTCAGGACTAGCTCTGAATAAAAGTTAAATCGGAATCCATTTGCCGGTGTGTGTGAAAATATATCTGTGTGTGTGAATTGCTTCCTTCCTTGGTAGCAGCCGTGAGGCCTGAAGACCAAGTGCTGAAGCTGGTCAGATTGCCATAGACCCCAAAAGATAAAACAGTACAAGCTTTCACATCAATGGCAGACTGTCTCTGAGCGATATTGCAGCTTTCATTTTTTCAGACCAACCTTTAACATTTTGTTCAGTTTAACTGTTCTAAACATCTACATCTTCTACAAGATCATTAATGATTTCTTATGACTCATCAACAGACACTAACTCATTCAGAGAACATTCAGCATTAATTTGAACTCTGATTAATGTGAAACAGACAAATAAAACAGTTATTCTGGCACAGAATCAGATGATCTCTGATGACATATCATGGTCATATTATGATTTATTACATTAAACATATTACAGATTTCTCCTTTAGCTAAACATTTTAATCACAAGCAATAAGTGCATTAATGTTCTGATTGTAAAAAAATGCTTTGAAACATCTCATGTAACAGTTTTCCACAATGTACTGTTTGACTTTTTTTCACATTGAATCAAAAGATCAGGAAGATTAACCACTCCTTTCTTTGAAGGGCAACTTTGACACTTTTCATGTGTTTATCCAGTCAGTATTGATGGTAAATGTAGTCAATTAAAGCAGTGGATTCCTTAGTGTATGTTATATTGACAGAGAAACTGTTCTAATGCTGCAAAATTGGTTCTTCCTGCATCCAGTGTTGTCACAGTCATGTAGTTGGTGTTAACGAAGCTCTACAGGCTGTTTCAGCTTGAATTTCTAGTCTTCACCTCTGGGCAGCCAGGGGGCGACCTAGATGTGTATTTTTGTCACTTAACACTATGTTTTATCCAAAGTAACAGCTATAGGCTAGAGTGGTGATACATGGCAACATGGGCATTTGAGTCAGGTGGGTATGGTGCTCACAAAAACACAGAATGGATTAGAAAACACCAGGACTGGAGTGAATCTTGTTCAGTATTTGTTCAAAAAAACTTCAGATGAATAAAAAACACTTCTAAAACAAATTGTCTCAAACCATCCAGTTATTGAAAGCAAAAACCAGGCTCATCTGGCCTGCCAGATATTTCTAGATTTAATAATAAAAAAAAATGTATAAATTGTTATTTATGCTGTTTTATTTTTGCCCCCAAAATAATCTGAAAAACTCTTTAAATAGGATCCCTAATTATGAATTATTTTTCACAGCAGACAGATAGAGTGACTGTTTGCACATGAAGTTATGGGCCTTTTAATGTTTATTCATTTTATCTGATAAATGATGTTATTATTTATACTTGTTTATTAATTGGCCCCTGTGAGCCAAAGTGATTGAGAAAAACTGGAAAAACAATTAGCTTTGTATTTTGTAGTTGTTCACATTGAAGACACACAAGTCATTAGACTGCAGTAATATGAAAATAAAAAGATTTATGAGTGAAAAAGAACAGTAAAGAAAAACAATAAAATCGAATGATAAAGAAATAAAATAAAGAAGAATCAAATAATAATAATTAATTTAAAATAAATAATAATTAATTTAAAAAGTAAAAGTATAAAGAAATTCATATATTTGATATCTGATATTGGTTTTATTTAAATTCTTTATGAAGAAATATGCATTTTATTTGTTTTTGGTTAATGAGTTCATGAAATTTCTATGACTCATATAAATTTTCTTATTAAGCTTTCTTGTCATTTCTGAAAAGCTGGTCATATTGAACTTGGTATGTGGCATGCAAAGGCCTTTTTAAGCAGTGTCCAGATTTCAAAGTTACCTGTCCCAGATGATCAAATTCAGGCAGATTTCTTAATTTAATTTAATTAATTCTTAATTTTTACTTAAAACTAGCCTTTTGGCTAATTCTTGCATATTTACAGTAATGTTTATTAATATATGCTGTCCTGGGGAAATCAATCAATTCACTATTTTTAATTAATTAACCCCCATGTCACCTGTCCATCCTGACAACCAATCACTTACCGGTTTTTGAGTAGTCGGCCCACGTTTCTTCCTTTAAAATGGAGGTAAAAGTCACATGCCATCATCATGTCTGGACGCCAGGGGGTGGAAAGGCGCCAAGTCAGTCCTCCGAAAATTCAAATATCTCCAGAACCAGCTATCAATAAGATAGAATCAGAATCAGTTGAAGTTCACATTATATTTAGGCCTAGAATATTTTCACCTTTACTTTGTTAGACAGCTTTACCCACGGTACACCACCGTTTATATAAGCCAAATATTCTTCTCTTCAAAGCAACCAAACTCCTTTGGCACAAACAGTAATTTTGCCTTGCAGAACCTGGGAGTTGCTGGTCTACTGCTGCCTTGATCTGTTGGTTAGTTTGTTGACCCTTTGAAACACAAGTCACACAATGACTATAATACACTGACTATCGATGAGTACCTCATAATACCCCACTTCAAAAAAATCTAAACTATCCCTTTAATGTATAGCTTCATAAACTATAATGCAAATAGTGCTATGTGAGGATTTTATTATATATATATATGTATAATATTTCCCAGATGGTTGTTGGCCTTTATTTAATTTAGCTGTGGGCATTTTCTATCGACTCACCACATCTCTAGTAGAGGGAAAATTAATGATATACCTGTTGTTGCTATAGAGGTACTCCATGCTTGAACATGTCAATCCTGCCCTGTGATTTCCTGTTCAGTAAAATCAGACATGACACAACAAGAACACGTACAATAGGGGAAAAACGGCACCCTTCGGTGTCTGTTTCGTTCTGGCTTGTTTTATTGCCCGGTCTTAACTTTATATCAGTTACTCTCCCTTTCCCTCCCACTTTCTCTGACTGTCTGTCCTCCTTTGTCTCACTCTGTATTTGTCACCCTTATGTCATTCTCCCCTCTTGTTTCTCTCCACCCCTTTCACAGAGAAACCAGAACTGTCAAGACATGCTGAGCAAACGCTAATCTCGCACTGAGACCGGCTCCTGGGTGGGGCTCTCTGGGTGTGTGCATGTCATAGTTTATGACTCACATCTGTGGACCTGTGTGTTGTTTATCAGCTATGTTCATCTATGCGTCTGTATTTTTGTGTGTGTGGTGACAAAGAGTACAAATAGACACAGGAACATCATTAACATGCAGGCTGCAGCTGGATTTTCTGCCCGACCTTACTGACATTGTAAACAAAAAAACTCAAACTTGCACATAGATTTGTATCAGTTTTGATATTAAAGTATATTTGTTGTCTTTATATATTTATTTTGATGTCTGACTTTATCATTTTCTCTTCCTTATAATATTTTTTCATCCTCTCTATCCCTCCAAACATGAATGCAGTTACTGCATTGTAAGAATTAGTCCGAGAATGTCAAAAAAGAAACTCTTTATTGCATAAAAATACACAGACTACCAAAAATAATCAATGAATACTACAGCAGAAGAACAGCTGGGTGATTTCCAGAGGTGGATAAATGTTAATAAGACATTCTCTATAGTACAGCTCATACCCATACAGTGAATGATAGACTAAAACAGCTGGCGTTGAAAACAGATTTGCCCGTGAGTAAAAGCAGTTCTACAGTTTCTTTGAGCACATACCTCGGTCCTCATTCTCAGTTAAAACTTCCACCAAATTATGATAATGTTATTTATGCAGCAATCTACCTCATAAAAAAGTTGACAGCCTTTACTACCAATCAAAGATCCAGAACACGTTTCATTCCCCATGATCTTTCCTCAGAGCTCCTTAACACAAAACAAAATAACTTGGTCTTGCTTGGGCATGAATTTGGTCTTGGCATGAACAGCCATTCAGCTGATGACTGGGATCAAGTGAGAGTCAGTAAAACCAGACTGACCAGTTTGAAACAACCTTTAAAGGATTAATCGACACAACACTGAAGAAGCTAAGGCACAGGTTTTACACACAGTATCTGAGAAGACTGTACACCTCGGCCTCAGTGTCTCATCAAACCAGCAGATGGTTAGTTGAAGTAGTATTATCAAAGCTTATGAAGGTTTTTAGAATATACACAATTAGTCATCTGTCTGTGACTGAAAGAAATGTTTTAATCTTTTAAGGAAATCAGGTGAAAAATGGTTTAGTGTTCTCTTCAAGACTGGGTTGCACCGACAAGATTAGTTTGATCTAAGGGTGTTTCTAATCAGAGTTTAACTAAACTTGGTATAAAACGAGTCCATCCGGATTTAAAATTAAGCAAAACTCTTGTTTCACAGTTAAAAACTAATTTATTTAGTTAAGTCAAAACATAGTCGGTGTAAAATTTATTTAATCCATCTCAAACAGGTAGCCGTTTTAAAAGTTAAACCTCCTCAAGTGTACATTTAAAGTTAATACTGTATCACATTTTAAATTGGAGTTTAAAGATTTGGTGCAAGACAATAAAATTTAGTCTTGATTTAGAGTAAAAACTAAAGTTTTAAAGTTTTAAAGAGACATTTAAATTCAAATTCAGAATTAACTCCTGTGTTTGTATCGTTCCCTTTAAACCAAAAGTTTGACATTGTTGTTAAACAAGGCATCTTAAATGAGTTTGGACCATCTGAAAAATTGAGAATAGAATTTCTACAGACGACTGATGCAGATTTCTTGAAATTTTTGTCATTTCAGCCACAGATTCTAAAATAATTGGTCTCTAGAAAGGATTTTCTACAAAAAAGTCTGGCTCAGAATGGAAAAACATACTCAAGGGTTAGGATAATTCTTTTCTAAGTTTGCATGAGACAATTATGAAGCTCAATGGAGAAGCAGCAAAGTCAAACAACCATCACGCCACTGTGTTCACTCATGAAGTGTATTATTAGTAGTGTTCAGAACAAATACAAAGACAGCACAGCAAACTCCCACAGTTATACCCTTTTTATAATAAGAATAAAAAAAATCTGGAGACAAACAGCAAATAAGAATTATCAAAAAAAAGCATAAAAAAAGGTGCAAACACATCTGTTAGACTAGACAATCTACATTTCCATAGATTACATTCATCTTAAGAATCCAAGCCTTTGATTCCTTCTCATCTAATGCACAGTAACATTCAGAAGACAAGACACACATTGAAGAAATGGGAAAAAAATAATTATAATGCATGGGACAAAACCAAATGATTCCTTTAGCATCCTGTGCAAAGTTTTTTTCTGTCTGAATTGGTCTTCCACCGAGGTTTTAGGAAATCTCCAATAAATCGGGGTAAAGCTATACTTTACACATAATTACATCCCTTAGGTTAAGTGCACTTCGGTGATCTTGCATTGAGAGTTACAGGTAAAAAGTACAGATAAAATAAGGAATATGTTTCACTCAAATGCAGAATGTGAAAAACACCATGGTAGAAACCAGTTTATGATGCTGACTTAATCTAAAATAGAGGTCTGTACATTTAGAGATGCCACATCCAATCACAGTCCACTTCCAGTTGATTCTAACGTCACTCTTTGATGGTGGAGGAGGGCTTTCCACTGCTGAACCAAAACTAACTGAACTGAACCATCGTGGATTTTTGGTGAAATGGTACAGTGTACAAATGTTCACTGGCAGCACAGATCCAGCTCGGAGTGAGAGGTGGAAATGGCTGTGTGGGGGGGGTTTGTCTTTAAGCGGAGGAATAGAGGTATTTGGTCTTAGCCAGGCCGGTCAGCTCGTCCTCATAGCGAGGCAGGCAGCAGAAGAGGATGGCGCAGCCGATGCAGAGGATGGTAGCGCCCCAGCCGAAGCCGTAGGCCCAGGTGTAGTAATAGTGTCCCTCGAAGATCAGCTCGTTGAATTTGCAGGGGTAGATGATCAGAGCAATGACCTGGAGAATGACTGCAGAGAGAGAGAGGTGATAAAGGTTTGAAACACACTAAAACTCATTCAAAGAAATGTAAAGTGATAGTTCAGATAATTTGAAGTGTGGCTGTATGAAGTACTTATCCATGGTCGTGTATTTTAGCCACTTAAAAAAGGCCCACATAAAACAATCTATCAGTTTAAGTGGATGCTATATTTTGACTTCTTTACTTTGCTTTCAGGCAGCTTTTTCTGACAGGAAACCACTGCTATATAAGACAAATATTGCTCAATCTCACTCAGCTAGACTCCCTTGCAAAAACAGTCATTGTAGTTCAGAGTTGCTGGTCTACAGCTGCCTTGATCTGTTAGTTTGTTATTGTGCAACTTTGGTGTTTTCAAAGGTTAGTTTGAATTCATGAAAGTCACAAGATAATAAAAAGAAACTGACTCTCTGAGGCAATAGTAGACCAGCAACTAACTGTTTTCACCCAAGTGAGATTACAGATTTCTTTTTTTTTTTTAAAGGAGCTTGGCTGGTTTGGAGAGAGCACATTTGTCTTATATAACGGTGAAAGTATTCTAAATATAGCTTACACTTAAACTGGTATTTTAATTCATTTCTAAATTGACTTTGGAAAACAAGCCCACTTCAAATAATCCACACTTTCCTTTAGTTACATTATAAACTTGACAAACTGATTTAGAAAACCACTGGACAAAGTCAGTCAGTCAGGCAGTCAGTTGGACAAATAGTCCACCCTGACAGTAACAGCGAGGTGTGGATAAACCTTCACACGAGCGTGTAAGAGTTACATCAACATATCGACATCTGTGAGATCGAGGTGAGTCAGTATTTGCAGACAGTGATCAGATCCATCCCTGAAACCCCACGCTGGCACTGATGGCAGCCTGTGACAATTTCCAGACAGATCTTCTCTAGAAAGGTGTGACATTGAATTGTCCTGTGATGTGCTGTTTGTGACAGTCATTAAAAATGTATTTTGTGTAGCCATTAACGCCCTCAGGCAAAGGCAGGGCAGGCAGTGAGTCAGGTGTGACAGCATGTCCAAGCAAAAACTCCTCAATTAATCACAGAGAGACGGTTCAATTTAATCAGAAACACCGTGACGAGTTCTCAGTTTTACTCAGAAGAACTTTTTTGCACGGTGAGGTCAGGAGGAGGATACCACTAGTGACTTGACAGGAGTTAAACAACCACAGTGACTTTGTTTCAGCCCATTTACCAAAAGTACTTTAAATTACTGCAAACTACATTCCAAGGCATTTTCCTGCCTTCCAGGCAGTCATTGATTTCAGTTCATGTCACTATGGTATGAAAAGCAACATGCAGAGACTTAATAAGATACTGAAAATCTGTCACCGCAAAACCGTGAGAGATAAGTCGTGTCTCCACCTCAGGGACTTTCCCCAGGGACTAGGAACCTCTGGAGGAACTTACAGTATTTCCACTGCAAGAACCACAGCCTAAACTAAGTTATATGGTCATTATTTTAATCTCCCACAAGTCTCTGTTAAAGTTGGTAGTACTTTCCAAAAGTACTTGCTGCTCTCAACATTTCTATAATAATAATAATAATAATAATAATAATAATAATAATAATAATAATAATAATAATCCTTTATTTAACCAGGTAAATGCTTCATTGAGATTAAAAATCTCTTTTTTCAGGAGTGACCTGGCCATGAGGACACACAACAACAGAAACAGACATATACTGTCACACACAAAACAAATGAATGATACCACAGTATCCAATTAACGTGGAATACAAGGTCAGAGACAAAAATAAGTTTGATATTCCTGATTTGTCGAGTAGGCTGCTCGCAGCGTTTATTTCACACCGTTTTTAAAAGTCAGCAGCTGCAAAGCAGTTTATTTTCTGTTCATTGTTCTCTGACACACCAACATGGAGTGACGGAGGAAAGTGTGTGTCAGACAGACTGATGATGAAGTCCAGGCCTTATTGAGCAATTTTGCTGAGGTCAAAGTTTGAGGGGCAATACTGTTGTTGCAGTGTGGATTTTTTCATACATAATCTTTAGACCACAAGCTGAAGAAACTCTGTAGTTGCATGAAAATAAGTTCCTGAGACTAAAAGTTCTCGATACTTACGCAGCCAAACAGCACTGATGTACAGATTTTACTTACTCTTACTCATTTTACTATTCAAACCAATATTTCACTTCCTGGAAACAATGAGACTCACCAGCTGAAAAACTGTAGATACATTTTTTAAACCACCGCTTTTTAAAAGTGTTCATGTGACTTTTAATAAGTGAGAAGTATACCAGAATATTTTATGTAATTATTAAACTTTGTAAGTCATTACAAACTTGTATCGAGCAACCAAAGTTTGTAGAAACCTACATAACTTCATTTTAAATTCTAATGAAGCTTAGAAAACTTTGCCAAGATACTGTATCTGGATAATGTTTGGAAATGTGTATAAAAAGATATGTAGAATATTTCCATCTATAAAAAAACACTGAATCCTGGTTTTGAATATTTAATATTCACTGAAGAGCCGGAACAAGCCCATGCAGAATCTACTGTAGGTGACAGTGTCAAAAACTAGATGTTAAGGGTCTTTTTAAACCATTTTTTGGAAAAATGACGGCACAGCACTTTCATTAAATGAATAAACACAATGTGGTTATATGAAATTATATTAATAAGTGTGGTCCAGTGATCTCGGATGATTTGTATGATCCACAGATCACAAGTATTATTATTGTGTGTGAAGTGTTGAGCTGGTGACATGAGATCAGTTAAAGTAGTTCTAATCGAATTACTCATTTCTTATCTATTTCTTTTTCTTCCAAGATTCTGACTAACACAAGAGTCATTCTGTGTGAACCAGGTGCTAATTTTCTCAGAATCTCCACGGCAGTGCAAACTATCGTCAACCCCCCACGGCATATTTCAAACAGACATCAGAGCACTTGTGGCAGTGAAAAGCTACGTGTTTGTGTCTGTCTGTGTGTTTGTCTGGCTCTGTCCCATGTTCTCAGACTCTCTGTAGGGTGAGTCAGTCAGATAAACCAGCTGTTCCCATGGTAACATCACATCAAACCGCCCCCCCCCCCCCCCGCAGTGAACGTCAAACTTCTGCTCCTTCCACTCCCTTTTTCTCACTTGCTCCTTCTCATGTTAAACTTGCACGCCTCAGTCTTTTACGTGAGGATTGTGTCTTTGTTTCCCAGCCTCTTACGCACACTTTTAACCTTTGTCTCTGTGCCTGACCTTGATGTCTCATATTTCTTCCAGTCTGTTGAAACGCTGTTGAAACTCTAACTCTTTTTTTGTCAGATCTAATGAAAATCTATTTTTTTTCAGCTGGCTGTATCATCTACAAAACTAGCTGTCACATAGTCTTACATAATCAACACACTTGATTGTTAGGTTCAGCACATCACAAAATAACATAACAATCATAAAATTCTCGCTCGACACCAGGATGGGGTATTAAAAGTCTTTCTTTTTCCCTGCTATTGCAGTTGAATTGCGTAACTCTTCACAGGCTACACATGCAAGCATAAACATGTTTCGCAGTGCACTGAACCGGAGGCGTCTTTATCAGTTTCAGTTAATCTTATTTATAGTTGAGTGTTGATCTTTGTCTAAAGGCTCATTTTCTAGTGAATTGCAACTGAAACAGGGTGCGTTTATATGATGCACTCCACTTGATCTGCTTTAACTCTTCTTAAAAGCACAAACTGTAGCCTGACTGCTTCACTTCCAATGTGTCTCCAGTTAGGAGGTCATACTAGCTGGAACTGGGTGTTTGTTCGCTTGTGTGTTCATGCATGTGAGTGTGAGTATGAGTGTGTGTGTATATCTTACCAACAATGATGAGCAGCACTCCAATGAAGGGCAGCAAAGTAATGTTGAGTGAGCAGCACAGGGCCACGCAGGAGATGATGAAGGCAACGATGAGGATGAGGAGGCCGATGATCATCAGAGCAGCCACCGCCTGGGCCCAAGCTGGAGGCCAACACAAACACACACACATTAGTTGGAAATACTTCTAAAAACTCGTTTAAAAAAAAGTCAGAAGTTCTTTTGTATTTCAGTTGTATGGTTCTTTATAGTTTTTATATTACCGTCCTGCCATTGTTATCTAGATGATCAGTTAAACAAGAGTTAAACAACAGCAGTAACTCATGCATTTTTCACCGTTGTCTGACATTTTATGGACCAAACTACTAATCGATTAATGAAGAAAATAATCAACAGATGAATTGACAATAATAATAATAATAATAATAATAATAATAATAATGATAAACATTAGTTGCTTGTCCCTACTAGACATGAACATCTGACAAGACAGTAAAGAACAGTGCTCTGACATTGTTTAGAAAGTATCTACAAAGGAATCTAAAGATGATTTTAGGGTCAGTGCATTAATAATACAGTTGTTTACATGACATTTCTTTCTCTTTGTTATATCACCATTACCATCTTTTACTTAAGCCCCACTTCTGAAATCTACATCCTTGTGTAGAAGCACAGAATTTAAAGCAGTAACTGCTTATTACATTACATTTCATCATGTATGATGTAATTATAACATTGATCAAAATGTAATTATTTCTGTCTAATTAGTAATTTAAGCTGCAGTTTTTTTGTTTTTTTTTAGCTTTGTCTCTGGAAATAAATGAGTCGCTGTGTTTTGCAATATGTCTTTCGTCATTGTTGCAGCTCTGCTGAGCTCTTTCTCTCCCCGCTCACAGCAGGAACTCATGACGGCACATTCCACAAGGTTAGCGAGGTACAAGCTGATACGGAGAGAGCGAGAGAGAGAGAGAGAGAGAGAGAGAGAGAGAGAGAAAGAGAGAGAGTTTTGCTACACACCCCCACCACACCCTCAACCACACTTTATGTTCTGTTTGTCAGTCTGTGACGCTCTGCAGACCCATGAGCTCAGTAATTATAAGGAGCAAAGATTTGATCTAAAGCAAGCAGCTCCCATCATGTGTGGTTTTAGATGTTTGTGCCCAAAACAGCATGAAATTCTTGACAGATTTTAAATGTGCTGCAGTCTTTGTACAAACCATCACATGAGGCAAAAATGCGTAAGGTAAAATACTGATGATCCTAAGTTTTTTCTTGATTGCAGGAGTGCCACCAAGCCCACTGTGTACAACACACTGTCACACCCAATTCACTGTTACCAGATAGGACAACACCCTAAATTATTCATTTCTGTGTGTGTGTGCTTTCAGGTAATGCCCTACCCACCTCTGCCTGAGGTATTTCTCTCATCATACACATTGACACACACCTGACGAGTTCAACTGGTTCAATTTTCTCTCCCACACTCAGCTTGTTAAATTGAAGCTCAGTAACAACAGTGTTCCTCACAGGGGAATCTTTAACGCTGTTCAATGCATGTCAGGACCAGCATAATGAATCCAGACTCATCCTGAACATTATAAACTTGTTACTACAGTTTTAAAGTATGTAAGACATCTTATCCACAGCTCAAGAAACAAATAGTTGCAAAGGGAATACATGGAAATAGTGACATGCTGATGAAGATCAAGTGAACATCAGATTGTTTTTCTACAGGTCAGTGTATTACAGTACATGTAATAACACAACACACAAAAACCCTCTAGAATTTGAAGAACTGCAGCCTCCATCACTGTTTGTATGAATCATTATCCTTATTACAGATAAGATTGTCCGTCAACATAGCATGTAAATGTTACCACTTCCACAAAACTTGATGGCTTCATAATAGTTACGGCTAAAAACAACTGCCAGAAATCAGCTCGCTACACTATCATGCAACCTTACTGGAGATTCAGTCCGACTGTCTCTGTCTACAACATAAAGTTGTTGTTCTCCCAGAAGGAGCAAGAAGATAATTAGCTTAGCATTCCAGCATTCTGTGGTTTTTGACTCAGTCATAATTCATCATTTGGGCTCTGGTGAATGTAGAGGTTAAGATTTTAATGCAGTAACAGTAAATAAAACTGTTTTTAATTAGAAAAAGTTAATAAAACTATGGGGAAGGATGTTTAGGAAGTCTATTAGCGCAAGAGTTCCAAAACTCTTTCATCTCGAGACCCAAAAGAGATATTTGGTGTCTCCCTGGTCCTAAACTTATAAAAATACACCATTAATTACCATAAATTCTACATTTAAAAACTGATAAAGAACACAACAAACCATGAATTTAAACAGTATTTTTTTCCCATTATAAAAGTGCATGACAGCACCAAGCACCACCTCCTCACAAACTTGCACTTTCACCTTAACTACTAGAGTGCTTTTAATTTGAAACATCCAGGAAGTGTTAAGTTTGTATTAACAGCATAATGCAGTAACTTAAACAGAGTAAAGGGGAGCGGATCAAAACGAGGCTTAAATTTAGCGGTTACTTAGCAGTTTTATGTTCCAAAAACTTTGTGTTAGTGTTTGCACTGTGTTCTGCTCAGAACATTGTAATTTATGTTAGCAGCCTGCTGGTTTATAGTTTTAACCGTCACAGTGGTGGTTGTTACATTCCTTGACTCCAGCTTATGTTGCTGCTGTGTGCGCAATTGTTGTTCCCCCTTTTGAATGTCACTGAAAGCCTGAACTGCTTTCTGTGTGTTTCTCCACGCTGCCTGTCTCTGTTTGAGAAAATGTGGTATCCTTTTTGCTCGGCCAATTGGCGACCCAATAAAAATGGGTCTGCAACCCATTTTGGGTTCCAACTCTAAGTTTGGGAAACGCTGCTTTAATGTGCTACCAGATTTTCTTCTAAAACAGTGCATTTACACATGCAAATGTTTTTGACTCTGCTTTCTTCAGTGAGAGCTTCTCTTATACATTCAGTGTATATTAAAATGTGTGCGCTGCAGCTTGGCATTGTTGTGTCCGCTTGCTCTGTGTGTTTAGCTGGGTAATGTTTCATGCTTAAACATTGTGAAAATGTCTGGGTGTGTATCTGTGGGTGAACACTAGAACTGTCTGTCACTCTTTCTTAATGCCATCCAGCTGTTCAACATCTGTTTTCCTCTTCTGATCAAAACTAACAGAGATTAGGCCTCATTCCTGCAGTTTTACACTGTCATGTGCACACGGGTACGTGATCTAAACTGTAACTGTTCCAGTAAAATACACCTATGAATTGTACAAGTCAATACATGCTCCGACCGAAATGCACATATACTGCTTAAGGCCCTGGCCGTCACAAAGCTCTAAAGCTTGTACTCAGAGTAGTCCTGGTCTTATACAGTCGAGGATAATATTCATCAAAACCTCTTCTAAGGAGGCTTTCATGCAGACAGCAGGAATCAACTTGACACCCTGTGTTTTCCTTGAAAAGATTTTAATGGGACACCTGCCCAGCCAGCAGCTCGTGGCGCAGGAACACAGTGCCAATGTTTGAATTCAGGCTTTGAATTTGCAATCATGTGACTGGAACTCAGCAGCAGAGGTGCTAAAAGTGAGTGATGAGTGCTTCTCTGTACATGTAGGAGGGGACAATATGGATGGAATCTCCTCTGATGGTATATGGTAGTTTTCAGAGCCTAAACATTTATTATTATTAGGAAACTATATTGATAATCAATCATTTTAAGTAATTTTTCAAACCATTAATTCTCTGGTTCAAGCCTCTCAAATGTGAGGATTTGCTACTTTTTGTGGGGGGGGGGTTGGTCTGATGGTCAGATGAAGTGAGGAACCTGAAGAGAAACTTTGAACTCTGGGAGATTAAACTTGGCATTTTTCATTATTTTCTGGACAAAAAAAAAATAACTGGCAGATTAATCAATAATGAAAATAATGGTTAGCTGCAGCCCTAGTAGTTTTATATCACTATTTCATCTGAAAAGTTCTTAATAGGGATGTAACAGTAATCAAATAGTCTGATATTGTGATAAAAAATGTCTTGATACCATGTCTTGTCACCAATTGTGACGATACCATGATACTACATGGTTGATTATTTTATTTTAGCATTTTTATCTACTGCCCACTTCATTGTTTTTATTTTGCAACTGATTATTATATAACATTCACTGCCAAAGACAATTCATACGTGGTCATGGCTGCCTACAATTATTTTATTTGATTAAAGATGGAAAGCAGAAGCACTTCAAGATATGGAGAAAAACTAATTTTACATGAACATTTCTTATTTAATAAAGGACATTTTTTCAAGTTGTTATTTTCCTTGTTTTTTTTTTAAATATCACAATAATTGTATTGTTGTCTTTTTATCACGGTATTGTTCCATCCCTGTTTGTTAATGTAAAACACGCAGACTGATTCAAATCACTGCATTAGCCCAATACAGACATTCCAAAGTATTTCATCACACAGATGCAAAAATCACATAATCAAACTACGCCATAAAGCTGTACCTTAGTATTACTGGTAGAGCCTCATGAATATCATCATATCATCCTGCCATTGTGCCATGATTCATATCCAACCAGTGATTGTCTACCTTTTGTTTTGCCATTGACTCCCTCATGACAAAACCTGTTTATTCCTGTAGTTCACAGGAAAGCAGAACTTCCTGTGAAAACAGCCCTCACTTCCATAGAAGGAGTGGCCTCAACACCATGACAGGGTGTCTGTTTGGTCAGACGCCAATATTCACTACGTCCTATATCCACGCACGTCCACTGTGCTGGTCGAGTTTCAGTTCACCAACGTACCGTATCTCCACAAGTATTTAGGCCAAGAGTGCTCAGAGGATCCTCGGGGTAAAACGTATCCTAGATCCAGCCAACAGCCTTCTAGCTGTTGTGGTCATCTTTTGTTTAACCTCTTCAGGCCTGCTGAGTCTGAAGGAGACTCGGCCAAAACAGCAGCAGTGCAGAGTTCAGACAAAAACACAAAACTACTTTAATCTAGAACTTCAAACAACACCAGAAAAATACCTGGAAATGACTTGTAACAGCAACTTCTGCTTGTACATTATGAGAACTAAATATTTGTGTTTTAGCCTCTTTAGTTCCCATTCATTAATGTGTACAAGAACTCCACACTGCTGCTGTCACTGAGCCAAGATGGAGTGAAGATCTGGACTTCATCTCATGCCAAATTTTTTCGGGGGAGGGAGCAAGTTCCAGGAACATATGCACAAAAATCTAAAACTATATATGGTTTTTACAATGTAGTCCAATCAATTAATTCACTTATCGCTGCAGGTCTACACTGCATCATATTAAATAAGCACCAGAGCTTGTCAAGGGTTAAACAAAGAGTCCAATCCGTCTTGAGGTGGGGATTAGTGGTTAGCACTCAGGTTATGTAATAATGAATTAAAATGTGTGGAGAGTTTCTGGCAGCCTTATTAAATAAATACTAAGCAATCTTAAAATTGGGAATATTGCGTAATTACAGCTCTAATCAAGGACTCTGCAGAAACATTTACATCGTCAGCTTCTTTTCATGTTTTATGCAGAGAATTGTGCAAACAAGTCAAAATCTTTGATCTGAAAGGACAGAAAATATAAAATCAGGGAACATGCATACAGTATGCAGATCACGGTATGGAGCCGTTAGCCTCACCAGGCGACATGCATGGAGTCAGATAAGGGCAACAATCATGTCTTTGTTGGTGACTGTGGGTGTGGAAACCAACCTGAGAAGGACAGAGAGTAAGAACAGAAGTCTGTTCTGTTCACGGTTATTGTTCGACATCACTTTAGAGTGTGTGTCGGTGTTTGTCGGTGAGTTTGTGCGTCTTTGGTTGGACCTCTACACTGACGGGGAAAAAAAACTCATTAACAGCTGGTCTATAAATAGCCATATTTGACAGGCATCTTAAAACCTGCTTTGCGCCTGTTTTTTCTGTTGTGTAGGTCACAAACTATTTTAAACGGTCAAACTCTGCCTGAGGTGTGAATTTGTATTTTTTGTCCCCAGCAAACCAATACAAAAACTGCACTCCAAGAGCTGTGCAGAAGTTACTTTAAAGCTTAACTTCACCTTTTAACTCTAACCTTTTCTCTAATAAGTCCTTTAAATAATCAAATAAGTCAGATGTTTTATTTATTGTGGTATTAAAACTTGTTGTTGTACATCCTTTGATTCTTGCCTAAAGAGAAAAGTAATGAAAGTTTTAAAATAAAATACAAAAACCTGAACACAGCAGCCGTGAGACCTCTCGTCTTCCTGGTTGGGAAAGCACTGCCACTGTCTGTTTCATAAGATTTTATCCAGCGTATTACTGAACCTTTCTGATCGGACACTGGCCTGTAGCTCATACTAAATCTATTAAAATTAGATTAAAGAAGAAAATGTGTGGTATTTCCTGGCAATGGGAGGTTAAAGAAGAAGAAGAAGCCACAGGTTAGAGAGCTGGAGGAAATTTTAAATGGGACAGAAGTGTTTAGACAAGCACAGGCAGGCGTTCAATCAAAGGAAGAAACTGAAAAGTGATCAGATCCCTGCAGGTCTGGGCGATATAGCTTATCAATAATATCTTGATATTTTTAGGCTACTCCATGATATAAGATGTAGGCCTGTACCTCAACATTTTCTCTACTGCTCAAAAATATCTCCATGTTTTTGACCAAATCAATATTGCTGCAATATGGTAGGGATGATTACTGGTGTTTTCGCAAAAACATTTTGATAAATAATCATCAGTAATGTGGACATAATGACTAAGACTTACTCACTTCAGTTACTTACTCAACTGAAGAGGTGTTAGTTGTCTTGATACCAGCATTTTAAACTTGGATACTAGTATCAACAACGATGATAAGCCAATATTTTATGCAATATCACAACTTCTAAAATTTAAGACGATATCTTGTCTCATATCACAATATCAATATATTTCCCAGCCCCAGATCTAAGTCTGGGTACCAAGCTTCAATATGGTACAGATCAAACTGCTTCAATACTATCATATATTGAAAAATGCCTTGTCACAGATATTCTGTCAGTTTCTTCATTCAGGTTGAATCAAGCGTTCAGCTGCTCCCAAGTCTTTCAACGGTTTTTCCTTTAAAGTGAGTCACTTTCTTTTGTTAAAATGGATTTTATGAATTTGGTATTGTTCAGGAACCAGTATGAAAGCCAAGGTATCAGCTGTGGTATCGGTATCGAAAATTTCTGAACAACACCCAGCCCGACCTGGATCACTGTATTTTAAACCTGTTTCAAGTTTCTGTTTCTTTTCTGTCTTTTTTCCCTCCTATTGTTCAGTAGCTCATATGCAGAGGGACACCTCACTTTGAATTTCATCTTGTTTCTTCCATTTTTCTCTTGTTGAAAACTGATCTTGTGGGTCTGTAAAGCCCTTTTAATCACTGTATGTGATACTGGTCTATACAAATAAACTTTTGAGAAACCCATTACAGTAATCTTTGAGTACCTATCCTTTCCTTCTTCCTTCTTTTATTTCTCTTTTATTAATTTATGTATTTTTATTATTTCTCGACTAACTTTTTCCTGATAATGTTGAGGTACACCACAGACAGTATCTCTGTACTATCTGACTGTTTATTAATAATTTAGAATATATTTACAGCTGTGGTTGTTTGTGTTTGTTTCTGTTTGAGTAAATGCATGTATAGTGACAAGGGTGAGTTCTGTCAGAAAAACTATTATTGTAAATCCAAGAAAACACTTTGAAAGAAAAAGAAACTCAAAATTTCAAGCAGAGAAAACACAAAGTTAACTTGGAGGAGAGGCTGTTGGGGCTTTTTATACACCACCTGCATGAAACCTCCTCTACAATATTTGCCCAGACTGGACACACTAAATGAGATAGTGACGACCAAAGTTCAGTCAGTGTTGTAGGCCTCCCTCCTCCCTTCAGGCTGCTGCACTTTCTAGTTGTTGTCAGAGGTCGAGTCCTTCACTGTGTGAATGTTGAATTTTGCACCTCAGCGACACACAACTCTGAATCTGCTCATCTTATTGGCTAAATAAAGCGACGTATTTTCTCGGTTTTCATGCTCTAGCCTCACTGTTTGCTGTCCTGTTCTGTCTCATCTGTAGTGTAAAGTGACACTTACGAAACTCCATGAGAGACTTGCCCTCCCAGTGGTCATTCCTGCCTCGGTACTGGTTCCACATATTGGCGTAGTGAGACTTGGCGTCCTCGTCCTCGACCCATCCCGACGTGGCGGCGATGGCGATTATGTCAAAAATAATGGCGAAGAGCAGGAGCAGGGGCACGATCCACCTGCAGCGGGGGTAGGCGATCCCACAGCGGAACATGACCGACGATCTGAGAGCGTGGAGCGGCTTGCAGAGAGAAGGACGAACGGCGTGTGTGAGCTGAGCGCGGAGGAGTCCGTCCGGTTATATGCGGTGTTCCTGTGCGTCTTTGCGCAGGCAGTATCACTGGGTGTGGTGTGGATTCCTGATAAAAACCCCACCCGACTGTGTAATGCAAACCTGTTTTTGGACCTGAAGGGCTGGGCTTGTCTGCCTGTAAAAGCTGAGCCAGGCCCGGCCCCATTCACTGTGTCATATTACAGCCACAACCTGCAGCTGTGGAGGCGCCTGTTTCATCTCAGTCCTGACTCCCAGTGACCATTTATAATGTTTAAAGTTGTTCATTTTAAGGTTTCACGATGGCAACAGGTGGTTTTGCGGTGGGCTGCGTGTGGGAGGAGTGTGAGAGGTAAAGTAAAGAAGGAGGGAAATGAGATTGCTAGTGAGATGATGCAGTGCTTAAAGTAACCACAAGATGGCAGCATAAGGAAAAATATAGAGTGAAAAAAAATCCAGAATTATTATTGTATTGTTCAGCACTAACATTGATGGAGAAAGTTTTCAGATCTTTTATATAAGTAAAAGTATTAGCACCACATTGTAAAAATACTCTGTAGAAAGTAAAATGATGAAAATGTTATTTAAGTGAAAATATATTATATACAATATATATTAAATACATATATTTGCTTGGCTTTTACTTGATTACATGTTTTTTTTTTAAATAATATATGTTGAGTTTATTTTATTTTATCTTGTGATAAACATGACAAATATAAATTCTTCCAAACAAAGCTTGGCATGAATATGATGTGAATTGCACACTTTGGCCTTCATGGTCCTCATGTCTCGACTCACCTGTCACTTCTACAGTGGTTCACAGACAGAACAGAACAACTCTGATGACACTTTACAGCAGCCCAGGTGATTTTACAAGGAAACTCTGTGATTCACAGCTGTAAAGTAAAACTGATGCAATATCCCAATAACCGCAAAGCCAACAGTCTGTCACTGATTCATTCTCAAAAGACGTCATCAGATGACAAAATCAATTCAAGTGTTAATACTCTGATGTCCACAGAGGGGAGACAGTCGTCTGTGTTTGTAGATCTTACTTTTGATTTCACAAAAAAGTCAAATGGTACAACGTAAAATTGTTTTTCAGGTGGATTTTTATTTTAATACTTAGAGTAGCTGCCACCAGGAAGCTGTGATGTGAGCCAAATGAACAATCGAAATGAGAGTATTTTGTCTTTCTTGACTTTAAAGGAACAGATCGTCCCAAAATCAAAAGTACATTTAAAAAAAAAAAAGAAAAATTCAATTCACAGACCTTGTTTTGAGGATAGGAACTACATTCATAGGAGCTACTTTCTTTATAGTAGAAAGAAAGTAGTTCTAGTAGATTTTAAAGTAGGTCTAATAGATTCTACTGCAGAAATTAAGTGATAGATTGTGTATTTTAAATATATTTAATTGGAATACTGCCAATTTCTGCATACATTTTATGACAAATCACCAGCTTTATGCATTATAGTGGCAGGATTGTGTTATGGGACTGATCCTGCAGCTGGGAGCAGAGATGGTGTCAGATTGCTCTCTTTGTCCGCTGGCCACAGTACTGGGAAGAATGCGGGGTTTCAAACTGGTGGCACAGGGGAGCTCCCCTCCCTTCAGCCCACAACATGATGTCAAACAATGTAATATAATCCGTCCCACAAAAGTTTTTTATTTGATTATGTTTTCTAGTTGTTTCGTACCAATTTAAACATACCCAGTTAATTGAAATGAATCGAAATAAAAACACAGTTCTGTTAAAAATGCACTGAATGTATGTAATTCTGAATGATCGTATGTTGCATTTCACTGATATTCTCTGTCCAGAAGAGAACAACTTATTCAACAGGATTTCTTGAGTGACACACAGTGTCAGAGCAGATTAGCAAGCAGTTGAGTGACATTTACAACAGTTATGTGACAAAGCTTGAGTTTTCACTGCAGACTCTGGTGTTTGACACAGACAAACTGGACAAAAAAAACTTTCCATTTTCATCAGGGGTATTAATGATCAATTCAAAGAGACAGAAGAGTTTCTGAGTTTGTGTCCAATGCACAGCTTACTAATGTTTATAAAATATATAGCAACTGTAGTCTGCATTTTTTGTCAGATATTAATTATTGTTAGGTATTAATATTAATATTTTGAGGAACAACTTACAATTTGTTCACCTTCAGCTGAACTTCAACAATACCAGTAAACTCAACTACACACAGAAACAATAGACAACTGATGAATCATTGCATGTTTACATTAACTATGAGCAGTGGGGGAAAGAGTACTTGAAATTTCTAGCTTCTTAAGTAGAAGAACTATTACATTACTGGTTAACCCTGTTACAATAACACTCCACTAATATGCATTAATAAGTGAGTAACTAATACACAGGTACAGTGGCTTCCAGGTTGCAGACAGCTGGAAGCTGAAATCCATGGCTTCATCCCATATGATTCAGTCTGACAAGTTCTTCATTAACTAATGATGACCTGTGCATCAGTTAAGCATCAATTACTGTATATATATATATACTGCATACTTACTGCTACTAATATCACAAATTACACACACACACACACACACACACACACATAATAGTATGGATTGTTTTATTTGGGCTGTTTCAGGCCAAGTACATTAACATACAACATAACAATGCATATATGATAAATGCTAACAAAAAAAACACACAAAACACTTGGATCCTGTGTACAATGCTACTTTGAGAAATTTGCTATTTAAAAAAAAAGAATACATGACAAAAACAATAATAAATGTTTGCTTCTTGACAGGTTAAAATGCATGGTTTGTGCTGAGGTTGTCTTCAAAAGATTTTCACATAAACCAGGGAGTCATAACAATGATTTTTTTTTTGTCATCATAAAGCCGACAATACTTCATGGTTTTAAAGGGTTCAATTAACAAAAATTGAGTTGATTACCTGAGTGAAGAGAGTCTCTTGATCTTTAAAGGTATTGCACAAATGCACATTTCTAGCGTGTCATAACCATGTTATAACCATCAGTCAACAGTATGGACAGAATCACTTTGAGACGCCAAATGCAGTGATTTTGGACTTTAATAGTATGCCTCTTTTTCAAAGGGGCACAGGGTTATTAAAGTTTGAAAATATGATTTCCTGCTTCCCTTTCTGATTTATTCCCCATTCAAATGTCACAAATAATCAGAATTCATGATCTTGCCTATTATTGTAAGCCACAGTGTTTTTACAATCAGCTTTAACCTTGTGCCTGACTTAAGGCAGGAAAATCGCTCTCCCGCAATCTCAGTTCTGTCAACACTTCACAGCCTTTGAGCCATCTAGTATCTGTCTTCCTCTCTTCCTGTTCTCCCTGTTTATACTTCCGCTCCACGAGACACCAGACACCACACTGTTAGATGTACAAATCTGTCCAATCCTTATCTAAGTGGTAGCCTGGCTTCAGTTGCTGGAGGTCCTGTATTGACAAGCAGAGGCTGTGCAGAGGTCCTCTTTTTTTTTTTTGCTTTATTGTGACAGGTTGACATGCACAGTAATGTGTTGTATCTGTTTACTTGTGATTATATTGGACCCCCCCTCCCACACACACACACACACACACACACACACACACACCTTCTTCCTGTTCTGCTGTGCTTCCTTCTTTTCCTGTGCCCCCACAGCATGTTCATGAACATGCAGTCACATTTGAGTGCAAAATAAAGTGTTGTTACGGATCGTTCATGCCGACTGAAGATCAGGTTTAGTTTTTTAGTCCACAAAACACTGATGGAGTTTCACAGGAAAACTGTTGCTGAAACTAACTAACTTTTGAAAACTAGTCACCATTCATTTACATTGTTTGAGAGATTCTGCAACATTGTTTTCCTGTGAAATTCCAGCAGTGTTTTGTGGATTTAAAAAAAAAATCCAACCTTTAATCAGCATGAGGATGACATTCAGGAGGTTTTACTTTTAGCTGCCTTTTTTTAGATAGACTGAGAAAAATAATCAAGTTCTTTGAAAAAAAAGTTAAGGGACTTATCTCGTCTCTTCTTTCTTCCAGTTCAGTTGATAATTCAGCCAACAAGTTCTCCACAAAGGGGGAAAAATTTAAGTTTAGAGTAGGGTGACTAACTTTCTAGCCAAGTAGCAAACAATATAATGTTTAGTTAACTTTTTCCTCTGTCTTTTTTTATTTTACATTTTAGCTGATTAACAATATAACAGTTTAGTACTTTTTAGCAATTAATGCAACGTTTTATGAAGGAATAGTGAGCAACCTAAAGTTAATGTTTTCCCCTGTATTTTATACTTACTCGGTACTCGCATTCTAATTGATCTTTTTTTTATTTATTTTAATTTGGGAAAAGAAGCATCTTCATATTGATCGAACTCAATTTAATTTTGGTTTATATTACTACACCTGCATTTAAAATTCTGATTAGCACTAATCTTTAATTAAATTAATCTTTGTTGGTGCAACTGAGTCTGTATGTTTTTTTTTATATTTTATCCTATTCACTTCCATTAATTATCTGTTTTAATGTTCTTTTTTTTAAGATATGTTTTTTGGGCTTTTCTTGCTTTTATTAGATAGGATAGCTGAAGAGTAGACAGGAAAGGGGGGTAAAGAGAGACGGGATGACATGCAGCAAAGGGCCGCAGGCAGGAGTCGAACCAGCAGCCACTGCAGAGGACCGACAGCCTCCACGCATGGGGCAGACGCTCCGCCAACCGAGCTAAACAGCCGCCCCTGTATTAATGTTCTATGTGTGTATCATGAGGGGACTACAGCTTTCACTTAATTTTGCCACCCCGTGTTGTATAATGATACCCTGAATCTCCAAAGGGACTACAATGTCAATGAAGTGTGAGCCTAATGAGTCGGATGCTAAGCAGTGAAGTGTGGAATGTGCACTTGGCAACTTCATTCCCTTGTAAGTGTAAGAAAAAGGTTCCTCATAGTCTTCTGCTCGCAACTTTGTCAATTATTCATGACCAATTGATTGGTTAAAGTTAAATACACTGAGAAAAGAAAACTTAAAGCAAACTTTTCCTTCTTTTTCTGCTCCAATTGTAGCTTTTGCCAATCTACTGTAACTATAAAACTTAGGGTGTAACATTACTCTCTCCGATTCCCCTCTTCCCGCTGAGCTGACTCATAGGTCACCGTTGCCACAGCCGCTGGAGGGTCTGGAGTCCTGGCATATAACAATCAACCTGTACATGTTCAGTATGACCACCAGGAAGTTCTTGATGGCGAAGAAAACCAGCATCTGGTGGAAGACACTGAAGTGGATCATGACGGTGAGCCTGACCACCAGGAAAGGCCCGTCCTGGATGAACAGGGCTTCCACGATGCCCCATATGTCCGTGCTGTGTTTAGACAAGAGGGACTCCTCCTGGACCCCCTCCTCACCCCTGGAGTTCACCACTTTTAAAAATAAAGAGACAAAAAAGGAGGTTAGTGGTTGGATATGATGATGGTTACTTAAAGGAGGGATGGTCTGGCTGTACATTTGTTCTGTACAACAACTTTATCTGCTATTTTTGGTTAGATTCTGTAATAGGTAAACGTATAAGCAACCTGGCAATAACCAAAGACTTCAATCAGAGACAATGGATTTTGTTTTTTAAGATATCCTTAATTGAGACTTATGCTGCCAACAATGCAGCTGTGTGCATCTCTTGGGTTTTTTCGTTTTTTAGTAGCAACTCTGGGTAGTTATCGTCCATATTGGCTTAAAAGATGAGATTTAAAGTTTATTCATTTGTGGAAGATCATGTCATACAAAAGGAAATCTCTGGAGCAGCTATTAAAAGGATCTTTGATTGTTTTCTCAGCTACTGATTCCAAGGTTAAGAGTTAACTTACAACTTCAGTTTACAAATTTTCACTTTCTCTCCTTTAATAATCAAAATTTGATTTCCATTTACTGCCATCATACTGTGGTGCTGGTTGAAGTCTCTGATATCTCAAAACTGTGTCAGATAAATCCAAATCTGCATGGCTGGACACCACTACAGGTCATGTTGTAGTTCTTGAAATCAGTCTTGGTCTCTGATCTTGAGGACGCTTTTTACTTGGTCTTGTCATTTTGTTCCGAGTCTAATCAAGACCACAACTGCTGCAATATCACTAAATTACATGTGCAATGTCTGATTTATTTAACATCATTACTGTGATTGGATGTAAAACTTCAAATGCAACCAATAACTTGACTCATTTCTAATTTGGATATTTTTGTTACTGTTACTGGCTGTCACCCCTAACGGTTGTCACGTTAGCTAATGTCAGTTCTGATATAAATGCTACACACAGCAGTATTACTCCCCCACTTGGGTGAGAGAGCTTAAGATGTGACAGCATGTGGTCTCGCCCTGCATTGGTCTTGTTTGGTATCAACCCCTCAAGGTCTTGTCTTGGTCTCAATACACTCTGGTCATGATCATGACTTGGTCTCGGTTTAGTTGACCTTGACTACAACACTGATTACAGGTATATATACAGGAAGATCATCTCTTTGGTAGTTTCTTTGGTCATGACACTCACACAGAGACTCGCATCAATACCAGCCGCACTGTACACTGAAGTTACCCGCTGAAGTTTTGTGGTGTATAATGTGTGATCACACCTGACTGAAGTTTCATGACTGCATCTCACATGCTTTGACATGATCACATTATCATTTGTCCACAGACATAAACACGAGGCAATGGACTCAAAACCGCTTCTGTGACACTTCCTGTTTCAGTCGATCTCTCCAGAACCACATTTTGATATGATGACACACACACACATAGAGACTAAGCGCTGTCGCAGCTGGTAAAAATCAGGTTGCAGTTCGGGTGACATAAATAAACATTCAGCCATGCATTTAATATGGAGGCACATTTGAGAACACAATCTTATCAAGGCTGAGAAGTCTTTAACCGCTCAGAAAGAAACTATACAGTCTAAAATTTAATGACAGCTGGGTCCACTCAGATCAGCTGATGAAGATGATGGGATATTATCAAAAGCCCCAAAAACTGCTTCTAAATGGACCTAACTTTTCTCAACTGGTAGTTTCCAAGGTCAGGAATGAACTTTGTGTTTGTTCATGTGGGTGTGTCTTTTTGTGAGTCTCTAGTGTGTTTGAATGCCATATAAACACAGAAAGTGTTGACAGACAGGTGCCGCATGCTTAGCTGAGTTGCAAACACAGTCTGTAGCATTGAAAGCAGCTTCTTCCTTCATAAACACAACCGAGCGCTAGTCACTGAGTCTAAGTGCTCTAAATGCATTATGACAGTAAAGCTACATGTGAATATATCATTATTAAGAAACCCATACAATTGTAAATTATTTATGAGTGGATTATGAATAATTGAGATTGTTAGAGGAGGTTGTCTTTTCCAAGAACTAAGCTGCTGCACTTCTAATCACTTTATAAAGTTTTATCTCTCTCACTATCCTTCATGAAACCTGATCATCTGTTCAGTAAGACTTGAGCAAGTGGGTTTACATTCTTTTCTGTGCTCAGGGTCAGTTTCAGTATCAGAAAGGCATCTGCTAATTTGGCCTTGCCTGATTGTGATCAGGCTTCCTCTTAACAGTCAAGTTGAGGACTTAAGATTTTTCAGTCCAAATCTATTTATTTTATCAACATGTGAGACTTGATTTCCTCCGAAAGACTGATAACGTTTATACAAACTCCTTAAGTACACCCTTCCTGTTAGAGATTTCCTTTTTTTTTTTCAGAACCATATCTGAAAGAAGGAACATGACCATGTCCCTGATAAAAGCCCTGGTGGGTTATTTGAGACTGTGGGAGTAAACAGATTTTTGGGTTAATAATTTGCAGGACACGGGGTGACTGTTCTGCTGGACACTGCTGACTTTAATTTCCAAACACATTGTTTGGATTGTCCCACACTGGGAGGAGGTTATGCACAACAACGCAGGGCTGTAACTGCTTAATAAACACCAAAGTTTTATTGTTTTAACAGACAAACACACACTGACCCGACAGATGCAGGGGGAACTGCAACATGCTCCAAGTCCATACACCTAAGATGATGTAGACCACATGAGGGCTGATGTCTCTGGAAAGGACAGAAAATATACTCAAAGTCAGTCTCATGAGTATCGATGACCAGCTCTGAAAATACACATTCTGGAGTTTGAGTTCACTGCCTGCCAGACTCCATTAACATAATTTAACTGTTATAAACCTGATTTCTTACAACTCATAAACAGACTTTTACTCAATCAGCAAATATTCTGCATCAATTTTAACCCTAAAAAATGTGAAACGAGCAAACAAAAACGTTGCTTGACACCAGAACGGATATTTCAAAGGACAGCATACATATTCAACTTAACAAGTATTTCAACTTAGCATGTTTCCCTAATCTTTAAAGACATATCATGGTAATTTTATGACTAAGTACGGTAAATATTACATACTTCTTTAAAAGTGCTTGAGTTCTACACATTTGTTTCTAGTGTTTATACATGAGTGTAATATGAGCTCAGTAGACATACATCAAACTACAAAGCATATTCACAACCAACAAGCAACATGATTAGCCACCCACTTGACATCTGACAGCGTCTCACTAGTAAATTCGAGGATGTCTGCTGCAGTCCCAACAAAGATAAGGAGAAGCTGCGAGAGCTCATCACGGGTGACTCCGCCTCCCAGAGGAAGAAGCCACTTTCCCACGATGAGGAGGATGAGCAGGATCTGATGAAGAGCCAGGATCCAGTCGTTGGGGCAGACAGTTGAAAACATCTGGTCAATATTCTGCGAAAAGGAAAGAGAAAGTTGGTTCTTTGTCAGCAACAGGGGTTTTTTCTATTATGGGCAGGTGTCTTCAATCATGAATCATTGTGTTCTCACTAAATATAACACGATGATTCATGCTGTCTCTCAGATCGCTCAGTGAGCCAGGTTCTGGTGAATATTAATCCAATTAACACACTTAACACACAAATCCAACACACTACTAGCAAAGATAAATCTGCATATTGGTGAAAAAATATGTATCGAATTTCCACAACATTGACAAAAGGCTACCTACGAATTCTCGTACAATCATGTAAGCTAGCTAACATAACAAATAACTGTTCGGCACCAGTCCATACTGGCAAACTAGTTAGCTAATATTAGCTAGCTAGTATAGGTATTATTGAAACATATTGACCAAGTAGCTGGCTTAGTGGTTCTCAGCCTCAGGACATAAATCTGATGTTCACAAATACATACTTTTTTAAAAAGGCTTAATAAGGTCCTAAAATACCTGGGTCTTGTAGCTTTTGGGAAATGATACTCAAACAGCAAACAGTGCCTTTGTTGGGGACTATTTTCAGCTGTGGAGTTGGTGTGTGTGTGTGTGTTTGAGTATTTAAAGGTTGTGTAAAGCAACAATAAATGTGTGTTTGTTACACCACAGAAGCAAATTTGAATGATTGTAGTATATAAGTATATATTAAGTTAGGTCTCAAAATCCTGAAAAAGCAGCTTTCTCTGCTCTTTCGAGATAAACTACAGTGCCCATTTCTGTCATAATGAATTCAGTACAACAGTGTGGCACAATGATGTGTCAGATAAATAAACTATATAAGGCATGACAACATTGACAATACGTGTGAGGAGGATACATTGCTCAGTGTTTTTATATAAATGGGACATGTTGACTAAGAAAAATGAAGACTGTGACCGGATTTATCCTTGAATGACTCCATTATGTTGCACAACTTGGACTGTTTTTCTAACTGAAATACAGTAAAGGGCTGGGACATGCAGCCTGCTTTTGTGCTCACCAAATTCTAACTTTCTTTTAAATTCTCCTGGGCTGCTTGGGTGTGGTGGTGGTCTAACTGTTGTTCATATAAATGATTTCAAATGCTTCCCTCTTACTGTTATTATACACATGGTTTGCAGGCTCTTATGTTTGTTATTAGTGGCAGAAATTCTGTCTATTGCGATGTGATTTATCTAACTAAGCTGAAGTTTTTATCCAAATTCTAGGACTTTGCTGCTGCTGTGGTTATAAAAATAACTGAGAGCAGAGGTTTATTTTATACTTCACGGAAATGTTGGTGCTAATGTCTGTATTGTTTCAATTCTGTTGCTTCACTTTCTTGCTGTCTGCAGAATAATTTTATTCAGTTTATCCTAAAGTCAGTCATTTTGTTCATCTGATACAAAGCAAAGAGACGGCTCCTGTGTTGCTGGCAGATATGGTGATGTTACATTTGTGTTATTATTGATTTAAAGGGATTGTTCTGATCATTTGAAGTGGGGTTGTATGAGGTAATCATCTATAGTCAGTGTATGAGCTACAGTAGATGTCGGTCAGCACGCCCCCACTTTGGAGAAGCAGCATGGAAACTAAGCAATGTACTGCTGTGGAGAGGGTCAGCAACAAAACATAGTTTAGTCACGTTGTTTTAGTAAACGTTATATTTAGAATATATTCATTCCCTTGCCTTGCTGTCAGACAGCCTTTTCTGACATAAAAGCTCTGTCATAGAAGCCAAATATCGCTCTCTCCAAACCAACTTAATTTCATAGAGAAAATCAGTAATTTTACCTCACAGACGCCAGGGGTTACTGGTCTACCACTGCATCAGTCTGTTAGTTAATTTGTGTTATTGTGTGACAGTTGTTTTAAAATTATAGTTCAACAGAAGTCACACTATAACACAAAGAAAGAAGGAACTGTAGACCAGGTAATCCTTTTCTCCAAGTTAAAATGACTGATTTTGCCAATGGAGTTTGGTTGGTTTGGAGAGATTGGTATTTGGCTTATTTAATGTCAGTTTCCCATCAGAAAAGGCTGTCTGTTGACAAACTAAAGCAACGAAAATATTCTAAATATAGCATGCACGTAAAACTGATATAGGTTTTTTTAGGTGGACCTTTTTCAAGTGGCCAAAATACATTTTGTTGCTGACCCTGTCCACTGCAGTACATTGGTTAGCTAACTGGTGGCATGTCGACCAGCATCCACAGCGGCTAACACAGTGATGATTGATAAGTACCCCAAACAACCCCACATCAAATAATCTGAGCTCTTTAAATGCCTGCGTTCATGTTTTAATATGTTAGTGGGCTGGGATATCTGGTACAGTGAGTTCCTATTAATGACTTCTTCTGTGAGTTCTTTGTATGTATTTGTGACTTGTTTTCAATGGACTTCTCTGACCCAGTTGGAATTCTTGGACCTCTTTTATTCTCTCTCTACACGCTGCTTTTAGGGCACATAATCTCTCATCATTCCTCTCTTCAGTTTGGGTATTTGTCTGGTTCCCTGGTTTTCCCTCAGCCTGGTAACCACTTAAGTCTTGCTACTTTACATAATTGTCTTGCTGAATTGAGTGCCTGGGTAACTCAAAGCTTTTTTATATTAAATCACAACAAAACTGAAATTGTCTTTGCCCCTGATCAGACCTCTGAATGTTTGCCAACATTTCAGGCTTTCACATCTGCAGTTTCCAATAACACTCACTCCCTCATATACCTCTATATATTTAAGCATCTAATAACCCAGTTAATGGCACGAATAATGCAAGTCTGCTCTGAATGAGGATGCCCGAATTCCTCCGTATAGAAAATATCTTTATAATGGACAAATACGTAACAAGGAAGGCTGTTATCAACAGTAGGAAAACGTCTCGAATCTATTGAAACTAATGTCTTGTAGATTTTTGCCTTCATTTAAGATTATTTAGACCACTCCCTGATCCTGTTACTACAAGTACTTTTTCCTCTGTGATATCTTTTCAAAATCTCCACCAGTGATAAATGGAGAGAGGAGGAGGAAGACAGCTCTTCCCAAAATCCAAATCTGTGTCCATGAGAAGCTCTTTTCTCTCATTTCTGACCCTTGGGGCTGCATCTGGTTTTCAAGTCCGTTGGTGTTTTTGTGTTTTTCCTCTGTATTCTACTCTGCTGACTCTGCGCATAAGCAATTTTCCTGGGATCTTATTGAAACATCTGTGGTTTTGTGTTGCTTTATTTTGGAGCTCATCATTAGTTTCACTCGCCCCCAGATATTGTGTACAGTTCACGCTGCAGTGTTCCCAAGAAATACATCATCATAAAAAACTTTCTCACTTCTTTTTTTTTGCTCATTTCTGTTCTGTGCAATTAAATTATAAAACAGAATATTTTCTACTATGAGAGGAATGTGGATCTAAATAAATGTTCCACTCTGTCACTTTTTCTTACCTTCAGGAAGTCCTGGGATGCTGTGTTATTCACGGTCTTGTTCTGAGCGATCATCGCACGCACATTCTCCCAAGAGTCAAGCTTTTTGCACTGAAAACAGTTGAAAGAGGCTTTTTGAAAACTGAATCTTAATTTTTCTTACTGCAATTAAAGCTTAAAAGCTTCAAGTTTAAAAGCAAATGCAGTATTTGATGGAATCAACAAATTGATGAACTGTAGCTATGTGTGCAGTGAGCTGGAGTTTTACAACCCTGCTGTCCACCAACATCTGTCATTAGCTTGCAATGTTCAGAAAGCTTGAGAACTGAGACATTAATTTTTGTTTCAAGTATTGAGTACCATAGGATTGCTGTCTTTGTCTTGCTGGTGGTGGAGCTCCAGGAGCCAGATGGACGGAATGATACTGATGAGAAACATAAAGATGGGAGGAGAAAACCTGCAACACAACCAACAGCACTTCATTAATGCAATTTCATAAAGAAGCATGGGGAAGTACTAAATTTTTTAAACAGCTGAAATGATTAATTGATGGAGTAATCACTGCAACATATTTTCAAGAAAAAATTCTGGTCCCAGCATTTGAAATGTGATGCTTTGCTGCTTACATGTTTTTTAGGATATGGATTTTTTTCAGCCAATACAATAACCAATAATTACCTGCCTCTCATGACCAATGATAACTGTTTTAGCTCATATAACCTGTAGTTTATGCAAACCTGAGGGTAAGACAGGTGAGCAAATAGGGATGATATCAAAAAAACAATATGTAGCATTCAGAAATGAGTACTGCAGCGAGATGGAGCCTTGTCTCTAAGTTCTAGCAGGTTGCCTGCAGACTGCAGGAACAATGAACCTACAAGAATGCAAGATGAGCACATTATACTTTTATACACTGTAAGTTGATCAGCTGTTAATAACTCTAGCTAAGCCTGTTATCCTGAAAAGATACTTATTCATTATCTCTTATGACTCATAAACAGACATGAGGTCAATTGGCAAATAGTAGGCATTCATTTTATCTCTAAAAAATGGAGTTGGGTCTATAAACGTGTAACAGGCACTCAAAAACAGAAGAGATTTCAGAGGAGAACATGTTGACAGTAGCCTTGTTGTGAGAGAAACCAGTATTTCAATTTAGCATGTTTTCTTAATCACTGATGACATATAATGGTCATTTTTTTGATTTAGTACAGTAAATATATGACACATTTACTACATTTACATTCCTAATATTCTGTAGCTCTGATCTAAACAAATCTAACTCACATCGCCAACAAAAACAAAGACCAGTTCTGACTCTATTTTTTTTCTGGTAAGACACTTGGCTGAGAATTTATTAACCCTGATACTTATTATGCTGGAACAGATATTGTCAGATTAATTGGTGATAAAAAATAATCATTAGTCGTTATTATTATCGCTTTGCCTTCAGTTTACTGTGTTAGGATACTCCCACACAAATATCTGCTTCTTGTGAGACTTCATATTAAACAGGATTACTCAAAATTGACTGTATTTTCTCAGGGGACTTGAGATGGCAAAATTCTCAAGCCAAGTTCTTGCTCACTTCTGCAGAGGAGCAATCAAAAGCATCCTGACTAGAAACATCGCAATGTGGCGTGGGATGATCACCGCCCAGGACAGATGAGCTCTGCAGGGGGGCATTAAAACAGGAAATCACTGGTAGCCATCTACTGAGCTTCGGTGATATCAGGGAGGTTGCGTGACTGCACAGAGCCCAGAGGACACTAAAAGACAACCCACACCAAAGCCACAGCTTATTCACCCTGTCCACTGCTGTACCACCAGACAGAAGAGCAGCTTCTTCCCTCAGGCTGTGAGACTGCTTAATTCATCCTCAGCACTACTTCACCATGTAAAATAGTTTGCTTTTTTTATCTCTTCTGCCAATCAACAAAAAGGGAAGTGCGACATAATTTCACTGTACTACCCTGTGTGGTATACTGATAAAAAAAAAACAACTATCTTGTATCTTGAAAACACATGTTTAGAACATCTCTGAGCATAAACTCTTTATAACAAATTTAAAATCTGACATTATGTATAGCACTGGTTTTATTATATGTTAAATTGAAATATCCACTGGCATTGAAGGTCCAACAAAACTGAAAGAAAAAACAAAACAAAAAAAACATGCATGAAGAAAGTGATGTACAGCATATTGTTTAAAAAAAATTAAGGTCAGACATGGAGGAAGACTTCTGGGGTCCCACCCCACCCTGACTGTCCCAGGACCGGTTAAACAATGGAGGGACAGGCAGGATGCAGGGTATTTAGAGATGTGGGGGAAGGGTCGGGGGAAGGAGAAAGATGACAAAAAGATTAATTTATTTGCTGTAAATCTATTCAGCGAAAAACATACGTAGAAAGCATGCATGTTAGATTAGTTTTGCACAGAAAAATAAGTAAATGGATTGGGTTAAGCTGCATCCTCAAGCATCATATAATAATAACGACACGTTTACAAACACTTGCATGAATTCACTATATCTTACCATTTGTAATCTTTTCCCATTCGGCTCTTCAGGGTTATTATCATCTCAGCGACCAGCGGCAGAAAGAGGAAAGTCAGAAACCAGTAATTTGGGTCTTTCTTCACCCATGTCACCCTCCAGACCCCGACCAGAGAGACCAGGATAAATAAGGCTCTGGTAATAATCGCACATAAAAACTTGAACATGCCAATCACCATCATGTTGGCTGCTTGTGCTCTCTCACTTTAAATTCCTCAAAGCTATAATCTTAGCGAGCCGGTGTCAGCTGATTCAGCAGTGAGTGTTCCCTCACTGCATGTAGTTTTTTTTTTTAAACAAACTCCCCAAAGTTTAAGCCCCTCCTCCAGAGAAAGTCTCACACCAGTTAAACCTGACCGAGGATCAGTGAGTGGCGAGGAGTGATCGCGCTGGTGGGCAGATGTGCGCCCAGTGGGCTGCTGTTTTCTACATGAGAAAGCAAGCAGTACAGAGATCTCATTGAGAAATATTGAATGATTTATGAGTCCACAACAGACACTGTGACTGTGCAGGAGAGGGCAGCAACACATCATCCGTGCACTCAGAGGATAACAATAAGAAAGTCATTATACTTCCTCTGCGATTTTTAAGTTGCATGACTAATAGTCTGCAAGTTTGCATTTCCAATGAAGTGCTGTTTCATACAGGGGAATCACAGTGAGCCAGTGGTGGAGGAAATAAAACAGGACAAAAATACTCCACTGCAACTTAAAAACTTAAAATACAGATGCATTATCAGCATAATGTACAGCAGGCTAAAGTATCAGGGTAAAAAGTCTGTTACATGACTATATAAGTCTACTATTGGAGTGTTATTACTGATGCACTAATGAACATGTAGCATTTTGATGTTGCTGGTTAGCTACTGGAGCTGCTTTAATTATTTTATAATTTTGCTGTAAACTGTTTCTGTATAACAATACTTTTTATTTTATATACTAAATATATGTTTCCTTCTAGTGTTTAAATGTCTTTGAATTTCTGTACACTGTCTAAAAAGTTATGAGTGAACACTTGTTAAGGGAATAGGATAGGTTTGTTTTACTAACACTTACTTACAGAAGTGTTTTGATTTGGGAAATTTAAAAATATATATTGTTAATATTCATATTCATTATATATAAGTAGATGTGGTTTCTTGAATATTGCAATTATAGTGCAATTTATTCTTACTCCTTCAGCTGACAGATGAACCATTGGTACTCTGGTTCTCAACCCTTCTCATCTCAAGAACCCCTGAATCGATATGTGACAAGCAGTGGACCCCCATTTGATTAGATTTCCATCCTGTCTATCTGAGAAGAAAGTTCTGTCAGAGAAATCAGAAATTTCCGGGTCCCATCTTACATGGGAAGTGGTGCACTGCAGCCTCTTGTGGTCAAAATGAGTATTACAACAACAAACACACTGAAGAATGATCATGACCAAAACAATAATGAATAAATAAAAAATAAAGACTATAATAAGCTAATAAAACTCTGCAAAACCCAGCAGTTGAAACAAAACAAAAAAGAAACAAAAGTGACTGATTCTGGCAGGTTTTTTTTTCACCTGGCAAAATGTTTTTCACCACCTGTTTCTCAGATGAGAGAAAGTTAGAAAGATTATCCTGACAAAACCTTTTTTCACCTGCTCTGAGGACAAAAACAGGAGAGAAAAAACTATTTAGATCAGACTTAGAAAATGGATAATCAGATTTTTTTTTTCTCAGTGATTTCTTAGTTTTAAAAATCTTAAATATTTGTTGAATAAATGCAGTGGCGTAAAAAGTATATTTCCCTGCAGTGTTAAAGTATAGCAAAAATGTACAGTAAATACAAGTACCTCAAACTTACTTCAGTAAATGTACATAATTACACTTAAGCTCTGCATGGAGAAAATGCTTGTATTTTGGGAACTGTGCATAATATTTGTTATTATTTTTCATCTCTGTGTGTAAAAGGTGAATGAAATAAATATAGGCCTATAATTCGATTAAGGATGCAAAGGGTTTTTTAAATAGTGCAGGATCTGAATTATGTTTATTTATTTAGCATTGCGAAACCACACAATTTAAATTTCACAATTCATAGAACATACTGTATACACATACAAAAAAAATCTGACCATACAAATAAAGGAGCAAAGAAACAGCCACTTACATCTCATTTTAACCAACGTATTCAATTTTTTTTTATGTTTTTGTAAACTGAACTCAGTTCTTTACATTTGTCATCAATGGTTAGGATTTGTCTGATATAAACCACAATCACGTAGTCTAATCACGTCTCATTATCTCACCATGCAGGAAATAACACGTCAGACCAAATCCGGCCTGGCTAAAACAAACACACACACACACACACACACACACACTCACTCACACACACACACACACTCACTCACACACACTCACGAGTCATTTTGCCCCACTTGGCTGCATGCTGAGTAGATTTCTATTCAAATCAATCTGGGCAGCCAGTGCAGGAGAGAGAAAACAGAGAAAGGGCTGTAACCTTGGAAAGGAGACAGACTTTTCCTGTCTTTGTTCCAGATTGTCTGTCATCATCCTTTGGTTTGCATCACGTGGCATCACAATGAGAGTTTCAGACAGTGTGAAAAAAAAAAAAAAAACTAGAGTAGAGAGTATCCAGCTGTATGCAGAAGGGAAAAAAAAGACTTCTGTTACTTCCTGCGTCAAACAACATTGTGGGTTGAGTTTTTTAAGAAACCACTGGTGTATTTGTGAAACATGCCTCTGGTTTTTATGCTGTTTCCTGCTTACCAAGCTACTGAAGTCTAGAATAAACTATAAACAAAAAAAAGTGGCACTGAAACAAAAATCAAACCACTTTTAGTGGAGAGCGTTCCCTCTGGACTACAACAACTTATTCTGCCCGAGAGACAGTCAGTCAATCAGTCAGTCATGAAGGGGGACAAACCCTCCTCTGTTAACTGAGACAGAAAGGCCATCCAACAGCATACCCCCGGCCTGGTGTTACCCATGATCCTGTGTGTGCGGAGCTGTTCAAGACTCAGCTCTTGGCCGTGTGGAGATGATGATGACAGAGATGGCCGAGGGGCTCTGGTCATTGATCACAGAACAGTGATTCCCTCTGTGCTGCTTCTTCAATCAGAACGGCTACAAAGCTCATGTAGAGCTGCGCTGTTCGCTGTATCAGCACACACACACACCAAAAAAATCATCTTTGTAATGTACAAGAATAAAAAGGACCACAGTGGAACGATAATCTGCATCAGCTGTGAGATCAGTGTTGGAGATGTTGCTGCATATAATCGCCTAAAAACTACAAAAGATGATCAGTGTTAGATATTAAAAAAGAACTGACAGCTCAAATCAATTGAGCGTGAAAATAAAATCAAAACTGGTTCAGTCAAACGCCATGTAACAAAAAAGATCAGTCCTGTATTAGTGAGGCATCATTCCATATTTCCACTTTAATTCCACAGTTTTGGTTGGTTATGTTGGCATTCATACTACAGTTACACCACAATGTCTAATTTTGAGAGACGAGAAAAACAAAACTTTGCATTCATCACAGTGGTGTCGGAGGATATTGAGGTCTGAGGAAAACAACCTCAAATTTTATGGTATTTATACACCTAAAGTCTAGGACCTGACAGATACTGGATGTTTGGGGCCGATGGCGATATATGGGCCGATATTTCTAATAAAGAATATAAACACAGATTCTTTGCAATGATCCCTCAAAAGTGGTTAATACTTGTCATGTCACTTGACATGAGAGCACTGTAAACACAGTAAACTTTCACAAGTAATTCTAATAATTATAAATAACTATATATACAAAAACACAAATAGATAAATCAGATAATAGATAAAATATATGTATATTTTAAACCTCAGTTAAGAAAAAGGATCAAACATCCACAGACTGTTGCCTATAAAGGTCACAAAATGAAAACAATCTACATTATGTTATATATTTTTTTTTAAAAACTTTTCACAGGGGCATAGTGTGATTGTGATTGTGATATATTGTGGTAGGCCAATATTGGACCAATAATATCGGCCGACTTATATATTTTGGTTGGGCTCTTCTTTAACGTTGTGCAAATTTTATTGATATTCCTCTAGAAGCTTTATCTTTTGCACGGCCACGGTTTTGTTATCACAGTGACAACAATCAGCTGTGTCTGGCTGATTCATAAAATAGCCGGTGTCAACATCAAACCCAGCAGTCGGGGAGCTAATTTGAAAGCATTGCTTAGCAAGCTACCAATTAATTCACACTGGAAACAGTGAACTACAGCAAGGCTACCCTCAGGAGAAATCTAGTTTGGTTAACTAAAGCTTCTTAGAAACAATAGTTCAAACTACTTTGTAAAAAAAAAAGTAGAGATCAAATTGACAATGTACGAGTCTCATGCAAAAAAAAATACCCCACAATTCATGAGAAAGAGCAAAGAGGATCAGTCAGTAGAGAAGCAATGAAAATAAAAAATCATCCCTTTCCCTTTATGGCCCCAAATTGTTTTTATAAAATTGTTACTAGTTCTCTCCAAAACTCAGCGAACCATTTTATAGGATTGGTACATCACTCCTATGTTGTGTATCTGCTTCAGTTCCATGACTTCAAGTGTTAAAGGTACACAAGGGAGTGTATTGAGTTTTTTCATTGCTGTTATCTTATATCATCTACTTCTATAAATTAGTTCTTTTTGCAAAATAACTTTATGGCCTTGAGTTTCCCCTGTTGTTCAATAGACGTGTTGAGTCATCCTGCTTTACAAACCTGCTAACCCTCAGAGATTTTCATTTGTTTAGGTTTCAGATTACAGTTCAGGTATCGCATGTCTGAACAGCAGCATAAAGAGCCTTTTTCACCCTGAAGAAACATCCTTTTTTTTTTTTTTTTTTTAAAAAGTGTACTTTAATGTATTGGAAATATAATTAGGAATAAAATAAGAATTAAAAGTTATTACAAGTATACTTCACTTCTTTACTTGATATAAAGTATATTTGAAGAGTGCTTTCAAAAACTGTACTTTGAAATAGTTGTCAAGTACAACTTCAATGTGCTAAAAAATAATTATAATAATTCTGCAATACGTAAAGTGTTATTTCAGTGTACTGACAAGAAGTCTGCTTTATTTTCATTGTATTGTAAAATGTAAGCTAGTGCATTTTAGTGCATCCTTTTGAAAAATATAATTATTTACAAGTACTTTGTGATAAACTCTTTCAAAAAGTTTAGAGTTTAATTTATGCTGCACGGCAGTTCACTTTGAAAAAGCAGCACAGACAAGGTACACTTGAGATTGTTCCACTTTAGCACATAATAGTACACTAAATACACTTAAAATTTTATTTTCTACATTTTAATTTCAACTAAAATATACACACTTGAAGTATACTGATGATTTCTCTGACTGCAAGTACACTGAAATTTTAAGCAGGTTTATTTTTCACCGGGCGTTTACGTTTCAGTGATGAAAAATAATATGAAAAGCACATTCAGTTTGTATTCAAAGCTGCAACCTGCCCTTGAAAATGCATTTTGTAGTGTGTCTTATCAGTGGTTTGTGACCAACGGCTACACCTCTCTCAAGACTGGCTAATTAATAACTTGGCTGTTATGTTACTGTAAATTAGCCTCTATAATCCTGTGTGATACAGCTGTCATCAGCTCTGTGTCATTACTGCTGTATCCCAACAGATGGCACTCAACACCACCGCTTCCAGGTGGAGGACGGCAAAACAGCTCTGAAAGTCACACCTTTATTAGTCAAACTGACATTTATGCTAATGGTCAAAAGGCTCAGCAGCTTTATTTGAAGAGGATGGGGGGGGCACTGAAGAGGTGTTATTAAAATTAGCAGCCACCGCTCTCTGTGTGTGTCAGTTTATTTTTAGGGATGAAAAATCTTTTCACACAGTTACCACATTTCAGTGGATATAACTCATATTTTCCAAAAAGAAAAAAACTCCTTTTAAGGAGAAACCACAGAATCCACTCCTCCCCTCTTTGTTTATTCATATAATTTCATGGCAGCTGCGCCTGCTATAAAGCCATGTCAGAAACAACACGAGCAGATTGTTTCGCAAACATGAACTTTCTTTAAACAGTCCGGGTCACGGGTGAAGCAGGTGGCTAAATGGTCGCACAGGCCTGGCCTCGATTCTCTCTCCTCGTTTCAAAAATACCGTTTCAGCTCAGGGCCCTGCAGAGTCACACATGTCAGGCATTTGCATGGGAGAAATTGGACTTAAATGGGTAACACATGACTCATTCTGTCTCAGCCCCGACAGCTGCAACAGGCCAAGCGGTTATTGGACAAATATGATTCGCCTCAGAACGGAGCAACTCTTCAAAGCCTTTCCAATGTGGAATCTTTGACGTAAGCTGAAAAATAAAGAGATATTGAAAGGGATTTAGTGTGAAACATATTGAGTTACATTCAAACCATATCATGAGTATTCATTTTCCTTTCACTCGCCTGGATTTTTTTTTCTGACCTTAACCTGACAACTGTTATGAATTCTGCATTAGCAATCAAAACAAAAGACTATTATGCAGCGCCGTGTTGGCCCCTGGTTGCTACTTGGCTCATATTCCCTGTACAGTAAACAGCCCACAGATGTTTTACATTGATATTAAGAACCTTAATTTGTCCTGTGCAGAAAAAGGCCAAGCATAGCGTGGGGATTAAGTTCTCAGCCATGTATCACACACAGCACAGACAGCAATCTCATTTAGCTTGAGTGAAGTTTACAGTGAGTGGGTTTTGCATAGGTCATTAGTTGTCTCAAAATACCCCCCTGTCACCATAGCAACTTCAAGTGACTGCTAAATTGCCTTATAAAATGTGATAAATTATTAATGCTGAGAGGTTTTTTTCTTTCTTTAATATGTGTGCTCAGGCTGTGAGCTCTGAAGAAAATACTGTGTTTCCTTCCCTGCGCTGCCGTTGTTAGTCATATTTCCAGTCATGGGGAGTGCGTGTAACAGGATTATGTAAGTAGGATACCAAAAAGGTAAATCCATTACAGTTACAGAAAATTAACCAAATTACAGATACACTTAGAAAAAAAGTGGATTAATATCAGGAATACAATTTTAAAATAGATGATATACAATATACTATCATTCGCAGTGTGTACACACACTACAACACTTCACAAAGTCTCACAACATCACTCTGATCTGAGTGAAACCAGCTACAGTCAGTTTATTATCATGGCCTCTAGTAAAAAAAAAAAAAAAAAAAAAAGATAATTCACTGAGTGAAAATACAGTGACATTTCTGCCTTCAGCTGTGAAAATACCCTCATCATCCAAGGACTGACATCTAATTTAAAGAAACATTTGAGACCGAGCACTGACATCATCGACGAAGACCAGCTGCTAATGTTAGCTACACATAAATTCAGTTAGCAAGCTAACCTGCCAATGTTACCAATGAGAAAGATTTGGACGGCGATAGTGTGTGAGTAAAAACACAAGCCCCAGAAGTGAATCAAATTCTGTCAGTTTACTTTAAGTTTTAGTGTGAAGTACTTAAAAATAAAACATTATATTAGGCTGAACAATGTCACCATATTTGGTAGTGAAGTGATCCAAAAGTAACATCAAGGGGCTACTTTAATATTGAGATACTTGGACTACTTTATAAGAGGTAATTGTATTTGAATAGATTTTTAAAGTAACCCTCCCAGCCCTGGTTGTCAGTCATATTTCAAACCGTATCCAGTCTTGAATGAGCTGATTGCTGTGTCCTGATGTGCAGATATATCACAAGGATTACACAGATTACAACAGTATTGCACATATGACAACTGAAACTGTTATTCAAATGGAATATCTAATGACAAATCTTCAAAACTGCCAGTGTAAAATAGCTGCACTGTAATTGCCAATACACACGGTTATTTGACATATACATAATGCAGCACTCTCAGCCCAGATGGGAGGGTGACACGCACCACTGAATAATCTGATCATAGATGTCTGCTGACATTTATGCCTGTTTTATAACAATTCAGCGTTTGACAGAAAAAGGCAGTCGTGATGCATTACACAGATGGTAAACGCTGAGGTCACTGTCCTCAGCGACTTCATAGTCAATGATGGTTTGACCACTGGGTGTAATAACCTGACTGATGTTTGAAACGCGCCCAGAAAATCATAAATGCTGAGATCGGGTTCTATATTAATGTATTCCTCAGATGTGGAGGTGACACTGTGACCTCTGTGCTTCAAAAATACTTTTTTTTTTTTTTTTTTAGATTCAGTGGTGTTCGCCTCTCTCCCTCCTCTGAAAACATCCATAACTCACAGGCAGCTGTAACTCAATCTAACAAAATGCCTTTTCAATCATTCTCATCTTTTATAGTTATACCCATCAGACATTTACATAAATACATTATTCATGGTTCTAATCCCGGTTTCAGATGGGGAGATATAAAATGCGACTGTGTGTGTGTGTGTATGTGTGGGAGTGTGTGTCCTGATGTGTATGCAGATGGCAGGGGAATGAAGCAGCCTATTTTGTTTGTGGTTTGCACATTTCTGATTCAGCTGAGCACTCTCCATCAATGAGGCGAATTTACATTTGCTGCGGCAGTAATAACCTAAAACCCATAGTGATGTTAACACTTGTATACACTCGAATTCACGTTGCCCTGCCGCATGATTACATTTGTGTGGCGCTTAATAAAATGACTCACTTGACATTATCAAACAATTCAGCTGTAATAGTGGCCCATGAATGTAAAATTGTGTTTTGCAGGCAATTAGTTCATTGTCATGACAGTCATTCACAATGGGCCAACCAATGTTTGCCTTATGAATTACTATGCCCAACACACGTATAAATACATGGTAATAGGTATGATCAATAGCTGCTATGTGCGGAGATGAATGGATACAATAATTGATTTGTTGGAAATGAGGGACCTCAGTGTTGAATTAGGCTTGGGGACTAACAGAACATGTAACAGAGATACATAATTAAGATACAAAACAAAACTGTATGCCATTATAGTAACAGAAAAAATGGGGAGTATTGGCAGAATTACAATTTTAAAATAAAACACTATACTACTGTGCACAGTGCTCACATTATAACACTTCACATATCCATAACATCACTCTGCTCTCATTTTACAGTTAGTTCATTATTATTATGGTCTCTTATGCAAAAATGCTTCACTGGGTGGAAATTTCAACTTTATTGTGTCTTTAAATCAGATAAAAAGAACAACATCACAATACAGTGACAGTTCTGCCTTCAGCTGTGAAAATACTGCCATCGCCCTAAAAACTCAACATCTACTTTAAAGAAACATTTATAGGTCAGATCAGTCACTGAGATTAGCTATACAGAAATCCATATAGCTAGCTAACCCCTCAATAATATTACTAATGGTAAGTAGTGATGCTGGTGACCAGGACGGTGTGTGGGTAAAAACACAAGCCTCAGACCTGAGAGTTTCTGAGTCAGTTTACTTGAAGATTGAGTGTGAAATATGAACAACTACTAAATAAAGTACATTTAAATGGGTATTATCGATGTTATCAACCTACATGTGGATTCACGCATAACAATGGGTAGGTAAAACATACTGCTAACATTAACTACACAGAACAACCGCTAACGTGAGGTACAGAGACCACATGCTAATGTTAACTACACAGACCAATCACTGACATTAGCAACACAGAACAAACGCTATCGTTAGCTACACATGCAGCATTCAGGTGAATCTCGCACACACTTGAACTTATGACACAGAAGTCGTGAAAAGATCATAATGAACTTGGAGCAAACAGAAAACTGTCAGTTCAAGTAGGCTCATCTCGTAAACATGGTAAACATGACCACATTTGAATGACTCAACAGACCAACCACTAATGTTAGCTAAACAGAAATTGTGTGCTAATAGCTAGATAATCTGTCAGTACTGAGATATGCTGGTACTCAGGTGGTGATGCTGGTGATCAGGATGGTTTGTGGGTAAAAACAGAACAAGTTTCTATCAGTTTACTTGAAGTTTGAGGCTGAAGTGTAAATAGATACTAAAAGTACAATTAAATGCGCTTATTTACTACTAAGGGACAGTTGGACAAAATTAATAAACCTACAACAAACGTGTTTGATCAGGCTAAACAAAGTCACCATTCACCATTGTAATGGAAAAGATGGATCGCAGAAAACATAAATTATGCATAAAACATGATGTGGTTTGGTAGCTCAGATAAATAACTGTGATATTAGATTAGAACAAAAAGAGAGAAATGTTTGCTTTGTATTCTGCTGTGAACAGTAATAATCCACACAGTTCACTGCATGTGGCAACTCCTTTGATGTTCAGAAGATATCACTGCATCACAGATATTTATGAGCCAAGTCAGTTAATATTCAGCCTACAGCACACTGTCTAACACCTGCTAATATACACAGAAATCATCTCAAATAGCCTCCAGATGAGCATATCGAACTTAAGTCCTGATTAAAAGTGATCCTTTTCAATAAACTAATTGGATTTCTTGTGCATGTGCGGCTCACTGTAGGTGGACTCGCATGTGGTTGAATGGAGAGAAATGTAACACCCTGTTATAATGAGTCTAAGAGGCTAAAATTAGCCCAGCAACATCATTCACATCTCCTGTTACCTTTCCTAAAGTCATGCTGCAGACAGGGGCCATTGTCATGTGATTACAGCAGCACAAAGACACAGGTGTAAAGTTACTATTGAAACGTGTTCCTGTGGACAAATTTACTTGATGGATTTTTAATGTCCCAGGGCTTTCCACTGATGATAGATGGATATCCACAAGGTAATGCAATTGTGCATGTGGAATGAGTAATAGATAAAGTGTGTTGCCCTAATTTCTCTGATGCTTTCTTGCTTTAGTCATCTGTAGATTTCCATAATGCCTGGCAGTGTGATTACAAATATGGATCCAAATATCACACTGAGAGGTTTTACTGTGAGTTGAAATTATGTTTGGCCATGTATGCTCTGTATATCCGCTTCAATTTGATTCCCTATCCAATGCTGCTAAATAAGTCTGACCATGTTCTCTTTAAGACTATTTCCACCACTTTATTAGAGGACTGATTCAGTTATTGAGACAGCCTTAGGTGTTTTATCCTTCGTATCATGTTTCCACCAATTATATCTTCTTGCAAATCAGTGGTGAAAAGTAGCTAAGTACATTTACTTAAGTACTGTACTTAACTACTGCAAAACTTTTAGGTACTTTTACTTGAGTTTTTTTTTTTCTCTTCTTCTTTAAATCTATTACAGGTGAGAGAAATACTGCACTTTTAACGCCACTACATTTATCTAACCCCTATAGTCACTAGTTGCTTTGCAAATACAAACATGTTATCAAACTACCCAAGAACATATAAAGTGGTTAAAATTTGTTACACTTCAACCTGCTATATGTCAGTGTAAAATATATTTTGCTGATAATACATGCTAGGTACTCTACTTTCCCCACAGTAGAAACTTAGATGATTGAGACATCTCTCGCACTCTCTCTCAGACTAACTGGACAAAACAATGTAAATTAAAAATTAACAAAAATTGATCCTGCAGCCTCTTGAGGGCAGTGGAAACAAGCTGTAAACACAACACTGATATTCATATTAGCACTTTTTTTCAGTTATATAACAGATATATAGTATATATATCGCTGTATTATACAGCGAACAAAGTGTCGCCAATTTCCATTTTCGTCAGGTTCAGAGCAATATTAATATAGAAGAATAATATAATATAAAGAAGCTAAAACACTGAGTGGAACTGTGGGGAATTACAGTGGTAGATCTCAGTGAGATGAACATAATAAAACTACATGGTACTCGGCTTGTGTTGCTCAAAGCAACAACAGCAACAACAACAAAACATATGAAAAACTTAACAGCAATATCTCTTTTCAGAAATCATGACCCGATTACTCAAAATAATCCACAGACCTTCTACTGAACATACCAACTTTATCACCAAGCAGAAAGAAATGTGCGTCTAAAACATGAGATGTAAATGCAGGATGTTTACTTATGAATATGCCGGCCGTTTGGTTGAGGATCATGGATTTTAAGCCACTCTAACTAAAATTCATATTCATCATTAAGACATGTCAACATATGGTCAGAATTATGTAGGGATATGCTGTTTTAATGGCTTTTGCGTTGCTTTGCTGTGGTTGAAACTGTAACTCGGGCTCTCCATTTTGAGGTGACTTTCCAACCACATTTGTGGTTCCCTGCTGAGGCTGCCTCATTATGTGGAATGTGGAACACCTGTGCTGAGAAAAAGAAAGGTTTTACCACTTAACCACTCACTGTAAGTTTCTGCTATAGGTAACAAATAAGCAAATAACTGCCTGAAACATATTTATTCTGCCTTGTGTTTGTTTGTGAATTTTTTTCTGGTTTCTTTGCTCACTCATGCAGCCAACGCATTTTTTTTTTTTTTTTTTGTCGTAGTAAGAACGGTTTTGTGTCAGAGCTTTGAAAATGAAACAAAGAGTATTGAGTGATCTTATTTCCCTCAGCCACACAGTAAAATGCCCCAATAAGTAGGCAGTGATTGCAAGAGTGGAAAAAACTGCGCGAGTATGTAAACTGACTCTGAAGTGAAAAAACATGTAAAATTCACAACCCACATGTGAAGCAAGACTTAAAGGAGGTTACTCACAGATTTACTAAAGGGAATTTGAGCTGCTGCACATCAGTGTTGATACAGTATTACACATTTAATTCTTACCAGAGTGCCTGAAATGAATGTTCAAGTGTTCAAAATGGCTTCATTATACTGCTCAAACCACTTATTTGTCTGAAGACTAATGGGTCACACTTTAATATTTTACAGTCTGCTAATAAGATGTAACAAGCTGTACTTTCTACCAAATTCAAGGAAAACTAGACATGATATGCTCTTTATTCGGCAGTAGTTAGACCCTCCTAATTAGACATCATACACCCTAACAGTTTAATAACAAGATGTCAGAAGCCGGCCTTTGTATCAAATTAGCAAAAACTAGAAATAACATTTCCATTATTGGACAGTATTAGACTCTAGACTCTATATCTTTATTGGACCCTTATCAGACCTCATTAGAGGGTAATTTGGGACGCACAGAACTATAGTGTAAACTTAAGTGTATAATTTCCCACTGTTAGACTTTTATTAGACTTTCTTAGATGGTAATCAGATAATATGATTTGATCAAACATGTAGACATCAGTCCATAATCAGCAAATATGCGATTTCACTTAAGTTTGCAGTCCAATAAGTCTCTAACAGTAGGAAATAATACATTTGGTTTACAGTACAGTTCTGCTGAATTATGTCCCTAATAATCATCTAATAAAGTCTAATAAGGGTCTAATAAAGGGTCTAGTATGGTCTAATAAAGACAATAATATAACTAATGTAGAAAATGTTTGGGAAACTTATTATTTTCTTTAATTCATTCACGTCATGTATCAAGCTGACTCATGAGGTTAAACGGCGTAAATACATCTTATTGATTTCCTTTATTAAATCTTATCTAATCACAACGACATGTTGAGATAAAGAGACGCAGATGAGTTTATAAATTTTGATTTTTAGTCTCAACATTTGTCCACCACCTTTCTCTCTCTTTCAACACATACTTTTTATTTATTTTTCAGTAAAGATTTCTCAACATGAGGCTCCATTCACACCAGTTCTCGTCAATATCTGCATCACAATGTTGCAGTCGCTAGCTGGGCTCTGTGGCTGTTGACAAGCAAACACTTGCAATTGCCAGATAAGAGCTCGAGTGGTGCCATTGATTAACCAGGGACTTCATTATAGTGGCTGCCATTAACAATGCAGCCCCATTGATTCAGCCACTGAAATGGCTGGGAGAGAAATCAGGAAAGATAACACTAAGAGCCGCGGTTTATATTAGATTCACTGCAGGAGCCCAACACTGCTGCAGCCGCATGTAAGACAATGAGCCTCTGTGTAATCCACCTTTTTCCCTCTGAACTGGTGCGCTAAACTGGTACTTAAAATATCTGAGTGTCACAGAACATTGCCTCAGCTATTTTAGTATTAATACATTATGTTCTGCTGCTTCTTTGAATAGGGGGCAGTGGAGGGAAACTCTGATGGCACAATTTAATGCACTAAAATTATGATCTTGTTCCCAAATGTTCTATATTATATTATGTTATATAGGTTCATTGAACCCCATTGATATAATAGGTGTAATTAATTTTCTGATTCTTCTTTATCAGCCCCTGTATGTCTTTGAGATTAATAACAGACATTCATAATAGCAGCAGAACAGGAAAACACTATTAGATGTGAATCAATGCGCCTGTATGCTCTGGCCGTCATTTCAGGGAGGAAAAAAAAGCGCATTGCGTAATACTGTACTTGAAATAGCTGGTGTCAGAAGTAGGCCTATGTCGCTGTTGCATGCTCTGTGATCTGAGTGGTGGATAAATGGAGGGCAAAGGGTGGACGGCGGTGGAGAAACAGCACAGCGCTGTGGACAGAGCGGGTATTGCTGAATACATGAATAATTCCAGACAGCCGATAAAATACAGCTGACACATTCAGCCGCGGAGACTGAAAGGACAATGAGTCCACACATGTAAATAGAAACCACCAAGTTTGTTTAACTTCGCATAAATATAATTAGTAAAATTAATAATTCATCTTTTATTAATGGATTTCTGATACATTTTTGATTCCCCGGTGTTTATGGTTATAAATATTCATCAACATAATTATATAAGAAGCTTTGATCGTGCAAATGTGTTAACTCGTGTCAAATCCACCCGCTGTCTTCACAAGGTCAGCGCAGCGTTTTAAGATGATTTATGTCCGGATAATGGACCGCCTCGTGAACGCTGTCTCGTGACGCCCCGCTTTCTAACTCGGCCAATTTTGTCTTTTCATCGCTCGCCTCAAAATATATATAAAAAAAGGCCATTATTATTTCCAGCGTTAAAGCCCGAGCCGCGCACGCAGCTATAATACGCATAGCAGGTTCCGCTGAAAGCAAAGCCGGCACCTCACGGCTCCCACATTGCCTTTTGAGGAATCATTTGATAGCCCTATTAACTTTCATGTAACATTGTTTCTTGAAGGCATCCACAGCAAGCGCCTCAGTGTCATTACTGTGAGAAATGTGCTTTCATACTGAACGTCTTTTACAGAAGTCCTGGAAGGAACATAGTCTGAGAAAAAAACGTAAATGCGGAATAGTCGCATAAATTCGGCTTTCATAGACAGATAATTTTGCAAAAACGTTGTTTTATGTATTTATATACATTTATTACTCACCGGTCATTAAAAAATCTTGATATTTTTACAGTTATAGATTAATATGTGGTCTAAACGTGCGATTATGCGTAATAAAAATGCGCCAATAATCATTATCGCATACTTACTCCAAAAAACACACACGCAGACTTACACAATATTTCTTGCCGCGTATTCACCCTGGAACACCATTTTTCCGCGACTCTTTATCGACTAATACACGATGTTTTAAACTCCACAGAAATATGTCCCTTGCAGGACCTTCGGCAATCCATTCAAGCCAGCAAGTTTGGAGAGCGTGTTGAGTTTAATCAATTCATAACGTCGAGATGGAGCCGAACTCACTGAAGGTAACGTTTGTTATCAACCGTCGATTTATTTTATTTTCTCATCGCATGAATCGACACCTGCTCTAAACTGTACTCACGTACCTGATCCACCAAAACTTTGACACATTGCATTTAGTATGAACACATCTGTGTCATATGTTGAACATCTAAAAATAGTTACATGATACTAATTGTGTGGCGAAAACGGAGATATCCTGATGTGATATTTGCCAACCGTGCGTAATAACGCAGGCATGTTTGAAATGTTTGAGTCCACATCGCTGCGATTTGTTTACCAAACGAGTTGATAAGCCATTCATTAATTTGTCCATTTGTGTTTTTTCCTCTACAGTGGGTGGGCTCGTCTTGCGGTTTACATGGACCATATATATTCTATAAAGCCTTTAAATTTCACCGGGACGGCAAACCGAGGATTCTGTCTCTCGGAGACTTTTTCTTCGTCAGATGTAAACCGGAGGATCCTATTTGCATAGCGGAGCTTCAGCTGCTCTGGGAAGAAAGAACAAGCAAGCAACTTTTATCAAGCTCCAAACTTTATTTTCTACCGGAGGATACTCCCCAGGGACGGACAGTCACCCACGGAGAGGTAGGAATATTAATCGCCTGCTGAGTGATCATTAACGACTGCTGTTTCTTCGTTTTTACCCCCTGTGTTCTCGAGCATTTGTATTAAACAACATCTTTACTGCATTAAGAGTTGGCAGAGGACGTGTAGTCATTCATAAACGCATGTATTGATGCTGGCATTGATGTATCCGAGCGGTTAAAGGATTGACCTGCAGCGCTATTTGTTCTCTAGTTTTACTTTAGCCTATTTGCCTATTGTGGTGTGTCAACTGCTGAATGTGCACTTGTCCAGCTGCGCTCAATAAGACTGCCGCTGCGCTCTATGGGGTTAATTGTGTTATAAAGGGGAAAATCCGCAAGAATCCTGCGCCGAGGCTCTGTCATTTCATTTCTTGCTAAAGCGTGTCAAATACTGACATATGGGCGGAAATTGCGAAACGGTAATGAATGCATGGGGTCAACTTGGCTCAGATCGCTCGCTACGATAGTTATTAGATATTTTGTAATGCCGCCTGATGTTGAAAGAGGCAGTGCGAGTCATAAAGCCAGCGCTGACACGTTTTAACTACTCTCCGAGCTTTGCATAATTTTCCATGTGGACATTTCCATCCTCAACAATGTGATGTTGTCAGCTCACATTAGAGGCAGCACTTAAAACGCCTCTGTGTTACATTACGCCGCTGCTGGCACAGAAAAAGCAATAGTTATGATTGACTGTGGCCATATGTGGCGCTTGTGATCCGGTTACGTCGCTGCACTGGATGGAATTACTCTGATATTGAGAGTTTTCCTTTAAAACAAATGATGTGTTGTTTGCTCTCTGATATTCCTCAGCCGTCGACAGCAGCACTTTAATTACCGCTCTGCGCTTTTTGATCACTTGCGGCTGGATGGAAATGATTCTCTGCTGCTGTTATATTGTTTGTAGGGAAGGACAAAGCCGTGTTTGTACTCGACTCTTCCGCTGATGGTTTACTTACATTCTTTCCTCTTGAGTAATAGAGTGGCTATCACATTTCCCTTTCATGAGAAAGGTGGCTATTTATGGCATGCCGCTTAGACAAGCTATCATCTTTGAGGCAAAATTCTTCTATGAACGGGTATCATCTCCTGAAGCCCTCTCGCTTTAGCCTTTAACACGCTGCAATTATTTAGTAATTACTTTGAGTGCATGCATCGCCGAGTCTGAGGCCACACTTGCGCAACGACACATCAGCTCCGCCCCTTTCCCAAAGACTTATTTGCATTGCAAAGTGCTTACATTCCAGTCCATTGGCTATATCTGGAAAATATTACATTAACTAGCAGAAGGGCTACACTGCCAAAGCAAATCAAATTTGAGAGAATCTGGGACGCAAAGTGAAACAGAGTGATACAGTTTGTGTATATGATAAAATCATAAAAGCAATTTCCCATGAATGCATCAATTATGCAGTAACTTGTACCACAGCACACAATCCTGCAAGCAGCAGAATACAGCTGCAGCGATTAGTCGATTAACTGATTAGCTGTCAACTATTACATTAAGCACCAACTATTTTATGTTTGTTTTATTTTCAAAGGGACAATGCACGTTAATTAACACAATCACTTAAGTGCAACGTGGAAATGTTCCAGATTTAGCCATACAGGCTCATTTTCATCTGCAGTCCCTGGCAGGTTGATGGCATATGAAAGACATTAAAAGATAATTCACAAAAGTGCAGAAACACAGACAAAGGCAGAGTGATTGCGTGCAAAAAAAACCCCAAGAAAATACATGAAAGAGCACATAACTATACAGAGAGCACATTAGCACATTTTGACAGCTGATTAATCATTTTGAGTCATTTTTCAAAAAGAAAATCTGTTTTCAGCTTCTCAAATGTGAATATTTTCTGGTTTCTCTTCTCCTCTCTGACAATAAAATGAGTATTTTTGGATTGTGGACAAAACAAGACATTTGAGGATGTCCCTTTGGGCTATGGGAAACAGTGATTAACATTTTTTGCAGTTTTCTGGTATTTTATGGACAAAAAACTAAAAATAATCATTAGTTGCTGCCCTACACCAGAGACAACTTGCACTTGCTTTGAAGTTTCAGTCTAATTAGAGAACAAACCATAAATAGAGCCTGACCAATACTGATATTATCAGCTCAGTATTGCTCTGTCACAACTATATTGGTCTATATCAGTATAACCGTATATGTTGACCTATATGAAAACTTTTTTTGAACAGATTATAGAGAATAAGCAGATTGTTTTGATTTGTTAGCTTAATAGGCAGCATTCTGTCTATCTTTGATCCTTTTTCTTAATTCATGTTTACACACATGTTTTGCTCTATTTGTACTTTTTATTTATAGTTACTTATAATGCAGCAATAAGTTTAATGTTTCAGTGCCCTGATATCATTTTGGGAACTACCTTTTATTGTTAAAAATGTTTGTCAGAAGTGTTAACCACTTTTGAGGGATTCATGCAAAAATAAGCGTATATGTATATATTTTATTGGTGTAAAGTATATTGGCCAATATTGCATTTTTTTTTAAAACTCTAGTGGTATCAGCGTTGGCCCCAAAACTCCAGTATCAGTTGTGGCGTAATATGAAGCAGAATAAGTTTGGTTGTTATGTCTAAGTGTAATGTAGGTGCCTGCAGGCTGACCTCAATTAAAGGGCTTGTCAAAGCTCCTGCTCTCAGCACATCAGACTACTTACTGTATATTACACACAGTGGAAATTGCCCTGACAACTTCAAGTCAGTTTATGACCTTCAGTGAGCCCATTCAGATTCTCGCTGACTTTGCCCCATAACACTAATCTGTGCTGCATGAGTCAGCTAGGAGCGCTTACAGATGCACATACCCATAATCCAAAAAACAAACAGGAAGGGTAAACCAGCAGCCTCACAAAAAGCTGCGATATTAAAAAGTCATCGGCTGTTAAATTCTGCGGCTGAGTGATGCATGTGTGAAAAGATTATTTGTTTTTTTCAGTGTAAACATTAGCAAAGTGTTCATTTTTAGCTGCACTGAGGAAGTGGAGTTTATAAAGCTCACATTAGTCATTTTTCTTCAGCACTCTGGTTGCGTTTGAAGACAGATTAATGGCTGTGGAGTTACTCTGAACTGTAAATCTGTAATTGACTGGCTGAAAAAAAATCAGGAGTTCAAATTAGCCCAGTGACTCACACAGATATGAAGCTGATAACGTACAGTTCTCAGGAAGTGTGCTGTTTTCACAAGGTTTAAGTGCCAAATGAGCACCAGCAGGCAGAGTTTTTAAAGCCATAACTCAGTGTCACTGAGGCTCATGACATTTATTCTTAGATCATGTTAGATCTACTTCTTGAATATTTTCACACGACATAAAACAGACTCGCAATGTTTGACATTTGACATGTAAACAGCCCGTGCTGTGAGATCACACCTCTTATCTTTGTAGATCGCTATTATCTTAAGCCTGAAGCCAATTTCCTCCAAATACCAAAAGACATGACTTTTTCAAGACACCAGAACGGCTGTATATTGAGCCGGCTCACTGAAATTGGATTACTGATTCACTTGTGTTCTCAGCGCAGAGCTATGATGTAATTTCCTGGTTATTTCTCAGGTATTTGTTTGCTCTCAGCCTCTCTTGCGCTCTGTTTTGCCATGTTTTTTTGCTGCGCTGTGCAGCGACAAGAGGAACCAACCCCATGACCTACTGTGCTTGTTTTTCTTCTGTCACAGGGTTGGAGGTCAATTCCTTTTAAACGCAGCCAGCTTTAAATCCAGTCAGCTTCGGCTGGAAATAGAAACAATGATTCATTGAATAAACCTTCCTTTTTCCTAATAGATGATGCACAGATACAAAAATATATTAATCTATTTATCCTGAGTTAATTATTAAGTCCATATGTGGAGGAAGCTCTATTTTTCATTGTGTCTCCGCCTGACAAGCTGTGTTTACCCCCACCAGTTGAGCTCTGCTTGCTCTTTAAACAGGCTTTGTGTCGAGTTGCTCACCCATTATGACAAACCCTCTATTGGGGCCTCTGCTCTATTTGTCTGCCTGCAAACTGCCACCGACTAAACAGTCACATGTGTTTTTAAAACTCATTGAGTGACACATTATTTCTTCTCACTCCAAATGGCCTGTGTCTCCTGCCGGCTGTAATACTTTCTGTTTTTGGACCCCGTGGTTTTCAGGAGAGAGCTGTTGTGTAGATAACAGCTCGCCCCACACACAACACCCACTTATTGTATACTTTGCTCCAGGCGGTTAATTGCTTATGCTTATCTTATACTATATATCCCACTTTAGTGCAAATACAGCAAGGCGCTCTTAATGGGAATTCACAACCGTGGAGAATATTTCTGGATCATGTTATATTAATGTGCTATTATCATCACCTCTGATTTCATCTGACCTCTCTTCTCCTCTATTCTGTCCCTCTAGCTGACAAGGCTTTGGCACACACACACACACACACACACACACACACACTGACAGGCCAGGGACTGCAGCAGTAGGCCAGTATTGATTGCTGTGGAAAACACTTTGGCATGCATCCAGAGCCATTTCTTCAGTACATGGCAGTAGTCCATGCATGTGTTTCAGTGCTTGGAAAGCCAGCTTGTAGGGAAATTAGATTGTATTCATTTGCTGCTTCTTTGATTTTTCCTAAGGGAAAAACCCTGAATGGGTAATTCAGGCATCTGGGATGCTAGTTGAATTAAGTGTAAGTGGCTTAGATATGCGAGCAGCATTTTGATGGATAAGGTCGTTCTGCTGAATGACTCGAGCGTAAATGTGATATGGCAGATTTTTACAGTGATCTTTTTAGAGCGTCCATACTGCCGCCTTGTCTTGGCCGGTCTGTGCATTATACCAAATCTCCCCATTCACACAACAATGGCAGGAATTTAGAGGTGGAGGGAGGCGTGGTGGTGGGGGGGCTTGTAGTGTGCATGTGTGGCGTGTGTGCGCGCATGTGTGCCTCCTCCTGCCGCAGAACAAGTCATTAACTCTGAACACTGCCCTCCAGTGAATTCCTCACCATTGCTGAAATAGCATGTAAATTATTACTAGCTTTTTAGGATAGTGTAATTTAAAACCTTTAAAATGGAATACCCTGGACTTCAAAGGCTATAAAAAACCTCCGCTAACATTTCCCATCGGTTTAGGAGTTGTCATTCTGCTCCTTCACAATCTCTCTGATTCTTTTCACCAAACTGTTTTGTGTCTTTGCCGCCTAAGTAATGATATGTTACAGCAGTGGTTTGGTTTGTCAACACACACAAGAGCCTTTTGGTGCTCTTTAGCTCAGATTTTTCCACTTTGTCATTGACTAACCACTTGAACAGGCAAACATTTGCCTTGATGCATGACTCCAGAGCCCCCGGCTACAGTGGATCGTTATTATAACCTTTGAGGAGAATGTGGCCGCAGATGAGAAGCTCTTGCTTAATACTCGAGTCAATATTTCTCATTCTTAAAGGGCCAGTTCAACCGAAAATCAGACACATATTTTTCTTCATAAGATAGATAAGATAAGATAGAACCTAATTAATCCTGATGGAAATTCTTGTGCCAGAGATTGCTCCAAAATGACAGTAACATAACCAGAAAAGAATAGCGTATTAAATATAAATTGAAATAAAAAAAAAACAAAAAAAAAAACAGCAGCAGTTATAAGATAACATTTAAAAAAAAAAAATCTAAAATAAATTAAAATAGAAAAGTGATTATGGCAGTGACATTGAAAGTAATATTGGTCAGTGATTGAAAAGTAATAAACAGTATTAATGCACCTGATAATCAACTTAATATTGCACAATATTAAACATAATATCGCACATGAAAATGATAACAATAAAGAAAAGTAATAGTTCCCATGATAATGAACATGTTTATTTTGTTTATTATTATTATTTATTATGTTAAATGTAATAATGTATGTCAAAAAGTTGGAATTAAAAAATTGCACTTGCTAATGAGTGCAATATTGCACATCATATTGAAAAAGTAATCCAGCAATAATACTGCACAGAATACTGGTATTATTATTCTTAGTTACCTCTAGTGCTATTTATCCATCTAGATTACTCAAGACCTTGTGTGAGCAGTTTCATTGGAACATTCCTCTTTGTATGTTAGAATCTACTGAAACTATTTTCTCTTCCTACATGAAACTGTTCACGACAAGGTCAGGGGACTGTTTTGAGTAACCGGGTCATGATTTCTGGAAAGACACACTGCTGTTGAGTTTGGGTTGTTGAGTTTCAAATATATTTCTGGGGCTCTTGAACCCCACAGTGCAAGTTCCATGTCATTCCATTACATAGGATAGAAGGCAGACATCTCTACAGCAGATAACTCAAAAACTCTGTAACTCACGCCAAAACTATCTAGATATATAAATAGCACTACAAGTAACAGAAAAAATATGAATTTTTGATTTTAGGGTGTACTGCCCCTTTAACAGCGCTTTAGATGTAGCATGTAGAATAATCACACATTCATTTAGTGTTTTTCTCTTTTGTCTGCGTGTGTGTGTATTTGCCAAAACACAAGAGCACAAAGATGCAGGGATTCGAGGGAGCTGACGCAGCTTTTTTGCGGTGTCACCTTACATGATGGATGCCTCACCCACTTTGAGAGAGGCTTTGAAATCTCCTGTTATCTTGCTATTTTTCTCTGTCATTATAGCGGCGGAAAGAATGCTAAGTTCATATATCACCCCGGCTCATGTAAGAGCAATCTCTTAATGGAATCAGTGAATAAAAGATGAGTTCAGCACCCTGCAGATATTACAGCAACTTTTTATGCATATGAATAAACTGCATGCATTAAGTGGCAGAACATTATGTACAATAACTCTCACCTTCTAAATGTTGCACCTTGAACTCTTTCTGGTCTTGAGGCTGCCTCCAAAAAAAAAAAAAACATATTCTAATTCAATTGTCGTTGGCTCACTCCCCAGAGCTGCTTTTTAATTCCCAGATAAGTTTGTTTTGGGACACTGAAGCCAAGGTCAGTCATGGGGAGGGGAGACAGATAATGAACTCATATTGTGTTTCATTCCCTCGTTCTTCCTCTCTTCCTTCTCTCTGCTCTCTCTGTCTCCTCATTGTCCATGTCACCATGTCCATTACTCAATTACTAATCTCCTTTGGCCTCAGGAATTCCAGAGCTGACCTCTCTGAGGCAGCAGGCTGAAACCTTCCCAGCATGACAGGAGCAGTGTGTGTGCGCGCGTGTGTGTTCGCCCACAGTATAGAAAGACACCCACCCACTGGGAGCGTGCACCCCTTGACTCTTAAACTGAAAGTCCTGTCCGAGCGATGAGACGCTCCGCCGCAGAACGCTGACAGTCAGGAATGTCTCCCTCGCTGTTTGCGCACAGTGGCGCGGATTTCTCGCAGGGAATTGTTTGGAGCGATATGGAATATTTCAGGGTGCATTGTTTCTAATTGGATCACCGAAAACAGAATTGGGAATGTCCCTTATGTGCTGTTTTTGCCACCAGTACACCACTGCATCCATATAAATTGAATGATATGGATTTTAGCGAGTTTAATTTCAATGAGATTGCCGGAGTCATGGGTTGCTGGAAGAGAGTTATCTACAGTTTCACAGCAGAAGTCCGCTTTTTTTTTTCCACTTTCACTCCATTATGTGCAGTCATAGCAATAAATTCACTCAGTAATGTTTTTGGAGATATCATGCTGCTGCAGTAATAACATGAATTATTGATAGAAGAGCAGAGACAGAATGTAACATTCAGCTGTTAATGTGTTACCTTGCATTTTAACTCAATCATAAAATGAGCAGTTTGAGAGTGTGAGCGTTTATTGACATACCTGAGGTAAAATTATAGTAGCGCATTAAGATTTTTAGTGCAGGATTCACAGTGTGTAAATGGTCTTAATGCATGTGTGTAGGAAGTGTCAGTGAAATGACACCCGGCTGTTTGGTATGTTGCTGATGTGGAGTGTCACCTCTTGGCTGTGGGCTTGCAGTCCTCTGACCTATATTATCAAGTGGCCTGCTGGCTGTGTCTGCCGCTCCTCTGAGCTATCAGCCGCCTAACTCGAAATGACAGGACAGTGTGGACAGGCGGCATTTACAGAGGAGCAAGTTTCTAAAGCTCATCTCTGAAACTGAAAATCCAAATAGTGAGCAGAAGCACCCCCATGATGCTGATGAATGCAGCTAGAATGATTCATCCTGTTAGAGAGCTGAAACAATTAGTCAGTTTAATTGATCTGATGGAAAATGAATCAACAACAACTTGAGAAATAGATTAATCGTTTAGATGATTTATTAAGCAAAAATGTAGGGCTACAATTAATGATTATCGTTATTGTCAATCAATCTGCCAATTACTAGCTAGATCCATTGATTGGTTAAAAAAAAGACAAGAAAATTTGACCAAACGAAGTAATCTGAAGTAGAGATTGACTTGATTTTGGGGATGATGCCAATACTGTGATACAAGGGCAGAAAAAAAATAAGATATCAATGTATTAGTTGATATTCTTTATACAGAATATAATATACAGAATACACAACATATACATAAACACTCATTGTTTCCAGTGGTTCCTCAAAAGTGGTTATCAATCACTTGTGACAAAGATATTTAATAGTGGCAAGATGTTTTACAGTTTAACAATAAATTTTGTTGTCCAAAAAGATACCAGGAGACTGAAACAGTAAACTTCCTCGGTAAAATTATTTTTAATAATGATAAATAACTCTAAATAATCAGAAATAAAGCAAAATATATCTATATGTTAAAGTTGAATTAAGAAAAAGATTTAAATATACACAGAACGCTGTCTATATAGACCGATATAAACTGTGAAAGGCCAATATCAGGCACATATCGGTCAATTAATGTATCAATCAAGGTCTTGAGTAATCTGTCTGCTTTCATTTTAGTGATATTCCAAGACCATTTTTCCTCAACAGATTGATATCGAGTACCAATTCAATATTAGTGCATTTTCTATACTGGTATCGTTATCAGAAAAACCCTACTGAATTTTTCACACGCAATAGAAAACTCAAATTTGTGTTGAATCAACAGATTATTCAAACAATCATTGGTTGCCCTATTTTTCTCTTTTTCTCATTATTACAGCTGTAATGTGTCAATATTTAAAGGTTATTCCGTGACATACAATGAATATTTTGATGCACCTTTTCTCAAAAATAAAATATCATTGGGGCTGGGAAAAATGGACGTACAGTCACAATATTTTTGACAAAATATCTCAGTATTGATATTGCGAAAATACTGTAGGGATGACTATTAGTGCTTTTTGATATTTTGATAAATAATCAATAGTAATATGGATAAAATGATTAAGCAGGTAAAAGCAAACAATAGAACAGCTAGAACGGTCTGGTAAGATCATAAATTGTCATCACTAAACTGTAATGCAGCCTTTAAAACTAAGAAAAGACAACACTTCTTCTATATCATAATAAAACGATCAAAATCTAACACAATATCTGGTTTCATATCATGATATTGACGTAGTATTGGTGTATTGCTCAGCTTTAGTCAAAATTCTTCTGTATTTTGTTCTATGGTGGAAAACCAGGCTGCTGCAAGGCTGTTGTTATGATCGTTTCTCAATAACTGACTGTTGTCTGGTTCGCAGGAATCCCCACTCATGCACACACACACACACACATTTCTTAATTCTATGGGCTCGTATCAACATTTCTCAATCAAATATCATGACTTGTGCAAACCACAAGCCAGTATTCAGCTTCCTGACTGCATGTGCTGCATCACACAGAAACCCACAGACGGCGTAAAGTTGGCTGGTAGAGTTAAAAAAAGAGAAACTAATGGGTGCAGCCTGCTTTGGCCCCGTTCATAGACTGATTATATTCTGGACTGTGTTGACAGCTGCTGAATTGCTCTCACCTGTTGTGTTTTGCTCTCAGGCCGAACAAGTCCCCAAACAGGATCTGTTGACACTCACACAAGGCACCATGTCATCCAGCTGATTGATATAGAGGGAAAGCCTGTGTGTTTTGAAGGTTTTGCTGTTGCCGTTCGTATGCTCTGGTGTGCTATTGAATTACTTGAAGCGTCGCTGTTTGACTCATACATCAACGGCAGAACATTCATTGCATTATTTTTGTTTCAAATGGACTCAACTGAGATTTTTCGTGGCTTTGTTTCTTTACGTGCTGTCAGTAGATCGCATCAAAGTACAGTAGCTAATTCTGCAGAGATACAGTACAATGTGGTTTTTGGCTGCAGGCTGAATGCTATTTACTGTTGCTCTACATTATCCAAATGGCCTGCTTTTCTGAAGGCAGAAACAGCAGTCAGTTTTTCATTGCATGGAAAGCCGGTTACAACCACCCGCCACCACTTGACAGCTGAAGACAGCTCATTATAAGAAGACCGAAAACCCATGTTTGATGTTTCTACTTAGTGAGGGAGGCACAGCTATATCAAGCTATCCCTCGCAGGCTTTTCCTTTATAAGGAAATACTGTCTCCAACTGGTTGGGATTTGATATGCCTGTAGTTGCAGATGATGTGAGAACTGAATATGGGTAATTGTATAGACAGAGCACTCAGTGAGAATATGAAACGCTGAAAAGTCATGTGTTTGTTTTTAGTAGGCGGCGAAAAATAACAGGAACAATATGAAATAGTCGATTAAAGGGATAGTTTGGATTATTTTAAGTGGGGCTGTATGACGTACTTATCGGTAGTCAGTGTGTTGCCTACACTAGATGGTGGTCCACATGCCCCCAGTTTGGGAAAGCAAACTGGAGTACCAGTGCAGGAAGAGAAACATTTTTCAGCCTCCAAAAGGTCCAGCTAAAAAAAAAAAAGAATCAGTTTAAGCGTATGCTATATTTAGGATATTTTCACTCCTTTACTTTGCTGTCAGACTGTCTTTTCTAACAATAAACTGACGTTATATAGGCCAAATAGTGTTCTCTCTAAACCAACCAAACGTCTTTGGAAAAATCTGTAATTTTACATTGCAGAACACACGAGTTGTTGGTCTACCAGTACTGTTAGTACTTAATCTGTTAGTCTGATGTGTTATTGTATGACTTAGGTGTTGGATAAGGTTGGTTTTGACTCACATAATAACACAAACAAACAAACTGCTAGACCAACAACTCCTGTGTGCTGTGAGGTAAAATTACTTAAACTGGTATTGATATATTATAGCCGAGCCTTTTTGAAGTGGCTAAAATGTGTTTTGTTGCTGACGCTGTCCACCACAGTTCATTGCTTAGCTTCCATGCTGGTACTCCTCTCTGCTTCTCCACACTGGGGGGGGGGTGTTGGCCACCATCTACTGTAGATGATGAAATAATTAGCGATAGTACCTCATACAACGTCATTTAAAAAAATCCAAATTATCCCTTTAAACATGGGACATGCAGCTGAAAAGAACTTGACTTGACTTTAAGTTTCACAAAGGTCAGATTTACTGCTGTTGAGTTTTTCTTCTGGATTTTATTGGAATCATATAGGTGTTGCTTTTATTGTGTCCCTCACCCTCTTTACATTCATACATAACAGCACGTAAACATGTCAATACAGAGTAATTGAATGTTATTTTAATGTCAGTAATATAAAGTCTCTTTTGAGGGGAAATGTGCACGGCCAGACAGATGCCTGGTAAATTGGAGATAACCAAGGTAAAAATCAGAGACCTACTCAGAGTGTCTGCGTTTCTGCCTGTACACATCTGTCCTCCAGATTTCCCCCCGTTTCTGTAAAAGCCATCTTCCAGCACACCACTCCACTCTGTTGGTAACAAACACTTCAGCCATTAGCCCTTCAAATGGAAACACATTTTACCGTCTCTGCTCGCTTCCCTCTCCATTGGACTTCTTCAAGTATGAGAGTTATTAAAAGGGGTTGAATCAACCTCAGGAGGAAAAAAAAAGAGTTGAAGCACATACTGAAGAGAGAGCAAATCCTATTAAGAAAGCCAATAGTATGTACACAAAACCACTGCAGCTTTATTCGGCGTACCTCAGTGTCAGCCATGCACATCACTGCTATAGATTTACATTTATAGTTTCCTGACAGTGTCACATTATTTTTATTGCGTGTAGTTACACTCTCACATAACTAATTACATTTCTTCTACTTTTTTCTTTTCTCTTTGAAGGTGTAATCCAAGCCGCTGAGTGTGACTTGATTCTCAAAAGTGTAAAATCTCAACATTCATGGTGCATGTCAGGACCCAGACTTCCTAAACGCTAATCAAAAAAGTCCAAAACATCTACGTCCTCATTGACATTGATTTAGCTGCTGGCATCAATTCAATTCAGCAATCATCCACATCATCCATATTCATGCTGCCGTAATTTACTTACATTAATGTGCATCCACACAGCCGTAATGCTACTTGATGCACATACCAATTTAGCTGATAAATAGGGACGCTCTGTTGTTTGTCCTGTTTCCTCTGCTGCTCTGATTTTGATTCTGATCTTTGTGCTCATTTTAAACCCGTTTTTATGACCAGCTGATACTGCCATACAGTACTTAGCAGTAGTAGAATGTAACTAAGAACATTTACTCAAGTACTGTAGGTAAGTACAAATTTAAGGCAGTCGAACTCTACTTGAGTATTTCCATTTTATGATACTTTATACTTCTACTGTAAGCAAGGTGATATTTTGCTGTTACTTAACATCAAATTTTATGAAAACTGTCATAATATAAAGAATGCAACACACCACATATCAACACTGTTACGTAACAGGAGGTTTAAACACGTCACAAACTTATCCTTGCTAATAAAATGTTTGAGTCGTGTGTTATTTCAGACATTTAAATTAAAAACAACCAACAACTAAAAATTACTTACTAATTAAGACCTCTGAGGACTCCCTCGGGGGTGCGGGCCCCCTGTTGAAGACCCGTGACCTAGACCTGTGTTGTGACCTTTGTGTATTAAAACATGTCGCACACTTTGTAAGTTTACAAAATACTGGACAAATGTAAAGACATGTAAAATGGTGTGACGTTACTTTGACATCAAATAGATTGTTAAAAGACTAGGCCTCAATAAGCTACAGCTTAATGGCATCATAGGAAGTAATGAAATTGTTATTTTGTTGTTGTTTGTTTTTTAATTGTGTTATTTTAATAATAAATTGATTGTGAAATTGTTTACAAAGCAAAATAGTTTTCAGTTTCAACATTTCTTTCATCTCCACATGTGTTGTTTGTGAAATGTTTGTATGTGCCTGTTTAGAAAAACTATTGCAAACAGCCGTAAACCTGTGGCACAAGTAAATGATCCGTGACCTTGGCACAGTTGCATTGATGTAACAGCCTTTATGTGCTTGTGATTGTAATTTGGATTCCTTCCTGCTTCCTTTCAGCATGAGGTAATTGCAGTGTCTGAGAAGGTGATTGTGCGGCTGGAGGACCTGGTGAAGTGGACTGTACCAGACTTCTCAGGATGGGCCCACTGTCTGAAGGCCGAGCCTCTCAAACAGTCCGTGCTCCGGGAGCTGGGGACCAATGGGAGGCGGGAGGCCCTCCACCGCTACCGAGAGAGCACCCTGACCAGCGGACTCAACTTCAAGGATGTCCAGAGGGAGAGGGCACAGCTAGGTGAGCGCCAGCAGACACCTCAATTTCTTTTAGCCTTTTTTTTCTTTTTAGGTAGGGTTTCTTCATCTCTAAAGGTTATTGTGGTTTTTCCAGTCTGTCTGGGGCTGCTGTGTTGAATGTTTATGTATTTGTGTCCCGTCTCTGCCATAAATCAGCTTATGTTTATTGTCCTTTGGTTGGTTTAACAAGTGTTGTCTTGACTGGAGTAATTCATCAGTGTGTAGTTGGAAATCCTCCCGATATAATGAGCTGAGAATCACACTAATAGAGGCAGGCTAGAGGTAATGGCAGCGTGTTTGCCAACGCATTACCGTCCTACAGTGGAACAGCTCTGTTTTCCAAGTGTGACAACAACAAAGGCAGCAAAAAATCACATAATTCAGCTTTAAATAATTGAGTCACATCAAACTAGAGTCCACAGCACCTCTGACACCTTCTTATCCCTCAGTTCAGATTGTAATTGGCCGCGTACCTCAGGAGCTTTAAGGATCATTGCTGTGCGTGTGTCTGAATGGCTGTCGGGCGTATTCATCATGTACATGGTGCCATTAAGTGCCAGTGATTGTTTGATTCTTGCACCGGGGCTCTCGGAGTCTCACTACGGCATTACCCATGAATCAGTCCCAACATAAAGCTGGATGTCTCTGCGGATGACTCATCCGATGCAAATAGGAAACTGGCATTTGAGCCTAATAATCAGCAAGAACATAATGTTCCCTTTGAAGCCGTTTCCCACTTATTTGCCTCCCTCTCTCACATGGCTGTGATGTAATGCCTATTGCTGATTGTAATGGTATAATGTAGCTTAGCAAACATGCTAAAAATACCAGCACAATTACAGTACATCTTGTCAGGTTTTAAGCATGCATCCTGCTGATTTAAACCAGAATGTATTACCCTTTATGAAAGAAGTAATATGTAACAATTGTACTGCAGTCCAAAGAGCAAGTTGGAGCCATAGAGCGTATATTAAATATGTTGAAATCCTATTTAATATACACTCAATGGTTGTTTCCCCTCACCCCCTCCTCCCCAGACTTAAGGACGCTCAGGCAGGCTGCGGGAGTGTCAGACAAGCGCAGCATTATAATTTGACAATAACAAGCAATGAAGAGTCCTACACTGTAAGTTGAGTTCAGTGACTGTCTGTCAAACTCCATTAACATGTTGCTCAATTTAACCACTATAAAAATCTACTCTGTCTAAAAGATTATTGATGATTTCTTACAAATCATAACCAGACCATTAGCTCATACAGTGAACATTCGGCATTAATTTTAACTCTGATCAACATGAAATGGTCTAAGTAAAACAGTCATTATGGCTTGTAATGGAAATTTCAAAGAATACCACAGCTCTAGTCAGAGAAGCCAGTGTTTTAACTTAGCATGTGTCTTTAAAGCTACTACAAGGAGTTTTTAACTAGTTATGAAACTATCTAGAAACTATATGACCTACATAAACAAACAAGACCATCATTGAGAAGACTGGCTATTTCTGTAGATATTCCCAATGCCTGCCACATTCTCTGTGTACAGTTACAGTTAGTAGCATGTTAGCCAGTTAAAAACAAGCAGGAGAAGATTTTTATTTAGATTATTTATTTAGATTATATTTTGTGCTTATAGCAAAATCAACAAAATGCGCACGTTCCTTGAAGTAACTTAAATTTCTGATGACATATGGTCATTTTAGGCTTTATTGCACTAAATATGTTACATATTTCCCCTTTAATTAATTTTTAATCATCATTTTATGACAAAAGCCTATGTGGAAGTGAAACTGCTACAGGCTTAAAAACACGAGCGGCTTCTCTATAGAAAATAGTGTTTTATTGATGACTGCTGTTCTGTTTTGTGCTCGAGATCTTCCAGGAACGCTGTAATGCCCTTGATTACTCGACTTTGCTTGAATCTCATACGCAGAAAGGACAAGAGAATCAATAATGGATGCTTTGTTGTTATTCCAGTAATCAATATACTTTGATTGTGCTTGTGTGTGTGTGTGTTTGTGTGTGTGTGTGTGTGTGATTGCTTGCTTTCATAATCAGACATGTCGGCCTGCTTCTTGAATGATATTATGTTCCATATCATGGCTTTCTATAAATGTGCTGCATCGTCTAGATTTTATAGATTTATCCGTCGCTGGTGTAATAACCTGACGATGACGCTATTGTTGCTGAGGGCTTGTGTGTGTGTGAAAATGTGTGTATGTGTGTGCATGTGTTGCTAATGAGCAGCGCTGCCGTTAATGACTCCATCAGGCTGTTTCTAAATGCACTTGTCACTCCGATGGGACACTCCGCCAGAGAATCTGCCCACTCAGCAGAACGGGCTCAGACTCTGGCAGGGCACCAGAGACACACACACGCACACACACACACACGCGCGCACACACAGACATAGATGGACACACGCACACACATGCTACACACCGACAATCAGTGGTGTGCACTCACTTATCCATTTGTTTATTTGTTCGCTGCATGTTTGGCGTGTGTCGGTTGTTGACAGTCTTAACAATATGAGAGGGGAGGATAGTTTGGTGGAGAGGGAGACAGAGAGATCACTTATTCATCAAGGCAAATGCACGTTACTGCGAGCAAGGGTTTGCATAGAAATATGAAATATGCCACTGCAATGCTGCTCACTAGCTGGATGAAATATTCATGCCACAGCAGCAGCAGATCAGATATAAAAGTAGCCTTAAAGCGTCCTGGAGCTGAATGTCTGTAATTCTGTGTAATATGTTGGCTCATTGACTAAACTGACTTCTTTATGATAGTGCCACACTCTCTTTTTTGGATTGTATTTATAAACAGAATAGCCCGAGGTGGCTGCTTGCTTTGCTGTATTACTTGAATGATGTATTTGCTGATTGTTATTCTCAGGCTGATCTGTAACTATGTCAGAGGAATTGAATTGTTCCCCATAACAGGATACTGCAGCAATACCACAAGCTGCACAGAAAACCATTGTGAGCTAAAGAGCAATAAAGTGTGCCATTGTTATCGAGGGAAACTGTTCTCTTTTTTTTTTTTTTCCGTGTGCGTATCCTAACTTTTCCTGGCACTGTGCCACTGTGAATTAAGTGCACTGTTATGGATTTGTGTCTCACAGGCAGCATATGAAAAATACTACAAGACAAATGTGTCTCAAATAGCAGAATGACGACTGGGTTGTTCTTGATCTACGTTACATGGAGCATTACGGTTTGGTGAGTGAACAAAGCTCCGCTCTGTCGTCAGAAAGGCATAAAGAGTGAAACCAAAGATGCCTCCACAAAGTAATTAATTAGCGAAACAAGTGACCTTTGCTGCTGTCCTGCAGCATCGACAGCTGTGACTCTAAAACCTGTGAGGCAGAGAGATGATTGGTATCATAATTCAAATTCCAGCTTTAGCCAGGCTTTGAAATGCAGCGTTTAAAGGTCCAGTGTGTAAGATTTACAGGGGTTTGCTGACAGAATATAATAATAACATAGTATTCATCATTAAGGATGTTTTCATTGGTGGATGAACACCTGAAAATAAGATTTGTTGTGTTTTCTTATCCTTAAAATGAACCCTTTATAGCTACAGAGGGAGCAGGTCCTTTTCCGTGTTTCTACAGTGTCCCCTTTCATGTTTTGCATGAGTTTTGCAATCAGCATAGTTTCTCCTACACATTTGGAAGTGGAGAGTGACACAAGGTGTTTGCAATATGTAAGCTCACTGCTAATTGCCACTGAATCTTAAACACTGGTGCCTTTAAAGGGTATTTGACTTGGCGTAAGAGGTTCTTGACAACGATGCAGCGTCCTCATAAACCTTTCAAACTAAAAGGACAAATGGTGGATGGTGATGTTTCTGATTGGCTTAACCTGATATTCTCACCCTAACCCTACTCAGTCACACTCCTCATACCTAAACCTGATTTAGACCTCTTCTTTGGGGCAACCTTTGAATTTAACATCCATGCCAACATGAAGGACGCATGAAAGTATGTGGGCAGTGTTGGTTACATCGTTTGTAATAGACGTATCTGTTTTCGTAGGCAAATAAAGTGTAAATGATCCTTAAAGCTCACTAAATAACATTTTATATCCTGTTTGTTTAATCCTCATATAAAAAAAAAGAAACTGAAAAAAAACTACACATTATGGTTTTAATGGGACAATTTTGTGGACAGTATCTTGGCTGTATCCCTCATTTATATCTTTGTACTAAGCCAAGCTAACAGCATCTGGCAGTAGCTTCATGTTTACTGTATAATAGCCATATGATTTTGTCTTTAAGTACTGTGTATTGTTTTTCAAGGATCAGTCTTATTGTGGTCGTCATAACACAAAGGACGTTTAATTACATTAAAGATACCACATAAAAATGATTGCAGAATTCTGAGCCAGGAGAGCAGCCATAACATATTTCCACGAGTGCATGTGTTGCATTGTGCACTTCTTACATAATCTGCAATGCAATTCACTTAATCAGGTAATACAAACTGTCCACTCAGTTTATCTTGTATTGAAGTGAGCATTAGAGCTTCTTTTTACAGTTCAATCCACCGGGGATGGCTTGCCAGTGAAGTTTACATTCTGCCCCTCTATCTCTCCCCAGAGAACTGGCCTGATTCTTTTTTTTTTCTTTTTTTTTTTTTCGTTGCTGCCTGCCGAAATTGGTTTCTGGTCGTATACTAGGAGGCCGAGCGTTGGAGAGCTGGATCTGCTGATACAGTTTGTTGGCTTGTGCTGGGAGGTACAGAGAGCTGTAGACGGAAAATAATAAAAAATGTAAAAAAAAAAAAAAAAAAAAAAAGAAAAGAAAAAACACAAAGGATGGCTCTTGCTCACAAAGTAGCTCAATATGTTTACTGTCATGTCTTTTCTTCAATTCAGGCCTTCAGTGCTGAACCCAGTGAGCAGAATGTGAGTTGAGATGTTGTGGAAGATTATACAAGGTCGTAGCCTGTGACTGCTGCATTCAAAGAACATAGATGGTGTTCCTGACTCCTGCCCTCACCTATAGTATCATCTGTAGCTGGTTCATACCTCAGTGCTGCGAGGATCTGGGTGCTCTGAAAAACATCCTGACAGGAAAAAGTAACCATGCAGGCGGAAAAATATACATGTATTGCAGAAGCAATCAGCTCTACTATTGATTTTTTTAATACTATTTTTGTGCTGCAAAGTCTTTTGAAAATGAAAGTAAATGAAACCAGAAATTAACAAAATAATAAAAAATGGGTTATTGATTTCTCTAATAATTATTTGTTTAAGATATTAAATGCTTCCTGCAGCGCTGAATATTAATTTGAATTTATACAGCTGATCACACTAAAGTCGAGGCTGCATGATGGATTAGATATCAGAAAATATGAGTATTTTCAGTGAATATTCAGTTAGTGATGATAATGAAGTTCAGTCATTATTATCTGATGTTCGTCGTGTGTCTCTTTGCTGTATGAAAAGCTGCGAGTGGTGTGCTTTGATTGATGTTTTCCATCCAGTGTCTCCGTCAATGTTCAGGGTAAAATTTGATGTGATAGATTTGAATAAAAATGCACTTTGTTGTAGCTGGTATGTATAAAAAAGAATGACATTATGGATTTTCCGATAACCCATAATAACTGACCTGCATCTCTATGCATGCTGTACATTATAAGTTAAGCACATTACATTAATTTGGCAGGTGCTTTTGTCCAGAGCGACCTGTATTTATTTTCATATACATGCATCAGGAGCAGTTTGGAGTGCAGCGTCTTGCTCAAGGACGCTCGATTGTGTGGACCGGAGGAGCCAGGGATCAAACCATCAACCTTACGATAAATGGCCGACCTTCTCTACCAACTGAGCTGTAAAATTGCTTTAAAATATTTTACTTTCAGCTGTGGGCTCTGCAGCTCCTCAGTTCTTTTGTGCACTGCATTGTGGGATAATAGTGCACATTAACACCACAATCAAGAAATGCTATCTAATCTAAATGATATTAGATTTTCACTAGACTACAATTGTGGCCAAAATGATTAATAATTTATTGCAATATCAACAGAACATCTGAAAAATCAAAGACAAAATAAAAATGGAAAGAAATAGATGTAGAGATGGACAGTATGTTTAAGAGGCACATTCACGTTTATTGTCAATACCAGAATATTAATTAGTAACTACTATAATTACTTAGTGTCTCAAAAAAATGACTCGCTATCCCAAAGTAATGACTTTGTTTCTCAAAATAATGACTTATTAACATACAATAATGACTTAGTGTCTCAGAATAATGACTTAGCATCTCAAAATAAGGAGAAAGTTTCTCAAAATAATAGCTCGAGTCATTATTTTGAGAAAATATCTCTTTATAATAACTTACAGAATCACACTGGATGATAATTTAAACTGCTAATATGGTATTTTAATGTTTTGTCAGCACTTCAGAAACAGTAACTATGATGACTATGATAAGGTTGTCTGATGTTGACTGCAGTTAGTTATTGGTTTGATAAATGGTTTTCAGTCTAAGAATATCTGTTTTCTTATTGATTACTGATGGTGGCTGATCAGGTTTATTATCAGCTAATTGCACTTGTAATTGTATATACAGTTTTTTCCTGATATAATGTTGCACCATTGGTTTTGGCTTTGGTGCCTCATTTTTTTTGCCCCCCCAAAATTAATATAACATAATTAATTTATGCAACAAATACTGACCTTTTCAGAGTATATTAAATATTTTTTTTCAGTAAGAACACATTTTATAGTCAGAACCTGCTTAGAATTAGAGTTTCATCTGGAATTGGGACACACTAATGCATCACTTTATGTGATCACATCTTAACACACATTGATTGAGCTGGAAGGTGCAGCAGGCCGGCGAGGCACGGAGCGATATCACTGCATTTCAAGATTCTTTACAGCCTCGCCCGCTCGGGGAGAGAACCACTGTATTTCCCTCTGATGCAACATCTGATCTGTATGCCAGGCTTGGCACATATACCCCAGTTGATATACCGACAATATTTCAGTCGGAACATTTCAATTTGATGTAGAGGGTAGATTCTGTCCCTTTTCAGAGACTGTTCAGAGCGTCTCCGAATGTTTATGCGGGTAGGAGCTGGTGATAAGGAGACAGACAGATGCTGTCTTCTCATGGTTGATTTGTCTTGGTGACAATACAGAACAATATTTGGGACTTTGACTCACTATCACACATGAAAATGTTTTATGTTTCGACTGCAACGTGGGAAGGAGTAAGCGGTTTCTTGGAAAAGATAAAGAGAGCGTGTCGCGGTGTTACGAGAGTAATGGCATGTTGTGACTCTGACAGAGAAAGAATGTTTCTGTAAGACACACCACACTGTACTCCTCCTCCATTCAGAATATGTGGCAGATTGTATCGTTTGCACTTGTTTGCTTTCCGCCCCTCAAACATATTTGCTTCCCCTTCTGCTTTTTTCCGCAGAACTAATTCTACAAACTGTCCAAAATCCCTTTTTGAACTAATTTAATGGAGTGTTTGTATTGATTATGTGCCTCTCTCACCCCCCTCCCTTCTTTCTCTCCTTCTCTGGTATGTTTTTTTTCTCTTTTTGGTGGTGTTGGGCAGGGGGTGGGTGGGTGGGTTTATAGCAGTATCTTCTTCATTATGCTCAGACCTGTAGGAGAGAGAATCACAAGCTGTTTTTCCTCACTGATGTGCTCATATCATTAATTCACTTCTGACTGGCCGGAAGCCAAAGAATTCTAAATCTGTAAGCAGTAAATTGTGTGCCGGGGTGGAAAAATCTATTAGATGTTTGAGCATGCCTCGAATTTGAATGGGAGAAAGAGAGAGAAAGACACACTGTGAGAGAAAGAGAGAAAGAGAGAGACCACCCAACACCCGAGCCATATCCTGTTATGGCTCGCACCGTAATCAAATTCAGCTTCTTTGGATTGCTATATTCATTAATAATTTGTGTTATTTTATTTCTGGAATGTCACATAATGTGTTTTCCGACTTGCGTGAGGGAGGGAGGGAGGGAGGGAAGGGGCTGAAGGCTGGTGGATGGTTAAACAATGAGAGTGGCCTCAGAGGAAATGAAGAGCTCCGTCTCTCCATTACAACAGTTGTGTCTCTCTTCTCTCCATTAGTCAGGTCTGGAACAACAGAGATGCTATTGATGTGACCTCTGCCTGGCATCTTAAATAGACTGAAAGGCAGTGAATTCTCTCTAAGAAATAATTTCTGATTTGTATTTCATGTTAAAGGGGATATATGTAATATCTTTGCTCTGCTTAAACATAAAATGTCATCAGATTTAAGGAAACACGTTAAATTGAAATACTGGCGCGACAGTCAGCATGTTCTCCTTTGAAATTTCCATTCTGGGCCAGAACATCTGTTTTTGTTTGCCCATTTCACATTTATTAGACTTAAAATTAATGAGTTGTAGAAAGTCATCAATAATCTCTTAGAAGGAATAGATGTTTATAAGAGTTAAATTGAGCAAAATGTTAATGGAGCCCAGCAGGCAGTGAGACAGGCGGTCACTGAACTCCAACTCCAGAATGTGGATTTTCAGCACTGGACTTTTCAGGATGACTGGCTTAGCTTTACATTGACAGACATCCGACAGCTATAAGCAGCTGATCAACTTACAGCGCAGGACTCGTCGCCTGTCAGTGTCAAAATATAATCTTGCTTTGAGCTTTGGGAGGAGGGGATGGGGGAAACAACTCGTGTCAACCATATATTGTACATAAAATATGGATTCACCCTATTTGATATACTGCACATGGCTCCACCTCAATATTTGGACTGCAGTACTTATTTTTGAACTCTAGGTTCTTACATATTTCTCCTTTAAATGATTTGCTATGAAAAGACTTTAAGTCACATGGATCAGGAGGTTTTTATCTGAGTTTGTGTGCTGATTGAGGAACATTTGCCTTCTTTACTTAAACAAATTGCCTGCCAGTTCCTGTTACACTCTGACTCACGCTTAAGTGTTACCCAACCAGCAGCCTTTCTGGAGAGATTTCTATATCTGTCTTTGTCAAAATGATGCTCATTTCAAGTATTACAGCAGCATTAATATTTCAGTGCAGGGCTGCCTTTTGTACGTCTCCCTGATATGCTTATTTCTCCCTGACAGTTCCACGTTCTGCCTTCAGATAGATAGATACGGATGACTCTGTGCTGCTCAGTAGGCATTCTAGACATCACAGATTGTACAATTAATAACTCTGCATATTTTATGAGCATGCCAGTCCATCTGCTTTATGCATGCATGTAAAACTGTCCTCTTCTGGACGCCCTGTTGTGCATATCAAAAGGAACTGAAGATCAAATCAACATTAGAGAAACACACATTGTGAAAGAAACGTGAACAGTTGTGGAATGTACAAATTTTACTTATTTTATGCTACTTCATACTTATACTCTACTGCAGTTCTGAAGGACTTATTGTACTTTTAACTCCGCTTTTATTTAACAGATTAAGCTAGTTCATAGATTAAGATTTTACATACAAACTAAATGATGAGTTTATTAAGTATGACATTTTCTTTTTTTTACATATTAAGTACAACATTCTCATAGCAAAATATAGGGATGCAACGATACCAAAAAGTAAAGGTACGATAATATCATGATTGCTGTGATTTTAAAACAAAAAGAGAAAATACAACCTGAAAAAATGTCATGTTTTGTCAGATAATGTGCAGTGATCATAATGCACAGTGCAAAGTGACTCTCTTAAGTGTTTTCTTACTTTTAAACCAGTCGACTAGTCTAAACTTTGACCCCCAAACTTTTACTTTCACTTCTAAAGATTAAGTTGTGTTTCTCAGAACCTGAATCAGGGCTCATTTTCTTCACGTTTTGTGGTTCCATGGTTAAATAAGACTGAACTGTGCATGTTGATGATAATAACTTGAATCCTGCAGCATGTAATTGTGTGTGTGAAAAAATGATCCCTCACATTAAATACCCATTTAATTCCACCTTAGCATTACAGTGTTGGAAAAACACTTTCGGTTAGACCTGAGCCAAGGTAAAAATAGCTCTCACCGCTGATTGCAGATCAACTTCTCAACATCCACTTAATAGCTGTCATAATCTGTAAGGCAGAACTGATGCAAGAGGGTCACAGAGGCAGGCTGCAGGATACATATACTGTAATAGTACACAGTATGTGGACGATAGACTTCTAGCCTTGAAGAAATAACATGTTCATTTCACAGCACAGAGGTAATGCATTTTACCCACATAGAAAGGTAATTGCAATGGGAGATTTGATAGATTCCAGACCTTTGGTGGAAGCAGTGTGTGTGTGTGTGTGTGTGTGTGTGTGTGTGTGTGTGTGTGTGTGTGTGTGTGTGCGCTGCATGCTCACACATACTTGCTTGGGTACATAACTGCTCTTAATGCTTTTATTAAGCCAAAGAAACACAAATGACGTAATTTGTATTTGTAAAACATGCCGGTGCAGATGGTGTAATATATTTTGGTTTCTTTGATGTATTGACTGCCAGAGGAGTTGGAAGGAGCGCCTTGGCTGCAAACAATAGATCATTGATGCCTTTCTGTCCTCTTTCTCAACCTGTCAGTCCGTTTCCTTGTTATGTACTGGCCCGAGGAGCACTTGGCAAAATGAGAGGCATTCAGCCAGTCTTGTTTTTTCCCCCCGATTTTCCCCTCAGCCATAACTCAGGGAAAGCTGTTGTTTCATTTGACGTGTCAGAGGATAATATCTAAAGTTAACAATAGCCGAGTCGCAGAACCACGATGTTCCAGCATTAGTAGGTGCAACATTAATTCACTGAATGTGGGAGAGAACAGCTGAGTAGATGGAGGGCTACACACAGATAAAGTCAGATAAATATGGAGTAAACTAACCTGAAATTTTAGTGTCTAGCTTTCATGAAGAGAAAATTGATTCAGAGGCCATTTTTGATCATTTATCATCCAGGCCTGTTGTAACAATTACACAGTCAGCAACAAACAAACCTAAAAAACAAGTCAGTACCAGTTTAAGTGTACACTATATTTAAATTATTGTTTACGCTTTACTTTGCTGTAGGACTGCCTTTTCAGAAAGTGACATTTTATGAGCCTAATATTGCTCTCTGCAAACCAGCCAAACTCCATTGGCGAAATCAGCAATTTTACCTTGCAGAAAAAAGAAGACGCTGGTTTACTGCTAGTTTATTTAATCCAGGTTATCCTTTTATAACACCTAAGTCACACAATAAAACTAACAGATCAAGATAGCGGTAGACCAGCCACTCCCATGTTCTGCAAAGTAAAATTGCTGATTTCGTCAATGGAGTTTGGTTGGTTTAGAGAGAGTAATATGTGGCTTATATAATGGTGGTTTCCTGTGAGAAAAGGCTGCCTGACAGCAAGGTAAAGAAGTGAAAATATTTTAAATGTCCCCTACACTTAAACTTTTTTTTAAATGAGCTTGAACCAAATACATGTTGTTACTGACCCTGTCCACAAAAGTACATGACATAGCTTCCATGCTAGCACTCTGCACTTCTTCCCCAAATTGGGACTGTGCTGAAGGCTATTTTCATTAATTCACATTCATAAGGACCCCATTTTAGTAAATGCTGTCCTAAGGAAGGTTAGTTTTAGGTTTTATTATAATAAGAACATAATAAAGTCAATAATCGATTAATAATATCTGTCACTATAAACTACATTCACTAAAAATACAACCCTCTTTCTTCCCTTGTTGTTCCAACTTCTGTAAAATGTGAAGAAGAAGAAGTTAATTTTTGTACATTTCCCTTCGCAACCCATTCAAGGACCCCTGTTGGTCCCCAGACCCCAGTTTGAAAACCACTGGTCTAGACGTCTCTGCTAATGGGCAGGTTCTTGTGTTTCAGCTCATATGAAAACATACTTCTGAATTCCCGAAACAAAAAAACACAATTAAATCGTTAATCGCAATTATTTGTATGACAATTAATTGCTCTTGCTCTGCAGCACAATATATCGATCATACCAGTGTTTTGCTCCGTCTGAACCTTTGCTGAAGGAACGTATGATCAATAAATTGTGATGCTGAGTAGGAGCAGTGTGCAGGATTTTATTTTCTCAAGTGTTTCTTTGCCACACACCTGCGTCTGAGACAGAATGTCTCCTTTGAAAATATTAATCAACAAAAAATTCATTATTGTGACAGCCCTATTATCACTTCTGTCTTATGACACACATGTTGACAGTCGTCACTATGACTTTGCAGACAAAAGAGGCCAAATCCTTTCTGTGATTCATGTCGTCGTCTCTTCTCGCTGTGTTATTACGCTGTATATAAAATACATAACAGCCCGTGGACTGATGTCAGAAAATAAACAAAAAGTAGAACATAAACAAAAATATCTCCTTCTGTCATTTCAGCTCATATTGGATTTGTTTTATTGTGGGTGGTTGTAAAGGAAAAGCAATATAACAGAGAGAAATGAAAAAAACATTTTTTGGCATGAGTGACCAGTGAACATAAACTTGTTATCTGAGCTCGTAGATATTCTCCATTGAAGTTCTTATCTTTGCTGTGCAATGTGAGACAAGCAGCTCCAAACACTGTATGTGCTGCATTACAGTGATTACAGCTCTGTTGGTAAAGCAGTGGTTTGCCACATCACAGGTCGTGTTCTGTAATCTGGAATGAATGAGTTTAAACCAAACTCGTAGCACTTTATCAGAAATTACCTGCTTGTTTAGCCAGATACTGTGTGTGTGTGTGTGTGTGTGTGTGTCTGTGTGTGTGTGTGTGTCACATGAATAACACAGCAGTCTTTGCAGGGCCGAGCTGGGGAACTTCAAACGGAGATCATTAGGGCTTGTGGAGAGAAAACAATTGTTAGCGGTTGTTGTTTTCTTTTTTGTGGCGCTTTTAGAATGTGTAATCACAGCTAATTGCACACCAGAATATGCAAGAGAAAAATCCTACAGTTTGCATTTCTGGGATTCGCTTTTGTGTCTTCAATACGCTTGATACCGATGACAGCACATAAACAAGAAATCTGAACAGATGGCGCTGGTTTTTAATGACATATTGCTATCTGTAAAGTCTCCCTCTAAGCCACAGACTAAAACGTCTCCCCTTGGGGAGCGCACCGCTCTAGTTGTTATCATCCGTTGCTAATGTCACTCCTTTCTTTGCCACATTGTCAAGTCCTCCAGCTAAATAAATGCAATGTAAATTGAGTATTGTGCTGGATGTAATTATTGAAAAGGGTTCCAGTTGGCTTAACTCAACGGGCTGTTTATTTAAAGCCTTCCTCCTCCTCCGTACAGATCTGATGATAGAGAGAGAAAGATACAGGGAGAAAGAGAGGTTCTTATATAATGACAGGAATTCACAATGGAGCCATGTTGAATGACAATCCCCCCAAACATCTCCAACAACTACCCCCCCCCTTCTCTTTCTCATTACAGTTTTACCATTGGGAAACATGCCTGTCCCAAATAGCCTCTAGTATTATTCTTTTTTTCCCTCCTGCTCTTTTTTTTTTGCTTCATTCTTGTACTGAAAACATATTAAATCATGTTTCCCTTTACACAGTGTACGCCCAGAGAAATAAGTCTGAGTTGATAATGAGGGGCCCTTCTTTGAGGAAATACACACGGCAACTTTGATCTAGAATGGCATGTAATTCCTTGCCTGACCCAATTCCCAATCTCCTGATAAGATGTTTTTTTTTTTCTCCTCTCCTCTCCCTCCTTTGCTCTAACCTTCCCGCAGAACTCACTCAAATGGGAACTTGCTGTCCCATTAAAGATACATTTAAAGCCAAACATGTCATCCATTTCATTCTGCAGGAGGAGGATATGTGAGATTTGGAAACGCTGTCTACTACAGGCTGAGCCCAGGAAACTCTCCCTCTTTCTCTCTGACTGTGACAACCTCTGAGATCTCTGATCACAGCTGCTCAATTGAGTTTGTGTCGGACAGAGCCGTGTGACAAATGAGAGTGGCCGTCATAGTAGATAGAGTATCATCACCTGGGTGTAAAAGCTTTTAGGCTTGTTTTTTTAGAGACATGGAGAGGGGTTTCACTTGTTTGTGTAGTCAAAAGGCAGCTGCATTTCTGCAACCAAAGATAGTTGATTAAATTTGCTCCCTGCGGTATTTGCACATTTTGGGTTCTTGCAGAGCAGCTTGTTTTTACTCTCTGAATTGACTGCGCCATAAGTGGATTGACCCCCAAAACCCAGCAGTAGTCTTTCATTAGTCGGGATGCAGCCGGGGACCAGACAGCGAACAGCGTTTAGGGCCAATCCATCACTACACAAAACAGGATCAACACGGCACAAACTTGTCTTTCTCATCTGAAAGCCTATTGAAACTCAAATCCACAATAGCTTTTGTAACTGAAGGTCTTATACATAATAGTGAGAATCTAAACAAATTAGAAATTGGTTTTAATCCAAATTTTTTATTATAATTCCAGACTCCTTTGACACAAACAATAATTTTACCTTGCAAAAGCCAATATTGGTATAAATGTATGCTATATTTAAGATCTATATTAATTATCTTCTTACTTTGCTGTCATACCAGAGTCCTTCACAGGTCCAGTTTTGGCCCCTCCCACATCTGAGAACCTGAACTGACCTCTTACCATTAATATTAGACCCGCACCCATGATTAAACACACATACAGTCGCCCGTTGTACTTTCATCTGGCACAGCACCTTTGCTCCTGCAGCTGTCAATGTGTTTCCATAGTGACCACAACGTACTATATTTTATGTGTTATATTATTGTTCTCACCTGCTGCTCACCCACAATTAGTTCATTTTTACCCGTGCCTGCACCTGTGAATTTATATAAGTATATTTTTTGCCCATTTCACAATGTTTTTGCAGGTCACCTGGCGCGCACATAGATGGTGCAGAGAGAAAGCAGTAAAAATGTTATAAAATACAGCATACGCTAAAACTGATATAGATTTTTTTTTAGGTAGCTAAAATACATTTTGCTGCTGCCCCTCTTTATAGCAACACATTTCTTAGCTTCAGTGTTGGGACTTCTGCTGGAGACGTCAGTCAAACGTGATCTTCCCACCTACACAGTCTTGAGAGATGGTCTAAACAGCAAAACATGATGTTTTTGAGATATATTTTATGAACGTTTATTTTCACTCAGATCTTGTGGATGCTTGATGAGAAACTAAACTTTGATATCATATATATATATATGTCCCTGCTATTTAGAGACATGTTGCTGTAAGTGACAGTGTAGCCTCTAACTTCATAGTGATCACGGTTCGAGCCTTTCTTCTTTGTCACCCTGATAATTCTGGGGGCGCCGAAACGATGTATAATTTCATCTCCGGCACAGGACAGGCTCTCTCTGATAGCTCGTTTGTTACCTGGCCCCTGTTGTTTTTTGATAGTCAAAAGAACCAATTTGGGTTTTTGACAAGGAGCCCCTCTGAATAATTCCTTCATGTATTACAGGACCTATTAAATGCAAACTTTTCAATCTGGCAATCAATAAGGCAGGCAGCTTTCCCTGGCCCCGTGCCAGACACATTAGGGCTGCGAGCGATGGTTGCTAGGGAGCTGAGCCTGCTCAGGGGAAAGAATGTTTAATGTAATAGAATCACATAAATCAACTGGAGGAAAGTGCTTGTGTTGTTTCTTCTCTTCTCTTCTTTTCTCTTCCCTCGCTCTCTGTTTAACTGAAAACATTTAATATGGGTGTGTGTTTTTTGAAAATGTGGTGCAGCCACCCCCCCCCACCCCCTTCTGTCAACCGCAAGAACATCTGGGATGGAATTAAGCTGAGGGAAGTTGAATTTTCTCTGTGTTTATGTGTGTGTACACTTCTTATGAGTGTTACTACCAGCACGCGCGCGTGTGTGTGTGTGCTTGTTTTTGTATGCATAGCTGTGTGTCCTCAATCCTTGTGCACACTTGAATAAATTGAGGTGAAAATTATATAAATGTTTCTCCTTTTTTTTCTTTGTCACAGGCCACTGCCCCACCCTGCTGAAATGAATGAGGCACTTTAGTGCTTTACTATAATTAAGAACAGGAGCCAGCATGCATGGAGGGCTCTCTTTCTCTATGTATTACTCTCTCTGTGTGTTACTCTCAGCCCTCTGTACAGTTTCAATAGAACATTTCCTCTGGGTGTTAGTGGCCTTTTGTGGGAATATGATTATCTTAGAAGAATTAGCGCACAGACATGGCCTGTGAATGTATAAAGCCAGATATCTCTTAAAGTCACACTCCACCCATTGTATCATCTGATAAGTCAGAATGTTTTTTTTATTAGTTAACGTGCAGCAGATGATCAGATTGAATTCATGATGGGTACAGTTGATTTATCGCCACAGAAACCTATCAAACCAGTCCTGCTGTTAAACCACTTGCCTACTTATCCATTTGTTCGCTCAGTTGGTTCCAAACAGCCATATTTTCACCAAAATACAGATAAATGCACTGCTGATGTCCCATTCTTCAGACACACTTTGTTGTTTGTTGGTCAGAAATTCTTCTTCCGTTTATTTGCCCCTGGGATTTAACTTAAACAGTTTCTTTATCAATAAACAAAACATCGACTCAAGCCAGCCATGCTCAACAGAGTTATATGTTAGCATTTAAATATGGAAAATACTGAGCCATCATGAGCTGTTATTGTTACAAAATACTGTTTAAATGAATGATTTCAAGCAGAAAAGGTTTTGTTCAAACCATTAGGGCTTACAGACCTTTTTCACGGCAGCTATGCTGATATGACATAGCAGGGTAAACACAGGTGTTATCATTGATACCAGTTAAGGTCACATTCCATTTAGTGTAGCAGACCCTTTCCAGTGTAGCCAACATGCACAATAGTAACACCCTGACACTGTTTGACCTGAATGGAACAGAACCTTTACTAGTATCATTGGTAACACCTGTGTTGCATGCCAAAATGGCTGCTGTATATATTAATTGATGTTTTTTTTTTTGGCAGTCTGGTTTCAGCTGAGCAATCAGAGAAAACAACACTAAAATATTACCACTAAATAATATCACTTCATAAAGTTAGTATGTTAAATGTGTTAGCAGTTGCATCTTTACACATCCAGCAAACACGGAGCAACATTAGCTGTCATATTTCTGGCAACTTAGTGAATGTAACTCAATACGCACTCTTCTTTTAGCTCTGTTTTGGTCTCCACCAACTCCAGAGGGTTAGACAATGTATAATTGCCAATGACCAATGTCAATATTAATGTTTGTTTTTGAGGGATTGTTTAATTAAGTTTTGTTGTTATTTATTCACCCTTTGTGTTAGGGAACAGAAGAAATCGTCATTATAACTCTTATGACTTTTCCCAGAGTCTGGGAAACTGTTGACTGATTACAACTGCAAAAAAACATTTAGTTACCAAAATGATGATGCAACACAACAAGCCTGTATTGGTGGATACCGATGTTTAGCTGATATGTTGTGCATCCCTAGTATTTAGGGCCTTTTTACTGAAAACAGATTTTTGTTTCTGCTGAAAATGGTGCCAATATGAGTCGTGAAAGTGAACCAAAACAGTGAGGTCACTGAAAGAGTCGGAAACCCTCCATAGAGCTGAGGGTAAATGCAGCCAGTTCTCATTCTGAGTCGGTTGATAATTAGTTGGCCACATTACATGTAATAACTTAATCCATCGTTAATATACTGTAACAATATTAATTAGTGCAGCTATCATTAATTTAATTATTTTATATGTGCCTTTGCATACATTAGCCATATCATGATACATCAATAAAGGAAAAAAAGCCTCTTAATAAAATAAGAATTTATTGATCTCCAGGGGGAAAATATACCAAAACAATAATATCAAGATATTGATTTCAGTCATGGTGCCGGACCTCCTCCAAAGATATATTTTAGGTGTCCCTTTAAAGGGCAGATTGTGTGTTTGCGTACATCTTGTGTGTTTGTGTGTGAGAGCACAGATTGCGGCTGATATGATGAGCAGGGGAAAGGCGAGTCAGTGTCTGTGACTGATGTGATGTTGATGACGGATGGCCACTGAGTCATTCACAAACACAGTATGTTATTCAATGCAGATCCATTGAAAACATCAGAAATATTATTCCAATTCTTCTCCCTTTGAACCAAATAAACCGAGTGTTAGTGCCACACTGGGTGATCGCTTCGCTTTGTTTTACTCCAGTACAGTGATTTATTGATGCTGCATCCTCCGCATAATTAATGTCTGACTTTGTTTACAGTACAGACTAGCTTGTAATTAGCAAAATGTTCTCGCACATTTTGTTTTATCCACGATGGTGTAGTCATTCACAGATTGGACGAGTGGTGAATCATGCAAATGAATTTAATCCATTGTTTTATGTAATTTTTCTTTTCGTAGAAAACACAAGGTTGCCGCAAGTGAAAGTGTGACGCCTCCCCCCCTACGCATTATTTCCATTTGGTGTCATTGACAGATGCTGTTCCCTCTTTATTTGGTCAGGTTTCAATAACATGAGACCAATAGCCAGATCGGGCGCCTGCTGCTGCTTATATGGCCCCCTCTCAGTGTCATGTCCCCTCAATGAGAAGTGAGAGAAAGAGAAGGCGGATGAATCAGAGATGTGTTATATATTATGAGAAGAGGCTAAATGGAAACAGGGCAACCTTGGAGATCAATACAGAGCACAGAGCAGAGAGCCTGCAGGATGAAGTGAGAATACCAAACAAGAAGCTTCCCCTCTTCTATCTCTTCTCGCTTTCTTTTCTGCATCAAAGTGTTACTTAATGCCTATTTTTTTAAAGCTTTTAGACTTGTTTGGGTGTTAAAAAATCAAATATGAAAGTGACATTATTGGCTGCGGGTTACATGCCTCGCCATTTCTCGCCAACCCCACAAAAGCAGCAGGGGGATCCAGTAAATTCCTTGGCCGAGCAGATAATGTGGAAATGTTGACAACAGCAAATTTGAGCCGAGTGAGTGATTTAAGGACTACAGCGGGTGACAGAGAGCATGAGAGTAATGGTTTTCAGCTTTTCCCTGCTCGTCTGTGACAAGAGAAAATGAGCGCACTTGCCTGAAAGATCTTGTCAGAGCTTGTGGGCAGTTTTGAATATTTTTAAGCTCGGTTGAATGTAAATGACACAGTTTACATGAGTCACATTTGGGTTTTAATTAGCCAGCGTAGATCTTGCTTTTAACTGTCAGCAGCCCTCATATTACGACTGGTTTTTATTCCCAGCCTCCAAAGCCGCTGCAGAAATTCCCCAATAAAAGCAGAAAGGATCTCAGAGATGCAGCAGTAGATCGCCCCTTTTTATTTTTCTGGTTTGAAATTCAATGATATCAATGATGTTTCATCTAACATTGCAATAGCTATTCATCCAGTGGAGCAGCTGCTTCAACCACAACTAATGAGTTTCATGTTGTATGCGGCATTTCTGAGATTTTGATTACGACGAGTAATTTATCATGCTTGTTATGGAAGAGAAGCAGAAATTCTTCCTTTGGTGTAATTACAGGAAATATTCTTTAACTCTTTCTGGTGTAATGCAGTGTCAGAGCTTGTTCTTGTCATATTTATTTCTACTCCTGTTTCTCTCTTTTGCAGTCTGAATGCATTACACCACTGTCTCCTCTCTTCCCTTTTTGTTAAGTGTTTTTCCTCACAGTGAGAGCAGGCTCACTGGAATATTATCAAATCCATCCTGTGTTGCCAAATATAATTTTGTCATATTTATAAGCCAAATATTGTGCACATATACAACAGCATGTTACTTTTACTATGCTGGAGTAGAGTGAGATCTGTATTTTAGTGTGCACAGTGTCTCATGACAGCAACTGTAGCTAATGACTTTACCAGTCTGCTGTGGGCTGCAGTAGTGTCTGTTACAGTGTGGTGTGATACATTAATGCAATATTTGTGATGTTGAAAGGACTATATTGTCACCATAGACTATGTAATAGGAGTGGAAGTAGCCACGGTGACGTCAAACATTGGTTTGTGGTAAGTGTTTTGAAATAGAGAGATACTAGATAATAGAGAGTCAGATGGCTGATATTATCAGCCTGATGTCAGCACATCACACCTATAATCAGTGTATATTGGTATTGGCCTATATATTGTCTGATATATGAAATATGAAAACTTATTTTGAACTGAACGTAATTCAGGCCCTTTTTTGCGTGTTTGTTTTTTGTTTGTTATATAAGCAGCATTTTATGTATATTTGTTCAAATAGTGCAAAGATATGATGATCTTATGGAATGCAAAGCTCAAGGGCCGGGAAATATGGTCAGAATCAAGTATCAAAATATTTTTGACCAAATACCTCCATCGATATTGTGACAATATGGTAGGGATGGTGATTGTCGTTTTCACAAAATATTAACACAGTAAGATGTTTAATAAAATGTCTGTGGGTATAATGACTAAGTATTCTCCCAAGTTCAGAAAATTGCATCACTTTACTGTAATGCAGCCTTTAAAACCAGGAAAAGAAAACACTTATGCCTTATTACTATAAAATCAAATTCTCAGACAATATCTAGGCTCATAAAACAATTTCGATATAATATTGATAAATTGTCCAGACAAAAGTCCAGTAATCATCAGGCTCTATTTTAAAGGCTCAAGTTTGGCATTATGTTCTTTATTCTGATCCAGAAGTGAAAGAGAGGGTGGAGCTTTGGCGGTCACTGTGGAAGCAACTTGACTTATCAATCACAAGATAGCCATGTCCTAAAGCATAACCTGCTTTATTGTCTACTTTACTCTAATGGGACCATAATTTACAGAATGAACATTACGCTGTATTGAAGTAGACTTGAAACTCATGATTTAGACCATAAACTCAATAGGAAACCGTTTACTGAAATAATAAATAGAGTCAGAAGTGGGGTCATTTGCTCATAGACTTTCATATGATCTAACCTGTTTTTGCAACCAGTGGAGCCGCCCCCTGCTGGCCATTAGAAAGAACACATGCTTAAGGCGCCTCACTACATCAACATGTTTTAAATCGACACATTTGAGAAGCTGTAAACGTTTTTTCTCAATAAGTCACTCAAAGACTGAATCATCAAAACTGTAATTTTATGTCGATTGACTAATCGATTAATCCACGACTAGTTTAATTTCACGTCAGACCGACAAAAAAGAAAAAAATCAATGTACAGAGACTTAAAACCTGCTAATGTAGAAATGCATTTGTGAGTGATTTGTCTGATTTGAAAAGCGATGATGTGTTCAAGAGAGATAAAATGTCCAAGATGTCCAAGAAACGAGAGTCAGCTGCTAAAAGCATCTCATTCATGAGTAATTTTCAGAGGGAGACAGACAGGAAGCAGACACAGATGTTGCAAAAAAGATGACATGAATTTCATCATGTTTTGCATTAAGATCGTCGCTGTTTGGCAGATGACTCTCAAATTTCCTTGTTCTCTTAAATATCAAAGGAAGAATTTCACTCATTCTCTGTGATGGATTACCAAACATATTATTAGCAACTTTAAAGTCTCTGCAAGTAGATTTGCGCACTGTTGTGAATAGAAAACAATGGCTGACTGGAAGCCAGGAAATCAATATAATCAAATATAAAAAAAAAAGAAGTCTTTTACTTTTTCCCTGCTGTACAGTTGTTTTATTTCACATCTTCAAGTCAATAACAAAAGCTCTGCTCTCTAACTACTCCTTTTGTTCACTGTTAGTGCTTTGCTCCTGATCTCTCTTCTGAAGTTTTTGATTAAAAGAGGCGCTGAAAGAATAATATTGCTGACTGGCAGATGTTTGTATGCTTTTGTTTTCAGAAAATCAACAGATATAGCTTTCTTTGACTTGAGTTGCCGTTTCATATGTGTGGCATCTGTCTCATCCCTCGGGTCAGGATTCATTACAAAAACGCGATCCTACAAAGTCACACCAGTAACATATTGTATTGATTCACTGTGTTTCTTTAATGCCACCTCTGGTCAAAACAATACCTAAAACACTTGGATGTTTCTCTGAAAGCAAGAAAGAAAGTATTGCTGTGTAAAACTTCTATGTGACTGATCTAATTTATGAGGTATTCGAGGCCACAAATGAGTTTAGCAGACTGTCCATTTTATATAATTGTCTTCCTGACATCAGGGGGTGGATGGCTTCAACCTCAAGTTGAAACATACATTTTAATCAGTGGTTCTGACCTCGTTGCACAAGCAGTTCAATAATTTCTGGACTCTCGCTGCAGTCATGTAATGGCTGCATCTGAAAATGTAGAAATTTGATTCCTGTTTGCGTTTCAATTTGCATATTACAAAACGGGTTCAGTTCTGCTTCTTTAATCTGGGGAATGTTAGTAAGATCAGCCCCGTCCTGTCATCTCGAGACACAGTGAAACTCATCCATGCCTTTGTCACATCCTGGTTACATTATTGTAATGCACTTTTTACTTGAGTAAGTCAGTCATCCTCGAAGTGTCTACAGCTTGTACAAAGTTCTGCTGCCAGACTCCTAAATAAGATGAGACGTATGCTAATATCACTCCTGCTTTTGCTCCTTTCAACTCACCATCAGTGCATTTTAGAATTGATTTTAAAATGTAATCACTTTTTTAGGCCTTGCATGACAGTGTTACAGTCTGCAGGGTTTTGTTATGGGGTATTCAACTGCTGCCTTTTCCTCTACTACTGCTGCATAACAACAACAATAATAAAAGTTACAAGCAGTAAAAACAAGTCATGTTAAAACTGATCAAGGTCTTTCAGCTGTCTGTGTGACTAGGCGCAATCAAAAGGAGAACAAGCATTTCTATTTATGGCTGCCAAAGTATGCCACAGTTTACGATACAGTATAATTTCAGAAACCTGTCGGTGATTTTAAACCACATTTGAAAACTCACTTGTGTAGAACAGACTGTTCATCTTCTGAACCTGTTCTGTAGTCTGTTGCTTTGATTATTTTATGTATCTATAGCTGTGTCTATTTTCTTCTTATTGTTTGGCTTTTTGTAAACAACTTCTGTGGGAACTTAAGATAATACAAGTGCAAGACTAATTAAGGGTGCAGTTTAGCAATGCAAAGATATGTCTGCAGGTCTTCGTCAATCACTGTCTTGATTCATTGATTAGTTGTTTGGTCCAAAATGTCAGAAAATGGCGAAAAATATTGACTGTTTCCTGAAGTCCAAGATGATGTCCTCAAATGTCTTGTTATGACTACAACCCAAACATATCCAGTTCACTGTCAGAGTGGAGTGAAGGAACCAGGAAATGTTCACATTTAAGAAACAGAAATCAAAGAATTTTGCCATTTTTTTCTTAAAAAGTGACTCAAAATGATTATTGTAATTGTTGCTTTGAATCAAATCCCAATCAAGAATCAAAAATCCCCAAACCTTGGATCCTACAATTCCCATAATGCAACTTGATCGTGTCTTTCATTAGGGCTTTCTTGGCTTGTAAACCCCAATGTTTCATATACTCCATGCACCCCAGCTTGAAACACATGTTTTGTGTTATAATTTTGTAGGATGCAAACCCAAGCTGAGATAACCCTGATGATGTCATCAGTTTCTTTTTTTTTCAGACTTTGTAAAGCTCCTCCAGAGTCACAGAAGACATTATGCAACTGTTTTCACAGGCTGAGTAATACTATGGGTGTGAGAAAGAAAATCTTAGATACATCATGATTTTCTCTTGAAAGATTATGAATCTATGCACACCATTGGAAAAAACAATTCATGATATTATGATCATCTGTAACATCTTTGTAGGACCAGACTGTACTTTCCTTACGACTGAGCCAATAGGATGGTGAAACAAGACAGATAAACATGTGCTTTGTGTGTACGTTCTGAACTAGGCTCCTTCTTGAGTTTTTGTGACGATGGCTGAGCAACTGCAGGTGGATACAGTTCGACTGGCACCCCCTGGCTTAATGGAGGTATTAACCAGGTACTCTTGGCTTATGGAAACATTTTGGCTTCTATGAAGCTGAAGGACCTGGATGAGAGCCACACTGTATGCAGCTTGTGTGTAAGAAAACATTAGAAAGTAATCACACAAGAAGAAAAAATAAATCTTGTTTAGAAATCTAAAATTTTGATGCGTCAAGATGCATCTATTATAATTTTCTAATGGCGTCGCAGCCCCCTGAATCAGTATTGAATCATGAGGTGCCAAGAGACTCCCAGCACAAAGTAGAAAACCACAAATTGATGTGTAAAATTAGCGGAGTGGCCCTTTGAGTGTAATACATTTGTACAGACCATCAAATATATTGCTAAATATTACTTTGCACTTTATCAGTTTACTGTATGTTGTGTTGTATTAGAGTTTATTGAGTGCTGCACTGGCTGAGTGGTTCTAACGTCCTGCAGAGCAGTTATGACCCTGACACTATTGTAGTTTATGAGGTCAGGAGCTTTACAGCGTGTTCTGAAAATAATCTCCTGCACCACAGCTGTTTGATCAACACGCTATACCAGCACCAGGAGAGACGACTGACTGACTGACAGAAAGAGAAAATAGAAAAGAGATCCAGGGAGAGAGGGGGAGAAACAAATTGCATAATGTTCTCACATAATGTCTTCCAGCTCTCCAGTGATGCAGCCGCAGCCCCGACCAATTAGAAAGCTTACGCAAAGATAAGGATGTCCTTTATTTTGAAAGGTCGTGCTGTAAGAACAAAAGGAATTTTTAAAGTGTACGTACACTCGATGTACATTACACGCACCAACACACACACACACACACACAGTGCGACATGCATACTTTAGAACGCCTTTGTACAGTTATTAATGCCCTGCGGCTCTCTCTGCAAATTGAATCTAATCAAGTGAAATGCTGTGAGGGTCCTCGGGAGAAAGAGCAGGTCTGACGGTGACCGCTTACAATAAAATCCCTGACATTTGGAAACAAAGCCTGCTCTACCTCTGAGCTGTAATTGCATACGACAACTGCTACAATCTTTGATGAATGTGTGTGTCTGCAGCGTGATATGTATGAAGGAATAAGTGTGTTTATACATATGCGGGCTTTGTTGCGACTGTCTCTGTGTATTGGCTGTGTGTGTGTGTGTATGCATGTATGTTTGTGTGTGTGTGCGCTGGTTGGATGGTTTTAATAATTTCTTTTGAAGTGGTTGTCATATTGGAGTACAGTGGAACTAATTACACTGATTGTTGGGAATGCAGCTGCTGTAAATATGTTATGAATGGTGTCCTTCCTGCCCTGTTTCTGCTGCACAGTTCAATGATGCTATCAGCCTCCAGTCTGATAAAATAACACTAAAAAGGCAAAAAAAAAAAATGCATTTTTAAAATGGTCTGTTTTTTCTTCAGGAAGGTGCAAAGCTTGCTAGTTAGCCACCCCTGAAATATTAACTTACCAGCAGAAATTCCCCATGAATGTCATGTCCAAGGGCTTTGTAAAAGCAGACAGGACAGTGAATAATTCATGTAAAAATCGTGTTTCGAACTGCCTGACTCTGCTTCATCAACTGTTGAACCGTGTAGTCGGCTTTGTAAGCTAGAAAAATATTAGCACTCCACTTTCAAACAACACTCTGTAAGAGTGAGTGAGTCTACAAAATGTGACATTTACTGGAGCTTAAAGGAACAATTCACAGGCATAGTTTATCTTTGTATTATAATTTGGCCAATTTCAAGTCATTGTGCAGTGCTGTACTGTGTTATATTACTTCTGCTGAGGTCAGGTGTCATTTTCTTATTATATAATCTCCACAGTAAATACCCATAAGAACCTTGGATCAGTGATACCATATTTTATCAAGTGGTGTTTAAAGTCAATTCATATTTATTTATATAATAATTCAACTGTCCAATATACTAGTTAATACTGGGATCAATACTACATTCATTTATTTATACTACATTTCATCCCACCAATACTCTTATTTACAATATTCTTGCATCTCAACACACACATAGACTCAATCTTTTCACATTTATTATTTTTCTAGTTTTCTATATACAATATATTGTTGTATACTGTAGTACATGATACACATTTTTACAGACTAGTTTCTTTTTTCTTGTAATTTCTCTGTTCTTATATATATTTCTCTTCTGGAATTGGAGCAACTGTAATGTAACCCACTTTCCGCCTGGGGACATATTCCTGATTCTGATACTATATTAGTGCTGAAACAATTAGGTAATTAAATCAAGCAAGCAAACAATAATATACAATATGCAACTATTTTTATTATTTATTTTCATAATTAACCATGTAAGTATTTTTTTTTTTGCTTTATGATACTTAAGTCAATACTTTTGGTTTTGGATTGTTGGTCAGACAAGACAAGACATTAATGTGTAGTTGAGCTTCTGGAAATTGTTATGTATGTGTTTTTTCGATATTTTATGGACTAAACGAACTAAACAAATTGAGAAAATAATTCAAAGGCTCTCTCCGTGTACAATATTTTATGTAATTTCAGGTTGTAATGTTTATTGTCAATACTTAAGATAATTTCCTCTCTGTGTTTATGGTGGGTAGGATTTAGGTCTGTTTTATTGCGAGCGCATTAAACATTGTAACCAGACAAAATCAGCTGAATATAGACGTCCTGCAGAGTCAACAAGGTGAAACACTGGATCCGAAATCTTCTTTAACAATCAGGAAATGTCTCTTCTATACCTTTGAAGTAGCTCATTAAAATAGTTCTTTCTTTAATTGTCTTATTCAGTCTCATGCTGCATAAAAATAATAACTGAGTATGTAATCATCAGTAACCTGTAGCCTTGACAGCTGAGGCTCTGCTGTTTGCATAACATCCACATAAAGACGATGATATAATGTAAGAAGAGGTTTTTATAGAAGCTAAATGAGGAGACTCCACTGAATAAAATATCATGAATAGTCTGCTGGTTTGTTGACTTTGTTAGTATTATGCAGGGGGAAACGTCAGGAACAGATATTGTTAATAATTACAAAACCATTCCAGAGCACTTAGTTTATGCCATGACAAGATCTGTATGGCTTTATCTTAGTTTTTAATTCACCATATGCTCTGTGTTTTAACCGTTCAGCAGTGAGTTTATGGTATTTTTATTAGCCAGAGATGGCAGTCAGTCAGTTGGACCACCACTTTGGCCCAGACTGAAATATCTCAACAGCTGTCAGTGCCAATTAGCAAACTAAGTTGGTGAACATCATGTACCTAAGTACACATAGCTGTTGTCAGTCCTGTTCTTACATGGTGTAATATTAACAGTTTAATTTGTCTATCAGCAGACCCTCTCGGCTTTTATGGCAGGTTATTGTGTCACCTCAGTCTGTACTTCCTGTCCAGAGGCTCTCAAAATAACAGAAGAGATTTCTTTGCCAGTTAGTTGTCACAGGTGATGGTAAAGTCTGGCTCTAATGGGAGGTTTAACTACTTCCTGAGTAAAACAGTGAGCTTTGTTATCAACCAGCTGTGCTAGATTACCTCTGACAAACAGCAGGCTGTAAAGCATGATGGGAGACAATGTGCTCTCACACAGTTTGCATTTTCTGTTTGTTTGTTTTTTTCATAGATTATATATATTATAAAACTCCTAAATTTTGAAATGGAGTTTAAAAAAATCAATAATCTTTTGTTGAGATTGTTTTATTTCCTTCTTATAACAACTGGGATATTTGAGCTTTAGAAATTAAAAATTTAATATTTCAAAAATTGCTGAAATCATTTGAGCTAAAGTGAATTATGTTTAATAATTTAATTATTTCGGTTGCAACCATATTATTCTCAAGCACCCAAATAATAACAAACCAGGTTCACAGCTCATTAAATAAATACAGAATTAGGGGTTTCTAAAACTCAAAGATTCAAATTTATCCAAGTAAGAAAAATAAACTATCTGAACAAAAGATTATAGACAGTGCACAACTTTTTTTTTTGTTTATTTCAAAACTTAAAGGAGAAATATATAATATGTACACAAACACTTATTCACACTTACCTTGTCTAAACTTCCAGCTCGAACGTGCTCGTTAAAAACCCTTATCAGTCAAAGTAGCGAGCATCAGGAGTTGTACTTGACATACCTCTTGTCACACCAACAGCAATTTCAAACATGCGGTCCAACAACACAACATATTTGCGCAGTACACATGAAAGGGTGTTGTGTCAGCTTGGTGACATGTACTATTACTACAACAATGAAAGAACTGTTCATGAGTCACAGTGAAACAGCAACTTTTGAGCATTTTGTTTCCTTATTGTGGTGCATTTCCTGAAAAACACAGAAGTGTCATTGGGATGATGTTTCACAAAGCAGGAGAAATAAATATATGTTGAATGTGGGAGACAGAACTGTTCAAAAAATCATGGTGTTGCTTGGCACTGGACAACTTAATGTATAGCAAGGAGGAATTATTCAAAATGTATGAAATTTTGGCATTTTTTCTGAAAATATTATATTATATTATATTTACCTTCTTGAGATTTGCTCAATAAAAGTTACAATAGGACAGTTACAATAGGATGACAGGTCTGTCATCTCAAACATCACAGGCAACCATGCAGTTTAAGGCCAACAGTGAGGAGTAAAAGGACCAGCACACTGGCAGTCGATGTGCCAGAATATAATAGTAGCCAAAGAATGATCTATGAGCGAGAAAAAATAGCAGTAAAACCTGCAGAGAAATGGAAGAGTGAATGTGTCCTGTAAAATTAAGTGCTGCCATTCCCCACAAATCTTACAGGAGCACTTGAAAAACAAAACGTTCTCTATTTCCCTACAAAACTTTTCCAATTGCATGTCAAATTTAACTGTGTGTAACCTCTGTGGACCTTTCTAACTTGTGTGTCTGCGTTCTGTGTGTTTTTCAGGCCAGGAGGAGGATGGGCGGAAGGTTCTGGTCCTCAGTTACCCCCAGTATTGCCGCTACCGCTCCGTCTTGATGCGGCTGAAAGAGCAGCCGTCCTCTCTGCTCATAGACCACACAGTGCTGGCACTGGGCGGCATCGCTGCATTGGGCGGGAGCACGAGGATCCTGTACTGCCGGGACACCTTCGAACACCCTACCCTTCTGCAGAATGAGAGCATCTGTGACGAGTTTGGTGAGTGTGGCAGCTGGAGGTTTGATTGTAGCCTTCAGATAAGTTTATGGTATCAGCTCATCTGAACTGCCAGCAGCCATCACTGTGGCGGTTTATGGCGTTTGGAGTGTTGCACGTTGCCCCGTGAAACATCAAACTCCTCATGTCCTGAGCTCTGAATATAATCGTGCACTTCAAACTCATTCTCACACTACGGTTCATCTCAAACTTTCAATTATGTCATTTTGGTTACCCTGACCATTTGTTCAAGTCTGCTTTTAGTGGAAAATGGACAGTGGTTGCACTTTCTGGGCCAAGCAATTTAGCTTCATAGTGTGAAATCCCAGTAAAAGTACTTGAGTCCATTTAAAATTTTAATTTGAATTTGTGTAAGGCCTACCTATCAGTTGAAGACCATCGAAGGGCAAAGAAAAGGGAACCATGGTATCATTTAGGTTCCAAAGCCAAATACAGTTCCTGTCCTGTGAAAAACATTTCTCCACAACAACAGTGTCTCAAGAGCTGACAAAAACAGCCCTGTATACACCTTCTCTGCACTTTTTAGAATGGAGGTGGACTGACTTTACACATCAAAGTCAGTTTACAGGTCACAGGGCGGAGAAAACCATTTGGGGATTAAGTCTACAAATTTGGAAATTTAAAGAAAATCTGTGGAAGTGAGTCTGTAGCCCACTCTTCATCTCTTGCTCTTACTCGAGGCTAGTAGTTCGAGCTGCTAGAAGTATAACATGCACGAAAATCTCTGATAGAACTGTTAGCGGTTAGAGTGCATTGTGGGTAATGTAGGAGGGAAGTAGAATGCATAGAATTAACAAGAAGATATTTCTAGTTATGTTGCATCACTTGAGATAGTTTTTCTTAAAGGCGAAATATGTAGCACCCTACTGTTCAAAAATGAGTACTGCAGTCCACATGCAAATATTGACGAAAGTTGTCCCCCCAGACTCAAAGGTCAGGCAGGTTCTTGTAGGCTGCAGGGACAGTGAGTCAACACGAGCACAAGACGTGACCAACATGATGCTTTGACAATGACGAGCAACAAGAAGTCTGTTGATTGTGTGTCAGTGTAAAGCGAAGCCCATTATCCAAAAAACACAAGCCCACTACTGCGAAACTAAACACTCTGGAGTGCTCAGTTTAACAGTTATAAACATCAACTCCGTCTAAAAGATAGAAATGGAAAAACAGAATGGAAATTTTGAAGGAGCAAATGCTGGTTGTAGCGTTGTTGTTGGAGAAGTCAGTATTTCAACTCAGCATGTTTCCTTAATCTCTGATGACACAGCATGGCCATTTTATGATTTAGTACAGTAAATATAGTTAATATGTCTCCTTTAAAGTTAATCCTTCAGTGTTTCTAAAAAAACAAAACTAAATTGAGATACTTGGTTTTCACTGGACAGCTACAAAACAACTGAAAACTCAGGAGGCTTTCATAATATCTGCCTCTTGGCTTGGCTTTGAATGAAATAAATGTAAAAAAAAAATAAAAAATACAGACACGGAGAAAAGAGAAAACAGAAACTGGGTTGGATTTGTGAAGAGATCATTAGTTTGCTGCTGTGCTGTGGTCTCATTTCACTCATCACTCCTTTGTTTCTGTTGTAACTCTTCTGTCCTTTTTGACCTTTCATTGCCCAAAAGAATTAAAGCCATCTAAACTGAACATGCCTTTGATCCATGCTCTTTTAGTTTAGTTAATTAAGGCTAAAAGACTAAGATTAAAATTCATCACAATGCAATTTAACCATCATTTGCTTTTCAGTATGTTTTTTAGCTAGTCTCAGTCCGTCTGTCCCCAGATCAGTCTCCGTGTTTACGAACACAAGTGACCGCCATTCAAACACCCTCACCAGTCACACCTATGAAAAGCATTCTGTGGTTCCAGTGAGGAATTTTGAAGTGCTGGAACATGTCTATTTGCCATTCACTGTGCTTTCCCCGCTGCTCATGAATCCACACATTTTATTAACCCCGAGCTGGGCTAAAACAAAGGAATAATGTGATTCATCTCTCTTTATATTTCCTCTGCTCGGTAGCGCTGTGGAGCTCAGCGGGCTCTTGTGCAGCATCAATTTGACATTCACAGTAACGGCTCCTCTGGTCAAAAGTCATTGTTTTTCTTTTCCTGTAAATTTGCCAGTAGGTAATTGCATTTTAAGAGAGCGGCAGAGGTGAGACCAGAAGGGAAAACGGTTTTAGGCATAGGAAAATAAGTTATGAATAGTAACGCTAACATCCTGTGGCTGCTGTTGCTCATTCACTTGGCTCAATAATGCCATTCCTCTGTGAGCCACATTTAAGCTAAAGGTTTATTTTCAGAGCCTAAGGGAGTTCTACTTTTTTTTTTTTTTTACTAAGGCAACCAGATTTCTAATGTTATTCACATGAAGGTTTACTAGTTTTGAAGCAGCCTTTTATTCCTGCTTGAATTGCTGCTAGGAGACTTGTTTGTGATTTGTTTCAAAACAGCAGAGCCAAGTAATTTCATCACTCTGCCAAGTGAACTGAGGTCTCAAGGGCGTCTTACTTATAGGCACAAACACACACATGAATGTTTGCACATGCACTTAGAAACATACACAACTGCTGAGTAAAGTCCTCCTGCCATTTATAGGCTCCGTATCAAAAAAGCGGCTATAAACGCCATATTAAATCCACCTTTATTAGGATAAATACCAGCGCTGTGGACACGTAAGAAGTAATACTGTGCAGCTGTGAAATATTAAAAAGTTAAAAGTCGATCTGGGGAACAATTTCAGGACTTTCTTCTATGCTTCTCTCCATGCTAATTCTGACCTTTTGGATTCAGCCAAATCTGCTGTGGCAGCTCTAATAGCCGTCCGTCTTGTCTAGGCTAATTCATGAAAGTGTGTCAGGCTACCTCAGGGGGTAGAGAAGAAGACGAGAGGCCTCAGGAAAAAAAAAAAAAAGTGCTATTGCAGATTTTCAGCAAGCCTGTTGGTACAGTATTGTGTGAAATGTAGCCATCAGATGAAAGGCTGCTGGTGAAATCCAGGCTATTCTTGGTAGCCTGGTTATGGCTTTAACACAGGACTATTGTAGGTGTGTGTACAGCAAAAATCATGTACAGATTTATTATATAATCAGCAGAATATGTTTTTTTTTTTTATTTGAGCATGCCCTGTGTAGGGGAGACAGGGGAGTGTTGTAACAACGGGTTGAACTGTCAGTTTGACCTTTTAGAAAACTGCTGCCCTCATTTCATTTTTGAGCTCATGAAAGGAGTGGCATGTCACTGTGGTATTTTTGTGGATTTTACAACCAAAAAAAATGTTTTTTCTCTGCAGTTTCTCTGGTTTGATTTGATGCTTTGCATTCATGGTACCTTCAAGCCAAGATGCTAAAACAGTAGGCCTGGGACATTACACTTTTTATTGCAATTTTTGTTTTCTTTTTAACATTAGACCATAGGAAAACATTGAATCATACACTTACAGACACTGTATATCTGATTCAGCTCATAATAAATAACACACATCACATCTCAATCAATCCTTTTGAGTTTTAGTTCAGCAGCAGCATTTTTATACTGCATATAAAAGTAGCAAATAAAATACATTTTAAAGTAATTTATTCCATTTAGCTGTTTCTGTACAGCAAGAACAATTATTAAATTAAGAACAATAAATAAAATGATAGATAAGATTTGGGGTCAAAATGAATAGAGCCCCTGAAACTGCACACAGGGTTTTGACCCTTTGAGGTTGCTGTAGTTCCTGAGAGGTCAGCAGCTGTTAGTTTGTAGAGCACAGGAAATATGAGCCTCTAACTATGAGCACAAGTGTTGTTTTAAGCATATGAAGTAAAGTGGACATATTTGTTAAGATAATATTACTAAGATTGCAGTGCTAATTACTGCTAGTGCTTTAATGGAAATTCCCATTATGTGTCATTGAGCTAATGGACAAAGCACTAGTTAATTATAAAAAGACAAATCAATTCAGCAATTCAAAAATTGATTCCAGAAAAAAAAAAAATTAAATGACAATCCTCAAAAGAATTGATTTTTTTCTCCCACCCCTGTATAATAGGTAGCTATATAATCGCTACTTGGGGTGAGGACAGTTGTAATAACAGTTCATTAAAATTAAAACTCAAGGCAAAAATAAGTGTGGGTCAAGTGTGTCATTTCTGGCCTCACAAAGCATTTGCATTTGCTACAACTCTTGACAGTGATTGAACTCTTATGTAACACAGTCAGGAACACAGTCCACACACACACAAGTGTTTTTGTTACTTTAAATTTATTGCTTTATTCAAAACTGTTCATTCTTTATTCTTGAATGAAGTTCTTTCATAAATTAGAGAGTATGGAGTAATGGGACAGTAGTTGGGTAGGTTGTAACAACAGAATATAATCTGTGATTGTGTAGGAGATGTCCAGGTGAGTTTTATTTGTAGTAGACAAATACGGGTACAGTGTTTCAAAGCTGGAGAGATCTAGAATGAACGACCGCTGAGCTACTGATGCCCAAATAAAAAGTGTACAACAATCCCTTTTCTCCCCTACTCTCCTTCTCACTGATCTGTATTTTCTGAGAGTGACTAATGAAACATCGGCGCATAATGACTTTGATATCCTCAATATCTGTTCTGACTTTACTCAGTGATGTAAGGTCGTTCGTGGTATGACAATGACGGTTGTCGGAGACTGCGCTTTTTCCAGCCCGATCTATATTCATGTTCTCTCGTCCACATCGCTGCCGTGCTTTTGAACCAGCTTGAGCAAAACTGCGGTTGCGTCAGTTACCAGATATTTAGTCCTGTGATCCATATTTATGTTGAGCATCGCCTGTCACCCCTGCAGCTGCTTTCCTCACGGGGAATGACACAGTTTTTGTTTATAATTATCATGCATTCTCTGCCAGCGTGGATTGATTATACCCATGCTACTTTGTGTCCCCAATTTACTTTCTTGCCAGGAGGAATGTAATATTGCCTTTGCACAAATATAAGTTGTGCACAAAGCCTTGCTGGTACACATATTCTTTATAGCAGGGGAGACCAGGGGCAATTGTAACATTTTTTACATTTTCCTTTATAACTCACAGACTCACAGACAGAAATACACTAGTCATCTTTTAATATAAGAAATGTACATATGTGTACTAATTAATAATTCAGTTAATATATATTCATTACTAAGGTCAAGACTATAATATTGAATTTAAAGCAAGAAGTCAGAGTTGCCCCCTTGGTGTGGGCAGTTGTAACAGTTGTTGGGGGGCATTGTCTTCTTCTGTACATATTGCACTGTGTTACTGCTGCCCCCAATCTTGCAGGCTTGATAGAATTTTGTGTGCTTGCAACACCTGCATTAGAATAGTTTGTTCTCGTTAGTTTTTAACCAAGAGATAAAGTTGTTGGCTTGTTTCTGATTGAAGGAATTGAGTGTGTTACAGTTTCCCTTGTTACAAATGCCCCTGGTCTCCTCTACTTATTCTATATACACTGACAAGCTCTTATATAAACCTCAGAATAAAGACGGTCTAACATACTGTACTATAATAATATTGGCATTACTGAGGCTGCTCTGCTGTGAGAAAGAGACGGAAATAGTTTGAGTGGGCCCGGCCGTCGCGGCGCTGAATGACAGATGACACGGTTCAAGGTTTTGTTATTAGTTGACATGGTTCTGTCGAGCATTACTCACATTCATTTGGCACAGAAACTGCATGCGCGACAAAGCAATAACATAAACATTTGTAAGCTCGACCTCGAGGTGATGTATATGATATATTTAAACAAGAAGAACCGTCGCAGAACCACAGAGCATCTTGACAGCCACTCATTTGGGCGTCTGTTAAGGAAAATATTATGACCAACATTTTTCCCGTTTTCTCTGATTCTGAAGTTAGACTCCCGAGCTGCTGCCCTTCCTCCACCCCGTCAGAAACTTAACACTCCTTGTGTGCGCATAGCTTAAATCAACAGTATTTTGAAAGTTAGTGAGGCAATCACGTTTGAGGCAAAGCAGTTGAGAAGAGTTGCCCCCCCCTCCTCTTCTTGCTCCTTCTCATTTGTCCTATATTCCCCAGGTCTCTTTCCTTGGCACAGAAAGTATATATTTCATGCTCCGCTCAGTGTGTTTTGTTTGAAATATCTCTCACTCAGTGCTGGTTTGATTTTTATTAAAAAGAAAGATTTTCAATGCAATCCTTTGGAATCCTTTTTTGTAATCCTCCAGGGTGGGGGGAGTATAAAAAAAACTATTTATTGCTTCAGTATATTAACGTTGTCCAGATGCACTGATCATAAACAGAATTCTCAGTCTATTTTTGTAATGTGGTGCGTGTGTGCTAGTTTTGTGCATCTGGGGCTGAATTTGGTCGTGCTTCGGGTGTATTTATGAGGGTGTTTTTGCATGTCTGAGCTAGTTGCATCTGTGTTTAACACAAAAAAGACTTCCTGGCCACTCAATGAAACTGATAGTAAAATGTACTCTACTGATGAAGGAAAAGCAAAAACTGTACTTTGAGATAGTATCTTTAAAAACATTCAGTCCTGCAGGCTTGATTGGGTTGGGTCACCACCAGATGAATGTACAACAGCATGATGTCATTGTTTCCACAACTTGAACCACTTTCTCGCTCCCTTTTTAAACATGGAATCAGATTAGATGAAATATGCATACGCCAATATCGTCCCATGACAGGCCCGTCTGTTAATGTAATAGGCGAACTGCTTGCTAAGCTCATGTTTTCCCATCTCCTCTGCAGATTTGTGTTAACCACCCGCCCATGAATTTTTCATTGTCCATATGTCATGGTATACAGAGGCCATGGAGGAGAAATTTTGAGGAGAAAAGAGCACATGCTGTAGCTGTATAGTCAGTATTCATTATCAAGACATGACGGTATATAACATAGAACTGAACATCTGGGGAAAGGCCACTTATATAGTACACTGCCATGTCCTTACGTATCTATAAAATACTGTTTTTACAAGGAATGAAAGATACATGTTTTTACACTATAATGTAACATGACATGCTATAGCCTGTGGGCAGAATATGCCTTATTTATTGCTATTATAACTAAAAGAACTTTCTTCTACTAGTATCAGCATAAGAAGGCTGAAAAAGGCTGAAAAAGGCACAATCTTCCTGATTATCCCTATTATGTCATCAGCGACACACCAGCTCTACTACACGTATTGCTTTGCATTGCTGCTTATCTATTTTTAGCAAACAGTGCAGAGAGATAAATAAGCATCTGGCTATTGGCGAGCAGCTTTTCAAAGGTCTGGACCTGTTATTTACAGTGCAAAGGTTTCTCAGAGGAGTATTGCTGATCGAGGAGAATTTACAGTACAGGAAGAAAGAGCACCCAGGAATGCTTTTATTTCAGTTAAAGGGTCATAACATGACACAACATGACATCTACTTGTCACTTTTACAGTTTCAGTTTTGTTTCTTCACTAGAATTCCTCTAAACAGTGTCTTCTACCTGTCCAGCTGTCAAAATCCAGATGAGAGAGGAGTTCATAAAAACTGAAACAACATGCACTCACAGCATTAAGCAGCAGCGTTAAGTTTTTTTTTTTGGTTTTTCCTCTCAGGCTACATACTCTTTCTATAAACCCTCTGATAGATTGAGGATGTGCCTGCAGAACATGAAAAAATATTATAAAATATGTCTGCTCTAAATCTAAGTGTATTATTATTCAAGCAATATTTTTCTAAAAAGATGCTAAAATTGAACATCAATCAAAAATAAAATATTATAAGGCTGTACAGAGACAATGCTCGTTTTACTGAAGATCCCAAACAATATTATATGCAGGGATAATTACTAATAATCAGATATGGGTCAGATTACTTTGTAAAGAAGTCAGTTACTGAATACAAATTACATGGCAATACATATAATTAGTAACATAATCCATTGAATTACAAAAAAAAATGCAAATTTATATGATATATATTTATATTTTGGATTACTTTTGGATCAAAATCAAGTATTGAATATATTGCACTTAATACTAGAAAAATGTGGAGTCCCACAAATGTTATTTCTGGTCTGCCACAAAGTAGAGCCCTTACCCCATATGAAAGACCAGACACACTTTTCCTGAATTAAAAGAGTATTGATAACCATGCAAAAAGTTTCATAACTTGAAAAATGGCCATATTTTAAGGACATAATCAAAAATGTAATCAATTAATTCTTGACAACATAATTATAATCTAACATCACATTTTTTAAAATGTAATCTTGGCTGATAAAATGTAAATTGATACTAACCAGCCCTGTTAATATGCAGGAATTTACACAGCATGCATATTTTTTTTATTATACTGTTAAATTAATAGAAGGTAGGATATTACCAATATGAAGGAAACTGCATTCACATGCTGTCATTGTGAAAACCAAACATATGGCTTTAAATATTTTACATATTTGTATTACACAGCCTCCTGCCCTTCGGGCAGCCGTTTAAGATAAAAATCTGTTTTATATAGGTGGTGATCCACAGTGAAACGTTGAGTCACCTTTTTATAGTCAAACTATCATCACATGTTATTGCAGCTGGGACTGTTTTGAAATCTCTCGCCATTGCTGCATTTACGGATCCTCCGACATCCAAGATTAAGGAGTTATCTGCCAGGAGGAACCATTTTACATGAAAGTAATGGACAAATTCACATTATCCTAAAAGATGCGTGTTGTTCTTAAGGTTACGTGTGTCTGTCAGCTCACTAAAGATCTGCAGGGTTTCTTATTTTTTGGTGGCAGACTTTCAAACATTGGATGTCAGAGTGTCATTGAAGGCAGCACTGAAGTCAGTTATTCAGACTGGCTCCTGCTTGGAACTGCGGTAACACAGATGTTAACACTGCCAAAAAATAATAAAGGTGCTAAAATGTCACTGTTAAGGAGGACTCAATACATTTCATGTCTCTACATGTTGATGGCAAACTGAAACGGCACAAATGTAGGAAATAAATCTAAAGACTTATACTTTAAAAGTTTCTGGGTAGTGGACATAGCCGCCTGAAAAAGGCAAAACCTTGTCCTCCTCAGGTGAGTGATTAACCACTTTATTATGATGGTTACCAGTAATTTGACAGGTCATTATCAGGCTTGGAAATAAAAAGACATCAACTTTTTTTTTAAGCAGTTGTGTAATTTAAAACTCTGATAAACTGCAGAGCATGTTATTAATTACTTTACACTCCAGCTGACCAGGCCGGCCTGACCTCATTCATAATGGCTTAGATGATTATTCCATTAATACACTTGTCAAATTTTGAAGAACCTCTGTCGGTGAACACGGTTGAAATGATATTAAAATGCTAATAAAAAAAACAAGGGATGTGATAGGTTTGTAGCTGTAAATGACTTCACATTGAGAATCATATTTTCACAAATTCTCAGATACGAGCTGTGATACAGCTCCTGAATGTCCCTAATAAAAATTACAGAACAGCATGTTGCAACCTGGAGTGAACATGTCTGACTCATCAGTGTAACTGTAGATGCTGTTTACAAAGTCTGCCTCTGCCAGTGAGGCTGCTGTAGAAACAGCTCCTGAATGCAACCCTGTAGCCTGCTCGCTGGGTTACAGTAAGTGTCGAGCATCTTTGACATGTCTGCAGGTAGAGGCTTGTTACCGGCTGTTGTTTATGAAAAGAGCTTGTGTAACTTAAGTGACGTCAAAAATCATTGTTACGACACTGACACATGACAGTAGCAGAGGATTATACTGTACGCGATGGCTCTGATTGATGTTTCCAGTTTTTTTTTCTAAAATGACGCAGACATTTCTTGGAAAAGAAAAGAGAACGCCTTACTTAACCACGTCTCTGTTGGAGGTGGATTTAGACATTTGTTTACAAAAGTGCTGTGGCAGAAGTACTAATACCACACTGTAAAAATACTGCATATGCAATAATCCCTGTAAAAGCCATTCATTGAAAACCTCGCTGAAAGTATGTAACTATAATCAGTAAGATCTACTTAAAGTATTCAAAGTAAAGGAAAGCGTGTCAATTTTACTGTTTTAGTTGGTTTGGGTGAAGCTCAATTTTATTATTTTGTACAGGACTGCAGGTAACTGATTAATTTCAAACTAATTGATTAATTGACTAATTGTTTTAGCTTCACTTATACATAGTAGTTATATTCATAACAAAACATATTTGACAAACTCTTTGTATGTTTTGTACACAAAAATTCTAATCTGTAATGAAAGTATAGTTTTAAAATAAGTAGGAAATTACATGAAAAAGAAAAGACTCAAGTTAAGTACAAGTACCTCAAATTTGTACTTAAACATGCCACAAGGAGTTTTTAACTGGATTAAAAAAACAGTCTCAATTTAATACTGACACTCAGATTTTGCTGATTTACAGCATACAGACTGGAAAAGTTTACATTTTCCCAGGAGAAGTTACATTAGTTAGGTTTATTTTAGTTTTAATGCTGTATTGTATGGTTATGACACTTTTGTCCACAGGTCCCTCCAACATCAACAAAATATGAAAGTTCCTCGTAACCACAGTAAATACAGTACTTGAGTAAATGTACTTAGTTACATTCTACCGCTGAAAAATTTTATTTTTTAATTACTGCCTGGTATAATCAACGGCTCGTGTGCGTGTGTGAGCTAGACTGCAGCTAATCTTGCTTTTTGTGCAGATTTATAACTGTATGCTCACAGACCGACTGTTGACTGCTGACTCAGTTTCTTAACCGGCTGGTAAAGGCGGCAAGTCATCAACAACTGCTCAGCTAAAAACAAGGCCTACTAGCAGTGTTTTAGGAGTAACTAGTTACAGGTAACCAGTTATATATAATTAAATTACAAAATAATAAAATTGTAATCTGTTACAGGATACTGAGAAAAATTGTGTAATTAAATTACAGTTCCTAATTAAAATGTTGGTGATTACAAAGGGGGTACATCTGAATATTCATTTTGAGCTGCCTGGTAAAGATCTGCACTCTTCTGAATATATTGCTACTTTCCTGATAATGAAAAGAGAAAAATATGAAGAGCAGCAGAGAGTTTGTTGTGTTTTTTAAATTATTTATAGATGACTGGAATAAACTCCTTCAATCCCTAAAATACAATCCATTAGCATATAAACAAGAAAAATGAACAGAAAGATAAAAGTATCCATTGGCCTATTTTGTTATGGGAATGATGATTATTTATAATCAGCGTAGCTTAATGCCGTGTAGCTTTTCAGAATGATAAAGTCCCTATGATTGGGCTCATTGGCCGACTCAATCCCATCAAGTGTAACTAGAGCGTGATCTATTAGAATACATATGTTTTATTGATGTATGGGCTTCGTGTTTATCCTGGCATTCATTTATTTATAGGTCGATGCTGTGATTTTTTTTCCTCCAGTAATGAATAGGATAAGCCTTGAAGCTTATCCACTGCTCCCTTTCATCTCTCCCTCCCTCCCTCTCTCCCCCCCCCCACTTCCCTCCCTCTATCTATCCCTCCCTCTCTCCCTCTCTCTTCTCTAAAAGCCAAATTGAAATACTGTATTTTTAAAGCCCCGGTCCTACTGAGTTGTTGCTGCAGTCTGTCAGTATCAATGATGTGGAAGCGTTTGAAGGTTATCCCGTTTTTAGCAAATCCTCCACATTATGTAACTTTGACTCTGTTTTACATTTGGCACTCTTGGAACAACAGGGTGTGTATTTGGGACAGTCCCTCTGTGTGCTCTTAACATTTCTTTCGCAAAATTGGATTTATTTTTCAATTTCCTCTCCTGGAACAATAGCCATTAAGAGCTACTTGCCAACACTTGGGCACAAGCAAAAGCTAAAGTGACACGTTCTCTTGTCAGATATTTACAGCCTGTATTGTGTTGTAGTTTGTTTATTTCTGTCCTGACAACAAAGCAGCGCTGTTAGTTATTACAGATTAAACACACACAGAGATATTGTGTCGGGTTGGACTTCAGCCAGCACTGAAGAATTTCTTTCTTGTATAATAGAGAGACAAAGTTCCTCCTTAAACCACCATGGGACCTTATTTGAGAAGAAACATGAAGGGTAGTCAGCGGTAAGAGACAAATATTTTGTTATGGTAGGTACTACTTGCATCCAGATTGCAAAAGTCTGTGTGCCTATTTACACCCGAGTGAATATAGTCTAGCATGGCAGAGACAAGCACCCAGGTGTCCTTAGCCAACATCACAGACAAACTATGATCAGTCCCTAAACCTAACCAAGTAGTTCTGTTGCCTAAATCTAACCAAACTATGACTGGAAACCTAAAATAATAATGAAAAAAATGTATTGAACAGGTACCACTGACATATACTTTTACAATACTGTCAAATTGCAGCAGTCCAAGGCAGGACGTGAAACACAGCCTCCAACAGGAAAGCCCTGAACTTAACCCATTCACCCATCACATCCTCCTATTCACAGATAATTTATTGCTCTTTATAGCTAAAATAAGGGAACGGGTATGAATAGCAAATTTGCTGTTGTGTGCGTATTTGTACCCAGGTATAAAAGGACATTATGTGTGATTTGTGAGACAGTTCAAACACAAACAAAAATCTTATTTTCTATTCGCCATCAACTACCGTTCACATTTTTTCCGAAGTAAGGTCCCACGGGTCACACAGGTAGGGAGTCTCTTTTTACTGTCAGATATTTCATATATAAATTATGTGACTTGCAACAAATCTCTAGTTATTCAGACCATCATTGGAAAGAGGGAAATATACACAAATGTATAATATTGTATTTTATTCCCATAAATGCTATAATTTTAGCCGGTGCAGTGCCTTTTCATCTCCTCTTGCACTGTGCGCCTCAGGCAGGAGGACAGTGTTAGGCAAGTTACTGAAATTTAGTAATTAGTTAAAGTTACTAGTTAGTTCTCTCAAAAGTAACTTAATGACTTAATTACTAACACCAAATACTACATATGCAAATGTTAAGTTACAATGGGGATTATTTGTGTTACTTTTAAATGCACACACAGTTAAACTATTGTACTTTAGCCATATTATTTTATTTTAAATTGTAGCTACATTATTTTATTTTATCGCAGCTATATTAATTTATTGTAGCTATATTGGCTATATTATTTTAGTATAGCTACAATATAGCAAACCAACTCATCAACCCCTCATCATAGCTCCAGCTGTTCCCACCAACAGTGGCGTGAAATATCTGCCCTTGCACTGAGTGGTTTCACACAATACTAAACTAAACTATGACTTTCTTGACTCCAGCCATTTTTCCCATGTTCCCATGGCACACACTGGAAGGGAGGGACGTTGCCTTACACTGCGTGTCTGCGTGTGTGTGTGTGTGTGAGAGAGACTTGAGCTAAATACTTGGTGATATTATGAAGTTCTGCAGGGTCAGAGGTCACTGCATTCCTCAGTGTGTGTGTCAGTCAATGGATCTGGGTTAAGATTAAACCCAGCCATGTCTCGAATGTGATGTGTGTTAATAAGTACTTAACAGGCGACGCTACCATCATGAGGCGATCACATGAGGCAGACAGGATGAAAGAAAAAAAAAGGGGGAATTGAAAGAATGACTGATTTTCGTCCCTATAATTACCGCTTTATTTTGACTGTGAATTAAGTTTGTGAGATTTGTCTTGTAAAACATGCAGCAGTGTGACTGCGTGCCATAATTTTCTATTTACTTTGCAAATGGAAAGCTGGAGTCGACAGCCTTTATGAGTTTGCGCGGTGGTAAAGTACACACATTCACACCCCTGTCGAAACACACACCCCAATGAATCCGATGAGAATGATTTCATAATCCGTCGCAATAATAAACTTCTTTGAACAGTTTAATTGGCTCTTCCTGGAACGGCACGGCTTCGCTTCATTTGATCTGATGAAAGAGTAATGTTGCTTCTCCCCAGGGGGAGCATGCACAACAGCGCACAAATAATGAATTAAGAGCACTACCCTCTTTTTTTCCAAATGACTACCATAATAAAGCAGGAAAAATTCATACCGCACTTACACCATTTTCCCCCCTAAATTGCTTTCATGTTTACTTGCTTATGTATTTAATTTTCAGAGCTTGCTTTAAGTGAAAATAATCCTGATTCCTGGAAGGGTAATGGATTGAGGTCACATGGAAATTTATTGTCATCTGAAAGCACCATTGTCGTTAGAAACATTTGGAAAGGATCCAGAGACATTCCTCATGTGTGATGCGGTGAAAAGTCACATTTACTGTACACTGTTCTGGAAATGCTTTGAATAGACTGTATGGCAGACAGTGAAATTTGATTTGAAGGCATTTGCTTTATGTAAAATGGAAACTGGAGTAGGCTATGCAAAAAAGGAAAAAAGGAATATGTAAAATTGAAACTGACAAAGTCATGATGGTTTGGGAGAATGTCCTCTTCTGTCGGCTGAGGAATATTAACAGTGACAGTCTGAATGGAGAGTCTGTGTACGGCAACAGTATGGTCACAGAAATGAGCTCATTACTGGCAAAATGCATTATGTATGTGCTCATACACACACGTTTATCTTAATATTACTATGGTGAAAATATTCCATTTACATCTGCTAATTGTAACCCCTAACATGCCTGATCCTGAGGGCAAGGAAATCGGTGTAAAACCAAAACCATAACCTCAACCCAAATGATCCTAAATTCTATCCCTGAAAAATCTCTTTCCCTACGATGGCTTGGCAGGAAATCCAAAACACACACACACGCATCTCAACAGTGGCTCAAAGAAACTCAAAGAACAATTTACACGATATTATAAGTGCGAGATAAAAATATGGGAGTGTATTTTTAATGTCTGGTAAACACACACTTGCTGGGATGTGGGCTTGTCTCCATGGCAACGCCAGTCAGAGCGTGCCCGGCCTAGCATTTTGACAGGTTCTCCTGATGATGATTGATAATTACTACCTGACTTGTTGTCCCCGTCTCCACAAACATATGGCGGAAGCTGCCCTCTGCCATATATCTGCCAAAATGTTCCCTTTTCTGATAATAGCTTTTTAATGTTGCATTTTGTTGTGCATGCACAGCGATCACCCCCCCACCCCCCCACCCCCGCCCCACACACCCTCCGTACACACACTCCCCCTGCCAACCCCACCCCTTTGTAATTACATTTGCTGCCGCTCACATAATTATTACAGAAAGGAAAGAGAAATAGATAGGAGAAGCAGGAGAGTGGGAGAAAGTCAAAAAGAGGCGGAGGAGGGAGGGGGGGATTGAATTGATTTCACTTTGAATTGATGTGTTCCTCCCAGTGCTGCTGAATTTAAATTTGACAAATTGTCAGGATCAACACAAAGAAGCAGCATTTTTACAGTATAGTCACATATTAGAATATAAACACCAGGTAATAGCCGGTGTGGTGGGCTGTAGTTTAAAATGGCAAGCAAGACTCTTTATTCCATATCCATGCACGCAGTATTTTATTATGCAGTGTGTTTGCATGCATAAAGCTCATATTTAGATGCAATTGGAAGCAATCTTGTTATATTCACAGAGGCCATAGACGAGGACATCAGTCTATAAACATGATTTATCTACTGCACACTATCTGCCAAGGCATTAGCATAGACCCTCTATTGTGGATCTTATTACCTGACTGTATGCTGAAAACTCAGTCTTCAGACCTGAGCAGCATTTTAAAGCTCAACCAAACTCAAATTAAAGATTGAAGTCACTTAGTATTCTTGTTTTAAAGTTTTACTTGCCTGAAGTTAACTTAGTATTCCCGTTAAAGTTTCACTTCCTTGTAAAAAAAAAACAAAAACAAGAGGAGACTGACTAGGTGAGTTTATATGACAAAAAGGACATGATTCTTGTAGTGCTTCAACTAATGATTATTTTCTTTCTTAATTAATTTGTCTGTTATTTTCTCAGTTAATTGATTGGCTGTTTGGTCCAAGAAATACATAAAAAATATTGATCAGTGTTTCACAAAGCTCAAGATGTCCTGAAATATCTTGTTTGGTCTACACCCAAAAGAGATTCAGTTTACTCTCGTAGAGGAGTAAAAGAAAACAGAAAATATTGACATATTGACAATGAATTTTGAGTTTTGTCTTGAAAAAATGAATCAAGGGGCGCCTCCGTAGCTCAGTTGGTAGAGCGTTTGCCCCATGTACTGAAGCTGTCAGTCCTCTGCAGTGGCCGCTGGCTCGACTCCCGCCTCGCTGCATGTCATCCCTTCTCTTTACACCCTGTTCTGTCATATCTTCAGCTGTCACGATGAAATAAAGGCAAAAAAGGCCAAAAAGTAATATGAATTAAAAAGACAAAAAATACTCAAAATGATTAATCAGTTATCAGAAATAGCTGATTAATGTTTGATTAATCGCTGCAGCTGTAGACTCCTGTTTTCACTATTTTGAGCTCAACCCAAAAATCAAGAATAATATCCCTCCTCCTACCTGTAGTGCTGTTTATCAATCTAAGGTTTGGTCGGAGTTGCTGAGTTTTGGAGATTTCAGAGAAATGTTTGTCATCTCTCCAGCAATAATGGAACTAAATGGTGCTCAGCTTGTGGTGCTCAAAGCTAAAAAAAAAAAATAACAAAGAAAAGAAAAGAAAAGAAAAACTCGACAGTAATGTCTTTTTCCAAAAATCATGACCTGATTACTCAAGATACCATCTTTTTGTGAACAGTTTGATGTAGGAACTATTTTATTTCTCATACAAAGAAAGTAGTTACAGTAGATTCTACCATAAAAAGAAAATAGTTCCTACGTGAAACTGCTCAAAACAAGGTCTGTGGATTTTCTTAAGTAACCATGACTACTGGAAAGAAACACTGTTGTTGAATTTTTCAAATGTGTGTGGGGTTTTTTTTGTGGCTCTTTTAGCATGTTCAGAATGTCATTTAGTCCCGTTATATTTGAGAGACAGCAGAGATCTCTACGGCTGATATCTCCAAAACTCAACAACTCACACCGAAACAATCTTGATGCATAAAGAGCACTACAGGTAAGAGGAAAAATGTGTATTTTCGATCTTGGGGTGAACTGCCCCTTTAAGTTTAAGCTATTCTTAGAATGATTTACATTCATTCCGCTCAGTTGTTTGCGGTTTTTATCTTTCATTTATCCAAACAGTTTATTGGCCTCACTGACCTTCGCTTCCAGGGACAGACACATTATCAGCAACACTCTCACTCATTATGTCTTCTCCTCCTCAAGCTAAATCAAATGAACTTGTTAGCCTCAAAGTACCTGACTTTACATGTCTGTAGTTCCAGATTGGCAGGACAGGTAGTTCACCTACTGTAAATCCCATTGGTTCATATAATGTGTGGTACACCTGCAGCAGGCAAAAGCGCGGCACTCTGCGGAAACGTGAGTCATTTCTAATACTGTGTGATTGAGGTCTGCCACAGGCTACGGCAACAGACAGGCTCTGTGAAGGAGATAATGATGCATGCACACACAGCTGTCAGTCAGCCGGCTAAGGGGAATCGTCTTTGAGGAAAATAAAAACAGACTGTAGCCGATATAATGCAGTATTTGTATAGGAAATGATGGGTTTGGGAAATAGAGTGGAACGGCATGTCAGAGCTGTTGCAACAAGAAGAAGAGATCTGGTGAGAATCTCCCCAGACCAGAAAATCTCACATGGATTCCTGTCTGTGTAGTGTCACTATATTTATACATTCATACTGAACACATGCACGGATGTCCATTAGAGAGGGTTAGTTTGATTTAAAGGACAGGTCCAACCAAATTACATAAAAATATGTTTTTTCACATCATAAGTGGTATCCGACCATACAAATATTTTTGGTTTAATTTGTTTGGGGGTTCGGCCTCCACCCCATAATAATGGAGGTCAAAGGAATTTAGTTTGTGGCGCTCACAGCTTTGAAAAATAACACTGAAATAATCAGTAACATGTGTGTCTGTGTCTTTGTTACTCTGGATAATCCAGGCAAGTAGGATATCATTTCTTTGACAGAAAGTAGTTCCAACATATTTTGGAAACAATTTGGACATATGTTTGTTCATTTAAAGCTGTGCTAATCAATATGTTCACATTAAAGCTATAATATGTAACATTTCTGCATTTCCAATGATGTTCAAACTCAGAGAAATAATTTAAGGTAACAGTGCATTTCCTGCTAGCCATTGCTAGCTAAACTGTTGCTAGCTAGTTGCTAGTTCCTATAAACTCTGGGAAAAGATGGGATACATCAGATACGTCAAAGAGTGAGGAAGGAAGTCGGTAAACATGACTAGACGTGTGAATAAAACTTAAATATTACCTCTTCCATGAATGTGATTTCTGTCTGAGTTGTGTCAGATACATTTTCATCAGCTGTGGTGGTTGTTTAAAAGTGAAGACAACAACTCCCATGATCCCACACTACTTCATAACATCATGAAACAACATCTTTTTTTCTTATTTTAATGTGAGAAAGACGATTAAAGACAGCGGATCAAAAACATAGCAGAGAATGAGCGGAAAGACAAGGAACGCGGTGTCCAAATGGTAGAGTAAACACTGAACAACTTTCCCATCCCCATAACAATTTTATAAGGTGATAATATGACTGTTGTGTTTCTTGTTCTGCTGCCTCAGAAAAAAAAAATCAATTAGTGCAGCTTTAAAATGTAATTGTTCAATGCTGCGAGCAAGCGAGCAAAATTCAATTCATCTCTGTTTGGTTGGGGTGTAAAAAAAACCTCAGAGACAGATATCTGAACAAATAAGGTTCTGAAATATGAAAAACAAACAAAGGAAAACCGATACGGGCTAAGGAGAAAATGCTGTTTTTTTGTCATATGGGCTGACTTGGCCTTTAAAAGAGAGGTTGGAGCAGAGTAAATCTCGGCTGCTGTGTGGTTAGAAAGAAAAGACCTGTTTACAAGAAGCTGTTGAGGACCTGAGGATGAGTCGGCTGCACCTCGGGGGACTGTTGTTAGAGCTCTTTTAGTAACAAGCCGGACTAATCCCTGCCTTTTGCTCAGGCACATGCTCTAATAGCCTTGTATTACAGTGATTTTCTGTGTGTCAGTAGTCAGGACAAGAGTTCCTGATACAGGTGCTCTTTCCAGACACACCACTGCTCATTGACTGTGAACACAGGTGAAAAATTTAAATTGTCACTGTCGCTGCTCAGTGGTGTTTACTGCTTGTTCTCTCCATCTGTGTGATTCCCTTACTGCTCTCTTCTTTTCTCCCTCGCTCTCTGTTACATTATAGAAGGTGAGGTTGTTGTTGTTGAAGGCCAGGCAAAACTTGGATGTGTTTGTGTAATAACAGTAACTAGTATCCATTGTCATGCCTAAGATGGAGCCAAATGCATTCCTCATTAAATTCAGAATAGCTCTGAGCCACGGCCGTATAAAAATATCTTCTTATGTTGCTGTTGCATTCACGGGTGAAAAAGCAGGCAAGAAAATAACACCAGTGATGAAAATATTCCAGCGTTATTGATGTTAAATCCCCCCGAGGTTGACCTAATATGAAACGCTGTACTCTTACATTCAGCTGTGAAATGTTTTTACACTTTATCAATGATGATCTCCCTCTGTATAATTATGAGAAATTAATTAACACTTGTATCATCTATCAACCTACGGAGGTTTTGATGATTAATAAAAACAGTGTACTCTGTCCACCCACACACTCTGTCTCACTCTGTGGGCGCATTGTGTAATTTCTGATGATTGCAGTGATAGAGATGCTTGAAGTATTACTGTTCATTAAAATTTTTTGTGCTGTCAGTGTGTGTCTCGAACGGCTCTGTGCAGAAACGTGCCTCGAGCGCAGGAACAGAAGAATATAACTCTGCTGTCAGATGTGACAAAGTGAGAATTATGAGCGCGTCAGAAATGCCTGATATTAGTACGTGAAATGCAACGGTGGATACAGTCAGCAACAAAATGATAGAGAAGAGGGAGCGTTTAACACTCACTGCTTTACATAGGAAAATCAGGAGCGCAGTTTTGGTTTCAGACACATGACGTCTGTGGCTGTTAGACCAGACGGAGCAAAGAAAAGAAAGCTATTAATGTCCATACACTTCTATTAAATGTGCCCTGTGGAGTTTTATTGTGAACAAACAAACAAACAGCATTATTTACATCCATGTTTACGAGCTTGTAGTTTTCTTGTTCCCTGCCTGACAGATTGCTGCATATTTTTGGCCCATTACCACCACCAGTACAGTACATCACTGAAATAGTGGGAAACCACTGGTGGGACTGTATATCACATCAACAATGTGCATGAGACAAACAAAATGGGACCCGATCGTAAAAATACAGCTCAGAGGTTAAAAACTTTAACCTTCAACAAATAACAATAATGACATTGGTACCCTTGCATTCCATACATATAAAATGAATTAGAAATCTGATTGCACAGAGATCTACTTATAGGGTAAAAACTATATAAAATGTCAGGTTATTTGAAAAGCTTTAAAGGACCAGCAAGTAGGATTTAGTGGCATGTAGCAGTCAGCTTGCAGAATGCAAATAGGTTTCAAATGTATAGGAGAACCTATGGTTGCCGTGAGACTTGTGCAAAACATGCATGGTCCTATACAGAGCCAGTTTTTAAGATAAAGAAGACACTCTTATTTTCCAGTCATTATACACTAAATAAAACATACTTATTCTGCCAATGAACTCCTGTGAATCTCACACACTGGTCCTTTAAAGTAACTAAATAATGTAATTTAGTGCAAAGTTATTATGACCCATGATCAGAACGCTCACAACCATGAGAAAAATACCAGAATTTCCCTTTAGTATTGCTCTGACTGTGTGGTAATAATACAAAGATTGATGTTATCAACAACTCTTCCCTTCTCTCATTTACATTTTAGTAGCTGCACAGGGAACAGATAGTGTTCAGAGAAATTTAAGTGAGTCATTCAAACTGAAACTGTAAAAGTGTGGGAGAAAAATATGATTTTTAATTACCCAGTGGAAATTACTTTTTTTGTGTAACATAATATATACCATACTGTGATTTTGTACTAGTTTGGAAGGCAAATGTTACTAATTTAATCTTCTCGTGTATACAGGTAAGATTTGTGCTGTGTAAAGTTCCATTCTGCATTATGTTTTCTTGAAGGTCGGTCTGATGTGGACTTGATATTTTGTGCAAGAAAACCTTTAGCATATGAAAAAAAAGATATTTTTATTTAGAAATGAGCTCGACAAAGAAACTTTGTGGAAGGAACTTCCAGTTGCCTCCTGAAAGTCTGGTCAGAAACATGCAGTCCTTGAGCAGAAATACTTGAAATCCCTCCAACCTCTGGGATCTTTGATGTATAGTGAAGACGCGCCGTCGCCTGTCACTACTGGCTGAGGAATCAGTCATCGCTGCCTTTTTTATATTCTCTCTGGTACTGTTGCCTTGCTGCTTTGGAGCCTCCCTTGTCACATCCCTGTGCCTCCAGTGGAGTTAAAATGTTCCACCAAAGTGTAATATCACTTCACTGATCACACATTTAATGCTCCGCTGCTCTACAGATTAAAGTCTGTGTCCCAAGAGTTGTATCAGAGACTGTTTTGTGCCGTGATTTGTCAGCTTTTATTCACTATTTGCTAGATTTTATTTACTTTGGTTTTACATTCTGACAGGTGCTGTTATTGTTCTTTGTGATTCACATTTTGAATCTCATGAATCATTTTCTATTTAATCCTACTTTATTCTAACTTGAGTCACCAAACTCTGATTCTGTTTTTCTATCTAAGAAGTTCCTCTTTTCTGCAGTGTTGTTGTTTCATTATCAGGATCGTTTTTTATGTACGTGAAAATACATCTGCTCAGTGCTTACACAGTTAAATACTGTCTGTCATGGTGTCTTATGTTTTATGACTGGCTGTAAATTTCCAACGCACCACTGTAACCCTGTATGCTCGACTTGAGTGACCTTCTTTGTCTGGGCGTGGGCGTATTCGCAGGTAAAGTTTCATTTACAAATCCGTCCCAGGGGAGGATTCCTCCTCACCTGTGCAGATATGTATCTGTCCTGAAGCTGCAGTCGTCTGCACTCGTTGAACATTTTACAGATGACTCTGCACTGTTTTGGGTTTAAAATTATTTAAGTCGTCCGTCCCCTCAACATGTAACTCATTAAGGAGCGGCTTTTTGAATCAAACTAAAATTCTTAAGATTTTAAATAAACTAAACATTTTTTGCAGACTTGTCGTCTTTTAGTTATTTTACGTCTTTAGACAAACTTGAATATTTGGGTTTTAGAAAACCAAAATATTTTTAAAACTGTGTTCTGACTTGTCATTATTTGGGTGCTTGAAAATTAAATGGTTGTAATTGAAAATATTAACCATTATTCACTTCAACTCAAAATATAAACCTAACCTAAAGAAGAAAAGTAAATTATATCCACAAAGCATTATTAGTTGGTAAAACGTTTTCAAAACTTAAGAGTTTGAGTGAGACTTAAAGTTCAAGAATCTATTTAAGTGAGTTGCCTTGTAATTATGAGTTTGCTCAACTTTTTATTATTTTTTTTTATAGTACACTTGCTCTAAATATCTGGTTTGTGTTTCAACATTTATTAACATGTATTGTCTGGTGCCCTTTTGGCCTTGTCACTCTGAGATTTTAATCTCAGCGAGACATCAGATGGTAAATTAAAATGATACTGTAATGTATTGTGTTCTGTCCTGGGGGACATTATGTACCGCACAGACACGGCCATGTATTTCAACATGAATGTTACCTTTGGCTGCGAGCGATGTTGATAATTGCTGAGTGGGTGTCAGCCCTTTAGTGAATTTGCAACCAAGTGAGACGAAAAAATATGTCAAAACATGTTTTTCACCTACCCAAGCTTGTTCTAGTCATGCCTCACTCATCCTCCTCCTTCTACTTCACCCCCTTGTCTGACCTTGGACCTCATTATGGTGAGATGAAGTTGAAGTTATACTGTAGAATTAAGAGTTTGAGGGAAGACGTGAGTGGGTGTTTTGTTTCATACAAGTGCAGATTGGTAGATTCTGCTTGTCTGCATGGGGGATAAAAAAAAATCCTCTTAGATGTTTGTTGCATCTGTAAAGAGGTCCACATTTAATTTGCACATAATTGACTAAATGTTAATGATTGAGCTCAGCAGGTTTTGTAACCCTGATGTTGGACCCGAGCTGCTTTGTCTTTCATTAGTAACTTTTACACTTTAGTATTCCTCAACAACTTTTATAAGTGATTTATTTCAGCTTGACCTTTATGAATGCCCATAAAATGAATGATCAACATTCATAACAGTCTCATTGCTCATTTCCATAATATGATTACTAAGGAGACTGCAAAGACGATTGCAAAATAGCTCTCCCTGTACTCCAGGTTTCGGCTGTTTAAAGGCATACTATGAGGGTTTTTCTAAAAAAAAACAATGCAAAGACTCACATATAAAAAATAATCCCTCTCCATCATCACTTATGACCCACTCGAAGTGTGTGGTGTTGTTTGTATCTGCAGAGACCCTGCCCTCTGTCTTGATTTCCATATTTTCTCATTATTTTGCTGTCCTCTGGGTGCTTTACCAACCCCAAACATTGGTATTTGACATCCTGGGTATGAGACTCAACAATCTTTCTGGTGTGTTTACAGACGAACTGAAAAAAGCTCTCTTATACTAAAAGACTAGCTCTGTGAGGCTGTGCTTAGGCACAGTGGTGCTTTGAGCTAAATGTTTTATCAACATGCTAACATTTTCACAATGACAATGCTAACGTGATAATGTTAAGCTGGTGTAGTTTATCATGTTAACTGAACTCTTAGTTGGGGTTACTTCACTTTACACAGTTGGCTTGGTACGCATTGTTAAAAGTATTTACCATTTGTTTTGTAGGTAGTGTTTTTAAGCATTTTGAAAATCACCTCAGTGTCTTAGATAACTGATAGCAATGTTAGCTAACTAGCTAGCAATGTCATTGAAACAGTGTCACCAAATATGTCCTGGCTTGTCTTTCTGCTGTTCCATCAATCACTAACTCTGGTCTTAAGCTTGGTCAAAATAAATTCTCAATTCACCAAGTTAGAAGTGAAAATATTGGGGCAGGAGCAAAAGGCGTTCACAGCCAGAATATTTTCACATCACATGCAGTGATGAAAGGGTTCATTTTAACCAAACCAAAGCTGGTGATTGTTGGAGCGGCGAAAAGATGAACCAAGACATTTTTGGTGAGTTTCATTTAGTTTCTGTTGACTTTGAATGAAGATGACAGTGATAACATCGATGTAAGACACTGAGGTGATTATCAGCATGTTCAAAAACAGTATATACAAAACAAAAGTGAAACGTCAAGTAACTAACTTAAGGATGAAAAATCACGAAGTTGTCTTAGTGATATTACTAAAGCTCTTTTTTTTTTTTTTTACAATTTCAGTCATAAGTGTTTTTCCAAGCTGAAAAATGAAAGAATGGGTTGGCTGCTAAGCTACTGAAGTACATCAAAGTGTTTTTTTGATTCTTGAGCTTTTAATTTCTGCTTGCCAATCAAATACACCATCAGAGCGATCATTTGTCCATCTCCTTTAATGAGGATTTTTTTTTTAAAGAGGCAATCATTAAATGAACACATGTAGATATTGAGCTTTCTCCTCAGTCAATTCTGTGAGTGTTATCAACGGAGGCATCCATCAGTTGAATTCTCCAGTCGGCTTGATATGTCTCTCCATTCCCAGCAGCCTCTCAATCAATCAGTCCATTTTGTTGTGGTTCCCTGTGGCTCTACTCTGTTGATGCATAGAACCGTCAGAACCCTTCCCGAGCTGTCTCTAATGAGTTTTTCATTATCAGTGACATCAGCTGAATGGCAATGAAACAGAGGTATTAGGGCTGTATTTAATTGAATCTGAGGGGTGAGAAATTATTAGACAAAGCCGCGTTGTAAAGCTGTTAAGAGCTGAGAGCGTTCGTCTGCATCCGGAGATCAAGTTGTCAGGCTGCGCATCTCGCTGCTGAAGTTGTCGAGACTTCCATGGCTCGGGGGCTGTGCTCTGTGACAAGACATGATGGATTCACACCCCAGGGAATACCCCTTACCTGTATTTATATATGTGTGTGTGTGAGTGTGTGTATGTGTGCATGTGTGTGTGCATGGACTCACCTCCCTTCAACAAGACGTGATCCACAATGCTGTTCAGTAGGGGAGAGCTGTGGCAAAAGTATGGGGGACGGTTGTAACACGGACTTTTTCTCTTGGAGGTCATTTTTGCCAGAGTTGCAGTAGAAAAACTGATGCTTAACTTGGAATAAAGTAAATTAAAAATGTTGTGTTTTCTGCCTTAAAGGTATTTTTATTTGTTGAAGATTATCTCACCCATTCTTAAGAATTGGGACAAATCATGTCTAACAAAAAAAGTATTTATATGTGTGTGTTTATATATGTATATGTTTAAATGTATATATATATATATATATATATATATATATGTATATATGCACACACACATGAAATATATGCCAGTTATGAAACACCCTTGTCCCAGAAAAGAATTCACAACATCAAACAATGTGTTAAAAGCCTTTAAAATCTAAAACTAATGATACCTACTGATACATTTTTTATGAAAATGTTGGCCCTTTAAAGTTGTGTCCCAGATTTCTGTCAACTCTGTCAGATTTTCACAAAAACATGATTTAATCAGGCATAAAAAGGTTTAGCTATACCCTAAGGACCCCTGTCTCACTGCCAAGTATAAAAAAAAAAGGCAGGAATATTGCTCAAGCACTGGTAGGCTTTTTATTTTTCAACAAACTGATTAAATAATATTGCTATCAGATGTGTCTCAACCATAATATGTCAACTCCATACTCTGGTTTTTGATTAGCATTAAGAAAATAAATAAATAAAATGTCTGCTCACTACAACTATACTGTGAAATGAAAAAGTATAATATTGTTTCAACTCTGTAAGACGTCAACTCCAGCAGACAGAAAAGCTGATGTAGTTGATGTCTACATGTAATAAAAACATTTGATTACTATGAGGCTGGCCAAGAGTATGATCTTTTAAAGTATATTTTCCAAGCTTGATTGAAGAGTGATAATCGAAACCCCCTCAAAATACGGTTTTGTCCCAATTCTCAAGAATGACTGATATCATCTGTTAGACTTATCTGTAGGCTAAGTATCAGTGCAGGTTTAATTTATCATTACTGCCTGTCTTTGGTTAAAAGAAAAAGAAAAAAAAGAAAAAAACGCTGTACTTTTGTCCCAACTCTTCCCCACTGTTCGGCTTCATACGTAGTGTGCGTGTGTGTCTGGGACTGTGTACTTGTTGTCGGTTTGTGTGTTTGTGTGCACAGTACGCCTGCTGGGGTTTGTGAAGGACCAGGCAAGAGTCCTCTGGTCACTTTAAGGCACGTCTCCAAGTCATGTCAATGAGCCAGATGAGCACAAAGCCACAGACTGAGAAATAAGTAACTCGATGGGAAGTAAAAGAGGAACTTGGTAGCTTGGTCAGCAGCCGTTTTTGATGTGTGACTGTAGTGCCCATTTTTGGCTCGTTGAGAGAAGTATCATATATACTTAAATGATCTCTTTCTTTTCTAGTGCATTGACAAAAACACTTAATGCCCACAGAGTGGTAAAAATATCACATCTCCCAGGGTGCTGCAAAATCATTATCTTGTGATGTCGGCTTTGTTTTTTTTTACAGACTAAAAATGTCTATGTTTCCATTCGAGAAAATCAATCTGCACAGAGTCAGTCCATGTTTGATTTTCTTTGTGTTATTCTAAAGCTGATGACTCCTCCCTTATGCAACCCTGCCACGAGGAGAGCAGATCAGCAGTTCTGCACAACTTCTGCAGCAGAGAATTGACCTTGTGCGCCTGTATGTGTGTTTACAAAAATACATGAATGCACCGTTTGACCCCAGTGTACAGTTATATCTGCATGTGTTGTCTAACAGCGTTCGGGTTGAGCTTCATCGATAAGTCAGTGGACGTAAACTGGCTCACTGTCGTGTGTCGCCATGTGTTATGCAGCAGTGTTTTGCTGTAATTGCAGCTTTTTCTTACGCAGCAGCGTTTGACCTGATGAAAAATGTAAACAGACAGGCAGGTTATGTAACTCAGTGTAGGGTGTCAGGGGAGTTAGTGATTGGACTAAAAACAGAACCGCACTGAGAGTGTGACCTCAGTCAGACCTATGCGACGTTTGTTTTAACTGATGTCACATGTTAAAAAATAAATCTCCTGCACGTCAAATCCTGCATGCACATAACGTTTGTGTGTTTTTAATGCACTGTGTGTGTCTGGCCTGTAGTCATCAGTTACTTTTCTTAAGATTATATCCAGTTTAAAAGCCCATTAATGATATATGGTTTGTGTTTGGTTTAATTACATATGTACTCTTTTGTGGAAGCCCACGTATTGCTAATTAGCTTACACTCTTAGAAATGAAGAGGCAAAGTAGAACCATTTAGGGTCCTTCAGCTTGTGCCTGTAGGAGAACCGTGTTTGGTTCCTGGTAAAATCTTTTATAAAGGTCCTACTTGGAACCCTTTGGAGGTTTAAAGGAGAACCCTTCTCTGTTGTAATGGTTCCATTCAGAACACTTTCTGGGGGTTCTATCAAGAGTTTTTCAACCTTCTGAAGGTGACAACGGGAACTCAACCAGGGGGTTCTACTAAGAACTCTTTAATATTCCAGTGGTTTCATCTACAACCGACCCAGGGTTTTTTTTATTTATATTATGGTACACAGAACCCCTGATGAAAGAGTTCCTCAAGGATTTCAACAGTCCTTTTCAATGAGCCAAAAAGGATTGTTTGGATTGAAGGGGTTTTTAATAGAACCATTAGCCTTGCAAAGAACCCTCTTTAAAAAGGGGGTTCTTCAGAAGCAAATGGTTCTGTATGGAACCCTTTTGGAGACCCTTATTTCTAAGAGTGTAGGCTATAAATGCTGTGATATGTGGAATTAGTGCATCCAGTGAATATTTAGTGCTTATGTATCTGTTCCCCTCAGAAATAAGCATAAGTAAATAAATAAATAACAGGGTTTATGTAATTTCTCAGCATTAATGAGTAATTGGCAGAATAAAAGAGGCAGAGTGAGCAGCGGAATGAGAGAACACTGAAAGAAGAAACACGCCCAGTGCTTTCTAAGTAAAGATTACAGCGTTGAAAACTTGTTTTTTTAGTGCCAAAGGGATGACAAATGCACAACAAATGCCCTTGGAATTTTCCCTGCGCTGTTTCTCCACAGCGTAGCGGTTGTGAAAATAACAACATGAAGTGATAGGTTGCTGAGTCGTGATCATTTTACCCTTTTTTAATGACTGCCTCTTCGTTTTATTCGGCTCCGGTGTTATTGTAACATTTTTCTTGATGGGAATTTGATCCGACAAAAATAATCACAGAGTCCTTTTGGCAGAGAACAACCTTGGATGTGATTTAATTGTCATTGCAGATGGAAAGAAAGAATGTTGACGCTGTGAAATACGTGACTGAACTTGGATTATTTGAAGTTTCTCTCTCTTTTTCTCTTTCTCTCTCCCTCCTTTGAGCTTATCTCTGTTTGTGTTGCTGCGTGGAGGCAAGGCTCTCTGCCAAGAAGTTACATTACAGTCGCGGGTTGACATAAACGTGGGTGTACAAAGGACTTGGAGGGCTTAAATACTTTATTGTGTGTGTAATGTGAACTGAGCAATTATATCTGCCAGCCTTTCAAACAAAGAGCTCCTATCAGGCAGGTTCATGTGTTTTTAATTAACAGCGTTCAGCTTTAAGACATGAGCAGGCTAAACAGGAAAACAGAGCCATGATGATCAGCACATCTGAACTGCTTTAGTATAATGCAGTTCTTTATGATGCTGCTGCTGATGATGAGGTGATAACTGTGGAAATCCTGCTGTGAAAAACAAGACAAAACATAGCAACATTATATATGTCACTGTGGCATGCAAGCTCTGAGTTTTTCTAGCAGCTGTATCAAATATTTCTCTTAGCAGAAAGAGTTTGTTTAAAACATCTTCCTTTTTGTGGGTCTGTGGGTTAACCAGCGTCTGTCATTTACAGTATTACACTAATTGCTTGACTGTTACAACGCCCTCATTTGAAATCTTAAAAATACATCTGTCTGAATTTAAATGTAGTTTTTCTTTCAGGCTGGGAAGGAACTTGAGCATCATGTTTACTGGCACATTGGAGCAATTTGGCAGCCTGCTACCCCATTCAGCACAATGTTGCACTAATCCAGTTTAAAAATAATTAGCTACAGGCTAGCAGGCCTGTGAAATTCCTTTCCCTGATTGTAAATGTTTCTGTCGTAGCCTCTGTCCTCTTCAGCTAAGAGTCAACGTTCCCAGAAAGCAAATGCAGTCCTTGCTCTAAATTTTTTGGATCTATTTTATTCTTCCTCTCAAATATAGAGAGATTATAACACTAGACTTTACTAAATGTTGGCAACAAATAGATGAAAATGCATAATCAAACAGTGCTGTATTTAAATTTCCATTAAATGGATGTGGATCTCATTGTCACTGTTTCCTCTCCCTCAGCTCCCAACCTGAAGGGGCGACCTCGGAAGAAGAAGCTATCCATCTCTCAGAGGAGGGACTCCCAGGGTCAAGCTCAGGGTCATGGGTCATCAGGGTTAACCCAGGGGTCAACAGCAGTGGCAGCACAGGACCCCTGCAGCACAGAGAGTAAAGCTACGACCAAGGTAAGAAGAGATAAATAAAATAAGACAATAACTTTTTGAATGACTTAAAAAACCCTAATATCATAATAAGTGTGTAGGATTTAGTGGCGCAACCAATTGCTTGCCCTCCCCTTCCAAGGATGCCACCTGTGGTGGCCGCAAAAATTTGAGAAAAACATGAAAGGCTGTATCTAGAGTCAGTGTTTGGTTTGTCCATCTTGGGCTACTATAGAAGCATGGTGGTGCAACATGGCAGCCTCCATGAAAAAGGACATTCTAAAGCAATGATAACACCGTTCTAATTTTCAGGTGATTATTATTATGAGTATTAATGTGATTATTAATGAAAACATACAACACACATCTTATCAATGAGTTAAATATTCTGCTAAATCTTAAACACTGGACCTTTAAAACGAGTAATGCAAATATTTATGCACAAGAACTCCAGTATGAGTGGCAATGTTTGCATTTTTATCAGAGAAATAAAGTAAATTACATGAAGAGTATCTCATAGTAAACAGTAACTTAAAGTCCCTTTTTATTCGCCAGGTTTGCAGTAATCACATGTGACACCTAAACTTGTATTGTGAACCAACTGCTCCCCAGATTGTCCTTGTATCTCTTGTTACAGAACAAGGATATAGTATTTTATTTATTTATTTTCCCAAACAATTGAATGTGAGAAAGACAGCAGCAGCAGAGCGGTGCAGTGTTACATACTGTACAGCACATGCAGTAAAACATGTGACTGTGAAGGCCACATGTTTCATGAGGGGTTGACCAAGTATGACAGAGGTGAAATGCTCGTGTACCAGAGAGGGACTGGTTAAGGGAAGAAGATATTATCATATTCTGGGGACTTTGCTTCATTAGATCGCTTGAAGGTTTTTAGATGAAAATGATTTTTCTAATAAGGCTTCAAATCTATGATACAGGAGGTCAAACAATTTACTTACTGTAGGGCTGCAACTAATGATTACTTTCATTATCGATTAATCATTAATTATTTTCTCAGTTAATCTATTGGTCTATAAAAATACCAGAAAGCAGTGAAAAATGTAAGTCAGTTTCTGAAAATCCTCGGCAAGTCTGCCTGTTTTCTTTACAGGAAAGCACAGGCTACCAATTAACAGTGGAAGAAGTTAAATAACAACTAAACTGCCCTAGGGAGAAATCTAGTTTGGCTAACTAAAGCTTCCTAGTAAAAGTAACTCAAAGTACGCTGTAAAACTAAGATCACATTGACAGTGTACATGTGATATAAAATTGTAACAAAATATACTACAAAAAAAGTCACAAGTCAGCAAGAAAAGCCACTTAAATGACACTTCCTAACGGTCTGTTCAGGCTATCAGCAGCACAGCATCAGGCTCCATGTCATTTTCAGTGGAAGTCAATGACATGAAGCCAGAAACTGACATCTGACACTTGTCACTGTGTGTTGGACGTGAAGTGCTACAAAATAACTTCAGCACTCGGTGACAATGTAGCCGGCCACATTTGACCGTTTTGTAGCTAGGTCGACGGTAATGTGAGCATACGGTAAATCTTTCCCCTTTTTGCTATGCGCTCCAACCACAGCTGAGCAGGCTCTGCATCTCTGACAGCTTTTCTCCTTTCCTGTTTCCTGTACTTACGCTATGTGTTAGACTTGTCTATGTTTAAAAAAAAAAACATCACATCACATCTAAAGTTAGCCAATGTTAGCTAGTTAGCTAGTGTTTGCTTAAGATCTGACCCCATACATCAAAACATATATATATATGTGTGTGTGTGTGTGTTTATATATGTATATGTGTATATATATATCCTGTTATGGCCCCAAATTGTTTGTAGTTTCAATAGTGAACTACACAAAAAATGGCAGAAAAGTTATTTTAGAACTTGAATCACTGTGCAAATATGAATGTAAGTAGGCTACTGAAAAAATACACTGCATAACACCAAGAAAAGCAGCATGTCCTCACAGATGACAAGCTGGAACTAAGGAATGGTTTTCATTTTTACTTCAAAAATGACTTTGACAACTAATCAATTAAAAAAATATTTGCAGATTATTTTTCCTTGTTTTGTCCCGAACAATAAAATTTATTTTCATTTGACTGATTTATTCACTGACGCATCAGTCACGACAGCATAGTTACTGAGCAGCAGTCTCTTTGTCTGTTTGTCTTTTCTCTTCCTCCAACCACATAATAGTCATTTAAACAAGTACAACATGATCCCGCAGTGGACCAAGATGTTTTCACTTTGTTTCCACTGTGATTTCCAAGAACATGAGGCAGTATTATGATTGCAGAAGAATCAATTACCTACCACCAAAATCATGTTACTTGATGAAGAACATTTAAAGCTAATTTGTAATATGTATAATTGATTCTGTATTTTGCAGTGCTTCCTTTCTACTGAGCTTCTATCTGACATTGGTTGTACTATTGAAAGGGAAGGAAATATCTGCCCTAAAAGCTCTTCCACAACTGTTATTCCTGTGACCTTGGACAGTTGAATCAATATTAGCAATTCTCTCTCGAAGAGTCAAACTAATATGTGCCTAATCTGTGATGACAAGAAGAGCAGCTCCATTGATAATCAATGAGAGGCTGCCTCTGTGGCTTGTAAGAATATTTGTTTATGCTTGAACCCAAACACATTTCATCCAGACTGTCTGCCATCATTGAAATAACACTCCGTTAAGGGTTCAATTTTCATCTAAAGTTACATCCACTGACTCTTAACGCTCTCTCTTTGCAGGTCAAACCCAACTGTAAAACGGTACCCAACGGAAAAATAAGCCCGGCAGCCAAACACAAGGCCAACGGCCTCAGCAAGAAATCCTCCGCTGAGGAGAAGGAGCGAGGGAAGGATAAGGAAAAGGAAAAGGAAAAGGAGGAGAGGAACGAGGAGGAGGAGAAGAAAGAGGAGGAAACATCAGAGGAGAGCCGAGCGGAGGAGCAGGCTTTCTTAGTAGAGCTCTACAAGTACATGAAAGAGAGAGACACGCCCATAGAGAGGATCCCTTTCCTCGGCTTCAAACAGAGTGAGTAGGACAACTTATTCTCTTATTCCCTCACCGGCGATGTTTAAAAGATGGAGTACACTCAGGTTTAAACTCAGCAGTCTGATAGTAAAGTTTGCGTGGACACGTTTTGCATGGCTTGTTTGGAGATTCAGGTCACGACATCACCAGTATGGAAGGTTAGCAGGCTGACGGACGTATCAGAATAAAAGGCACTTGTGGGAACACTTTATAATAACCATCATTATTAAATGGTAAATTGATAGTTAATATACCTAAGTTAGCAGTTATTTCATGCTAATCATAATGTTTCTAATTATCAGTAACAGTTCATTAGTTTGTGTAAAATATTACTTAAAATAATATATTACATATTGTGTTACAGCTGATAATAGACACAATTATACTGTTATAAACTTACTAAACAGTTTAAACATTTTATTTACTACATTAAGTATTTGTTAATGATTTGCTAACCTGTAAGAAATCATTACATGGAAAGATGGACCAGATGTTTGTAACACTTTGTTAATGATTAACAAGTGACCCATCCTAAGTCCTGCCCCTTTTATAACATTTGAGCAACCTTGGTCAACTTTCTCCTTTTCTGCTTCCTGTGTTTAGATATGCTATGTACTAGGTTCATCTATGTTGAAAAGAAAACCAAAGATATTGCTGGGGACCTGTAAGAGCAGCATACGGTATATCGTGACATCTTAAGTTAGCAAATGTTCACAAAAATATAACAATCGGATAGCCAATGTTAGTAAAATACTAGTTCACCAACACGCTAATGTGCATCAATCGTTGGTTTGCTAGCTAGTTAGATAGCATTTTGATAACATTAGCATTACCAGGTATTTTGTTTTGCTGTTTCTATCAACCTTTTGCTAACATAAACTGACTTAAGATATGACTATATATATATGCTATGTCACTTTTATAGTTCCCCAGCAACATCTTTTAAGCTTCTTCAAACTTTGGTTTTCTTTTCAGCATTAATGAGTCTAGCACATGCCATACAGGTACAGGAAACAGGAAAGAACAAAGTTGGCTAAGGTCAATTAGATTGTAAACTGGCTATAAACATTATTTGGATGGCTATTACAAAGTTGGAACTGATGATTATATAATATCTTATGTAGGCCTATTTATGTATCTTTTCCTAGCTGTACCGTTTGATGAAAGTCTAACAGAATGTTATACATTTATTAGGGATGCACCAGTACCAATACCAGCATGGGGTATCGGTCTGGTACTGTCATCATGGGCTCATACTGGTACTCTACTACTCCAATACCCCACACTTGATACCACATCATGAAAAATGGCCACTCGACTCAAGCAGACATCCAAAGATCCAACACAACATAGAGTTCAAGAAGTTTGCTGATGCTTAACCTCTCTTTTGGTCACACCGTAATTATCAGCGAGAGATTCGTTGTCCTCAACATAATCCACTATAACCGCAGCAACAACTGTCTGTAAAGTCAATGTAAGTCCATGTAAAACTGAAATAAGTGCAGAGTGCACCTGTAGACCACAGCTGCTGTCCAATAAGTCTCAGCGGGTGTAAAGTCGTTGAATACCTCGACTAATTAATCCAAAGATGAAGAAAAAAACGCCACTGCCACCAGTCTGTAACCCCCTTTTCTTGGTAATAAGCTGCTACAACTTCTCTTTGTATACTCTCCTTTATTCTCCTGTTAATATTCACCAAAAACGGCCTGACAGCACAGAACACGCAACTTCACTCTTTGAGGTTCACAGCAGGGTCAACAAAACTGTTGCGCACATGGCACCACACTCATACCTGTCCCCCCTAAACAATGCCAGGTAGGAAATAATTAGCTCTTAGACAAGAGGGACATGAAGAAGAAACTTAAATACTACACGTATAAATGTGTAATTAAAATATGAGGTGAAGTGCTGTAAATGACAATGTAATAATTATATGTAACAGTAAACTCAATTTTGCAAGTCCATAATAATGTTGTGTAATTATTGCTACTGAAATATATCATAGTACAGAGTAAACTACAGCTTCATAAGGAACACAAACTTACCACAAATAATGCAGAAATGTAATGTGTATAGTAACCATGATTACACTAACAGCAGGAAAAAGCAACAACGATTTTTTACATTTAGAAACTGAGGAACATCTAATTAAAATAAACATGTTTATAAAGTTATTGTAAGAACTGTAATTTCATTAAGTACTTGTATAGGTACTCAGTATCAACAAGTACACAAATTTAAGTATTTGTACTTGTACATGGTCTGAAAAAAGTGGCATTGGTGCATTCCTAATATTATTTATTTATTGCTAACTTGACCACAGAGCCGTGCACATGCAACAACAGACACTAGAGGTGTATAAACAGTATCCCCATGGTTGTAACTGATGTTTATAACACTTTCTGAATAGTTGATAATTACTGTGTAGTGCATCTATAAACATTATTTGGATGGTTAGTAAAAAGTTGCAACTGATGTTTCTAAAAAATGTTTAATATGTGTTTTATAAATCATATATAAATATCATTTGAATGTTTGTCAACAATATAATAACTAAAGTATAATTAACTATTAATTTCCCATTTATTGATGAGAGTTATTATAAAGTGTTACCGACACTGGTAAGAACAGGCTGTAAAAGCACCAAAACATACTCACATTTCCGTGCAAAGAGCAAAAACCACATTATTTGAAGCCTCTTGTGCTTGGAGAGAAGAAACAGAAGTATATGTGCCAAATTACAGTTTATACATGTGAGTGAAACTGCACTCTGTAAGTCATTAAAACCCAGACAGAGGGAAAAACCCAGTGTGGATTTTAATCAGCATCTCTAACCACATGTTATCTATAGTGCCCCCCTGTTGTGATCAGACGAGAAAGCAGTAGTTGCTTCTTAGTCAAGTCAAGGGCAGACTATGTCCTAACTATCCAGAGTTTGTGAGCTTTAAGAGAAGAAGTGAAGCTGTCTGCCAACTACTGTAGGCATTATGCCCAAAATCTCTGAATTACACTGCTGTTTAACAGTAAAAATACATTCAATCTGCAGTAATAATAAACTAAAGGAATAATTGTCTGTGTTGAGAAAAATCACATCTAGCGAATAGAAAAAGACTCTGGAGGCTCCCTGTCAGAGCACATTTTGGCTGGCTTTTATATAGGGAGAGAATATCTACTCACGCTTGTCAAAGGGGTTTCCTGTGAAGGCCAAGAACGTCCTCTAACAGTGTTAGAAGAACATCACATGTATGGGAAACACGTCTGCCCGAGATGAAAGATTTCTAATATAGGTCGGATGCTTAGCTTGCACTCAGTGTGCACGGCACAGAGAGGAGAAACATGCACGTAAACATCATAAAGGGCACGCTCTGGTCTCTTGAAACTGAAAAAGTGCGTTTGTTTTTTTTTTTTACGCGTTTGATCTCGAGGCAAAGACACATGAGAACGTGAGCTCTCATCTCAAAACTGTGGTTTTTCAAATGTACCTCTTTCTCTCACTCTTTACTCAAGGAAAGGAAATCACATTTGCATTCATGTCAAACGAGCCAGGAAAGATTTAGCCGTTCACATCAGAACGTGGCTCGACAACAGCGGCAAATTAACGAGAGGCGGGAGACGGAGAGAGATGTCTTTTGAATTTAACAGTGACAGTTTATAGCACAGTAAAACTCATTACTCTAAACTATTACATGAAGGTAAAGCTGTGGTCGCCTTGACTCTGCTAACCTCGCCACGGTATTTTGACAATCCTGTCATCTTGACTGCCGACATGTTGTTGCTTAAATAGGTCATTGTGGTTGAGGGAGATAGAGGGAGGGAGGTGTAGAGAGATAGAGGGAGAATTACATACCCAACATGCTTTACTTTTAGTTGGCATTTCTCGGTTTGAGCTCGGAATAAAGTCGAGGTCCACGCGCCAACTGTTTTACATACAGTACATGCTTTGAATCTCAAAACCAGACACATCATAAGCAAGGCCCTCATTAAATGGTGAAATCATGCTGTTTAAACTTCGTCCTTGGCAGCGAGCGCACATCAGCACATGTAAAGAGGAGAGGAAAAAAAAGGAAAACACATCATAATTAATACAACAAACCCTTAGATGTAATCAGGCGCCGTTTTCATATTCTTCCCTTTAAACTCGCTACAAATGCATTAAAAGATCAAAGAACTCACTTTCCTGTAATGGAAATTGAAATTATGTTATTTTAGTTGCGTTTGAGTAATAATCTTTTTATGAAGTTCTCTGGAGTTTAACAAAGCAACAGATGGCTGAATGATTTACCACACGTACCCGTGCGCTATTAGCTGGGCCACTAAAATATCCATTTCATTTATTTCCGAAAAAAAAAAAAAAAAGGATCCAAACATGCACCATATAATAAACTCCACCTCATTTCTGAGCTGTGAGTCTCACCTGATTTCTTTTAAGACTGCACTTGTGACGGCCCGTCAGAGAGATATGATCCTATCTCAGTTGGCTCATAACATATTTTAAACCCAGTAATGTTCATTTTGTTAGTTTAACACAGTCCCTGCTTGTTTTCCTGTCTCACCCTCATGTTAAATTTATATTTCACTCCAGGGTTTGTATGCATTAATCATCTTAGAGCAAAGGTACTGATCTGAGACCATTCAGCCTCTTAACTGCACAACTATAATTATCACCGTTCACAAGATCTTCAGTTTACTATGATGATAAACTAAACAAGCAGTCTTTACATTTGAGAGGCTGGAACCAGAGAATTTTAATCTTTTTTGCATAAAAATGGACTTAAACACTTATAATGGACTTAGTCACTGTATAATCAAGATTTAGGGCTGCTAATTTCTTTCATCTGCCTTTTCCTTTTGTGTTTGAACGTATCAATTATTCATTTAGTCTTTGATATGTCAAACATAGTGAATAAATGTCTATCACAACTTCCCAGAGTCCTCAAATGTCTTAATTTGTGCATTCAACAGTCTTTTGGTAACTGTAAGTTTACCTACACACTTGGAAGAATAGTGAGAAATAGGTGCTTTCAATCTGCAAGTCCACTGTTAGATGTGACTAAATCATACACACCGGTCCTTTAAATGATTATTGTGCTGGCAATTAATCTGCTTGATCGATTTTTCATTAGTTGATGAAATGTCAAAAATAGTGAAAAATCGCCAGTCCAAATAATAGTAAAAAAAACCTTAAGATATTCAGTAAAATTATATAAAACAAAGAGGAAGAAGACAGTTTAATATTTTATAAACAGTTAGGAAATAGTCACAGATTATTTTTCTATTGATCGAGTGATTGTTTCATCTCAGGGGCCACAAACTTGGAATTTTCATAAGTGTATTTTCCGGAAGGGGACATAAATAATATTACCAACATATATCAAATGATCTGCTGTAACAGGCAAAGTCTTAATAGTACCTTAAAATATATAGTAATGACTCACTCTTAGCCTGCTATTATACAAATGTACCTATTTTACAGAGCCACACATCCACAAATGCAGCACCATTCAGTCTGAAAATACACACATAAAGCACATGGTGAGTCATCGTGTAAAATCAGAATTTTGAGGCTTAACTCACTATCAGATACTAGAATAAGTCTCTGAATTTTTAAATGAATATAACTACAATATAAACACCTGTCTCAAAGTTTTTTTTGTGGGTGTGTAACTTAAGTTTACAACATAGCTAAACTAACTTGCTACCTACCCCAACATCTTGATCTGGCTGAGGAAGTTAATTCACTTGAGGTGGTAAATGCAGTCAGTACATGGCATCTGTCACAGGAGTAACATATGGTTCTAGCAGTCACCAGCCACTAGACCCACTCGAGGAAGATGCAGCTAGATGCAGGTATCAGGATGAAGTAAACCGTTAACCGTTAATTACGTAGTTAAGTAAGAGGTAATTTAATAGGGGAGACAACTTAATGTTTTTCAGGAACTCGCACACTTCAGCTGTAATACACGTCTCTTAATTTCTTATACATACTACAGTATATGAAATACCTCAAGATGGATCCACTCAACAGTCCTTGATTTACTTTTTTTTCCTTTGAAAGGCAAACTGTGGCTCTAGATGACTTCAGTAAACCCATTCACACAGACTGAATGCACACTAGCACCTGAATCACAGGAAATGACAGAAAATAGTTGGCTGTTACATTTGAGGCACAGTACAGTTGGAGAGGAAAAAAAAACTGTTTTGTGCTGCAGTTTATTCATGCGAGCTGCTGTCCTTCTATTTTTTTATCACTTGGTTAATATTGACTTTGCTCTACAGCTGCTGCCATTGAAGTTGTATGGGTGCAGTCAAGGCGTCGAAAGAAATGAGAGATAGAGTGGATTGAGGAGGAATAAAACAGGAGTAGTTGTGGTTACATTGTATAGTCTGAATGCCCTTGATCTGCAAGATTAACTGGTAACTGTATGTGTGTGTGTGTGTGACTGTTTCAGATGCATGTGTGTGTGTGTGTGCTTCACTGCCTGGGCATCAGCATGTGATTGTGAACATCAGTTCCAATTTGTCTCCCTCTTTCAGCCTTGTTGTCTAATTGCCATGCCATCGGTGTGTCATTGAGGCTGCATTGTGTTCCTGTTTTGTCATCCTTATCTCAGTGATAATTGCCCCTGCCAAATAGAGGGGAATTAAGAAAAGAAATTGCTAATGACAAGACATCTAAGAAAAGGCATGTTCGCTCATTTCCTTTATCTGTTCTGTTCCCTCCCAGTCCCGTGTGCTATTGTGGTAATTACAGTCGATGCATAACAAGCTAGTTAAATAGACCATCTTTCTGTTTCTACAGTCAGAAAGCACAATACGCCGGAGTGCTCAGTTCAAACAGAAAAACCTACCCAGCTCCCTTTGTTATTCCACCCGTACATTGACAACGGTCGCAGAGAGGAGGGAAGGAAAAAATCAATGCTGTCAAATGCGGAGATAGGAAAATGTCATTTTGACAAATGCAAGGCTTTGTGTACGCACAGATTGAATTTTGATGGATTTCTCCCCAGGCGAGGCCTCCTTTTCTTATTTATAGGCCTTCATATAAAAATGTTAAACAATGATGTTACAGAAAGCAAATACAAATGTCATTGGCACAAAAAGTCCCCCAATGAACTTGTGCTGCTTTGTTTGTGGAAAACATTTTCTTTCAAAGATAGACAGCCATTTGAAGCTTTTCTGAAAGCTTACAAGGCTATTTTTAGGAAAATGTTACACAAGACTTGTATTTTGATATGGCTTGTCATGGGGTATTTGCATGGGGAAATCAATGCAAATGAATTTGCATTAGTTCAAACAGAAGTTTGAGCATATTGCCAAGCGTTTGATGCTTGTAATGGTTTTCATTCATACCTGCAGGCTGCAGTGGAGGGTTAACAAATCTCTTTGTCAGGATGAAGCATATGCTGTATTTTATCACATAGTGGTGATTGTTCAAGTGTTCAATATTCATTTGCATCCTTTCAGCTGAAGTGCAGCGTTGCTTTGTGTGAAAATGATAAAAAGCTGTTTTCATTTTGCCAATCCAGGAATATGTAATTATTGTATTCCTTTGAGATGTTCCCAGGAAAATGATTACCACTGTTTTATCTATCTATCTATCTATCTATCTATCTATCTATCTATCTATCTATCTATCTATCTATCTATCTATGCACCTCATGTATTTAAATTGTATTTAAATGGCACATAATAGTTTTACTGTACATTTTGTGTATTGTTTCTCTTTATGTTGTACATTAAAGTCCTTAGCCCATTGGTTTACAAAACCAGTTAGAAAAACATGGTGCATTGTTAAAAATTACACCGCTTACTTGCCATTAAATCCTACACACTAGTCCAATAACTACATTTTTCTGATAATACTCAAAGGGAAAATTCAGCACTTCTCATGTGGATGTCCTGTCAGTGTTGATGGTAAATGTAGTCAATTGAAGCAATAAATTCTTCAGTGTGAGCTATATTGACAAAGAAAATTGAGTTTTTATGCTGCAAGATCTGTTGTTCTTCCTGACATCACCAGTGACATCACTGATGTGGCTGATGTCATTGGTGTTTACGAAGAACTCCAGGCTATTTCAGCTTGCATTTCTAGTCTCTGCCTCTGGGTAGCCAGAACTAGATGAGTCTTTTTGTCACCTAACACTATGTTTTGGCCAACATAGTAACAGCTATTGGCTAGGGGAGTGATAGATGGGCATAAGAAGCTTGCGCACAGTGCTGAATTTACTATGAACATTGACTGCATATCCACTTGAAAGTGACACATTTTCCCTTTAAATGACAGACTTTAACTGGTAATTAAGTATTTCCACATTTTGGTATTTCTGCTTTTGCTTAACCAGGATCCAAATACTTCCTCCAGCTCTGTATTTATCTCCACTCTCTGGTGTAATGACTGTATATGACGTCATGTGCTTCAGCTTAGGTCCTTTCCCAGAGTTCCTAACTGTCTTGTTTGTCTTCTGTCTCCCACAGTCAACCTTTGGACTATGTTTCAAGCTGCTCAGAAACTCGGAGGATATGAGTTGGTAAGTATTCACATGTGTGGCAATATATTCCTTCTTTCGTCAAGGTCCCCTCCCTCCTTTCTTCTCTTTCCCCCCTCTCTCTGCCTCCCGACCCTGCTCTCTTTTTTCTATTATCTCTTCCTCTTACACCCCTTCTTTCCTCCTTTTCTTTTACTGCCCTCCTTTTGCCCCTTGAGGTCAATCACTATTTTCCCAAGAAGAAAGTCTTGCTCAGAGCCGCATTTAGCAAAAATGATGCTGTTGTTTCAAAACCCCCTTGGAGTGGAAAACACATGTTCCCCTGCCCTGCACTGGTCAGAAGGAAATTGGTCAAATCGCTCATTTTTTCCCATGTTGGAGATGAAGTGAATTGCACATATGTACCCACAAAGGCGCACATGTACTGAATGCACGCACTTACACATAAAAAGTGAGTCAGAAATAAGTATGTATGAGGCACTCAACTTGGCCGCTTCACCTGCCGTTTATTCATTCACTATTCATGTGCGACGTGTTTCCAAAGTGAAGTCAATGTTTGATGTGAAGTCGTCAAGTGTATTGCTCATGCCTGTTTCTTCATTAGCTTGCCGCTATAATGTCATCCAAACAGACAGCCAGACCAGACCATAAACAGGACACAGCTCATATAATGGGGGCTCATATCCTTTTAAAACCCTCATATCTGCAGCTGATTATCTCACGTTTCATGTCAAGGCTTTGTTAGCTCTGTGGCAGCCCGGAGTTTGGTGTTTTGTGCTGTTAGCCTGTCATCTGTTATGGGATAAGGGGTTAGAACAGGAACAACTGGCTGCATGATGTTAACAGAGCTTATTATGTTAGAGAATTGAGTGTTGAGGATTCAATAACTGGAACATCATGACTCAGTAACTCCCCAAGACCTCAAAATGATGTCAACCACTTATGTTTTTCTCTTTGTTTTTTTTTTTTAATTCTTTCTTTCTTCCTCTCATATTTTTTCGATTTCCTACACTCAACCTCCATCTCATTGTCATGTTTTTTTTGTGTCATTCTTCTTCTCTTTGTCTTATCGCTCTTTGTCTTCCCGTCCATCCCTCCAGATCACAGTCCGCAGACAGTGGAAGCATGTATATGATGAATTGGGCGGGAACCCCAGCAGCACAAGTGCCGCCACGTGTACACGGAGACACTACGAGAGGTGAGTTATTATGCTCGGCTGTTACATGTGACACATTATTGCTATGCATGCACACACATGGAACAGTTTGCATCGCCTGAAGTGTGCAAACTCCCCCACAGCTGCATCGAATATGATTTCACAATGCTTTATTCATAACATCAGGACACTACAAGACAAATATTGATCTTATTCTGGGGAAGCCAGTGCACTCACTTACATACATGCATAATAGCGTTTGCAACAGCATATCATTGTTATGGTATGAAGTTTTAATATGATTAATAAATTTATTGTTTATTGACTTTATGAGGTGAGAGTCAGTTATTTTCTTTGGATTAACTGATTAGTCGTGTGGCACTATGGAACCAATTATGCAGTTAACTCCACACATGATGCTCTATGACTCAGAAATAAAGGTGCAAATTAGAACCATAAAGGGTTCTTGGGCTTGTCCACATAGGAGAACCCTTTTTGGTTCCTGGTTGAACCTTTGTAAAGATTCCACTTGGAACCCTTTCAGAGTTCTACCTAGAACCCAACATAAAGATTTATACCTAAAACATCTGTGAACGGTTTCACCCTGAATCCCCTTAGAGAGGTTCTATCCAGAATCTTTCCACCTTCTAAAAGTACTTATAAGAACCCATCCAGAGGGTTCAACAGAAAACCCTTTTATGTAAGGGCTTTATCTGGACCTCACCTAAGGTGTTCTATCAAAAATCCTTTTATATAAGGGTTTTATTTAGAACCCACCAAGAACCCTTTTATATTATGCTACAAAGAACCCTTGATTAAAGAGTTCTCCAAAGATTTCAGCAGTCCTTTTTTTTCCAAAAAGGGTTCTTAATTGAACTCTTAGTCTTACAAAGGGTTCTTCAGAAGCAAACGGCTCAGTTCTCAGTCCTCCAGGAAGAACTCTTTTGGAACCCATATTTCTAAGAGTGTACAAGTAGGCTGAAGAGGGTTTAAAAGCACAAAACAACAGCAAAGTTTTGAATTATTAACTCCCCTACATGGATACACACACATACATAAATCCAGTAAGCAGCCGTTTCCTCCATATATGCATTGCGAGCACACAGAGCTGCCTGCCTGTGAGACAAAATGAAAACAGCAGTTTAATGTATTCATCTAATCATTCAGTCAGATACTGCAGCATTCTCAACCTCCACATTATAATCACTCAGATGGTATTACCAAACCAAAGCAAGCATATGGATATGATCCTGAGGGAGCTGTGAGGGTATTATGCAGGGCTGCCTGCACACACTCACATACACACACACGCCCACTTTCCCAAGGTTAAACAAATGCCAAATCTTCCCAACAAGAGATAACCAGTCGCTCATGAGGCAGGTCATTCCTCTGGGCCAGCGACCCTCTCCACATCCCCCCGGCTGCTGCAGGTTCAGGAATCGGCACACACACACATACACTCACACCTGTCAGTAATACAGCAATATGCCAGCAGTACCATATGAGGGAGCCGGGCAGCTTCATATTGTGTCAAGATTGCATGCTGTAAGCGAATTTGCGAGCACAGGCAGTGGCGGCCGGAGAGGCTTTTTCCAGGAAATTTGTGAAACCATAGGTGTGAGGAGTGTATTGTTCAGTGTGTACACGCGTTGACAGTGTGCTTCTAAATGTTCTGCTGAGGGTGCTTTCAGTGTTTACACTACGTTCCCACTGCCTCAAACAGGGATATGTTTTAAAGGGAGGCGCTGCTGTGCGGCGGAGCTCCTTATTTATACTAATAATAGATGTGCCTTACAACAGCTAGCTGCAGATATGATGCTGGCCAAATATCGTTTCACTGCAAAAGACAGAAGGTGTCTTTGATCCTTGTTTTGCGACTGTTTATCTAGCTTTAAAATCAGTATGGTCCATCACTGCTGAGAAATTACACTCTGAGAAATAAAGGTTCCAAAAGGGTTCTTCCTGAAGGGCTGAGATTCTACCCAGAACCATTTGCTTCTGAAGAGCCCTTTTTGAAGAAAGAGTTCATCAAGGGTTCTTTGTAGGAGTTACATTAAGAAACCTTTTTGGAAGACAGAGTTAATTAAGGATTGTTGAAATCCTGAAAGAACTTTCTATTCAAGGTTTCTTTCTACCATAATATAAAAGGGTTCTTAGTTGATCCCCATGGCTGGGTTCTAGATAAAATCCGTGGAATATGTAAGGGTTCCCAGGAGAGTTCCCACTACACTTAGAAATAAAGATGTTAATTAGAACATTCAAGAGTTGTGTGGTTTGTCCCAACAGGAGAATCCTTTTTGGCTCTTAGGTTCCACTTGGAGATTTCAGAACATTCTACCTAGAACCTAAAGGTATGCAAGATATGTGAAGCAGCCATGGTGCATATGGATGCATATGCAAATGCTTTGTTAAAAGCAAGTACATCTCCGGCCTAAAGGTGCTGATCCACTCAGGGTGTTCTACTGAGAACTCCCTCATATTATTGTGTAAAAGACACCCTTTAATGAATGAGCTTGTCATGGATACCAACAAGGGTTCTTTGGATGAAAAGGGTTCTTAATGGAACAGTTAATCTTACAAAGAGCCCTTGGTAAATCCTTTCTTCAAAAAAGTTCTTCAGAATCAAATGGTTCTGGGTAGAACCTCATCCCATCAAAGAACCCTTATTTCTAAGAGTGTAGATAAAACCCTTGGAATATAAAAGGTCTGGGTGGAACCATTGCACCAGAGAAGGGTTCTCCTTTAGAACCTCTCATAGGGGGTTCAGGGTTAATCCGTTCACAGATGGTTCTAGGAATAAAACTTTATGTTGGTTTCTTGGTAGAAATCGCTGAAAGGGTTTATATAAGGTTCTGCCAGCAGCCAATAAGGGTTCTCCTACAGGGACTAGCTGAAGAACCCTTTATGGTTCTAGTTGCAACATTATTACTTAGAGTGTACACTGAAGCCAGATGTGAAGCGCTGTATTGTTCGTCAGTTTATAAGGTGTAAATAGGGTCATAGGCAGGCAGGTCGCAGTAGGACGAAGCGTGCGAGAAGCGCTGAGGTGTGACTGCTGCTGCGCTGGCCTTTCCCTCTCCAGCCACCGAGAAGCAGCTGAGAGAAAATAATGCTGAATCAATACAAAGCAATAATATCCACACACTGCAGTGAATATCAGGCTGACAGAGAAGGAAGGTGTAGGAGGGAGGGGTGGTGGGGGTGATGGGGCATGTGCGTGTGTGTGTGCGTGTGTGTGTGGGTGTGTGTGTGAGTGTGTGAGGGAGATCAGCTGAAGCTGAGCAAGTTTCCATTCAGGGGAATAATTTTAGCTGAGCCTTGGTGTTTGGGCTGCTTGGAGGGCAATTAGCTTCATTGTATTAACTCAGCAAACACGGCCATTCTCTCCGCATGATGAATGAGGCTGTTTGTGGGCTCGCTGAAGTGTGTGTTTGTTCCCCAGAGGCGTCTTTGTTTCCACCTTTAATCATTAGTCAATGTGCTACAGAAATATAATTCACAGGGAAGAATGTACAGTGTACAAACTGGAACAACACTCGTGTTTTCCTCTTCTCTCAGAAGGATCGTTTCTGATTTGTCTCACTGGGCCAGAGAAAGGTAGAGCAGGAAATAAGGAGTCTCAAGCCAGCAGGAAGAGAGGAAATAATATTTCAGGGCATAATTGCTTTAAATTAAGTGGATATTCTGGGCTGTCTTGGTGTTCTTTGGGTTAAAGATTGTGAATATCCACAAGCATTCAGCTCTCATTTTAAATTATACACATTATCCCTTTACAACCCTAATGGTAAAATCATATGAAATGGTTTCCTAGGAGATGTTATTGTGAAAGATGGAGCCAGGGGCATAATCACTGTATTTATGCTGTCCAGGAGCAGGTGGTAATCACTGGTAGTAATGGAGTTACATAGCTGGAATTGAACAGGAGATAACCTCGGCTAATTGTCATTTTCAAAGTTACTGTTTTTTAGTCGCGGAGCGGCGTTCATTAGCGCACAGGAGAAAAAATCAATGTAGAAACGTCCAAACCAAGGTCTGCCGCTGCAGCTACGGGGAAGCTTTAATGATATTTATTTAAACCGTTTCCCGAGATTAGCTGTCAGGGCCCAGCGCTCTGAATTAAAAATGAGGTCATGAAAAAGATGGCATCAATAACCTTGAAATAGACTGCCTTTTGCTTCTGTGCTGTGCCATTTTCTCTGTGCTAACACCCCCCCCCCCCCCCCCCCCCCACTCCCTCTCTCCCACTCCCTGCCTTGCACTTCATGCTGTTTCTTTCATTATACAGGTCAGCGCCTTTTAACAGCTCCTACATATTTAATCTTCCTGGTTTCCTACATGATCTCTTGTTACAGAAACATCACATTTCACTATCTCTGTTCATTTCTGCCTGTTACAGATTTTTAATACCTCACCATGCCTTGGCACTCTAATGTAATTGCACAACGGGGTTGGTATTGGGGCGGGAGGGTTCTTTTTTTTTTTTGGAGGGGGGGTATCCATGGCAACAGAGAAGCTATTTAGAATAATTTGCTATTTAAAAACTCTGAGGTTTTTGGGCAATAGCGGAGAGTGCAGATGAGGGGTTTTCGGATTAGATCATTTCATCTTAAAAGTATTAGATGTTTGCCAGATGTAGTGTACATATAGAGTGTGAGGCCTGTGAAATATTCTCCGCCTCAGATCATGCAGATATGTGTTTCTTTTAAGACACATGCACGCCTGTTCCAATTTTAGCCGACTAGATGTTTTATTGATTCAGCCTTTATTCATTCCTCCTGGTATCGATGTTCCTCTGCATTCACTAAAGCTGCTCTCCAGATATAAAAATACATTTGTTACTCATAATTATTAGGAAACCTTGAAGCAGTCCGCATGCTGAGAATTATAATAGAATAGAGCTCAGATTCAAGGAGGAGGAATAAGATTGTGTTTTTTAAATTTTATTGTGCTAGATGCTCAGTATGTTGCACTTGTCAGCATCTCTCTGCATTGTCCTTGATGTATTGCAGATACATCAAATGTGGCGCATTGCTCTTTAGCTTACCTTGTCTAGTACTGGAGCTCAAAGACAGATTTCAATTACTGTAAAGCAGAGGGTATCACTGGATTACAATAAGAAGTGCTATCACCAATATGTCCTCCCTGTTTTTTATTGCCAGACCTGAGAGAAGCAGGGAGACAGAGAGACAAAATTAATGACAGATTTTAATAAACAAGCAAAAATGATACAATATTAAGTAATAAAGCAGGAGAGAAAAAAGGCAGAGAAGTTGCAATATGAGAACATGCAGAGATGGGCACCAATATATCAAGAAATATCTTTTGTTACAAATTACTAATACTTGCTCATCAAATGCATGAACGTCCAGTGTGTAAGATTTAGTGGCATCCAGTGGTAAGCTTGGAGAAGAAACTATGGTTGCCAAGAAACTCACGAAAAACATGAAAGTCTGCATTTAAAGCCACAGTACAACATGGCAGCCTCCATGAAAGACGACCCGCTCCCTCTGTGGACATAAAGGTATCATTCTAAGGTAGCAAAAACACAATAATTCTTATTTTCAGGTGGTAAGGCAATAATGAAAACATACTTATATTCTGGACTGAACCAAACAGTGACTGTTTCACAACTTTAACCACATGTTAAACATAACATGACTTACATAACCTACTCAAAGTCCAGTACACTAGTTGCTGGTACAAATACGTATGTGGTTTTGGGAGTCGCTGGCAATGGACCTGTTTAGCAGTTTAAATATGAGGACCTGTTTGTGATCTTTAATAATATATTTGCCAGTTGTTAAGCACATTGTTTGCTAACTGCTCTGTTCTTCTGTTGTACTTAAGTGCCTTGCAGTAAGCAGCCTTAGCTGTAATATCTGATCATATTTTGATTATATAACTTTATCTGAGGGGAAATTTGCACCAAACAACCAAAGCAGCTTCTGTCTTACTTATACTTATATTTGTTCACAATAATCATGTTGCTGGACTTGGCAGGATGTGTCATGTGATTCATTTACATTTATACAAAGACTGTGATTAGGCAAATTGTTGTACAGTTTCTTTTTCATACAGTTTAAACCTGGGGATTCAATTGTGTTTTCATCAGAATAAAATGATATTAAATGATATGAAAGTATTTTTTTACAAGTTACATCTTATTTTTTTCTTCCCAGAAAAAACAAATTACAGAATACTCAAAAATAATTAAATATATCTTTTAAATACATTTAATTGAAATACTACCCACCTCTGAGAACATGATTGCATACTGTCTGTTAGCATTCCTTAACACGCTATAAACAATGTCTCAACATGTTGTCCGCATCAAAAGCACGGCCAAATTCTTTGTATAGCCACGACTCTTTTACTGAATTTGGACTTCAGCTTCCCTCAGTGGGAATGCAGCCAAAGAGCCGCATGTTCTTTACACTAAAATAGCAGGCAGCTATTTTAACCTCTGAGAGCTAGATGGCCTCCTCAAGACAAAACACTTCATTGAGCATCCAGTCATAAAGCCTCTTTTTTTTTTTGCAGCGATCTAACAAATCACAATATTGGCTAATTTCTCTATGCGTGGAATTTAATCAAAAGGTCCAAGGTTTCTCTCCCCAGTGGCCATGAGAAATCACAAATTACTGCACTGACGTGTGACAGGCAATTGACTGTATGAGAATCTATTCAGGTCTACTGAGATTAATAACTAGTTCAGTGTAGCAAATTAAATTAATGACATTCTTGCAGAGATTTGAGTCCACTGTAGGGCAGCGTGAGGGATCATATGCTGTATATTTTGGGGTGTTAATACTCAAGTGTTTCTTTATGCAGAATAGTACACATTTATTTTAAACAGTTAGCACTCTTGGCTCACACCTGCTATGGCGAACATTTACTGCGAGCTGCTGCAGCAGCTAATGAGAGCAAACCCCGGGGGAACAGTAGAGGTCATTTTAAATCTGGTATTTTCAGACTTGACAAAGGACTTAAGTTTTTCATACATTCCTGCGCTGCCCTCCTGTTTTAACTGCATGAATGAGGGTCACCTCAAGTGGTTTGGCTTCGAGACAAAAGAGGGGCTTTGAGGCATGAATCCAAAGCAGAGGGACCGGCTACAATGTCTGTTTATCCTTCTGCTGGCATCTTGTCTCCCTCTTTCTCTGCACCAGTTATTGTTTTCTCATTGCTGTGATGATGCTTAATCATTACATTTAGAACTGATAAAGATTTGATATCTTTTTTATTTTATTCTCTTTTCCCTCACAGGCTTGTAAAAGTAAGTCATTTTCTCTCCCCCAAATCTTTCTACAGCCCCCGGGGCTTGTACACCAGCTCTTTAAATAGTTTCTTTTCCTTTTTTTTTACGCATGAAGCAGCTCTTGTGATCTTAACACAACACCAGTTAAAATTAATTTCAGCACGGATGGGAGGGAAATTGTTGAAATGGAACAGCCTGCAGGCTTTTTCCACTTATTTGGTGACTTAGGCATTTCTTGGATTCTAGCACACTGCTTGTTCCTGTAACACAAAACTCAGATGAGAGCAGCACATTGCTGGTAAAGTCACCTTGTTTTTGCCAAGTTGTGTTTTTTTGGGGGAGGTGCTTTGTGTGCAATCCATTATTTCAAAGGCACAGACATGCTTAGTTGACAGTTGTGGTTTAATGTGGAGGTTTACACTGTTATTGATCTTACTGATTCTTAAAGGCATAATATGCAATATTTTCATAAAGAACAATGTATAGAGTGGTATAAACATAATCCCTTTCAATCATCGCTTATGACACACTAAATGTGTGTGTTGGTGACCCAATGTCTGTATTTTATTATTTTCTCATTATTTCGCTGTGCTCTGGGAATGAGACACTATACTTCTTTCTGGGACAGATTCTGCTGATTCTACCTAAGATTAGTCAGATTTAATGCATACATATATGCATATGTATATATGTATGTATGTATATACATATTATATATGTATACATACATATCATATGTGTGTGTATATATATATGTGTATATATATATATATAGCTTAATTACATGAATCATCTTCTATCTCTGCCTTTTCATTGTTTAATCTCCTCTCTGCATATTTTAGTTGCTTGTTATCAACATGGAAAACGGCTGCTTAAACAAAAGCCGAGTGATAAATTGGCATGAGAGGAAGTTAAGTATTTATTGACCTCATAAAAATGTTGCCTCTCCTGCCTTAATGAAATTCTTTCCTGGAATCTCTCAGTGCAGCACACGCCCCCTAGTGGCTTAAATTATTAACTGTACCTGGCTCTGTCTCAACTAATGCAGTGGCTGCCAAGCTCAACCTTTCCCCTTCTTTGGGAGGAAATTGCTACTTATATAAGTGGTATTGTATTAGGAGTGCTATATTACATGATCATGACTAAGTTATATATACACTACTTGAATTTACTCCAGTCTTACACACAGAGGGCTCTATTAGGATTTTACACATTTTTTTTTAAGAAGACAGTTAAAAATGGAGAAAAGAGCGAGTGCCCTGTAGCCTGAACCTTCTGTGCTTATTCAGCCATTTCTGAAAATTTACATAAAACTGCAAAAGGTGTATGTCTTGGAATTGAAAGAAACTTGTAAAAAGAGTTGTTTTAACAGGCAGCACTTTTCATCTTGCATTTATTAAGCATAACAAAGCAAATAATTCTGACAATGAAATGGGACTTCCTGAGACTGATTTTTTTTTTGTTTTCTTGGCCAACATAGCTTCTTAGTCTTTCCATTTGGAACTATTTAAGGCTCCAGTAATTTCCCGGGCTCAGCTCTTACATTATCCGGGCTTGCGACGCCCCAACCCCCACCCCATATTGACATTCCATAAAGTTGACCCGGGCCAAGGCAGTCGTCTCTTTCCCACAGATCATTGTGATAGTCAACAGTGCACCCTGGTATACTGTATGTGCCACTTTTCTAGCTCTTTGATCACTAATAAGGCAGCTGGACGTTTGCACATGTTGAATACGCATTCGCCAGCCTGAAGAAATCGAATCCACCGTTTTATAATGCTGAAACATTTAATCTACCTGCCTGTTCTGTGTCATAATTCCTAATAATAGAAAGCCTGAGACCCACTTTACTATTTGCAATAAATACCACTGCTGCTGTTTTAAAGACTGTATGTTTTTATCTGTTTTCAAGGATTTTTTTATTCCTTCATTCAGAATCATTTTTGCTCTTCATTAACATGCCATTATCCTCTCTTTCTCTCCCTCTGTTTCTTTTTCCTTTCACTCCCTTTCCCTCCCCTCTTCTCTTTCACAACCCCTTTGCTCTCCGTCTTTCCAATAAGTCACATTTAATAGTACATTTCCTTTCTTGGCCTGGGGCCTGGTGCCAGACCAGCTGTATGAAATGTAGTTTCACCGCTTTCCCTGCCAGCACTTTTGTTCAGAGGAAAAATAACAAAAAATCCCACAGAGCCTCTTGAACTCTCTGAGGCTTTTTTTCTTCCTTTTGAAGAGGAGGCGAAACAGCTCTTGATTCATTGTTTGTTTTACCGCCATGTCCCTTAAAAGGAATACTGCAACCGTCTCTTGTCGTTACACGAGAAGACCTTATTTTTTCTCATGACTGAGAAAGTCATGTTTCTGTCTGGCTTTTATGGATTGTTATTGTAAAAAACCTGACAGAGGAGCTGGAGAGATTTTCACAGCAGCTTATTGAAGTTTGGAGTGTTGTAGTTTTTCAGTTGTCCTGGTTTCCTCTTCCACAATGTTTCTTATTTCTGGTCTAGTGCCAATTTCCATTTTCTTTACGGAGCAATAAAAGTCTAAAAGTTTCCCTCGCCGGTTTCTTCATGTCATTATTTTACACATGGGTATTGTTATGTTATCCAGATCTTAATGTTCCCATTAGTTATGACATCAGATACGGAAAATTGACTTGGGAAGTATTCAGAAGAGAAATAACAGAAGTCAGAAATAGTTGAATGTTCCCTGTCACTTAGTAATTAAGTTGAAGCATGTGCAGCCATCCTGCATTTAATCATGTCAAATGGACAGTGTGTTAAAAATTAAAGTATAGTGTTACTAGCTGAAATATTTTATTACTGTAGCTACTTTAAAGACTCCTGTGATTAATCATATTAGTATATTAAATGACAGATTATATTCTCCTTTACAGGTTCCCGGAAACAATTTGATCTCAACTCTTCCAGACATTTTCCTCTTTTTTTTTTTTTTATTACCAACCGCATTAGCTTTACACACCCACAAACACATTCTTTTCTCTCTTTGTTAAACTAATACCAAATGTGATCTGTCTCAGCAGGAGATAGCTGGTTATTCACATTCTCACACTCACACGCGCGCGCGCGCGCGCACACACACACACACACACAAACACACACACTGTCTCTCTCTCTCTCTCTCTCTGGCACCAATCTGAACCTGGATTTCCCCTAACCTAGATTAATTACAATAGGATTGTTAATGGTTGCCAGGTATTAAAACAAGGAGGTTTTAAAGCAAGGTATTTGATACTCTGCATGCCTGTGGCTAAGCTGCAGTTTGTTCTGTTTTTGGGATCACCAAACAAAACACTTGTGTGGTTTATTGTATTTTACTTTTTGCTCTTTGGTATGGACACCAAAAAGCTAAACGGATGTATAGTTTTGTGTATTTTTTTCAATTTTAAATTATTGTTTGGCTATTTTTGTTTGTGTGTGATGAACCACAACATAGATTAATAACTGTACCTCTCAAGCATGACATGACATAACACGGTCATAGCACAAACTCAACTGCATTCCTGTGTCTGCATTCTTCCTCAGGCTCCTCCTACCCTACGAGAGGCACATTAAAGGCGAACAGGACAAGCCCCTCCCCTTGACCAAACCCAGGAAGCAGGACACTGACAAGGAGAAGGCATCAGGAGCCAAGAAACTGGGGGCTAAGAAATTGAAAGGCCTCAGTGCTCCCAAGTCGGAGAGTAAAAAGGACAGAGGGGAGACGGTGAAGGGCCAAGAACAATCACAGGTCAGTCACAAACCTCTTCGAACTGCTGCCTCATCAGGACTCCTTCTCACTCTAAATTCAATTTAAAGGCATACTGTGCAGCATTTTGTAGAAAATACAAAACAAAGCAAGAATGAAAAGAAAGGGAAATTATTTCAGAGCATACATACAGTATGTTTCATAGGGTTACTTACATGGTATTATTATATGTATGTGTATTATTAAGATGAGAAATATTTATTTTTTTATATATCATGATCAATACTGGTATATTGGACGTCCCTAGTAGTGAGTGACCAACAGCTACATCACTGTCTCCATCTCTTTTCCTCTTCTGTCTGTCTGTGAGGGCTGCAGAAATAGATATACACCCATGCAAATATACAGGTGAAGCAGACTGAGGATGTGCTCAGGCTGTGTTCACACAAAATCCAATGTCGTGTGGAGGTGTGGGCCTGTTTATTTGTGCTTTAGAATGTAACCACTATACAACAATCAGAAGATAAAGTTTTATTTCTCAGATTCACTGCTTTGTTCTCACTAATGCCACTCCCTCTCTTAATCCACCCCCTATGTCCCTTGCCCTCTCCGTCGTTCATTGAACTGGGGAGGAGGGACTAACTTTGAATTGCATGTTTACAAACAATGCTGTATATTCTACCTTTAATTTTTTGGGGGAGGGTGGACAAAGTGAAAACAGACAGAGTTGGATATGATTTCAGAGTGTACGGTATGTTTAATAGGATTATTTACACAATATTACCACATAAAGGCAGAGCAGACTGAGGATTGCTTTGGTTGTTTTCACAAAAAATCCCATGTTGTGCAGAGGTGTGGGTATGTTTATTTGTGCCTTATTATGTAACCGCTGTGATAAAAGAGAAAATGTTTTATTTCTCTGATTAACTGCTTTGTTCTCACTAATGCAGCTCAGTCTCCTAATTCACGCTCCATGTTTTTCTCATTCATTGAGCCAGGGAGGAAGGAATCGTGCATTTACAAACAATGCTGCATATTGTGCCCTAAATTGTAATTTCCTGGTGCTTTCTCATCAATGCTTCACTAGCTGTCATGTATTCCTGTCTTCTTTGAAATTGCCAAATAATAAAAAGATATATATGTATAGTGCCTTATTCTGTTATCATGTTTCTGTGTGCAGGACTCCAAGGAGAAAGATGAGAATCGTGAGCTGTCTGCAGCCATAAAACCAGATAGATCTCTGTTGGATGAACCAATTGTAATAGAGGAAGAAGAGTTACATGTTACCCTGAAGAAAGAGGAGTCTTTGGCAACAGAACAGCCATCGTCACTCCGCCCCAAAGAGCCAGACTGCAGAGTCACACATGCCTACCCCTCTACACGGGGGCACGGACCCCAGCCTGAATGGAGGCAAATCAGCGAGGCCCTCCAAGTAAAACTCTCCTGCGAACAGCAAACTGAAGGGCATTTCATTCCTAAAAACCCCTACCTGCCTCACCGCTGGGATCAGAACAAACCTGCTGGACATGTTGCTCTGCCTGAGCCCTCCTCCAGAGTCAAAGACTCCTTAGAAAGTCACGGTGGGAGAGTGGGGAAGGTGTTACCGATGTGTAAGCAGGAGGACAGACAGTGTATAGACTTGAGCACAGATGAAGACTATGGGGTCATTAAGAAGGAGGGCTCCGCACAGACGGCTGTCTACTGCAAAGCCAGTCAGGGGGTCATGTCTCCTTTAGCCAAAAAGAAGCTCCTCTCCCAGGTGTGTGAGTCCAACCCTTTCTCCTTTACTTCTTCTCTTCAGCCTCCACCTCCCACAGCTGCCTCCTCTCTCCCTGTCATATCAGTAGCTGAAAAGGAGAAGAGAAAAGGTGAGAAGGAGGTGGCAGGACAGAGGCATGTGTCAGAAAACATCCCAGAGGTAGCGCCCATATTCAGGCCATCAGTCATTCAGCATGCCCAGAGCAGCAAACCTCACCAACAAGCCACCAGTGGCCCATCAGAGAGGAGCGCTGCAGGGGAGATTTCAGAGACTTACAGTGGCCGGACAAGCCATCACCTCCAGCCTCAAGTCAATCCGCCATGGCAACCCTATCTCCCCCGAACCAACGCCCAGGATGGTGTGGAGAATGCCGGGGAGGCACTACTCCATGGTCCAGCCGCTCAGCCCCGGAGCTACGCAGGTGACTGCTACTCCTCCCCTCACCTCCACAGTCTGTACAGGCAAACTGAGAACTGCCTGAGCCAAGAGAGGATGGCCGGTTTCCCCAACGGAGAGCGGAGAGAGCACTACACCAGGGAACGCGAAGGCAGCCAGAGCTTCGTCTGTGGTGGCCTGGAGCAAGAGGGCTTGGCCTTCAGGTCTCATTACAGTGACAGGACTCAAACACATGGAGAGAGAAGGGAGGCAGAAGATGAGCCTAGAGACTTCACAATCTCTAAACCTCTCTCGCAGAGGGTGTCCTCCTTTTCCAAGCCCTCCTTCTGCAATCTCCCATACCCAATCATGCACCAGGGTTTGGATTCCCACCCGAAGGCATGCCGAGTTCCTCCTATGACCATCTCTCCCCCCAAACAGAGCCCAGCAGAGTCATCGCAGCCATTTCCCAGCCCAAAAGCTTCAAACGACTCATCCCTCACCAGCCCCATTCGACCCAGTAAGCGGAGCCTAGTGGAACCAGAGAGTGAGGAAGTTCCGGAAAGGAAAGTCCGTGTGGTGACGCCAATCCATCCTGCTGGCGCAATCCGACGCAGCGACCCAGAAGAGCTAAAACCAGCTGAGCCGGCCCATGCCGTTCACCTCAACAACCACCTCCCTGAGGGCCACCCAACGACTACCTACCCCCCACACCACGCAGCACCCTTCTACCCGGGCATGTACCCGCCTGGCAGTCTGGTCTCACCAGGAGCCCAGGACGGGCTCCAGCAGCACCCAGGTCTGCAGTACCTGAAGAGCCAGTCAGCAGTGTCCCCTCTCGTTCCCCCACTAGCCTTCCACTCCATGATGCTCCACAGGCAGCTGCTGGCCTCCAGCCCCAGTCCACACCACTTTTACAGGCACCCGGGTGGGGCAGCACTGTACGGGGACCTGCTGCACCACCTGTACCCTCTGTCTACCCTCCCACCCCCTCAGCTATCCTCAGTTCACCCCAGCACCAGACTGTGAGGGAGAGAGGAGGATGTATTGAGACGCGAAGTCCCTCCTCTTCTGGCGTCCCCCATAGGACCTAATTTTCTGAAAAAATATGAACTGTAGTCAATGATGAGAGACAAATAAGGTTGTGTCCCAGTCTGAATTGTGCCATGAATTACACAAAAGATAATTTTACAAGTCAAGATCACTGTAATTTGTGGCAGGTTTGTTCAATTCGACCAAAATAACCCAGTAGTATTGAAACTTCTCCATACCTGTATTTGATCCTTTTTGTACCCAGATCTAGAAAAATAAAATACTATTTGTATGGTTTCTCACACAGCCGATCACTACAAATGTTCTTTGGTTTGATGTGATAAGTGATTGGCCTACTGCTACAGCTACATCTAGCAGCATGTAATGTTAGCTTCACAGTCTTAACTTAAACAGTTTTCTGACAAATTGTGACTTTCTGGACTTGTAAAATTATCTTTTAAATTGACAGACATCATAATGTGTCATTTGTGGCACAATTCAGGTGGGATCAAAAAATAATTTGCCTCTCGCCATTGACAATAGTTCATATGTTTTCTAAAGTAGGGCCCCATGGTGGTTCACTGGAAGGGAGGGGACTCTGGGACTCTTATCTCTCTCGTCATCCTCAGAAACTCTGTCAGCTTCTATTCGTTTTTTCTGTCTCTCTTGCTCGGGGATTGTGGCTCAGTCAAAAAAGAAAACACTGATTATAAAACTTTGGCTGATTACAGACTGAAACTCACCAGTCAGGCAGAGTGAAAATTCCATTTTCTTTTTTTTTTTATTTGTGTATGCATTTGTTTATATACTTTGCACTGTTCTCTATTTTTATCACCACTTACTGTATCTTTTTGTTGTTGATGTTGTATCCTTATTTGCACAATGCTCATGTGTATGTGCTCACAAATCAGTTTGCCGCTCTCAGTCACCATGAGTCAGGTTGTTGCTCTGGATGTGAAAAGTGGAGGGCAACAGAAAAAAAGCCATTTGTTTACTGCGTCTGAGGGCTAAACTTCTTTTGCTTAAAAACACTACAAGTAACATGACGACGTAAATGAAATTCTTTATATAACTAGAGGTGTGTTCACCATCACAACGTTCAACAGCTGTTTAGCGCATTATTACACTTTAGGCAGCCAGTGGTGTTGCATCTGTTTACATGTCTCCCCGCTGAAAGCTGCTGCCTGTTTGTGCCACAGTAAATCCACCTGGACTCCTTGGAGCAGACATTAACACTCACTGCGGTGCTGCATAACATGAAATAGTTTCATCGTAACATTCAGAGGTGCTGTGTATAACAGATGTACTGTAGACTCATGTATTACTCAGTTCAGGTTTTTATTTGTTAAAGTGTATTTCAGTTAAGATCGTACAACACAAGCAGTTGTCGCGTTCAGTCTGTTGACAAATCATGAATGTTTTTTTTTGTTAGAATTAATAAAATGCCGTTTAAATTCTTACTTTCTTAACTGAAAGTAATTTGACCCCTTAACCCTTTGTGATGAGTAGACTGTAGCAGCTTGTTTGTGTCTGTAGGACCAGCATAATGAAGCAGCCGTCTGCTGTGGAATGCTCACCACAAGAAATCAGCATTTCATCTTTTTGTTCTTGACTTGAAAAGCTCTTTTTTCGGTGAACAGACTCTTTTATTCGACACGCTGAAAAGACTCACTGTATGATTTGATAGGAATGTTGTCACTTAGGATATTATTGCTTTGCAAATATCTGTGCCTTTCGCAGTCTTGGATTAGAGTTAGCACTACAGTTGTTAAGGTTTATCTTCTGTAGCAGGGTAGGAATATCAATATTACTGTCACTCTTGTCTGAAATGCAGCACACAGACACTCATACAAAAACTATATGGCACACTTGGCTATCAGACGCCAGACTTGATAGGTAAGAACATTTTAAATTTAAACAGTATATTTGTGCTTAAATAAATCTATTTACTTAGCTTAACTGTGTCAGGCAGTCGATTATAGAAGAAGCTGAAAAGATTTACAGATAGTTGATATTGACACAGGTCTGGTGTCTGTCATCTGCAGGGCGTGTGTGCTCTATGTGTTTTCTAGCGGTGATGAAAAGGTACCAGACTCCATAAAGTATGCCTACCATGCTCCATAGCCTGAGGTGGAGTGACAACACCTGCTCCGGCTTTTACAACCACTGTAATTGCGATCCAGGATAGTCGAAATACACAGTCAACATGTCTGGTGTTTCAAAAAGAAGAAGAAGAAGAAAAAAAAAGCTGTAAACGTCTATGTGTAAAGTTTTACTGAATACTTAGATAAAGACATTCATTTCTGATTAAGTACTGTACATTGCTGTGTGTAGGTAAAACTGGCAGTAGTGCTGGCTCCTGTACAGAACATTCATACGGGATCAATTCATGACAACCCCTCTCTCTTGTCTTATTTTCTGTGTAAATAGCACTGTAGATAGTACCGCGTGGTTGTTATCATATAAACTGTTGTAATCTGTAAATAGTATAAAAACAGTATAAAAGTCGGTTACACAATCTAGCTGTGTCCTTGTTTGCTCTGTTTCAAGGTCACCGTGATCATGTTAGATTTAAACGAACACTACGATTTAAGAATTAGGATACTCTTTTTATTTGTTGTCGTTTCACTTTTTTTCCACGTTGTTTCCATTAATGTGCATCCTGAAAGTGTTTTTGATACAGTAGCCATCTGTTTACCAATCACCCAGCTGGCGAGCAAAACAAAAAAATAAAGACATTTTGTATGATATGACCTCCTGTATATTTAATTAAAATATTTTACTATCTATAAACGTTTCCTCGGTTGTGTTCTTTAACTTAACTGCAGATAAATAATAGCCAGGGCTGAATAAACTGCTATTTAACACCAGTGTACTAACGTCAATGTTATGTTCTTTTTTTCCCTGAGTAAATGCAGTGTGAATGGGGTTTTATTATTGTAATACCATTATCTGGCTATGAGATTCCATCCGCCTTAATCTTCACAACAGGCTACGTCTGGGCTCAAAGCCAGAGAGGCCTCTCCAGTATTTGCTGCAGTGGAGAAATGTGCCCGTGCATGTATCTCTCTGGGATGTGTGTTGGACTGCAATAAAAGCTATGCTTTGACTTTTATTGCCACCCCCTGGTAAACCTTTACCATGAAAAATATTCAGTAATACTTCCAAGCTCAGCAAAAATAAAGCAGCCTCACCAGGGTAGAATGTAGGCCGTTTTATTGCAGATCAGCAATAATAAAAAATACAGTTAGCTTCCAAGACAACAGTGAACACAGAGTGAGGAGAAAATTGCACTTTTTGAGAAACAGAAATTTTTTTTACATTGCACTATGCACAAATCATTCTGCACTAGGACAAGATTAATGCATTCCTACTTACAAGTACATAAACACAGTGCCACTTAAAGTCTAAATAATTCATATGCTGTAAGTACATTGACTATGTTTATATGCACAATGATTCAGAATATGACAGTATTCCAAATTTGATACAGTTAATGTATTCTTGCATTTTACGATTAAGAAGGAACAGAATATCCACTTGGGCTTTTTAACCGCAGTTTGCAAAGTTGAGCTAGAGATGGATGCACAAAAGAAAAGGCAACATTTCTGGTTGTGAGAGGAAAACCACCTCCTTTTAAATATTATCAACAGGTTTTTGGATATGCAAAAATATCAAAACACAGAACTTTTAAGAAGGTGGTTGAACTAATGAAAGGGGGAGACGGTAATCATACAGAACCTTTGAGAAAACATTATTTTGGTGCAAAGAAGCAAAATGGCTCAAGTGGTTCCAGCCATTACACTTTTCCATAATTGGAGGTTGCATGAATGCATGTAGATGGGAATATTAGAGGGATTTAAACAGTTTAGTAGGAATATTATCTTTTTTTGGAATAAGGGCAAAAAACAGAATATTTTCTGCATGTAAACAAAGTCAAGTGAGATGACGACAATATTATTCTATAAAAGGAATTACAGAACATTTTAATAAAAAAAAACATACATATAATTGCAGTCCTGTAATTAAAATACAAAAGGACAAATATAAAAGACAAATATTTTTAAAACACTGTAAAGGAATATAAATTTGGCTCATTAGTTTGGCTCTGATCAAAATGAAAGGGTTCAGTCCTTGTTTAGTCATAAAGAAGTTAGTTACATTTAGATCACATGCTCTCCCACGAGCTTTATATCCACAGGGGAAACATTTTACTATACTGGTTGCATAAAACTGCTGTCACCAGGGCTACACAGTAAATCTGAAATACTACGGAGAAACCTTAGCTTTCACAATAGCTGTCAGTAATACGGACATGTTATGTAATGTTCTCTCTTTTGACATGGTTAGTCTTACTGAAAATGGCGTGGGATAGAGGAAGTACAATATGATTATTGTGATGATTTTAATCATAACTATGCAGCCCAAGGTGTAACCACATGAGCATCAGTAAAAACTAATGCGATGAGGTTTGACACCAGAACCCTCCCTTATTTTTCCAGGCATATACAGTACAGTACAACATCAAAGTGACTAATGTATTGGTTATACACACAGTGCATCAAAAACATTTAGAACATGCTGCTCATATTGAGCAGCAGCCCCTTTTGTACAAACCATTCTCGGTTCTTTCAAGGCTTAAATGAAATCCTCCTGTAATCCGCCTCCTTCCAAATCTACATCTCCCCCCTCTTGATTAAACAGAATTTAGTGAGGGTGAGATAAAAAAAAAAAATGGGATTGTAGCTTTCACCAGACTGCTTTATCTGGCCAGGCAATTTCAGAAAACGGAGCTAAACCTAATGTTTTGGACACACTGTATAATTACGAAAACCATTCTTCAACATGTGATTGTTAAGTGGTTGAAATATTTAGTGGCTGGCAGTATTGGATATGTTCAAAACACAAACACAAGGGCATTCATTATTTTAGCCCCTCAAAAGACTCATTCATTCAATTATGCTCATAGCATTTATGGGCTGCAGTGTTAAATTATGTTGGACATACTGTGTAGCCACTGAAAACCAAGGTCACTCCATTATTAAGACCTCTGGGAAATGGAGAAGTCACATTAGTGCTTGCAATTGCTCCTAAAATCCTGTTCCCTTAAAATCTGCTATAGTGGTCATAAAATTGTCACAGTAAGTGGAATAAGTCAATAGTTCCAAAAGGAATGACTCGTCCACAGTCGGCCAATGGATCAATTCCAATTTGAGTGCTTTTGCAAAGGCTCTTTCTTCAGTCCATGTTCCAGTGGCAGAGCTGAGAAATAAGCCTTTCCATTTTAGTGGGATTGATGATGGCAGTGCTCAAGCCAACATGCAGCTTTCAATTTCATCTGTGGGTCAGCTGCACATGAAAAAGTTTATAAAGGAGCCGGAGATGTATCAATACAATATTGATATTGTGATATGAGGTGTCGACTGGGATTTAAGTTGTCATGATGGACATTGTGAGGATCTTTTTTTAAAGAGGCCACACCACACACCCATCCTTTAGGTTAGGTTTGACATTTTTGTGAAATACAATAAGATCAATGCCACTCTCTTATCTCTTTTCTATGAGCTCAATATGAAGCCGAAGTAGGGATATGATAAGCATAGCTTAGAAAGACTAAAACTGGAGGTAAACAGCTAGCCTGGCTCTGTTTAAAGGTAACAAATTCTGCCTACCATGACCTCTAAAGCTCACAATTTAACACTACTTAATCCGTACAAAAACCGAAGCATGAAAAGTAAAATGAGGGGTGGGGGTTGCCAGTGTATTTCCTGGCTAGAAGCAGTGACTTCTTGGAGTCTTGACATGAGATATTAGGTGTCAGTTTTTGTACCAAAATTAGCACATATATGTAGTTTTTTTTTTTTTGTAAACACAACTAAACACACTAAAACAGGTGATTGACCCTTTTCCCACTGAAGGTCTATCAGTTTGCCTTTCTGTTTTTTGGAAAGCCAACTCATGTCTGTGCAAGACAGCTGAGGGGCATTTTCACATGTGCTGAGCTCTTAGTGCTTTTGTAGCTTCTACTTGAATCCCTGGTTTGTATCCCTGCATCCCTGTTTGTACTTTGATGTATCTGCTTGATTTTACTGTCTGTTTGCTTTCAGCTGATAGGAGTTGTACTAAGTTACTGCTGATGAAAATCCAATATTCCTGATTTTGCTGTTTCATAATAAATCATTGTAGATAACAAAATAACTTTTAATGTGAAGAATTTATCAGAAGACAGTAAATACTTGTCACCAAAGGGGTATTAGTGAGCTTCAGAGGTGTTAAAAGGTGAATTTTGCTACCTTTGAAAAGCTTCATATCTAGCAGACAGATATGAGAGTGGTATTGATATTTTCCTTTTCTCATCTAACTAAGGAACAAACTAACAAAAAAGTCCAGTTATCACATTATCACTAGTGAGGTACATTCAAATATATTGTCTGATTTTATCAATGTTACCCAGCTCAGTTGAAGTTATAACTGTTGCTATGGTTATTTGTATTAGTGGTACACTAGGGTTAGCTGGTTATATCTAGATATGATCACAAGACTTTAAGGTTCATTCTCTCTCTGAAAGACTTCCTCACTTTGCTCCTCGGTGCAGGAACTGGACCAGGACCGTAACTTGGTCTGATGAAGCCATGTTCACCTGTGGCTTCGGTGCTCTGGTACTCCAACTCCTGGAGAGGAGGAGGAGGCTGACTTTGTGGCTGTATGTCAAGGACACCCAGTGGAGCGTTTTTCCGGCTAAGGCCTCCGGCTCCTCCGGCATTGTTCCGCTGGAGCTGCTGTATGATGGCAGAGAACTTGGCATCCAAAGACGGTCTGCCAGTTTTAGACCTCGCGGCCGGACGTGAAGCGAAAGTACCGGAGTTCTCCTTCTCCTGGGATAAGGGAGGAGGAGGATGATGATGAAGAAGAGCGGGGAGGGGAGGTCTGGCAGGAGGATGGGTGGGAGGAGCATAAGGCTCTCTGTCGGAGGGAGGGGGCGGGGCACGGCGCTTCTTGTTGCCAATGGGTGTAGAGCTGGTGTTGGGGCTTGAACAAGGGGTGCTTTGGGACAGAATACTCTTCTGCACTACCATTGAATGGGAGCCATCAAACAGAGAGGACCAATTAGCCGCTTCCCTCTCCTCTTCATGACCAATAAGAAAGCAGCCATCTGTCTCCTCTATCTTGTTGTGGATCATGTCTGTGATGCTCTCAAACTTGCCAGGTGAATTTATACCTGCAAGTCGAACAAAATGAACAAAGTCAAATCGAGGCAAATGTTAAATTGATGTTTGATGTATTACTGAAATGCAGGGACAATATAATAACATTTCACAAACAACACACATTCCAAAATTCTGATTTGCATGTAAAGGGTTTAATTTACATGCATCACCACTGAAATTAAAACTATTATGTGTGGTTAATAGAATATACTTATTTCATTGAGGTGTTCTATTTGTTTTGTCTATAAATATCTGTATACAAATACAAATCCTATAAAGCAGTCAACATCAAACACTCAGCGAATTATCACCCTCCGTCTAACTCACTTCAGCCACTCGTCCCAATTACTCTACTCACTGAGGTCATTGTAAACAGAGTCAGCCTGCTTGGTGAGGAAGAGTGATGGTTTCCGTGGTGACGCGACCTCGATCTTCATTAGCTGGTTGCAGCAGTGCAGCCACTGGCCTGGTTGTAAACAAGGAGAGGCATGAGAGACACAGATAAAAAGGTTGTACTATCTGTTCTTTCCGAGTTTAGCTAAATACATGTGCAGCCATTTTTCTTGCCCAAACAGACTGATGTGCAAACGCTCCACCTTGTCTTTATATATTCTTAAACACACAGAAGACCTTTTTTAAAAAACATAGAAGCATATTCACGCTCTGTACACACATGTACAATGTGTAACAAACAATTTTTCTATTCATATACACCCTTCTGCTGTATGTTTACACAGTAAACACACTCACTCTGATCATAGAGGTGCTGATGGAGGGCATCCAGCCAGTCCTCCAGCTCATCCCTTGTTTCTGTGGTAAAGGTGATGGTCTGAGATCCCTCTGGTGAAGGGTTGATAATGGACAAACACCTGGATTTCTGACCTGCTGACTCTTTCTCCATCACACGGATCCGGGTGTCCTGCAGAAATGTTATAAATAACTTCTTATCACAAGCTGAAAATGAATTCCACACTAAAACAAATGAGAGCTATATGTGAGGTATTGCACTAAAAAGTACATTGCTGATATTGCAGAAAAAAATAATTCAGCAGCAAAATACAAAAGATGCAGGCAGGACCTCAGTGAGTAATGTGACATTTTGTATTTTTGTTTATTCTGCAAATAGGGAAAACTATGACTTAAGAGTAAATCGATAATAATGAATGTGATATTTACATTTAATTCCAAATTCCAGTAACCAGACTGTGTCATTAAAACAGATATCAATGTAGTAATAGTAATAAAAGTGACAAGGGTAACAACAAAACCATCAACTCTGTGCAACATTTATTGATCTAATAAGCACATTTACACATTAATAAGTGAATGAGAGTAATTTCTTCCAAAACTGTGTGTATTTCCTGTCATAACGTGCCTGTCATTTTTTAAAAACAAGCTCAACAGAACAATGGAGCATGAAATGCAAATGAGAATGTGTAATGTTTCAAGGACAATTCACACCAAAATCAAAAATACATATTTTTCTTCCTAACTGCAGTGCTATTTATCCATCTAAACTGATTTGATATGAGAAGCCAAGTTTTGGAAATATTGGTTGTAAAGATTTCTGGCTTCACTTCGACAATGGAAGTAGATTTTTTTGTTTATCAAACTATCAAGCTGTTCATTGTACAGAAGAAAGTGTGCACATACTCATGGGTGAGAGGTTCTTGTTCATAGCAGTGCAGGATTTAAACATTAATGGTATCCTCCTTGGCTGAGATGTAATTTTAGCACCACTGAGCTAGCTAGCATGTGGATATGGCTAAATTCTACTGGATTCTTCATCTGGATTCTCTCTTACCTTGCTGATGGGTATGTTGAGAGTGGGCTGCACTTTGGCATCAATTTCTTCTGGGGTGAAGTAACAGGACAAAAAGCCAGCGCTCAGCACACAGTAAAGACTGCAGCAGCGGTACATCCCCTCCACACTTTGCTGAAAATCACCAGAATGACAAAAAAAACCCAAAAGGAACTTAATTGTTTAACCCAGAAACCAGCTATGGAGCTGATGCCAGCGATATCAGCAGTCAACGCACCTTCTGGCTCAGGTAGCCAGTCATCATGTCCTGTGTCATGCAGGCAGGCTGGGCCACCAACCGGCAGCAGAGGTTGCCATAAAGCGGCAGCCAAGATGACCACTCAGCTGTGAGGATTAAGCACATATGATTATCTTAATAAACTACTGTATGATTTGTATAAAGATGAAGGAACTCATTAAGAATCATTCCAGTCTTGAGGAAAAAGGTAAAACCACATGATTAAACCAACATTCAGTTATAAATGTGCAGTGTTACACATCAAACACACATGGGAGCTTGTGACTATTACATAGCTTTTTGCTATATGAGCATTTCACTAAACAGATTAGTCAACGATACATAGGACCTTATAGAGTTAAAAACTGGATCTGAACATCACCAACACATATCAAACCTTTACCCCTGAAATTAGAGATGGGTAACAAAAACCTGCCTGAGCACCCACTTTCTTATCCATTTAATCACTCATGTTAAGGAAGAAAAGCCAAACTTCAATCATAGGTTATTTTGTTTCATTTTAGCTTTCTTTTTGTCAAAATATTGTATCATTACCACAGTACTGAATCAAATGAGGAGATAAAAAGCATAATCCCCTTTATATTCCCAGATATTAAATTTCTGTGCCTTTGCTTCTTACCGTCTTGGAGGACGATGAGGGAGTGAGACTGAAAGCTGCCTTCAGCCTCAGGCAGACACAGTGTAGTGTATGCCAGCAGGCTGTACTTGGCTCCACTGGTACAGGTAGATGTGCACACACAGACACACAGGTTAGCATTGTTTCAAGTATACTGCAATGACTTATTTTATTCCTTGGCTTCCCAGGCTTAACCGTAAAACATTTATACTCAACTCTAACCCTGAAAATAAACAATAACACATCAATATACAAAGACTGTAACCCTTTAACCCCAACATGTGCACAGGATTTTCCTTTTTGTAAATTATGTCCTTGTTCAAAGGCCTTAATGATCCAAATGTTTCTCCTCCCACTGAACAGGTGGTGTGTATCACTTACAGATGTTCACTTGAGGGTTTCACTAGATTCTCTAAAAGCTGCAAAGTATGCTTTTCCTCTCTGACACTAAATAAAATACAGGCTAGAACATTTAAAGCATGCACTCTTTTCAATAAAATAGTTAAGTTTATTGGCACAAAAAAATCTATGAATGTCCAAAGGCTAAACATGTCAGTATGCATAACCCCAAATACTGGTTTAACCTTTATTTCAATATTCAATCAGTGTGATGTGTTTACAAACCGCCTTGTAAGCCTGCAGCTACACCCTTTGTTCCAGTAACAAGCAATAATCTAGTTAGTTCCCAACTGCAAAAGCCTTAAATAGAGAGCCAAGAGTCTGTAAAGGGTTTTATGGGATAACACAATACATACAGGGGTATGGGGTTGTACTGCAGAAAGGTGTCGGGGTCTGGAGAGTCCAGCAGAGGGCAGAGCTTCTTCCCAGCTGTCTTTCCAAAGGAATTGCGGAGTTTCTTGGCCAGTTTCTTTGGTGTGTTTACCAAAGTGAGCTCTTCCTCCAGGGCACAGCTCCACAGCTCCACCTTCAGCTCAAACTGAGGAACTGCTTCTTTACTGTCAGAGAAGGCATAAATATTTACAACTAAGAAAAGAAAGCCAAAGATAAATAAATAATATATTTATTGCAAAGCAACTGTCACCAGTACAATCCCTAACAATAATGTGTCTTGAAATTCAAATACATATTCTGCTACTCATATTTAACTAATAAACATATTTCCAACAATATGTTCTTCATATAACTCCACAATATTTTTGCACCACTGTACATCTGCACCAAAAGGGCCTTCCCAAAAGAAAATGCTATTGTTTTAAGTGTATTACACTGCATATTGGACATGTACAATAAAGACTTACAAGATAGTGACTCCCTCAAAGCAGATGTCAGTGACTGATCTGTCTACCACCACCATCTGTGTGTCAAAAACTTCTGAGCCAATCTGCATCAGACAGAACACCGCCACTCGACGAGAGCCTAATAAACAAAGAATGTAAGAATATGTGTTAGTACGAGAATCCACAAAATAACATGAGGCAAAGCTAAACAAAGGGCTAAAATGAAGGACAAACTTACTCCCTCTGTTGTTAAAGTGGTCTGAATCCTTCCAAATCAAAGGAATGCGCAGCCCTACATCAGCAGAGAGGAGGGAAGTTCATTAACAAAGCAACAATCTTACAAGGCCATTTCAAACATGCTCTATATACATTTTGTGAAAATATATAAAGATAATATATCTTATAAAATATTAATTTGACTTATTTTTTTCTGCTGTATATTTTAAGTGGGTGTCAGCCTTATTCTGCACTGACAGTGCTGAACGATACTTGACAAAGGAGAAGGAATCTTACCAGACAATGCAACTGTCCCATTACAGGGCACACGGTCATCTGAAACAGGATCTGAAAATCTGAAATATAAATTTTAATATAACATTTGCTCACAATGTTAATCAACACGTCAGCTTCATTGCAAGAAAACAGCACTTCGAATGCAATGCTAGTGCTACACAAATAATCCAAATATTATTAAAACAGCAGTATGGACAAGTGTGAAATTCAAATCGCAGAAACAAAAAACATGTCTGGGGAACACTGCAGCCCCTACAGTATGTCATTATAAAGCTGTTTTGTCACACATTTTATCAAAACGTTAAGTACAGACCCCAACAAATGTCACATCATTACCATCATTTTGATCATCACGTAACTTTTTGTTGCCATATCATGAAGCCCTGTTTAAAACCATCTTAGTTCCATCTTAAGTCATTTGTTTATTTTTTTCTACTGGCTTAATCTCTTCACTAAAGTCCAGACTTACATTACAATTTGATCTATGACTATATACTGTGATAATGTGCGCTGAAACTAAATGCCAGGTGTGGCACCTCTGCAAACTTCTACAAGATAACTTTTGTACCTGAGATCACAGTGAGCTCCCAATTCCTTACCTCCTGACTGCTCCCATCATGTCCTGTTCCTCTTTCTTCTTCTGCAGCTGTGTCAGATAAGCCTTGATCCTGGCATTGCAGGTCAGCAGGTTCTTGGAGGCGTTAAGAATCTGTTCTCTCTTACTGCAGGCAAGAAGCAGCTTGTAGGCACCCTCCCGCATTCGCATCTCAAAGTCAAGCTTTTCTTGTATGTTTGTGTTCTTTTGGGACAGAACATATAGGGGAGAAAATTATGACCATCGAATCCATGTCAAAACACAGATCAGCAGCTTGCAATGATGTTTTGAATTGTGTTAGTCTGTCAACATACTATAATGAGACCGGAGACAATGATGAGTGCAAGCATGTTGATTTTGCTTAAGTGGATCTAGACTGAAGCCACTTTTGAATATTGTTTTTGGCAAGAAAAAAAATCCCTTCCAGTGTTAAAGGTATTATAGTACTTTGGTGATATCAACAACTAATGGACAGAAATTTTCATATGCACAAACAAGAGCACTAAGATGACCTCTTCCTGTGCAGTGTACTTATCCTTGTGTGCCTCTAATGTTTTTTGGCAAAGACGGAGGATTGATTTGCAGCACAGAATAAAAAGCACTGTCTCTCTGGCAAAGGACAGAACTAAAGCTTTCATATTTCATTGCAAATCACAGACATAAGACAACTGAATATTACAAGGCTCTCTGAAAATGTGATCTTCTAGTGCTACCAAAACAAGGCACCACCACCATTAATGATTAAAAACAATGATACATTGATAATAGATAGACTTGTAAAGGCTTGAGCTGCAACAATTAGTCGATTGAAAATTAATTGCTAACAATTTTGATAATTGATAAATCATTTCAGTCACTTTTCGAATAAAAAATGGTAAACATTTGCTGGTTCTAGCTTCTTAAAGTTAGGGTTTGCTGCTTTTCTTCCGCATTTATGACAGCAAATGAGGAGTCTTTGGGTTTAAGACTGGTGGGTGGAAAAAAGAAGTAATCTGAAGACAGTGGGTTGAGCTTTGGGAAATTATGACAATTTTTTTTGACATTTTAAAGACTAAATGATTAATCATTAATGAAATAATTAGCTGCAGCCCTGCAGAAATCAACTTCTTTTCACTTAAAAGCAACTTTTTGTGTCAGAGTGTGAGGTGAAATGATGTGAAATAATGACCAACATATTGTATATTCTAGATGGGATGAAAATAATGGTGAGTACATGACTTTATGTAGAGCGTACATACAATTTGGATGGTGAAGACACAATATGGAAATGTATGGATGACATACTGCAAAGAAGGGTGGTTCTAACTAACATAGTTCTGTACTAAATGGAGCATGATGATGTCTGATTTGGTCTGAAAATATATTACACTACACTTAATGTATCCTCTGTTTGATACAGGATTTTGGTCTTAGTGGGTTAGAAAAGTAAAGTAAAATTCAGAGGTACATGCACAGTTCTTTTAGGGATGCAAACATCATCATTCTCCATATGACAAACTAAAAATATGCACCTGCAACTTCTTAGAAATCTGTCGTATATACAACAAATTCATGTCCTCTACTATCTGCAGAGTGTCATTCAGAAGACTTGGGCATCGTTTCATGCTTTTGTTCTGAAATGAGATTAGTGTGCGGTGTTAGAGCAAAGAGAAGAACATTATTTCTGCACATGCGTAGCAACATTCATCAACGCATCGGCTCAGCGACTCTGGTTTCAGCGAACTGAATGACATGAAAAGGGGCCACTCCCGTATTGAATAACTGGACCAACGAGCAAGCTTTGTTCCAGGGAGGTGAAAGCCAAGTGTGTTAATGTTTGAGACAGACGTTAGAAAACCAAGACCTAAATTCAACCAGTTAGCATTTATTTGAGGTTGTATGCTAGCGTTAAAACTAAAGAGAAAAGCATTTTAACGTTAGCTTGTTTACGTTAAGATTTGTACTGTTGCACTTTGGACCCAACCCCCCAGCGTTAACTGAATTATCATCATTCAGTGTTGACGGACATCTGTATTTCTTTGCTCATACCTCTGTCTGCAGGAATAATGCACTCTGTCGTATTTTCTTCCGTTTAATCTCCATAGCCACCGCGGAACCGGCCGATAACAACGGCCTGGAGCTCCCGTTTCGCTTGGAAGTTTGAACGTCCCGCGGGTCGTCCATGTTGTCCGTCAATTCGCTGGCAACAACACGAGCAGCGCATTCCTGAGCCAACTTCCAACGCCTCTCCAACGGACAGGGCGGTTTGATTTGTGTTACGTCGTCTGCCGCAATACTGGCATTGTTGTCTAAAGTACATAAGTAATTCCATTCAAAAGATCAATACATCATTAATGCAAATTATTGAACTTTTTATGGAAGTTGAACATGTAATACAGACGAAGAAATATGATGAAATGACTTTAATTTTCAGTACAAACGCAACCGACCTTAAAACAGATAGAAAAAGGGCAAAAGCCGATTAAAAGCAACTGTGGTAAAGTAGCCTACGGTACCCAAACTACAAAATGATACTAAAATGTACAGGGTCGGATGTACAGTTTGAAAATACTTAAGAAACAAGCGCTCCGCCATGCTAACCGGGACTGCCAAAGAATCAAATCGAGTGCTTCACGCCGAAGGGGAGGGAGCGTCATTGCGTCACCGTGCCAGACAAATTACGAGAGTGCGTCGAATTTCGATTTGAATTTTTTGAAAAAATAAATAATAATAATAATATATAAAATATACACTATATAGCCAATGCTGCATGTTATTAATTTTGTAAAATAGTGCTAATAATATTAAAATATATGTTTTCAAAATTACAATCAGCAGCATAAAAGATGTTCAACTCTCACTTTTGTAGCATTATAAATTTCTTTCAATAATCCAATCACTTCCAAGAAACTTAATTTACTGATATACTATATTTCCTTTAATCTCTAAATTGGAATATCGTTTTAAAAGTGATGCCCATTTGATCTGACGAAAACCGCAATGGTAATGCTGTTAATGTTTTTGTTTTGCAACATCCTCATTTTATCGTTTCTTTGGTTGTTTGGTTCCCGGGAACACAAGTTCATTTGAGCTGCGCATCATACAGCAGGCACTGCCTTCGTTTTCAGCATCAAATACAGCATTTCCAGCTGCGCAGCCCAGCTGATGGTTCAGCAACTAAAGACTCTGAAACGTAACCAGTGAGTCCAGGAAACCCGCCCACCCGGTTCTGGGTGCCATGGGCTTCTGGTCGAGTTGGAAGCATCCATGGCTGGAAGTGTAGACGCAGGCGCTGCTGAGGATGAAGTGTGTCAAGTTCGCCAGAGACAACCTGAAAATTCCGGAAATTGCAATATCTGAGTTCAAAATTAAAAGGTAGATTTTTGAAATTCAAAGGAAATGACACGACAGGCATATGTAATCCTCTGAGTCAGTCGGTGCACAATGATGTCAGCGACGTTGCTACCTATAGGGCATTTTCTTTGCACCCTGCTTTATATTTCTGTAGGATCTTTTTTTCACCTGTACAATTTATTCCAAAATTATGAAGTACCATTGCAACTACATATTATTATTGTAGTCCCATCAACCTGATCATTTTAGTTGAAAGCCACATTAACACATATATTTTTGTTGCCTGCTTAAGTGGAAAATCACACCATGACTTTCCTGTTTTCCCGAGTCACACTTACTACAGATTTCCCTAAAAGATCAAACAAAACAAACATGCTATTTAAAAAAAACACTACATTATTGTGCCATTTTGGGTGACAACAATACATCTTTACCAAAGATACATTTACAAGTTATGTTCTCCTCAGCCAGACAGTGTAGCAAGGTACAGGGTATAAGAGTTTTTGCATTTTGTGTTTTTATGGCAAAAAAACATGTATTGATTTCAAATCATATGGCTCAGCATTTTCATAGAAAGAAAGAAAGAAATATCTTTAAAATTTCAACTGTACACACAGTTTTAGAAGCTATATTTACATACTGATGAAGTGTTGATTAATACATTATATATACATATACAATACATTATATATACTTTCATTATTTTCTTCTTTACAAACATCAGTACAAAGTTTTTCTATTTTTAAATAAACTGTTTAATCATTAATATAGTAATAATCTAAATTTCATTTTAAATTGTGTTTGGACTAGGGTTCCAATAGCTTCTCAGGTAAGCGCAGTATTTGCATTTCTGTGTTTATACATACACACACATACATTATACATATACATATGCATATACATATATATAGTTCAATAGATCAATATCAGCTCTCCTCTATAAATAGGCCTATACAATAAAACAAAATAGGCAATAATAAATAATACTAATTTTGAATGCTGTCCTGACTGTCATGTCACTGTTATACATCTCATTCTACACATTAAGAGACGTTGATCTACATTTTTCCTGAATCTGTGGTCACATAATTAACTGTGCATATGTTTGTCTAGATACACAGTCTGTCATTTCAAGGCTTAGGGACACAACTGACTCACAAATCTCTGCACTGTGCTCTCTCTGATTTTACTCTGAAAGTCGTAACCGGAAGTCCTGATTTCCGTCTCCGTCGCTTTGACGCTTCTCTCAGGATGTTGCTCCGCTCACCGCTAGTGCGCAGGGAGCGGCGTTGCATTGCTGAGCAACGGAGGGAGAGAAGGCCGACGCGCAGAGCCAGACTGAGCTGCAGTAACGGCAGGGCTGGGCTCTACACACACACCTTCAACAGCAATACACACCAGAGAGGAAAAGGGTAAGTGAGGAGTGTATTTCACTTTTATTCTACCAACAGAAATATATACAGATTGTGTATGAGTAGACTTTTAGATAGGTGGTCGACCGTTAGTCTCACGTGAAGTTTGCGGCAGAGAAAAAAATAGAGTCGGTTTCTGGTTTTCTGCTGCCCACCTATTGATGTCAATGTGGGTTTTCCATGTTGATATAAAACACTTTGAGGTGGCACAACAATTTTTCGAGCTTCTTACCACAAAACCTAGATTCAAATAGACACATTCTTTAATTTGGTTAATAAACAAGCACATTAAATAGTCCGTTATGTTTATAACGGCTAAACAAACTGGTCTGACACCCAGTTGGCTAACTGTATGGCTACTGTTGTCGGCAGCAGCAGCATGACCAGTCTGCCCAGCTCCGCCTTTGTAAAGCGACACAGATCGCCACTTTGCTGCCTCTGGTAAAGAAAACACCAGCCACATTTGCCCTCTGTACTATTATTATTTGTTATTGGCCTGTTTTTTCTATAAGTTGCATCCTTCTGTAACCGCACGGAGGCTATCGAGACAGGATGCACATCAATGAAGGTCGGTCACAATGGACGCTTTGTGTTTATCTCATTGGAAACACACTAATCTCGGTGTCCTCTTCGAGTCTATTTTTATTGTCTGAAGGGTAGATTATGTGAGTAGGTATTTCACAGTGTTGTGTAGCTGCAGAGTGTTTCCCGATGTCGGACCCCCTCCTCTTCTTCTGTGTGGAGGCTTTGTTTTCGTGGGGCAGATGTAGCTGGCCTACATGCATCCGCTCTCTTTGTGTTGAGTTTGATTTCTGCTGTCATCATCACATAAGATGTAAAACTCTGGGAAATGGCAAAAAATGTGCTATAACTGCGTGACTGCTTTTTATCACCGACAAAAATCGTTAAGATACCTTACTTGCATGTCTTTTACAAACAAAGCTATGAATAATTCCAAATTAATTATTGTTTAATTATCAGGTACTGTTTTGAATGGATGAAGGCCAAATGCTAGAGGCAAATGCATGAAAAATAACCTACCACAGTTAACCAGCTGTGCAAAACATTTGAAACAGGGACTTATATTCATAACAGCAGCATAACAGCACCTGATTGTTGGTCTTGATAACTTTCCATAATTGCATCTAATGGGATCAAAGGTATCAGAAGACCCCTTGCACTCCTGCTCCATGTGTAAAATATAGCTGGTTGTTCACATACTGGACTGATGTGTTCTTGGAAAGCTGGGGAGCTATAGACACACACAGTCTTGTTAGTCTCCTCCTCCTCCCTCATCTGTGATAATTCAAATTTTGTGGGTTGAAGCCATAGAATGTGCAGATAATACCATCCAGTCCGGTTTTGCTCCTTTCCTTTCCTTTCCTTTCCTTTCTCTTTTTCACTGCATTTTTCCGCCTCCTTCCTGTTCTCTCCATAAATGTGGCTGCCGGCAGGCGGGTTGGCTCTACAGGCGGTTGCATTTTTAAAAACTGTGTCAGTGTCACAGGACGGAGAGGAAGCAGCAGCAGCAGCAGCAATGTCCTAACTAGACGACAGCTCAGCCTGTTTCAGTACATGCCCATTTACACAGCTAGAGTGCAGATTATAACGTGAAATAGAAATAGTGCAGTCTATTTTTATATTTGTCTAAGTTTTTTTGTGTTGTGCACATTTTCTTTTTCCGAAAAACTGGACACCTCAGCAACATTCAGTTTCCTCAAAGCTGTCAGTGCCGATTGGTCAGTTTGGTCATAAGCTGACTATTAACAGTGAGCAGACAAAATAAAGTGAAATCCTGCTTTTTCCTCCCTGCAACTCGCTGTCTCATCTGTCCTGAATTACTTCAGGCTCAGTATCATAATTCTTGTGATGACCTTGTAGTGAATGAGCAATGTGTACATGTATGGGCTTCCTTCAATATTATGAGCCTATTTTCTGCTCTGGATTATAGCTGGGACAGAGGACTTTGTTGTCCGGTCTGCCTGCAACCATTGTGTATAATAGGAAGTTTAGGAAGTGAGTTCATTTTACTTCAGAGGTCAGGGAGTGTTATTTGTGACTGAAAACAACCTATCATGGAGCTTAATATTCTGATCTATTCCACTCCATTCAAGATGTTTTGAAAAGTGCTTTTGTATCAGGGTGTCTGTGGCTAAAAATAGCTTTGAATCTCAGTTGTGTGATCTGCCAGAGTATAAACGTTAAAAAGGTTATCAGAGTCAGATAGCTTTGCCTGATGAAGCTCCAGCTTGTGTGCAGAGAGAAACATGGGATGTGAATAGAAAAGTCTGTGGTAAGACATGGGGGAGACAGCATAGCAGAGCTGAAAACAAGAAAAAAGCTTGAAGCAATTTATATACAGAATCATCACATCAGCCTCTCCCTTGTTTTGGAACATCAAGGGTGTGCCTGGTTGTCATTTTTTCTACATTTAACTTCTCAAAATGAAAAATTAAACAGAGTGACCTTCACATCTGTTTTGGGGTGTAACATACTCCCCTCTGAGTATCCGGTATTTTGTGCTTCTTTCCACTGCAGATATTGATCTTGTATTTGGGCAGTTTCCATTCCCATCTCTGCCTCTGCCAGACTCTCCCTGATTGTCCTGTTATGCTAACGCTGATGTTTTTTTTCTCCTCCTAAGTGCCAGTGTGGATTTCAGTGTGAGAGAGTACACTATTTTTGTCTGCTGCTGAGGCTATTGCTGTTGGCTGCATGAATGTTGGTGCCATAATCAACGTGGCAGGGTTGGTCAAATACTAATGTTCCTGTTAAAGGGCCACCGGTCAGTCATTATCTGCTCCGCAGGGGCCACAAAGGCACCATCAGAGCAAACCCACTTGACACATTCTGTGCTTTGGCTTCTGTAGGTACATTATACAAAAATTTATTCAAATGACTCGTTGTTTTATTAAAGAATGTTGCAGAGTCAAAATGTATTAACCCTGTATACCTTTTTGTTTGCAGTAATACATAATATCAAGTATTATTTAACAGATCTAAGTTGAAATTGAACTTAGTAAGACAGAAAGATACACAACTTAAAGTTTCTAAAAGTGAATTGTGTTTATATAAAGTTTGTTTTAACAATAATTGACTGGATATATTCTTATGTACCATAAGAATTAAGTGCTGTATTACTGCTTATATTTAAAGCTATATTAGAGGTCCGGTGTGTAAGATTTACATTAGGGCTGCAACTTTTATTTTCCTAGTTGATTAATCTGGTGATTATTTTCTTGATTAATTGATTAGTTGTTTGGTCTGTAAAATGACAGAAAATGGTGAACATTGTCAAAATGATGTCCTTCAAATGTCTAGTTTTTCTGTCTACATAACTGTAATCTAATAAAGGGCTGTCACTAACGATTAATTTCATTATGGATTCATGTACTGACTTTTTTTTTTTTTTTTTTTTAATTAATTGTCTGGCCTACTACATGCCAGAAAATAATATAAATAGAAAAATGCCCATCACGACTTTCTCCAGGCCAAGGTGACATCTTCATCGCTGTTTTTATCAGGCAAATAATCCAATGCCCAAATATATCCAATTTACAATAAGATAAAACAGAAAAAATAGCAAATTTTCAGTTTGCAGAAGCTACTATTGAATGTTTTGAGTTTTGCTTCAAAAATTATTTAAACAATAATATCTTATCAAAATAGTGAACAACTAATGCATTAATCAACTACTTGTTTCAAAGTGTAACATAATATTTATTGTTCTAACATTTTGATGGTTAATTAAAGTTTGCATATTAGTTTGCTACATACAGCATATTCTTCTGCTTTCATGCCCCAGTGAGAAGTCTGCCTCCAGAAATGAGTGTATTTTAGCACATTTTCTGAAAAATGTACTGCACACACACGCTTTGGAGAATTAGTCACATGTGCTGAAAAAGACTTTGCTGCAGGGCGTGTGCTTCATTAATTCTCTTGGATTATTAATAATCTATTTTCTATTATCTCTCTATCAGTGCAAGAGCTTGTTCAGAGTGCTGGTTTTCCCCCTGCAGACTCTACAAGAATAATAACTTTCTCAGACAGTGCTGAAAGGCACACTATGTTTTTTTCTAAATTGCTGTACAGTTGTCAGTATCCGTGAAGTATAAATTTCCATATGTAGGTCTGTAGGTCACGTGGCGCACAGGGGTCGCCAAGCATGTGGTGGATTTGTGTCTTAAGGCCAGGGGTGTGCTGGGTTGTGTATGGTGATAACAATGAAGCAGGCTGGACGGATGCTGGCTAAATGGAGGTGTTTGCTTGTTTGTTCCTCTTGCCAACTGCTCATGTGACGCATGTGGCTGCTTTTCTGCACCATATGGTCTTTTCTGCTGCACGGGACAGGTTTTTTCACCCACATGCCGCATGCACAAGCCACATTAACATACATAAATCCACACTTACACATGCACACTTAATTTTCTGCAGATTTGAGGTGCTGTTCTGACACCATGGTGATTTATTATCTCCCTGTATGGTGCCATTACCCTGTTGTAAGAGATTAATGTTGGTGTAAAGTGTTTATCTGGCTACATAAATCAGAACTATTGTGCATCATTCAATAGTGTAATTATTTTTTCTTTGTTGCATTTTAAAATTTGCTTTAAAAATTTGATATTATAATTTAATACACCTGATCTCATGCCAATAGCAGGATCCAGATTTACTAAAGCATAGTGGGGATATCATGGCTCACTTTAGCCAAATGTTAAGAGGTCTTTATTTCTCATTCAATACATATGACAGTGTTTTTGTTGATGGATAAGTAGTCCATGTCACTGAACAGGAGAAAATATAGCAAATGATGCATTTGATCACTTTGTATGTAGGCCATGTGTATCTGTGTCAAAATGTTTTTGTGTCAAAATGTTTTTCCATTCCAATTTGACTCCACCTATTTGAGCAATGTTTGGAAGCTGAAGGAGCATCCTTGGCTGGGTGATGCGCTGTCAAGCTACATTCAGCCTCAGGTCTCTTAATGAGTCTTTATCTCATAGATTTCAGTCTCCGGTTGTAGCTTTAAGGTTTTCTCTGACAAATTACTGTGCTGAAATAAGGTTAGAGTGACATGACTCAGAAAATGTTTAGACAAGGTTTGTTCAAAGTCAAAGGAGGTTCCTTAAACAGAATATAGCTTGCGAGTGTTTTGCCCTTTGTCGGCTTTCCTTCATTTTTGAGGAGAGGTAAAGTAGGCCAACTTGAGTCAAATGTCAAAAGAAATCAAACATTTTAAGACTGATATCCCTGGAGCAGCCATAGCGTGATCCTTTGTGCTTTCTCAATTTTAGACCAAGAACATTTCATATACTGAAATATTTAACTGCTGTCAAATCAGACTTTTGTAATCGACTAGCTGTTCTGTAGAGCTACTGTGCATTTACTTGGCATGCAAAGTGCAGGGGTTCAATAAGTGCGTTAGTTTTGACGCATACATGTTCATTCTTCACACATATTACTCAAGCACTAAGTTACATGGAAGTGTGGCATGTAAGTATTCATGACAGTACTGTTAGAGTATATTAGTGAAACACAATATAGGCTAACCTGTGTGTGAACTCCCATGAAACCGTAAAGCTCAGAGGTGATGAAGAATGCTGTGTAATAAAGTGTAATAAAAAATGTTTGTAAAACATAAAGTTCCTGACACAAAAAGAAACACAATATAGCTCCTGTAGCTGACAAAATTTTGATTTAAATAGTAGTAAAGGTACATTGTCTAATATTAATGGGGATCACCTGAAATTAAGAGTTGTTGTGTTTTCATTATCTTCCAATGAGTCCTTTATATTGAGTGGGGTTCCTCTTTCACAGAGTCTGCCATGTTCAGCTATAGTAGCCCAGAACAGAAAAACCAAACACTGACTCTAGAGATGGTCTGTTGTGTTGTGTTCACTGTAGTTTCTCCTACACACTTGGAAGGGGAGGTTGGAATGAGATGTGAAGCTCACTGCTAGATGCCACTAAGTCCGACACATTGGTCCTTTAAGTTTCTTGTATATCTTTATCTGCATAAAGGATTTGGTTGCGAAGTGAGAACCAGATCCAGTTGAGAACTGGTTACAAATTGTCCAATCCATTGGAGTCGTATGCCTCAGAGCTTATGAGTTCCTTTTATGATGTCGGCATGTTTTTCCAACATCTGACACAATATTAATGAGGTCAAACTCATGCATCTGTGCTACTGGAAACTTGCAGCAATAAGGAGTCATGGCAGAAAGATGTTTTCATTTTCTGTTTCTACACTGCAGTTAGACTCAGATATAATAAAACAGTTGTGCTGAGGCTGAAAACCTGCGTATACCTACTTTTTTCCACACAGAAAAGTAATGAGGATTCAATGAGGCAGTTGATAAAGAATTGGACAGATCAGCAGAATTGATAGATGCATTGGTATGAATTAAATCGAACCAATTTCCATCCCTAATCACGGAAAAAGCCCAGTCTCTTCTTTTGTCTTAAGTTTAGAGAGGAACAATAGGTTGTGCACCTCCTCTACTGTACACTTTCATGTTTGTAAAACTACAGTAGACTTGGCCACTGGGGACTAAAGAAGCCTTTTGTCTGTCCGTTTGTCTGTCTGTCTGTCCAGAGGTTATTTGCCTGTCTGGTGTTGAATCTGTTGCCTGGTTTATTCTTTACAACCCTCAGGGTCTTGAGGCAGCCCTGCTCCCAAAACACCTCTAGGGCAGCAAGACTGATTGAGTCTCCCTCGTCTCGCCTGTATTGACTTACTGACCTTACATCAGCATTTTCAAGGGAATAGGCTGCTACTGCATTTCTGCTTGCCTTGTCCTTCAGTGTACTTTCCTTTTAATGGTTTTATTTATACCTCCAAGGTGCTGTTTAAGATTACACATACCCTCTTAGCTCTTTTCCATTGTTGCAAAGTTACAATATTGATTAGAATATTTTTGCCAGAATATCAGGCCTTACATAAAGTGTTACAGTAATCCACAAGACTCATGTTTTTAAAAAAAAAAACAAAAAACTTTTTGCTGTGGGATTTTTTGCACTGCACTTCCAAAAAAATCACTTTGTAATGAGTCAGAGTGTCATGTATCATGATATTCTCCTCAGATTTCCTTATTGGTAGAGTTTAATTTAATACAGTTAATACAGCTTTGTCTGTTCAGCCAAGTGGGTTATCACTGCTCAAGCTATTGTGGCTTCTGAGTGCTATTTATATCAGAACAATCAGCTTTTTCTGCTGTTGTAAACATTGAACATGAAAGTTCAGAGCAACAAATGCATAAAAGCCTTTTAATTGAATCACTATTTATCAGTGAGTAGCAAAATATGACATAATATATCCATCTGTCATTACTACTTCTCTTAGAAGCACTGCGCATAGGATGTCACCTAAACATTTTTTTACTTAATGAGTTTTGTAGAGCTAGCATCCACTGTAGCTGCTGCCTGGTTCGTTTTAATGTAGCTGCACTGAGATTACGCTACATTTTTACAATGTAGGCAGACAACCACACCCTTACTAGAGCTAAGTTTGGCTCTCATCATAAGACCATGTGGAAATGTGTGTGACGAGAGTGTGAGTTGCCTCTCTGTGCCTGCCCGTCTCTTTCTTGCTGCTTCTTTCTCTTCTGATGTCTTTCTCACTCCAGTTTGTTTAGCATGTGTGTGTTTGTGTAAATCTGCATGTAGAAGCTACACAGCAGCTGTCAGCGTGTGTGATGTGGTCTGAGTCAGCTATCAGGGTCGCAGTGGTGATGTGACCGTCAGGGAGGTTAGGCAGAAAAAGCAGATGAGCGGTGCTGACGGTTACCCAGCTGTTGCATCATCCTGGGAAACACGCTGGAGCCAGATGCTGTGTGGAGAGCAGCAGCCATATTAACATATTAAGTGATGACAGTAAATAAACTGGCCCTTATTGACATCACTTCCTGTCCTCTTTCAGCCAGTGTCTGTGATTGGCTAGTTAGGAAAGGAGGGAAGAAATTTGAATTGTTGAAAAGACAGAGGACTGCTTTATATAACAATTTGCTGGAGAACAGAAACATAACTGCAAGAGCGATTAGTCACATCCAATAAATCTGATTATCCAATAGAGCTTATTTTAAATGTCAAATGATCTTATTTTATAATAAGTAATAATAATAGCAGTGCTCACATTTATTTGCTTCAGCTTTTCCTCTTTGTTAGTAATTAAGATGATTTTCCTCATGACAATGTGATTTAATTCCAATAAGATGTGAAAGAGCAGTCTCACTGTAGATGACATGCGGTATTTCATTGATGTCAGACAGTTAATCAAATCAACATCAGATCTACTGTGGACTGAAAACATGTGTGAGCTCTGTCCACCACAGGAAGTCCTGTGCATGCTTCCTCTCTCTTTACTGCCATCTTCTCCATACAAAGAATTCACAGTTATCTTGGAATAATCCTGTCCTTTCACTACTTAATTTTCTGTGTGTAAGAGTGTGTGTGTGTGTGTGTGTGTGTGTGTGTGTGTGTGTGTGTGTGTGTGTGTGTGTGTGTGTGTGTGTGAGCATGTGAGAAATAGTACAAGTGCAGGTCTGGGTGTTGGGGAATTCCTGCCAAAACCATGAGGTCACTATTCCTCCTTATTAGCCTCAGCAAGAATTTGAGTTGCTGAAAGCTTAGAACAGAGATGAGACAGAAGTATGAGTGTTAAAAGTTTGTTTTTGCCAGTGTCTAAATATTGAAATTGTGTACAACCGATATTTATTTCTTTGCATCCCTTCTTGCTTTTTCAGATGTTAACATGTGGCATTTATTACTGTAGGTCTGTCATTGTAAGTTGTAAGAAGTTGCAAACGTTGTTGGAAGGATAAGTTTACCCAAATTTAAAAAAAAACAAGAAACAAAACATGTTTTTTTGCTTAAAATATAGCCTATTGTAATTATTGATTAATCTGTTTTTCTTTTATAAATTCCCATGAACCTTTTTTTTTCATATATATGTAAAATAAAAATGCTCATTAGAATTTCCCAGAGCCCAATGTTACATTTTCAAAATGTCCAGTCCAGATATTCAATTACTATTTTTTTGTTGCTCACCTCACCGTTGTATTGATGTGGAGGCAGAAATCCCACAGATACATATTTAAAAATCTGACTACCTACCTGCATGGCTAGACACCATTGGGGTTAAATGAGAAAATATATCTTTTTTTTTTTGTAATTTGGTCGAACTGACTGTTTAACGTTAGGACTGCACAGGGCACATGTAAAGCAGATGGCTGTGTCTCCTTCCTCAGACCTACCACTGCATTCCTCCAGCTGTGCCATGTCTTTCATGTGTGATAGAAAGAAGGTCTTTAATGGCACCACACAGGCTGGTATGCGTCGTATTTAGGCTCCTCAACCGCATTCTTGTTAACCTTGAATTCTGCCGTGAGTGTGCAGCACAAGCATTCAGATGCTTTGGTTAAAGTGGAAACCACACATAATTATAGTGTAATGCCAATGTGGTTGTTGTTCTTTGCAGGCGTTCTCTGATAATGTATGCAAAACGTGGTGTTCCTGTGTTACATCCAAACACAATATCTGGTCCATATCTGGTATATACAGTGATCATATGACTGCAGTGTGAATACAAGCCCAACGTGTACATCATATAAGCATGGCATACTGAGTTGGCATCTGGCCAGTGACAGTTTAATTGGATGCAGTCAGCTCATTGCATTGTTCTCCCATCCATAGTCCATCTTGCCCTGAATGTAGTTTTATTATTCTAGGAGTTATTTTGGCGAAGGCTGCAGAAATCTAAATTTAGTTAATGTTAATGCAAAACTGACAAAAATGTGTTAAAAAACACTTAATTGTGACAGCATGTTGCTGCAGATTACTTATATCACAATTACTTATATCACAGTACTTTTCAAATATCTTAAATGTCCTCATTAAATGTTTGACATGTCATATAAAATCATTAGATATTCTGAGCTGTTACAGTCATGAAAAGCTGATCCCGTGTATATCACTGACAGCTGTTGCTTTAGTACCGTCATGTTACCAACAGTTTCGTGCAAGGAACCATCAGAGGTGTGCACTTGATTAAAATTTTACCCAGGGGATTATTGAGTTGGTATACCAAGTACTTATGAGGTCAAGTGAGCAAGAGCTTAGCTCAATAATCTTTAATTCCTTCTCTGATGGGCTTTTCTTGGCACTTTCCACACACAGCGGAGCTCCTGTTATTTTAGTGCCATTTGGAATCACCATGAAAAGCTTCTCTTTGAAACCTGTTTAATATTGAAATAAATAATTAGGAAAAATGTCAACATTATCTAAACCCCTGTATTGACTGCATAGACATGAAGGTGTAACCAAATGCAGGAATTTCTAAAATTCATGGAAGAGGCAACAGACTCTATTTCACTGTAAGAGGCTCCACTCTGTTTTGTTATCATCTTGTGACAGAGTGAAAAATTCAATTATAAAAAGGTACTTTTTGCTGCAGTTGCCCAGAAAGCATCAATCCCACCAGTCACTAAACCAAACTTCTAACATGTTCTGTGGCCAGTTCTGTTAGAAAACAGCCATACAGATTAACACGCCCATCAGTTAGTTTTGCTTAATGTTGTTCTTCCAGGGCAGTTAGAAAGTTAGAGTGGCTGGGTTTGACCTCCTTTCCAGCTCTGCTGAAGGAGAGCGAGGGGAGGAGGTAGGCAGGAGGGAAAATAAATGTCCTGCTGGGGAGACCAGCCAACATTCCTACATCACTTCCTCCTTTAACATCTGGCAATGATCAGTGCAGGCAGAGAGAAAGAGAGGATGCATCTTACTGGCTGGCTGAGTGCTCATTTCCAGGCGTAGACAGTGAGGCATCACATTGCAAGACCGCCCACTCAACCTCATTCCCCCTACCAGCTAAACAAAATGAAGCAAGATGGGATGATTGGATTCAGTGTCTCTTTCCACCAGTGTTTACACTGTGTCTGTGCCTTTCTTCACTGCTTCATGAGTTCTTGTACACAGCTCGACTGTTTATATCATATTGCAAAGAAACAAATTTCATGTGTTAGCCTGCTTTTATGAGTATAAATGAAGAAGAAGAAAAAAACATTTTTCTTTCTCTCCTCAGGATGGCCTAGCTGTGTTGTGTTGGTTGCAGTCTATCAGCAGTGAGCTACCTGGACCAGAGGTGTGTAATAGAACTCACTACTTCTACTCAAACAACTTAATGTATTGTCTTGCCACTGAAGTAAGACAAAAGAATGGTCTTTAAACCCAAGGAGCACATGTGCAAATATTCAGAATTTGTCTCTTAAAAATGCTATTGCAATGTGCACTCTGATAATAGAACAACAATGGAATATGTTTAGCTCAAAAATATGTAGTAACTACATAAATTATATTCTTAAAATTAATTCAGAAGAGGAACTTGCCTTCCCATGGTATTTCTGTATTTGTCGTTGTCTGTTTTTTAAAGAGAACTCTGTGTGTGGAAATTGGACTGTAGTTGCTGATTATATACACCATGATATCCTAACCTGTGTCAAACTTTCTGTAGGTGTGAATTTATTTAGATCAGTTTCAGACAAAATATGGCCTGGGGGCCAGATCATGTCCACGAAAAGATTCCATGTGACCCACAAGGCCATCATGGAGACTTGGAAATATTGCAATTAATTAATTATAATCTAATTAGGACAGTCAATATCATTCATCTTACAGTTAAACTGTTAGCAGTCAGTCCTGTATTCATTGAAAATGGTACTGAGCTGTATCTTTAATATTAAACTGTAACTTTATTTACTCAGTTTTGTACATCCATGTTGTTTGCATTGTTCTTCTTTTCTTTTTTTGTTCTTTTACTGTTACTGCTACTGTTGTTACAAGCTGTGCCTGGCAAGCATCGCATATTATAAAACTTCAATTTCTGGACCCTGCCAATAAAAATAAGTAGCCCATAATTCCATCACATGGCAATGTAGAAAAAGTGCCCCACAGTAGAAGGTCATTACTGTGTCAGCCAGCTATTAGCTCATAGACATCTACGTACTGGTATGCCCTATATAAAACACTTATGACTATTCCAGTATTAGAGATTCAGCCATTATTAGAATGTTATATCACTGTGAAAAATAATAGCCCACCCCTGATGTAGATGACATACTAAGAACAGTTTTGATTGTGAGACAGATAATTATTGTCAGAACTGAGCAGGTGTTGCATTTGGAGGATGGCTCTTGTCTTGATGTTTATATTGTGATTTGAGGACAAATATGCATGAGTTTCATCCTAGGAGCAAACTCTGTTTATTGAACTACATATTAGCTGACCTATTTATTATTTGCTTTTGCTCCAATAGGTGTGTACCAGAGGCAGCAACAGGTTGCAGAGATGAGTGTGACCTCCTGGTTCCTGGTGAGCAGCGGGGGGACTCGCCACCGACTCCCCCGGGAAATGATATTTGTTGGCCGGGATGACTGTGAGCTGATGCTACAGGTGAGAATGCGCTATGCACCAGTTTCTGTTCATCTGTTTCATCTGAAAGTACTCTGGGTCTTAGTAAGTTACCAGGTTTTCAGATCATGTGATAACCTGTAAACACATAGAGCCTGACACTCATTAAGTAATATAAATAACCTGCTGACCTCACAGCAGGCTGTTTCATAAGCTAACTGACTGAGTCCACTACAAATGAGCCCTCAATGCTCATGCTGTTACTCCAGCAGTAGCAGAACATGTTTATATGTTGTCATGTGTGTGTCTGTGTGTACTGAGGTAGTGTCTGTGCAGCCGTGTATACATCCAGGGTGACCATGTGTATGCTCATGTGCACCTCTCCGGTCACTGCACTATTAATAGAAAGTGGGGCAGATACCTCCTGAGTTAGATCTTATCTGGCTGAGTCTGTTGTAGAGGGTAGAGAGGGTGCATCCATGGCAGCAGTCTCTGTTATGATATTACATGCTGAGAGACGTTTTTACTGGTACCAGTGTCTGTGACTTTCAAGAAGACATTCAGGACACTCGCTGATATTTATTCTTTCTTACTGTGTAGATGAAAATTGGTCGCACTTTTCAGGTTGCCACTCTATCTAATGAAATCCTTGTGGTTAATTTTATCACATTTAATTACATTTCTTCCTAAGTTTATGCTTTCTGCACAGCACTTTGTTAAAGTATTAACATGTTTGGTTTTTATAAGAGGGTTTTTTTAAATAACAGAATCGTTATTAGTTAAAAATGTAAGCGATATGTAGACATGTAATCCATTTATGGGTTTTCAGAGTTGAAGAGGCAGAAGCATAAAACAGAATTATAAAAGTACAACATATATATTGAATGAAAAAAAGTTCATTACTGATGTAATTTTCTTTAAATCCAAGTACACCGTGTGGTTATCTTTTTTACTCAAAACTTTCAGTTTTACTTGAGAAATCTGTCACATCACAAAACTTTCCATGTTTTTTCTCGCCCTTATCTAACACCCTGCAAGGTAACTATTAGCTGCTCAGCTGTGAAACAGCCTTAACATAGTCAGTGTGTTATAACCCTTTTTGGCCTTATTTTCATCTAAAACCTCATGAAGGGCTGCATATTTCCAAGGCCAAATACATACAAAACAAAACATTTCCTGTAGTATTATTTAGTCAATGAGTATTGTTTTAGTCAATTTGAGTCAATGTTTGCTATTGGATTTTACCAATAAAGACAGAAATAGTTATTATTGGTAATCAGGTTTTATGTTTATGTTGCTCTTTTGAAATATACTGAAACAAAGCCTCTTTTCAACATACCACTGTCACAGCGAAATACTGGAGCATTTGATATTATCACACAATCTTCCTCAACAGATCATGTTTTCCCAGTTTTCACTGCCTTTCTTGTAGAACTTTTTGTGTTTTTTTGTGGTCTTTTGTTCTTGTGATGAGTTTGTTTTAATAACTGATGTCTCCAAGAACAAACTTTGAATCTCAGTTGAAAAATACTACTTTATTTATGAGCACATTTCACAGTTAAAGACAGCACCACTGTGTCTAAAGTTAATCATGTTGGCTTAAATCCTCTCACAGTCCTGCTCTTTGATGAGGGAACTGCAGTAGAGAAGTAACAGGGGTCATCTTCTGAAGCATGTAGAGCTGTGAAAGATCTGTTTTTTTATTCAAACACATTCTCTGATGTGTCTCCAGTGACCGGAGGGTCTGCTGCTCCTGCATGTGTGTGTGTTCTTGTACTCCTACCCTTGTGATGTCTATGGAATGAAAGATAGGGGAAATCTTTCAAATTGAGGAAATTTTTGGCAGTTTGTGTTTTGTGCTGCTGTTTGCAATTGTCCTCCATGTGACTGCTTCAATAAGCAGCGGCCTCATCACAAGGTTACGAAACATTAACTGCTGCTTGTGTCATGGACCAAATAAAACACAAATACACACTCGCAGACTGAGAATTATCACACTGTTACATGACTGGTTGGAGTGATTGTTTTGTGAATGTTTTGATGTCAGCTTGCAGACAGTGCCAGAAACTTGTTTTTCCATCAATCACATGCATATCAATGGTTTTGACAGTGCTATATTCAAGCTCTGGCCTCATGATCAGAATAGATTCTTTATTTGTTCATGAAAAGGGGGAAGGAGTACACTAAATACAGTAACACAGTCTCCATGGTGTCAGCCTGAATCATATAATATATTTTCCTCTGGGTAGCAATAACCTGGACACAATTGAGGCTGTTGGAGGTCTTTCTGTCTCTCAGAATTTACTGTCTCATAGCTCAACTCATCTGCAGTGTGTGTGTTTTCTTGTTTCCTTGATAAATGAAATTGACTCATATCTTTATTTCTTCTTCTTGTTATCAATCAGTCTTTGTTTCTTTCACTCTGTGCCTATATGTACAAGATGTTAACTCCTACAAACCCATTTGAGAAAGTTTTCTGTATCTACTCATTTTGAACACTTCAGATGTATTATATTGATCTACTCCACATCTATATTCAAAGTTGCCTCTGCACATGTTAAGTTTGTCAGCAGTGTATCTGTGTGTCAGAGCATTAATCTGCTCTATCCTGTGGTGTGAGGTACAACAGGCAGCTCAGTTGGTTTCTATCCTGTTTGATCTAGCCTAATCTCACTAAGGTAATCTGTTCGACGGTTGGCTTCAGCGTGAGTGTGCAGTCCAGGTGTCTTTTTGTTTAAACAAGGGGGGTAATGTGGTCATAGGAAAGATTCATATGAGAACTGAACATGAGATTCAGCTCCCAGAATCAGCATTGACTGACTGCAGCACAATAAACTCATTCTTGCTTGGATTTCATTGTGTAAATTACTTACTTTTTGGTTCATTTTCATATCATGAATCAAGTGTGTCATTCATGAGTCACTGTAGAACTGTTAAATGATTTGGTAGAGGGACTGCCAGTGTTTGTTTGAAGGGCAATCTGACAGACAGGTGGAGAAAGGAGAAAATTTGCTTTGCAGACAATATCAACGCTTACTTAAACATATGTTTAAAAATGTTGTATCACTAATACATGAGAGGGATATTTGCCAAATTGAACAATATGTTTCTACCTAAGTCTCACATCATCTTTTCAGCTGTTCATACAGAAGGTTGCAGTATTTGTGCTAGAAATAATTTATCCTCAAAACAGCTGATAGGCTCATATCTGGACACTGCAGAAAATCAATACTTTGACCTCCAGTCCCTCATTGTTCCAGGGTTATCCTTGTGTGTATGTACAGCTATGTATGAACATGATAGTGCCAGTATGTTGCTTACAGTCTCAAAGTAATTGAAATTCCTGCTGATGATATGATTCAAGCTGATACTATAGAATGTGTCATAGTAACATTGAGGCTTGCTGACAGAAATACATTCTTGGCTTTGGATGCTCATTCCTCCACAAATATTTAACATGGCACAGTCTACTCCAACCACACACAGCTCTCTAATGGTTTGTGTAAGAAACAGTTTTACAGAAGAGCAGCACTAATGACGAGTAAAATGAATATTCATCTTTGTCAAGAAATCTTGACTGACAACATCTGATCTTAATGACCAGATCGTAATAATCACACCATAACCACTGGGTTAATGCTCCATGTGTTTGTCTCTGTTTGAAGTCCCGCAGTGTGGATAAACAGCATGCAGTCATCAACTATGAGGCTGGAACCGATGAACACAAGGTCAAGGACCTGGGCAGCCTGAATGGGGTGAGTGCGCAGATAAAAATATGAAAAACAGAGAGAGAGGTTAGGACAAAGATAAAAGGACAAAAGCAAATGAAGAGAGGACAGGAATAGAGAATAGAAGGGGTCACATGATGGATGAGGGATGAGAGAGATAAGAGAATGAGTTTAACCTGCTGAAGAGGAGTAAAGGTGTTCAGAGGGAGATGGACTGAAACTGCAAAGACAGAGACAAATCAAGACATACAGAGTAAAAAAAAATCAAAGACGTTCAAGGTAAAACCCTCAGAGCTACATTCTGAAGGGTTAGAGGTTAACTTATTTTTTGGCAGTCAGTAGTCTTATTTTTCCACTGCCAATCAATCTCTGTCAATAAAGATTTGTATCAGGGCCTAGGTTAATTGGAAAAAAACTAATTATGCAAATCACAACTTAAGGGCACAATCTGTGATCCAAATATAAACAAAGGGATACTAAGACTCAAAAAAGAACCTAGGAACTAATACTGCTCCCCTATTTTTTAATGGACTCAATGAATTGACAGAACACAGAGTACAATAAATGCAAAGCACTCATGCATTAAATTGCAGATTTGCATAAATATACCTATCTTTGGTTTATAATGTAAGGTCGCTTCCTGAAGAGATTTCATGATCATCAGATATATTTATTTGTAGTTTAGATTTTGAAGTAATGCTAAATTCACTGATTTGCTAACCTAAAATCTTGTGGTTAGTTTGTTTGCTTTCAAACCATGAAGCACACACCAGGGTCCATTTTAACCCAACCAAGCATTTTAGGTATGAGAGCACTCAATCAAATCACTGACTGAGTAATTTAAGCAAGATATACCAAAACTCACGCTATACAGTTTTTATTGATGATAAATCTAAACATTTATCTGTAACTTAAAAGGGAATTTTGTATCATAACCCTGAGAAACACAAATTAACTCTGTGTTTCTTCCATTTAAGATACAATTATCTTCTCTCTTTGATATTGTGGTTCAGTAAAACCCGGTTGCAGTGACTAGACGCTGTTAGTCATGTGTAGTGATTAGTACTCAGTCACAGCCCACCAGATTGGACACATATGCAGAATGTCCCTCACATCCTCTCCAGCTCTCAGACAGGAAGCCAGAGTCAGAGCCACTTCCTGCTGTGTCATTAACCATCCAGCTTTTTTTGGCTGGATCCAGAGGAAGTTTTCTCCTGCTGAGTCAGTGCAGAATACACAGAGATTTGTCACAGTGGCGAGTTAAAAGTTGAGTTTGGCTAGTGTCACCATTTACAGTCTTACTGGAGGTGTTTTGTCGCTGTTTAGTTAAGCTGTCGTGAATTCTTCTCAGTCAAGAGGAGACAGGAATGTTTTATTACAACAGCAGTGCAAGTATGATAGAATTTCATTTGCAGTTCAGTGAAATATGATCTGTCTCAGAGCTGCATAGTAGAAGGAGGGGCGAAAGGGGGGACTAGGAGAGGGAGAAAACTAGAGAGAGAGAGAGATAGGAAAGAAAGCAGTGAAAGGGATAGTCATGCTTTGTCATGCTCAGGCCTTAAGTCCCGGGTGTGCAGACTGATTTCTTATAAAGAGACACAAGGATCAGCTGATTCAATTTTTCACCATGGCTTCACGCAGACTAGGATCTCACTGACCACATGTGAGTTTAATTACTGTCTGGCAACTACACCTTCCAGTATCCTCAAACCAGAAAAATATCTGAGTCAAATGAATTAAATAGTATTTATTTCTACTTGAACTGAAACCATTAGGTGATTAATCATTTACTAGAACATTAATCAGCAACTATTTCATTAAAAGAATTAACTGTTTTTAGCAATCGCTTGTTCTATCTTAAGTATTTTTTGTCATATATGTGAGTAAACTGAATATCTTTTGGGTTTGGGTGGACTAGGTTTGCAAATTTTCAGTATTTTAATTAACCGATAATTGAATATGTTAACAATCAATTAATTATGATATGATAATTACCAAGGTACAAAAACTAGGTTTTTTTTTTCTTGATTTAAGTTATATTTGAACAATTCTAGCAGCACATTTGTTACGTGAAACATTAATTCATGAAGAACAAACAAATCAACAAATAGCTCTGCCAAACAAAACTTTGCAAAATGGAACTATTTTACCGCCATTTTTAGACTAATAAAGCAGACCAAGCCAAATCATTCAATTCAGATTTCTGAAGAGATGGAACACAAAAACATACATTATTGATTAATAAATTTGTAGTCAGTTAAATTTTTAAAGGCAAGTAATTGATTAACGATTAATCATTAACATTCCTAGTTGGACTGTTGTTCAGATAAAAAAACCAAGTTGAAAATGTGGGGGGCTTTTTCCAAATATTACTGACAATTTTCACTACAATCGATTAACTGAGAAAATATTGGCTAGATTAACTGATCTTGAATGCTGGCAGTAGTTGCAACCTTAATATCTGTGTGGAAACACAGACATTATTATGAGTGACACAAATGTGGAACAGCTTAATCAGATGCCTTTTTTTGGTCTTCTCTGCGCTTATATTTTTTACACGGAAACTCCATAGAAATAAAGGTTTTAACTCTTCACACCCCAAAATAAACAGTAGTTTAATTTGTGTTTATTTTACATTTGATTTGAAATTCCATCCTGGTTTTTGTCTTGCCTTTCCCCCTCATCTGCAGACCTTTGTTAATGATGTCCGCATCCAGGAGCAGATGTACATCACGCTGAAGTTGGAGGACAAGCTGAGGTTTGGATATGATATCCTTTTACTTTTCAGCCCAAACTCATCCACCAGTGTTTTCATCATTCCAAAAACACGTGGACCATCCAAGCATTGTTCAAGCCCTGATATAGGGCTGCATGATATGGTACAAAATAGAAAATTGCAATTATTTTGGCAGATATTGTGATTGCAATATGATTCATGTTGAGTGGGAATTATAACTTTTGCATCACAATTTTCCTTTTCACTGGAAATATTAAAATATGATGCTGTGACATTTGTTAGGGTCTGTACCAAACAATCCTCATTATTATTTTAATTTTTTTCATAATTTTTTTTTTACTGTGTGCTACATGAAGATAGTAGTATTTACAGCTTGCAATAATAAATTGTTGCGTGCATCTGTGTGTATAAAGTGTGTTTGTGTGTGTGTGTGCGTACCTGTATCATAATTGTGGACTGTGTTTCCTTAACTTGTCTGTATCACATACCAACCTGTTCACGGTGGTGAGAGGAGAGCTCACTGTGCCTGAGGAGGCTCTAAAGGTAAGAACACACACACACACACAACATGTCCCCTAACACACACTGTCAAGTATCAGTGTTAACCATGATCCACAGTTGTATTGTCTTTGTTAAATCTCTTCTCTGTCTATTGTTTCATTTCTACATCTCTGTTCAGCATGAAAAGTTCACAAGCGGCCTCCAGCTCAGCAAGAAGCCGTCCAATGGTGAAACCACTACCACCACAACCACAAGCAAGTCCCCCGCTAAGACCCCAACAAAGGCGCTGAAGTCCCCCAGTGGCAGCAGCCTAAGGCCAGCGGAGAGTAGAGCAACAGATGGAGTCACATCCTCCAGAGAGTCACCAGCTAAACCTGTGGACACTCATAAAGCAGAGGAGAGGATAGGAGGTGAGTGACAGATCACAGAGGAAGTTGTGACAGTTTAAGAAATGTGAAGCTGTCTCACAAATTTCACTTGAAAATATGTAAGCAATTCCTTGAATTCAAATTTTGTAACTGTGTTAATCCAAAAATAGGGTTATGGTCAGAAATGATAACACAGTGGGAGATAATATTACACCACAAGCACTCCACTAACACTCTTCATTCCTGTATATTAACCCATTCAAAAGTATTTTACGCAATGCTCTTTAGCACTGTAAATAGGGCTGCAACTACCCAATATTTTTATATTTGATTAATCTATTAATTATTTTTCATTAATAATAATTTATTAAATGTCAAATAATTATGAAAAATGCTTGTCACAATCTCCCAGAGCCCAAAGAGAAGTCTGTAAATTGCTTCTTTGGTCAGTTCCATCAGAAATGACAATGAAAATCATCAGATCCTGAAATTTAAGAAGCTGGAACCAGCAAACGTTTGACATTTTTTGCTTGAAAAATGACAATTTCACGATTAAGTGATTATTGAAACATTTAGCGATTAATTTACTTTTGATCAACTAATCGTTGCAGCTCTTTGTGTAAATACTAAAATGTCACTGTTTCAGAAGTAATTCACAGAGTTTTTATGTCGTGACTTTCTACCCCAGCTGCATAGATGTCTCTTATCTGCATTTATATATCGTAGGTGGAGAGTCCACAAAACTGCAAGTTACATCACATACATGTTTTTAAGCTGTGTGTAGTATTTAGGATGTATTCTCCTCTAAAAAATATACATCTTCACACTGAATGTGGTGAAATTAAGAGTGGTGGGGTTTTATCTTAGGCCAGTAGGGGGTGGACATGGTCACCGGGGAAAGGGTTTTAACAACTGCATCAACATGCGGTTACTCTGTTTTAAGATAAAGGGGGTTTAGGGGATGAAGGTGTCCCTAAGAATTGCTATCACTGACCAGGCTGGGGTGCTAGCAGGGGTTCTGGTTAAGCTCCTGCCTCCCGATGTTAAAACAAGGCCACATGGGGCTTGTCTTATTGCACAGATTAAGAAGAACAGGATGGAGAATCTACATCTCTGTGACACACAGGCAAGTTACATCACATAATGTGTTAAGCTGTGTGTAAGCATTTAAGGATGGATTTCAGGGTTTTCCCTGGATTTTTTGAGACAAAGGTGGCAAAGGCAATTTAATATACGCACATATCCATAGGGATTGTAATTTTATACCAACATGGAACAACAATATGAAAAACAAAGATTGTAGCTGATTATAGTCAGCACAAAGATGTGGTTGTGGTTGTGTAGAAGCAATTTAGGATGGATTTCAGGTTAAGAGCAAAGTCTCAGCTAACTTAGGTAACTGTCCTCTTACTGGCAATACTGAGTTAAACAGAGTAAGAAGATGCAGCTTGATCCAGAGTGAATGTCTGTCAAGTATCCAACATAAAACTAACCTCATTTCTGCTTTCTAAAAACTGGCACTCAAAAAGTAGGCTACTGAGCTTCGATATTCAGTCCTATTTACTTCTGCAACTTAAGCTAACCTAGCTTTCATTACAAACACATCAAAGCAGTTGCTGATAAAAGGCACAATAGCCCTTGCTTTTTTGTCACAATTTTTGACAAAGGCGGCCCACCTATAAGTTCGATAGGCTGGGATAATCCTGGATTTCTCCTCCACAAATACACATCTTCACACAGATGAGGGTGAAATAAGTATGGTGGGTCTTCTTTTTGTCTGAGTCCAGTAGGGGGTGGAAATGGTCACCAGGGAAAGGGCTTTAACCACTGCAACGACATGCAGTTTTTCTGTTTTGACATAAAGGCAGTTTAGGTCTGAGGGTGCCCCTAGTAATTGCTATCACTGACCAGGCTGTAGTGCTAGCAGGGGTCCTTGCTAAGCTCCTGATGTTGAAACAAGGCCACATGGGGCTTGTGTTATTGCACAGATTAAGCAGTAACAGGGTCAGAGTGTATGCATAATGCAAACCCATATGCCAGCACTACTTTTCTTAAAATGTACTAAAATTCACAGGCACGCACATGTATTTGCACATTTGGACCAAAAACAAGCAACAAGCATACACATACGGTGTTGCACATCTCTCCATCTGCTGCTCATGTGTTTAATGACACCCCTGTCTGTGGTTCTGTGGATGTAATCCTGCAGTGTTACTACTGTAATACCAGGCTTCACCCAGATATTATCCCTCATAGCAGTCATACATTCAGTAACTTTTATATACATGACCCCTTCCTATTGCATGCACTTTGGCACAGAGCATCTATAATTATCTGGATATACTGTGATTAAACATACATAGCTCAGGATAAGAGGCACTTAAAGGAAAAGAACATAAAAAGGAAGAGGATGAAGCAGGGAGACGTTAACGTAGGAGAAGGTGCCCTGTTGTACACTGCTCTAAGCCACTACATCTCTGGTTCAAATCTGGCCTTGCTGCTTGCCATTCCTGTCTCTCCCAACTACGTTTCCTGTCACTTTCCCAGTCGCTGCTGTCCAGTTTAAAAAACAGAAGTTACAGCAGGATGCATGTCCTATGTCAGCTTTTATTCTGATGGGGAGATAGAGGCAATCGGAAAGTCCCTCTTTGATTTAAACAGCTTGTGGCTGAGAGAGAGCTGCATCAACAGCATGATAGTGGGAGTGTGCACATGTGTGTCCATCCTGCTAAAGTTCTGAAAATAGGTCAGTGGTGCAAGACCCGACCAGAGGGGAATTAACAAACACACACATGCACAAAGAGCAGCTGGGTTCACTTTGTGTCATCATGATACAATGAGCAGTTTGTGTTGTCCTTAACAGAGTATATAATGTATGCATGCAGTAAACATGTGAAACATGGCATGCCTTAGTGAAAGCTACAATAAAATGTAAACTGTCTGGAAGACTTTGATAAAATGTGCATTATTTTGTGCATCTGTCTTAGGGGATGTTACAGCACTGCCTCGTGGGACCCCCCTTTATGGCCAGCCATCTTGGTGGGGGGACGGAGATGCAGACGATGAGAACTCCTTCAAGCAGGAAAGCAAGTCATCCAGCAAAAAACACGATAGCTCCATTTCAGGTAGGGCGGGTTCTGATTCTGAACATCCAACTGCAACTCTCTCACACACAATATCGTCTCATCACAATAATTCAAACATGCACTGCAGGAAATGATGGATACAGTGGTTTAAATGACTGAAGTTGGCATGTCAATATCATATTGCCTAAACATTAATACTGTAAATGGAAGAAAGTTGGTTGATTGTTAAATCTATTTACATTGTAGTGCTCTGCCAACTAATTGATTAAAAGAAATTAAAGAAATTAATCAAAAGAAAAAAATTATAATCCATTAATCATTTCATCATGATGAAATGAATCATTTTCAAGCAAAATGTCAAACATTTGCTGGTTCCAGCTTCTTGAATTTCAGGATTTTCTGCTTTTCTTTGTTGTTATGGTGGTAAATGAGGAGTCTTTGAGTTTTGGACTGTTGGTCGGACAAAAGAAGAAATTTGAAGACATCACGTTGGGCTCTGAGAATTTATGAGCATTTTTTACATTTTTTATTGACATTTTATAAACTCAACTATTAATTGAGTAATCATGAAAATAATACCAGAGTAATTAATAATATAATTGTTACCTGCAGCCCTACATTTTAGTACAGATGTTTTTTTAGTAGTTTTGGCTTGGAGTAAAGGTTATAAAAATGTTTCCAGGAGAGGAATTTCGAAAGGACTGATCTAACAAGACAAAAAAAAATGCTTCTTTGAGGTTAGGTTTCTCATTGTCATGAGACAGCCTAATTATATTTATCTCTTCGTAAAAGTCTTAAATTTATGGTTTTAATATTATATCAAGTTTTATATGTGTTATCAAATGTAACTATTTCTCAAGGTGTTGTATTGAAGTTAGACATTACAGACGACACTATATTGTATTACTGTATACTATAAACAGTATGTTATTCAATAGCCAACAGATGAAATGCAATGCTAAGTTGAATCATGTAGTGCAGATTGTTTTATCTGAGTAGTGAAATAGTGGCTTGAGCTTAATGTGCTCTAACTCAGTTTATTGGTGGGCTAATGGCCAGCCAGACTGTGTGTTTGTATGTGTAACAATGTAACAAAGTGCACACAAAGGCTTTTTTCAGAGCCTGTTTGTATATCTGTTTGCCTACAATATGTGTGTGTATAGTGACCATTGGACTGAGGGGGATCCCTTTAACTGGTGGTGGATAGTCAGAGTAACAGGATTAGAGGATACACCAATAGTAAAACAGCTCAGTGATGCAAAATCAGCCTGTGCCAGGCTGGTTTAGTGTGGACCAGTGTTGTCAGAAGGAGTGGGGGAGGTTAATCATACGCAAACATTGGAGCAGACTGAAGCGTCCTCAAGTCTCTCGCCACATCTGGATGGATAGTCTGGCAGCGTCTTCACCAGCCTCAAAAGGACTATTTTGTTCATCAGCTCTTTCAACAATTGGTTATTTTAATTATTTCTGTTTTATACCATGTAGATTTTGCTGGGGATTTTAGCAAAAATCTCTCTGTTGGAGTGAGATTAGAAAAGAAAGTCATTTTGGAGTAAATCTGTGCAAGCGTGGCAGGGTGATTTGAAACCCTTAAAGCTTCCCAAAAAATCAGGCGAATGGGTTTGGCTACTTCAGTCATGGAAGTGGGTGAGTGGAAAACATTTTGCCCTCTTGGAGACTTTTTGAGTGAGTGCTGAGTGGATGTTGTGATGTTGGGTTTGTTTTGTGAAGCAGCATGCTCCAGGGGGTGTTTCACAGCGTGTTTAAGTAGGTTACATGTACGTCAGCATCAAAGGAAGATCTTATCAGTGTACATGCTTTTAAAATCAGCACGCTCTCTATATCTGTTCCAATAAACTGTTAAAATTAGATACAGCAGTGAAGGGGAAGTGAAAGCGAGATTGAGAGGTTCAGGGGCAGGAAGCGATTTTGTTGAGTGCGTTTTTGTATGTCAGTTAAGTTTAGTGTGTGTCCTTGTCTCCTTCCCAGTGAATAGGCTGTGTTGTCAGAGCCCCCTACCCCCTTCCTTGTGTATTGTCACTCACGCCGATTGGGTTACGCCATTGCACCAGCTCCCCCAATCCTCCCAACACACACATACACACAGCGTCCAAACAGGCCACTCTTTCCTTCCATACCGCAGAGATCATTAGCTAACCACTCTAATTCTCCGGTAAGTATTGCTCTCAATTTCATATACTTTGGCTAATGGTGCTGGTAAAGGGCTTTCAATTTGAACACAACTTGTGGCTGTGACTGTTTTGTCAGTTGACTCTCTTTAGAGCGTAAGTACATTAGAATTTGAAATGACAAGCAGTGGAAGCAAAATGGACTTTTGTTTAAAGTTTTGCTGCAGTTATTTAAAGTCAGTCACACTTAACTCATGCAGCACAGAGGTCTAAGAAAATATTGATACACATTACTGCACTTGAGTATCCTCATTAAGACTGTCTAGTGATATTTTGATACATGCAAAGATTCATGGCAGTAGTTCAATTTGTGTTGTGTTTAAACCCCCGACCGCAAGATAGCAGCGTTGGTTGTTATCTTCACTGTTCTGACTGCATGTAAAAGTCTTTTTTTTAATTCAGTGGTGTGTTCTTTATATTATGAGTTTCCTAAAATTATATTTAAAAGAAAGCAATATATCACCTTGCTTTCAATATTACAGTGTATCACAATATGCTGAATCCTAACCCCTGTACTGTGACATCGATCGTATTGTCAGATTCTTGCCAATACACAGCCCGTGTCACGATTCTCCAAATTGAACATTTGATTTTAATTTGAATTTTAAGGTCACAATTCAATTTGATGTGATTCGACCTTTGATTTAGGCATATTTTTTTTAGCACTGACAGCTATGCTATTGTTAGATTGTTGAGTCTTGATTTGTAAAGATCAACAGATCTTCACAAATACTAGGAAAGCTGTCCATACTTCCTTATTTGGATCCGTGTTCAATTTATGATTGAAATTGTGATGCCCTTAGCCTTAATACAGTAGCAGATGCCTAAGTGTGACGAATCCTCATATATCCCGGGGTATCATTAATATTTAATGATGTATCTGTTGTCGCTTCTAATGTTTGTATGTAGTAACTCTAATGGAAGACAATAAAGTTGATCTTGTTGTTCTATTTTATTCTATTAAAGTTGACTCCTTGAGCCTTGGTTTTACAGGTTTGTTACAAGTCAACAAAAACAAATTCTGCAGCACAGTCAGCCTTTGTTTGAACTTTATGTTCTTTACATGAATGGCGTTCATGAAACTCTTAACTTCTCAGAAATTTTTAGGCACTTCCCAGACAAGCCTTGTGACTTATGGTGACGTCAATGGAAGCTGTGATAGTATTCACTTATTACGTGTGTGAGATACAGGAAGTTTAGTCAGTTCATGATTTCAGGAGAGGAACAAACAGAGATACTTTACTTACTGTATTTTTGTCTGTTTTACATTTGTTTTTAAAGTTGATAGAGAGCATGGACAGAAATGTGAAGACTGTAGTTGCACTGCTAGATAAAAGTTGAATCTTTGGTTAGTCTTATTTGGATGATATTACTTCCTCAGTTAAGTTGTTGCATCTTTAGCATCCTTCAACATGTTTGACCTCCAGATCCTAATATTTGCTCTCTGTTTAATCTATGATGTAAATCTTCCCATTAGCTTCAGAACAGCTAATGCTGGCAACAGCAGATCTTGTTTCAAAGACCAGTCCAGAGAGATTCTTTAATACTATGGTTTAGTTGATAACACGGAAGTGGAAAATTTGCATTTTAATTCAGAGATTCTGTTTTTGGGAAGATCCTGCTTTATCTCATGTGATTTTAAGCAGCACAATCATATTTATAAAATATTATTCATGAGAAATTCACTATTTTTTAGTAATAATTATATTCTGCAAAGTCAGTTTCTCTATCTTGCTTCTTACTGCCGATTGCCATATGTTCCTACATGTGCTCTCCAAAATGAAACAGATGGCCCCTCTAATTTCTGAAAGTATCATTTATCATATTGAGATCCCACAGAGGCTCTGTTTGTTAATATGAACAGACGAGAAAATAAGTGCTCCATATTGTGAGCGCCCCAAAGCAGGTTTTAAAGAGCTGTACCAGCACTTCTCGTCATCTTGCATGACTTCCATGGCTTCCATGTATTTTTGTGTATATCTTAATGAGAGACGGAGTGAGGACAGACCAAATGTATATGTGTGCATGTCTTGGTAGTATTGGTTGTTTGTAGGGCTGCTTCCTCCCTCCGAAACCAGGAGACAGTGATTTTGATAAATGGTTAAACATACTTGCTGATGAGAGGACATGATTGAATTAGTTTTGGGCCTAGCTTGACCTTTCACGTTTCGACTTTTGATAATGAAATCCCCTTATTCATCTCTCATTGTGACATTGTAGCGTTGGGATGTTATGTCACAATTTAGCCAAAATATCCTGCATATGAGCGCTGCCATATTGCACTGGCAATGTTATTTGGAGCCAGATTCTGCACAGTAGTGATCAGGGTTTTAGTGCTCAACTGTCAATCATGACATGAAACACACTTTTTATAACAAACAGTGTGATAAGAACTGCCTGAAATGACAGAAACCATGTTATTGACAAATGTATTTGATGTGTACTCAACTGTGTACTCCAGAAAATAATTTCTTTAAATAATGCTCAGAAACTTTAATATTTAAATCATTAACTTTAGTAACATCAACAACAACATGTGTTTTTTTTCAACCACAGACAGCAAAGAGGCACGGCGAGGGGAGAAAGCGAAAGAGGACAACCTTCATGCCTCCTCGGCCCACGATTCCAGTTACTTTGAGATCCCTACAAAGGAGGGTCACATGGCCAATAATGGCATCCATGAGATTCCCACCAAAGACACTGAGGGCACTGCCACTCACACCACTACAGGTGAAGTATACAGTTCATTTATTCTGATTTCCTGTAAATAAATTTAAATTTGTGTGTACAGTTTTTCTCCTGAGAGGGGAAGTCAGAGGTTATGGTGTCTGCATTTACAATTAACACCTTTGTGGTTTGTAATAATAGGAGAGATGGTAAATCACTGCTGCTTTAATTTGTGAGATTAGCACAATTTGTATATTTGCAATAATTATTGTACACATCAAATAGCCCTTTCTGTGTGGTTAGAATCCTTTACAGCACAAAGAGAAAAAGGGAAGTGATCACTGTTTGTTCCACACAAACAGAGCAGCAGTCATTCTGCAACAGAAACTATCAGCTGACTTGACCTTATTAAAATGTATTGTATATTTCCATAAGTTAATTATGCCATGAAGTTACAGTTACATATCCATTTCTTAAAAGTGCTTCACCTAGCACTACTATATTTAGTTGTACTCTGACACTGACTGACACAGTAACAAAACTGCAATGTCTGCTCCACAGCTCAAGGTCACGCCTCCTTCACCATAGAGTTTGACAATACCTCTCCTGGGAAAGTCACCATTAAAGACCATGTGTCAAAGTTCACACCCGACCACCACAGATCTCGCTCCAAGAGGAGTGGGGCAGGAAGCGGAGGAGCAGGAGGCAGGGACTTGAGCACGTTGCAAGCCGCTATGATGGCATCAGAGAGCAAGGTGGCCGATTGGCTGGCCCAGAACGACCCCACTCTGGTGCGCAGCGAGTCAACAGAGGACGACAGCAAGAGCATCAAGAGCGACGTGCCGGTCCATCTCAAAAGGCTAAAAGGTAGAGGTTGTTTTCTGTTAACATTTCTGTTTCGGAAGGTTTTCGTCTGTACTCTTTTTTGGTTCTCTACTTCTTCTTTGATAATCTCTCCTTCCTCTTTTCCCTCATAAAAAATGACCATTTACACTCTGCAATGATGATAATATTCCCTCATGAGTTTTCAGTTATTTCACCTGAATTGTCATCATACTAGTAGTGCCATACCATAATGTTTCAAATTATATTTTATACTCTCAATTTCACCTTCTCAATTTTCCATTTGTCTCTTGATGCTGTGTGAAAACTGGTTTTATTCTTTGTTTGGAACATGGGTTGTTGGCTGTGGTAACCATGCCAGGGGATTAGCAGCTAGCAGACAGAAACATTTAAACCCCTATCTGCTGTTCTGCTGCTCTGACATCCAATGACAAGGCTTAGCATGAGTAACATAGTCCAGCCCCCCACTGAATTTCACTTTTTCACCATTTACAGATATGTTATCTAGTGAGGAGCACATACTCTATGTGTATACTACTTAATGGCAGTTAATGCTTGACTACAAGAGCTATACATGGGGCTTTTCGTTTGAATTTTTGTTTTGCACTATCAGTGTGGATAGCTAATTTTTCTCTGTTTACCTCTGTGGGCTTGTTGCTATGTATCCTTGGGGTAAGGTTTGAGATTGACATGACTGTAAATTGCATGCCTGTCTGCATTTCTTTGTTCTCTTTACCTGCAAGCAGCCATCTGCTGAGCACGCTCTTGCTGCCAGGGTGTTTTGTGAAAATGAGCCAGACTAGGCAGTGCTAAGTGCTGCCAGTAAAGAGAGTTTAAGTTTGATGTCAAGCTAGGCTAGGGCAGACTACATGCTGGTTATGACTTAATTAAATGGAGGTCAATTTATGATGTCGTTGACATGTGGGGGGGGGGGGGTTATGGGCAGAGACAGGAGCTGATGAAAATGGAAATCTTTGATGCAGGAGTGGGAAGTAGTGAAGCTAATTCATTAAATGGAGTTAGTACTACACGCATGTCAACTGGCTGACAGAGTGGCTCACCTGATGGATGATTATGTTGCTAACTGACTGTCTGACTGACTTTGAGAGCACTAGACACTGCAGGTTTTCCAACTGAAGTTGCAGCTGATTGCCCCTGGTATTTCAGTGAAATCAGACAAGACCAAGGAATTGACTATGGCTGTGACATGTTTTTTTTAAAATTCAAATTTTATTATAGATTTTCAAAACTAAACAGACACACAAAAATGACAGTAAGACAGTGCATGGAGATGGTAGCAAACTAAAGTGAATAGGGTGGGGGAGGGTTACAGTGAAAAATGATGTTATTTTGTTTTGTATGTGTCTTTATTTAACCCTTTTTGTACTCATAGAAGTACATAGAAGCACAAGATCAACCAAAATTACATGACTTGTTCCAACATGTATATATACTTTAATTAATTCACTTATTTATGTGATTAAACATTACTATACAAAAGCAAACAAGATGGTTATGGATACAACATGGGCATTATGTGACCAGCAATGACCTTGTTATAGTACAAAGAAGAGGGGGCTAGATGTTGAGAGTCTAGAAATGACCTTATTGTGTCCCATAAGTCAACCCCTCCCCTGCTGAAGACTATCAGAGATGATGCAGCTTCTTCCATGCTTACAGGGTTCAGAAATTCCTTTAGTCATTTGTTTAAGCTAAAACAATTGGGGTTTCTGACTTTCCATTTATAAGGATCATACATTTTGTTGCAAGGCATGCAAATGCTACAATTTCTTGTGCAACTGTTCAGTTAATGCCAGTGGAAGCATGTAGCTGGAGATAAAATTACATCAGTGTTGAAGTCCTTCGACAGTGTGTCTGTAGCTATATCCCAGAGGGCCTTGACAGCAGGACAGAGGCACAGGGAGTGACATGATGAGTCGAGGGAGGAAAACCAAGAATAACCACAGAAGACAGAGAAAAGAGGGGTGGAGAGAAGAGGAGAGAAGGGAGGGAGAGGACAAAGAGGGATGAACAGAGGGCAGGTGGACAGCTGGATGGAAAGCTGTCTGCTGATGCCGGCAGTGACCATGTGAGGTGTGAAAAAACAGGTAGAGTGTGAGAGGGTGAGCAAGGCGGGAGAGCCTCCCTGTAATGCTGAGAGCAGCATTTGCAGCAATAACAGCAAAGATGATTGGACAAAGAAAGGCAAGAAGGAGAGGGAGGGAGAGAGGCTTGTTGCCTGGACTGCGGTGAAAGCGGAAAGGGAGGCGGCAAATGAGGAGAGAGCACTTTTCGGTAGATAGTTGTTATAGTAACAGTGATGCAAATGATGCCAGGGAGAGAATAGAGACATGCAATTCCAAATAGCAAAAACTAGCAGTGATCATCTCTTTGTGTCTGTGTGTGAGAAGGCTGCGGGAGCATGTGTGAGAGACGCATCTCAGCGCTGATTGAGGGCGGCAGCATGTGCCGCTCACATGTGGATTTGTGTGGCTGAAATCCGTCGTGTCTGTGTTTGCTGCGTGTGTGTCTTTGAGACATGCTCAGCACTGATCTGCAGACGAGCGGTGCAGCATGTGTGAGAAGAGGAGGCGTGTGAGATGTGCTTAGGGTGTGTCATAGAGGTACTAAGCAGAGAAGGAAGCAGAGGTTTAGCAAGGAGGCAACTGGGCCAAAGCTTGAGATTTGTTAACATCAAGGTAAGTCTTTCTCTTCTTGCTGTAAAGAGCAATGCAGAGGATACATCTTTGTACTGTCCGTTATTTCAATCAATGTTGAAATAGGAACTCTGCGTGTTATTTTAACATCTGTGCATTCTGATTAGTATGAGGGTATAAATGTGTGTTCTGAAATGTGATTGGGATTGCAAGATTTTTTTTTGTGATTTTAATTCATGATCACATGCACAATCGATTCATTTACAGTAGTAGCAACAGCAGTAGTATAAGCTTGACAGATCTGGGCTGCATCTAATGAATATTAATCTATTAGTTGTCAGGTCTATAAAATATCAAAAAATGTTGAAAAGTGTAGATTATTGTTTCCCAAAGTCCAAGGTGATGTCGTCAAATGTCTTGATTTGTCCACAACCCAAAGATATTCAGTTTACTGTCAGAGAGGAGTAAAGCTAAATAAGATTATCAAAATAGTTCCAGATCAATGTAATAATCAATTAGTTGCTCTGTAACAGATACACAGGGGTTGAACTTCCCCATTGTGTGTGCGTATTATAGTGAAATGTATGCTCACATACAGACAGTACAATTCAATGTATGCTTGCATGTTTGCTTGTCTGTATGTGTGGCTGTGCATGCATGTAAAGTAAGTGCATCCTTGTGTTGGGTGCTCAGTTTGTGTGTGTGTGTGTGTGTGTGTGTGTGTGTGTGTGTGTGTGTGTGTGTGTGTGTGTGTGTGTGTGTGTGTGCGCACAGCCAGCGGTAGAGGCAGAGGCCAGCTCCACTGTGAGTCATGGCAGGGCGAGTGGGGCAGAGCACTGGACTCTCACAGATACCTCTGTTCTCCTCTGGCCCTGCCAACAGCTTCTTTGTCTAGGCCACGCAGCATAAAAGACCTCCTCTCTGTCTGCTTATCTGCTGATCTTTTCAAGCTACTGTAATGCTCTGCTGCTTTTTTTCTTTATCTTTTTAATGAAATGTATGCTTTATTACATTTCAAACAGCAATTGAATGAGCCTAGAATGAGACAAATGAGCCGCACACTCAGAGCCATTGTGATACCACAATGTAGAAACATTAAAGGAGTAGTCAAGCAATTTGTTATTGTACTTCAATAAAGTTTGGGGACATTTGAGAGACCAGAGCTGCTCCCAGAAAGTCAAAGATTTGAACCAGCTGTCAGAGTCAGAGCTTCAAGTTGAGCAGTTTTTATTTTCTTTTTTGTCAGTCAGTGTGCATTACAATGTACAGTGTGGGAGAAGTTAAGTGGTTGGTTTCAGGTCTTGTTTTTTAGCTACCTCATTGTACATAGAGCAGTGCAACAGCATGGCAGGCTGTAAACTAGGGTTGAGCTATGTGTTAAAATTTTCTGCCACTGTCAGCCCATCAACCAGTGATTGCAGAGCTAGGAGATGTGTAAGCGTCATGTTCGCAATGTTATGTATGCTACACACACTTGATATGTCCAATAAACAAAATAAACTCACAAAGTGGCAAGAAATGAAACATTTTTACACATTTTTCCGTATAAATCAGAAAAATACAACTGTTCCCCTTTCTGAATCCAGATTTCTCCCTTTTACCAAAATAAGATGAGTTTAATTGTTTCGTTAACTGATTGTAAAATGTACTTCATTCAAGCTCAACAGAAAAAATATGTAAAACTTACCCAAAACATCTTTATTAGTTTTGTTGCGGTTCCACCAATCACCAACTCTGGTTTGATTAAAATAAATCCTTAATTCACCGTGGTAGATGTGAATAAATCTGGCTCTGCAGGTCATTCTCAGTCCACCTCCAGCTCAGTGCACCATCCTCCAGCTACAGTAAGTGTCTGTGTACTGTGCTGCTGAATAAAAGTGTGTCACTGAGCAGTGGCTGTCATTGCGCAGACCATTAAATTAGCTAAATAAAATGACAAAAATCCACAAAAACATGCCCAGTCTTGGTCAGGATGGTATTCCTGCACAATTTACATGCAGCGGTCTTCTCCGTCCATGCATCCATTTTTTCTGTGTACCTGGGGTTGGCTCGTAATGGCAGCAGGCTGAGCATGGTGTCCCTCTCATGAGCAATGCTTTTCAGCTCTTCCACTTCAGCCGGTTCCTTTTGAAGTGAAGGAACAGCAGTTCAGCCCCTCACCCTCTGATAGTTGTTCAGCTTAAAAGGCAAAAAACTGCCATGTTGTCGAGCTTTTTTTCTGCACTCATTTTGTCACACTTTTTCTGTTGTCTCACATGTCGATGGGGCAATTGAACACACCTGTTAAATGATTGGCTATTCGCGTGTCACTTGTAGCAGCTGAGGATATCTACAATGTCTACAAGGAGACGGAGCAGCTGAGCAGCCAACGGTGTCACTGAAGAACACTAAACTTTCAGCTCTTCGTGCTAATGTTAGCCAGCAGTAGACTACTGTTCACAGACTGACACTTAAACTCTCACCTCCTGTTCTGGCTGAAGAATAAACACCCCGTTTTGGTGTGTCCCTCAAACATTTTATCATCCAGATTCGTTTAACATCTCCTTGTTTTTCTCACTGCAAAGCTTTACTACAGCAAACCGTTGCACAGCGTCTGTCTCTGGTTTGTTTACTGTGGTTGTACTGGGCAGCTTCCAGGTGTGAATGTGTAACTGTGTGAATGTGATCAGGGTGGTCCTGCAAAAGTGAGCATTGCTCTCAGTATACCTACCCTGAATAAATAAAGGTAAAAACCATATGCACAGATCCCATGAGATCTAGTACATAATCTTAATATAATATGATTAATATTTAAGGCCAGGCTATAAGTTGGAGCACTTTTGGAGAAAATGTTAGTTATTTAATAGTCAGTGTTTTATTATGAACATCCAATTTAATTGTACAAGTAAATTTGCAGAAATGTTTGTGAATGCTGTCAATTATAGTTCTTAAAAAGACTGAAAATCAGAATCTGTCCAAAATTAACTTTCATTTCAGATGCTGGTAAATATAAAGCAGAAAGTGAAATGACGTCAGACAGAGAGAGAATCAGACTGATTCAAAGTCACAGTGTGTGGACAGCTCCCCAGGCAAACCACTGTAGTCCACTCAGCCATGGAAGCACTTTGTCCTCTTTTCTCGTGGAAGGCAGTCCACCTCTAGTACTTGATTCAGCTCCTGTATACTGTGGCTATTGTAAAACAGCTTTGAACATCACCACTTAGTTATGCATTCACATTACTTAAAATGTTACTGTGTATACGTGTCATACTGTATAGAATATGAAAAGATTATTTAATGTAATTGGTCTGCTTTTAATTGGGACAGATGTAGACTATAGATTATGGAGTGATGCTAGTGTATGAATTCTTTTAAATAACATAGTTTCTTTTTGAGCATTTCTAAGTTGAGAGAAAGCATGAGGAAAAAATGATAGAATATGCATTTTCCAGGATCCAAACCTATGCCATGATTTGTAAAAACTGTGTGAAGTAAAAGTATTTTCATCTGGTCATCTGCAACAGTAGTCATGTGGTATTGCCTCCCCTTCCCTCTCTGACACCTGACTGTTGGCTCATTAACTGACAGGCTCATTGTGTTAGTGGCTGTCAACTCTAGTGACAGTATACTACATCCTGAGCCTCTTTCAGTTAAAAATTCTCTGACTCTGTTTCTCTCTGTCTGGCATTTCTTTTCTCCCACTTAATCCAGTTTCTGTCCTTTCTCATCTACCCTCCTCTTTTCCTCTTCCCCCCATCCTTCTTCCTAGTTCAGCCCCCCCTTTCTTTCCCAGACTTCTTTCAGCTCCCCTCCTCCTCCATCCCTGAAGCCCTTTCCCCCTTACTCTCATCCAGCCTCCTACTCCACTTCCCCCTCCGTGTTCTCCTCCTCCCCTCCCCCCTCGCCGCTCACTCTTACTGCCAGTAGGCAGGGCTAGTAACCGTGTGGGTGGCATGTCTGGATTAGCATGGCACACTGTCTGCCTTGGAACAACACTGAGAGGACATGCTGATTCAATCCAGACCGATCAAAATGTAGAAATAGCTGTAAAGTGGTAGGTACAGCAGGCATTGTGATAGTTTGATGGTTGGATTCAGGCCGCAAAGGTCAGCAAACATTTGTTTCTTGTTGTAGTATCCACAGTGGATATGCTTTCAGGAAGATGTGGTTCTGTGCTGCGGTCTATAAGGGACTTTTTTCTTCTTCTTCATTTTCTTGGTTGCTAAATTTGAGATAACATCTTAACACATACACTGTTGTACTGCACAATGTCGTTGTGTGGAAGTAGCTGTTGTCTGTTGCTATGTTACTGTTGTGTACATCTGTTATGATGTTACAATATAAGGTCAGTGATGGTAAATTTATAAATAGTTTGATTTAAGCTTACAGTATTGCAGGTAAGCAAACAGATGTATTTACTTGTGAATTGTAAATATCAGACATATTAATGCATTGTAATGTGGACTACTATCACAGAAATTTTGTGTATATTTCCCAGCAAGCATTAGTTGATGATGGAAAAATAAGCACTGTAGTAACTCAGCTGTGTTCTCAATTTTTGTGTGTTCTGATAGGCAGCAAACATGAGGATGGCACCCAGAGCGACTCAGAGAATGGACTGGGCCTACGTTTCGCCAACCGCCGCCATGCCCTCGAGGAGCGCCTAAAAGCAGCACACAGCCACGTGGGAGGAGGAGCAGGAGGAACAGGAGGGGGAAACATAACAGTGAGCGGGACCAGAGCAACTGGCTCCCGAACTGCCTTTATGATCGAGTTCTACGACGAGGAGAACCCTCGCAAGCGCCGGTCCTATTCATTTTCCCAGACTGCACCCCTGCTGGGGGGAGGAGCTGGCGGAGAGGGACTGTGTCCACAGCCGCCCTCTCATCCTAAGGTGTTTAGCATCTCCACCTCTGCTACTACAGCCTCAGAATCAGGTAATAAGTCTGTCATTTCATCATGCCTATCTAATATTGTTGTATAATTTTATTTTATTTTAGCGAGTTTTGTAAGTACTATTTCAGGTAGCTTTTGTTTTTTCTTTCTTATCACACAATATATTTATTGCTTTTTTTGGTACATAGCAATAACAATAACTTAGACAATAACTGAGGCAAATCCTATAGAAAGAAAAGAGAAAAAGAACGTTTAACAAACAATAAATAAATTGAGTCAAGCAAGTTGACAAAACAAAAGATTTGAAAAAAGGAACACAATTTCACAATGGGTAATGATAGATTTGTAATGTAATCAACAAAACTGCATCGATAATATAAGTACAATTTCATCCACCACTTACATTTTATTCAGTCAGGCATCCTGTAAATGCTGACAAGAAAAACAAATTGATTTGGTAATAAGGCATTGGAATGGTCACCCTTCATTTCTGTTATCTGTCTTTCATATATTCTTTGATGTCTTTATGAACAGCTGAGTTTGTTTCCTTAAGAAAATGTTCAAACTTAAGACTTATGTCAGAGAGAGATAGAGAATCATTAATTAAGTCAAAGACACCATGAAGGCTCCATCATGTTATGTTTAAAAGTATTTCTCATGAAAAGTGAAACTACTTGTCAACAAAACTAAAATGTTACTTCACAGAAATTGAATCTGTTAATCAGGGAGTGTTGTCATTCATTCATTCAACTATTGTTGAACTGATACATAAAAAAAATTCTACAGTGACTCTCTCTGTATTGCTGTATTGTGATCCTCTGTGAAAGCATGTTAACTTGTGTATGTCCATGTTTTTGTAACAGCTTTATGTCTGCTCTATATGTTGTTATCTCTAGGGAAGGTCCCAGCTCCAATACCGGCTACAGTGACTGTAGGTGCCCCTACAGCTGCCCGCGTCCTTCTCAAGCAGAGGTCAGAGGACCCGAGTATTGGTCGCAGCTCAGCCAGCACAGGGCTGGCCACAGGTAGCCCCACCAGCCCCAGCGAGGACACCTCGGTCGTGGGGAAAGGAACAGGAACAGCTGGAGGGGAGGCAGAAGACGACCACAGCGATAAGGGGACCTACACTATCGAACTGGAGAACAGGAACCCAGAGGAGGAGGAGGCCAGGCGCATGATAGATAAGGTAGAAAAGGACTGTTGTATTATGCTGCTCTGCAAAAATCATACAACATAATGCAGGTCCCTTTTAATCTCATGCCCAGAGAAGGTAAAATATAGGGTCTAATACAATAGTTTGAAAGTTCAAATGGAGGTTATTTGGAGAACTATTGTTGCTTTTTAACTGTAGTCTTTAAGGTCAGATCACTCCAGTCACCCCAGAAAACATGTGAAAACATGTGGTGCCTTCTTTTCTTATTTCCGACCGTAGCAAATAAAACAAGAACAAGCATCATTTAAAGTTACTCTGCAGTAAAGGATTTGACCAAGCACAAACCTGAACAAGGTTAATTGTCTCTTTATAACATGCTTTGTTAGCACTTTTAAGGTTAGCAAGTCCTTTGAGACTGATTTGTACTGTTGCCACTAAAGCAAAGCCATCGTCTCTCATTTGCTTGGCTTGACCACCACTCCATCGTCTCTGTCCCATTGGTAAACTTAATGCTTCTGTAATAGCCCGCGGAGACTCGCTCCATCAAGCGCTGCCCTGTTTTATGAAACGACGCTCAAGGGAGGCTGAAAAACCACCATCAGTTTGTTACTGCTGCCCCTGTCCTGTGGCTCAGCAGTCTTTCATAGTCACAGAAAACATGTCTGAAAGGGACAAAGCAATACACTTGCGATGCATCCAAAATCAAATGCTACACTACACACCCAAAATGTGTATTGTCATTCAACATACCAAACATTAGTATTAATCTGCTCAGCGCATATCACGTCAGAGTCGTCCCGCCAGTTTTAGCCATGGTAACACGAGCCAACAACAAACTGATTTAAAAAAAATATCTTACTCTTTGCAAAGTGAAACGTTAATTATATTTGAATTGATCTTGTTGCTTGTGTTGTCACTACTGCGTTTTGGAATATTTCTGGCATTTCTGGCAATATATCCCAGAAATAGTATTTACCTCACTTGTTACTGGTTTCATACTAAGCTTTCAAATATACTAACATACTGTTTTAGCATGCTATTTAGCTTGGTAGCATGGAATTTCTGAAGCAGCCTTAGAGAGAGATGGTTTGATGTCAGTTGTTTCAGGATTTTCTAGCTTAGAATGATGAAATTCACAGCTGAAAGTTCCTTTTTCATTTAGTTGTAGGCTGTAAAGGTTTGCAAACACCTGTTTCTTGCTGTTATATCCACAATGGATGTACTTTCAGGAAGATGTGGTCTATATAGGACATTTTCTCTTTGTCTTGGTTGCTTAATATATGTAGAATACATACATGTTTGCGCTGAATATTTTATTTTTATGGATGCACAACGGCTGTTGTCTGTTGCTATGTTACTGTTGTGTAAACGTTATGATATGAATTTTAGGTTATAGTTAAAGAATGTCAGCGATTTTAAATTGATAAATACTTTGATTTAGCATTAAGCCTATCCCAGGTAAGCAAACAGATCTATTTGACTGAGAATTATACATTAAACATATTTATGCATTGTCATGTGGAATACGATCAGAGTAAACTAGTATCTTGCCTGCCAAGCATTAGCTGTTGTTGAAAAATAAGCATGGTAGTAACTTTACAGACTAGAGTTTACAGATTTACTGGCTAAGGCTAAAATAGTCCAAACCTAACATTTTTACCTTCATTACAAGTAAAATAAGAATGAAAATAATCTAATTTAAACAAATACAACAAAAGCAAAGAGTGTTAAAACATTCCTTAAACTTTTTAATTGGCACTTAACAAATATAGAAGATGTGACTGGCAGAATAGCTAAGCTACTTATTTTTAGGAAGCTACATTGTTGCCAATTAAGGTTGCTACATAGACATAATTTAAACTTTCCTAAATGACATCTTAAAGAAGCACATTTTCCTTTTAAGTGTTGTATGCAGGTGTTATTTTTGGAGGAGCAGTGATATAATTAGTGGGGTGTTTTTCTAGTCAGTGTTAGTCTGAGTGCATTACATTCAAAACTGGAAGTGTTGTTATGCTAATTCCTGTAATTAGCTGACACACTAATTGGCACACAGCTCACAGTCTATACTGCTCTCGTTCTCTCTCCCTTTTGTGAATAGTGTGTGTGTGTGTGTGTGTGTGTGTGTGTGTGTGTGTGTGTGTGTGTGTGTGTGTGTGTGTGTGTGTGTGTGTGTGTGTGAGTTTGTTTGTTGCCATGGTACTCAACCATCAAGTTCAGATTGGTGCTTTAATTCAACAGCATCTTCTCCTGCCCGCTCAGTTCACCTTCATTCATCAAGATAATTGTAGAATAACATTATGAAGGTGTTCAATTTTCATTATAATGTGTGCTGCAGTACTTATTTCTTTAGGATGCATACAGAATAAAGACTAATTGGAACATATGACAATACATATTTTGCTTTTTTTTGTAGGTGTTTGGTGTGCAGCAGAACCAGGACTCTTCTATTTTGTCAGATCTGAAAGACGGAAAAGGAAAGGAGACAAGAGAGACAGGAAAAGAGGTAGAAAACCTTACTTTTGTCATTGTATTGTTTTGTACTTTTAGTTCCTCCTTATACTTTTTCATACTTTTTTGGTTCTTCCTTGTTATAGGGGTGTAATCACCAGTTTCATCATGATATGATTCTTGGACAGTGATACTATCATTGCCAATATCTCTAAGTCTGCCACAATACAGTGTACAGTGTACTGTGTACAGTGTACAGGGATTTGACTCAATTCAGTAACACAATCAGTTGCAGAAGAAGCTGCCACTTCTTTCTTTTCTGCTTTTCGCCATAAAAGGAAAAAACACATAATTGTAAAGTGCAGTAGAATTTGGACAAACACAGTGACACAGACATGCCATGTGAATTTCAAGATAAAGTCATATCTTAAAGATGGTGATATAGATCAGTGTTTTAAGTTTGCATTGATGCTATTGGATCATTGATCGCTGAATTGATATATGGATCCAGACTGATGGATCGTTATACCCCTACCTTGTTGTCTTTGTCTTTCTCTGTCCACCTTGCTCTACCTCCTCCCTTATGTTCACCTATACAGCCTACATTACTATATTACAATATTGATGTGACTCAATATTTTCATCTTGATTAGGTAAATCGAACAGTAAAAGCTGACCTAATGTTTCAGCATGCTTCTCAGCCCAATGTAGTATAACAGAGTGTGTAAGAGGTAGACAAAGAATTATGACTGAGGTTCATAATGTGAGTCACAGTCACTCCCATGGCTGGACTGCTCTACTCCCCTAGCCTGCTCATGGGAGGAGGCCAGTCCTCCCAGTGACTGACCTAGATCATACTAAGATGAGGAGAGACATGTTCAGCCCTCCAGGCCATTTCATAAGAGGGAGGGGACAGTGTGTATGAGCTTGATAGATATATACCATTTTGGTAGATGTCTTTCCAATTATAATAAAGAGAAATTGTCCAGGTTTTCTTAAAACTTTCTTGTAAGATGACAGTGTTGTTTGCATTCCACATTTAGGCTTACAAGCAGCCTAAAACTTATTTTGCTTGCTGAGGAAAATACATTCCAAAATTTGTCTTAATACCACCTCCCTAAATCATTTCCATCATCATGTGTTACATTTCAGATGGACACATAAATGCTATTCTCATTCATTATCTGTGTATGTATACCACTAATTGAATAAACTGGTCACCCCACCCACCAACCCCCTCTCTTGTCTCTTCAGGCTCTTCCTGGTGACTCAAGCTGGGTCTCTCAGTGGGCCAGTCTAGCTGCCAACCACACCAGGACAGACCCAGAGGGCTCAGGAGCAGAAACAGCTACCTTCTTGCACAAAGAGAGAGGTAGATTGTTACTCGATCTCAGAGAATGAAAAGACCTAAATTAAATATTGATCTTCGTCTTAAAATACAATTCATTTCAAAATGAAAAGCATGTACAGTATAAAGCCCTTGAAATTACTTGATTGAGTTTTTAATCAAGTGAGTTTGTCCTTCTTTCTCTTGAAGCTGATGCCTTTGAGCCCAGTGCATCCCTCAGCAGAGGTGAATCCTCCTCAAGTCTGACCGACCGTAAGCGCAGGACCCTCCCCCAACTCCCTGTGGATGACCCCCGGGCTAAATCGAGCACCAAAGTTCTGGGACTGAGGTCCGAGATTGGAGAGAAACAGGACACAGAACCCCAAGAAAAAGAACACAAGGGAGACGGGGAGTCCCCAACTCCCACTGGGGACGGTGAGATGACCAGCAAACGGAAGCAAAGCTCCACGTCTTCTCCCTCCAAGGCTCCTCTGCGGACCTCAGGCACCAGTGAGCGCAGGAAGAGGTCAGAGGAGAGGAAAGGAGGTGGAGGAGGAGGAGCAGGAGAAGGAGGAGAAAAGTCTGGGAAGCCTCTAGTGCGCCAGGGCAGCTTCACAATCGAGAAACCCAGTGCTAATGTCCCTGCAGAGCTCATCCCACGCATCAACAGAGGCAGCAGTGGGCGCGAACGCAGTGACTCCGTGGGCAGTATGGACACTGCTACGCTCCTGAAGGACACTGAAGCTGTCATGGCGCTCCTAGAGGCCAAATTAAGAGATGAAAACAAACTAGACCAGAAAGGTTGTAAAACTGGCATCACCACTCAGGGTTCTGGCTTCCCACCTCGGACTGACTCCATCTCTCCTGAGTCGGATGTGGACACAGCGAGCACAGCTAGTCATGTGGCTGGAGAGGCGGAGAGGAAAGCAGCTGGTGGCGAACAGAAACGACGCTCCCTCAGCAGTATGCACCGGGAGAAGAGCAACATGAGCACAGCCTCCAGGACCAGCGTCGCTAATGCAAGTGCCCGTGAACGCTTGGAGAGGAAGTCTAAAACAAGAACAGCGGAGGTGATGAGCCGGACTGACGCACGCCGCTCTGTTCAGCCATCCACTGCATCCTCTAGAGCACGCCAGGCATCTCTGGATCTCACTGATGATGACCAGACCTCTTCTTTACCCATCTCTGACATCCTCTCCTCAGACCAGGAGACCTACTCTGGACCTTTGGGGCATTCCAGGTCGGCTAAAACCAACAGCGGATCCACCAAAACCAGCCGCGCTCTCCAAGCAGCCACGACCTCCTCACTGAACAAGCAGGCTGCACTGCCACAACCGCGCCCCACGAGAGCCTCTCTCCTGCGCCGCGCCCGGCTAGGGGACACATCTGACACAGATCTGGCTGATGCAGACAGGGTGTCTGTGGCCTCTGAGGTGTCCACCACAAGTTCCACTTCTAAGCCTCCATCCGGTCGAAAGGGACTGTCACGACTAGACATGCTGGCTCAGCCGCGCAGGAACCGCCTAGGCTCCATCTCGGCCCGCAGTGACTCAGAGTGCACAGTGACAAGGAGCTCCACCTCTTCACCCCGCCTGACAGCTGAGACTGCTCTGCGTCTGGGCCTGCGCTCGTCCACACCAACAGAGAACAGGCTGACACCCAGGATGAGGGCCAACAGTGTGTCCAAACTGAACGAGGCCAAAACTAAGACCACTACATCTGGATACTGCTCGCCCACAGGTAAAAAAATAAATAAATAAATAAATTGTCTGTCAGGGTACCTCATTTTATTATTTCTTTACAAAAAATAGTAATGTGTTATGTGAATCAAGTCTGCCCCACTGCATACGTCATTATGTGTCAGTGTGTCAACATCTGTGTGTAAACATTTCCGCTGTGTTGTTACAAATTTGTGCATTGGTTGTCATCGTCCAGAGAACTCTCAGCCCGAACCTGAGGGTGCTGATGCAGAGGAAGAGCTGATGGGTACTGTACCAGAACTGTAGAGCCTTGATTAGACAGTGTGTGTGTTTGTGTTCATGTTTGTGTGTCAGACCTGGGTCACAGCAACAGAAACCACCACCAAGCTGTAAATTCATTTTTAGTTCTTTGTTAGGGAATATACACATTTTACAGATTTAAAGGAGAAATCTGTAATATATTCACTGCACTAAATCATAAAATGAACATAAGTCGTATGGTAAGTTGAAATACTTGTATCTCCAACAATGTTACAGTCAGCATGCTCACCTTTGAAATTTCCATTCAGTGTGTATCATCTATTTATGTTTGTCCATTTTATGTTTAGTAAAGTTTAGATTAATGCTGAATAATCACTGAATGAGTAAGTGCCTGTTTATGAGTCGTAAGAAATCAATAATCTTTTAAAAGGAGTAGATGTTTATAACGGTTAAATCAAGCAATATGTGTGAATTCTGGCAGGCAGAGAGGTAGGCAGTGACTGCACTCCAACTCCAGAGTGTGTATTTTTGGAGCAGTGTTTTTTTTTCTCAGGATAACAGGCTTAACTAACGTTGTGCTTGTCTTGTGCTCCTGTTTATTGTCCGTGCAGCCTGCAGGCAACCTACCTGAGATTTGAGTCTGAGGGGAAGGGTTGGGGGAAACAACTCACTTTACAAAGAGGAATCAACCGATTTAATCTATTGTTCATTGCTCCAATTCACCATTTGGACTGCAGTACTCATTTCTGAATGCTACAGACTTACATATTTCTCCTTTAAATTTTCCAGTGAGTAAAGCTGAAATGCACTGACCCAGCTCTAGCATATGTTGCTGTGTTAACTCTGTGTCTCCTCCCTGACATCCATCAAGTAATACTGTGATGAAGACCCAAATGCTCTATTCACACTCTGTCAAAACATTTTACAAAGTTGGAGTTCAACTTCAGTGCTCCACCTTGTGGAGATTTTTATTCATGACTCATCCACTCTGTTCCATTTTCTCCTTGAGAGGCTGATAGAGCATGGTGTTGTCTCATCATGGTGCAGCTACGTTGATGCAGCTGTTGTGAAGCAAGTTAACATATCCATGGCTCTGTCAAGGTTTTTATGTACCTTGTCTGATGCTTTTGTTGGCTGCCTGGAGTGGGGTGCTTTAGATAAGCTCAAGTAGTTTTGTTTTGCTGCTGCTTCTGTTGTTTTCAGTGTGGTTTTATTATTGCCAAAATATTCCTGTAGCTGTCCAGTAACATTAACTGAACTAAGATGCAAAGAAAATCTAATGCTTTGCTTCAGTCTGTCTTATTCACAGCCCTGCATTTTATTCTAGTTCAAGAGTGATATACAGATACATTGCAGTGAATAACGTTATTAGAATCTTAAGTTTATCTTTAATATCTTTGTAAAATAAAGTATGTCTACATTTGTTTAAGCCCATAATCAAACAATCTGTATCATCTACTGCCTATGAATACTAATTTACAGGGTTCAACAGAGTTGACAGAGTGTACAAGGATGCTGGAAATCCTTGAAAACACTTTTCACAGTTTTAATGTAATGTTTTCAAGGTTTGAAAAGTGCTTAGACTTTAGATGAACTGCCTGAAACTGCTTGAAATTAATAATTAAGAGAATTACTTTCTACATTACTTTCATAACAAACCACTGACTGAAGATTTTGCACTTTAGATAAAGAAATAAAATAAGTCAGAGAGCATAATTGCTTTTGCCTTTCGCACAAAACAAAGACATCTCCACTCTGCGCATGTGTGATCTGACAACAACATGTCGGGTGGTTGCTGAGCATTGGCTTGTTGTGTTTTCTGGAGAATGCTAACTCGAAAACAAAATTTTGTTTTTTCACAGCACAGCAATATCCAATTTAATACACGCGATTTACCACAGCTCTAAGGTCCAGAAAAAGCTTGAAATTGCACCTGTAAAACGCTTGAAAAGTGCTTGAATTTGCCTTGGTAGGTGTAGGAACCCTGGATTTACTACCTCTATTTGCACGTTATTTGTCAGATCAAAACTGGATTGGCTGAGGGCTGCCTCAGTAACAAAGCCTCTAATTCCATAAGCTCATTTATTAACTTCATAAATAACAGACGTGGTAATGGGATAAAGTGCAGTTATGTCGACTAAATCATATTTACTCTTCCATTATCTTCACAGTGTCCAGCAGTAGCAGGTGGAGACGTCTGCCGCCGGAGTACGGCTCCACATCAGAGGAAGAGTTTGGCTCCAGCAGGAATTCTCCGAAGCATGGAGGACGCTCCCACATGCGGCCTCATCACCTCGTCCCGCACCGCAGCTCGAGACTCAGCACCACCACAGGCCCAGGCTCCGGTGTGGTGACAGGTCCGGGTGGCGTCGGAGTCAAACACCGGATGAAAGAGCAAGAGGAGTACATCAGGGACTGGACAGCACACAGCGAGGAGATAGCCAGGTATTGATCTGCATAAGACTGATCTTTTAGTTGATACAAGAATTTAATCTTTCATGAATCAGAGTGATGTTTCAATATGATGTTATAATGTTTAATAAGTCTAATAAAGTTTAATAAATCTCCTTCGCCGCTTAACTTTAATGCTGATGTTGATGTGATTACAGTATGCATGTTGCATGTGTTCATGTCTATCCTCAGTCCTAAAGCACTCCTCCATCTGTCTGATGGTTAACAGGTTATTCCCATGTGTGCGCAGGATCAGCCAGGACCTGGCTAAGGACTTGGCCATCTTGGCCCGTGAGATCCACGATGTGGCCGGCGAGATCGACTCAGTCAGTTCATCTGGCACGGCACCCAGCACCACTGTCAGCACCGCCGCCACCACCCCGGGATCGGCCATCGACACCCGGGAAGAGGTAGGCCCTGCACGTCCTACGCAGACGGACATACAGGAGAGCATGAGAAAGGTGCCCGGTTTTTCTTCTTCTATCACTGCTTTACTGCGTGTGCTTCCATTGCGCCTTTTTTGCCATCCCTCCTGTGTTGCTTGGATAAAAATGGCCACACTGTTGCTTTATAGCTTTCATCTGCTATGAGAAGTATTCATCTGGTCCACTTTCATTCCTTTATTTTTTAATTCTTATTTTTGACTCAAGAAGATTTACTAATTTTAATATTATTACATTAAAATCTTAACTTTTGTTGGCTGGACAATTAAATCTTGAGAACTGCTTATCTTTCTAATTACGTTATTTCTCACAAATCTTCACTTAACTCTATTAATGTTGGAATAACACTGAAGAGAGATTTCTTCAAGTTTTTGAGCCTTACTTTCCTTTTCTCTCCCTTCTACTTCTGCCTAGTTGGTGGATCGGGTGTTTGATGAAAGCCTCAACTTCAGGAAGATCCCACCTGTGATTGCAACCAATAAGGCACCAGAGATCAACGGCAAGGCGGTGGAGCTCCGCCCCCGTGCTCCTGACAGTCTGGAGCCCCGGGCTCTGCGGAGACGCACTTGGAACCGAGAGGAGGTGAGAAGCAACACACAGCGTGACATCAAAAATCTACCAGCACAGAAGCAATCACCTTCAGATTGTCACATGTCAAACCTCATTTCTTTTCCTCTGTGTGTTCAAGGCGGTGTTGGACAGCCTGCTGCTCAATTCAGTTTCTCAGCTGTCCACCAAGATCAGACACTCTGTCGACAAAACAGCAGGAAAAATCAGGTGAGTACACTTTGTGATATTAGTATCAGTTAGTATGTAACAGTTACAGCGTATCCCTCAGTGTGCCATTGTGTTGCTTTGTATAGTCAAAGCTACTGTGAGTGAACACGTGTCCTGTTTTATGTTACTTTTCTTCAGGATATTGTTTAAAGATAAGGACAGGAACTGGGATGAAATTGAGACTAAACTGCGATCAGAGAGTGATGTACCACTCCTGAAAACCTCGAACAAGGTACAGAAATTCAACTAACTGAACAATATTTGATGACAAGGAACGTGCAGAGTTATTGGGAGCTAATAGTTGTGTCGTATTTTCTCCTACTCTCCTCAGGAGATCTCCTCAATTCTGCTCGAACTGAAGAGAGTTGAGAAGCAGCTTCAAGGTAAAGACACATCTTCCATTTGTAATTACACTTATGCTAATCACAAATATGAACAGATCTTAACTAGATCCACATTCCACACATTGATTCTCTCCATTTCTGTCTCAGTGATCAACGTGATGGTAGACCCTGATGGGACTCTGGATGCCCTAGCCAGCCTCGGCCTGACCAGCCCCACCACCCCTACCAAGCCCCAAACCGCCAAAACAACTTCTCCCTCTGCCACCAGCCCCGGGTCTGCACCCGCAGCCAAAGAACCACTGCCGGAGATCCTTCCTGGGCCTGGAGGGTTGACAGCCAGGGTTCAGGCCTCCTCTGCCAGCACAGAGGATCCTGCACGGGACCCCAGCATGGGCCTGGGGTTACCAGGAGTTGGAGGACTGCCCTTCAACCGCATGCGGCCGAGTGGAGAGGAGGCCGTCGCACAGAAGTGAACAGAAAGTTTCAGTCTTGTGTGAATAAACATGAGTCTGGATTGGAGTGATCAGTGTTCATATCGATGAAGCAGGTGTAGAAACATTTAAATAGTTTTTTCTCACAGAACAGTTGCCATTCTGCTGACTAGAGGAGGATTGTGGGTATAATATAAACATAATTTAGCTAAAGTGTTGCCAGAACTGTCCGGAAATGAAGTGCTTCAATTAGACTCCATTGATGCATCGTGGATATACCCTCTAAACGGAAATAAACCCGTGAATATTATGAGCTTTTTAAACTGAAGGCTACCTGGCTGCTCTCTCAGTGGACAGATCTCTGTGGTTGTACAGTCTCCACCCTCCTCCAGTCTTCTCCTCTTGCCTTCTCCATGTGTCTGGACCCTACGTACACTAAGGACATGCCTTAAAACACATCCTCGACAGTAGCAGCCCGTCTCCTCAAATAATATACATCTTATAAGACTTAAAAACTTCAGACCAACAGAATGCATTGTAAAATAATAACACTTGCAAAATATGTTCTATTTACGCTATGATGAAATACAGCGCACTGCAATGATTTATTAGCTCTTGTTCAGTATAAAGAATATTTCAGCAGCCTTAAGTAACCATCCTGACAAACCACAGTCATACAGACATGCTTTATGCCTGAAACAGTTCACACACCAAGCAGAATTGCAGATGTTTTAGATATTTCATAACTCTAACCGTCCATGGATGCATCTCTCAGACTGTTGAAAAGGATTTGTAGTGCCTCCCCAACAATTTCTCCTTCACCCATTGTTTTATTTTTTCCTTCCCTTCCTTTCTCTCCCAGTAGTTGGAAAACAGTGTAACACAAAGTTTGTCACTACAGTAGCATGTACAGGGCAGAGCTGAGAGCTTTCTCCTGCGAGTTGGTGTCTGTGTTGATCTTACTAATAACTGAATGGTAGTTTTACACAGTAGTTAACAAACAGCCTTGGGGAAACCAATGATTATTTTCGCCCAAAATAATCACTTACCAAAGTTAACAAGTTTATTGATCTTGTCATTTTGAAATTCATCTGTTGTGCAAAAACCTGAGAATCTGTTTGTTTGTTTGTTTTTTCAAATCTGGCAATTCGTCTCATATGTCTCACCTTCTTCTCTGAATGTCAAAAACATTTTTTGTCATCACATCAAAGACTGAAAACACTTATTTATTATAATCAAACAATAGTTTAGTCATTTCTGCCATATCTGTTTTGGCCCATGAGAATCAGTGCCCTTAGCTTTTTGCAGAGCATCCACTCAAGTGTCCTATGATTTCCAATTGGCTTTTTTCTACTTTTTCCAGTCACGGATCATGTGACTTATTTTTAAACTTGATGCAATGACGAGCAAAGAAAAAAACTGTTTAAACTAAATATTTTTAATATTTAGATACTGGTGTTGTAGATAATGTAGACCTTTGCTTTTTAATGCTTTGCGTCACCACACAATAAATGTAATATTCTTTGTCTATCACCTACCAGTTTGAGCTCATGCACACACAAGACCAAGGACACTAAAAAGGAATGAAGGGACATTACATCATTAGAAAACATTCTATGCTCTACTTGGTCCTAGACTTTTGTACCAGATCTATTCAGATCTATGAGAGAAGCACACAGCTGAGACTGGGTTGCACCAACAAAGATTGAATCAGTATAAGATGACCTCTAATCAGTGAGAAAAAGGTTGAGTAAATTCAGATTTAAAATCAAGCAGAGCTCTGTTTCACAATTACACAATTAAATTTTAATTGACACAATTAAAACTTAATTTCAGTTTAGTAAATCCAGTTTTAGTGATGTAAACCAAAATTTAGTAATTTAATCAATATGGAGATGGCTGCTTACCCAAAGTAAAATATTTAAAAAATAAATTTGAGAGCTGGGTATAGTAAGTATGAAAGAGGGGAAAACTTTCAGCTGCTCTCCATTCCTTAACTGGGCAAGGTATCACAGTGAACATCATGTTGCTAGCTATCTAAAAAGTTGTACTAAATGGTACAGTGTTTGCTAGCTAGCTACAAGTTAACTAAACATTATATTGTTTATTAGCTAACTAAAAACCTAGTTAGCCTACTAACTATAGCTCGGCAGAGAAGCTCTTATTTAGAAAAACTTGTTAGCCAAATAATCAGCTGGAGTGAAAGAAAGGAGAGAAACATTAAAACTCAGCTTGGTTGAGTCACAGTTTAATCACTGTTTAAACTGGACTTTGGTGCAACAGATTTTTTTTTTTTTTTTTTTTTTGTCAAGCGTCTTTCAGTATCCTGAAAGGCGCCATATAAGTATAATGAATTATTATTATTATTGCAATTATTAATTTAATCAGTATTTAGAGTAAAAATTAAACTGAGGTTTAAATGTAGTCTTTCTTAATTATAACCTAGTTTAAAAGTTTGGTGCAACATAATTTGAAGTTTAACTACGATTTAAACATGTTTAAAAATGAACACTTGTTGCTGCAACCAAATATATTTACATTGTATGACCTTTGGGGAAATAATGCCTCTTCAAAAAAATGAAGACGCATTATTTGTCTTCAGGGAACAACATACTGACTGATTCTTCCAGATGTGCACATGTGTTTATCTGCTGTTCTGCTCCAAAAACAATACATCTCCCATAAGCTTCAACAGAACTGGTCTGCATTAATGAATGTTCTGTAGTGATGAAATGCCCCTTCTTTTTTAGTTTCCTTGACCTGAACATGGAAAAGCTGCTGGAATTGGTTTTAATTATGGGCAACTTACAAGAAGGCCATTTGTGGTTCAAAATGTTTCTTTGAGGAACGTCAGTGAGAAGAAATGAACATCCTTGACAATAAGCTCCCCATCTACAGGTATTTTATGAGTTTTGCTCATAACACAGCTTCATATCAGTGTATATAGGTGCATTGTTCCAGTAAGAGGGGATGTTCCAGAGTACTGATAATGTAGAGTTGCAGAAACAGTATAGTTAACCTCTTTCCCATTCACTTTGCTGCTTTTCTAGTTACTTTATGGGGACTAACAATCTTCTGAATCTCTTTTCAGCTTATCGTCTGTGTTCTAGAGTAAGATGACTTAAAGGCAGTATATTAGTACTTAGATATTCTCGCAATAGTGAATTTAGGTACCAGAATACATGTTCATTTCTTTCTCTCTATACTGTACTGTACAATGTTTTCAATGCCTCAAAGTGCCCATTTTTGACTATGGACGGGCATTGATTAAAAGAAAAGAAAAAGATGTAGTTGTCAAAAAACATTCTCTTATTTTGCACATCAGATTGTGGTGTTTTTTCATACAGAAGTAGTCAAGAAGCAGTGAAAAGGCTGCATCAAATGTCAAATGGTTTGACAAAGAATGATATCACTTTGCCTGATATCAGAAGTGATTGCCTTGCCTCTCTGGAACTATTCATTCTGTACAAATGAAGCCTCTAATCGTGTTTTTTTTTTTCTCCCCCAGTTTTATCGAAGAAAAAAAAAAGAAATTAGGGGACTGTGAATGCTAGGTACATGTTTATTTTTTGAAATTCTACATGTGTCATCTGATCAGTGTTCTTTGTCATTTTTTTCTTGTCATTTTTGTAAAGAAAAAAAACACCATTTTATTTATTTTTTTGTTTAATATTTTGTGGATGTTCATGCATTTTATATTTGTTCAACTACCTGCATTGTTTCTTACTGTTAATAAAAGAGAGCCATTCACTTGTTTCTGTTCTCATTTGTCTGGGCATTACTGACACACAAGGAGCCTGTATTTATTTATATTTATTTATCTGTGGGGACTTTTTAATCAAAGGCAAGGCAAAGGGTTCATTCTATATTCTGACTGAATTTGTAACATTATTACTGAATAAAAGTAGTCATGTCAATCCCTTTTCCATCACTGAGTAAACTGATAACCCCTGGCTAACAGTAACAGTACAGAACAACCGATTAACTCTACGATGACAACACATAGTAAACACAATAACTGCAGGATGTTTGTGACAAATGAGGGACTTGGATTGATTTTGAGCACATTATTTCCTATGAATACTGCAAAGAAGTTTTCCAGATATTTTTAGTAGTCTGTCAGTATTATGTATTTGATTTTTAATGCAGGCCAAGGCTGTTCACCAGAGAGTGAAGGCCAGGTCTTCACATGTCCTTATCCAATTAGATTTATTTAAATATATATATATATATATATATATATATATATATATATATATATATATATATATATATACTGAATGATAATCCAACATTAAAAAATAATTCATTTAGTTTTCTCCACAGAAATAAAAGAAATGCTGAGATATTGGCTATGTATATTTTTTGAAAACCCCTTAAAGTCAAGAAAGCATCACAATCCCCCATGCATGTACTTTTTTCCCCACATCAGGCCCCACCCCTTTTTGGGAGAAAACAAGCACTCTAATTTGACTGGCTGTAAATACAATTTTCAAGGTCTTTGCAAGTTTAAACACATAAACTAAACATATCATATTTTAGCTATTATGAGTGCAAATCCTTTGGCTAATCAGGTGACTAATTATGAAAAATGTGAGACTGACAGCAGCAGTTCTAACAAGTCTCTTACTGCAGACTCCATACTGCACACAGACCCATGAATTCCCATCTTCAGCTGCAGTGTCAAGCCACAACAGCAACAGGCTCGTTTTATCTTTCACGTAAATGCTTGCAAAAGGCACCAAAAGGAACAGCAGTGGTTGTATTTCTCTGTTGTTGTGAAGTGCTTTTTATTACCCTTGATGAATTTCCAGGTTTTGTTTATCTTATTTCACAGGACAAACTGGTTAAGTCGAACTTTAACAGTACTGGTTATCAGACAACAGACATGAACAATGTGATGGCAGGATGGTCTGTGCTGGGAGATGGAGGTTAGCCTGGGGGCCAGTTCATCCCGCGTCCACCCAAGACGTGGACATGGATGTGGTAGACCGACTGGCCTCCATCCGGTCCATCGTTGATGACAATCCTGTAGCCTCTAGACAAACCCGCCTCTTGAGCACACTTCTTTGCAACTATCAACAAGTGGCCCAACAACTAAGAGACAGAGAGAGAATGAATGAGTGACACTGAGGTTGAAATACAGACATGTATGCATGATCTTAAACAGACAACCCCTGGATTACAACAGTGTTCAGAGACTAACTGGTCAGACAAACTGTAAAAAGGCTCCATCTAGTGGTGACTGACAGAGCTGCTGTCACTGCAAGTGGAAAGTAAAAATGATCAGTCATACTTACTGCAGCATCACCCTCCTCTGCTTGTGACAGTTGAACGATTGGCTTTTTTGGCACAACGAGGATGTGAGTGGGAGCTTGAGGAGATATATCAGGGAAAGCCACACACTGAAATCCAAAACAAAACAAATCGCAAAGAAGAGATTAGCGTGTGCAGACAGGTGAGGTGTTGGTTTACACTGAGGTACCAGAGAAAATATCAAATGATATAATGCAATAAAAGCTACCTCAATCTGTATTTTGACATACATACATACATGGAAATACTCTACACCATAACTGTTACAGCATGATGGGTAAACCCCACTGAGGAGAGCAAGACACATGGTGGTCGTACTGTAAGGAAATGAAAAACTATATCATTTTCCATTACACCAGACATAACCTGAAGAATTATTGGTAGACTTATCTGGAAATTTTCAATGAGATGTGTCTTAATGCGATATGGCATTTTTAAAAGCTGCTACTGACCAATGACCATTAGTGACATTGTACAGTATTTCAACATTTATTACAGCTTCTTTAAGTAGGATTTGAGGTCTCAACGTTGCTACATTCTTTAATGCATCTTTTACCCATTTAGGAAATTAGAATAATCAGCCATAGCTTATTACATGGGGAATACTGAGCAGTTAACAATTAATCAAAATTTTATTACATTCACAATATAGATTGTGATTCACAATCATTCTTTTTATAAAGAAAAAAAAGAAAAAATGTGTGTCAAAACAGCATTATAATAAATCACTGTGGTGCTGCAGAGATGAACAAATCTTGTTCTCCAGATGGGTGTGAAGTAACAGATACAGCACTTTTACAATATAACACATGAAATATGAGTCTTATTACACTGAACGACTTAGCTGATGTGCAGTAACAATGCTTGTTTACATTTTTCACACTTACAAATAATTAACCCTCTAGTTGGATATATTCTTCAGACAAGTTTTTAGTCATAATTACTGTGGAGCAATATATCGATATTGTATCGTATTGTGATATGACACTAGATATCATGGTAGATTTTGGATATTGTTATATTGTGATATGGCAAAAGTGTTATTCTTCCTGGTTTTAAAGGCTGCATTTCAGTAAAGTGATGTCATTTTCTTATCAGATTGTTCTATTATTTATCTTTACCCAGTTCATCATTATATTCACATTACTGATGAAAAATCTGAATTGGGTTAAAATTTCGTGAAAGCAGCAAAAGTAGTCCCTACAGTTTTGCTGCAATATTGAGGTATTTGGTCAAAAATATTGTGGTATTTACTCATTTTATCCACTCAGCCGCTCCCACCCCTTGGAGTACAAAACATGTTGTCAGTCACAACCTACATGATCAATAATTATCAGTATCGACCGATATGAAACTTTTCAGCTCTACTGCCCAGACCTAGTCATAATCATCACTTGCATGTTGACATTTACAATTAACATACCTCCAATATGATGTAAGCATGTAACAGAACTGGTTCTGGGAGAAAAGTCCCACCCATCTGCTTGCAGCAACACTGCATATTACTTACACATGTATGTGCCTCACTGTGCTGACTGGGCCAGCAGTTGTTCTGTCTAAAAAGCGACAATCCAGTAGGTGTGATGTAAAGTCTAAGTCACCCTCATCTAGTAAAAAGAAGGATATGGCCCAGGATATACTCTCTATAAGTACATCATGACTTGGCAATGTATACTACCAGCATTTTTCTTTTCTCTCTTGCATAATTAGTGTAATTAAATATAATTCATAGCCATTCTAATAATAAAAGTCTCATACTGTTTATATGTTGTGTTGTCAATGCAGTGATTCCTGTTTGCCAGACAGTAATGTTTTTGATGCCAATCTTTGGGTGTTATTTTCTGTTTCAATATGACAGGTCTGGTAATGCAGGCAGCTTTATATTTTGAGAGTTTTAGTTATCTTAAGGTTTATAGTTCACGAAGGCTGATTTCATGAGTCAAACTACAGCAGCAGTGACACGTGAATACACAGACAGTCTGCAACTGTTGCTGGCTTACGTATCATATTAAAAGGACTGGTGCCAGTATCACTCAGACCAGGCGTACAAGGCCTGTCTCATAGCTGGAAAGCCAAACTGGTTGCATGAACCAGGCGCCAGCAAACATAACACGAGTAAAGTCTCAACATGCACAGCAAAACTGTGGATAGAAACCTGTTCAATTCTGTCAAAAGCCTCTTACTATTTAAAAGCACAGTTACTGCAGTCTGAGAGCATGTTGTGTTGTATTACCGCAGCACAAACTGTATTACTGCGGCTTCATTCCGTGATAAACACAAAACACACTTGTCTTAAATACACACAAAATTGCACTACAGTAACGCTGACAGCTTATTCTACAACATATAGCAGACTCTCTTGGTTTGGGTCTCGTCTAGAAGGGAACCATATTTGTGAAACTCGCGAGTTTTGCACGCGGTGTTTCTTCATTGCTAACGATGTAGGAACGAAATATGTTTTATAATGCGAAAACGCCGTGGTTAAAATGTGCGCAGGATCAGGAACAGAAAACATCTGGTTAAGTTAACGGAACGATCATGGTTTGGGGCAAAAATGAGCACTCGCGAGATTTCGGTCCAGTTTCTGCGAAGCTAGCTCGGAGCTAACCTTAGCTAAACGTCACCTGCACGGAGCTGTAATAATTTGCACCTTAATAAGTATATGAGCGAAAGTGTTCAATGCATACCAGGTCGTCCTCATAGAGCAGGTTGACAGGAATCTCTTTGCGTACGATTTTCCCAAATATTGTGTCTCCACCCGGCTGAGCAACCTGCGCTTTCGCCGTTTCCTCAGCCATGTTGGCGCAGATGACTGATCTATAAATACTGCATTTGGCTATGAAACTACAGCGAATGCTCATTGGCTGCCAAAACGCGTCACTCTAAAGTCTTCACTGATTGGTCTTTAGTACTTCCTCCAATACAGGAAGTGAGCTGAAGAAGTCAACATGGGGACTCGTTTGAAGGTGAGAATAAAGCATCTTCATATTCACTAAACTAACATGATTTAAACAATGTTTCCTCCACTGGCTGATTTTAACATTAAAAAATAGATATCCGGAGTGGCAGGACGTTGTTTGTATCCACAGCTGCTTCCGTTTCAGTGACAGCTGCCAAGGTGCTGAAGTTGTTGAAAACTGAATGTCTTGCAGGTCCTCAGCGTGTTTAAATCGCTGCACAGAACAAGGATGGCTGTATTCAAAGATGATGATATAGCACTGGCAGGTGAGTTATGTTGCTGGGTGGTTTGATTCCCAGTAGAAAAATGTCTGTGACCGTATATGTTTGTAGGATGTTTACCAACCCTTACCAAACAGAAGGCATGTTAATTAATCAACCTTTTTTCTCCACAAAGCTGCAAGGTTAAAGATCAACGAGGAGTTCCGGAAAAACAAAAATGAAACAGCAGAAGACAACATTAAGAAGGTACAGTTAAAGTGCAAAAGAAAGTGACATGGTTTGTTTATATACAGTAGATTGTGTATTGTATTTGCTGGACAGTTATGCATTTAAATAAGTCATGGGTTAATTACAGAGTAGGTCTTCCATGCACAAGCCCAGGGGCCAAGTGGATCAAATATGAGGACCTCGTGGAATTCACTCAAAAGTTGCAAAGTTATGGTCACATATTTGTTCCTTGTCCTGACCTAGTCCTTTACATCCTTTGTATCTGCCAATACAAAATCCAACCAAATATTTTTATTTGATTTTTTCCTACATAATTCAGCTACAGTAAACATGCAGGAAAAAGTGACTTAAAGACTTAAAAAATGTAAATGTACCACGTTAAGTCTTAAGTCTATAGAATATGATGCGTAGGTCAGGACATCTCTGCAGCGCAACAGTATTTAATTTTAAATGGTATTTTCAAACACATTTCACCTTTAACAAATATTTTGCCCCCTACAATTTGAAAATTGCTGTAGGCCATATTGTGATTTCAATAAAATTTGAGTCAATTCAGTCTGATATCGGGCTATTGTTGCATGCAAGCATAACAACAGCGAGGATGAATTCCTTTAGTATTTTATTTAATACTTGTGGAGAGGACTGTCATTGTTGATCTGCTGTAGCAGACTTCCCAGTGATTTAGAAAATGTCTCCAGCATCATCAAAGCGCAGTCTTCAAACACAGCAGCACTTTCTATTTCGGTTGCAAATGATGTGAAACAAAGGCAATTCTGCCTTTTTTTTCAAACTTTTACAAACTATTACAGACCCAAGACATATAATAAATGACAAGACAATGAAAAGTCATGATTACATAAAAACAGCTATACAAATGCATCCACAGCCGTGATTGCTAACGTGTAGTGCTAAATCTTAATCTTAATTCAATCTAAATCTTTGTGCCCAGGGTCTCATTGTGTCATTATCTGTTTTTACTCATTACCCTTCTACTTTTACAGATGATCAAAATGGGTTCAGATGTAGAAGTTGTTCTACGAGAAGCTGTGCTACAAGTGGAACATGTAGGAGAAAAACAACTCTGTATGTTATTTTTCATTTATCCACAATCTTTTTCTAAAAATGTGGTACCATGCTAGGAAGTGACATGTGCAAAGAATATAAACCAGCAATATTGATTTCTGCCTGACTTAATAATATGTACTTTCTACATTTCTCTCTCTCTCTCTCTCTCTCTCACACACACACACACACACACTCACACTCACACACACACTCACACACACACACACACACACACACACATGCGCGCGCACGCGCGCAGTGCTTCGACCCAGAGAGAGCCTTCTACTTGAAAATGTACCCTATTGTGACCAGCCCAGGAGAAAGGACAGGAAAGAAAAAGGACTTAACCAGAACAATGTTTCTTGTTGTTCTGAATCCCCTGAAAAGAAAACATGTTAAAGTCTTCACTTTGAGGAGGAACATTTGCTTTTGACACGCTGAAGATCTCTGCTGTTCTGCTTTAAGATATCTGTCCTGCAAACTGAATGCCATAATGTCATGTACAGTATTTTCTCAATGTTATGTAATGAAATTAAATGTGTTTTTATTTGAGTTTGAAGTTTTCTGCCTGCCAGTAGTTTCATTCAATTGAACAAGGGGGAAAAGCTACTTTGCTGCTACTGAAAAAAATGTTTCATTGTGTTGTAATTAAAGAGGAATATTCCCAGACTTTGTCAGGTTTCATTTATTGTTCAAAAAAAATATATGAATCTAACAATGCAGTTCTTAAAGCTCAGGACAAAGACAGTAACAACCCCCTTTTGCATTTCTATTCTCTGAAAATGTATCGCTGCAATAGTTATCAGGGTCACCCATAATCAGCGATGACATTTTGTTGAGTTGATTCATTGTATGTGCCCTTGAATGTGAAATATAGCTGAGAAAGTAGTGTCAGTTTACAGAATTATTTTAAGCAAAGATGTGGATTTTAACCCACAAAGGCTAACAATTATATGTTCCCTGAATTTTGCACATAGATACAGTGTTGTCTGTGCTGAATGCAATAACAATAATAAGGTATAAAATTGGTGTTTAAAGTTACTGAATTGCTTTATAACAGACACCCAATTTATAACAAATACTAAGTTTTTAAGTAATGAAAAATGCCTTTTTAATCACATTAGATCAGTCTCGTTGTTACAGTGTGCACCTTCTTAAAAATATGTAAAAAAAAAAAAAAAAAAAAAGCTACTACTACTAAAAGTCATTTTTTGTATTGGAAACCCCGTTCATTTTTTTCTACCCATTAACTATTGTAAATTACGTTTATTGAAGTTAATTATTAATAATTATTTAATAATAATAATAATAATAAATAGCTTAACTTTTTAAAAACGTCTTACCGTACAAAGCTTGTTTCAACGAAGGTACTACATTTCCCACAATGCCCATTAAGAAGTAAAAATGGTTGCATCATCAAAATGCGCCGTTACTCTGGCAACGCTGGTAACGTTCCCTTCGGTTTTAGCCGTTTAGCTATCTTGTCAACTGTGTGTATAAAATATCAAATGTAATGCCAAAAATAAGGTAAGAATAAGTTTGTAGGTAAATTTTCCTAATACTTAGCATTATTACTGAAGTAATAACATGTTGTTTTCGAACAACGTGCGGTTTTTGTTTACTATTTGTCAGCTCTGACACGTTATGGGAGCTGGCTGCAGCGGAGGTCCACTGTCGGGAGACTGAAGGTGGGGAGGAGGACGGAGGAGAGACGGCGGTCAATGAGAGGAGCGTGTTTTTGATGGGGAGCAAAGCTGGGGTACGTTTCCAGTCCACAGACCGTACATTTATAGCTTTCTAATGGAAGCATACGTCTTGTTATTAGGTAGCTAGTGATATAAGTTGTTGCGAGTAAGCTCACATTTGTTTTTTTCAGGGTAAAACGTCAATTCTCCTCAGATGCCTCGACAGGTGAGTGTGTGTAATCTAGATAATCAACTCTCATCTCAAAATGAGCGAATTTAAGCCTATTAAAATTAAACCTTTTCTTACCTCTCATGTTCTGCATGCAGACCAGTGTTAAAGGCACAGGTCACCCGACACACAACACAATAAAAAAAAAAAATTAAATTCAGTCTTGAGCTTTAGGAAGAGGATGCGTAATTTATAATTTAAGATTCAAAGCTTTCTGCTGTATCTCACAGTTTTCTTCAAAGTACAGGGCTGATGACATGACACAAAATGATATCTGGTCAGCTAAATTTGCTAAAAGAAAGATTTTTTTTAATCTTAGATTATCCTGTTACACAACAATGATAAAGTTCTTTTATCCACCAGGGATGAACCAACCAAACCAACTCTGGCACTGGAGTACACCTTTGGCAGACGGGCCAGAGGACACAACACAGTAAGGAAGCCCTGTTAGTCTTGGGCACTTTTTCTGAGGGACTTTGAGCAAAGTTTTTTTCTTTTTTTTTTGTAAGGAGGTACAAAAGACTGAAGTAATTCACCACAACTTCCATGACTCCAGCACATTGAGCACAATGCATCAGACTTACTGTGAGAGTTGGTGTGTTTACATGACATGCTATGACTGCTACGCTGTTTAGTCAAACCTACTGGACGTCTGTGGCACATAATGTGTAACATGTAATGAGATGATGTGATAAAAGTGATTGCCTGGTGGTTTCATCTTTCAGCCTAAAGACATAGCCCACATATGGGAGCTGGGAGGAGGGACTTCTTTGTCAGACCTGGTTCAGATCCCCATCACTCCTGTCAGCATCAGGTAGGTCACTCACACACATTCCTGGGGTACAGTTATCTATTTCATAGGTCACTGTCCTTTTCATTGTTCTGGTTTTAGATAAAAAAGGCAATATATGACATGATCTGAAGGTGGATATTATTTATGTTTTCAATTCAGGCTATTGTACATTTATCGGTAATCAAAGGAGTTTCTTGGTCTGAGCCTCTCCCTCTTCTGCCAGAGTTTCTGTATCCTGCCAGAGCACATAGTCCTTCCTGTCTCTTCCCAGGTCTCTCTCTGTCATCCTCATTCTGGACCTGTCCAAACCCAACATCCTGTGGGGAACCATGGAGAAGTTGCTTCAGGCAGCACAGGCACAGCTGGAGAAAGTCACCTCCAAGGCACAACAAGCACTGAAGGCCAAACCTGGAGCCAAACACCAGACACCTGTCCACTCAGCACGTGTCTTACCTAAAGACTATCCAGTAAGACCTCAGCTCATGACACCCTCCATTATATTAACCTAATGTTTTGTTTCATCCAAGGCAACACATAGTAAAATATTTGAAAAAAGTTTTCAAAATGCTTGAACTTTGAGACCAATGCTAACAAACTAAACAAAGCAACATGGTGATAAAATAGCTTTTTATATCAATATTTATATCAAAATAAAAGTTCACCAAACCTCACCTCACAATGGGGACAAAGCGTTTTTTGTTCAGTGCAGGTATATGATGGTATTATGTATCCTGAGTTAACTGCATCTCTCAACAGGACAGAGAGTTGATCAGTCCCTTTCCTGTTCCTCTGCTCATTATTGGCAGCAAATACGACCTCTTTCAGGTAAAACACAACATTAAATATTACCTATGAAATTTGAATCATGGTGGCTAAATGACACTTTATGACTTTTCAAATGCTCATCATATACAACTTAAAAGCTTTTTATGAGTAGTAGTCAGTAGTCAGTTGTGGTTTCCCACATAATTCTCTTCTTGGATCTGGAATAATATGTGTAGCACATTTAGAGAGACAGATTTTTCCAATTGTGTTGCAGGAACTGGACTCTGACAAGAAGAAAGTGGTTAGTAAAACACTGCGTTTTGTTGCCCACTACTATGCAGCCTCTCTCATTGTAAGTTTTTTTTTATTATACATGCAAAATATTTACATTAAGATAACGGAATCAGTCCACTTTATCAACTGTTGCTTTTGTTTTAATACATTTTTTTTCTGTTTCTATGCCAATCTTTTCATCAGTTCACAAGCATCAAGTCAGAGAGCCTCATGTCAAAAACCAAGAGCTTCTTCTCTCACATGGCTTTTGGTCTGGACAGAGGGTGAGGAGGATAATACAGCACTGTACACACTCATTGTTTTAGGGGCCAATTTGCCTTTTGATTGTGAGGGCATGAAGCAGCAAGCCCACCAAATAAAACAATGATCTTTAGTCCAGGGAAGTAATGAATTTAGCAGAAGTGTTAGTAAAATTAAATTAAAATTTAAAATTTAAAAAGCAGTTTATTTAAAAAAAAAAAAAATTAATTAGGATTTATAAATCACCAATATTTGTTCACACTCCTAAGTCAAAAGTTCATACATTCTTAACTGTGGACTAACCAGAGTCACTGCATCATTTTAAGATGGGAATGGGCAATAAGATGAACTAACGTTACATTTGTTAACATTAATGTTACAAACATTAGGCTGTAATTGGGCTGTTAATGTTGCCAAATAATAAATTTAGAATCTCAACAAAAGACCCTAGAGTCTAAAAAATGTTTTGACAAGAAAGAGGCAGAAGAGAAACAGAAATTAAGTGGGGCATTGCAGGCAGGGCATCAAGGCCACTGTGGCCTCAGGGCATATCATTTTTTGAGTGGTATATGGCCAAACTGAGGGAATATGACAGCCATGGCCTTCATGGCCTCCATAAAATTACTGCCTTGGTTATCAGTAATACTTGTTAGATTTGCAAATTGCATTTTACATTTATACTTTACTAGGACTATAAGAAATTACATAATATCAGACAAGTTTTCTCAAACTTTTTGAGCTTTTCTATAGACAATTCAAAATGCATTATAGACAATAGAGATGAAAAGGAAATACATTTCACACCTATTTAAGCATTTAAGCATACTCTGCTACTGCTGGTGTAATGTAGTTTTGTTTTTTCTTGTTTTTAATGTTGTGATCAGGAAAACTTTGTCCTGTGACTCCACCAAGCCTCTCATCATTCCAGCAGGCTCTGACTCCTTCAGCCAGATAGGTGAGCACAGCACTACTCTGTGGCCAAAAGCAGTAATGCATTTGAGTGGAATTCAAATGCTGTTGCTGTGCTGTGTTGTATACGTCTGATTTATATCCACTGTCTGCCTTGGCCTTGGTTGATGTGGACGGTATTGCGTGATATTAACTTTGAAATAATGCTCCTATTTAGGTTCCCCTCCTACGACTGATGTGGAAATTACTTCTCTGCATGCCAAAAACCCAAAGGACCTCTGGAAGAAAGTCTACGAGCGTGTCTTCCCCCAAGAGGTAGTTCAGTCACTGGCCTCTGATGTTTAAGAATATGAATACCCTCACATCAGCCAATATATATCATATTCACACACACTGACTGTGTGTATGTCACGTACAGCATTCCTGCTTATAAATATTAATGTTTACATGAACGAGGACCTCTGTAAACAGTCCATTTCTAATGTATTGTTCTGTCTAACTGGCTTTGTCTTTGCAGAGTACTAGTGAGCAGAGGGAGCTGAAGGATCCAGCGAAAGATCCACAGTATAGTGAGCCTCAGATTGATGCCATGAGAGCCCAGAAAGACCAGGTAACTCTTTTTGACCAATCACACACTTGTATTGTATTACTTTATAGCTGTATAGTTCTTAAAGTTTTGGGAAAGCATATGATTTGCCCATGTTTCTGGACACAAATCCCACTGTAGAGTTGTGACTCATGAGTTGGCAGTGTGGTGCTCAGTCAGTTAATCCAGTCTGTGTGCCGTGACCCTGACCTTTCACCTCCTTGTGAAGAGGAACAAGCGTTGAAGAAGAGGACATACTTTAACAACACTGAAAGGTAGCCCAGAGAGAGTGACATTTCAGCCATAAACCCTGGAGTAAGAAGTAGCTTTTCATCTTTGTTATGATAATTTGTTTTATATTTTGTCATTGCTGCTCTTAGCCATATGCTCCAGAGGCACAAGACTTTAAATAATGTTTATCTCAACCACTTTATTTTATATACACTGAATGCCTTACTTTAGTTTAGTGAGGTCACATAAAAAGAAAAGGAATCAGTACCTGTCCCTCTACTGCCCAATCTGAACTGAATTAAATAAGAACTCACACTTTCCTAGAGAGACAAATAGCTGTTGAAGTGTGCAATGCACTCTGCTCCGCATCTGTCCAAAACAAGGATAAGGTTCCTGAGTAACCTTGTGTCATCTAGCCTGTATTTAGTAGTGTTACTGTCATAATCTCATTAACAGGCTGTAATAAATTGTGGTGTTATAACCTCAGAGATTAGTAGTCAATATAATATATAACATATGTAATATATGGGTGGTAATCTCTCTGCACTGCAGGATTATATTTTTTATTATATTATTTATTGATATAGAGGGAAACACTGCAATTATTGAACAATTACTAATGCATCTTGATGCATCAGCATTTTTTATTTCTATACATAATTGATTTATTATGACTACTTGCTGCTTTTAAAGGAGAAATCTGTATTATGTTATTATCAAACATAAAATGTCCATGATAAATCATCAGAAATTGAAAAAAACATGCTAAGTTGAAATACGTGTTTAAGTAGTCATTACTCAGTGGGACAGAATGTCTGTTTTTGTTTGACTGTTCCAAGTTTCAAATTAATGCTCAATGTTCGTCAAACAAGTGTCTGTTTATGAGTCGTAAAAAATCATTGGTGATATTTTAGAAGGAGCAGATCTTTATAATGGTTGAATTGAGCAATGTGCTCATGGAATCCGTCAGGCTGGCCAAAGGCAAGCAGTGACTGACCTTAGACTCTGCAGTGGGTATTTTGGAAGCAGTGGGCTTTTGTTTTTAGGATCACAGGCTTAGCTTTACATCAACAGACGGTTGACAGTTATAAACAGCTGATCAACTGACAGTGTAGGACTCATCATTGCTTGTTACTGTTAAAATATAACACGGTGGTTGTCTCGTGCTCCTGTAGCATTCTCGCAGCCTGCCTGAGCTTCCTTGAGTCTTCAGGGAAGGGTCGGGGGAAACAAGTCACATCAACAATAGATTGTATGTTAAATAGGCTTTCAACTTATTTCAGCGACTTCCACTTCATAGAAGCCAAAATGCTCCCATACACTAGTTTTTCTATCCATCTGCAGTTTGTCACGCTCGTTCATCTTCACAAAAACTCAAGAGGTAGCTTAGTTTACAATGTAAACATCACACACGTTTACATTTGTCTTGTTTCACTATCCGGTTGAGCTGTAAGAAACATACAGCATGGTCTTACAAAATTGTTATAGTCATAGTGTCATAGTGTCAGTAATTGGGTTTTAAATTTCTAGTTATTGCATTGAATTAGATTGCATTTGCTTTGATTCATAACCTTTCAAGACAGCAATGCGCTGCATGTAAGAATCTGTTATTTTCCCATCTCTGAGACTGCTGAGTCTCCACTGCTATATATATTTTTAATGCCGATGTATATTTACTGAATTTGTTATGCTAGTGTTTTTACTTCTCTTTCTTGCTTTGCCCTTATTTGTTAAAATCTGGCATTTCTTCTTATGCTGACTGCATAGTTGTTGCGTGCTATGTCATAAGAATTTCGTTGCTCAAAATGACCCTGTGTTACACTGTGCATTCGACAAACAAAACGCTTTGAGCTTTGAACTTAGTCTCCCCGCCAACCTGCCCTGGTGCCACTCTGGCACTTGAACTGCAGTAACCTGTCTGGAGGGGAGTTGCAATGCTGTTATCACTGACTGAGTCTCACCTGATGCTGATCGTCTTGCTCTGCCATTGGATGGCACTTAACGTAATTGGTCCGGGTAACCAATAAGAGAAACAGGGTAAAGGTTTATTCCAACTGAATGTCAAGAAAAGCTTTGTGAAGGCTTATTTGCATGTCAGGCCAGATTGTAAGCTGATATCCATCGTGCTAACTGTATCCCTGGCTGAGCTTGTGGACCCTTCACCCCAGTTTGTACCTCTTATGTATTACCTTAACATTCATGGCACAGAGCTAAGCATCTGTTTTTCTGGCAGATAAATCAGTGCCTTCTTTTAAAAATCCAGAAGGTAATTTCGCAAGTGCCACAGAATCTTCAGACTCTCATTGAGTCATTGATTTGATTAAAAATATTCAGTCAGTTTTTATATAATTTATCACCTGTTTCCCAAGTTGTGACTATATTTCCCAACCCAAAAACATGTCAGTCAGAGGTGACACATCTTCTTTCTTGAGATGCATAAACTGAGACTGAGCCCAGCGGAGCTTTCATACAGCATTGCTCACAAACGCATTGTGTGTATCCTTGAGGTCTAGCAAATGTGATGAATGCATTTCCTTCCTCATAAAACATCTGCAAATTTGAGTTTTTAGTTCAGAATTGTTTATATTTCTGTTTGCTAGCAAGCAGTCTTCTTCATTCCTGCCTTTGCTGGCATGTTGCTTCATCGGCACATTACTGCAACCTAGATCCAATGTAGATCACTGGAATTGTGTGAGGCCATTAACAGAAGTGTGTATTGTGTTACCTACATGCATGTGGACAAATGTGCATCCTCACCACAAAACAAGGGTTTGTACAAAGCCTTTAAGATTGTAAAATGCTTAATTTTAGCAGTTTTGTTTCCAAGATTAGGAATGTGCTTGAATTTGAATGTAGTCCTTGAAATATCTTTGATTTTCAACAAATCTTTTAATATTTAACTGGAACTTACTCATAAAAAACACTGCTCCATCATGCTATCAGTGGTCAAAAAGTTACCTTTAAGTGACGATGTATATAATGTATAGTATTATACACTCTTAAAAGATTTTACCATAAGGTCATGGCAATTTACCATAACTTACAGGAATATACCAAGTATTGACTATATCAAAACATATCTGGAAAGAAAACTTCAGATTCCTGGGTTGCCCTTACAAGATACAACTGTATGACAAAATCTTTACTTCATTTAATGCATAATAACATAATATTATCTACGCTCTATATTGACATCTAGAGGAGAATAAAACCTTGTTTACCATTATAAGTTTGTATTATGTCTGTGCTTGTATTTTTTCAATGTACTTCATTAACAATATTGAAATGGTGTCATGCTTTTTCTTCTCTTTCTGTGTTTCTTGTTTTTTTCAGGAGTTGGATCAGTATAAGAGGAATGCAGCTAAATCATGGAAAGGACTGGAGCTCGAGACATGAGCGATAATCAGCGTTATGGTCAAACACTCACATACACCACATATTAATGTAAATACAGTTTATATTTTTCATTATTTATTTCCTTTTGTGTCATTTTGTGTTTTTACAAGGTAATTCATACAACTTGTATAACTATTGTATAACTATACATTTAAATAATCAAAATCATTTATATACTGATAATGAAATGTGTTCTAAAAAAATAAACAATATTACATTCTCACAATACACATCACTTCCTATTAATGACACATCACAATCACAATATTTAAACAATGTAATACATGCAATACATAGGTGACATTTTAGCACACTGTGTATATTCTTCTAGTACACGATGATACACAGCAATCCATCAATCAATTTTGAATCAAACTTACACATCTATAGTTGTAGGTACATTTTAGTTTACATTTAACACTTTGTATATACTTTTATATAAAAAATAATTAATGTGACATCAGTGCAAATATTTAAACTGCCTATTTAAATTACACAGGACTTTAAGTTGAATCTCTATGGTCCATCTCAGTCTTTGTTTGAGCCCAGTGAGCGTTAAACCAGCAGGTTGATTTATGGTGTGTAGTAGAAGGACCACTCAGTTATTTAGCTGTCAGTACAGGTGGTTTAACGTCCATGGCGTCATTAGCACTGCTGTACTGTACACCTTGCACCATGTACTGGTACTTGTTTAGAAAATGCCTAACAGAAGCTGTTTTTACTTGCATCATTGCTCTGAACCTATACTTTGTACTATATTCTGTAAAACTTTAAAGTGCTTACACAGAAGTATTCCTTGAATGTTACACAAAAGAGTTAATTTCAAACAGATGATACGTTAGAAGCAGGATTTAAGCAGTAGTTAAATATACCTCCTCCTCTCTGAATGCCATCAAACTCTGAATCTGTTCCAGATCTATAGAACCAAACTCAGTTCCCGTTTACACTGAAGATTCTCCCTCAAATGTGTGTTTGTGGTTTCAGTGACGTACAAGCTTGTCTCTGATCTTGAAGCTGATCATGCCCAGCAGGAGGAGGGCAGGGAGGAAGGAGTAGAGGAGAACAAAGTCTAGTGTGTATCGGGACAGAGCACCAGGATAGCCCTCATCAATGATCTGATTGCCTTGAGTGATCAGACAGGCTCCTGGCAAAGGTCTGGAAACATCTGCAACAACGCAACACACGAGAGAAAAAAAAAATTGTCACCACTGTCAGTCTGTCCTGCCAAGTGTCCTTGAACTCTGAACTCATACTTTATAAGTTTATCTTAATAAGAGCATCAACTGAATTTTAAAATGCCAAGTTGATAAATAAAAATCAATGATTGTAGATAGTCTTTAATCTGTTATTAAATACAGCACTAAAGTAGGATAAAAGATCAATAATGATTGTGAATCATTTGTAAATTACATTTGCTGAATTGTAAATATGATCCAGGACCATATTTTCCCACAGGGGCAACACATATTCATAGTCTTCTGTACAGGTAGTTAAGTCAAGATCCACTACTTTAACATCTAACTCTTCATTAAAACAGTCATAGAAATATTACCACAGATGGCCACCCTAATAAAAGTGTTATAACTGGTAGAAAGTAGTATGTAATTTTTTTTTTAAAAAACTACCACTGGTGCTTAGCTTGTAAAGAGTGAAATTATTATAATTATGGGTCCCTTTCCATCTTCAGGGTAGGTGAACAGGAAAGTCCCATGGTAAAACTTACTGCATGTGAAGTCGAGCTCATGGAATTCAGTGACTATGAGCAGCTCACAGCTGTATTTCTGGAAGGTCAAGTAGCTGAGCCACTGAAAGACCTGTGGCATCTGTTGGGTACTTCTGTTGAGGGCAAGTGCAGAAGGTGTGTTATTGGCATATCTCTGGAAAGCATTGGCCTTTATTTACAATAAAGGCTTTGCATAAAGTGACTTAGACTTACTGATTAAATACAAACATGCAGACACATTCGATGTCTCACCTTAAGAAACCAGATCCCACCAAGATCCCTGCAATATTGAGAAGAGCCACCCCAGTGTTGACCATGTTAGGGTCTTGGACCACTCCTAATAGCACCACAGTCAGCAATTCACCTGAGAATAAAAAAAATAACACATACAACTAAAAGCCATAATCAGTGGAAACGTGATATTAAAGGCATCTCCATTTAAGTCAGACACATATTTGGTCGTGATACTGTGCACTGAGATAAACCGAATATTTAGAGTCTATCCCTGTCAAAGTGTTGGCAGCAGATTTTTTATAATGAAGACAAAAGTTTTAAGTTATAGGACATAGATCATACATATCAGAGCTCATGTCTGTATTATACACTCCTTCTGCTTCTGCCAAAGGAGTCTCGTGACTTTTGGAGTGAGTGATTTGGGCTGGGCTTCAAAAATCCAAACTATCCCTTTAATCATGTCCGCTTACCTATAATATGTGGCACCAGGACTACTGCAGTGAAACACAGGAAGCGCAGACTGTCAGGGTGCATCCCCACCGTCCTGAGTGAGCAGAGAGCAGAGCAGAGTGTGAGATCATTAAATCCTCCACCCAAACAAAAACACATTCACACTTACAACCCACCAATAAAGGAAGGAGGTGAATATGAAAACACTGAGGATGCTGAAGGGCAGGATGTGGAAGATGTAAGCCAGGAACATTTGCCATTTACTGTAAAGACCATCCTGACTCTCCTGATCACTGATGGCTCGTAATGCCGGGACTGTTGATGAAAACAGACAGAGAGCAGGTCATGTGATGAAAGTCTGAAAAGCTCTTAACTAACCACAATAAATAAATATGTGAGAAATTTGGAGGGGAAAAAATCTCTGTATTATAAAAGCTAATTTTCAATGCCTGCCCCTAGCTTTGCCTGTAAAATGCATAAGACTCAGCAACAAAAACCAGAGGAAAGTCCTTGTTAATTGATATAATTGAGTAGACTAGTGCATTTTTTTTTAGTATACGATTAAGGGTTGGTATTTGATACTTAAAGTACTTGATACCAGTAAACCTTGATAGAGAAATCATATTGTGAAATCTTGATTTTGACAACAGATGCATCATTAAAACAAACATGGTAATGTAGAGTGGCAACAATTACTGGATTAGTTGTCGAGTATTAAGTTAATCGCCATTTTTTTTTTGACAGTCAAATAATCAGTTTGAGTAATTCTTTAATTCTAATTTCTAATAATCATTTATTGTTTCTTATTCCTCTGTAACAGTAAACTGCATATCTTTGGGTTGTGGACAAAACGAAATCTTTGAGATAGTCATCTTGAGCTTAAGGAAACACTCATCAACATTCTTCAACTTTTTCTGAAATTTTATGCACCAAACAGCTAATCCTAAAATAGTTGACAGATCAATTGCAAATGAAAATAATCATTAGTTGCAGACCTGCGTAATGCCTGTTGTGCTGCCCCATTATTCCCATGATGGCGTGCCCCATCAGACCAAAGTCATCCAAGAGCCTGATTTGGATGTACGGATGTTTATTGATAGTTATCCAAACAACTCATTAAACCTGTTCCTATCAGTCTTTATCTATGAGTCAAGGTCAGCATGAAATCCATAATCACTACCTCTGGCTGTTTGGGTGCTTTTAATTACCCTTTAACTCTAGTGTGACTCCTAAGCAGCCCTGTGTTATATCACCTTTCTTATCCACAGTATCTGTGACAGCCAAAGATTTTAGACTCAGCTGATAACTGAGGAAGAGATTGAAGAGATAATCACCCCATACAGCCAATACCCTTCATCAACCATTGTCTAGATCATCTTTTAACATGCGCCTTATGCATAAAATTAATTCTACTAAGACCTTATTGCTTATTCCCTTAACTTTTCAAAATGTATTTGACCCTGTTTAACCCTAATCCAACCAGGAAATTCTCATTATGTATATATATGTATATTATAAGTGTCTTGGCCACAAAAATTAAAAACAACACAAAATACTTGTCACAAGAGCTGAAATAAACTTCACAAAACTCTAAAATTATTTGTAAAATTACCAATAGGAATCACATCAGGCTTACACCCCAAGAAATAATCTAAGAAAAGTATAAAATCATCTGAAAGTGAGTTTGAAAGAACACTGAGATTCAGCTTTCTTTAGCTGAATCTTAGTCTTTTTCTGTCTATAACACATATGCATGACAGTGTGTTTGTATTTGAGGTTACCTTGAGACACGGCACCTGCTATAAATACTAAGCATGAACTTGTTTAACACAGAGAGACACAAATACATGCACACAGAGATAATATAGATAGAATAGTTACTGTAGGTCTGTAGGTAAAAAGGCACTTAAGGTCATTGAGTTGTAAATGGAGTAAAGGTCACCCTCCACCCCACACTATAGTTAGCCATGTAAAGCCACAGCAAATAACAGAAGGTTAGACATATGTAGCCATTATGCAAATACTCCTGAAGTTAAAGTAATTCTGATAGAAATGATTTGTATATACTGACATTTGGCCGCTTTTGTGATGACAACCACCTGCAGTTCTATACTACAAGTAATACTATAGTTTGACTTATAACTCATCACTTAATCTTTTACTTTGATCTGAGAGAGGCACACATGGAGTACATGGAGTCTCTTCAGGCGCATTCATACAGAAAAATCCAAGCTACACTTAACACATTTTTGCTGAAGGGAACAAAAATACTGCAGACAGCAGACCCCTTTCACCTACTGAACAAGAGATAAGCGAGCTTACACAGCGAAGATAAAGGCGTTTGAAACATGCTGTTAAACAAAGATAATAGATCACTTTTGCTCAGGTGATAGACCACACGCACTTCAAAATTTCCCTTAAGTTATCTCATTCACCTCATGTAGATATTTATTCGGTGATGTTATCAGACACCTGCAGTCAGATGAAATATCATGTCTCCCAGACATTGTGTAACTACTGAAATATGCTAACTCGCTGCACAAATAAAACTTGAGGTCGCACTTTATTTTATAGTGCACTATTAAGACATAACAAGCTATACTTTGTATCAAATTAGACCAAAACTAGAAGTAATCTTCCTTATGAGACAGTATTAGACACTTACCAGATGTTATAAGAGGGTGATTAGGAACACATTACAACAGAGCTTTATTTTAAACTAAAGTGAAATCACATATCTGCTACTTCCCTATTTGTACAGTATATTAGGGCTGCTTGAAATTTGACAGTGCACTACAGTAACTGGACCACTCAAAAGTCAAATTGCTGGAAAAATCAAAAACCTGGAGTAAAATGTATTTTTCCCTTCTATGAACAAATATACAGCAATCAGCCACAACTTTAAAACCACCTGCCTAATAATGTGGAAGCCCCCCCCCCCCAAAAAAAAACAGCTCTGACCCACTGAGGCAGGAACTCCATTGTGGGGTTCGGCCTCCTCTGATCGGACGTATTGTTCCAGAACGTTCCACAGGTGCTTGATCTGATTGAGATCTGGGAGATTTGAAGATCATGCTAACACCTTGTCAACATAGGACCATCTTCTTGCAGTGCTCCCATTGTAGGTCAGCAATGGCCACCAATGGACCACTTTGGTAGATATCCTAGAAACATCCCACAAGACCTGCCATTTTGGAGATGCTCTTGCTGCCTAATCCTGATATATCCCAACCCTTGACAGGTGCCATTGTAATGAGATTCAGTGGTTTTAATGTTGTGGCTGATCAGTTAATGTTGTTGAACTCACAGAGAGCCACAGCATTCAGCATGCCCGTGTAGGGTGAAGCACCAATGCTCTGATAGATGATGCCAATGCGGTCCTGCACAGCACCCTTGGTGACGTCAAGGTCTAAGTGCATCACGAAGAAGGCCACAAACAGACCGTAGATCAGGTTCTGAGACAGACGCATCAGAACACCCATCCTGTCTCTGGACAGGTTTCTTGTCGTCCGCCTACACATAAAACACACACGGAAATAGACGAAAACACACTTAAATATATACATGTTCTTAGGTACATGTTCATACAGCAACACAAAGAGGGGAGGGGAGTTGAAGTTTCAAATGCAAATATATGTGAGATACTCAAGAATCGAAAGCTGATCAGTTGTGTTGTACTCAGCACTGACCTGAGCAGGACTGCGAGTTTGTCTGCACCGCTGGGTGATTCTTTGCTCTTAAAGGGGATGGTTGGCTTGTCCGGCCAGTTTAGGCTCTGCTCCGTTTTTCCCAGCATGGTCTGGTAGATGGCAGACCGCTGATAGGACGAAGTGATCTCATGCATGCGATTGAAGGTGGCTGTCTCCCTCTCGCTGCTGCGTGTGTCCACTGACGTGAAGTCAACTATTTGACGTCACAACAGTTTCATTATTTTAATGTTCATGCGGTACAGACCTCCTTCTATATATTCTATATACTCTCAAGGTGTATGTATACTTTATTTGTTTGTATTTCAACATAGCTGTGTTTCTATAATGTAAACAGACAGTACATAATCCAGGATCATAGCATACAGTACCATAGATGTCAAAGGGGTTGCAGTACTCTGGACACTCATATCCACATTGGTTGAAGAAGTCCACCATCTCTCCTGGCTGCCCACAAAACACTAGCTCTCCACGACTCATTATAGCTATCCTGCTGAATACCTGGGAAACACACACACACACACACACACATACACAGTGACATACCATCAAATGATTTAATTTCATCAACAAAAGCCCATCAGCTGAAGGGCAACACATGATCTTCTGTCTTCGTAGAAAATAACGAGTTTTTCAGTGTTACAGGACAGGCACATATTTTGAAAACAACATTTATATTCCCATATGTAAATTGAAATTGTTTTTGAATGCTGTAATTGACCCTTCCTAATTTTGAATATGCTAAATGGATGTTGCTGGGGGACCGGTAAAAGTGACATATAGTCACATCCTAAGCAAAACGCTAGCTAACTAGCTCACTAATCTACATCAGTCATTAGCCAGCTAGAAAGGAAAAAGGAAAGTAGAAAGTTGACAAAGACTCTGCGATGTACCAGGCTTGTTCAACTGCTATTGCAGCATAGAGAAAAAACGGGCGGGACTTAAAATGGGTCAGTTGTTTCTAAATTACTGTCGTCCCAATGTTCTTGATATGAATGTGCATTTTTGTCAAGAGGAGGACTGTGGATTTTGTCCCCCATTTCCATTAAGATTGCATTAGAAAAGAATCACTTCATAGCCAGTATGAACACAAGGAACAATTACAGTGATCAAAAATGAGTGTATTGCTGTTAAGATAGACTTGAAAAATTCTGAATCTGTTGTTTAAAGGAAGGTTCAGTCTCTCTTTTCAGATTTTCTCAAAAACCTACCCTGAAGAGCTCGGAGCGTGGTTGGTGGATAGTTACTATGACGATACGGTTCCTCCTGGCCAGTTCTGCCAGCAGCACCACAATCTGATTGGCAGTCATGCTGTCCAGGCCGGTGGTTGGCTCATCCAATAGGATCACCCCTGCAATGACATCATCACTCTCGTGCAGGCTTGTCACACATTGAAACATTGAGAACAAGAGAAAGGCAGGACAATAACTTTTTTTCTTCTTTTCAGTTGGAAACTTTTGAATGTACTTTTTATTAAGTGGCACATGCAGGATTCTCGGCGGGGCCAACTTAACTTGTGAAGATAAGTGAGTTCTTTTTTTTAGTTAATTACTCTAATTAGGACAATTAAAAGATTGCCTCTTTGCTTTATGAAAGTAGAGTGGAATTAGCAGATGCTTTAATTGTGAGATTAATTCATTTCCTGGTTGATTGGAGAGGCAGCGAATGGGAACTCCTCATTACTCTGTGTGTGACTCTGTGTGTGTGTCTGTGGCCATTCTAATCCTGAATGAGGACTGAGACCCTTCATCCTCCCTTGAGGACTGTAGGCCTGATAAACCACACCTGGGATGAGCACAGGCCACACACACACACACACACACACAGAGGTGGGTCTCTGCTCATTCCATTCGTCGTGTGATAACCTAGTCTTTCATTACTCCTCTCCATCTCTCCCTCTGTCCCTTTCTCTGTCCTTTCCTCTCTCCTCTCTTACTTAGATCCCTTTGTTTTCCAGTGTGGACTTCTAAAACTCTTTGGGGAGAGACAGGTCTGGTGGTTAACTTTCTTCTATTCTCAGGGTGGCACCATCCTGCCTCCAGTCCTGTTGCTTCCAATAGAATATAGTATATCAAATATCGTGTTATATGCAATAAATAACTAAACAGAGTGTGAAAAACATTAGAGACATCATTACAGCTAATTTTTATTATCCTTTTCCCATGTGCCCAGATATCGGCCATAGAGATGTCTGCCTTCTCTCACATGTACTGGAACTAGATGGCGCTCAGCTAGTGGTGTAGGCTGTAACCCTCTCAAATGCCTTACACTGGTTTTATCTAGCCATGGCCAGGGGTGTCTTTTTACCAACAAAATATTTAATATATGTATTAATCTAGTGAGTTACTCAGCCCCTCTGAGGGAAAGTGAGAAGTTTACACAAATCTATTATTATGTAATTAAATCCTATACATGCTATAATCTTAGTCAGCGCTCTTCTTTCAGCATCACAGTGTCTGACAGCTCTTTCTATGCTTGTGGGGACACTCTTTTTTTCTGTCACTCTGAAACTTTGTAACCTGGTTCATTTCAAGCCACAAGCGAACTGACTCAGGAGCATGTGCAATCTTCCCAGTTGTAGCTTCAGCATGTTTATTGTCCCCACCAGCTGTAAATACCACTACAAGTAAGAGGGAAATATCAATTTTTGATTTTGGGATAAACTGTCCCTTTAAAGAAAACAATCTCTTCAGGTTATCTACTCCATATTCCTCATTTGAGCTCTGTAAAGCCTGAAGAATTTCGGGGATTTCAGGCTTTTACCTCGATTCAATCCATTATCATGATTTAAATTTGCAGCAGTAGCATCCTTTTGAAGTCTGACGTCTGTGATGCTCAGATAAAACTCCGCAGAGGTACTCACGTGGGTCCTGAAGTAGCTGGCTGGCGATGGATACCCGCCTCCTCTCACCCCCGGAGATCCCTGGGAAAACACGACCCCCAATAACGCTGTGGGCCACGTGAGTCAGACTCAGCTCAGCCATCACGGCTGACACCTGCATGGGAGTCAGAGGTCGAGGGTCAGGTGAATCAATATGGTTAACACACCAGCTGGTGAGTTCAGGTGCTATAAGCAAGCACTGTAGACTTAGCACTGTTGACTGGCTGAACAAGAAACACGTTGATACAATGTAAGCTTATAGATGTGCATCAGACACAGAGGTAAAAGGAATATCCAACTAATGTGAGCTTTGTTTAAATCTGTTTTACACATTCTCAGTTATCCTGATATTTGATATAACTTTCTTTGAATGAACTGTGACTTAGACTAAATAACCAGCAAAATATCACAATTCACTTGACAAAGTGTGTATCATTCCCTCTGCTTCTACATTTGTCTCCTTTTTGTATTTTATATAGCAGGGAGGAAATGCCACGTGTAAGCTAAGTGGACAGAGCAGAGGAGGCTCTCAAAAGTCACCTTCTTCTTGATAGCTTCAGCCGAGTGTTTCCGCAGCGCCAGCTGGGCTGTGTAGGTCAGAGTCTCCTCCACGGTCAGATAACTCAACAAGTTATCACTCTGGAAAAGAAAGAGACAAGGACATCAAGGATGGAGAAAGTAAAAAAAAAAGGAACAAGTAAAATACAGTGAGGCACACAACCATCTCTCAGATCTTTTATACTTATTGTAAAATTGATTTAGTAGAATCTACCTTTTTTACTTGCAAGAGAGATGAGTAAGTACATACAAATCTGATCACGTCTGTCTTCCTCTTGTGCATTTGTCAATAATCAAGTTACAGTCTATCTTGAAACCTGTTGGTTTGACTGGTATGAAATTTGCTGTTAACATCCACATCCTGGAAATTCTTACCAACAGAAATGCAAATGTATCTGCACTATCTTTGCTGCACATCCCTGCACACCTGGGTACATCCATACAGGACACATACAGCTGTACACTGTATGTTCATGCATGTTCAAACCAACTGTAACATACATTTGAAATATATACACACACACACATGCAAACACACATACACACATCCATTGCTTGAACCTTCTGAACCTGCTGCCTGCTTCAATTAACACATGGCGCCTCTGAATCCCACTTCTCCTCCGTCTCTCATCTGAATGACTTTAATATCAGGAGCTCATATCACCTCCTCATCTACAGCTTAGCAGGGGAAGTTAATGACGAGGCTTAGAGAGCAGAGGGGGTTGCTATCAGCTAGAAGAGGGAGATGATTTGAAAGGAAGCAAGGCCAGTTTTAAGCCAGTGTTTTTAATTCAGGCTTTGGATACACTTGAGCACCTCTCATTGAGAGATTAAGTGTATGAGGAGGCCAGCAAGGGTCTTTAGTTAATTTCATCCTGAGGCCAGGGCAACCTTTTCAGGAGTTTCTGCAAAACGGTGTGTTCATTGAGTTTGTGCTTCGGTGTTCATGGTGGTTAACCACAGGAAACTTAAATACATAATAGTACAAACTGTCTGCATGCAGCCGATCACATGTGAATCTATGGAACAAAGTTTAACTGGGTGTCAGTGTGTGATGAGAACTGGGGCAAAGTGGAATGTGCATGTGCTCACAACTTTACAACCACCGTTCGGTCTCTTTATTAATGTGTTGTTTAACACTGCAGCTGTTAACATTGTTATAGATCACGAGAGCATTCGGCAGTGATATGCAGATTGGAAGATTCATTTTACAAGCAACTGGTTTTAGTCATATTCTTGCTGCTGTTCCAGATTAAGTAAAATGGATCAACGTGCGTTATAACATGAAAAGTTTATTGTTATAACAAGAAGTTATTCAGTTTAAAGCAAATTTGTTATAACAAGAAACTTTTCTAGTTATAACAATATGTTGTTATAATGTGAAAAGTTGCATGTTATAATGTGATAACTTCTATTTATGTAATGACACTTTATAAAAAATATGTTATCATGTTATAACAGTGTTATACCATGTTTTATGTTACAACAGTGATCATGTGTTATTACATATCTTTGTTAAATACTCAATTCTGATTGGTCAGTTAGAGCATTCTAAGGTCTGTTATTTATGAATAGCAGACCGCTTTGAAGAATGGACTGTTGCTATGAATGTAGAAAATCTGGTGGAGAAATAAAACATTTTTCAGATAAATATTTTGTGTCAAATGATTGACTTTTTAGTAAGCAGCCATGTAATAAGCAGAATAATGTACAGTGAGCAGGTCATTATTGCTAAATAAACCCCTTCAGAATGATTCAAGACCCCTCTGCTTCGTGTTGGGATCCTGCACCATCCTGTCAGTGTTTGAAGTTAAATAATATATTCTTATAGCAAGAAAAATGTTGTTATAGCATGATCATTTTGTATGTTGTAATAAAGTAAAAATAACTTGTTATAATATGAAAATATTTTGTTACAATGTGACAAACACTGTGTTATAACAATTTGCTTTTGTTTTAATGCGATACTAATCCATTTTTCTGTTGTACCAAGTTTGAAATATCTAGAAAAATGTATTTATTTGAGATCACAACTGGCATGCAACTGATTGTCTGTAGTATATTGTTTCTGTGTTTCTGTGTGTTACCTGCAGGACGTAGGAGAAACAGTCCTGATACTCTGTTCTCTTAATTTTCCTGCCGTTAACGAAGACCTCGCCCAACAGTGTGCCAGTGTTTCCAATCCTCCCTGAGATGGCATCTAATAATGTGGTCTTTCCAGAGCCTTTACAATGCAAAGTACACAGACACACACACACACACACACACACACACACACACACACACACACACACATGAAAATTGACAAAGGTGGATCGGTCACATATTTAAAGACAGATTCATTTTGACCAAAAGAATGATTCTCCATCCACATTACTCCTTTATTGTATGTTCCTAATAATATCAGATTTATTTAAATTCTTCTTGGACTAAGTGCAAACCTGAATTTCCCAGAATGCCCATGATCTGTCCACTGTCTACATGGAAGGAGACATCATTGAGGATCTGACGAGTCCATCGTTTTCTGTAGGAGGGTAAGTCCCACCATGGACCAACACGCTCACTGTAATACACAGACACACACACAGCATCAATCATTTTAACAGAATCAAACCCCACTGTGAAAATGATCATCATTAAACAATAAAAGAATATTAGCTTTGTGTTTTATTTTACGCTACACAGAAGACAAGTTTCAAGTTTCCATGAATTACACATCACATATTTTGGTAACACTTTATTTGAGGAGGTGTTTATAAGACTGCCATGACACTGTCATAAACATATTATGACCATAGATATAAAAACAGTTAACAGCAAATAGTGATTAGCCTGATTTAGCAATATGTAAACTAGTTATATGTTCATCAGCTGATGCTGTAAATCTCCTCAGTACTGTTCTCTGTTGTCAAACTGGCCTCATAACATTTAATGACATCTCTATGCCTTGTACAAATGGCACTACTTTGTTCAAGAAAGCTGATGGAGGTCCTTGTTCAGCTGTTATTGGATTACAGAGCTAAAATGGGCGGGACTTAGTTTTGTCATTGACTGTCAGAAGACACTTATAATTGACCTTTCCTAACTACATATGATAATATGATGTAGTGTTATAACATAAAAAGTAAAGCTACAAAATTTCTTTAAGTTTGATAACAAAGACACTGAGATTATTTCAAGTTGTAACAAAGACTTCACAGACAATGTCAACTTTGCATTAAAATGACACAATTAACCGAATGAAACTTAATAACAAAAGTCATAAACATTCAAAAAGACACCTCTTGTTTTTGACAGTTGTCATGACATGGTTATGATGTAATGCCTATGGTGTAATAATCTTATGCACACCTCTTTAAATAAAGTCTTATCCATAATTTTATGCTATTTAATTGGAGTTAGACCACATGAGATTATAGAAAATTTGATTCAAATCTGCATATTTAAAACATATTATGTATAAAGTCATATATGTATATAGTATAAAGTGGTTCACTCTGTTTTTTCATCTGTCTCTCAGTTGACCTCCTGTCCACTCTGTCTGTGTCTTCAGCGTTTACCTGACCGTGTAGGAGAGCTTTCTGACACTGAGACAGCAGGAGGGCTCTGATCGCTCCTCTCCACCGTCCCTCCACACGTCCCTCTTCACTGCCCTCTTGTCCTCCGACACATAGTTGTAGGACTCTCTAACTTTGGTCCTGTTCTCTGGCTCCTCCGCCTGCATCGAATAAAATCCGTTCATGTTTGCAGCCGGTGTGCTACTCCAACCAACAACCGAATCAGGTCCGTCTCAGATTAATATGCTCATATCCACACAGCTCATATACAGATGTCCTACAGGCACAGACTTAGTTTCTGTGTTGCACTCATTCCCTGTACAGAGCAGCAGTGTGAGAGCGTTGGTGTCTCCCAGGAACCATAAACACACAGTGAAGGTTGCGTTATCTCAGAGAACTTTGATCTGGAGTTGTATAAAGAAGACAAAAAACATGCTCAGTAGATTGACAGGCTGTCAGTCTCACCTCAGTTCTCAAATTGAAAAGCTATGACTGACAGCACAGAGCAGACAAAGGACTGACGAGACATGAACTTGGACGCTTTTAGAGAGGAGAGAAGTCTTGTGAGCTAAGATGAGAGGAGTTCTTCAGATGGACTGGAGCCACACTAACTAAAAGAGAGAAGGAACAGAGCAGGGGAACAACAGGAGAGCAAAAAAATCAGGAAAAGAGAGGAACAGAACAGAAGAAGAATTGGGGGCATTGACCTCTTGACCCTACAAACATAAACCAACAACTTTCATCATCATGGACCCAGACAATGGCCTCAGTCATACAAGCGGCTACTCGCAGGTCAGTCTGTTACATGGGATCATGCAAACGTCAGGACAAAAACATGTCTTCGTTTCTAGTTCATCTGTTAATCTACTGATATGCTTTGTTCAAATCAAAACCATTTCAAAACTTTCTGTTGCTTCCTTTCCAATCCCTGAGCTGCTCTCTTTGACTGCTGCAAAACCACTGATTTTATTAAATCACTATTTTGTGACTAAATCAAATAAATCATAATGTGTGAATGTTGGTCAAATGAGTCCACTGAGAGCATTTTCCGAATTTATTACTATTGCTGGAAGTTTGTTTAATGTGGTAAAAGCAGCATTTATTTATTTATTTCCCTTACTATAGGGCCCCAATTGAAAGAGAAAAAAAGTGTAGTTTCTTTAGATATTTGACATTTTTCTACACAAAATTACATATACTGAAGTAATTTATAATTTATCTATATGATGTACAATATTTTATTATGAATGTGTTAATGTATAAAATGTGTCTTAGTATTTTCATTTATTTGGATTCATCCACAAAAAAACCTAACCCTTTATTTTTGACAGTTGCTGCATGCTAGGATTAACCTATGCTCATATTCATATGTTCTCAAGTTGTATTTTTTTTTATTTGAAGATTGAATTTGCAGCTTTAGGCCTAATTTATTTCTGTTTTCTAGTTTTTCCCCAAAATGCAAATACTACTAAGTGTCCATCATCTGTTTGTCTACAATAATCACAATAATTTACAATCTGCGATAATTTGCCAACCTTTTGCAATTTTCTTGTGATTAGTGGGTCCTGAAGCTAAAAGAAAACCATGCTATATTAGACGAGGACAGTTTATCTAAAAAGATAAATACTAGAATTATCACAGGTTTGTCTTACTGAAGACATAAGGTTTCCACACGTCCAACTCTCATATTTTAGTTAACACATCTGAGAAGAACTGGTTGGAACAGCTGCATGAACAATGGCAACATTTTGAATGTCTGAACTACTAACATGTAGAGATGTGCTACAGAAAAGCCAGAAAACTGGGTATAAATGTCAATAGAAGCCATATCAACCATTTTAAATGATATTTACAGTACAGTATATTGGTGTAGAGCTTATGTGCTGCATTTTGATTTGTACTTACTGCAGAGATTTAAGGATTACATAATTTTGGAATGGACTCTGGATTCACAAGGCAACTCACGGACTATTAGCATGTACAAACATAATCGTCCAATAAACTTGTTGATAAAGTTCAAATGTAAGATGTGCAGATACTGTGGCCCTTTAAGGCTAGGACAATGTCCTCATCTGGTTTTCAGACACAGTGAACATCCCAACAAAAAACACTGACCATTGAAATGTTTGGCAAAGTCATCACATGGAAGAGGATACAAGACTGCAATTTTTGAGTATCCCCACAAGTTTACCACCTTCTGTTATTTGTATTGTTGTGAATGGTTTATTGCCATCTAAAATAAAAATGGGTTTCTAGGCTGTGTCTGGCACAGGAGCACAAACATGTCCCTCGCATATCTGTAATCTGTGATTCAGAACAGAAACTTTCTCAGATTTTTTTGCATGTTAAAAATGAGTCCTGCCTCTGTGAAAATCATTGTCCTCTCCCCTCTAACAACAGAAAGACACAGAGTTGTTCACGACTGAAGAGGACAGCAGTCTTTACTTCACCTACAGTGGAGAGTGCAATGAGCTGGAGGTCAACAACCTGCACTATGAGGTAACTGTCAGACAGATGGCTCTTGGCTGGTCATTTTTAGCCCTTGACTATTTAATCTTTGTACTTTCTGTATATGTGCATGTTGAATGTGCTTGCGTGTGTGTTCCCAGGTTGACACAGCAGCTCAGATACCCTGGTATGAGAGGCTGTCAGAGTTCAAGTTGCCGTGGGAGATAAAAGGAAACAAGCAGACCGCCATCAATAAGCTCAGCCTCCGAGTCCGCAGTGGACAGATGCTGGCTATTATTGGCAGCTCAGGTGAAACACAAACACACACACACAGTCATACACACACAGCTTTTAAGTATTAACATTTCTAATCAAGTTATTATTTGGTAGTGGCCTTCTTGCATTATATATTTTGCCTGCTTTTCAGCTGTCAAACTTTGGCCTCACATCAGCACCACTGTTCACATGAACAATCAAACCCTCAATAGCAAACTGCAGTGGAGTATTACATTTCATGTTAATTCTGTGCAGTTTGAGACAAAAATCATGTATTTTTTGCATGCAGTATAAATGTGTTATTTTTGCCGATTGTAAAAATGGTGTATTTAAATACCCCTGCATACTGGAGTCTCTAAACAGTATTGTAATTACATTAATTGGGTATGACTGGAAAGCTGAGTCTCTTGTGGATTTAATAAGCCAAGCTGTATTCATGTGTGATAATGTTACTCCCCATATAGCCCTTTCATTGTAGCGAGACCATTTCTTAAAACATTGAACATGATGCTGATTACTTGCAGCAAGTTCCACTGGGACATACAGGCAACATCAATGTAGATTTCTACATCTCTTATATTGTTGTAAAGCAACCTGGTTGCTTGGTATGTTCTAAATAGATAACAAAAATTTAAAATAAAAAATGAAATAAATAACTAATTATTCTATTTATTGTTTCCTTATTAAGTTTACACAGTTGGATTAATCCAGGATGCTGAACTCCATTTGCACTATTCTGCACATCTTAAAGAAAACTGAGACTATACTATACAAAAACACTTTATTCAGAACTATAAAGAGTTTTGTTATTTTTTTAGTTTTTATTTTCCTCAAAAATATGAAACCATCTCTTCCCAGGTTGTGGCAAAACATCTTTGCTGGACATAATAACATGTCGTGATGAGGGCGGTTCGATGACGTCTGGTCAGGTTCTGATTAACGGGAAGCCCAACACGCCCCAGCTGGTGAAGAAGAGCATCGCTCATGTCCGCCAAGACGACCGCCTTCTTCCTCACCTCACCGTCCGTGAAACTCTCAGCTTTGTTGCCAAACTGAGGCTCCCCACCCACTTCACACAGGCTCAGAGAGACCAGAGGGTAAGATTTAAAATTAACAAACACAACCATATCAAAACACACATTTAATGTACACAACAGGACATTATTAGCCCATGCTGAGTCTTCAAAACATATTCTGCATATTTTATCATTTGGACAAGATGTAAAGGCAGTGTCTATTATTGGTTGTGAAAGACAGATATTATATGTGACAAATGTGTCTCTCTGTTATTTTCTGTCACAGGTTGATGATGTCATTGCTGAGCTGCGGCTGCGACAGTGTGCTCACACCCGAGTGGGAAACGACTATGTGAGAGGCGTCTCTGGAGGAGAGAGGAGGAGAGTCAGTATAGCTGTCCAACTCCTCTGGAACCCCGGTGAGAGAGAGAAAACAGACAAAGTCTTAAACTCTTCCCTCTGAAGTTTGATTTTAAACTTTAAAAGACCAGTGTGTTAGATTTATTGACACTATGGCAGATATTCAGAAGTATGTTTTCACTGCTGTATTGTCACCTGAAAATAAGAATTGTTGTCTTTTCATTACCTTATGATGAGCAGCTGTTTAGACCTGCAGATGCAGACGTGTTAATGTTGCCACCTACAGGCAAAGAAAGGAATGGCTGCTGGAATACTACAATTATGTGTGACTGTTTTAGGTTTTATGGGATTTATGGACTATAGGCAAAAGTCCTCGATAAGATATTTAATATGATACTAAAAAACAAAACTTGAAAAAATGTCCTTAATTTTTTTGTAAATCAAACAACATTTTCTATTTTTAACTTAAAGTTCTTCTGCTTTCCTTCTTAAATAAAATAAAATAGAAAGCCATGATCAAAGAATGTGCAACAAATTGGCATGAACTTCAGCAATGAATGTTTGAATAATGTCTGCACAGCTGCAAACCAAAAACAATGCAGGAGACAGTAGCAGTCCTTTAATAAAATAAAATAAAAATGATGAAATAGAAAAGTTAACCATATATTATCATGTTAGATATAGTATGGACAGTCTGGTTGAGTATTTAGTTGTGATATCATGGTATTCAATATATCGTTAGATCTATATTCATAACCAAAGACTCTACATTCCAACCTCTTGTTTCAGTACCTCATCATTTTCTGTGATACAATATTAAGTTGTAATAATACAATAAGATTAGAAATAACAGAGTACCATCCACATTTTCAAGTATTAATCAATCTTGTTATTCATATAACCTGTCCTGATAAGATGAAATACCAACAGATTTTCTGGATCCATTCTGCATCACCACAACCATCCAACCATGAGACATAAGTGACTGGTGTTTTTACATTTCAGGTATTTTGATCCTGGACGAACCCACGTCAGGTTTGGACAGCTTCACAGCCCACAACCTGGTGATCACACTGTCCCGCCTGGCCAGGGGAAACCGTCTGGTCCTGCTGTCCGTCCACCAGCCCCGCTCCGACATCTTCCAGCTCTTTGACCTCGTTGTCCTGCTGTCGTCGGGTTCGCCAGTTTACTGTGGCGCTGCTCGTGACATGGTGGCTTACTTCACCGCCCTGGGATACCCCTGCCCAAGATACTGCAACCCCTCTGATTTCTATGGTTAGTGTGTGTGTGTGTGTGTGTGTGTGTGTGTGTGTGTGTGTGTGTATGTGTGTGTGTGTGTGTGTGTGTGTGTGTGTGTGTGCAGAAAACTGTCTGAAAGTTGCAGTCAATCTGCACCAGTCCTATTAATGCTACACTGAAACATACTGTACATGGTGTTGAGCTTCGTTTTGTTGGTGGGTGTGTGTCCAGTTGACCTGATCAGTATAGACCGGCGCAGTCTGGAGCGAGAAGCTGAGTGTTTGGAGCGGGCGACAGTTCTGGCTGAGCAGTTCATGGAAAAGGTGCGAGACACAGAAGATCACATGTGGAAACCAGCTGTGACTGACACAGCACCAACACAAACACAAACAGAAAGGTATGTGTGTGTTCAAGTTAGGATTCCTTTCCCTTATTACCTATTTGTCTTGTCCTAAAACTTCTTATCTAACTGTTTCTACTCCCATTACCTCACCACTCAAAAATTTAGCAATGAAATAACTTTATATAAAGGCAGGGTTTAAGTCTCATTTACTTTATTTAACTTATCAGTGTCCTACTGGAGCAACTATGGGGTATTTCTGGATGGTTTAAAATGAATGAATGTAACGTTCTACACAACTAGTTCACGGTGTTTTGAGTGAACTGTTTCAGAGGCAAAATTATTTGTGGTTAAAGCTGCAGTAGGCAATTTGAACATCTAGAATTGTAAAGTTAACTGACTCAGAGGTAAGAAAGACAGAAGACACGTAGAACTCGAATGATCCACTTTCTAAAAAAAAACCCAACTAAATACAAAGGGGTGTGTGCTCACAGACATTTTTAAAGGACATGCAATGGTCAAATGAATTGTTTCAACCACAATGAAATGAAATAATATTGCTTACTACAAATTTAAGTTAAAGCTGTGGATGCAAAGTCAAGATTTTAAAGTTAACGTAAGATTTTTCGCTTTTTAGAAATTCATCCTTTTATCTTAATAATTTATGGGAAACTGGTTCTAGTGTTCTAACCTGGACAACCTGATCCACTGTTTTCCTGCCTGCAGCCCTCAGCAGCTGAGCACAGGAAGAAAAGAAGAGGAAGTAATCACTATTTCCAAGCAAAGTAACAGACTGCCAGGCAGACTACACCAATTTGCCATCCTCATCAGGTAAGAAGACACATGAATGTTTTTCAGCAGCGCTTCCTGACAGCCCTGTCAGATGAGTTCATGTACCCCTTCACTGACTTAAGGGATGCATCTAAATCTGAATACATTATTCAGGAAAAGCACAAATAATACGCTGGAAACAGATATTTCCTCTGTCCGAAGTTGCTATTAGGAAAAAGTCAGCTCCTTGATTACCTCGGCATAGGATTGAATCTATGTTAATCAATCGTTGATTTAACTCAACTCCCAAGTTTATTCAGCTGAAGGATATTTTGTGTACTTACCCAGTGCAAAACTAGTTTATGAGCAAAAGTAGTTTTAACAAACTTTCTATCACAACAGCTTGTGTTCAGGTATTACTAACTCAAGTTGGACTTTGCAGTCAGGTTATTGTAGCTGGTTGTCTATTGATTATTGATTATTGCTTATTGTGACAATTAAGTACTAAAGATCAACCTCACACCAATTTTTATTACAGCACTCAAGATGGACACATGAACACTGACCTCCCCTCCCTTTCTCCCCTCAGGCGTCACATGTATAATGACTACAGAGACCTGGTCACCTTATTGGTCCACGGCTTCGAGGCTCTCCTAATGTCACTGCTGGTCGGTTGTCTCTACTACGGGGCAGGAGAGCAGCCTCTGTCCATTCAGGACACCGTGGCCCTCCTCTATATGATCGGAGCTCTCACTCCTTTCGCTGTGGTGCTGGACGTCATAGCTAAATGTGAGTAATTACAGCTGAGTGGCTTCATATGCCAGTCTTCAGTCTCAGCATCTAAACATATAGAACTGAGAAAGCATCATGTTTTAGTATTTTTCTCAGTTTCTTTGTTTAAAATGTACTGTTTTAAATTATGTTAGAAACGTGATGTGCAGCAAAATCACTAAAGTTTTTCACCATTGATTTGATGCAGTTTTACTGGAGGTGACACAAACTCCAAAACTGTTTCCATTTGTAAAACAGCTCCAAAAGTTGTCCTGAAAAGTATTTTTACACTTTTACACTTACACAAAATACTTGAACAAGACAAGACAGAGAATCAAATCACAAGCTTAAATCTAATTTGCAATTCAAGCTTTTTCTTTGGTTTTCCATTTTATAAACAGCATAATTCAATATAAGACAACACACAGGGGATAATGGATATTATTTATATTATATTGTATTATTTATTACATTTATTTCACTCACTGTACATTATCCTGCTTATTACACAGCCACTTACTTTAAAAATAAAATCAGTAATTTGACACAAATTAATTAATTCATAAATTATTTTATGAATTTAAGAATGATTTTAGTGCTCCTTCACAGTATATGATCAGAACTGTGTCCACAGCAACCATCTGCTATTTTATAACAGACCTTAGAAAGACAATTAGAATCAAGTATTTAATAAAGCAATGTAAGAATTTACTTTACTTTATTTAAGAATTGTGTAAAAAAACAAAACAAAAACAAAAAAACAGAAATCATTAGAAGTTAAGTGAATGCATTTGAAGTTGTGATCGGCGGTGAGCACAATGTTGGCAGAAGTGCATCATATCAGCGGAGATAAAGACAAACCTGCCAGAGGTTATGATGGTTCAGGATAATTACAGAGACAGCGAGACTATTAATGGTCAAGTTCAAGTCAGGACGAGGTCAAGTGACAACAAAAGTTATATAAAATTGATTCCAAACTCATTTATGACTCAGAGTTAAATTATTTAACACTAATATAAAAACTTTCTAAAATAAACTTTGGAACTTCTATTCATACAATGTCACAAGAGGAATACTACATTTATATAGCTATAAAGTCTTAGTAGTGTGTGATATTTATTACTGAATCTACTTATATGATCATACAACAAACTGAAGAACAGCTATAATCTTTATGGCCGTCTGATATCATAGGTTATAATACGGTACGTCATTACACCAAGGTCAATATAGTTAACTGAGATGAAACTAAAAACTAAATCCAGGTGTGAAGAACAGTTTGGTTAATTGAAATAAAAATAAAAACTAGAGTTTGGGGGTAAAAAACAATGAACAAAACTTGTACTTGTAGAAATTGTACTGTGTACTGAACAGTAAATAAAATAAAATAAAAAATATGCAGGCAGTCTCTTCAATTTTAGTCTTTGTCAACTTGTTCAAATTCATCAACTCAGCAAGCATTAGGGGCATTTGTTGGCATTATATGTTTATTAACACTGACAGTGTCTACATGGTTGTGTGTCACTTGCCTTCACAAAGTGTTGTGTTTGTATTGTAATACCTACTCTGAACTTCTTAAACCTTGCCCCTGACAAATACCCCCCATATTATCGTGCCAAAACATTTCTCAACAATTGAATATAAAGCTTAAACAAGCAAACCCAATCCGGAAACTAACTGAAACTAAACTGAGTTGAAAAGAAAAAAAAATACTGAATTAACAAATGAAAAGTAAAAACTACAGTAACTGTGTGTGAGACTAACTCAGTGTTCTTGTGCAGGTCACACAGAGAGAGCCATGCTCTACCACGAGCTGGAAGACGGCATGTACTCTGTCACCTCCTACTTTTTTGCGAAGGTAAGCTTCCTACATCACCAGCAGGGGTCAGTCTCGCTCCACAATGGCGTCACTCTCCGGTGTAATGTACCACATCAGTGATGTACAGTACTGTAATGTGGTATTAGAATCTGTGTGTGTTTGTCTGTCTGTTGTGTATATTTGAACATGTGCTGTCTCCACACTCAGGTGTTAGGGGAGTTACCAGAGCACTGTGTGTTCACCTTGGTGTACGGCCTGCCCATCTATTGGCTCGCTGGGCTTAACGAGGCTCCAGAGCGTTTCCTGCTCAACTTCCTGCTGGTGTGGCTGATGGTTTACTGCAGCCGAGCTATGGCTCTGTTTGTTGCTGCTGCGCTGCCCACCCTGCAGACCTCGGCCTTCATGGGCAACGCCTTGTTCACCGTCTTCTATTTGACTGGGGGGTTTGTCATCAGCCTGGAGAACATGTGGCTCGGTGAGGAGATGGATTCATTGTCCACAGTTAAAACACGTGGAGATGGAGAGCCTGAAGAATATGTGATGTGATGTTTATACCTGTGCGTGTTTTTGACTCCCCAGTGGCCTCGTGGTTGTCTCACGCCTCCTTCATGCGTTGGGGCTTTGAGGGCATGCTGCAGGTGCAGTTCAGTGGCAAAAAGTACCCCATCACCCTCGCAAACTTCACCTTCAATGTTGACGGCATACACGTGAGTGTATCACAGTTTCAGTGTTCACTCCTTATGGCATCATTCACACCATAAAGCTGAAGGCCACAGGGTCAAAGCATCAATTATTTATAGTTCTGCTTGTACAGTTTCAGAGTACAGGAATTAAAAGTTTTAACTGACCCTAAGTCCCACCCCTTTTTCACTCTGTGCTCCAATGACAGTTGAACAAGCTTTTGAAAATGATTACAAGAAGTTGCTGGGTGATCTGTAAAAGTGACGTAACTTCACATCTTAAATTAGTTCATATCAGCAGAGCTGTGGCCCACTAAATTGCTAATCTAGATCAATCATTAGCCAGCTAGTTAACTAGTGTTTGGTAACATTAGCTGGTTAGTTAGCGAGCGTTTTGCTGACGTTGTGACCCCATATGTTGCTTTTACAGGAAAAGGAGAAAGTCGACTGAGGTACCAAGTTTGCTTAACTGTTATTGGAGCACAGAGTAGAAAGGGGTGGGGCTTAAAAAGGGTTCATAGCAATCCTTTTAAAAGTAGGACGGCATTTTATGTAAATGAACACAACTGTTAAACCAAAGAACTATGCAAAGTAAACAAACTAACATCTTTCTCATCCTGAAACCATGTGTGTTTGTTTGGCAGGTGGTGGAGGCTATGAATATGAACCAGTACCCTCTGTACTCATGTTATCTGGTCCTGCTCGCCGTCTGTCTGGGCTTCATGGTGCTGTATTACTTGTCCCTTAAATTCATCAAACAGAAGTCCAGTCAAGACTGGTGAAGACATCTGGACCAGTTTCAACCATCAGTCTAAACGCTGTCTGAAATCAGACATGAGGGGCAAAGTTTTATCATAGGATGTGGGGATTTTTGTCTTGTTTTGTATGTTTTGTTTGGTTTGGTTTTGCCATGGTGGAAGGAAGTAATTTGGATTGTAGTTCGACTGGTTCGACGCTGATGCTTTCCATCGTCAATTTACTGTTCTTATTAAGATGCATTACAGTGAAAAGGTGCTTAATTTTGGGGAGGAAAGTTTACAATTTCACAATAATTTTCAGAAACCCTTGTACTCATTTAATGGTAGAAACACATGAAATAATCACCCAGCACCTCAGAAGGGTATAAAAAGTCACTCTGCTTGATAAAAGTTCAACAGTTCCTCTCATCTTTGACTGTTTAAAACAATCTCAACATATACCTTGTGTGAACGGTTTATATATGCAAATGGTTAGAACAGAGGCAAAAAAAAATGTCTGTGTTAAGAGAAGCACTTGTTGCAGTACCGCTGTCTGCTGCTGGATGGCAGCAGAGCACTGCAGGATCAAAGTTAAAATTCAGGGCTTTTTTTCCCTTCTTCTCTGTCTTGGCAAATGATTAGAGCGCCACTTTGGCAGATATCCATCTGCAGCTTTTGCTTGTTCCATTTTCAATCTTCTTTTTTTCTACAGCTTTATCTTTTTTGTATATGTAAGGTTATTAAGCTTAACAATGTGTGTGCCAGTATAGGGAGCACTGAGAAAAAAAGCCTAGTACAGATTTAGTAAGTCACACTCAGAAAAAAAACAGAACTTGTACTTGTGTGTCCTCATAGATTGAAGATTATGTAAGCTGTGTTTTCTCTTTTTTTTTTTGCACTGGTGCAAAAGCCTGATAAATATTTTACAGACATGGTTTGTGTCCAAATTAGTAAAGTATTAAATCAAATTGCTCCACATCAGTGTGTTTATTTTTGTTGTCATACTCTTCAGTCCTCTGACCTTGTCATTTAATTACATGGTGCGGTCACTTGTAGCTGCGCAATTTCATAACAACAAATTTCATTGATAATGTGATTATTTTCAGTCATTATCCTTTGCAGTCTGGTTGTTCTTTCAGCAGCACGCAAAACACATAAAAATGGTACTTTATATGGAAAAATAAAGGGAATATCAAATGCAGGCAACACTGTAATGATAAGCTCATGTCCCCTGATTTTTTTTATAGTTACTTAGTTTACATAGCTTCCATACTAACTGTACTAATTTTTACTAATATCTTCAACATTCCAAAAGGCAAACAAATGTGTGTTTTATGAAAACTTTAAAAACAAGCCCAGGTTCATAAAGAAGTTCCAGATGACAATGTTATGTCTCCTGCATCTTAATTTGTATCCTAAATAAGCTCCACTGCCTCGGCTGACCCTCTGATGTCATCTTCCAGCATACAACCACAGTGTGTTATCTAAGTCCTGCCTCAGACGGGGTCAAGAACAGCTTGTGTTACAGGAGGGAGGAATGTCTGAAGCTGGTACTGGACAGTAAAAGAAAAGCACAAAGCCAAGCAGAGGCAGGGTACAGATGCAGGTCAGGCAACAGAAGAGGCTGGGTTGGGGTCAAACTGCAGTCTCGTGGAAAATCTAAATCAAATTCCACTAATCTTTTGCCTTTGTCTTCTATGAAAACATTTTATTGTAAGACAAACACATGCAGGTGTGAAAATACTACATTACAGTCTTGTATTTAAAATCTGCGTTCATCTGTGTGAGTCGGTGGCTCAGGCATTGACACAACTATTAACTACTTTTTCTATAATTGCTCACTGCAGCTCTGAAGTTGCAGTTTAATGTATGTTGATTTGTTTAATTGTCATATATTAGAAATGGACAAAAAGACAGCGAAGACAAAATATCTCCATCACCCTCTGCTGGCTGACTGCAGTACAGGTCATAAACCCAGCTACAATTTTTCACAAAGTCATTTTTAACCCCATTTTGTCATTAGTTTGATATTATTATTACTGTGCTTACGTGCATATGTGTTACCACGATTATGTTTGTTTGGTCCGCACCAGGGTGAGTCCCAAAAAATTTAAACATGGGCATTGGGTCTCTGAAGAAGGCTGAGCTGAATACAGTTTCAATTCTGTTGATCCATACAGACAAAGGTAGAGCTCATGGACTTACACAGAGTAGCCAAAAGCTAATGTCTGTGTGCAGGAAAATGTATGTCAGATCATCCTGTTAACTAACTATTAACCAATAAATGACACCTGTTGAACTGTTAGATAAAAGCAACATCACATGAGAGGGAGTGATGTTGTTCTGCACACAGCCTCTGCAAACACATGCCTACGACCGAATCACAGAGACCCCTAATGAAAGTGAGCCATTGTTTATGCGATTGCCTTCACTTGTGCTTTACCTGCTGCTCTGAAAAAAGGTTAACTGTACCACCTGATCGCCTTTAAAGACCCAGACACAGACTATGGATCCTAACATCATTTATTAGCATAAATACTTCTGTACATTCTCAACATCATCTTCTTCATCAACAGTTTTATCAATAGCGCAGTGGACAGCGTAACACCCAACAGCTATAACACAATACCCAACATTTCAGTTCAAACAACTTATGTAAAAAAAACAAGAAAGGAAGAAAACAGTGGGATTTGGATGGAGGTAAGATGAGAGGAGGATCAATCTTTATTCCTCAGCCGTCATTTGGGATTTGTCAGCTTTCTCTTTCAGCTTGTCTGCATAAAACTTGAAGGACTCCTGCAAAAAACACAAACAAAGATGATTTAGCGTCAAACCAAGAGCATTAAATGCTCACCTGCTGTACAGAGAGGCTGACAGGTGTGTGTGTGTCTGTTTGTTGTGTGTGTTTCTATCTTGCCTCTTTCCAAAAGTAAGCGGCAGCGGAGCCCTCCTGGGTCCGTCTAAATAGTCTCCACCCTCCTACCAGGTTGTCTCGTTTCATCTTTAAATCCCCATTAATACACAAGTAAGGGATTTGTAGCCCACTCCCCAAACACATACTTTTTGCTCCCTGCCTCTGTTCCTGGCTAATTAATCAGTGTTTTGATCCAGACAAAGTGTTGTGCTGGGTGTTTTTTGGAGGGGAGAAGGTGAGAGCTTTTCTGCAGATTACGCCGGCTTCTTACATTGTACGCTTGTTTATTAATGTAGTAATTAATGCCGATAAATAGCTGCGTGCACTAGAGAAGGATCCTGGCAGGGGTCTGAAACACTTTCAAAGGGTCAGTTCGCACTAATTACAAAAACATATTTCCTCAATAGATTTGGGTTTATTTTTCCACATTTCGAGATACCGTCGGAGATTTACAACATACTGTTGAGCTGAGTGAAATTTCATTTGTGGTGCTCAAAGCTGTCAGAAATTAAATTAGCAAATTTTACTGCAACATTTCTTTCCAGAAATAATATCCTTGATACTCTGGATAATCCAACCATCGCAGTATTAACACTGGAACTACTTTTTCATGAAGATATCGTCCCTTCATATTTTATACTCTTCCATTCTAATCTCTCCTTTTTTCAGTGAGGGTAAATTTTTGAGACAAATTGTCTTAAAGGGATAGTTCAATTTTTTTAATGTAAGCTTGTATGAAGTTGACACGTTCCCAGTTTGGAGAAGCTTAATGTTTTCAGTTCTCATATTAAGGCATTACACATTTTATGTCAAACATGACTGATACAAAAAGTCTGGATCACTCATACATTTCATTCGTACGCAAGAGAAAATTCTAAATATGAAAAAAATTGGTGAATGTGATGATTTCTCTTAAGTCACTTATACATGCCACTTGAGAGCGAATCTGTTGGTACATTTCTGTGACAAACTGCCAGGGGAAAATGTTGGAGCAGCAACCTCTATACAGACGTAGAGGAGGGTTTCTGCTATTTGTAGAAACTTCTGAATACCCTGACTTTTCACCTTACCCTCTCCTTGCAACTCTTGCGGCTTTCCTTTGCTTATAAAACGCAGCCATCACTTAACTATCCTGACATTCGGTGAATAATGCAGCAGCTCCTCTGCCTTCATCCCTCTTTCTCCTTCTATCTTTGCACTGCAGGTGAGTGATGGGAAGGTAAGAGGTACACCTGCCTCGAGGGGACGGCACATTAAAGTGCTGCGGCTGAGAGGGCTCTGTGTGTGTGTTGATATGAGTGTGCGAGTCCTCTGCCAAAAATAGGGCTACATCAACTTACAAAATGTGCAACGTGCTGAAATGCTCAAAAACACTAGGCACTAGAAAAAGAGAGCAGCTATTGCAGTGACACCATCTCCTTTACACAATATACTGTATGTACTCTGTGACTGCAGGGCACACTTTCTGACACACACACACACACACAGAAACACACACAGGAGGCTAGCTGCAGGCCTGTGTATACTGAACTACCCTGAGCAGGCAGACTGCTCTGTCACATTACTCTGGCACACACAGACCTCAGCACACACACACACTGGCACGTATTAAGACACCAGGCCGACAACTGCCAGTACGAGTTAGGAGCTGCAGTCTGTGTGCTTGTATTTGTACACAGATCTGTTCAGGAAATGTTGTTCAACTCTGCATGGTTGTATCAATATCAACGGGTGTGTGCTTGTACTGGCATGTAATTCACTTTATGCCTGTCTATCGACTGAGGGTAAGGATGTCTAAGGTGCAGTGAGCAAAGACGGATTTAAAGGCAAAGTATGTTATTTTCTCTCTCACTTAAAATAATAACAAAAGACGTAGTTTTTTGATGATGTCATGGAGTTGCGCGGGATCACGGGAGTCGTTTTCTTCACTTCACAAACAACTGATGAAAATCTACCTGACATGACTCAGACAGAAATCATGTTCATGGATGAAGTAATATTAAAGTTTTATTCATGTTCCTTTTAATTACGTTTGCCAACTTCCCTCCTCACTGACGCATCCAACATAGTTGGAAACATTTGGGATAATGTTTGTGCACAACTAAACAAAATACAGAACATGTCCAGCGTGTATTGACAGACTACGTTTTGACTGTTCAAAAGCTGATTTATATTTGGGTACATGAAAAAACTTTGAAAGTATACTTTGGCTTCTACAGAGCAGTTTGTCTAAGAGTTCAAATGAAATGTTTTGATTCAATAATAGATATTTATATAAATTTCCCATTATCTGCTGATTATTTATGGGCCCCAAAATGTATTGTGCATTATTGGAGTTTTTATTATAGTGTGAAGATGTTTTTTAATGTAATTTATAAAAGTGGAGTGCAGCTCAGTGTAAACATCAATACATATTCTATATTGTGACATTTGTCAATACTGGACATATCAGAATATTAATGATGTCAACTAGAGATCTAACAATTATTATATATTGATTAGTAAATTGACTGAAAACATGATTGGCAGATATTTTGATGATCAATTAATCCTTTAATGTGGTGCTTTTCTAACTCTTATTTGATAGTAATGATGACAATTATATTAAATTCTCGGTCAAGCAAAAATAGGCCATTTTATGACATGAGAAAAACAATGTGAGGATTAATCAATAGTGAAAATAATCATGAGTTGTATCTGTAATTTCAACCCCACCTCCCTGCTCCTCTGTACTGTAGCTCTGTGATCAGTGTGACATGGTGAGGGGTCAAATCAGCAGAACATTTTTGTGCTTGTCTGGAGTACAATCAGAGTCACTTATTGTAACTGACTGCATTGCAAACAGTACATTCAAATATAATCAGTCCAATGTCCTTAAATGCAATCAGATTTGAAACTGAGGGACTGAGTAGAGCATCTCCTTTATGTGTGTGTGTGACTCACAGGGGGCTCAGGGAAGGGCGCCGTCTCTCCTTGGTTGCGGTAAAGCACAGCCAGCCGTTTGAGTGACAGCTCGTCTGTGACTATCCCCTCCTTCTGCATCTGCTCGTACAGAGCCTTGGCTGACGATAAGTCCTTATCCAGAACTGCCAGATGAGAGGGACGAGAGACAAAGTCAGCAAATGAGACAAAAAAAAAAAACTCAACATGTCAAATTCTTATTTGAATGTAGACATTTGGGGAAAAAAAAAGTGTGTGTGTGTGTGTGTGTGTGTACGAGACAAAAAAGTGTGCATCATATTTACTGGTGGTGGGATAATCCTGTTATTTTCCACCTTCATCTATCATCAGTTGATTGGCACTGACAACTTCTATCATAAATGCACATGCATACTGTTCAATCTGTGTATGTACCCAAGCTCTTGCCAGATTTACACTTCACTTTTAAAATACTGCTGGAAGAAACAAAACTTGTGGAAACTTCTGAGGACTAATTTGTTTTCCTCCAATTGGAGTAACAAAGAGAGAAAAAAGGCACTACTTTCACTGGAACTTGTAAAATTAAAGTTGGCCGAATTTTTTAATTTCACAGCTTTGAAAGAACTTGAAAACTCCACTTATAAAACTAAAGCAATTTAAAGATAAAGTAGCAGTAATACACATTCAGATGATTCTAATATTATACAGCTGAAATCAGTAACTTCCCGTACAACATCTCCCTCATCAGGTCAACATTATGCCAGTGTCAGATTAATCATCTGTAAATCTGAAAGAAGCATGGATGTGTGTGGTTGTGTATATCAAAGAGGAAAAAGTAAGGGAAGTAAGGTCACTACTGTCAAAAGAAGAGCAAGTTAAAGAGACAAGAGAAAAGAAAACCCCTAACAGAGAAAAAACAGAACAAGTACAAAGACGGGGCAGAGGCGAGCAGAGCATCGCTAATTGTGTCCCCTATGGCTGCCTTGACCGACCGGCTAGCTAATGCTAATTAAATAGTCATGTCTGCTCATCTCTGGTGTGACAAGGTACGAAAGAGGAGAGACAAGAGGGTGAGAAGGTGAGGTGAAAGGGAGGACATGAGGAGCAGAGACGATGTAGGTAAAAAAAAAAAGGGTGGGGGCAAAAAAAAAAAAAAAAACTGAGGACAAGAAAAGATAGACGGGGTAAAAAAAAAAAGGGTGAGAGCAAGAAGTGACAGAGAGGAGAAAAAAAAAGCAAAGTTGAGTGGTGGGCCGTGTTGCGATTAGCACGCTAGGCTAGCCAGGACAGCTAACTCATTAGAGGACATGTGTTCTTCTAACCCTTGAATGTCTGCCTAGACACACACATACACACACCGTCACAAAGACACACACACTCCTTGACCTGATGCATTGTTAATGTCTCTGCTAATGTTGACTTAGCCACAGGCCAGCGAGCCGCCTGCGCCATCGCTAGCTGCTCCCACCCGGGCATCGTGTGTGTGTGTGTGTGTGTGTGTGTGTGTGTGTGTGTGTGTGTGGGTGAGAGAGAGTCTTACAATGGCATTTCATCAGGTACGGGTACAGCACTTCCTTCTGAGTGAAGTTTGGAATCAGGCTCAGCAGGGTCTTGATCTTACCCACCTGTGTACACAAACATTCATTTACATACAAGAACATCTGTGTTTTTTAAAATACATTTAAATACAATAAGTAAGTTTTTGCTATAAAATCAGAATACATACCAAGTTTAATTTGTGTACTTATTTGTTAAAAATGCCAAAATAACAAATTTCATATCACTCAACAGTTAAACAGCTTAAAACCTTTTAAAAATAGGTTAGGGACTTTTTTTTTTCCTGTTTTACTACTTTTTTACTTTTACTTTTCCTGTTGTACTACAAAAAATGTACTTAAAGAGTTTGTCCAGATTATTTGATGTTGGACTGTATGAGGTATTAATTATAGTCAGTGTATTAGCTGCTATTAGTAGATGCCTATTCACACGCCCCCGGTTTGGAGAAGCAGAGAGGAGAACCTTTTACAACAGGAAACTGCTGTTATCGAAGTCAAATATCGCTCTCTCTCCAAACCAACCAAACTCTGTAATATTAAAAAATCTGTAATAATACTTCCCAGACCACAGTTGCCTCTATCTGTTACTTTGTTTTTGTTGTCGTCGTCACTGTGTGACTTTGGTGTTTCAAAAGGTTAGTTCAGATTCGCCAAAGTCACACAGAGCACAAACTGTTTGTTCTGTGAGGTAAAACGACTGATTTCACCTGGAGCTTGGTTGGTTTTGGAGAGAGCAACATTTGAATGATATAACCGCAAGTAAAAAATATAGTGAACACTTCAGTGGATATTAATTTTTGTTTTTAAATGGACCTTTTTGAAGCCTTGCTGATCCCGTCCACAACAGTTCATTGCTTAGCTTCCATACTGGTGCCTCTGTCTGCTTCTCCTGACTAGAGGCATGCCGACCCACATTCACTATACGTAAATCACTAATACAACCCTACATCAAATAATCTGGGCTATCCTTTTAAAATAAAATCATTAAAAGTATTCCTTAAAAATGTGGATATAGAAGAAGCCTGATGTGTGATCTTACCTGTCCAGGATGCTGAGCCTTTCGGGCCATGTAGGATATCAGCATCTCCCTCTGTTCAGCCACAGCGTTACAGCGCTACAGAGAGACGAGGGACAAGACAGAGACAAAAGAAACGTGTCAGATAAAATGAGAAGATGAGTGCATCATTTTCTCCCTCTTTTGAAGTCAAGAAGACTCTCCAACCTGTGCTCTTCACATACATGCAGTATGTAAACACACACACACTCCAGCACACCCTCACATTCATACAAACACCCACACTCAGGTTAAAGGTTAATTATAGATTTAATAACTACACTTTTCTTTATGAGTTTAAACATACAGCCCTGTTCACATCTGAATGCATAATTATCATCACTTAGTCACACTGAAGGCCATCTCTAATACTCAGTGGAGATACAAGTACAGCCTGAGCAAATGCTGCAGCTTTAAGACTTTGATCTGTTACTGAAGGTAAAGGAGACGATACTCAACAGAAGAGGGAGGCTACTTTTTCCTGTCATCATTATTCCACCTTAATTAAAAGATAAAGCTCTCCATGGCTAATATGTCTCACCTCCCCACACTCATAAATAGACTACAACAAACAACTAAGGAAAGCTGATGGAAATATACTACATGATCAATATTAGATTTTGGGGGCAAATAGTGACAGTGTAGGACCTTTACAGTTAGAAAATTAACATTTCAGTGCTCTCTGGTGGACAAATTATGTTAAGGTGGCACCAATTCTATACCTCAAACATTTTTTTGTCGCTTCTCTTCAACATTTACTTGTTACCTTTGCCATAAATGTTGTCTTTTCTGCATTATAGTAAAGTGATGTAATTTTCCGAGCATGTACTGTATAAAACATTGCAAAATTCCAGAGGAAACAAGCCTATATGCACACTTCAACATTTGCTTATCAGAAGTCATATTGTCATTGCAATACTGATCAATGTTATCACACACTGCAGATTACAGACACCGGGATTAAACCATGTTGAAAAAATATCTAATTTTGATTATTTTGACTACCTTTGAGATCATGATATTATTGTGATATTAAAGGGAATTATGTTGTGATTTTTGTGGGTATCTGAGGCAACAAAGATGTTTTCTTAAGTCTGTAGCACAGCTACACAATATATTAGTGATGAACTAATATCTTCCAGTGTATCATCATGAGGAAGCACTAAATGTGGAGTCCTTGCAGCAGTGAACCGTTTCTCAGAGAATTACATCTGTAGCAGCTGCTTTTTAGGTAAATGTACAGAAGATTCTGACTCTGTATTGGAAATTATGTGGAACTTCAGTGCAACAGACCTTAATAACACGATATACATTCAAATATGGATTAAGAATTCAGAAACATATGTACTTTATGAAGAAAATCTAATAACTGACAGACTTTATGTTTAACCTGTGCATGACTGCTTATGTTGAAAACATGCCAGCATACATACAATGTACAGTGTGTGTATTTGTGTGCATATTTAAGTGTGTGTGTGTGTGTGTGTGTGTGTGTGTGTGTGTGTGTGTGTGTGTGTGAGAGTGTGTGTGCAGGAGATGCATTAACGTTGCTCCGAGCGAGTGAGTGTGTTCTCCTGGTTGAGCAGCAATGAGGTCCGATTACTAGCCAGTCGTAAACTAACGTGTTTCACTTCTTCTTCACCTCGTACAGAATTAAAAGCGAGTGGCCTGTAAGGCTTTTAACAGGACCACGTGCACACACACACACACACACACACACACACACACAAGGAGCAAACTGCCTTCTTTCGGAGTCACCAAGCGGCAGAATGGCTTTAGTACAATCAGGCAATTAGACCAACACTGTGCCACTTCACTCAACTTTGCTCCGTGCTCTCACTCACTCTCTCCTGTTTTTTTCTTCCCCTCGCTACATCGACCACTCCCGAAGGTGCTGCCACAACCGACCGGGCCTCCCATCTCCCCTGCTCCTCACACATACCGCCTAAAAGCGCTGGATACCAAAGGGAATGCTTCTTTCCTTTTCCTCAATCACCCCTCCTGACACACACACGCACATAAAGCAGTTGAATATGGGGGGGTGAAGCACCCGCCTCACTGCTTCCCACCGTCACTGTTTCACTTCTTAATGACTAACTTCATCCCTCTCCCTTCCCTGCCGACCTCACCTCCTTCTCTCCTGATAGCCTTGTCATCATTATTGTCTGCTCGCCTACTTAAAAGCTTTTCAGAGTTTTGGCCCTGCTTCACTTGCGATGGGATGGAGGAGTCGGGCTGCTACCCTCCAGTGACCCTGAGGAGAAGCGGCTTCGGGGGGGAATCAGGAGGACGGAAACAGGCTGTGATGAGGGTGAAAAGGAGCAGGCCAGTTCAACCTGGGTCATGTCAATGGAGCCTAAACTCACAAACTTAACACTTTGACTACAAAGACAAATGGAAGAACATGTTTTTTTAGGAGAGTCTTTGCGGTGAGATGTACTTGTAGTTCTACTTTCTAACACAGTGAACATTTGTTCCTGGATTTTCACTGTCTTGTTACTCATGCGTTATGTCGGCATTCAGTCTTTCAGTGTTGAACACCTCGACTGTTTATCAGTGGGCTTTTAATATTTCAAGTGCTTATGCCTTTATCACACTACATGACTTGTAAAGTCATCAGATCAATGTACTGTTCACATGACAAAACAAGATCTTTCACCAGGAGGAATCTCTCTCTGTTCTCAAAACTGTTTTGTAAAAAAAAGAAAAGGAAACACACTAGAAGTGACGTTATGTTATTATTACTGAAGCATCAAAGTGCAGCTTGTTACTCTTGTAGAAGTCTCTCATATAGATGATTGTTTTATAACTGCATCGTAGTGAATCAAATTGTGAGGTGCCAACAGATTCCCACCCTTAACTTTTTGCTCATTTTTTTCTGTTCGGGCTTTTCTGACTGCTCCTCCAGGCCTTCTCCATCCCTCCTTCTTGACTCCTGTCCTCCTCCAGCCTCTGTCTGCTCTCACTAGCGGGGACGGGTTGGAATCCAGCCGAGATGCATATCACGCCAGAAGCATATTATAGCTTTAGAATCATGTAATCCATAGTTTGCGTTTAAATAGTGATGAAGATGAGAGTAGTAAGAAATGTATCTGTTCATTAACATGCATGCTAGTGAGACATCCCTGTTTAAAGATTGAGAGGGATAATCACTCAAGATGTCAGAGAGGAATGATGTCGCCTTCATGTCTGAGTGTGTCTACAGCGGGTTTTATTTCTTGCTGTGTTTCAGTTTCCCTCACTGATAATCTGGACCAGGGACACACATTTTACCATCAAAGTACTGCATGCACCCACTTTCTACACTTGTCTCTACAATAATATGTATTATTGTAAGCATAATGCTGTAAACTGAGTGTCCTTTGGTTGTATGTTTGATTGTCTGCTTATTCAGAAGGTACTTTGATGAGACCAACTATCTATGCAGGAAAATTATGATTTATGGACATTTAATATCAATATGCAAAAAAGCAAACGACACCAAACAACAGATGCATGTCAATGTGAAAATGAGAGCAGCTAAGATTGTGTAACAACATAAAGCAAACAGAGATTCATTTAGTTAATTTTTAAAAAGTGATGAAGTAGAGTAAGTGAGGGTGGTCAGTGAGATATGACTGAATGAGGGGGCTGATTATCCGAGTGCAGCAAGAGTGCAATAATCACCGTTAGAGAGGACAGCAATGTCTTCGTCTCAGTTTTTGTGTCTTTCTCTGAGGATTTCTCTCAGCTTTTTTGGAAACCTCGTCCTCCTCATCCGTCCTCCTGTCTCTCACCCATCTAGCTTCTACATATTCATGTCCCCAAGCTCAATGCAAAGTCATTGAGCTGTAATGTATGAACTGTGTTAAATATTGAAGCAGGAGGAGGCCAATTTCAGACCACCAGACTCAGTGGTGGAATGTGGGCAAGCATTTCCTGACATAAATGTGAGGGCGGATAAATAAGTCAACAACCGTCTTCATCATCACCAGGGTCTGACAACTGGACTAGTGCATCGTGGGAGCTGTGATGGACTAAATTCATCACCGGTTCCCTTGTTGATTTTTTTTTTTTTTAACCCCGATTTTAATTACTTTGATATAATAATTTAAAATGTAGCCAAGTTCAAGACACTCAAAATGCGCACTGGGACAAAATGTGTCGGATGATTTAAAATTTATTTAAAGAGGTCACAAAAAGTAAAAAAAAAATGAATAAAACAACATCTGATGGAGCTTTTCTCCTGGTGTTTCCCTCAGATTTTCCCTTCAGCAGTACAAGTTGTACCTGCACCTGGCCATCTGAAACTGAGTTACACTCAACTACACTTTCCACTTCAGCTGATGGTTGTATTTGATGTTGAGATGGTTCATTTTTTTCTCTCATAGCACCCTTATCTCCTCTCATCTTTACGCAAAGACCAAAAAGAAGAGTAACGAATGCATGTGTGATGAGAAACATGGTCTGGTTTTTCACCACCTTCCCAGACCTCACAGTGTTGAACGCCAACATTGTTCAACAGCATCCACACTGACAAGGCAGCCTGTAGATGTGTCCGCAGACAGTTTTTGATTACTGGCTTATTTGGTTAGTTTGCCTGATTAATCGGTCAGTCATCTTACACACATATACACACACACACACTCACATACAGCTTACTCATCCCGAACTCAACAGTACCAAAAAAGACAAAAAGAATATAAGACACTGAATTTACTTTTGGATAACACTGAACTACTGCTTAACATGCACGTGTTGGTTCTCTCGCTTACAGTTTTGGGGCACACACACATTCACACACACACACTCATACTCACAGCCAGCATGAACTTGGCGTCCTCGACTTTGTCCATATCCAGCAACTGGAGGAAGAGGTCTGAAGCTGGTCTGTAGCAGGCAAAATGGTTGGCTAGCCGCTCTGCCATTGCACTCACTGCAACACAACATGCACACCTGGTCAATGGTTTTATCATTATGTGTTTTCTTAAGACTGGATTATACCCATTTTATTAATCTTATTACTACTCATCATTTTAAATCATCATTTTGATTGTGGCCTAATATTTTTCTTTCTATAGAAACGTATGGATTGTGTGTGTGTGTGTGTGTGTGTGTGTGTGTGTGTGTGTCTTACGTTTGTCTAAGGCTTTGTCATTGTCCTCTTCCAAGACCTTTCTGAAGACAAAGGATATACTGGGGCTTGTGCTGCCTTGACTAGTGAAGACTTCCTCCAACACCTCCACTGCTGACTCCACATCACCACTGAGGGAGGGAAGGTAGTGAGAATTGATGAGCAGGAGGGAAGGAAAGGGTTGATTAGATGAAAACTACAACGAATAATCTGCACATGTTCAAAAAGATAAACAGAGAACAGGAAAAACAAACCCTATCCTGAGACAAGAACGTTTATGTTGGATGACTCTCAGAAACCTTGAGTTACATTCAATGGCAACATCTTTTAAGTCCGATGTTGATGCATGGTGTGGCTTAGGTTACCCCCCACGCTTCTCCCTGCACTGATGCTGAAAGCTCACTGGAACCAAATTGTGAGTTACAAAAAAGCACAACTTGGACATAATTCCTAGAGATACTGTGCTGGGAATAAAAGCCATCAGTAATTGGCCAAACCATGACTTTTTCTTCAGTTTTCAAAGTGTGATCTGACCCGTTGGGGGAGGAACGTATATATAAGATATATTATGAGAAACTGATCTGAGTAAAGAACAATAAAAATTGCTCACACACGCCGTTTTCAGACAACAAAAATGTTGTAATTTAATATTGAAATGATACTGGTTTCATGTTTTGTCCTGTACAACCTCCCACTGAGTGCAGAGCAACTCATTCTTCCACTCACACACACTAAGAAATGTTTTTCTGCTGAGGTCGCCACAACCAAACAAAGCCTGCACACCAGAGCACTAAGAAAATAAAACAACTCAATCTGGCAACCCGACCTCGCTACTAACACTTTACGCTCCTTGCTCCCTCCCCGCCGTCACCAGTCGTAATGAATATTTAACATACAGGGTGTGTGTGCTTCTCTGTGTATTTATATGTGAAAGCGTCCAGAGGTGGGTGGTTGGGGGGGGACATATCTACGCTGATTGTTACGACTGGGACCGTCTGAATAATTCAGCGGGGGGCCCCTCTAAATGTGGCGCTGCGCTTTCCGGGCCTGCTTGCTTTTCCGCCCCGGCTCTTAACCAGTCAGCTTGACTCAGATACAGCGGGGACGCACGTGTCAGAGCCGCTCAGAGCGCGGCTCCCAGAGGTCAGGGTTCAAGCTGACAGGCCCGCGCTGCGATGGCCAATCGGGCGTGAGACTGTCTCGCTGTTCTTCACTTCCTGCTGTCCCTCCGAGTTGGCACGGCGACGCTGCCGCTCGAACTGGAGGATGGTGCTAATGCGGCAAGTGGTGCAATGAAAGTTTGATGCACAATGTGCTTTATATTTTGTTCTTTGTTGTTTGAGAGGCGACAAAGCAGCGGTGGAGGATGGGTGTTTTCATGACATTAAAAGGAATCCATGAATAATCCTATTACGCCTGTGTTTCCGATTTGTATTTGACGCCCCACTCGCCCTGTGAGCTTTTACTTTAAGAGTGTGTCAACCTGGGTCTTGTCACACTCTGCTGCTGGTATTGAACTGTTTTATACTATTTTGTAAATTCTCTTCATATTTCTATGTAGCACACAGAGACTTTTAAATATAAATACATTATGTCATAATGTTTTGGTCATGCAAGAAGCAGCTCTGTTCATCTACAATGATTTTTTTGTTTCTGTGTCCTTACCCTATTTTACTATACATGGTTGGTATTCATCTGTAGGAATGAAACAACTACCAGTTTGATGATAAACCACAGCAAAAGTTCTGGCGGTTAATAATAATGTGCCATCCATCCATCCACTGTCCATAACCGCTTATCCTTGAAGGGTCACAGCCTATTCCAGCTGACGTTGGGCAAGAGGCGGGGTACACTGGACAAGTCGCCAGTTCATCGCAGGGCTGAGTATTAATGTTTCAAATTTTAATTATCATCAAAACCATGTTTGACTACCACACTTTTAAAAAGTCACAGTAGATATTGTCCGGTATCAGCCCAAGTGAGAGACAGAAACAGTCTCCAGATGACACCATGAAGGTGTGATGACATTTCAAATTGTTGAGATTTCTTAGTTAAATGATTTCAGTGTATCAGTATTTTTAAACAATTTCAGCATGATATAACAAGACTGATTTTTCACAATACTGATGATCTATATATAATTGTGATACAAAATTTTCATGCATTTCATCTCTATTTGTCTGTTTGATTAATTCCTGAAATTTCAGAATTAGTTAAATATCTGAAAAGTGATTTTAGTATATTCCAAATTCCTGTGATGGCTGAAGTTTTTGTTTCCACATACACTTCTAGCAGTCTTACTTCTTGATGTGTGCCAGGGCAGTGTTGTTGATAAACACCATGCTGGACAGGTTGATGCTTATGCCGCATTCCTTCATCAGCGACTCCACTACCTGGATCCCCGCCACATCGCCATGACTACCCAGGCCCTGAACCAGTCTGGTGATGGCAAGCTGCGAGGGCACTCGGTCCGCCGACAGCATAGACTTCAGTGTCTCAAGAGCATCTGTGAAGGAATGCAAGAAGTGAGTGTGCATGTGCATGAATTTAGTGTGTTTGTGTTAACCCATAAATGTGCGTTTCCTACCTTTAGTTTGGCCTTTCTTGCTCTGTGTGATGATGAGCAGACTGGTGGCGATATCACTCAGCTGGAAGCCTGGCACATGTGACGCAGCACTGAGAAAGAGACAAAGAGTTTTCTGGGTTTGGTCTCACCTTTCAAATATACACTCTGTTGAAAATAACTATATTTTGACTTCTTGACTGCCATAAATCTAAGTTTGTGCTCCCAGGTCCCAACATCTCTAGTTAGTATCCACGCTAGCAGTACGGCTCTAGGGTCAGTAATCAGTGCACCACTTTGGTCCAGATTGTACTATTGCAACAGCTACTGGATGGATCGCCATGTAAATTGGCACATCACACATTTATGTCCCCCTCAGGATGAACTGTAATCATTTTAGTGATATCTTCTCTTATGGAACATGCACAGTACAGTCCACAGCATGTCAACTGCTGAAAGTCTTTTATCACAACTCTTTTGTCCTTTATATGCAGCATTATTGTGTGTAATATAAGCTCATGTTGGACAGGCTGTGATATGAGATTACATATACGATAAGAGAACATTTTATCCATATCTGAGTGGTGCAACATGTACTGTAACATCTTACCAAGGTGGATTGTCCATGGCTATTAGAAAGTCCATTATTTCTAACTTTAGAGACGATACGTAACTCTACCATTAAAAGCAAATCTTTATAATCTGTGATGATGGAGTTAATATCTTTGTGGCATCTTTCATCTTAGAGTTTTTAGACTCCACAGAGAGAGAGAGAGGATAAACACATGAGCTGAAAAGCAGAACATAGACAAGACAATGGGAACAAATGTGATTGACGGCCAGTCTGAGCTTCTTGTAAAGCGCCTGCTGTGACCCTGAAAATAATACAGACATCAAACAGTTGATTACTTCTTGCTGAGCCACTGCATGCGTGTGTGTTTGTATATGTGTGTGTGGTATTATGTGGGAGGGCGAGGCTGGGACGGGCTGAATGCTGCAGTATTGAGGCCTCCGGGAGCTGCCCCCCCCAACTCCTCATCACCTTTTCCTCCTGACGTCTGCCCGTCCATTTGCTCTTCTTTTCAGCCCTCCTCCTTTTCATTTCTTTGCCACTAAAACCTCAATCAAGCTTGCCTCCCGTCTTTTTTTATTTCTTATTATAGCCTGGCAACCAGATTAATCCGTCCGCTCAATTGAGCATCAGGCCGGCAATCCTTATCACCACGGCGACACCAGGCCAAGTAGCATCCGGCAGCCGCTGTGACAGGGTCATGGTGGAGATTGGAGTGGTAACAGGGTCGCCGGCGGATTGCCGTGGAGACCGAGCAGCGGGGGTGTGGGGTCAGAATTATTCTTATCGGGTGGAAGAAAATCTCTGGAGGCCGTCTCTCACTCACCTTTTCCCAACACACACACACACTCTCTCACTGCCACTCTGTCTCCCCTTCGCCTTCGAGGGGTATTGTGCTTTAGCCAATGAATCCATCAGCCACCTCTTCCTCTCCTTCTCTCATCATCATCACTCTCTCCCAATCCCTTAATCTCGCCATAAGCACCCCCACTGCTCAATTCTGTACAGATTACCCAAAAACAAACACACACATCCACACGCACAGAGAATTAATGCCTATAGCGTCTTCATTAACCTCGTACGTGATTAAATCTAGCCCTCCTCCCCTCGTTCACTCCTCCTTTCCTATTTAGCTCTTTTTATCTCATTCCTTTCCTCCTCGTTTTCATCTTTCTCCGACTCTCCTCTCAGCTCATTTCACTTCTCATTTAGAGTGCAGATAAACGAAGCTTTTATCCAGGCAGGGATGCCATAAACCAATTCAAACAGAGACTGGAGATGGGTTATCACTTGTATTGCCTCACGCTTGTTGAAACACGGCTCTAAAATTGATACGATTATTTCTCATAACATAAGAGAGTGAGTCATGTAGAGAGTCGCAAAACAGGGGAGAGACTGATAGTGTAATAGATGTTTTTACATATTTTTTTTCTTTCCCTTCAAATTAGTAACCACATCTATTCTTTCTTGTATCATGTCATTATGTTATTATCTCTTTTTTGGACATTTTGCTTCTTCTGTGTTTTTCTTCTGCTGAGAGAAAGTGATATAAAGACGGGGACAAAAGGAGATAAAGCAAAAGGAAAAGGAGGAGATTACCTAAAAAAGACAAACAGAACAGAGAAGATCAGAGCTGCACTAAGCTCAGATCTCTAATACCTCTGTCTGTCCATCTATTTGTCCCCAGGCTCAAGCCCTGATACGGCCCGCATAACACAACAACACATGATACATTACTAATTGGAAGGAGATTGATGTTTTTGCGCAAAGTCACCCGGTTCCCAGAAAACCAAAATTAATCTGTACATCTGAGTGTGTGCATGTGTGTGATGTATGTGTGGTGTGTGTGTGCGTATGTGCACGTGTGTGTGTGCGTGCATGTATGAGTGTTGAGGCTTAGTAAGAACCACTGTTCATATCCAGAGGGCTGAGTGTGTTAGCACACAATGAGTTTATAATCCTCATGTCTATTGAGGAGATGTAGTTTTAGCCTGAGGTGACCCGGTGCCACACACTGAGGAGACAGGGAAAGTAGCAGAGCATTAACTGCACTACATAGTGAATTTGTCAGTTTGTTATGTTTATAACCAAGACACATTTCAATGCACTCTGTCTGACCCAAGGGGGAATATTTCACAATATTCTATTACATTAACTGTTTTGATTCATGAAGATTGGAACAAACAAAAGTGATGTTTGTCAATGGGGGTCGAAACATACTAACATATACTGTTTGTGCCTGGTATCATTAACTTGGAATAAACAGTAATGTCATTTATCATTGCAAAAAGAGATCAGGGTTTCTGGTTTTCAATCAGCTAAATTTAAGACTTTTTAAGATATTTTTAAGACCATTATTAATGTAATTTGAGACCCAAGCCAATTTCACATCCATACTGGCAAAAAAGTACAAAGTATATGAGGTAAAATTTGATTTCCCATGCGACTATATCCAATAGTCGTCCAAAGTAAATAGAGTATTTTCTTGCACAAAGTGCAGCAGACTTCAAATTTCTTGCTATTCTGGCTTCAGCTGAGTCCTAAATGTGCAGTTCTCGAGCCAGATCTCATTTAATTTGCACCTGGAAACAATTTTAACTGATTGCTTCTTGAAGTAGCTAGAAGACGCCACATTAGCTCACACACCACATCACGACACAATCACTGTGTGACCTGACTAGACTGTGCAGTTTGTATTAGTGGTTGACTGAGGTTAATGCAACTTTATACAACTTAACATTCATTTCATAATCCTATCAATTTTTAAGACACGTCACAATCATATTTAAGACATTTTAGGTTTATAATTCAGATTACTAGATTTTATACTTGTTAAGGACCCATAGAAACCCAGGAGATGTTACATCACTTACATGTCTTTCAATGCCATGGCGTCCTCCATGGATCCCTCAGCCAACAGGGCACGGATTACATGATCGTAAGGGGCGGGGCCTAACCCCACACCCTTTCTATCGCATTCCTTCAGAATCTCATAGGCTTCTGTAGAAATAGAAGAAAAAAAAGAGGCATAATTTGAGTTTTAATGGATTAACAGTGTAATCAGCTCTCACAAAGACAGCTACAGCAATGAAATACAATGTTAATATCTTCATTTCACTTCACTAAAAAATCGCTACTTGCAGTACAAGTTTCCAGTCAATGATTAGTTTGAAGCTCCATCAAGCAATATATTTTTTATATTAACACTGAATCATTTACGTTTGTGTGATGTGAAAGTGTTGACAGTTCAGTACTTGCTGAGATTTAACACTCAACTCTTGTAGCTCTCCACAGCTTTTAAGGTGTCAGTATTCTTCAGCTGAGGTGCCTGTCAGATGGTTGAGCAGCTTCTGAAACCCCCTACCCCCAAACTTAACGAGGCTGGAAGGGGCGGTGTGCGGGACAGTTTTTTTTGTAACTTTCCATAACCAACGATCTAACAAGCCTGCTCACTTCACGCAGCAACCGACAGGGTATACGAAGGTGAGGAGGTTTGCAGGGTCACACTATGAATGCTTTCAATTAAGGACTTTCCAAAAATGTGTTATTATCCCCACTGGTGTCTGGACCACAGCTTTACAGTTATCATGTGGACTCAGTACAGTTGAGTCAGAGCGATTTCAGAACTATGTTTTTATAGTTATATTCCTTGGTGTGGACAGCCCTTTAGGGTGGTTTCACATCTGTACTTCAGTTACTAAATGATATGCTAAAATATATGGCTCATAAAGATCACTTTTCTGATTGCTTCACAAATAGGTTTCATGGTCAGCATTTATTACTAGTTTAGCATTTTAAATTATGCTAAAATCACATATCTGCCATTATAAAATCCAGTGGTTCGCTCGTTTGCTTGCAGACTACAAACAAACCACATTAGAGTCTACTTTGAAGCTTGAAAAGGTGGGTCTCAGGTTGTTTAGTCCAAACCGGGGCTTCATTTCATGCCAGTCCAAACAAACTGCACTAACTGGACAAACATACTGGCGTCTGTTTTAGGCAAACCACACAGGTTAGGTGCAAAAGAACCCTTACATTCATGAGACTGGCGAGATGAACGATTCCAACTGGAGGCCCATATTGCTGATTGTGCTTTACATTCTAATACACAGCTTTTTGCTGCCTAGTGGTCAAAATCTTATTGCAGCTTCAAATAGAAACCTGACACACTTTAGTTTAAGTGCTTCAGATTCCCTTCTCATGTCTCTGTGTCATGTTGGACAACAACACCAGGCCATCCCGCCGCTTACCTTTGGCTTTGCCCTTTTTGCAGAGGGCCATCAAACGGACCTGTTGTTCGGCACCACTGTCAACTGCGGGGTGGTTTGTTGCTGCCTTGACATTCTGTTTGGTGTCACCTTGTTCGTACCAGGTCTGTAAATCACACAAACATGGAAAACTGATAAAACACAGTCCGATGTTCCCATTAAAACAGCAGCATTCAAGCCTGTGCACATGTTCAACTGTGTGCTCTGGCAATGAGCTAGTGTGTGCACATGTGTGTGTGTGTGTGTGTGTGTGTGTGTGTGTGTGTGTGTGTGTGTGTGTGTGTATGACAGTGCAATAATGCTGCTGTGCCGGCAGGGCAGGGTCCCGTAATGCTCAGTCACCCATGTAGCGGTGAGGGGAGGGGGTTAAGCTGTATTGGCTAGGGGCAAATTAGGTCTGGCACCCCAGGGGCAAAAGAGAAGTGTGTGTGCGTTAGGGAGAGTGTGTGTCGGAGCGGGGGTGTCAACTCAAGAGCCCCAGGGGTCACCAAGTTCATTGCTCCAGGCAACAGCAATCACTTCCTGTTTCATCATGCTTTAGGCTACTGGAGCACGTGAAAAAGAGGAAAAATGCAGCAAAGAGGAACTGAGCAACAGAATATTATATTACTTAACAAAAAAACTCCCTTCTGTCTTTATTCTTTTTTTTTTTTTTTAAATACACATTCAGATTCTGTCCGTTTTATTTTGTCTTTAGGTCAGAATACAGTTAAGGCCACATGCACAGATACACGTAAGAATCCAGCAGCAGCCATATGGCAGCATTTATCTGCTGGCTAAATTAGTCCGGCATTACAGATTTACAGACAGATCAAGCTGTAATTCCTTTCACCAGGCAGCCCGTCTGATTGACCACACTTCAGATCAGAACCTCAATCCTGTTTCCTCTGCATGTAATGAACAGAGGCTTAAAGCGGAGCAGGGGGGTGGGGGGGTGGGTGCTGTACGGAGAGAGCAGTTGAGGAGAGCTTCCAGGGGTTTTTGGGGTTAGTTCAAATGATAAGAGGTTGGGGTCAACATTCTCTTTGGTTAATCTATGCAGTGTGAAAATAATTGGGAAATACGAACTAGACGATTGTATTTTAAATGATGAGAGCAGCTTTAGTTTGTATTTGGCTTCACTCACTTCTCATCTATGCATCTCCAGCTCCTTGCTATATCAACAGAGGACAATATATAGTACATAGTAGACCTACAATAACCATGTATAGAATATTACTCGGCCATCAGCCCCCCTATACTACACATATTTTGTTTGTTCGGTTTAATTTAAAAATAAAAAGTGCACAGTTTAAGACGTTTTGTACCTGTAGACTTAAAAAAGAAAATATGAAAGAATATTACTGGGCATTGTCATTTGGAGAGTTAGAGGGTCCTGGTTTTTAAATTTACCTTCAGTTTCTCATTAAGCTTTCAGTAATTTGTGTTTATATTTATTTATTTCTTGTGTACCCTTGCCGTTTGTTTCAACATTCATGTGTGATTTGGCTGCTGTAACACTGCAATTTCTCATCAGGATTCAATAACGTTGCCTCTTTGGAACATGAGCTGTAATACAATTTAAGTCCACTCATCAAGACCATGTCTAATATCACTGTAGGGCTGCAATTTACAATTATGTTAATAATCCAGAATCAATTAAATTCCAGTGCCATGAAAGAGTGAGAATGACCATCAAGGGTTCCCAGGTCCTAGGCTGACATCTGCAAATTACTTTTTGTATAATGAAAGCACAAAAAATATTAAAGTTACAAGATATAAAACAAAAAGACCCTGCAAATCCTCAAATTTGAGAAGCTGCAATCAAAAGAAAATTTGCATCTTGGCTTGATAAATGACTTAAAATATTAATAGATTATCTGTCCATCAACTTCATCTCATTTAGGACAGAAATATACGTACAGGCACTGATGTAATGTGGTTTAACCATTAGTTCTGAATGCCTGTGTGTTACGTTTGACCTCAGGCACTCCTTCAGAGCTCGTGGCCTTTCATGCTTTCAGCTTTATCTGCTCTGCTTTTCCCCCCTCAGGATCCTCCTGGCAATTATTCTTCTGAATAGCAGATCTGCCTAATGAGCGTTACTGGGATGTAGATATTCTAATGCAGGGGTTTTTACCTCAGGCACCTCAAAGGGCACCTCCTGGCCGTTACTCTTCAGTATGTCAGCCAGCATGCGCAGGGTCCTCTCCCTGGGAATGATGTTCTCCTCCTGCATCTTCGTCCACACTGCTTCTGCCTTCTTCCAGTCGTTGGTCTCCTCTGAAAACAGCCAGAAACAAAGCAGTGGGAATGAGAAAGGATCTGTTCTTATGCAATTTATTATGAAAGCCATGACACACGCACACACTGACCCATGTGGTTGTATTGTCAGTCCATACTGGTTGTAGCTCAGCAGTCAGCCTGCACCACACAGTAATTTCTGACAAAGCGCTCCATGCTGAGAGAGGGCAATCAAAGCACTAATCTGATCAACTGACTGACCCTCAACTATGCTGTAATTTAGGAAACACACTAACTAGTGCTATATGTGTGTGTGTAGGGAGGTGGGAGAAATGGGTTGACAATCAGCTTTAACACTCCAATCACAACTGTTATCTGCTCTGCTCTCCACTGCAGCAATCACACCATGTCTTGTGCACTTACTTCTGACTGATCCCTTTCTCCGTCTTTCTCTCTCGCTCTCACACGCACACACACATATACACACACACACACTAGGGCACTATACACTCAGAAGCACACCCAGAGGTGGGAGACCATGACAACAAACAGAGAAATAAAACACAATTCAACATGGTCTCCTTTGGTTATTAAAAGCTTTAGAGATTTATATATTACATTTGCTAACTTTGAGCAATTGTTAACATAAAATTCAGCCCTGAGCCCTGAGCCCCATCTTTCCTGATGAAACACAGTTGGACATCACACTCTGAGAGGAACCTTGACAATAATCTATAGATAAATCTGCTCTTTACAAACCACCTCATTAAAAGACACATACCTCCTCCATTTGCACTCAGCACAGACTTCTACCATGTAAACTTATTCAAACGGCTCGCTGGACTAGAGCAAAATTATCACATCATCAAATTTTACGAGGATGGGAACCTCAATCGTGTGAGATGCAACCAGTCCGCTGCAAATTATGTGCGCATGTTTTGGTGTTGCCCATCTCGAGTTGATTTCTGAAAATACATTTTTAACACACTTTCAAAAACAATATATGGTTGAGAGCAGACATAAGTCCCATCCCATGATCACACCACCCTTAGGGTGGAAAAGAAATACTGAAAAAGCGGCCAGTCAGCATGTGTGTCAGTTGCAATCACTTCATCAAAATTAAACTGTGTGTGCTGATTGTGTCTGTAGATACAAGTAAATCAGAAAAGAGTGATAAAATAACTAATGTTTTACTGTGAAAAAATATGGCCCTATCACAATACACAAACTTAAAACAATATTCATTACCTAAAGATTCAATAAGGTAACTGTTTGTCAGGTTTGTCAGTCTCGATGGAGGCGGACGGAAAGAGGCCCCATTTCTTTCATTTTCTTCCTATGTAATGAGAACGACTTTTGATCAGCAAACACACAGCATAAGTGCTCACCTGACTGGCCAGATGATTTGGGCAGGTAAAAGCTAACCAGTGCTATAATCTTGAGTTGAGAATTTTGTTACAAGAGACTTTTAAGTTTAAGTCCAGCACTCTGATATATGTTACATCTGTTAAATCTCTGCCCAGACAGTGACTCAGACGCATTTTTCACTTGAGCATCCTAGACTGTAATAAATGTTTTGATGAAACAATAAGAACTGTACCAGAGAATCATGATCTCAATTCTTAGGGAGAAAAATTGTGATTCACATTTTAGCAAGAATTGTGCTGCTCTAATCCTTGTTTTTTGTGTATTTCTGTTGATGTACTATCTTTATACTTCTCGGATTACTTAAAAATCCAACAAAGAAAGTTGTACAAAGAAAGAAGCAAAACAGAAGAACAAAGACAGACACAGATGAAAGAGGGGAAGTGACTTACTGCAGAGACGGAGGATGTAGCTGTACATCTCATCTCTGTCGCACTCAAACAGCTTGGCTGTCATGTCCACCATCTGCTCCAAGGACTCCACCTATACACACAAACACAACGGTGTATAATTTAAGTTGGAATTTTTATATTTTCATTTGTTGCTTTTCGTCTTTACGGCCTTGATTAGACGAGCCTGCGTGTTTGTTTGTGTGTGTTACCTGGTTGCCATTAATGCACCTCTCTGCGTACCACTGCAGGCGTCCAGGCCTTGCCCTCAGGCCAGGGGTCTACGAGAAGAAAAACATAAGAATTTCTAAGGAATGAAAAGAGGAGGTAAATAAGAGAGTATCAAAACTGTGGCTCCAATAAACATCTCCTGGGTGGTGGTGTTGTCGTGTAACTCATGTGGGAAGTGTGTGGATGTCAAACTTTTCTCATCTGACCTGACTTCTGTTTATTGATGCAATAAACTTGTTACTACTAGTGCAAAATCCATGAAAATACGGTTATAACAAAACAAAATTATCCTTTAAATCCAGCCTAGAATATCTTAAAGCATAAGACTTAAATCATAGTACAAGCTGGACATCAAGTCTATTAAAGATCAATGGAATAAAAATATAAAATATAGTCTTAAATGCTTTGCTGCAATATCCATAGTGTAACTGCCTATTGATCCATACAAACCCTTCCAGTCTAAAGAGCTTTTTAATATTCCTTAGCTGACACACACCAAGTATAGCCTCATATATAAGAATCAATACAGATGGGTATATCACTGGTTTAAAAAAATGAAATGTGTCTCCTGTTATGTGAGTACAGCAGTTGTACATTCACATCACATTGACATAGTTTCTAACCTCCTAACACAATATTTAAGTGTAAACTGGCACAAGGAATGTGAAATTAATGCTTGTGTGGCCTTGAGTGGGCTTACAGTATATAGGTGCATAAAAGCTACAGGGCAGCGTGTCACTACACAGTTAAATGTGTTTAGAAAGGTTTAATACATGCAGTTGGCATCAGATCTTCATAGCAGGGACGCGACTAAAGATTATTTTCATCATCACTTAGTCTGCTGGTTATTTCATCTTCTTGAAAATGTCCATCACAAGTTCCCAGAAGCTAAGGTGACGTCTTCCAAAAAAAAGGCTTGTTTGTTCGACCAACCCCAAAGATATTAAATTTACAATCCTACAAAACGGAGAAAAGCAGCCTAGTCCTATGTTTTGAGTCTAGAGATTTTTTGAACACTTAATTTATTTTCAAATTTGCAGTCAATTCACCGTATCAACAGGCCTGAATCAATTTTATAATCAATCTTCTAATCTAAGAGAGGACCCTGTGTGGACTGATGACAATACAGGTTCTGCTACACTGAGGGGAGGAAAAACAAAAAATGTCAGCACAAATATTTTAAAAATCATCATAATACCAGTACCGATACCAGTACCCTTAAATTGATGTCAATACCATTAGCGTTCTTCATTTGACGCTTACCTCATTTCATGAATGGAAATATTCCTGAAATAATCCATCTTTTATCAGATGCTAAAGGTGTGTAGTACAACCAGATTTTCAAAAGTTTTGGTGGCATCTCAGCATGCTGTACTGCCAGCTCCGTCAAAAACACTGCACTCGACTTCACCACACCGTCAACTGTATGAGTTGTAGCTGCTGCAGTAGTGGGCAAATCATACATCCATACTATACAATGAACTGTTGTGCCACTGCCTGCGTAAATTCTGTTGGAACCAGATCTTTCAAATTGCATTCGGCACCTTCACTAATCATACAGAATTTTCAGAACCACAATGGAGATACAAATAAATCAAACAGGACCACATGAGTGATGGAAATATTGTAAATCCTGTACACTTTTTAGTACTACTTGCCAGAAAAGGTTTGAGTGGAAAAGAACAAGACTTTGAAGGTTTTGTTTCCCTGAATGCTGAGCTGAGCCCAGTCACAGGAGAAAACAGAAAAAATGCTCAATAAACTGTCCACTTTGGATGCAAAATTACAGGTTAAAAGTTCAAAACAGAACAATACGATGAGGTCGAAATCGTACTGGCATCAAAGTCCCAACAGCTACAAATAGTCTTGCATTTCTGGGAGATTTGTAATACTTTTAGGACACCAGTGATATGCAGATAGACAGAGTGAATGTGCTGTCAAATAAGGGCGGACATAGATTGACCTGCAGGCTCGTGTAGCAAAGATTTAGCTTGATATGTGGAGTGACTAGATGATTATTATCATGGAATAACAGTGATCAGGATTTCATCTGTCTCTTGGGGCTCTGATACAATCTGAATAAGACTGGGATTGAGAAATCTCGCCCTCCACCTCTTCCCAGTAATCTGGAGGGAAAAAAAAAAAAAGAGATACAGACAGGGCGATCGGCCAGGAAGTTAATCTGAACGGGGATCAACAGCGCTCAATCCCCGCTGGCCTCTTTGATGGGAGCCCATCATACTGCGAGAGGGAGGGGAAAGTCAAGAAAAGACGGGCCTCAACCCTTTTCTCCGACTGTCCCTCGCTGCCGTCATCCTTTTCCTCTTTCAATCCCCACTCCTCTCAATCCCTCCCTCCCTCCTTCAAATCTCCCTTGCTCCTGCTCTGCCTTTTTCCCTGCCTCTCCATCCCTCCATCCGGCCCAGGCAGAGGCATTATGTTCTTACCCAACCAGCCAAAGGGACAAATTAAAATGTGTTGCACTCACTCACTCTGTCTCTCAGTCTGTCTAATCTTCTTAGAGACTAAGGCCCAGTGCAAGTGCTCCATCTCCGATTCCCTTTACTTGGTAAAGTCTTGCAGGCTCAAAGCAGCCTTTGCACAGCTACTCGCAAACACACACACACACACGAATATGTTTGGGATTTTGAATCTGTCAGGACAAATCTCCCTAATCTGGGCAAAAAACAAAATCCTCAGAAATAAGACGGCACATAACTCACACACACGCATGGGCGGATCAAAAGAATACAAAGTAGAAACAAACAAGCGCAGACTCTCACTTTCACAAAGAGATAATGGAAAAATGTCATCAGGTCAGATTATCGGGACAATCCTCTGACATACACACACACATACACACAGCAGAGAGTATTACAGTTCACTCTGCCTCTTCTTGTGTGGCCTTTAGCTGCTAAAACATCTTTACAGGTTTCTCTCTCGTCTTTATGAACATGTACACAAAAAGAAAAAGACAGAACCGACCTCATCTCACCTCCACTTAACAAAAACCTCTCCATCTCAATTCCTAATGTTCTAATTCCACTAATCACCTGGCCACTTAGTCCACACACACACACACACACACACACACACACAAACACACACACGGCCAAACCCCTCTCCCTAACACAAAAACACATAATGGCTCACCACTCTTTAGCAATACTACCTAACCTTGACCATCACACACATGCGCGTGCCGCAATAATAGGCCTGGCCACCTGACAATCCTCTACCTAACCTTGACCATTTAGCACAAAATTGGCCACCTTTCTCTATCATTACATTTAATTAGCTGTGATTAATCAGCTGCCAATTATACCAAACACAGCCTAAAGAGAGACACCACTCTGGACTACCACTTGACGCTCTCATAGGGGAAAAAAGTATTTGTGTGTTTGAGTGCGTGTGGGTATGCATATTGGAGTGATAGAACTGATTTTATTGTTTAATATATCATCAGCACTATCCATCCATCGTCATACAGGTATAATGATTTACAGTTCAGAAGTTAACTTTCTCTTCTTTGCTCTAAACATCTATGCAGGTGAAGCAGGAAATATATCCCCTTAGTTAAAGAGGACAAACCACTGAGCTGACAATCTATATACACACACACACACACACACACACACACATATATATATATAAGTAATGTTCAAATACACTAAACAATTATACTTTAAAGCTAAATTAATCAATATTATTCTATCAACAATGAATGAAGCTGTTGCTCATAATCACTCCTCAGCTAAGTGAAGTGTTCTTGTTTTCTTTGTTTTCAGCCGCAACTTAACAGTTTTGGTTTACTCTCACTGATCTCATTTCCAGCTGCAGCAGGCAGCTGTTTTCAGAGAGAAAGCTCTGAAAAACCCTTTGTACACTACCTTCTCAGCACCAAGCAGCGGACAGACACAGTTAGTAACTAGCTGGTGAACATAGTGGAGCTTAAGAGCCACAACCTCTGAAGTTGGGTGCGACCAAAAATGGAGCTAAAAACAGGAGAGTGAATATTTGATTCATCAGTTTGAACAAAACACAACTTTGGGTAAATTCTGATGCTGCCCCTCACCTGGGCAATGCATAAATAGGCAACTGATTACTGACACATTCTCAGCGACAATTTTAATCTAAATGATAACATGTCCGTGTTTGTCTGTCTGAAAACACGGAGTGAAATGACACAATTCAAAACTCGGGCAAGATCCATCGAGCCTGAGTTTGTCAACTTAAACACCTAACTGCAAAGCAATATGGTGACGCACAAGGTGGATAGTTTCCATTTCTATGCAGCATGTTAGCCCTCTCCTCCTGTCTCTTTTATAGCGTGCTAATATGCCAAATGACCTGCCGTTCAGAGACTCACCATACAAACATCAGTTTGCTGTAGCCATTCATGTGTTCCCGAGCAGATACAGTAGGATTCATTTGGAAGTTGGGATTACCAATTCAGAACTACTGACCTCTAACATGTTTACAGGAAGCCATTACATATAGAAAGAGCCAAATATAACAGAATGTCTTCCTGGGTTCAAGGTCATCATTTCAGAAATTTGAGTAAATGTGCACATGATGTTTCAACATAAATTGTCAAGCTATTATACTGTAATGCTTAAAGACCTGCAAGTTTATCCTCAACCTCAAGTCCATGACAAACCAAACAAACCCTCATGCTATAAGCCAACAGATAGGGCTGATGCAGCTGAGCTTTTGTCACTCAACGCTACATCTTCCACTGACATCAAGGACAACATATACATCTGTGGCCCATTTACAAGACATCAATCTCACACATCCCTGGCATGTAGCTGCTTTTCTGTTACGAGCAGGATAGCAGCCATAAATCTAGCAGGAGGGGAATGAGAGCCACAATAACAACATGTCAATAATGTTTAAGAGGGTTTGGAAATCCTCAAGAGGGATAAATCCCTCTTTTAGCGCAAAACAGGACACGAGAGAGAGCAGAGTGAGAACGAGGGAGTTAAGGTATTTTATTCCTGTCTTTTGTTCTCATCCTGATCAGACAACATAATGGCCTTGTTTCCCTTTCTCTAATGTCAGGCTCATCCCTCAATTCATTTATTCATCAATCTCTCTGTCCTGCTATCCAGTCCCCGACCACCCGTCCCTTTTATCCATGTGAAAATCGCTTCTTATCTGCCCGCTTTGCCTCTCTCTTTTTCTCACACTAATCTACAGGGCTTATAGCAGGACTTAAGACGACAAAGATATAAATATTCATAAAATATTCAGGTCAGATGAGCTACAAGAACAAAGAGTTTGGCAATTACATCCTGGCATGTCCTCTGTGGCTTGTGACAGTCGTGCAGATGTAATCATGACTTTTTTTTCTTGAACTTCTTTCATCAGGTAGCTCAACTAAGATAAAGTTCTTTGATGAAGTGGAGTTGCAGTCAATCAACAAACCAGAGATGCTTCAAATAAAGAGATCAGATATAGTCACTTTAGCTTTTTTTCACATTTGGTATCATGAGGCAGAAGCAGAATAACAGCTTGTATGTCACATTTTGCACTAACTATGGGGACGCTAAATAAAATATGTAAGTCATGGCGCCATGTGCGTGTGACCAGAAAAAAACAAAACAAACAAACAAATTCAAAACCTCGTCCATTCATGTAAAAGTTTGAGTACCTGTGAAATGCAAACCTGCCTTGATATCACTCAGAAACAATATAAATCTAAGTTAATATTGGAATTATCTCATTATGGTTACAGCACTACAGGAAAGACGTGACACAAATCTGACAGACTCTTAGTGTTCTACTATTATATATTATATTATTAGATTATTGTTACACATTAATGTAAAAGCAGGATTTTACTGTTGTGGTTGGTGGAGGTTGAGCTATTTTTAATTATTTTGAAAAGGACTGCAACCAATGATTTTTATTTTTATTTTTATAATTATGGACTAAGCTGCTGAATATTTCTCGCTTCATTGATTGATTGTTTTGCTTGTAAAAACTACCAAATACCATCACAATTAGCCAGAACTAAAAAAAACAAAACAAAAAAACAATAGTCCAAAATTCAAACATATTAAAAATAAATTAAATTTTATATGAACAGTACAAGGGAAAGCAGCAACTCCTCACATCTGTGAAGCTGGAACCATGAAATTATTGTACAGGAGAAATGAGCTTTGGCCTATTGACTGATCATTTCTGCTCAATATAATGTTAGGTAGTTGAGTTCTTACCAAAACATTAGATTTTATGAGCTCTTCACATGTTGTGTGTGCAGGAACCATAGTTTGTCAAGTAAATAGTAATGAAAGCAATAATAACAAGATTTAAAAAAAGAAAAAAGAAGAAAATACTTATGATTAGACCTTTCTAGACTTTCTAGGAAGTGATGAAATAACGTTGATCAGCCACATGGCTTAATAAAAGAGCTCCTTCATCCCAGTCACTTTTTGAAAACAAGGCTACATTAGTTTCAGGAAGAGACCATATCAGAAAACCCACTCTGGCTCCCACAGTTCTTTTGTGTGTGTGTTTACCTCAATGATCTTGCGAGCCTCACGGAAGCGGCCCGTCTGCAGGAACGCAAAGAACAGATCATACAGCATGGTCATCTCTCCTCGCGTCTGACTCACAAAGTCCATGGCTGAAGAGAGAAGACAAAGAGACAGACAGACGGAGGAAAACAGAGCAGAGAGAGGTCATGAATAAAAATGCCTGCAAGGTGAACAAACACACCCGACACTTCATCTTTTCTCGCTGATTCCATTATTTGGCACAATGTCCCAGCCACAAAGCAGCCATATCAAGCCTGCTCTCCAACAAACACACACAAGTCCCGAATGAAAGCCTAAGCTCTCATGGTAAACTTGCTAAAGCGCTCTGCTCAGCGTTACGTGCTATCTCTGTCCAGCAGCTTCGGGACAGGTACCACACGTGCACAAGCACGCAAGCACGCACACACAGAGCAAACTTTCAGTCTTCCGAATGGCCCTGCATATTCAGCAGAGGAGGAAAGAATAATCCCTCTCCCTTCACTTGCTGTCATCTGAAGTCAACAGAAGAACAATGTGCTGCGATTTTGCTTTTTGAACTTTAATAATTAAATTAATTCAAGGTCTAAATCCAATGTAGCAAATTTCGCAGCCAAGTTTCACACCAGTTGGACCACAATTAAAGGGACTGTTCAGATTATTTGATGTGGGATTGTATGAGGCACTTATCCATAGTGCATCAGCTACAATAGATGCTGGTCGGACACTGACCAGCATCTATTGCTGGTCAACTTCACTGGCAAAGTGAAGTTGTGAAATAATTCCAAATATAGCACACACTTATATTGAAACAGATTTTTTGTGAGGTGGACCTTTTTTAAGTGGCTAAAATACCTTTTGTTGCTGATCTGTCCACAGCAGTACATTGCTTAACTTACTCTCTACTTCTCCAAGCTAAGGGCGTGCCGACCGCTTTCTACTGTAGCTGATACAGTGGCTACGGATAAGTACCTCACACAACCTCACATCAAACCTTCAAGTAGTATTTTTGCGTGCATAAATTAATGTGCTTTTCCTTTTCCACATCCCACATACCTGTAAATTTTTTCATGACAGAAACCTCCAGGTTAAAAGCATGTATAATGACCTTTTCTTGTTTCAAAATAGACTGGTGGTTGCTATGGTTGCCAGAACCTCACTAAAAACCCTACATTTTATTTTTCTGTTGATGCTTGAACTCATGCCAAGGTCGGACACGTGAGTCAAGATCTTTTGACGAGGCATGTCATGCTTTTAGTGTGTGTTTGGACCACTGAAGGCCAGTCTGTTGGAAGTCTGCACGTTTGATGGTTCCAGTACACTTTTGCTTTTATCGCAGGTGGTGTATTTTAAGGTGACTTATTCATGCACCGCAACAGCATGGAGCACGAAGCATGGGAGCAAGCCATGGTGCAGCAGGCTGCGGCACTCAACATGTACTCATAATGTCGTCAGGTCGAGTGCAACTCAAGGTTTATGTCATAAGTTATCCCTCTCTACTGCTTTATATGAGGAAGAGGGTGGAGGGGGGCTGAATCATTTGTTATTTCAAGATCCACTGATTCGTTGGCGTCAGTTCACATTGTGGTTTCTGTCAGACGTTTGTTGTAGTTTTTTTTTTTTTTTTTGAGGGTGCAGCCACTGACTCTGAGCGTCTGTCACCTTTCAGTTGGGGGTCAGAGACGAGGGTGGGAGGGACAGGTGGATGAGGGAGTGGGTGAAAGGGGAGGTGGAGAGGTGCTCCACTGCACGGTTTCAACCTTTACGCACTCCACAGCCACTTGCCCCTGTAGCACGTTGAACTTGACCTTTTCACTGAGCCGCTGTCGACATGCAGGGAGGCCGTTCAAAATGTGATCGGCTGCCGTGCTTCATCACGACCCCGGCCAAACCTTTTCCGTTCTCTGGTCCTCTTACACACTCTTGGAATTGTTGGCACTTATTACGTGTACGTTTAATGCAAACACTGCACGGGCACTTTGGATTAGCTCCCCCTCCACACACACAGGCATGAATAATAGAAGGATAGAGTTAACCAGGAGGAACAGAAACTTTGATCAAGCAGAGCCAAAGTGATTTTTTTTAAAATACAGCTGCGAGAAGCACTGACAGTTTGCACTACTATTGTGAACTACAATGGGGACATCTGGATAATAATAAGCCTTAAACAAAGTGTGATGTATGTGCATTTTTTCAAAAATCATGGATCTGTTGTATCCTGGTGGCCTGGAGATTTGTACTGTGGCTAAACCAGCATTGTCTTTAGAAGACTTTTCCTTTCTATTATTTTCCTGATGTGCGTCTGTAAGCAAGAGAGTAGAGAGAAGGATGGTTTTTAAAAGTCTACCTTATTCAGCTCACAGTACTTTTGTAGCTTCTAACTAAATGTCTGTTGTTTGGAGTTTACTTTCTCTCCTGTGGGAAAGGAGGACATTTATTTTGAAGAATAAATGGGATGTTTATTCACCATTTTACAGCCGCATGACTTTAGATGAGCAGCTATCAGTTAGACACACACTTGAGGCGGGTGTGAACTCCGCCATGCTGGGCTGAAGTGTCAAGTCAAACTAGCATGTTTGTAAAAGGGGTAAAGGCATTGCAGACGTTACTGACAAGCCTTCTTTGCCTCTGCCAGAAAAAGGGTGTCTTTTTTTTTTTTTTTGCAATAAATACCTGTGACTAGTGCAGACATTTGACCTGGGATTGAATTCTTGTTGTACCCTTTCCCACTGAAGACAGTTAATGTGGCTTTCGTCCAGTGTAAAAGGGGTTAAAGTGGCATCATTAAATTGCTTATTTTGCAAGAAAACAAAAGTTGTGAAAACAAAGGTATCCAATTCATAAAAGAATGGGAGAAAATCAGCAAAGGCTTGACTTCCCTTTTTTAATTTGTACGGCAAACTACTGAAGTAAATAATTAAACTGTCAACAAATGCTGTGTTGATTTACTGAATCGTTTCAGTACTATATTGATGGATCTGAAATGTGTGTGTAACCTTTCTGCAGCAGTTCGGTGTCTCCTTTCTCCACCAGGCCAACAATGATGTCGTGGCTGCGAGGCAGTAGTTTGTAGCGCTTCTGACACTCCACTGCTGCGTCCAGAGCGCCGGACAGGTCCTTACTGCAGGCACGCGACCACACACACACGCAGAAAAAGGAGAGAGCAGAGAGCAAGTTAGATGTCAGGTCTGTCCAATCAGTCACGTACAGGATGGTGTCAGTGGAGAATAGAATGTATCATGGGGTGTTAACCCTGTGACCTCCTGTTTGAGCACTATGACCCTCCACAACAATACAGGCCTTTGAATTCATGACAGCACAACTGCAGGTGATGAAGCCTTTTGGCCCCAATACATCATTCTCACACAATCAGGCACACTCTCATACCTGTCTGCGCGGGGCTAATGTCTCTCTGGACAGGCTTTTAGAGGGGAAGCAATGCAACAGACAAAAGGACTCGCCTGATCTTTACCCTCTGCACTCAGTTCCTCTCGCATCTTCCAGCGTCTCTCACCCTTTTCTCCTCTTTTGTCCTCTCTAACACCCTTTAACCTCTCCCTATTTTGTCTTCCTCTCATTTCCCTTTCCTCCCGATCCTCTCTTCTTCTCCTCTTTTCCTCCTCACCCTCTTCCTTTCGATTTCATGCTGTCAGCTCACACTCCCCTCCGATGACCTCGCCCCCCAGCTGAGCAATTTTCGCAGAAATATGGCAACAACATTAGAAACCCTCCCTACTTCGTCTCATGTCATCCTTTCCTTGCTCAATCTATCCTGCTATCCCTCCCGAACAAACAAAAGAGCGCGTAGAGGGAGGATGAGTGTGCCTGATGGAGTGATAACGAGAGAAGAAGAGATGGGGAAAGGAAGCGAGGGAACGGGAACCTGGGAGAAAGGGGAGGGAGAGAGACCACTTCAATCCCCTCTATTGTGACAGCGCTGCCATCAATCTGTTGATTGGGTAATTACCATGTCAATCACATAGAGGTCAAAGCAGATAGGGCACCCATGGGGGAGGCAGGGTGCAGAGTAACTGAGTGAAAAAGAGACAGATGGACAGAGCGTGAGAGAGACAGACATTGAGAGTGAACAGGTATAATTTCTGAAGTGTTTTCTCCTCTAATCAATTAGACAAGTGGATAAAGAGAAATATGCCCAAAAAGACCAACAACCCAGAAAAAAACAGGAAATTGTGTGACCTTGAGTTCGGCTTCTGTGAGGCAGAAGCAGGAGAGAGCGACAGAGGGAGGAGGAATGGAGTGATTAGGGTTGGAAGGTAAAGAGGTCCGTTAATTGAAATGAAGAGGGACAACATTATTCAGCAGCGCCAGTCAAGAGGCTGTTCAACTGCACAACAGTCTGATTGAACAACACAGAAGAGAGACTAAGAGATTTTTGAAAATGAGAGAAAGACTGTGGAGATGGAATGAGACTGGGGGTGGGTGCCACGGGTATGCAATTTATTCCAAAAATGAGACAAGGACGAGGAAAAAAGTGCAAAAAGGGGTTTGAAATTAACGTAATGTGGCTTATATGCACAATTACCATAACTGTTGTGGTGTGGTGCATGTGGCTTTTTTACACTGGAGCCATTGCTACACATTGAAGCCAAGTCATGTTGGTGGATGTTTCAAAACTCCCTCTCCACATTTGTTTCATCCCCTCTTTCTGTCCACCTCATTCATTCCTCCATCAAGCTACTTATAATCCCTCCTTCCTAATGAGACATCTTAAAAAAAAAAAAAAAAAAACATCCCATCACTCTTGGAAAAAAAAGGGCCTGGCGTTGCAATTACACCCCCTCTACCTTCCTCCCCTCTCCCCCTCTCTCCGCCCACCGATCCACCCCAAAAAAGAGCTAAGGATGTCGAAAGATGGATAATTTCCCCTAGGTACAATTTAACTGTCACTTTGCGTTGCCATTTACTGTGGCGCACAGCCCTGTTAATGTCCTCAACTTTGCATGTCAGCCACTTTCCAGCCAATTAAGCCCTGAAAAAAAAAAACGAGCGCTTTGCTCAGTGGAAACCTGAAGGATTAGACAAGGAAGCTCATTTTGCCTCATCTCACTCCCCCCCCTTCCTCGTTTCCTCCCTCTCCGTCCCCCTCTTTTGTTCGGAGGAGATCGGCAGGCCTGTTATCAAGCCACTGTCCTTGCGTGGGGGAGGATGAGGTGTCTGTCTCGAAACGCAAATGAGACAGCGATCATGACACCACTAGCCCACTGTTACATGTGTTGAAGAATGCCATTTACTAATGTTGACGACAGTACCCACACAGGTGATTGTGAACATAATGTAGCCACATAGGTGAAAACCTTTTATTTTGGTGACTTAATTGAAAAAGCTGAAAACATTTGTTATATTATAACATGTCACCTTATAATGTTGATGTAGGAGCTAACAGTTGCCTGATGTATTTACACATCAGCAGACATACAACAACATCAGTATTAATTTGGAGTTGTGTTTCTGGCCAACTGACCAAAATAAATTTAATATTTTCTCACTTCTAGCTCTATTTTGGTCTCTACCAGCTACTGAGGCGAATATCAGCTAAACCATTAGTTGGTGAGAAAAGTCTTAGTCGACCACATTTTCATTCATTTGTTGGTTGCAAAAAACAAAAATCAAAAAAACAACAATACCAAATTCAATTCTGGAGCTGCCCCTCGCCATTAGGACCACTGTTTCAACAGTGACCTTTTCTCTTGTAACACTGTAGTCACAGGCCTGCATTTTTTCCCAACCCAGGACGGTGAAGTCATGACCCACCCTACTCTGACTCTGATTGGTAGTACTCGTTGCCTTCGATGGTTTGTACCGTTGGGTAGGTTATGGGTAGGTTTAGTTTAAGAATATCAGGGCAAGACAACAAGAAGCAGAGTAGGGCAGGACATGCCTTTGCTATCCTGGGGAAAAAAAAATATTGCCATCAGCACACTGCTGCTAACTGTGCTGTAGCTGCCATTAGGTAGTTAGCTCAGTTAGCAGTCCTATTAGACTCCAAGACTGATGAAGGTCAGTTTGACACCTGGACATAACGTTATAGTATCAAGGTGATTTACAGAAGATCTGATCAGGACTCAGAACTCCAGGAGGCATGAATAATACTAATACGTTCACCAGCTAGTTTTTAACTTTGGTTGTCTGCTGTTTGGTGCTTGGTATGTAGTGTACAGCTTGGTTTCAGCCAAAAAGCTCTGATAAACAGTCGCCTTCTCCAGCAGGAAACAAAGCTGATGAAAGTTTGCAGTCCAGAAAACCAAAACACTGAGTTAAAAGAGACAAAAAAATGCCCAACAGAGCTGAGGGGAAGTGCAGAGTCTAGTGACAATTATGTTGGTTCATCACTATGTGCAACACCATTTACAATGTACATAGTCAAGTTTAATAGTTAATTAATGGAGCTGTGTTGAGGTAGGGTTAACAATCTTGTGTCTTTAGCATCTTTGTCATCAACCTTTTCATCTTCACATCTGTTTACTTCTATGTTTCACATCTGGCTACTTCCATTTATCTACTAAAGATTTCCCTTTTCCTTTTCAACTCTGCTTATTATCAGTGGTGTGCTCTCCTCCTCACTCTATGTACACACAATGCAAGACGGTAGAAAAGAGAAGAGCCACTCATCTCCCATCAGCTCTCTAACCCCCCTCCCAACTCCTCCTCCTCTATCGCCACAGTTTCTTATCATACACGTCCTGCCAGCTCTTCATTTTGCTGGACTCATTAGCATGTCGCTAATCACTTCCATAAGGATGTCGCAATCTGAGCAACCTGCCAGCTAGCGTAGTAGCAGGTTAGCACACACAACACTGAGCGGACGGGCATGAAGGCTAACGGGGCGGCGTGTGTGATGGGCTGTCAAGGGCTAATCTGCCGAAGAAGTGTTCATTAAGTCATTAGCGCTGACGCAGCGATGAGACGGGTGCAGGCGGGAATGATGCCTGCTTTGTCCTCTTTTTATCGCTTCCCTCCGTTCCTCCTCCTCCCAACTGTCTGTCTGTCCGCTGACTGACGGAATGAAGAGGTGGGAACAACGGATGAAGAAAAAAGATAAAAAGAGGAGGAGAGAGCAAGGAGATAGATTCAACTGGAGCACAAAAGTCAAGTGTTGTGGTACTCAAACCTGCCCTGAGGCTTCGCTGAACATTGCACGAACTACATGTTACATCCACTTTACATTTCATAACCATTTCACAATTTACATGCATCTTCACAAGACAAATGTACAAAATTATGTATTTAAGAAGGTCTTTTAACACCAAGGGTTTCTTGAGTAAGCTAGGAGTAGCAGCCTTACACCTCCACTGTGTAATACTGATGACTGGCTAAAGCATGAGGGGCAAAGCTGTAGTTACAACACCAGACTTTCTGACAATACTTCATTTATTAACTTGTTGTTATTCACTAAACCACTTTCAAAGCTTTTCAGAGCCTGAAACTGATGTTTTAGAGTAGAGATGAGCCACTGTGCCATTTTCTCACCCCTGCAGGGAGGAATGTGCTACAATAAAAATTGGTTAAAGGTTTAGTTTAAGTTATTTTATGTGAGGTTTTACACAGTACCTATCAATAGTCAGCGCATTACTGACAGCAGATGACAGTTTGCCAGTCCCCAGTCTGGAGGATCAGAGAAGAGCACCAGCTTGAAAGCTAAGCATTGTACTGCTGTGGACAGCATCAGCAATAAAATGTATTTTAGCCACTTAAAAAAGACTCACCGAAAAAACAACCAAACTCCAGGAGTGAAATCAGACATGAGTGTTGTTGGTCTACTGCTGCATCAATCTGTTAGTTTGTCTGTGTTATTGTGACTTTGACTTTGGTGTTAAAAGGTTATTTTGGATTCACCATTGTCACACAATAACACAAACATTCAGGTACCAACAAAACCCATGTCCTGCAGGCTAAAATTACTGATTTCACCCCTGGAGCTTGATTGGTTGGGAGAGAACAACATTTGGTTTAAATAATGTCAGTTTCTCATCGGAAAAGGCTGTCTGATGAAGTAAAATGTTAAAAAATATTCTAAACATAGCGTACACTTAACCCTATTCATTATAACCTATTGATTTTTTTTTTAGGTGGTCCTTTTTTGTTGCTGACATCATCCACAGCAGTACATTGCTTAGCTTCCATGCTGGTGCCCCTCTCTGCTTCTCCTATCTGGGGCATGTGGACCAGCACCCACTGTAGGTAATACACCCACTATGATAAATACCTCACACAACCCCACACCAAATAATCTGAACTATACCTTTAAAAGAGGGAAAACTATTAGATTTTTAAGAAGCATATCGCTGCAGTTTATAGTTAAAAGAAGTTTTACACAAACAGTCTATCCCGTCTTCAGGTGAAGTGGACCACTCTGTCGAACAGAATTTATCTGCGCATCAGGTTCCACCTTTAATTTGTTGACTATGTCCAAGCCTTGAACACCAGCCAGCAAAAAACACACAAATGTACCAACAACATGAGGCAGATTATTGTAGAATACCAGCAGCTAGCTTGTTCCCTTGTGTTCATTAGTGTGTGTTCACTGCAGTATCATTTGGAGGAAGTACAACTGGCACTTGATTTATGAACGGGGCTGTGGTAAGCTGGTGTGTGTGTGTGTGTGTTGTGTTTTGGCTGCTGTTGATGACCCAGGAGTAAATTAGCCTGCTAATCTCACAGAGGCAGTGATTAACGAGTGAACCTGGAAACTCTGTTTGTGCCAGAGACCAGACTTACAGCAAAACAAACAGCGGCAGGGGAGCGCCGGTGTGTGAGCGGCATCTGAACATGTGTGTGTGCGCACGAGCTTCATGTGCAAAGGTTTGCCTCTACGGCAGCATGTACACTAGGGGTAAACAGTGTGTATGAAAGCATGTGCAGGGCGTGTGTGTGTGCAGTGGCGGGCCCCTAACGGCGCTCCGCGTGGCTGTGGTAAATCCAGCAATTAGTGCTCTGTACATAATTAACATGCTAATGAGTTGATCTACTTAAAAGCTGCTCTGACAAATAGAACACACATACACTGAGTAATGTACACAAACTGAATAGAGTCGAGGGGTGGAGCAATACCACTGACCCCACAGCCAGTGTTTGCTGACGTTCATTTGCATATCTGCATTATGGGAAGAGGCATCGATGGCCATCTCTTGCCACACACACACACACACACACACTTACACCTTGGAGTATAGCGGTGGGTGTTTCACGAGATCAGGGGTGGGGGCTCATGGGAGAGGTTGCAGCTGGCGAATCCTCAAACAAACAAAATCTGGCTCCAACACGACACACACACACACACACACTAGCGCACATAAATGAGCAATTTCCACATCCTCTCTCTGTCTGAATCGCTGACCCAGAATGTAACCTCAGCTATGATCATAGGGAGGGATGAGTGACTCATTGAGACACACATACATACACACACCTGGCAACTGGATTTGGCAGATAAAGACACAAATCTGACAACAAAAGTGAGCTGGTTGGCTGGTTAGTGGAGAGTTTCAGCCATCGAAATACAAGCATACCAAAACACAAATTAATGTTTTAATATTACATCTGTGTCTGTTTGCATGGCCAAAGTGTGTGTGTGTGTTATGGCAGCAACTAACTATTATTTTCACTGCAGATTAATCTGTCGATCACTTTCTAGATTAACTGATTAGTTGTTTGGCCTATAACATTTCAGAGAGTGGTGTAAAATCTTGTTTTGTTCACAACACAAAGACATTCTGTTTACCTTTGCAGGAGTAAAAAATGGCAATTAATTTTTATAACTGACAACTAACTGATTAATTGCAGCTTACTGTGGGTACAACTTACCCTTCCTAAGTCCCGTCCCTTATTGCACAGATTTTAAAGATGGTTAAAAGCTTGTTAGCCAATCTACATTAATTATAACTAGCTAGTGAAACCTGGAAGCTCAAGGAAACTAAAAGTTTAGTTTTATTTTCCTTGGCTAATCTATATCAATCGTTAGTTAGTTCACTAGACTTTTGTCAACATTAGCTGCCGTTAGCTAACTTGAGATAAGATGAAACAAAGTTGAATGAATATGATCTACATAGGGGAAATAAGCAAAAAGGGTTTGATGATTCTACCCTGTTAACCTTTATTTCACTAAAATTCAACATTTGAGTCCCTTTTTTAATCAGTTTCTTCCCTAATTATTGTAAATAACTGATAAAAATTGTGGGTTGAGGGGGTGTAAACTTTTTTGAAAGGGGGGCATGTCAGAAAAGGTTTGGGAACCACTGAGTTAGGTAATATTAGCAAAAGGCTATCTAACTAGCTATCTAATGATTGATGCAGATTAGCCAAGGAAAATAAAACTAAAAACTTTTCAGCTTCCTTGAGATTATCTAGCAAGTTAGCTAGTGTTTTGCTAATATTAGCTTTCAGATGTAACTGGCTAACAATTAATGCAGATTAGGTAGTTAATTAGCTATTCTTTTGCTTACATTAGCTAACTTAACATGTGACTATATATGTCGCTTTTACAGGTTCTCCAGCAACATATTTTAACCAACTTCAAAATTTGGTTTTCTTCCTAACACAGATGAGCCAAACACATAGCAATTCTGAGTACAGGAAACAGGAAAGGTCGCCAAGGTTCCAGAAAAGGGATGGGATTTGGGGAGGGTTAATTGTATATAAGTGTTTTTTTGTGATTTGTAAAACAGTCAGATTGTGTTTTACCTGTCCAGGTAGGCAGTAATCAGAGGTGAGCACAGATTAGCATTGGGCTTGGCCAGTCCGAGGGTGAAGACGGTCTCCAGCAGTCGTTGGATGGTGGAGGCCTCTCCCTTGGCTGCTAAAGCATTGAGCACGTGAAACAGCATGGTGACGTGCGTGTCGTCCATCGCCACCTCCTTCTCCTTCATCTCCTTCAGGATGTCCACTGCCTCTGTGATCCAGGAGAAAGTGAGATAAAGAGAGAAAATGTTAAATGTAATGAGATATCTAGGTATTTAGTCAAATATATATATATGTCCCTAATTGTCCATATTACCAAGCCCTGTTGTTAGTGTTTTGGGGTGAATATTACGTATGTATTAATTTGTATGTTGTATTTCACTGTTTTTTTGGCTGTTGTTTAAGGTTGTGCCAGATTTAACTATAATACTGTTAGGTTGTTTAATCTACTGCAATGCATCTTATTCTCCAAGCTCATCGTAAATCTGCACCACTTGAGAATTAAGGTATGATGTTTTGGAGACAACCATAAACATGCATGATCTCTGGTGAGGTGATGGCGTGAGACTCTTAATCTGTCGACGAAGTGATGGTGAGAGCGATTTAGAGTTAAAGAACAAACAAAAAGATCAAAAGACAAGGAGAAAGAGAGATGATGCAGACGGATGAGGAGCGAGAAAGTGAGAGGTGGGCAGAGCTTGGCTGGGAGAAGAGTAGGGTGTGTGAATATGATAAAAGGCCCCTTTAGCTAATTCCATGTGGGGAAAACAAACCCATATTAAAACAGCATTTTGCACCCAGCAGGGATGCAAATCCAACCCGTATAATGCCAACTCTGCGCTAATTGCTACTTGCGGTTTTCTAAACGAGACTACAATTACCGGACCCCTACAATGGAGGCCGGCTTTTTGCCGTGGCTATGTAGAAAGCACTTGGGGGGCTAAATTATAGGTATGTGGCGACAAGGGCCCGCCGTGGCCCCAGTGAGACCCCGGTAAGCGGGCTGAGGGGTGGATCAGTTTGGTCAAGTCCAGCCGGTAATGGAGGGCTTTTTACCGGGCCACGCGCCCATCTGGCCAACACTAGGGGCTAAATGATGAAAAGGGTGTGCGTGTGTGTGCGTGTGTGTGTATGTGGTGTATCAGAGTAAGGTAATTAAGATGCGTTTACTGTCTATTAAGACAGCTGCTAATGGGCTGACAGCGATACAGCCGCTCTCCACCACAGACACTAATCTATACAGCATGACCGAGAGGAAGGGAGGAGATGGAGAGATGCAGAGCCACAGAATATATTTGAATAATGTGTATTAAGCCTCCAACTGCAGGGCAATATTGGCAACTTGCTTAAAATTCACTCATCTAAAATCGTTACTCCTCCTTATGTTTGCAGCAAACACACAGACAAAAGCATAAAAACCAAATAAAGTGAACAAATGTGGGCCTAATGATGCTAACACCTACAGAGCTGGTAATATAACAAAACCCCTCAAACAGGAGTGTCACTCTCTACTGGGAACACACATTCACTCACACACACACACACACACTTGTGGGCTGAGGGACAGGGCCACTGGTGAGTGCTTTGGCATCCTAATTTCAGTCTGTCTCTCCATCTCTCCACCTCTCTGTGCCAGTTGTTATGGCGATGGGAACCAAAGGCTGTCACAGATTTAATGGGACAGGGGAAAATAGAGGAAGGAAGGGTGGAGTAGGGGTGGCTGGCAATGGAGGAGACATTGCTAAATGAAGGGGGGAGTTAAAGGGAGGACAATGAGAAGGGGATGCAGCTTGTCAGAGGGGTAAGTTTGGTGAGCTGGATGAGGGTTTGATGAGAGTGATATAGAATGGAAAAGGGCAAACCAGGAAGCTACTGCATTCTCTGTCACTGGTGTGATGCTGTATCGCACTTTTATCACCCCTGTAATATTATAATATCGGCAATAAAGACATTTTGCAGGGCTGCAACATCAGAACAGGGATATTCAGAAATCCCGCAGCTCCCACAGCCCTTTTCCTTTACTATGGTGTAATTTAGTTGATCTTTAAACAGAAGCTGACTGAAAATTACCCAAGTCAGATTAAGGACAACTTTAAATGAAGACGTATTTTATCATCAAAGTCTTAATTCAGCAACAGGTGCAAATACATCGGTGTCTTAATAGAGTTCTTCTTATAGAGAAGAGACAAACTAAAGTGAACATCAAACTATTCGACTCTGCATGGATGTGGGCCACCATTACTATATTTCAGGCTCAGTTTTATAGTTTAAGATATGGTATCATATGAAACTAGTTGGTACCTTGGTAAATCATGCTAGCTCGTCAGGAAGTGGGGGTAAATAACGCTTTGAAGTTAGGGTAAATTTTGGTGAGGGAAAAAATGGGATGGCCTTTTTTAAAGGGGTCCCTTGACCTCTCACGTCTAGACATCTGAATGAAAATGGGCTCTCAGTATTGGAATATCATAAATTTGACATGTTTGGAAAGCTGAGAATCTTGTGGATTCAATGTCATGAATTATATTCATATGTGATTATTGAAGTCGTTACACAGTAGCCATTTCATGGTAGTGAGACCATTTTTGAGACTTGACCTCACTGTATAAAACTGTATTGTGATCGTGAGGATAGCCTCAGGAAACCTCACAAACTAGAGACCTGGGACATTCAGAGGACGTTTTCCTAGATATATTGACATACTAACAATAATGGTTTCTGTGCAATCCCCAGAAGTGCTCACCATCTGATTACAGACAAAAAGCAATTCTTGCAGAAATCTCCCAGTGACAAAAGCTTCTGACATCAAATCACAACATGAATTTTTCTATGGCGTTCCTGAGACTCTTGGTGTTTTAATGTGGCATTTTGGAGGGATTTTTTACCTATTTTTGAATTGAATTCTTGAGTCATAAAAAAGGGATACATTTTGCTCCAAAACTGTGTAACTATCTATGGTATCAACACAAAAATACCTTCAGTCATGATGCCTTACACACCTATAGACCTTACACACTCAAAATTTTTAACATTTGAATAGTTACCTAAATAAAACAAAATGGGAAAGGGGAAAGGGGAACAACAATTCAATCACAGCAATATCAAAATTAAACAATTGCCCTATAATGACTTGACCTGTTGTCATGTCTGCACTGTTTATCAGTTCAGATATAACTTACTGTCGCTCTCTGACTCTGTGTGTCTCTCTATGTCTCCCTCCCTCTATCCATACCTCTGTGCATCACTCTCTGACAGACCCGCTAATCACTGAGACCAATGGCTTGGAGTTGATCTGCCCAAATGGAGCTACACTAGCTAACATCCCTTCGTCCACCATCCAATCCCCCACCCCCACCCCTCTCGTCCCTCCTCCATCTCTCCCTTTATCCGTCCGTTTAGCCAGTATGCATATCCATCAGCTCAGCCGAGCATCGCGGCCAGCAAAGCGAGCCAGACCACACACACATACACATCAAAAGATGGGGAGGCAGACAGGCCAGGTAAACAAACATCACACAGCCCAATGGTTCATCTAATGTTCCATGACTTGACTGCTAGTGATGTCTCTTTCCCAAAACACACATGCAGAGCATCAAAGATGAGTCCAGGACCACCGAAAGCCAGAGGAAGTTGTGTTTACCAAAGCGGGAGGATGGACAGATGGAGGCAGCGGGGCAAGGGCAGGTCAAAGAGACGCGTGGTGATAAAGGAGAGGTGAATTTAAAAAATAGAGGGAGAAGAGCAAAGGTAGGAGGAGATAAAGGGAGCGTTCAGCATCCTGAAGCCCATGTTGATACATGTTGCAGGTGTACTCTGTCACATGATTGATAGATTAAATTATGCATTAATTCTGGTATGCAATATAAATAAAGGTGATCTGATCAGTGGTGCTCCAACCAAGCCATTTTTTTTTTAAGTTAGCATAAACATTGTTAACAGCAGTCCAACTGAAGCTGAACAAGTAAAAAAAAACATCAACACAAACATCAAAAATCTGTCTGGAACCCAGAGGATTTGAAGAACCTCAAATACAGCCCACAGAAAATAGAAAACTGTTTAGCTTACATTTTTGTTCTAATTTTGTTTCTTTATATTTCTGTGTTTTTTTTCATATCATGATGCCAGGGTGATTTTTTTCCCCCAAGCCAAGGAAGAAAAAGTGTAGCAATGAATCATGCACACTGCATTCATGATGTGCTCAAGTTTGGCAAAGTTCACAGAGAAAATGACATTTACATCAGCAAAATATCTTAAGATGGAAAATATTTAAGGAAAAACATCTGATAAATCTCCTCTGAATCTTAATTTGACTCAAAGGTTTTAGGTCCAACGGTTGTCATATGATTTGGATCATGTGGATGAAAACAACGAAACTGTTAACAGCAACACTGAAATTAAAATCATCATATTTATTATATTTAATATGGATGGCAGCAATAACATGGGTAAAATTACCCATTTAAAAAAGGGTTCTTATGGAAGTGTGACTGAGGTGGCTGCTTAATATGAGGTGCATTAGTTGCGATCAGCATTTATATAATGATTTTGAGTGGAACCTTAAACACATAATCTCTTTATGATGCACCGTTCTGTCCTGTTTATTGTACCATTTCTGTTGTCGGAAAGAAATGTTGATAGTTCCATGCTCTAATAGGTAATCTACTATCGTAAATCACAGTACTGTACTGCATGCATGTTGTGTAAATGGATTTACTGCATAAAAATGTTGACATGAAAATTTTTGTATAGGTGTAAGTTTAATATGTATTCTGAAAGTTAATGGATAAAAGTGTTCACATCATCCAAAATAACATATAAATAAGTAGATGGATGTCTCAACAGATTGATGTGAGCAGACGTGAAAACAGATGTGATGGAGATGAGGAGGGAGCAGCAGAGGAAAATTAACTGGTGAGAAGAAGAGGAAGCAATGATGAAGAAATGTAAAAGAGCAATGCGTGCTGAAGGGAAGGCGACATAAGGTAAAGTTAAAAGGATGAAGTGAGGTAACAACAAAGTTGCCTAGCGAGGTGGGATGGGAGGCTTTGAACCAAGGGCAAAAACAACAAAGCCATTAGAGAGGCTGAGAAATAAAGCAAGATGCCAGGAGACATGATCTTCAGCTGGGCCTGGTGTGTGCTAGGAGCCAGGCGGACCAGCGTCTGGGTGGGGACAGGCTAACATCAAGGTTAGCCATGTGTGCTAATGTGGCTGACAAGCGTCCCCTCCATATGCACACTCTGGCTAATGGCAAATGCGTTAGCGCTGCCTATACACACCCCGACGCAGACACACACACAGACGGACACACCAACCGTCATGCCCACCAAATGCCTTTTGCTTGAATTCACATGCAAATTTGCGTGTCGCTGTGCGTGTATGTGTGTGTGTGTGTGAAATGCTCAAGCACTTCGGTGGACATGATCTGCCATTAGCATCAAGGCGGATTTCAATAATTCTGGAAAAATACACACAGTCCTGTAATTTTCCCCCTCTCTCATTTCTCACTGACGCGGATGTGTGCGAGGGGGGGAGAATGAGAGAATGACACGCTTGGAGACAGAGCAGAGGAGAGCGGGTCAGATAGAGAGACAGAGACGAAGACGGAGAGAGGGAGTGAAGGGGAGGAGAGAGGAGGCGAGGACAGACAAGGGAAACATTTTGCCTGTCATTGTGTGCAAAAAGCAGAGCGGCAAAACTGATGGTAATTGGGTCTTCGATGGGCTGAAGGAAACCCACCGTAGCATTCTGAAAATGGCCGGCTAATGCGGGTTTGAGGGAGGGAGAACGACAGATTGTGACAGAGTTGGTGACACACACACACATACACACACACTCAACCACACACATTCACATCTGCAGGCCCTTTTAAGTTCAGGCCTGATCTACTTTGATCCAGCTTACTGTCAAGAGACAAAGTAATGAGGAACTAAAAGCAGGTGGGATTAGTGAATTTATCAATTACTAACTAATTAAGAACCATTTTGATAAGTGATTAATCATTTTAAATCCTTCAGGCAGAGGTGCTATTGAATATCTTTTGGTCAGAAAAACAAACAGGTTGAAGAAGCTACCTCGGTTGTGAGAAGAAGAAGAAGAAGAAGAAGAAGAAGAAGAAGAAGAAGAAGAAGAAGAAGAAGAAGAAGAAGAAGAAGAAGAAGAAGAAGAAGAAGAAGAAGTATGCACTTTTTACTCTTTACCTGATATTTTAGAGCGTTGGCTCTTTTTCATGTTAAGGACCCCTAAACGGACACAAATTTTACCATGGACCCCATCTAGAAAGGGTTTCCCATCTGATAAGTTTTTTTCTTTTGGATGTTTTGTTACAGATAGTGTACAGTGTTTCTTCTGTAATTTTTATTTGAGCAGTAATTTTAGTTTTGTCTCATATCTGTTCAAGTTTGTCTTAGTTATTAAGTTGCAGTTCTAATGTTAAATATCTTCTTAACCATTAAATAATCATTACTTGGTTTAGTTATAGATAACATTTTAGATTTTTATTTGGTTTATTTTTATTATTTATTTAATTTTTTATACATATTAAAGTGGTGGTAATTCTCTTGCTATAGCGGTGCACCACTGCTAAATGAATACAGAGGAAAAGAAGAGGTGTATGAAACTCATGGCCAAATAGTCACATTTTAGTCATTGTGTTATTTATGGTTGGAATTACAGTGAAAATAAATTATTCCCCTTTCTGCTGGGGACCCCCTGGTAGCCCCTTAAGGACCCCCTTTAGTACCCAGAACATTTTGTCCCAGAAAATACCTATCAAAGAACGAAAAAGTTCCTTTAGGCGATGGTTGTCTGTGTTTCCAGTGCAGTCTAAAGATTAGGCACTGACATATGAAAAAAACAACTGCATCTGCAGCTGCATTTTATACATAATTTTTGCACACGACTATACAACAATGATGATGCCATAGAAAGTGATAGTCAATTAATGGCTGGACTTTGTCGCTGGTTCATCTGTCTTATGCTTCACTTTGTAACTCAATCAGAAATGTTCAGCACTACAAGCTGCACCCCCAGAGTACCTGTGCTTTTAGAAAGCACTCTCTCCAAACCTGGAACTCATTAGAGGATAGAATAATGTCCCCAAAACTTAATTTAGACCCTGTTCCCTGCAGTAGAAGCACACAGAGTTCCTCCAAAGGTTTAGAAGAACTTACCCTCCACCCTGCCATGCTTGGAGAGGGCCTTGACCAGTGCGATGTATTTACTGGCATCAAGCGCTACTGATGAGTCCTTGCGGCTTCTAAAGACAGACAGAGAGGGAGAGAAGCAGACTTGATTAATGTATTTCACTTACAGTGATTGTATCGTACATTCTCCTGCTGGAGTTCAGTCTGGAAGCAGGTGGTGAGTGAAGAGGAGGAAACAGGGGAGGAAGACAGGAGAGTTTCCTGTGTTTTAGCCAGTCAACAGAGCGGCTGGACCCCGCATTAACGTCTCCCCAAATACCACTCAAGTTAAACTTTAATGGCCTACTACAGGTCGCAGCGCTGGCTTGTGTGTGTGTGTGTGTGTGGAGTATTTGTGTGTGTATTCTGCTCCACTCACATTTCCCTCTTCAGGTTGAGCGCCTCCTCCACATTGTCGTGGCGACAGCACAGGTTGATGAGGGTGACGTAGGCGCCGACTGTCATCTCCTCCTCGTGCTGCTGCTTCAGCTCAAGGGCGCGCTGCAGGTTCTGATCAGACAACAAAACGATAGACCTCAGGAGTGCACACATACAAAGCAAACTCATTTCAAAAAAAAAAAAAAAAGAAAAGAGGGAGTTTTGTGAGACGGAGTTATCCAAACACATCGTACCTCCTCAGCGCAGAGAGTCTGGATGATTTGTTTGAGAACACTGCCTATTGGTTTGTTCTCGGCTTTCAGTTCATCCAGTTTCTTCTCAAGTGCTAACAACTTTCCCTCAGTTCCCTGATGGAGACAGAGAGGCGTTAAACACATGGACATATACACCTAACATGTGTATATGAGATTAACACATTAAAGGGAAACTATGGGCTAAGAGTGCTGCAGAGATCACATACTTCTGGAAGTCAGTATCACTTAAGTTTCCTCCATAAAAAGCCAATGGGATTTTTCAAATTTTGAATTAGTGCAGAAACTATGCTCTGTGGTGAACAAAAGTTTATAACACTTATCTATTTTGTTCAGTAAGATAATCTTCACAAATTAACACTTTTTTTTTTTTCCCTGACAACCTGTGTAGCCTCATTTAGCCACTTGGACACGCACACTTTTAATATTTACTGACATATTTAATGTCAGAGAACAAAATGTGAAACTCTCATAAGCTTGTGTTAACCCAGTGGTGCTCAAATTGTGGGGCACAGAACCACTGCAGGTTGGGTGTGGATGACCAGGGGAAAATATGGGGTGAAACTAAGTTGCATGAATATGATTTATGTGGAAAAATAAACAAACCAGAGTTTGCTGATGCTCCTGTGCTGACATATTTCACTAAACTTCAAATTGGATGCTTATTTGTTGGTTGACTCCCTTGTCATTGTTAATGATTTTTTTATTTTTTAATTGTGAGGTGTGAGCTTTTTTCAGCTTTTAAAGTTGGGCATGCCAGAAATAGTTTGGGAATCACTGTGTTAACCACAGACCTTATTTCAGGCAACTAAGCAACAACCCATTAAATAAAACTCATTGACTTCAAGACAAGAAAACCTGCGGTGCAAATTCTTTTAAGCAAATTAAACTCAAACGTGAAGTTCAAACAACGTTCAAGCAGTACAAATTGTCCTGAGAGGTATACACAAGCATTAAAAATGAATGATGTTGCATCATATGTAGTATGACGTATGAATTGCTTCACACTCACACAGTCCTACTTACAGTGACACGGGGACCAGCTGACACAGCACCGTTGTTGGACTCTTGGTCTTTGGGGTCCACCAAAGCAAGCACATCCTGACACACACACAAAGTTAACAGTTACATTATACAGTACAGAAAACATAAGTAGTACAAATACACCCTCACTCTGGTCATAATATGTCTTTGGCTGTTGAATTTTAATTAGGAAAAATAATAACACTTCTGAAATCTGAACTCTATCCAGGATGCTGCGTACCTTGATGAGCTCTGGGACGTGGTAGGACTCCAGAAGGTTCCTGATGCCTCTGTAGATGTTCACTGGAATGGTTATGTTCTGCAGAGAAACACACTGATCAGCTCTCAGCACAACAGGAACAACAGGAATTATGTGTTTAATAACATTCACTTGGTCAAGAATAATTTAACTCAGCCTTCATTTAACCTTTAACAACTTTATTTAAAAAGGGAGGGGAGTTGTGTGACAGTGTAGTGGCATGAGCTTATATCTTTGCACAAACTAGAGGTAAATTGAGCTGGGGAGACAAATAAATGTATGATTCAGAATGTATAAGAGGATTCAGATCACTTCACTGTTTTAGTATAGCTATGGCAGGGCTCCAACTATATATAAATATATCTCTCTGGAGTCTCAAGGAGCATGTTATTAACTCCAACTCCCATACCCTGCTGGGGGTTAGGTTTCAAACACTTAAATGCAATACATTTAATGGCTGGCGATAGCAATATTTAGGAAAAATCTTTTTTTGTACTGTCTTCTTCCTTTGGATTTTTGTGGGTTAGGAATCTAATTGCCCCTGTACAACTTGTTTTATCTATTAGCGGTTATCAAATGGAAACAAAGACTAAAGGACTGCAATGTCTATAAAATGTCAGAAAATAGTGAAAAATGTCCATCCCAGTTTCTCAAAGTCCAACGTGATGTTTTTATACGTCTTGTTTTATCCAAACCTGATCCAAAACCCAAATACATTCTGTTTAATATGATAGTAAAAATAAATAAATAAATACTACGCAGGAAATCTCCATATCTGAGATTGTGAACACTGCATTTTCTTTGCTCAGTCGGGAAAGTGACTTGCTAGATTTACTAGCCCAACATGACATTTTACTTGCTCCAGACAGGTGGGCAGTCCTTATTGTTGTCTGCTACAGCTGATATTTACTGAATTATTGCTTTTTATAGCTTAGATTATTTTGGGACTTTTCAGTATTCCGTATTGAACCAGAGAACTGATTCACTGAACTCCAAATGGCCAGTTAAGACGTAACCTTTAACCAAAAAGTGCAGAGCACGGTTTAATCTTCCACAGCATGTCTGGTTGCCCCAACTCAGACCTTCACTCTTCAGAAATGGATCACGGGGGAGGAGGTCATGGGAGTGTATTCTGTTGTGTGTGTATGGTGAATAATCTGAGACTGATTACACACCACAAATCAGTTCAGATCAAAGTGTGTAAGCTCCTTTAAAGCAGGAAGGTTATGAATGAACTGGATATACAGTATAGTAGTGTATGTGCACACGTGTACCTGTGCCTGTAGTTGACTGAAGTATTTCTGCAGTTTGTCTTCCTGTGCCTGCACCTCCTTGTCTGACATGCCGTCGATCAGATTGTACAGGAAGAAGGATGCCTTTTCTGAACAGGATGGAAACACGCACGCACACACACACACACACACACACAAAAAGAGTAAGCAGTTGTCTTGGGAATAAATTTCATTTGCCAGCATGTCAGTCACGATACCCATTTGTGCATTTATATGATTTTTCTGTAACCTCTGCAGAGTGTGTGTTTGTTTCTTTTCTGCTGACGTAGGCTGCTTTTGGGCTGGAGTGTGAGTGAATGCGCAATGGTTGGCGTTGACAGCTTCCCCCCACTTCAGCTCACGCACACACACACACAAACACACACGCAGATGTCGTCTAATGGGATGTGACATGGATAACAGTCTCCATCGCTCCCACCAGCACACACAACAGTTCCAGCACTGGGGACTCTCAGTGACACACACACTGACATGGAGCGACATTAACGCTCCACACACACACAGCCAGACCAAAGACACACACACACACGCACACACACACACACACACTTTTAACGACTCAGCACTGTGTCAGCAGCCAGGCTCTATTTCCTCAGACGGAGAGAGCAGGTCTTTCACTCACACACTGACACATACACACACACACACCTGGACATTAACACACACAGGCTTCATGACGTGAAGTGGGCCGGTCAGCAGTATTCTGCTACTGAGACTGAAAGCGCATGCACACGCACAAACACACACAGGGCGGTTTTCTTTCATCAGAATTATAGTTGGAACGTGAGTAAGACAGAGACTGCAGTCTGCACGTTTGATACATGATACACGCTGATGCACGCACACACACACACACAGGCATCCTCCCTTCACTTTCTCACCTACATACTAACACACGTCTCGCATGCAAGAACACTGTCAGGTACGGATGTCCAACCTGCTGGTGGTAACGGTGTGTATAAATATTTACTTACCAGCCGGTTTGGAGCCTCCTTTGGAGAAGCGCTCATCTTTGTACAAGAGCTCAGTAATCTGAAATTAAGACGAACAAATTAGACAAACAAACACACGCATGCACACACACAGCAGGAATGAGAAAGAACATCATCACCACAGACAAGGTGTGAAGGGAAATTGCTTCATATTGATCCTTTTTACATCAACTCTTGTGTCCTTTGACTGTTTCCCCCATTTTTCTTTAATAGTTTGTAGAGGGTTATTTTTTTAACTTTAGTTTTGATATTTTATGACAAAAACACAACAGTCAGATGTTGTACTGCAATGTTTTGTAGCACTTAATTTCTTTTCTAACTTTATTTTTATTTTCTTTTTGACAAAAACAACAGACAGACAAGGGGACATCAGACAGGGTCATCATGTGAAATAAAAATGAGATGAAGCTGGGTTACACTGCAGTATCAAGATTTGTGGGTTATTTGTGTCCATTGTTCTCTGAAATGTTAAAAAGTCCTCATGATCTCTGACTTTGATGTGTCTCACTCATTCGTCGGTACAGAAGAAAATAGGAAGAAATTCCTCAAAGTAAGTATATACAGAATAAGACTTTTTTTTTTTTTTTCCATTTTTAGTAGCAGGTCTTAGAAGAAAAAGCCAGTTACTCCATATTATTATATTTCCTGAACCATTTCTATCCATTTATGGATTGCAGGAGGCTACTGTTTTATTCACTAATTAGAGGTTTAAATTAAGAGTTTATTTGTATTTATTCATTAAGATTTTAATGTATATGAATGACTTGTGTGTTTTTATATCGGCAAACCATCTTGCCTAAAATTGCCTCAGGCCACATATCCATCCTAAACATTTCTTTATTTATATGCTCAGTGTGCCATGAGGAGATTTGCATAAAAGGCAGCAGATGGCATTTGTCATATTGTATATTCTTCCTAAATGTGACTCGGTATGAAACAGATGGTGAGTAAACTGGTTATCACAGTCATTATGTTGTGAGTAATAAGCTGTCATGTAGACAGCTGAAGATTCACTTAATGCCTTAAAAAAAATCAGAGCTGAGTTTGAACTTTAATGATTGTTTTCATCAAATCTTCTCTTCTAACATTTAAGGTCTTTTTCCTGGATTGTTTTCAGCTGCCTAACTGTTTGCCAAATGAGAAATCCTGTTTCCCTCCATTGGTATATAGATACATATATACAGTATATAAATACTCTGAACTCTGAACAGAGTCAGTATGGGCTCATTCCCGTCTTACCTTCACCATGCTCTCCACGTCATCAGACCTGCAGGGGGCAGTAGAGGACAAGACATGAGCAGTCAGTCACACATGCAGTACACCACCAGTGGGTCAACACACTCCCAACATGTCAGGGCTAATGTGCATCTCTTACAGAAGCACCTCCACCACACACACTCCAAACATGGATTTATTCACTTCTCCTGTGTCTTTCTCAGCTGTTTGCACTAATGCATGACTCCTGAGAAAACTCTTTTCTCATAAATGTTTGTATTGTTTGTTCTGATGGTGAACAAGCAATTTAAATTTGATCTGCCGTGGCACTTATTTCAAGGTGCTGTAGATAAAAGCATGAGGTAGACATAGGATGTTAATATTGTGTTAAATCTGTAAAAATATATATATTTTTTTCAAATCTATTTTATCTAGAGTCTGACTACTATTGGATTTTTTTACCTATATTAGGGAGCAAATTATTTATGCATAAATTATACTATTACCCCTCAAATGTGGCTCTAAAACACTGGTGACAATGATATGTAATAGAGGCAGAATATTTTACAGTTTAACACAAACTTCATTGTTCAAAATCAGGTCACCACAACGGTAAACTTCCACTGCTATTTTTATTAATTAGAAATAACTATAGGCTAAATAAAAAAATACAAATAGAACATAATATACTGTATATATATTAAACTTGAATTATTAATAGGATTGAATATACATAAAAAGCTGCCAATAAAGCTTCAAATTAAAAACAATCTGCATTATGTTCTGTGTTAAAAAAAGTTTTCTTATCAGGTGGGGATGCATGATATGAATTTTTTTTCAGATGATTGTTTTTAACAATAATTACCTGCTTCTCATAGCCGATACCGATAAGGTAATTGGTAAGTTCATGTGTTTCTATTTTAAAAAGAACTTCACATTTATGTACACAAGTTCACCAAAAAAAAAACTTTACAAACATACTTTGGCTTTTATTTTGCCTCAGAATTCAATTTAGATGCTTTGACATAATCTGTCAAATATGACATTTATTGCCAAATATATTCAGGTAGATTTAGACGGATAGAGCTGGAGAGGTCGATGTTCACTGATAATTTATCAGCACCAAGATTTATTGTGCATCCCGAATATTGGAGCGTATCAGACGTCACACATGCTGATATCAATATAAACCGATATAGCTGTGATAGGCCAATAGCTGGCTGATGATATCAGTCAGGCTCTAATTTTATCTATTTCCATAAAATTTTCCCAATTCTTCTCTAATCTGGAATATCCAACTCATTACACACTTCATCTGGGATTTGATTCAAAAATAACCAGAATAATGACAGTGTCGTGTTGCCATAGTAACTGAATTGACAGTGAAGTATAATAAAACACGTTAAGACAGAATTTTCTGTTTGACACTCTCAATCCCGCAGTACAAGAGAGTAGAGACGGCAGTACAAAAGCCTGGGAAACCACGAAAGACACTCACTCACACACACACACACACGCACACACACACAGAGGCTAAATGATGACAACGGGTGACATTTCTGGCGTTGTCAGCTAGTTGGTGGAGAGGAGGAGAGAGGGGGAGATGAGAGATGAGAGGAGAGGAGAGAAGAAGAGGTCTTTAATGATTAAATTATCCCCTGACCTTGTCTTTGACAGGGGCAGTTCCCGCATTGCAATGACACGGCGCTCACTCACACACACACACTCTCACACACACTCTCCCCAAGTGACAAGCCCAATTATGACCCTGTCAGGCAACCTAACAGTCAGAAGAGTGTGTAGGTGTGTGTATGAGCATGTTAATGCAATGAGAGCAAAGCAAATGGAGGAGAAAGCCGATTCGCACAGAAAAAAGACGAACAAACAATTAGTGGATACACTGAGTTTTATCTGAAAAGACACACGCACAGATGACAAGCCAAAAAACTCTGCTGTTGTAACTGTGAATCTGCTGTTACCCCGATTTCCTTGAAAAGTATAAAACTATGCCGCTAAGACCTAGAGATGTAGCAATCCATTTTTTTTAGTTCAGGGTTTAGGTCTGGAAAGCTTGTGAAGTTTGTGTAATGTGACTTGTGTAATGGTTTCCTTTAACCACTGTTGCTGTAGGGCTTGTGACAATCATGTGTGCACCTGACTAGCTGAGAGATGGTCCTCATTTGCATAACTATCCCATGATGCATTTCTAAGAGTTTTCTATTTTATGTTCCAAAAGGCAAATGTAATGATTTGCTGGTGTCTGTAATGTGTTTGTAATGTGTTTGCGTTTATGGTGGTTTATGTCAGGTCATTTTTGTGTTGGTATTTGTTGCACCATGAGCGAGGTGGCTAACGCATTTCACAATAATTTGAATAGAAAACACACGGCAAACACATCACATTGTGGAATTTAGACTGCAGACCAAACCAGATGTCACACAAAAGTCTTGTGTCAATATCAGGTCCTGATACCAATATTAAATTGTATCTCTACTGAGAATGATAACAATGATTTTATAACCTTAAAAAAAAAAGATGAGACTAACCAGTTCTCAAAAGGATACATGCATTCCTGAGAAGAGGCCACATTATCTTTATTTTATCCATTAGATTGATCAAATTATCTACATCCACTGAGTTAATTAACACATAGACTGCAACAAAGAGTGCATTGGCTGAAAAGTTAAGATCAACTGAGCGAATTCTGGCTTTTTAGAAATAACTTTGGTCCCTGCAGACAAGTTAGCGCTTTTCTCTTTGACTCACCTCCAGCTTGGCTCGGGGGCCAGGGTGTTTTTGAGTGTGTGTGTGTGTGTGTGTGTGTTCGTGTGGTGTTAAACTGTAAATATTCATAAACACCCCTTCAACAAAAGCCCACAGGTCACACCCTGGTTCTAAAGCTAACCGTGTGTGTGCGCGCGCGTGCATGTGTGCGTGCGTGAGAGGGAGAGATCAGTACGAGGGTCTGGGTATGAGGGGCAGTGGTGGGCATCTGCTAATTTGCATATCTCCCACGGTGCTTTGGGGTAAGAGCTGTGGGATGACAGCCTCCATATGCATGAGGCACCCATGTCTGTGTGTGTGTTTGATGGAGTGTTTTTCCCTGCAGCTGCCCACACACACGCTGGAGATGGTGTGATAGGCTGCACATGTCATAGTGAGAGCATATGCTGCAGTGACCTCCATAGTGCTACAGGCCTCCCTAAAACGCCGGCCAGGAGTTGAGGAGCAAAATATGGAGAAATATGGAATATGAAATGATGGCAAACACATGAAGACATAAACAGACAACCAGCTAATTGACTCACTTTCTGAAGCCCAGGATGAGGCTGCCACGGAAAATGTTCATGTCCAAAGAGGGGAAGGAGGGACTCGACACTGGAAAATAGAGAAAAAACACAGACAAGTGATGAAAGAGAAAGAAAGACAAAAGACAGCAACAACTTGTCACTCTGAAAAATAGAGTGAACAAGATTTCCAGGCCTACAAGTATTCTCATTATCAATTATTGCACATTTACTATTTGGATTTGGGCTACAACTAGCCATTATTTTCATTCTAAATTAAACTGAAGTTTATTTTCTCAATTAATCAACTAGTTGTTTGGTCCATAATATGTCAGAAAATAAAGAGAAATGTTGAAAATGTTGAAACATCCTCAAATGTCTTGTTTTGTCCACATCTTAAAGATATTCAGTTTAATGTCACAGAGGACAAAAGAAACCAGAAAATACTATATTTGAGAAGCTGAAATCAGATAATTTGGACATTTTTTCCCATAAAATTACTCAAAACAATTTATTCATCATCAAAATAGTTGGCAACTAATTTAATAGCTGAAAACTAATTGATTAATTGACTAATTGTTGCAGCTCTAACTTGGACTGAGTGTGAGAGGCAGAGGTGAGAATCTATAAAATGGTGAAAAATGCCCATCACCAGTTTCTAATGCCCAGGATGCCTTGACGTTATTTGATTTGTGTGTCAAAAAGCCCAAAAGCATTTGATTTCCAAAAATATAAAACACAAGAAATGCAGACAATTCTTAAAATCTAAGAAGCTGAAAGGAGAAAGGAAATGTTTGGAAATATTTGAAATGCTGAAAACTTTTGTCACATGATGGGGGAGAATTCTATTTGAAACACAAAGAGAAAACAGAGCAACATATGTGAAAACAAGTGGTGGATGTTTGAGACTAAAACGAGATGAAAGACAGAAAACAGGAAGAATCATCCATTATGTAACAGCCTTCTCTATCCCATCCCTCCGCCAGTGGAGGCGCCTCTCGTTCTCGCTCTTTACATATTCACACAGACTAATCTCTTAAAAGGCCTGATGAGCACAGAGGAGTAAGTGGGCAAACGTGTGTGTGTGTGTGTGTGTGTGTGTGTGTGTGTGTGTGTGTGTGTGTGTTAACGCTGGTCCAATTAGCCCGCAGGCGAAGCAGCGATTTTTATGATGATGGGTGCTCAAGATGCAGTAGAGCTTCAATGGTGTGTGTGTGTGTGTGTGTGTGTGTGTGTGTGTGTGTGTGCTTACATAGGGTGTAGAGTTCAGTCAGGTTGTTAATAGCCACCGTACGGACCTCTGAACACAAGAAGTCCTCTGACTCCAAAGATACACCTGCGTCCTGAACAGAGAAAAGCATCTTAAGATCAGCAAAAACTTTATAATAATGCACACCAGCAGCCACATGTAAATACACACACACACACACACACACACACACACAGACACAGATTCATTGATTACCTTGAGGGCCTGTCGAGCTGTGTCCATATTGGGGAAGACAGGGAGGATGTAGATGGATAAAGTCTCGACATCAGGGGACACGCCGAGCTCCTGCATGCCCTTCACTACCTCAACCACACCTATAAAACACACACAATCAATTAATGTCAACTTTTTGTTCTTAAAAACACAAGTTGGACTGGGTCAGGCTTGCTCTTTTATAGCAATAGAGAAACTTAGGAATATTCATGAAATTTGCGTCAACAGCCAAAATAAAAAAATCAATCAAACAAAAAAAGAGAAAAACAATTATCTTTACCATAGATTAATATGTCGGGTTTTTTTTTCTGGCTAATCAATTACATTTTTTGTCTGAAAAAAAAAAAGAACAAAAACACACACGAGATAGTCAAACACCAAAAAAGTATTCTATTTTAGAGCCAGACAGATATATTGTTTTGCTGCTATTATTGGATGATAAGGCCTATCACAGCTATGTCAGTTTACCTATCAGTATCAGTGTATATATGTTGTTTAATATATTCTTCAGTTTGCAAGTTTTTTCTTTATTTTTAGTCATTTATAACTATTGAAAATACCAGTAAAAGTTTACTGTTTCGGTGACCTGATGCCATTTTGGACAATAAAGTATATTGTTGTAAAATACCCTGCCTCCATCACATATCTGTGTCACAAGTGTGTAAATGTATAAACACATTTGAGGGATTATTACAATATCGGCTGATTTATTGATATCGGTATTTATTTTACTCCCTAATATCAATATCAGCACCAAAGGTCCTCTATTGGTCAGGCCCAGTTCCATTTACTATAATATAAAACAGGACAAATTCTAAGTGCAGGTTTGGCATTTGTACTTAATAAATGAAGGAAAATTAAGCACCAATTTAAATCGCTGTTTAATCATTTAAGTCAACCAACTTCTCAATCATCAAACTAACTGTTTCCACATTTTATTTCAGATCATCTTTATGTCAAGAAGTTGATTATGTCAGTGTTTGTGGAGTGACAGATTAAAGGTAGAATAAGAAGGATTTGTCAGTTTGCTATTGAACACACCAGACAGTTGATTGTCGAGTCCAATTCACAGAACGTCACACAGTAAAATAATTAAAAAATAAGAAAGTACAGAGGGCAGGGTCTTTATGGATGCAGTCGCCACTTAACACTTCTGCTGGGTCGTGGGTGATGACTGAGAGGGATTATTTTTGTCAAAGTCTAGGCTTTGTTTTTTGGGAAAAACATTTGAGTACACATTATTTTCTTATATGTGCATTCCAAAGTTTTAGGAAAACAACAGTTTGGGCAAACAATCTATTTGTTTGACTGTTTTAATTCAATCACATGATGGATTTTTGCAGATACATTCTCTTTCCTCCATTCACTCTCACGTAGAGGCCTGGAGCTCTGTGAGCACTGTTTAAATATGGGTCTAAGAAATGAGCTGGCACACACTTTGTCTCACCCTTCCAGTTAAAATGTCAGGCACCCCCACCCTAACACACTCAGACACCCTCCATCGACAAAATGCTAATGGCTGCTCCCCTCTCTACCTTCAACTGGAGGATACGTGTACATAAACACGCACTCGGCCTGAAGTGGACTCTTGCACCATTGCCCTGCTCTGCAGCGGAGCCCCGAGGTCCCGCCCCGGGGAAAGAGGCCAAAACAGCCACATGCATATGGAGCAGCCACTCACGCACTCTCAATGTGCCCGCGAGAGGCTGTGTGTTTGTTAGTGTGGATGAAGGAGGCACTGCAGCACTTTGCATATGTCTGGGAGCGTGCCCACAAAGGACATGGGCCTAAATGAGGGCACACACTCTCTACGTGTGTATTCATTCTCAGTGGGTGTTGCTATGCGGTTTTAGGTGCATCCATGCTATATATGACTGCATCCATTGCACCAATACACCTTGTTCCCATGCGGACTTCAGCAAACTACCCTAAAGTGCTTCCTTGAGTTGACACACCTCAAGATGCTGTGTGTATTTACTCTCAACTCAGGTTGAGAAACACACACACACACACATATATACAGCTCTGTATTTCTAAATCCTCCTGGGATGTATGTGTTCACCTGGCAGTCTCTCTCGTACACTGAATAAAAGATGAGTCCCGGGCTTTTATACGCCATTAAAACCCGCGGCTGGGGCTGCATTATCCCAGGTAAGGCTACCTGAACCACTCCATCCATCCAGCTTTCCCCTCCGTCCATATCACTCATACATCCGCCCCTCTCACTATCCATCTACCCTGCTTTCAAGAAAAAGTAAACAGGCGATCTTCCTCTTTCTTCTCAATGGAGGATCCATCCGCCCTGCCGTCCGCTCTTCCATTCTTACCCCCTAATCGCTTTCACCCAGCCTTTTTTTATGAAAGAAGAGAGGGAGCACCTGCTTTCCTCCTGAATAATCCATAATCAATTTCACGCTGAGCCTCACAGACAGAAAACAAGTGAATGGAGAGCTGCCGGTAGAAATGCATAAACCAGGCCTTCTTTCTCTCACGCGCGCTTTCTGGCTTCCGCCCGTGAGCTTTCGTGCTCATCAGCACTTTTTGGTCATCCAATAAGCGTATTTGTGTGTTGTTGGTTTTTTTTGCAAGTCAGGTCTGTGAACAGGAGCTTTTAACCCTTTGAACCCCAGGTTGTTTGTGCGAAGTTTTCACTACTTTTACTAACAGCCTTGATGCAAAATCACTGCACATCTTAGCTAAGCAGTAATAAGTCAGGCTTTTAAGAAATGCCATCAGTTTGCCTGTGAGTGGTATTATTTTAGTGCAAGTTTTATCAAAAAAAAAAAAAAGTTTGATTTATACTTGCCTAGCTCCATCTGTATGGTAAATATGCCAGTTAGTTTAGCACAAAGACTAGAAAAAGGGGGAAATAGCAACAACTCTAAAGGTCACACATCCACGTTGTTTAATCCTTACAAAAACCAAAGTGCAAAACTGAAACACTGTGCTTTCAAAAGAGCTTATGTTCTGGACTACAATACTGTTTTTACACCAATATTAACATGTATATGCAGGAGTAAACCAACTAAAAACAGTCGATTGACTATTTTTCCACTGCAAGTAGGTGAGTTTCCTTTCTGGATTTTCTTCTGAAGTGAGCTAGAAAGCAAAGATTGAATGCATGTCTGTGCAGGAGAGCAGAGAGGATAAATAAAAAGTTGAGAATAAATCAGAAAATCTGTGAAGCTACAATACAAAATATATGTGATATTATGTCTTGCCATTTATAATGTTCTTCCTCTAGGTCTCTTACTTCTCACTCTATAACCCTGATATGTGAGTAACCCTTTTTTGCCATCTTCTCCCCTGTCTGAACAATTTAAATAAAGATTGGGCGCAGAGGAGAACTGAGATGAGTGGAGGCCTCTCCATGTTGGTCAGCATAAAGCCTGACATACCATCCAGGGCAAGAAGTATCAAAGTAGTGAGTTAAGCATGGCAGTGGTCACAAGATATCATCATCAGATTCATGTCTGCAGGTTAACTGTCACAGACGAGAAGAGAGGATGGAGGAAAGAGAGGAAAAGAGGAGTGGAGTGAACCGGTCGCTGTCATCCCCTCCCGTCCTTGGACATGAGTACCTGTCACTTCTCCTTTTCTTTCTCCTCCGACACCATCTGTCCCTCCATCTCGCCGTGTCTATGACTCTCTAAAGGTAGACTTTGTTCGCTTAGACTTTGTTCGCTGCGAGGCAGGGATGGCTTGTTGTTCGGAAACAGGAGAGAGTACAAGAACACTTCCACTATATGATCCATGAAAAGCTGCAATTTCAACCTCACTCGCTTCTTTTTTAATCAAGGTGATGCTTAGCTCTTGTCCCACCAATTAACTCTAGCTGATGCTTGAATAAGAGTTCATGGACGACTGCATTACGGAGTGCTTCTTTAATGCAGGCCACTCTATTTGACAGATATGGCTGCATTAAAGAAAGAGTGAAAGGGTTGAGGATGAGGTCACATAAATAGAGTCAGGTGGAGGAGGGGGCAGGCAGGAAGGAAAGCAGACTAAACAAGGGAGGTTTTACATCTCTCATCACCCAAAACACATCGGGCAAGAAACACTCCCTTCCGCTGCACTTTCCCCTCCCTCTCCCTCCCTCTTTTTCTTGCTCCGCCATGTCAGAAGTGATAAGAGTGTGCTGCGTCGCCAGGACTGACAAGCGGTGACTAGCTGGCGGCAGGTGGGGAAGTATGGGCCAGCATATGCTTCCTCTAAACCCGCCAAATCCACACCTCATCAAAAGGCAAAAGGATTTTTTTTTTTTCTCCCCCCCCTTTCCTCTCCTCCATCCCTCCCCCGATGCTCTCCTCCCATTCTATGGCTCCAGCCCCTCTGCCCGCTAGTGACACCTGTGGACAAAAAGTGACACGGCGCTTAATATTTCATGGGCCGTGCACAGTGGGGCGCGTAATCCAAAGTGAATTCCCTCAGAGCACTTGCATTTACATGAAATCAAGTCACTCCGCATCAGTCACATCACCTGCACTGCCCCCCGAAAGCACCCCCCCCGCCCTCACAAATGTGGACGCGCGCACACCTCCTACAGCCAATGAGCATGTGAGAAGGAGGGAGTGAGAGGGGAAAAAGAGGCTGCATCATTCATGAGGGTTAAGGCTAACACCATCGGAAAGGAGTGAGTGTTTGAACGAAAGAGAAGTTTCTCCACTTTCCTTCCTTCCTTCCCTCTAAATGGAAGCTGTCTGATGTGTCTGCGTGGTCAGAGGATCTAAGTAATAGCATATGTCAAGTGTGTGTGGTTTTAACTCATGTCTCGTCTTCTTCTTCACGCTGCCATGCCGTGCGCTGAAGCATCTCACCATCAAACTGAGAATCTGTCTGGACCGCACAGAGAAGTCAATCTGCAACGTCCCCGTGCCGGTCTAACCAGTTTCTCCTCCCTGCCAGCTCAAATGCTGTCAATTAGCTGACAGGGGTAAAATACATCATTTATTAATCGCTCTAAAAAACCCCAAAGAGAGAGCTAGAGCTCAGCATAAATAAAGCACTTAAAAGCCAAGCCGCCACTGAACACATCTGACAGGGTACGTTCTTAATGAGTTGTGAATTATGACAAGTCTCCAAACGCTGGCTATCTGTCACTGAGACGATTCCCCCACAAGCTCATCACTGACTAGAACAACAGAGGAAAAAAACCCTTTTCTTTCAGCAGACTGAAATATTCTACAGCCATTAAACTGTCTCAAACGGCAAAGAGAGAAGACAAACTGTAAGACATCAGTACCAATTTCCCAGTGACTGTTGGACAAGTGTCCAACTAGACAGGACTGCCAGCACTGTTCTGTGTCCAGCCTCTGACTAAATGAAAACAGAAGAATGATTATCTGCCTGACATGTATGTGAACTTTGCTCTCACTATTTAAAAAGTGTTTGTGTGGTTTAATACCAAAGATGGCTGAACTTTCAGTTTTAAAAAAGAGGTAGAGACACATATTAAATAATAATTTAGGACTACGAGAAAATCTTGTTTTTCCTCTCTGCCAGAGGTTTAACTTCACACCTTGCTGCAGTGATGCAGAGGTGTACTCCCTGGGCCTGTGACATCACTGCTGGGTGTGTTTACAGATGCAAATAAGTGCACGTCTTATTTTTGAGTGTCAGAGGTAAAAGAGGCTTCAAATGTACAATTTTAGTTAAAGCGGCTTTTCAGCCTGGCGGTTAACACCCCCCCAGTTTGGACAAGCAGCAGGAGTACTGGTATAGGAGGACAAACAATGAACTGCCATGGACAGGGTTAGCAGCAAAACATAGCTAAAAGAATATCAGTTTAGCTATATTTATGCTATTTTGTGAATATTTTCACCATCTTGCCTTTATTTTTATGGCAAGAAACCACTGTTATTTAAGCCAAATATTGCTCTCTCCAAAGCTACCAGACTCCATTGGAAAAATCAGTAAATTTACTTAAATTTGTTGGTGTTATTGTGTGTTTTAAACCTTTAATTCAGATTCTCCAAGAATTCAACTATGCCTTTAAGTTATCTATTCAAAATATGGCTCATAAATCGCCTATTTGCAAGAGAGTGTGGTGTATGAAGATTGTCCAGGGTTCATCTGTCTGCTGGGAAGTTTTGTTTGAACGACAGTTTTTGATGAAAAAGGGACAGAGGAAGATTTTGGAGAACACGGCTGAAGTTTGGTTTAACTGGAGCAAAATGACCTCTGACCCCTCTGCCTCAGGCCTGCATGTGCATTCATGTATGCATGTGTCAAGGGAGATTCTTCAGGCTACTGACCCTCCTGTGCCCCAAACAAGGAACCTTAGGTGCCCCCTGCCATGGGGCAAAGGTCAGACCAGCCATCCTTAAACACTGTGCACCAGCAACTTCAGATGATACAGCACTGGTTATCACAGCAGCAGTCAGATTGTACAGGAAATAACAAAATACCAGGCTTTCTTCTAAGATGAGACAGACTTAATCCCTAATGGCCAAAATATTTTTGTTAGTTAGACACTGGTATCTAAGGTAATAAATGTCTAACTATTATTTAACTGTAATCTGTACTTGGGGACACAGCTTCACTGCCTGGATCTTCTTTGGGGGGGGGGGGGGTCCATGACTAATCAAGGGTTCTCAGAGTTAATGTCGGGGGGTATTGAATGCCTATAGGATCATGACTATGTGATTATGTGATGTGACTCTGGGAAGGTGGGGGAAAAAAAAGACAGTAAAATTCACCAAAGCTAAAAACTGAACTATCTCACACACATTTAGACTATTCTATGTGATCATGTTTGATAACTAATGTATAAATATAATATTTATTCATTTCCATTCACTAAGCCTCCCCAAAACAGCTTGGCACCCTAATGAGGAGGCCTGCCTCCCACCCAGAAAACCTCTGCAATACTACCTGCTCCATCACTCCATTAGCTAAGAGGTCCATGAACTGAAAAAAGCTGAAGTAAAATACTCAGTAAAAGAATAAAAACACGATTGATTACTGTAGTGAAAGCGTCCTGCAGACGAGCACCCAGGAGGCCGCAAGAGGGCAGAACTTGAAGATGAGAATAAATACCATGACATTCATGTTTGAGCGCTCTCTCTCAAAGTCAGGGTGTCTTTTTGGTCCAGAGCACGTCCGTCCAAAGTGGCTAACATGAGAAGTTAGAACCTCCTCTAAACTTTATGATCTATTCCTAGAGCCCTCCAGAGAGACCCGTATGTGTGTGTTTGTGCTTAAGTGTGCAGCATATATGTGTTGTTTCATCTCTTCCTGTTCCAACTCTCTCACGCAGGGATCAGACCTCTTTGCCCTTGACTGCCCCAGCCCAGTGAAACCTGTCCCAGTTGAATCACTCTGTGGGGCATTAATATTTGAGGGAAACACTCCTTTAAAAGCTCTTTCCGGTACAGAGGACCGAGGAAGTCATAATCCCCTGTACACCACAAAAATAACACACATGCCCATGAACTACAACTATCTTGCCCACCAAAAAAACCCTCTCCATTTCAGATTGGATGCACAAACAGCTGGTATAGAAATGTTTTCTATTTTTTTTCCCTTCTTGGAGCTCTATAGCACCCATTAAGTTCTCACATACACAAGATTGTTCACATGAGGCTGGAGTGGCTTCAGGATCCAACTAGTTTCTCATGACAGCTCACCATGTTCAACTTCAAAATCAACTTGTCTCTCTAAAGCTACAAGCTTAAACTGATAACTTAAGAACTGCATAGAAGTATAAATGAATGTATTCATTCAAAACCTGAATAAGTAAAAAAGTGTTTTTGGTTTTGTTTCTTTTTAACCACACTATGCAAGCAGGAGACTTTTCTTGGGAAATTTGGGGAATATTTATATGAAAAATGTAATTTTACACAAAAATGAAAAAATCTCAAAGGAATCACTGTTTCTAGGGAGTGTGTCAAAAAGAAAAACACGTTTGGTGCTAACTGCTGACATCTAAACAATTAACAGCTATTTAACAAAGGTCCAAAAAGAAGCGGCCATGTGGAAATTATCCTCAAAAATTGGAATTAAGCCTAGATAAAAATGAAAAGGCTGTGATGCATATGTGTTTGTGTGTAAACGTACCAGCTGTGTTGCTGTCTTTCACATGCTGAGTGAGGAGGGGCCAGAAGTAGTGAGGTCTTATGGGTAAGTCCTGCTCCTTCATCATCTTCATCAGCTCCAAAGACAAACCTGCAAGACATACAATTGAAATAAATTCAAAGAAATAATTCAAATAAATAATCATCTTAATCCCTTTAAGGGATAGTTCTGTTTTTGTTTTGTTTTTTTAAGTGGGCTGTATGAAGTACTTATCCATAGTGTTAGTCCACAGACAAGAGTGGATAGCAAAATGTATTTTAGCCACTCTGTCCACAGCAGTACACTGCTTAGCTTCCTCCACAGTTCTCCTGCTGCTTCTCCAAACTGGGGATGTGCCAACCATCATCTTCTGTAGTTTAATAAACTGACTATGGATAAGTACCTAATACTATCATACTTAAAAAAAAGGCACAAAGGACACATCTCTGTCCTAGTGGACAAAAAATATCTGTAAATGCATGTAAATGACAGTATGTGCTCTACCGGTTTTCCTGGCCTCCAGAGCACAGGACAGAGTGAAGCTGAGTGGTGCAGTATGCATATTTGACTCCTGGAGCTCTTTGCAATAGAGGCCCATCTTCTCCAGTGGCTGTGGTGCACACACAAATAAATCAAAAGTTAAGTTTAAACATTGAAATTAAAACTCAACACCTACTCTGCAACTATGGTCTTAAAATTAAAATTAACTAACAGCCAAACATTGACACTTTAAACTAGGGATGCACAATACAGATATTTTAAAGCCAGTACCGATAATTATCTGCTTGTCATGGCCGATACTGTTGAGGTAACTAATAATTTAAAATCTTTGTATTTTAGGTAACAAACAGAAGTTCATATAACCTGTAGATGATGCATAGCTGAGGGGAAAAAGGCTAAGATGTAGTGAGCAAAGATGGGTGATTAAATATTCCATAGCTATGACCAAATGTGACTGACATCACTATGACAACAAAAAGAAAGACGACTGCTGACTCTTCAAATGTTCATTCAGTTTTTCTAGTAAAGCACACAAAAATATTAATATAAAAAAAGAAATATCAAACATACTTAAGCTTTTAAAGAGCTTTTTGCCCAAGAAAATCTAATAAAATGCTTTGACACGATCTGTCAAATTAGATATCGTTACAGCTGATATTTATTAGTTATAATTTCATTATTGGAATAATTTAACAATATAAATAACCCATGAACATCCCCAGTATTGCTAAAGCATTCCCTATGTTTAAATACTGTAGAATTCAGTTTTTGAACCTATGTATTAAGCCCAGGTGAGGGAGACAATGGAATGTGTCTGTCCACGTACCGTGTCCATGCTGACACAGTGTCTGAGGAAGAAGTTGCCCAGGTTGGGGGAGTCAGCGCTGAGGGTTTCAGACTGCAGGGTGGGGAAAGTCTTCAGGATGTGGAAAGCTGTGTCGTCCAGGCCCTGCGTGATGAGGCTCAGGCACAAGTTCATGGCATCTATGAGAAGAAGAACAAATTCGGATTCTGCTCAGTATCACAAAACTCAGTATAATATGCTGAGCAGAGTGCCTACATCTGTTTACTGACACTACATTAGCTACTAAAGATGATGGTGATGCAAAAAAACATGAGGCGTTCTGTGAGCATGTGCACCTGGAATATAACCCCTCTCGTGCCTCAAGCGCTCAACCATCGCTGGGACGTGCTGCTGGTGTCCGGCCTTGGCCATAGTGAACATGACCTGCATGAAGTCCCTGTCCATCAGACTGCAGTCTGCAGTCTCTGCTGCCTCCAGAGTCTGACAGAGAGAGGAGAAGGAGGGAGACAGAGAGGATGAAGAGAAGCAGGAGAGAGTGAATTTTAAAGGCAGGAAAAAAAAACAGGCAGGAAGGGAAATGAAAAATCGAGAAGAGGAAGAAGGAAATGATTTGGTGATGACGTAAGTATGAGTAATTAAAAAGACGACCAATCATAAGTAACAACTTGCATATGTAAAAAATGTGCATCAGCATCATCTTGATGAACAACTAAATAAACACACACACACCTGTTTCAGACTGTCCAGATCGCCTTTTTCAGCGTAGGCATTAAGCAGTGATACATAAGTGTCTGGACCTGGTTCGATTCCTGCTCCCTTCATCACAGTCAGGATGTTCTTAGCACTCTCGATGTCCCTGCACATTGACAGATGGTTTAAAATATCTGATAAACACTCATTGCACGCCAGTAAACACTGCACGCTATAAGAACAAAAGCAGCGACGCTCACCCTGAACGAGCGTGGCCTGTCACTAGGGAGTTGAAGACAGCCTCGGTGATGGGTAAATCTTTGCCCTTCATGAAACCCAATATGGTGCTGAGGAAGCAGAGAAGAAATTTCAAATGAGCAGAAAAACAGGTAAATCCAAAGGCATAATTTAACATGGACTTTTTGGTTGGTTCCTGAGAGGGACAGTCTCCTCACCTGGCTCCCTCAATATCTCCATTTTGGCAGTAGGCTGCAATGAGTCTCTGATAGGTGACCTGTGCACAGAAATAAAAGGAAATCAGGTGTGTGGATCAGAGAGGAGCTACTTTTTACAAGGATGTAACAAATCAGCTTGTATAATCAACTGCATTAGACTATGTATATGAGCCAAAGTCTTCATGTTTCTGTTTCCTTGGTGCTGTTGAGGTTAATGAGTTCAAGCAAACAGAAATCTAACCATGTGTTTGTAACCTGCACTGCAGTGCTTACTCTGTTGGGCTGGATGTTGGCTGCTTCCATCTTGGCCAGGAAGTCAGTTGGTGAGAACTTGAACTCATTCTGAAGGTAAACCTTCAGCAAGGCGTTGTAGTGACTCACATCATACTGAGCACCTGGGGAGAACAATGTGCAAATCTTTTACATCAACATAAATCACACCTACAACACACCAGGATACAAAAACTTTAATACTGTCTAAAACTACTGCTAAATAAATTATCATAAATCTTGTAATGCAACATAAGATCAAGCACATCATGATTCTATACAGTCACCAGTTCCAGGCTAATACTATGTATTAAACACTCCTCTATGAGGAACAGTAATTTGTAAAATTATAATTATTTTTTTTTCAATATTGAGATCACAATTATTCATTGTTTTTAGAGACAAAATATTTGGATTTATTTAGATATTCAAACAATCAGAGCACTTCTGTCACTTCCATGTTATTACAGATGTTTAAGTTGACAGTGGACAGGGATGTGGGTTCACTGAGGCAAAGTTCGTGACATTATTCTTCTTGGCCTGGTTTATGATGTTTTTTCAGACAGTTCAACAATTAAGTTGCGTTACTTTGTGGCACAGACACAACTCTCATACACTCTTTGGTTATGATTTGGTCTTCATTTGATTTTCATTTTGCAAGTCTCTTGTCTATTGTATATTACTTTTCTAGTCTGGACTGCAGACACGACATCCAGGACATTTTACAGAGGCTGCCACTGCAGGGTGGCTTTTAATTAAAATGTTACTTTAGGAAGCACCTGGTTTAATACACAGCAGAGTTTTCTGTAAGTGGAGCATGCATTTTAAGTGTCAATACTGCAGTCAGTCTAGTCCATTTAATTGAGGGAATTGAGGGATTAATATTTGATTAATTGTGCAGCACTAAATCATGATTAAATACTTTTAGTTCAGCAGCAGCAAACAGCAAGATAGTACTTTTTTTTAAGGAATAAGATGGCTAGTTTGTTGCCTTTGGTGCTGCTCTTACCCAACTCCTGCAGCTTCTCCCACACACGGTGTGCCAGCTCAGTGCGCTCTGCCAGAGGTACCTCCGGCAACAGGGACCCACAGCTACGCAGCAGCAACAAGGCTTGGTTACCACTGGGATAACCTGCAAACAGATAAGAACAGAAGGTGAGTGCGGATGTAGAGAAAGAAAGAAAGAATAGAAAAGAGTCACTTGGTCTATTAAGAAAAAACATAAAGCATCTTCAGTTCAGTGTATATTATGGCTTTATGCTGCTCATGTTAATGAGATGACTCGGTTGTCTCTATCTTCATCTGACACCCTATGTCAGAGCTGCCTGATCACGGCTCTGTCAGCCTACCTGTCCTGCAGATGTCATGGAAGATGCGGAGCAGCAGCGTCTTGGTGATGCGACCAGTCCTCCTCACAGAGCTGTCCAGCTTGGTCAGAGCCCAGTCAAACTCCTGTGCCTGCTTGGACCGCACCCCAACGCTGGTTTCATCCTTCTGCTCTGTGGCCACAGCATAGCTACGCACACACCCTGCTGCATACGGCCACACACGACTGTAGGGGATTAGACATTAAATTAGAAGAACAGAGAATATGATCATTCCAAGAGGGGAGAAGGGAGGATACAAGTGAAGCACAGTCAGATACACATGGCTCTTCTGAAGAGGACGTGCTGAATGCACAATAATACACGTGGATGAAGCAGTAACACAGATACATCTGTAGGTGCTCAGAGGCTGGTTGTAGTTTTGTCAAGAGCTATGACCTTGAGAGATAAAGGACCTGCAGATGACTAGTATCCATCATCCTTATATATAAGAATAATATAATTTGAGGTCTTGAGGAGTTTCAATAGCACTTCATGATAAGATGCTAAATGCCAAACTTGACAACAGCTCAACTGAATCAGATTAGCAGCAGCACGACAACATAGATGGTCTCCTGTAATGGGCCTTTTGCTACAAGCTAGCATGTTGATGAGCTAATTTTAAAAGGCATAACAACAAACACATGATAACAACACTGACTGCTAACAGTTAATTCTCATAATGAATTCAGTTTCTGTAAAAGTCTTAATTGTGAATCAACATGATGTGAACATGATGATTACACAACGTCTGATCATCACCTTGTGTAAAACGGGAGCCATGTTTAGCCTCTGACTAACAGCTGACTATTTACACTTTAGAAAACCTATTCTAACATAATAATAACATTCAGTCCTGCAGATCATATTCATGTGAACAACTGTGTGTCTCTGGCTGTCATTGACCCTGAATGACATCTCTGCTTCACGCTCTCGCGTGGATCTCAGCTACACCGGGCTAACAGGCTGCGTGATACCTGGACGCATTTTCCGACACACGGCTCGTTTGTCGCGAACAGACTCCGGTCCTGCTGCCGCTCAGAGCGCCGCTGTACAGCCGGCTGAATGGCGGTCCGTTTCTTTTGGTCCCTGTGATCTGAAGCAAGCCCGAAGGCGAAAACTTGAGCAACCGCGCTGATCTCAAGAGCGCAGCCATGTTTTCTGTCGCACAGTGGAAGGGCATCCGCACCACGTGACCTGCCAAAGAAACACCGCGAGACCACCGACTCAACGTGAGAGTGTCACTTGACACAATGTGGCATGATGAGTATAATGTTGTGAAAAAGTTCTGGCAGGTCTATTGTAACTTTGGTACATTCTAGATAAAATCATCTTTGCAATGTCAAAATATGTAATATATCATGTACATACAAAACTGAAAGGATCACTTCAGTAATTAAAACAATTAGATTTATGACATGACATAGAAAGTTTAGAGTTTTACACAGTTGCCAGGTGGAATGGAAAAGGAAATATCTCTCCTTGCCTCGCTGAGGAAACTTATGAGATGTATTTAAAAAGAAAGATGCTAATAAGTGGGCCTTGAGTCAAGTCTTCTTTCTGACATACTATTCTTCTATGAATAGTTAGATACCTGAGTCTTACAACTTTTAATGTTATGACCACTCTACCAGGTACAAGAAAAATACAAAAACATACATAACATACATGAATAGATACTGCTATGTCTCAATTTTTATCTGATTTACTATTCTTGCTTTTCATAATCTTATAGTCTATTTCAAGGGTCTGTAACCTTTACTCTCAAGCATTTCTGGCCAAAAAGTCTGTCTGGTACTACATCTATTAAAGCCTCCATTTTCCTCTTGAGACTTTTCTTTCTTCTTTTTTTCTGATTTGGCATCCATTGCTTGTCTTAGGAGACTCAAAACTAACTACCGTCAAAATTTAGAGGAAAAGGCGCTGAGCCAAAGATACAGACTGACTGACATTGTGGTTAATATTAAAACTTCTTTTTATTACATGTTTACATTTTGGAGAATGTAAGGTTCACTTTAGGGCTACAACAATGACAAAATGTTAAAAATAAATAAATGTATTCATTTCCATATAATTTTTGTCAAAGCCACATGGGCCCACTGAAGAGGGGCAAAAGGGTTACAGGTTGCTGACTCCTGCTCTAGTTTGTTTTTGCTTGTTAAATGTTTAATAAGTCCAATAAGTAAACAAAAAATAAATAAGTGATGTCTGCTTATATTTTGTGGTGGCAACTGTTTATTCTGAGCAATAACAATATTAATCTAGATTTATATCTAGGTTCATCCTGAACAGTGTTAAATGGTATATTACAAGAACAAAGCAGTAATGAACTTTGAGTGGTTGAATTTCACAGTAAGTGGAGATAACTTAAGTTTTCAGATATTTTTATTACATCATGAACTTTTACAAACACCAATATGTTCAAAACATATTCACATCATTAACTCAGTTCTTCAATTAACTTGCTCTTCCCTTTCCTCAAGTTCTCCTCAACTACAGTCTTTGCTTTCTCCATGCTGGTCCTCACACCCTCTCTTCTGCTATATTCGTTCCACAACTCAATAGCAAGTGTACGAATCCGGTGTGTATTGTCCAGTGTCCAGGCTTGAAAGAATTCACACTTCTTGCTTGCCAGGAAGTACTTCTGTCTCCTCGCCCCTTCCTCTCCCTCTTTAGACAGGGCAGTTCTGGCCTGGGAGAGCACAGAGCGGAGCTGGCTCAAGGCTGCCAGGCAGTATCCTGAAGCATCCTTTCTGTCTCTGCCGGTCATGATGTGAGCCACGGCCTCCACCGCCCGGGCTGGGGCAAGAGGATCCTCCTTGTCGAGGTATCCTCCATCCAAAATGTGAGTTTCTCCGCAGTCTAAGGCCTCTTGGACAGAACTGAACACCCTGTTTGAGTTCAGTACCTCAGACAGAGCAAGAATCATGTCACAGAACTCAAACAAAAGTGAATCAGTGTCGTTGTTGTACAGGCACAGGGTGAAGGTGTAGCCATAAAGGGCATTGACTAAACCATAGCATACCAGGGGAGATGGATTTGCACACAAGGAGCTAAATTTTGGTATTTTTGCAGAAATTGGAGGGATACTGGGAATTGTTAAATTTCCTTTCCCCTTGCTGGCTTCCTTTCTTTTACCTCCTTTAATCTTTTTTGACTTTGTAGCTGAAGTGTCCTGACTCTGAACTACTTCTTCTGATGTCTTGACGTCCTTTTTTGACTTTTCTCTCTCCAGTTTGCTCACTTCCTCCTCAAGCACTTCCACCAGAGTGCTCCCTCCCTCCTCATGTTCCTCCCACCATGGCTTCCACAGAGGAACCAGCCCACCAAGAGCTCCACCCTTCATCAGACCCATGAACGTCTCCGTCTCTTTACTGCTGAGAAGTCCCCACAGCTTGTCCTCTGAAAGTTTGTCAATATCCAGTTCCGAGAAGCAATCAGCCAAGTCCAGCTCCCCTTCTCGACTTTCAGCGTTATCTCCATCTCCATGCAGGAGCTCTTCTCCTCCGATCTCTTCCAGTTTTCTCAAAATAGCCTCAATTTCAGTTTCACTACCCTCTCCAGACTGTTGAAGCTCTGCTAACCTGGACAGGAGCTCCACAACCTGCACTTTCTCTGCTGAGTCTCCTTCTCCTTCGTCTGTGTCATCTGACACAATACCCACTTCTTTTAACAGACTTTCCATCCCCCCGTCCGTCCTTGACGCCTTTTGTCTGAGTCCCACAAGAACCTCTTGCATCTTCTTCCTCCCTTCACTTTCTGTTTTCCCCATACTCTTCATCTCCAGCAGAACAGATTCCTTGTAAAACTCCTCAGAGCACACAGAGTGATCTGGGCTCTGGTAGCAAGCTAAGCCACAGTACTGCAGGTTACAGCGAGGGCAGGTGTAACAGCAGGGCTTACGTTTACAAAGCATGCAGACTGCACTCCTTCTGGAGTTACTACCATCCACTGTAGCGTCTTCCTTCTGTGTCACTGCTGGTGTGAAGAGCTCCTGCTGACCAGCAGCAGCTCCTCTGGACGGGAGCAGGATCCCATCTCTGCTCACTGTGTCGGGCTCCGTGTCCGTCCACTCCTCCTTTGGACCGATGTCTGTCAGCAGACTCCTCACAGACGGAGGAAGTCTCCGTCTAATTACTGGATTCATTAATGGCTGAACTGGATCAAAGCACGATGTTCAAAAGAGGAAACCTGAAAATTTAACAAATAAAAATCATGTTAGTTGTATGAATGTAGTTGCGTTTCTGTCTAAAAGTTGATTTGACAGTTTAGGGTGCTAACGTTAGCTTTACGTAGCGTTACATCCGTAAACCGCTTTAAGCGATTTAAAGATCGTCAAGTAGGTTATGTACGCAACGTTCAATGTCACTATAACAAGCTTTGGTCAGCGGTAATATCTTAATGAACAAACTGTACTTACTTTCCAACATTTTTTCTCCAACAGAAACGTTTCACGTTTGTTTTCTAAATGAAGCCGCCACGTCGCGTTTTGATGACGTATCAGCGACCTAAAAAGCAGCTGTTTTTCCCTCCTGCTACCAGTTGCCTGTTACTAGTAGTACTGCACCACCGTTAATAATAATAATAATAATAATAATCATCATCATCATCATCATCATCATCATCATGATGGCGGGTGTCAGAGTTGAGAAAAGATAACAACAAGAACAACAGCATTTTATTATTTGTTTTTATTATTTATTATTGTTTTTATCATTATATCACGTGATCTGCATCAGCAAATATTGAAAAAAATTCTGAAGACTTGTTGTTTGCATTAAAGTCGGAGATCAAAACTGAAGTGAGGTGAAATTGTTTTGCCAACTTCTGCTTCCAAGGTCAGGAATAAACATAGAATTCCCCAATAATATAGAAAATGTGACAGTCCATGTCATTTGAAAAAAAAAATGGGAAAATGGGAACTTTTTTCTTCACACAACAATATTTTGTTGAAAATTAAATGATTGGGCAAAAATAAATCATGATTTCCTGATATCTTGATATGATGTTGTCTATTTTTTAGGGTACTTTTCTACAAAGATGATTTATCTGCTGAATCTAAAAAAAAACTTTCCTTTGGCTAATAATCAACCAATCGAAAACAGGATAATCCAAATGAAAAGAGCACAACTTAGGGTCAATGGTCTGCCATGGCACTGCCCACAAAGCTGAAGAGCTTGATTCAAAACTGAACTTATCCTTAGACCATCTTGGCAACTAAATGATTGAACAAACTGTTGTTATAATGAAAAGTTGTGATGTAATTTAAGCTAGAGCCCCTCTTATCCCTTGTTGGAAAGCAGTGGCCTGAATTGGATTACTTGTACGCATGTCTGACTAACTGTCCCTCCATCTAACTTCCTGTCAATCTGTGTGTGCATAATGTGTGTCTCTCTGTTTGTGTGTCTTCCTGGCTGTGCTGTGTGTCTACATCTCCCGTGGGGCTGTTTGCTATGAGGTGATTGTCTCCTGCAGGGGGTCAAGCATGGTAAAGGTCATGCAGGTGGGGAGTTGTCAGATGGCCGTCCACCCCTCACTGGGCCGAGGGGTTCCCGTGCCGCCTGTCAGAGCCTGTGGGGAAAGGGGGAGGAGGAGGGGGGTATGAGGTTGACGTGTGCCATGCTGTCTTGGCCCCGCCCCTGGCTGCCGTGCCAGCCGTCCTGGGTAGACTGCTGCCTCCTCGTGTCTCCTTTATTCTTCCCTGGCATGTCCTGTGACATGTTAGTACCCCCAACACTGAATCCACAAGCTTACTACCGACTGTTAGACCGATGATATGAGGTAATGCAGAATATCAAAGGCTTTCAAAAGCTTTTGGTCATCTTTGCATGAGTGTAGACACAAGTTTGGTATTTTGGCTTTTGGCTTAAAGTATAAAAATAGACATGAAAGATGGATATGATATATATGTAACAGTCAGTGGGAATTTGGCCAGCGGAAGTAATGTGGTGTAGGTCAGAGGTTCTCATTTTAGTCAAGGATTTCTTACAAAATAGAAAATATACCAGGGATCCCTTTGTGTATGTCTCTTGAAATAATTTGACGTAGCCTGTTTTTTCACACTTCTACTTGTGAGGGAACAACACAACAGAAATATAGATAGAGCTGATTTCCAATAGTAATGAGTGTCATGTGGGTGACCAGTGTGAGGACGGTTTAGCTTGGGAAAAAATGAAGAGACCACTTCAAATGATCCATTTCTTTCTGGGTGGCGCTGGCCACCCCTAAAATCTAACTGGCCACCCCAAGTGGAGTGAGAGGCAGGACCTTAGTTTTAACTGTTTGATGAGGGCTTTTAAATGTATATAGATTTCTTTTATATGTAGCCTACTTTTAATGTTTTATAAGCTTAATTTAGCCTGCTTTATAAATTAATAACTTATTTAAATAATAAAAAATATATCAAAAAATATATATTAAAGTCTGTTCTCTCAGACACAGACTTCAACAGGCAGTGAAAATGAATGTCTGCCATACATGTAGAGATGATGAGGATCGGAAAAAATTTTGAAGTGGTCTCTTAATTTTTTTCCAAAGCTGTATGTTTATTAAGAGTTATAGATCGTTAGATTAGAATGTGATCTGTTTGGTATTTCAGATTTAAAACTATTCATTGAACTTGAATCAGTTATCTTTTTACATATCATGATCATTTAAATGAACAAATCTGAAAACTTTTCAAGGACCCCCTGGCAGACTGTATGGATGCCTATTTGAAAAGAACTGGTATATGCACTACCTACTAATACACCAGGATGTGCCAGTGCGACAGTCAAAAACTTACATTCATAGCCAAAAGACAACAAGATCCAGGAAATCTTGCTTGATATAAAGCGATGCAGACAACCTTGGAAAAAAAAAACAGCCTCACTAAACAGCACCTGTCAGACCAGCCATCCGAGGCATGAAGTGCTTCCTTCCTTCTTATGACCTACATCGATATCCATTTGCATGGATATAATTTCTTAATACTATTATTAATTGTCCAGATTTTAATTACACATATAGCTTTTTATAAATCCTTCATTATCACACATTTGTCATCTCTATACACAAACACACGCCCAGTGGTGTCAGGACGAGTTAATAGGCAGACCAGGAGGAAGATTTGATTTATTAATATTAGTTTGACAAAGGAAGATCTTATCATGGTCTTAGTACAGTGTATGTGGAGATCTGCCCAAGCTCTTATGTACTCATGTCAGTGAGTGATGAACATTTTCAGACTTAAAAACAGGACTGGAGTGCAAGAAAATGTAAAAATACACAGTAAAAACAGACTAAAATACACTCATACAAACACACACACACACACACACACACACACACACACACACACACACACACACACACACACACACACACACACACCACTGTCTGCCACCAGCTGATAGGTGACAGAGAACAGGCTCTGCCTTTTGGGCATGTCCAGCGCTGGCCTGTCTGGAACTGTCTACTGTACACCACCAGGATGTGTGTGTGTGTGTTTGCAGTAAAAGAGAGTGGACTTATGTTGGGGTTAGCTGTTCTGTCATCTGTCAGCTCAAAAGGATTTGGCATTATAGGGCACCCAAAAAGAAGTCTCTCTCTCTGTGTGTCTATGAGAGCAGCCAGAAGCAAGTGTGTCACTTTGACTGATTGACATGGAAGTTTTTCCTTCTCCACACTTGATTAAAATGCAACATGTACGACAATCAGTAGGTTATTTGTTCATTTCCAACAGGGAGGATGGACAAGGGCTGTTTAGTGAACTGACTCATGAATGACTCTTTGGTTCTGATTTAAATAGCTATATAGTTTAGTTAATATTATAGATATATAGAGAAGAAGATGGTGGCCGACATTTTGGCTGCCACACCTATCTGCATCTACACTGATTTTCTGGCAACTTGAATTTAGTTTTAATCTGTTTTCTGCTACTCCTACACTTTTTTTCTTTTCCAGATTGTTGATATTCTGTACTGTTTTGCTATAGCTGGGCCTCAGAGTTTGTTTAAATACTGAGGGTGGGGCTTATATTACAAAAAATGTCATATCTCCTGAATGCTTTGCTATTGTAACCAGATTTGGTGAACATGTGTAGATATGATGTCTGACTGACCAAAACAAATCTGGAACTATCTGGCGAAGAAGTGGCGCTGTAACAGCATCATCTAACTGTACAGTAAGGAATCTCTGTCTGTCTGTCCTTTGCACATATTGAGAACCTTTCATCTGATTGACTTCTCACTTGGTGGGTTTATTGCTGAGGACTACAGTGAGTACAGGGTCGAAGGTGAAGTCAGGACCAACACCAGGAGACAAGCAAACGGCCAGATCCTAATGTTCCACACGTTCCAAACAGGCACATTTTCTGAATGGGCATGTGCTCTGAATGGCCACGCCCCGAACAGGAACTGCACTAGCTAAAATGAAATCCAATAATATTGCATAAATATGAAGCTAAGATGTTGGGAATAGAGTGTACTGGTGAAAGTGGTCTGAGAATGTGTACCTGTGAGTGAGTCAGTGAGTGTCAGTGGTACTTTGGTGGGGGTAAAAACAGCAAATTCTCGACTGAAACCTGACATAGCAACAACATCCTCTTTCTTCCTCACCCTTTCATCCTCCTCTCTTCCATATACGGTACATTTTTTCATGAATGAACCCAGGAATGTAAGATCAGCTCCCCTGCATGAAAGCATCAATGTACTCCTTCAATAATTCATCTCCAGGATCTATTATTTACCTATTATTTTCACCTCTTCACAGAAAAGCTTCACAGACCTCCTCCTCTTCTTTCCGTCTCCCTGTCTTCCTTCCTTTAATTGACAACCTTTGCCAGGTCATTCGATCCATATAAACAAATCCCTGTTTCCTGTGATCCGTCTCAACCAGTGGACTCTCCCTCTGAGTGTGTGCTGCTGGGTGCAGTGCGGCATGTGATGTGCTAAAACACAGGTAGATGGAGCGGTAGCCTCTCAGTGACCTAAAGCGGCTGTTGACAGCAGTGACAGTAGAAACAAGCAGAAAGCCCAAAGCACTTCAGAAGTCAACTTTCTCCCTGTCTCTCTCTCTCCTCTGTCTCTGTGTCTCTTGACCCAGGCAGGAAATAGAGGGGCCAGAGTATCACAGTAGTCTACACCAGTTATTTCATCTACTAGTATTTTTTCTACACCAGTGAGTTCATGTACTGTTGTTTTTGTAACTCAAGACTGTATTTTTTTTCTGCTTTCTGCTTTTTTGTGCATCTTTTTTGTTTTCATTCAGTCAGTCTCTCTCACTCCCCCTTTGGATGTCTATGTGTTTAACAAGTGGAATATTCTTGTAATAATTTACACAGTTTAGATTACATCTAGTATAATGGCAAACTTTTGTTTTGCTCTGTGAATTCAATGTATTGCTGAACAGCTGCATGTGCCTTCTTCTGTTTGTTGATATTTAAGTAAAGTAAGTCAGATAAGCTGTTTTTTTTAGCTTGGTTGACACTTCATGAGTTGTCTCAATGTGCTATTTAGAGTTTTTTTTGAGGATGAAATCTTTGATCTAGTATTAGAAGTTTAATTCATGATGTTATTATCACAACTTGTATAACCAGTGTTACGATAAACATCTTGAATCTTGACTCTTGGTAAATACACTTTTTTCTATATTATTATAAGTATTATTATTATTATTATTATTATTATTATTATTATTATTATTATTATTATTATTACTATTATTATTATCAGTAGTAGTAGTAGTAGTAGTAGTAGTAGTAGTAGTAGTAGTGGTAGTAGTAGTAGCAGTAGTAGCAATAGTAGTAGTAGTAGTAGTAGTAGTATGAACATGTAAAACAGTGTGATAGAGAGGTCATAACCTTCCCCAAAGAAAAAATGAATGAAATTATAATTTTTCTATTAACATTAATACTTTCTCAGCTTTTTACTATTGTTCTGCATGCACCTAACTTTGTAATTCATTCAATTTTACATCCAGTTTTTTTTTTTTTTTTTATTTATTTTTTTTGTGGTGGTGGCTTTGTAACATCTGTCCAGGGGGAAAAAAGGGAAAATAGCCTCTTGGCTAACTTACTAAACATTTACTAAATATGAATTTTGGGAAATGTGCATACAGTAAATATGATTGAAACATGACATACAGTACATTATATGAAACAATATCAAAATATGACCATTAATTTCACGTCTTTTCTATTTTTGTTCAGAACAAGCCTGACCTTGCTCTGTCTTCTCATGACTGGTTAAAAAAAACCCAAAACAACTTCTTTGAGACTTCCATGTTTTTCCCTCTCCTCCTCTCTCCTCTTCTCCATCACACCATTCCCGCAGGAGCAAACCTGAGACTGACTGTGTATCGGTGTATCACCCGCCTCCATCTGTCTGACCTCCGGCCCCGCCTTCATCCATCCCCACGAGAGGGAGCAGCGACTCAAGAAAAGGGGAGGAATGGACGAAGGAGCGAGGGAGCGAAAGAGAGAAGTGTGTCTGTGTCCCAGAGGATTGGTCTCTGTCTGTCTAAATCAGGAAGTGAGAATGTGACAGCAGGAGAGGCAGAGCAGAGACATCCCTTCAGTGTGTGTGTGTGTGTGTGTGTGTGTGTGTGTGTGTGTGTGTGTGTGTGTGTGTGGACCTTGTTGAGCTGAGGTGTCGTATATGTGAAGATCACAGTTTCAAGCTAGTGGCAACCAGGGATGACGCTCTAAATCACTGAAATGCCAGAGACAACTGTGCTGTGATATGTTGTGTGGACGTGTGCGTGTCTTCTGGGACATTTGATGGAGATTAATACCACTTTTAGAGTCTGAAAGTGAAAATGTTATCAAGTATGTCACCTTGAAAAAAAAAAGTGAGTGACACTGTCTCATCTGAACACACCCACCCACACACACACACAAACACACACACACACACACACACACCATTCCCAACTTGTCTGACCTACCTGCACTAGGGTACCTGACAGGGGTCAGGCGAATTCAAATACCCTTCAATACCACCTGCCACATTCCACATGTGTTTATTTAAATCAGGGGTTCTCAGAGTTTTGATGACTAAATGTTTGGATTTTTGATTGGTCTAATTATGGCGTTTAACATTAAAATCCTTGAGCAACTATTTTCACCTTTGCAAATAAGGCAGATTACTTTATCTATCCCCCGGGGTAAGATGAAGTTTGTTGGGGGGTTGAAGTTTGATGTAGTAGCTGAGGAGTGCATTGAATGTAGACTATAGACAGTGAAACTACTGAAATTGAATGATTAAATTATAGCGCCTGCAGTACATGTCATGTTTGAGTGGTGCACAAAATATTAAGGGCTGCAAGTGATTAAAACTGATTTCAAACTGGGTGTTATACTATTATTAATACTATTAATTAATGTTTTCACACAATTGAACTAATGTTTTTTTTGTTTTGTCGATTGCATTTGTACTGTTACTATTTGGAGTGACAGAAGCAGCACTTTTTAACCATTTATTCATGGCCTCCAGCTATATTTCAGCCTTTTATTCATGACTTCTACAGAGCGGATCTGTTTTGGGAGTTTTTTAAAATGTTTTATATAATTCTGTAGCTTCCCAGTTATGTTTCATCATAATGTATTCTCCAAAGCCCTTCTAAAAAGGTTTTCCAACGTGAGATTTCTGCATGATGATGTTCCTACATATCGACCTCCTTGGTTGAGAGGTGGGACAGGAGGCACCAGAGCTGTAACCTTTGTCATTGTTTGCTGCTAACTGCTGAGTGGGAATTTTTATTTGAAAAATCAGCCAAAAAACAAAGATGGTGTTGCCCTTTAACTAGTTCAAACATTTATCCTATATATTAATTTAATGCTAGCTATACCTATTTATCTCCTACTTTAAGGAAAATGTTTCACCTCTGATTTAAGTTTGCTAACTAATTTCACACTCTCATTGCAGCATGTAGTATTCACATGTTTATTTCTATTTTTTTCAAATTAGCTGAGCTATTCAACAATACCCCCGGGTAATTCAAGTCCTCGCTGGGGTGCAAGTACCCCTGATTGGCTGACATAGATTATGCATCATGCACAGTATATATAGCATATGTACACACACAAACAGACCTAACAACATTACACACACACACACTTCTTTCTCTGTGTATGAATAATTAGACAGACACAGGGCTGTCTCTGTGTTTCCCCTCACACATAAAGCTGCATGAATGTAGGCCAACTCACTGTCGGCTTCACTTCCCTCTCACTGCAGTCAAAACAACACACTAGCCATTGTCTCCTCTTGTTTATCAACCTCTATCTATCTCTTGTTACCTCTGTCTATCTTTAACTCTCTCTTTCATGAGGTGTGAGTCACGAAGAATTGTCTCGCAGATCAACAAAACAACTGCTCCTGTGATCAGGCAGCACATATGCGCACAGATAGACTCTCACACGGTGACGTTGATATAGTTATGGTCACATCATTATATCCGTATTAACAGGGAAAAACCTTCACGCTCCAACACCTACATGCCTCACAGCATGCTACCTCCACTGTCTGATGTGTGCTCGAACTCATTTACTGTGTGTGTGTGTGTGTGTGTGTGTGTGTGTGTGTGTCCCCTGCCTGATTCCAGCATGACAGATGAAGCTTGGCACACATTCATGGCATGTTTAGCATAATATGTTTATCAAAATGTATATCTTTATTCTATATGTAGCATACTGCAGATATGTTTTAAATTGCAGAGACAAAGACATAAAACTTCAGGTCACTGTATAGAGGGGAAGAGCCGGCCAATATTGTAATTAAATTTTGCCAAAATGTTTGCTGCTTTCATACAACAAATGAGTGATTCAAACTATACCCACTTCAAAAAAAAATTAAGTATGTACTGTACATTTGTTGTACTGGAATGTGTCCACATGTATAGGTTTTTGTGAAGTAATTTTGTGAGGTTATACTCTGCTGAAATAAATTAAGTTAATGTTTAGTCTCCTTGCAGGCTGTTCAGACAGTTTCAGAATCATTACCGCTTTTGCCATGAGCATTTAACAGGCGTCTCACTTACTGCTAACCTGACAGGCCAGATGGTTTGTTACACAGAAGCATATGGGAGGCCATCCTTAAAAACTGTTTGGAAAGGGGCAAGCACTTTGAAAAAACAGCTGACAGCTGATAGGTTGAACCAATCGACCATCATGTCTGATACAGGCTAACTTCAACCAAAATCAAACTGTCACTGAAGTCAGCTGGGAGAAGAGCGAAAACATCTTTTCCACCGAGAAAAGCCTTTAGTGCCATCGCCACTTCTGATATAACTGATGCTATTGCAGTGTCTGTGGAGTCGCCATTGTTTGTTCAGGATGACTCGATTCCATGCTTCTTGGTGTTGTCACACCTAAAACCACCCCCTTTTTTGGCAATTCATAAAGCATACTGCTAACAGATTGGAATTTTAAATAGTGTAAAGTCAAATATCCAAATACTTGTCTCTGACTTGACTATATGTTTGTGCCAAATGACTGGTGACAATGAGCATTTATGTGGCATATTTTATAGACTATTAGAACTGCTTTCTCATGTTGCCTTCATCATCTCCTATGTTGATTAATGTACAGTTTTTTTTAATAATGTGAAAATGTTTTATTATTTTTGTCAAATGTCACATAATAATGCTAAACAGTTAAATGCAGGCAATAAATACAAGTGAAACATTATCAGTTAACAGCATGGGGAAGCATATTTGAAAAGAAAAGATCATTCACCAAAGACACAAATACCTATCCACACACACTGAACATACGATACTTGCATGTAGACAAAGTAAGGCACCACAATAGAGAAATGTTTCTGATGTTGAGACAGAAAAGGGGAGCACTTGGCATTTTGGGGATGCACATAATCACACACTCGTACTGCGTTAGCATTAGCTGGAAAAGGTTGTGTGTTAGTGTGTTTGACAGCTCTCCGACCCTGGCTGCGATGTTGACATTAGTGGACCAGGACACATCACCTCTGCTTTGGGTAAAGGCCTACGGTGAGCCTTCCACCCAGCACAGCACGGGGTTCTCTGTATGAATGCGTGTGCGTCTGTGTGTGTGCAGTTTCAGTACACACTTATAGTCTTTGTTAAAGTGAAAGCACCACAGGTATCTACAATGTTGCAAGCACCTGCTAATACCTGAACAGATTAATTTGTAGCATAGCTCTTCGTGTTTCTGTGAGTGTATGAGAGGCCTTTAGATCAAACATGCAGTACAATGGTTCACATTCACAGTGTCTCAGGTTAAAATAAAACTGGTCTGTGCTGAAAAGAGCTCATGATAGAGTTTCTAGTGTAAATTCTGCTGGCAGGTGAGAATACTTCACTGGAGTGCAGCTTTATTCCATGCTGAAATATTATGGAAGCTTTCTTTTCACAGTTTCAACACAAAGACAAAACACACGTCTTCAAAACATTTCCCTGCTGTAATCTCCTCTTTCAGTTATTTGCATCAGCACAAGCAGCCCAGGTTTATATTTTCTGTCCTCTTCAGAGAGCTGATTTTCACCTTGTGAAAGCCTGTTGTTGACTTCACTTTCTCACGGCTGTCCGGAAATCAAATCTGATCAAGTTTTATATTCTGCAAATTGTCACCGTGCCAGCTCTGGAGGATTGAGTGAATGGAAGAGGACAGCGAGATGCAAACAAACAAGCATGTAGATGAATAACCCAACGCTTATGTCAACAACATGCCCATCATTGTCAGAGGAGACACAGGCCCTTTCAACCGTGACAATTTGGTATGCGGGAAAAGAAGAAACGGTCAACAAAATGATACAGAGCAAACTAATGGGGAAAAGAATTCATATATCTGAGATCTGCCTCAACCCTAACACTCATTGGCTTTCTCGCGTAGTCCCCTTATCCCTTGTCATATGCGTGTGTGTTTGTGTGTGTGTATGTGCTACACATTTGAGAACATATTTATGAAGTCCAGAGCTCTCTTTTGATTTATGCAGTGGGAATGTCAGGCATGTCTCGTCATATTAGAGAGCGCTGAGGACGCCATTGCACTCTGATGAAGGAGTGCAACAATGGATACTACACTCCCACCATCCTTCAACCCCCCTCAACACCCAAATCCCTGGCACTTATCAGTTAGGGTCTGTGTTCCCTCAGGGGGGAGGGTTGGGGGTGGGTTTGCCTGTGAAAAACTGGCTTAGCGCAATGTGGGGAAAACTACTTTTCAAGAACTGATGAAAGCTGCGACAGGAAGAAGTTTTGTTTCATAGGCAATAATGATGTGAAAATGTCTCTGTTGCAGCGTTTTGCTTGTATGCTGTTGTTCACTGGTCGCATGCAATGCTGCTGTATTGTGGCTTTGTGATTCAGCTCATTTTACAGTCTATCACAGATAGAAAAAAGTGTTATTTTGTTAAAGTTTCCAGAACCTTCCAGGAGGATAGTTTAATGTTCAGGAAAGTTTACTTGAATGTTCCCCTTTAACATTCCCTGGATGGTTAAAGGAGAGTTTTTCCAACCTGAAAGTCATGTTGTGATTACTTTCCTATGTTCTCCTTTGCCAAAAGTTACTTCATTTGGTTATTAGAACATTTTGGGAATGTTACGTCGTACAAAAACATTTGCACATTGTTATTAGAATGTTAGTTGAATGTTCCAGGAATGTTACTTCAATGCTTCTACTTAACATTCCCCAGATGTTCCAACAGACAGTTTCTCTGACATAAAACTGTTATGTTATTAGAACATTCTTGGAAGGATAACTAAATGTTCCAGGAACATTACTCAAATTCAGGAAAGGTTATTTGAATGTTCCTACTTATTGTTTCCTGGATGTTAAAAGGAGACATTTTCCAACCTAAAATTAATGTTGTTGTTACGTTCTCAGAATGTTCTCCTTTGCCAAAAACTTAATATGCTTACTAGAACATTTTGGGAATGTTACGCTGCACAAAAACACTTGCAAAACATTCTTAGAATGTTAGTTAAATATTCCATGAAGGTTTCTTAAATGTTTCCTCTTAACGTTCCCCAGATGTTACAGCGAACCATTTTTCTGATGTAAGAGTTATGTTATTGTTATGGTAATAGAACATTCTTGTAAGGTTCGATGAATGTTCAGAAGAGGTACCTTGAATGTTCACCCTTAACCTTACCTTACATTACATTGCACAAAAACATTTGCACAATGTTCTTAGAATCTCGTGGGAGGATTAACAAATAGAAACCTGTGAAGAACATTCATGGGAAAGTTATGTGTTTATTGTGGGGGTTGAAAAATATCTCTCTGCACTTACTTATTGGTGGAATTTGTCTTCTTTCTTTCTTTTCTCTTTGTATCACTCTCTCTACATCTCCCATCATGGAAATGACTTCCTCCTTTTTTTCCTTTTCCTCCCTCTCCTAGCTTGCTTAGATCTCCTCCTAACCTGTGACATCCATCCATCCATCCACCAGCCCTTTGGTGTCTTGTCCATCCCTGTATCTGTCTCCTGTCTAGCCTCGAGTCATAGTCTTAATCCCAACCTCCGTCTTACCCTCAACCCTTCCACCTCTCTATCCCTGGGCCTGTTGGCTGCAGGTGGATGTAGCGGGTCCGTCACAGGGTGGCAAAGCTGTCATACTCTATGCATGTGCATGTGTATGTGTATATGTGTGCGTGTGTGTGTGTGGACAGAGGGGTGTGAAGGCAGCTGTCACGCTGTCTCAGGATCATATGCTGGCTGTCAGACATGCTGTAAAGAAACTGACATTCAACCCCCAAAACACGCACACACACACACACACACACACACACACACACACACACACAAGCACACGCACACATGCACACATGCGCACACTCACACCATGGAATCAAGTGAGAACACAGTACCAAAACCTTTATTTCACAAATTTAATGAATATGACAGATGTTGACTTGTATGCTACAATATTTTATGGTGGGTTTACACCAGCCTTGCTTAGTCTGGTGACTCAAGCCCTGGATCATTTACACCAGTGATCCTTTTGTGTTGGTTTGAACACTGGACTCGAACTCTGGTGCAGCCAGTCTCTGCTCCGCTTCGTACCAATCACAGAAGTGTACAATTGTATGTGCCATTTCATTGGCTAAATAATGTTTTCTCTTCCTGTTTGGGTGACTGATGAATTGACCCTCATTAAGTCCTGCCCACTTTTACTCTGTGCTCCAAAAACAGTTGAGTAAGTTTGGTACCTCAGTCAACTTGCAGCATAAATTCCCAAAAAGCATTTTCCCCATGAGTCACAATTGCAAAAAAGACATCTGTAAAACTTTCGACAGGACACCAGGTAATCAAGGTCAATTATGACTCCTTCTATGATGACTTATTGATTCATTCTGATATTTATAAAACTTTCCTAGGGCTGAGAAAAGTGATTTTAAAATATGTGATCACAACGTATCATCACAATGTAAAGTCAAAGGGCTTAGCAGGAACATAGCACAGGACATAGCATATCTATGTGTACAGGAAACAGGGAAGAAGAAAGTTGTCTGAGGTACCAATTTTGCTCAACTGTTATTGGAACACAGAGCAAAAAAGGGCAGGACTTAGGAAGGATCAATTAAAATAATTAAAATAAAAATGGCTTCAGTTAGCATTTACCTGTTTTAATTCAAGCCCATGTGGAGAAGCACCAGAAGTCTTTTCTTTTCCACGAGGGACAGTTGGATGATCTGGTTCTAAACCAAACATCTGATGCATCTGAGGTGCTGAAACCCTGCCAGCTCCTGGAATGCTGACCGTGCTCTGCAACATCTGTTGACAGAGTTCAAGTGAAGAGAGGAGTTCCCTCAATGATTAGTAAAGTGTTCATTATTCATTCCTGTCCCACTGAATGGGTATCATCAACGATACCATTTCATTCACGTTTTTGTCTGTTTTTGTGGGGAACTGCAAGAGACAATGCCAACGGTCGCTGCACCAACCCTCTGCTGTCACTTTCTCTTTCTCCTCCAAACTGCTTTCTTCATATCCTGTAGTTTTCTTTACTGAATGTGCATGTGTAGGAATGTGCATGTGTGCATGTGTGCATTAATGCATGTGTGTTCATGTCTGCATGTAAGTGTGTGTGTTGTGGGATTTCTCAAGAGAAGGTGAATGTTTCATCTCTTTGGTCCCCAGCCTGTTCAGGTAAATAACACATTCACACGCCACTGGGCACACCATCGATCACCCCTCACTACACACACACACACACACACAGACACACGCACACACGCACACACACACACACACACACACACACACACACACACACACACACACACACACACACACACACACTCACCACATTATCCCCTTCTCTTGTGTACATTGATCCCACACTTCTCTTCTCTTCTCTTCTCTTCTCTTCTCTTCTCTTCTCTTCTCTTCTCTTCTCTTCTCTTCTCTTCTCAAAATGCCTGCACAGCTACTTGGTGGTGTGTGTGTGTGTGTGTGTGTGTGTGTGTGTGTGTGTGTGTATGTTTCTGATGTCCAGTGAGACAGGGGAGGCGGGCAGGTCTTCATCGGCCACAGCAAAGCTGTCGTTTCAGGTTAGTGTAGGCGAGAGGTGGCTGAGGAGGAGGTGGAGAGGGATGAATAAATGAAGAGGCTGCAGACTGGACTCATGTTAAATGTAGAAAGGCTAACGGACCAGACTGCTGTTGAGCTGTGTGTGTGTGTGTGTGTGTGTGTGTGTGTGTGTGTGTGTGTGTGTGTGTGTGTGTGTGTGTGTGTGTGTGTGTGTGTGTGTGTGTGTATGTGTGACAGAGAGAATGTGCATGATTCTACATGCGCACATGGGCACTACAGAGGACCTGCTGCCTGTCCCGCTGAGCCTCCAATTAGCACACACCACTAGAGCAGGACACACACACACAGACACACACATACACAAACACACACTGAGGACCCTAGAGAGAGGCCTCAAACCTGCCTGTCAGCTGCTGTTAGATCACACTGCACTGGGCCGACACCACAACACACACACACACACAGACCCACACTTGAATGCAAACTTACACTGAGAGTAAGATTAATAGAAGTTTCCTGTGTAATCATATATTTAGTTGAACGAAATGATAGTTGAGGAAAAACTGAGCTGCTGAATAAAATTCTAGTATTGTAAATTTGTGTGTGTGTAGAAATACAGGAGGAAAGTTTATAAAAGTTCACCAAATGCATTTGTGAGACATTTGAGGGTCCATGTGAAACACACAAATTCAGACACACACGCACTCACACACGTTTGCACTTGCGTTATCACCTAAAACCCTCCACAGCATTGCCTATTTTGTCCTTGTGCATATTTTAATGACATCATCAATAATGGACATGTACCCATTCTGTGGCAGGGCAAGCTAGGATCTCACAGTGCTACCACACACAGTCACACACACACACACACACACACATACACACACACACACACACACACACACACACACACACACACACACACACACACACACACACACACACACACACACACACACACACACACACAAAATATGTGGGTCAGACTGGTTGAATTTGAAACTTTAATTCTGATTTGGCTGGTTTGTTAGTGAGCTCATTAGTGTGCCCTTTACTGGTGAGCAGAGGCGAGAGCAAGTCATTGTTTTCCAAGTCACAAGTAAGTCTCAAGTCTTTGCAATTGAGTTCAAAGTCCTAAACTCTGAGTTTTGAGAGCTAAACAAGCTATAATGTAACAGTGAGTTTCCAGCCTCACTGATTTACAAAGTTACTTAGCCATTAAACAAACGTTAGACAAGCATGAGCTTGGTAACTATGTTAATATGTGTTTCTATGTAAATACTGTCAGAAATGTAATGATGTAATGACGGTTCTCACTGTTAAGCTTTGTAGGACAGAATCAGGTTGAGATTTGCATAAAATCCTGTGTACAACATGAACCAAAATACAACAAGTTGCATATGTTGAACTCCATTATTGCTGCTGAAAAGACTGCTCATGTGAAATTCATATGATTCTTCTCCAACTCCAGCAAAGTCATCACACAGCATCTGCATCACAGACAGGTGGGGAGATGGTTCTGATTTAGTGTCTTTACCTGAAGGACACATCAGTGGGGTGAAAGCTTTCTGACATGAGCTGTCACACAGGTCATCAACAGTGATAAGAAGAAAGAAAGAAAAAAAAAACTGTTGCCCTCCCTGAGCTTTATCCCGAAGTCTGACGTCACCGCCCCAGTACTCTTACCCATTTGCTTCATGTATCGTTTTCTTTTCTTCCACCATTTTCCTTGAACCCTCCATCTCAAGAGCATCTTTCCATAAAGCCAAAACAAATCCACCTTCATGTGCTCCCTTGGGTGAGATCGATGCGACACCACAGACTCAGGGCCAAGCAGAAATGCCGAGCTGGGACAGACCATGAAGATGAGGTGGATGCAGAAACAGAGACGGTGGCCTTCTCCCTGCCTGCTCAGGGAGAAGATCGTCCTTGCTTTGTTAAACGATTTCTTCCAGCTGAACTCTTCTTCCGATATCAGTCAAAGAGAGATCACTGAGAGATCCCAGAGAGAAAACGAAGATTGCATGTATACCCAGAGTTCCCTGGGTCACCTTGGCATACAGCTCACTCAGTAAATCAATCCGTTTATTGCCATTTCAATAGCCATTCAGGTTGTTTTTGTCGCCAGGTGCTGTGCACTGGCCAAGTTGCAGTCAGACCCTGCAGACTATTCTTGATATTTTTTCAGATGTGTGGATTTCATGACTGTAATGCTTAAACAAACCAGCTGGAAGCCACTTTAATGCAGAGGGAGAATATGGTGATTTGAAATCACCAAACACATGTACAGAACATGTAATATAAATATCATATTCATAACTAGGAGAGTTTGAGTAAATTAGAGGAAGGGTTTAGTGCCTTTTGACTCTAACAAAAGAAATGTTTTAGGGGACACAATGGTGTGTTCTCTTTCATACATGTCTACCTGCCAGTCAAGATATTTGAAATACATATTAAGACAATTTGTTATTTATATCATATATTAATACCAAAAGCTTTATTTATATAATATTCACAGGATAATTCCATTTTAATTATATGGCAAAACAACATTTCTTTTAATGGTGAAACACTTAATGTAAAATCAGTTGCGCTAATATCCTTTTATTGTAATACTAGAAAAAGTACAGATTTATTATGGTGATTTCCTGGCAACCATAAAAATATATATTTTTCTTTTTATAGTGCACATGAACCTCTGACTGAACATAATGAAATGAGAAGCGCTTTTTTTTTAGTGAAAATAAATTTTAAAAATTGAAGTACACAGTAAAGCATTTTGTAATTTTTTTCGTATTTCATGGCACAAATCTTTAATTATAGTGTTCATACAGTATTTCATACAACATTTTCATGTTGATTATATAGCTAGATTTTATGAAAAAAAGTCTCCTACTGTACACACATTCAGTGTATTCACAGTAAAATCTACTTCACATCTTTCTCTCCATCCTGTTCTATCCGTCTCTCCCATATGTTTGGCAGCAGTACCTTTATCTCCCACTAGATGGCGGTGCAATACTACTGATGATCCAGCATCCATCTCTGACCCAGCACAGTGGGTGCACTCAGCCAGGGCTCTTATTTACCAACTCGGGCCAACCTTTCTATAGCAGGGCATTTTAACAGCACTGTAATTACACTTAAACCTGTCTACACTGTATAGGATACTGTGTCCTCTGAGGTCTTTATACGCCACAGCAGCCTGTTTCCAGAAACACATGCCAGATGCCAGTTGGTGCACCCCCAGTTTGGAGAAGCAGAGAGGCGCACCAGCATGGAAGCTAAGCAATGTACTGCTGTGGACAGGGTCAGCAGCAAAACGTATTTTAGCCACCTAAAAAAGTTTGTGTTATTGTGCCACTTTGAACAAAACAAACTAATTGATCAAGGCAGGGGTAGACCAGAAACCCCTGTGTTCTGTGAGATATAATTACTGATTTTGCCAATGGAGTCTGATTGAGCCAGAGGGAGCAATATTTGGCTTATATAATGACAATTCCCTGGCATAAAATGGCTGTCTGATGGCAAGATAAAAAACTGAAAACATGAGTATCTAAAATAGGGATTACATAAACTGATAGTGAATCTTTAAGTGGACCTTTTAAGCAGCTAAAATTCCTTCCAATTCACCAGAGCTCATCTGTGACACAGATCTACAAAAGGCTCAAAGCAAATACCTGACTAAGTTAGGCACATTAAAAGCTAATGAATAAAAGTGCATTTTAAGGTGACTATACAAGCATGCTTCAAATAATCCGAACTATCCCTTTAAGATAAGACTTCAAATAAGACACAGTGGGAGGGACTCTGAGACAGACTTTACCACAAGAGTAAAGGAAACAGGGGATATTTCATTAAATACTAATATAGATTAAAAATATTTGTGAAGTACAAGAAAATGCAACACAGAGCATGCAAAGCCTGAGATCATCACAGCTGTAGAAGTCCAGTACCGTTCGCCAACTATCAGCATGATGACATTCATTTTATCTTCTTTTTCAAAGTAAATCTGGTACCATAATGTCACTTGCTGATGATCAGCAACATATGGCCCCACTACATGCCCTCCCTGACACTAATATACAAGCCATGTACACACATGTTCCTGTGACACACTAAAAGTAGTGGGTGTGTCCCAGCATATGTCTCCTGCTGCTGTACTTTACAAGCATATGATCAGAGCAGTCTGTATGTGGCTTTCTGCGCATGCACATGCAAGATATAATCAGAGTGTGACATATGCTTGAAAAGTATATGCACTGTAACTGTAAATTGATTGTTTTAACTTTAAAACGTCTGTGTCCTGACTGCTTTAAAATTTTAAATTATTTGAATTTGAAATGACAAGTTGTGATGATTCAAAACAAGTAAATCTTCTGGTTAAATAAAACTGATATTAATTTATTTGTACTTAATAAAATTAAGATGTTAAGTTGAACCAACAACTCTTCAGTCATAGTGACAAACACATTTGTTTTCCTTTTCTGCTGTTTCTCAGCATGAAGAGTCAGTTCTGTATAAGTTATACAACTTAACTATAAAAAAGACATCTCCGAGTTTTAACTCTCAAACAATGTGTGCTGAGTCTGATCATGTGGTTCCTTAAAAACATAATTTAATGAGTTGATTGAACTCTGTACAGTAGATTGAGTTAACCCATCATTTCAATTCAAAAGTTCTGACGTGTTCTGAAAATACATACTAGACATATTAAGTTTAATAAACTTGAATAAATAAAACTTGTATATTTATGTTAAGTTAATGAAAAAAGATAAATCGAGAGTCCAGTGTGATTTTTTTTTTTTTTTTACAGCGTGTGTCAGTAAGTGTTGGGCATGCATGTGAATGAAAGATGTCCACTCAGCCTGCGTCCACATGCACTGTTTTCTCCTAATGCGCATATGTGTGTGTGTGAATTTGTACATGGAGCGCAGGCCTGTGTGTGATGGTAATCCGGACTGGGCAGCTGCACTCATTCGTATTCAGCCCCAAGGCACTTCTAGGCCGTCTCGCTGATTAGGGATCAGAGACAGGAGAGAGAGAAGGAGGGAGAGAGTGAGGAAGAGAGAGAGAATGAGAGACAAAGCAGGAGAGAGAGGTCCGCTCCCGTTTAGTAAACAGTTGGTTAATGACTCTAATCCCATTAAGCAGGGGGAGCAGCTTGCCCCCTCACATAACATGTATTAATATGTATGTGTAAGTGTGTGTGGTTGTGGTGTATTTTCTCTTTTTCACACACATGCATGCATGCGTGCGCACATACACACACACACACACACACACACACACACACACACACACACACACACACACACACACACACCCTCTATACATTATACCCAGGAAATGAAATTGATTTGCCCTCATAAACATTTGATAAAGCCCTAATGTAACACTGTGAGCTGTTAAGGAGGCTTGGAGAGCAGACTTATGAAAATGACATGTAAATCAAATGAGCGTTGTATATTTTCAGGCACGATTTGCCGACAATTATTGTTTTGACCTGGCTCCTCAGTTGACAAAAGAAAGCTGCTCCCTCTGAGGAGCAGGAAATCAGCCTTTCAAGTGCTCTTGTGTTTGATGAGTGGAGGGCAAGGCAAGGCGTGATTGCTGCACTCTGCCGAGAGGATCAGACATGGGGTGATTTCATACAAGCAGAGCGAAAGCAGTGAAGGCACTTAACTCAGTGTTTACTCTACTAACTTGTGCTGATCCGTAGAAGGAAATAATGATAGAGAAAACTCTCTCTCTGTGTTGTATATTAAACAGCTGATAAAAAACAATTCAACATTCCAGCTTATGGCCTCTTTCAACATAAGGCTTGTGTGTGTGTGTCACCTCATTTATATAATATCTAGGTAGCAAAATAAGCAAGTGCCTGCAGGGGTTGTTAACCCATCAGTATTTAATGCATCATACAGAGCACATGAATATGCATGGAATTGCAATAGTGTCAACATGCAGACAACAATATTAGAAGCAGATATCCGTATCATCTCCAATATGGAGTTATTTATATGGAAAATTGGTGTTAAAGGGTAACTTGCGTATTTTTTAACCTGGACCCTATTTTCCCATGTTTTGTGTCTGGGTGACTAATGGGGACAACAAGTTGTGAATTTGGCCCAGTATAGAGGGAGAAGTGAAACTGAGCTGCAGCATAATCCTTATGACCAACAAATTGGACCAAAGACTAAAGTTAAGTGTCATGCTTCATTTAGGGCTGCAACATCTATAAAATGTCAGAAAGCTGTGAAAAATGGCAATTTTCAAAGTCCAAGGTGATGCCTTCTTATGTTTCATTTTGGCAGTCTAAAATCCAAAGATATTCAGTTTAATATAACAATAATTTAAGAAAAGTGGGGAATCTCCACATTTGAAAGGCTTTGTGACATTTTTCATGAAAAATTACTGTAGTGATTAATTGATTAGAAAAATAGTTTAACAGTTTTGTTCTTGGTGCCAGATTTACTCGGTGGACTTGGCATTTTATTTTCCTCAGGCATGTGCACAAGCCTCATTGTTTTGCCCGGCGGAGACTTTTGTTGAAGAGTAAAATATATTTTATTTAAGCAGAAACTGCTGTGCTGTTGCTCTCGCCAAACCCACTAGACTCCATTTATAGAAACTGTGATTTTGACATGGTCATTGTCATCTTTATTAAAAAATGACAGAAACAAAATAAAACTCACCAAAGACGTCTTATTTCATGTTTCCACTGTTCCACCACCAACTCTGGTTTGGTCGAAATAAACCTGTATTCACCATTTTAGATGTGAAAATATTGGGAGAGGGAGGTCGGACATCAGAGAAGTGCTGGTGAGAAGCAGAGTATACAGCCAGAATATTTTCACATCTATGCTGTGAGTTAAGGGTTTATTTCAACCAGGCAACAAGAGTTGGTGAAAGAAAGTGGAAAGACTAACCAAGAGGTTTTTAGTGAGCTTTATTTTCTGTCTGTTGAGTTTGCATGAAGTGTTTATTATTGGAAAAGGGAGTCTGGTCTTAGTTTTGCTTTTGTTGGCTACAGTGGTCTTTCTCAGTACTGAATCAACTGAGTCACTTAGACCAGGGGTCTTCAATATATTTCAGGCCATGGACTCCTTAACTGACAGGGAGCAGGGAGCAGGGAGCAGGGACCCACTACTACATATACTGCTCTGAATATTTTTGCTTCCTCTCTTGTTTGTCCTTACTTGTTAGCAGTTAGCAGTATGGTTAGTGTTAGCTGCGTTAGCCTCGCCTTCTGCACTTTGCCAGTTGTGTCTGGGTAGGGTTGGGTAGGCCTATGTCAGCGTCTTGAAGTTACAAAACGATCCATTGTCACTCCCAAGAGTGTCTGTAACCTACTCTTGTAATAAAAATACAGCATTTGGCCAATATGTTTCAATAATACGTATAAGTTCTAGTTTGCCATTATGGAGAGGTGACACACAGTGATTTAGAAAGCTAGCTTTTTTATTTTGAAACATATTTTAAGTTTTGGGGGGAAAAAATCAAACAATAATTTGGCAGCCAGTTTCACACAGGAGTAGGTAATAGACCCCCCGTTAGAGACTCATGACTTAGACACAGAAACATGGGAAAATAGGGTCCAAGTTGAAAAATACCAGTTACCCTTTAAAGTGTTGCTCATATTAGCAAAAGAGTCAACTTGTCTTAATGTCATCCTTAAAAAAAGAAAAGAAGTGACCATTATAGTGATCCACATTAAAAATCTGTAAGGATTATTTTGTTGACACTTAAACAATTTTCTTTAACTGAGCTGCAGCCACTTCTCAGCATCATTCTGTCACTGTGATTAACTTTGCACTCTGTAATCATTCAGTGGAGAAGCAGTTATAGTATGTGTCCTGGGATGTGGGTTGAATAATGTTGAGCAATTACTTCTCAGAGACAAGTAAACAATACGTAACACTGAACTGTTTATGATATAGTCTGGCTGTGGCCTGAAGACATTAAGTCATACGCTGCTCAATACACACCTCATTTAGAGACATAAGTTTTGGCTCAGTATGCAAGTGTCAGGCTCTTTTCCCTTCGACTGCTGCTGGTGCTATTAAGCATACACACTGTATACAGTCTCTAAAACAGCCATTTAAATCACCACTTTCTCAGTCATTCTCATTACCTAAGTTTAGAATCATATATAGATAAAATAATACAGGATTCACTAGTTTAGGAAAGTGGTTTCAGCTTTTAAATCCAATCTGAACTGTGAAAAGGCTTTAAATTCCACTTATACTTTAAGTGTATTTTTGGAACCATGGTTAAATTGTCTTTATGATATGACTCGTGACAACATGAGCAGCATAAACAAAGGATGCTTTGTGAAAATTCATAGTCCTCCATTATGATGGGGTTGACCACAGTCTTGAAGTTGGTAAAAAGAAGGCCCTTTTTTTCTGAACATTTGCTTCATGAAATCAAGATGGATCTCTCATGCCATATAAATGCTTTGCTAAAACATAATGACATGAAATTAATTAAATCAAAAAGTTAAATGTCCAGTATGTAATATTTATGGGGATTTAGTGGTAGAATATGAAATAGAATAAAATATTAATAAGTATGTTATCATTAGTGTGTAATTGCCTAAAATGTGTCATGTTGCACCGCCTTGTTTCAAGTAGACAAATCAGACACTGGCTCTAGATTCAGCCCTTTGTGGAGTTCTCTTACACATGTTCAAGGGGAAAGTGAGACTAGGTTTGTGCAATCTGCAAGCTCACTGCTAGATGCCACTAAATCCTGCACACAGGTCCTTTAAAAATGAACACTTATTTGGTGTTCTTGTGAGGATAAACACTCATTCATGGTACTCTAACTGCCAGCAGGCACACACATCTATCTCCCATCACTTACATTCATTAAAGTATGATGAGATTCTTTGCAGGTACTTCCATTATGGACTGGGCTTCCCATCAATATCAAAGCTATATTTAAGGAATAATTTTGTTTATGTTTCATAATATAAGACTACATATTTCATTGATTTTATTTACTAATTATTTGGGAACTTTTGATTGTCACATTTGGGGAGGAGGGGTATGAAGCATGTATACAGAGCAGCACAGATTACTTTAAAAGCTAGCTTTCTGCGCATGTGACATATGGTGCTTTGAAGTGTAATCCAACTCACAGGAGGAACTTTTGGTGTTGGTATGAAATTTATTACATCCTACTTACTAAATGATCACATTCATAATTTATGGTATACTTAAAGTGTTCCAAACTATTTATAAAAACACAGACAGACACACAGGCGCCAACATGATGACATCATATATACAATGGAAAGACATTAAAATGAGTGGTTTGAATTTTTAGCCTTGGGGAAAATGCGTACAAAATGCACTTACATGTGAAATTAAGACAGGGTAATCCCTTAAATAAAAGCATGACTCTGCTTTAATACGTCCATTGTCCAGATAAGACAGATCAGGTCAGTAAAACTTTGTTCAATATCTAGTATTTATTCTTGCAGTATTTGATAATGAATATCAATACCCTGATAAATACCTTTTGCATATATCATAAATCACTATGGATAGATGAAAGCATTTGGGTGCTGGTGGAAAGCAGACGATGGTTAACATCTGTGGACTCTAAAGACAAATGGAAGCTTTATGTCCAAGTTGCAGCCATGTAGAAAACCTATTAGTGCCTGCGCTGAAAGTAGTTGGGAGAGAAACTGATTACTTGGCTAATAGAAAGCTGCACTTTCTTTGATATGTTGCCAAAGTTGCTTAGCCATTTATAAATCATGCTAATGTATTTGACCCTGTCATATCATGTGGTTGCCCAGAGCCTTAGCTTTCCTCTATGTGTGGGGTGCAGATCTACTCAAGACTGATTTGTTTCCTTAAAGCTATGACACGTAACATTTCTTCATTAAAATGTCTAAAAATCGTTGACATTTATTACATATTTTGTTGAGTTGTGTACTTACAATATTCCAAATGTTTCCAACAATGCAGAGAAATACACATTTTATTCAAGCATATGGTGCCTTCCCTGCAAGATATTTGCTAGGTGCTATAATTTCTGGAAAAACATAGATCATATAATTCAGAGAGTGAGGAAGGATGTCAGCGAAAGTGACTTAATATAACATGAATAAAACTTTAATATAACCTCATCAATGAATATGATTTCTGTCAGATTTTCATCACCTATTGTGGTTGTTTAAAAGTAAGGATAACAACTCCTGTGATTCCATGACACTTCACAATGTCATCAAACCACATAATTTGTTATTGTCTAAATGTGAGAGACCCCTAGTGACAGAACATATAAATATTGTGCATTTAAAGAGCACATGAACCCACCTATTGTAACCTGTTGTTGATGGGGAATGGAGGTTGGCACCGATTTTATCACAATGTACAAAGAATGTTTTTTGTCCACCTAAGACTGAAAGGGAAATCAATTTCTCTGTTGTACATGAAGTTTGAGAAAACATTTTCAACCGTGAGCCAGACTAAAGCACATTGGGCATCATGTAACTGAGTAGATACTACCTGTGCAGGGGATAGATCTTATGACTGACGTGGATTCTGCAGAGGTGTACTACATTCACTTGAAAAAATACAAACAAACAAATTTTGCTGTCTCTCTCAAAATTAATGAAATATTTTTCATTCAAAATTGTTTTTCTGAATTGATGAAATAATGTTTCATGTAAAAAAAATAAAGTCAGCTATGTTCTTCTTAATGATATATTTTTTCATATAAAAAGGTGGCTATGTTTTTCAGAATGAATGATAATTAATCATGTACAAAAATGGCTCTGTATTTCTGATATATAAAATATTTTTTCTTGTAAAAAAAAGTGTTTTTCTGAATAAATGAGACAATTTTTGCTGGTTTTCAGAATTAACAAGACAATTTTCATACAAAAATGTTTGCTCTTCTTTTCTAAATTAATGAGCTAATTCTTCATGTTAAAAATTGTCTCTGTTTTTCAAAATTTATGAGATATTTTTTCATGTTTTTTTTTCAATGCCATCTTATACTGTCAGAGAACCAGTGCTAGGGGCTTTCATTCAGGGTTATGGGGCTGAGAGCCCTGCCAGGGCCTGCTGGAGCATGCTAGAGGCTGGTTATAGGGATATAGGCTATGGATTGGCTGACAGCTGGCCCTGAGCCTACTGGAGGTATCTCATTAGTTCAGAAAAACAAAGGCAAAGTTTTCCATGAACAATTATTGTGTTAATTCAGTTGAGTGATGTATAATGGCATAATTCCTCCAATGTGTTATGGTCTCCTCCCAGTTGGACATGTCATTATAATGTTTCAGTTCCATTTAAATGTCACAATGGCAGGGCCCTGTTGCCAAAAATTGGCAAAAATCAAACAGAGTGCAGCCAGTTTTTTTTCCCAAGCTACTTGTTAGCTGCTAGCTTTTCTTGCTGTGGCATGTCAATATCTCTGTCGTAAAAAGAGTATTTTATTCTGCAATCTGCATTTCATATGTATTGGCTGTCAAACAAAACTTGACTGGTATGGTTAATATGGACAATCTAAAAAGCCACATGGGCTGTCAGTGTGAGTGTGTGTGTGTGTGTGTACAAAGTTTGGAAAGCTTTTCTTCCTCACATAGACACACACAAGCAGCGAGAGCAGGAGCAGTCAAACAACTTGATTTTTCACTGTTTACAGTACATCAGAGGAGAGGTCTGACTGACTCATTACTTGACCAATCGCGTCTCAGCTTCGAATCACCGCTTGTCCAATCTCAGAAGAGAACTAGAGGCTTGCCTCTCCCGCAAACTGCATGTTGAAAAAGAACGTCATCTGCCTCATACATTTAGCTTTAGCCAAAATTAGCTGGTTGTTCAAATCATAGATACAGCTTATCGAAACGACTGCTTTTCTTTTCAACCGACAGCCTGCGTGCGGGTTATTTATTTGGAGCTCCCCGGGTTTACAGTGCCAAACATGTATATCAAAGCCTTACTCCGATGCAGAGACATGCTGAAAGGAGAACTGGTCGTGTGAAATGCTGGCTAGCCTAATCAAAGCTAGCTGACGAGCAGGGGCCGTGAAGCGAAAGTGGCTAACATTAACGAGAGATAAGCCTATCACAACAAGCCGGGGTACTTTAACATACCTGCCACTGAAGCCACAAGAAGAAGGGCTGAGAGAGGTAGTTCCTTTCTTACACAGTAAGTAACGTCTGCTACTTGTAATAAGCAACGTTTTAGTAACATTGACTAACGTGTAGACAACACTTTGACAACTGTGAACTTCGCTAGCTGGTTAGCTAGCAACCTAAGTGGCCTCATTTTCAGTTAGGGACAACTGACTCTTAGCTAACGTTTGTAGACGTTACTGTGTATCATAACGATTAAAGTATAGTTGTACGTATCATGGTGATGATGGTGTCTATGGTAATGTCGGTCGATCTAATGTTGATGCGGGGTTTTGTTATGTTGTTAAGGCTTTGACGTTAGTTGTTGTTATCTTGTTTTTTTTGCTGGACAATTTTCTAATGTATCACCAACATCAGTATGTCAATTTATAATTGATGGAATTAGTGGTTTATATTGAATGTCATAGCAGCTGTTGTTGATGTGCTACACTTAGTAAATAATGTTATCCTGTTTATGTTATAATATTTTGGCGAGCTCCCCTGCTGTAACTGAATACGTCCTTGTTTTTATTTTATGATGGTCAAGAGGTAAATGTTTATTTACTGATAATGGTGTGTATCAAGTGCGACTCACAGCCACATGATGAGGCACTGGTTTAATGTAGTTAATATTTTTCCATAATAGATTTATTGTAATTTTCTTATAAGACCCCATCAAAAACATACAGTAACAACAGTTTGAGACTAGTAATACTTAGATTTCACACACACACACACACACATACACACACACACACACACACACATTCATCTTGCACAGAAATCGGATAATATTAATAAAACATAGATATCCCCACATTGTTTACAATTAACTTTCAGGTAGGGCTGGGTGATATGGCTTAAAATTAGTATTTGCATTTTTAGACCATGCAGTGATTTTCTTTTCTTATTTTCTGTAGAATAATATACTGTAAATTCTCAAATAAGGCTAACATATGATGATCTTCTAAAATAATATCATAATGTGTTTGACTAAATGTCAATATCTATCAATTTGGCGAACAATATTTTAGCGACGACTATTTGTGCTTTCGCAAAAAAAAACTCCACAGTTTGATTTTTGATAAATAAACATCTGTAATGTGGATATAATGACTCCGTGGGTTAAGATAAATAATAGAGCAGCTAGAACAGTCTGGTAATTTCAGTAAATCACATCACTTTACTGTAATGCCAGGAAAAGACATTTATGCCATATCATGATATATAATATCAAAAATCTAGATAGATAAAGGTAGATCTAGATATAAAATCTCATGATGTCAGTCATGTTGATATGTTGCCCAGCTGTACTTTCAGGTAACGTCTACATTTCCATTTCATGATATTTAGTTTATTCTTGTAGCTAGACAACATTTTTTATTCCAACCTATACCCTAAGGTATAATTATTATTGGTATAATATTTGTTGTCAATGTAATTCTATTCCCATTCTGTACTTATGAAACACCAGTACAGGAATTAACTTGTTTTATAGCCTTGTTGTGGTAGTTTTATTGGTTTGTTGGTTTGTCTGTGGCTGTGTGTTTGGCAGTGTGTTTGTGTGACAGTGTGTTCCAGAAATGGCAGCATCATCAGTGGCATGTTTGTGTTGGCACCTTGATGTGAAACCCTGCACTAGCCATGCTGTTTTAGCCTATGATTGATTACTAGACTGTCCAAAGACATTATCTTGCCTACACACTTTTGGTCGTGTCTGTTGATTGAATCACTTCATATGCAGAGGTACGCTCAGATACAGCATTAACTGGCAAGCTTGGAATACCTCAAAGGTGGATTTGTCAAGTGCTGAGAGGGAGAAATGGATAAACCGTGGGCATGTGTCTGAACAGAAAAAGACTTGAAGAGTTGCAGATTAATTTCTTGATAACACTGTTTTCTATTTTAGAATTAGCCAGCACAAATACTCACTGTTTAAGCTGATGTTCCAGATGATACCAGAGCATGAAATCTAGGATATGCACAATTATCTATGATACTTAAGTGTGTGTTAACACCTAGACTATTGCCATTAACTTTCTATAGTCTTTTCCATTGTCATATTCAGATTACACTGCTTTTGAACAGGTTAGCCTCATAGTACATAGCAAGTGTTGAAACCTTGCAATAACATGTTGTTAATCCCTCTGCCTCATTCTTCACCGTATCTCATGGTTTCTCAACCTTTGAAGCCTGGTAGTCAAACTGAAGGCAGACCAGGTTACTGGATAGAGAGAGCAGGTACAAGTACACATCATGTTCTTGTTGTTGCCGAGAACCCACTCACAGTCCAGTATAACCTGACACATTTACTTTCCCCCTCTTTGGCTGTAGTCTGATAGACTCCAGTCTGGTCAAATGATGGCCCCAGCTTCCCCGACGCCACTGCACTGAAGATGCCTGAAGCTGTCTGTTCAAAGAGCACTTGTTCTGGGAAATTGACTGCATCTGATGCGACTTCAGTGATGACTCATCAAAGAGGGGGATCTGCGATATCCCCAGCCAATTTGTAAACAGAGATCCCTTATTGAGGGATAAAACAGATTCCATTTTAGTTGTAATTTTTATCATAACTGAGGATGGTGCATTAAACACGTGGTTCCAGATACCTGGAGTTTTTTTTTCCACTCTTTCAAATTTGGATGTGGCTAATGGACACTCAATCATAGGTGGCACCAGGGAGAGGTCTGTGGGGCTTAAACCCTGAATCTTCACTGTTCATCACATGGCATTTTTTTGTACTAAATTCTAAATTCTAAATTCTAAATTCATAGCTGGGTAGGAACCAATATGTGGGGCAGCTATGTTTATCCAGAACTAAGTTGTAGGAGTTTTAAAATGTTGACTCAAATTGATAACTTATTTATTATTATTTGTGTTGGCAGTCACTGCAGTTTGTATACATGCACAATATGTGTCTACATAAATGTTCAGTAGTCTGATTATAATACATAAACACAATTTAGTCCTGCCCTATAATGGCTCCTGTACATAATCAGCAGAAAGATGATCCCCTCCCTAAATGGCAGTATAAGCACATTAGAAGAAACTGATCACTTTAAGCTCTAACCCATGCTCTCAGTTGTTGCTTGAAAGAGATAAACTACAAAGAAGAACTGAGTCAAAACATGGATGTGAGAGTAGAAATTACAATGCAGCTATTATATGCATTTATGTGGCATAGGTGCAGTGATTTTTATAATTTGTTTTGGCACTGAGAAAAGTTCTAAGCCTCATGAAGTTCTCATTGTCAGCTCATTACGGATAGAATTACAAATGACATACAGTTGTCTACCTCTTACATTTATGTCATTTGCATAATTAAAAACCCCACTTGTTGTATTTTTCTGGTAAACCTGTTCAGGTATTGGTTTACGATACAAATCTGATAATTATTCACAGTATTGTGGGCAAACCCTACACTAAATATAATTAAATATATTCTACTCCCAGCTAAATAAGGACATCTTTGGCTCAGGGCACTTGTACCTGGGCTGTGTCCAAAATTGTTTAATTATTCATTATTATACAGCAAATATTTTATAGTGGATGATATTGCGTGAAAAACAATATTTTGACACTACTTGGGTCATTGCTTTCATATAGCAGTGTAGTTTCTGGCTGTAGTCTAGTTTCTGTCTGTGCCATGCATAATGGTAGATAGCTCTGTGTCCATTGATCCCCCCCTCCCCTTACATTGCATCATTGCATTGTGGGATAAATTCTGTATAAAAATTTTCACCAGAAATTCAGGCTACAGTAGAGAGACATTGCATAGTGGATGATTTTAGGCACAGCGCTGGTCTTCATAAAGGGCACAAGTTGCCTATCATATCAGCTGTTTTCTGATTTTAAGTCTCTCTCTTTTACTGAACTAAGACAAGCTTTAAGTTTAGACTTGCACCGATTAATCGGCAGTGCGCGCAATCCGGTGACCGGCTGACCGGTGACTGGCCGGTCAGCGTCAGATATCCGATTCTGTGCCGGTCATTGTCACATGACCATCGTGCGTGCAGCAGACAAACTGACCGCGATATCACCACAGCGCTGATAACAGCTACACACACTCAAGACACATGCTTGCTTGAAGATGGTGTTAGCAACAGATTCCAAGAACAGGATAAAGAGAAGACAGACAGTCTACAACGAGACAGAGCAGCTGACAATTTCACAAAAGAGCAGCAAACTGTTGCACCATGTCAGTCTCTGGTTTGTTTACATCTGTTTCCACAGGAGATCACATGAAATCGCATCCCGCGAAATCGTGCAAGATGCCATGATCTTGCGAGATCACATTCACCCGACAGAAACAAAATAAAATGTACCAAAATTATCTCAGTTTGTCTTTCTGCTATTATGACAATCACCAACTTTGTCAAAATAGAAACTTCATTCACTGAGTTAGAAGTGAAAATTTCTTGGCCCTACAGGCTGTGCTGCTGAATGAGTGTGTGTCATGGAGCAGTGGCTGTCACTTAAGCAGTTCATTAAATTAGCAAAGTAAAAGTAGTAAAATCAGCAAAAACACTCCAGAACAACTCAGCCAATTGCTGATATATTCGTCCTATTGCGCAACCTTAATATCAGCCATACTCGCTGTTGTACCCCAAAATAAACCAGTTTGACTACAGTACCAACTGTACTGTTAGGCTGAAGCAGGAAGGCCTGTATTTGGCATCAGCATCCCCTTGTGATTCTGTATATTTCTTTTGGGAACACATGCAAATCATGTATGCATTGATAATTTCCTTCTGCTGCTGCTCCTCTATCTTAAGTACTCCAGAACCTGGCTTCTACTACCTCACCATTCTGTATTTACTATCAACCTGTCCACAAACTATCATGTTGTCTAATATTATTCTGATCATATTGTGTTCATTTATTGCTCTTTTGGCACATGACCAAAAACACAGTTAATATTTGTCACCTGTCATTTTCCCTCCAATTACATTCAAAATACAGCTAATGCTGTCATCTGTTATGTAGATCTAGATGTGTATTAGGCTGTATCACATATTGTATCCTGCAAGTCACCAAACAAGAGTCTGGAGAGAGAGAGAGACCTATTATGTTAGTGTTAGTTCACTGCTGTGTGTAGTCTGTGGTCTGTGTTTGACAGGCTAATCCAGCCCTGTGTGGATCCCATCAGCAGCTGACTGTTAAATTGAGTTAGCTTGTTAAAGCTACCCTGCTTGTCTGAAGTCTGAGACCTGTGGGCCTGTCTGTTAGCCAGCTTTCAACTCTCAAATGACTCTCAAATAGCACTGGCCATTCATTTCATCTCGCCATGTGGCATGTGAAAAAAACAGTTGTGTGGTGTGAGTAAATCAGGCCTAGGTCAGTCTTGCCTTTGCTGAGACCTAACCCTGAAATGCTCGTGCACTCTACAAACAACCACATGAACCACATGAATATACGCAAACACGCACAGTGACATGGCTGTGCAGTCCTCTTGTCGCATGCTGCAACCACCAACACCTACTGCTTCTGTTGCTATGGCAACCTCTCAGCTGCCACTCCAAGCTGTGTAACCATGGAGACATCAGACTGGGTGACATCACTCCCTGGAGTTCTTAGTGCTTACATCAATGCTTACAAGTATGGTGGTATTTATTTTTTATGCAAGACCAACAGGGTATGGCACACATTGTAGCTGCGTGTTGATGTGATGACTTATAATGAGCTTTGCCTTGGTGTGTATGCAGTTGTTGCACAGGTAAAAGAGCAAATGATTTGGTTTGGTGAGCGTGCACATAATAATAAGTTGAACGTTTGTGTGAATGCATTCGTTGTCAAGGTAAATAATTCAAGTGGTTTGAATTATATCTGTTTGATATGTGATCAGCAGCCCAGTGTGCATGCCTGCATGCTTTTATGTTCCTAAGTGTGTGTTTGTCTGATATGCAAAACAAATCACACCTGTCTTAACTCACTGAAATTAACTGGGAGACTGGAAGGCACACAAACCACTTTGGAACTGATCATTAGTGGTGAATGAATTTAATATGAATTAATGCAAGAAAAACTTACTTAACCCTATGATCATCTGTTAGAATTTTGTAAGACAGAGCAGTACATTCTGCACAGCTGAACCAACTGGATGGTGAAACATAATGGATGTAAACGTGTATCGTGTTTAGGTTCGAAACTAGGCTACTTCTTGTGTTTTCGGTGAGGATGGCTGAGTGCAAGCAACTGCAGATGTATTTGATCTGACTGACACCTCCTGGAGCATTTTGTCTTAAAAGGAAAGAGACCTGGACAAGAACCACACTGTATGTAAATTGTTGTAACTAGTTATGGATCTTTACAAATACTCTGTTTTAAAAGAAGCAAGTAGTCCCACAGTGAGAAAGATATTGTGTAGAAATGAAGAATTGGGATTAGGGATGCACCGATCAGTTGGCCAGAGACCGGAACTTGATGGTTTTCAGCATGACTGGCCGGTCAGCGTCACATAGCTGATTCTGTGCCGGTCATTCACGCACGTGTTCTGCATGATGGTCACATCATGTGTGCAGCAGACAAACTGACCGTGATATCACACCCACCACAGCGCTGATCACAGCTATACACACACTCAGACACATGCTTGTATGAAGATGGTGTCAGCAACAGATTCCAAGAACAGTACAAAGAGAAGACAGACATTCTACAAGGAGACAGAGCAGCTGACGATGTCGCAAAACAGCCGTAAACTTTGTAGTTCTTCAGGCTAATGTTAGCCAGCAGGAGACTGCTGTTCACAGAGGAACAGTTAAAATCTCACCTCCTGTTCTGGCTGAAGAATAAACAACCTGTGTCTCCTCAAACATTTTCTCATCCACACTCATTCAATTTCTGTCTGTTTCTCTCACAGCAAGTTTCACTGCAGCAAACAGCATACTTTTACTTTTGTCACTAGTATGCTGTCTTTTGCTTGGTCTTGTGTACATCACACACTAATGTGAGCCAGTAATGTATCAACTACAAACATTATTGGAAGTAAAAGCTTTGTGTTTTGCACATGTAATATTGGGAGCTATTTTAAAATGCATATTCCACTGCTTTTCTCAAGTCTAAGTTATGTCCCAGTTGCTTTATTTAAAAACATCAAGTGTGATAAATCATAAATTTGTGACTTGAATCTGAAATCTTCTACACAGTAGCTGTATAGCAAAAGCAACACAGCAGCACAACAGGAAAAGCTTCAACATCTCACACTGGATCTGTTAAGCCACAGCACTGCTTCATACTTGCAAGTGATTTTACAGAGCTCACACAAGCCAATACACAATAATGTACAGTATTTGCATCTACATGTCCAAAGTGCAAGTGGTGGTGGTGGTGGTGGTGGTGATAGACCGTGATATTAGTTAAGATTTATATCTTCTGTAAGATGGATGTGAGACAGATGACAGAAACAGCCACCAGATATATTCGTAGATGTCTTTCATTTTTTGGCCAGGTAGCATTTATTTTTTTCATTTTTGTAGATGAAATTTAAACCATGCTTGTCCTGTTGACCTTAAATCATGGGTTAACAGAAATGTGAGATAGTGGGAAACTGGGCAGTTTTTACTTTACATGATTTAGCCTTAAGCATGTTTACTGGAACCTTGAGTATGCCTGCAAATTAACTGTAAGTAGCATTTATTCATAAATCAGGAATTAAGGTAGACGTTAGGGGTGCAGTTTCCGAGACTACCAGGCCATTAAGTAGTGTGACAATCAATATGAATGTATAAGTTAATGTTCTGACATTAAATAACCAATTAACATAGGCTAGATAGAGAATTTCTCTGTCTCATCAAGTGGCCTGATGCTGCAGTTCATTTAGCTAATGCAGGTGCAGTTATGGACAGATAACACATCCTCTCGAGTTTGTTAATGCTCTTAGTAGCCACTTCTGGCTGGCCAAAGAAGCTTTTAAGCTTGCTCCACAGTCTCTTACAGCATAAACCAAAGTGGCGATGCTATTTCAGGATATGATGAGGAATGATCACTGTTTGGTTGAATTGTTCCTTCAGGCCTAGTAAGTAAACAGTAAAAGAAACACACATATGGTTAAAAGCTGTAGCAGTCCAACTTCTCCCACAATCTTCTTAAAACTCTGTGGGACATGTGCAGGGTTTACATCTTCAGACCCTCAAACATTCAGTTGGGATCTGTAATCTATTTTGTTGGCCGAGAAGGCATAACACTGTAATTTTGAGTGAAAACCTAATTTAAGTCCACAGCCTAATTCAACAACTGGAAAGTGAAACCTGGGCAGTATACGTTATGAAATGCTGTATCTGACTCATAAAGCACTTTTGCAGATCTTATTTCACTTCATTAAGCATACAGCTGAGTAAGTAATATTTGATTCTGGCTACTGTATGCACTTTAACTAATATTTGAGAGAATGTATGCAGTAGGTTTTGTGCTAGTTAGTATTATAAATGATTTTTTAAAACACTGCATTATAATCTTTCTGTTTCAAATGGATTTATTGCCAGCTGGTTCTGACCATTTTGATCCACACATAGCAGCATGAATGTATACTGTATGTTGTCATTCAACCTAACTAATTAGAACAGATGTCTGTAGATATGGAGTTATGTCTTTAGGTAAGTGATGAACATATTACAGTAGACCATTGTTTTTCCCACCCTCAATGGTGATTACGGTGTTGTTTGTACTACTCCTGCTTCTGCAGTGCATACTGCTTTTTTAATATGAAAGTTGTCAGCTAACATTTTTATATTTTACCTTGATGATTCATATGACCTTTCCTCTACAATGCTTTCATTTTGTATAATTTCATCTCTAGCTGCTTGTTTCAATTTAATGGTAGCTATGAGTGGCTACCCTGCCTCTTTCAGGTGAACACACTCATAGTTTGATTGGGAAGTCTGGAGTTAATGTTCAGTTAGCTGTACCAGTGAGCCACACTGTTGAGTCAACATGCACAATACCAGGGCCCTGCCACTGGTACATCCAAATTGAATGAAGCCATAATAAATAGGGGTGTAATTATTCACTCATGTGTCTGATGCATCGGACTTTAATGTGTTAGATAAGAGTGCATTGGCTCAGACAGCCTGCATTGGTAAAAAGGTGAACATGAATCGGAAACAAATCGATGCAGCACTAGTGTATCGATACATCTCATTAGGATGCGCATAAGTTTAATTTTGGGATTAGTGAGCTGCCACTGTAACTTTCCTCCGTCTTCTCTCTCCTGCTGTCTCTGTCTGCACCACTCTTGCTGGATGCCTGCTGCCGCGCTCACAAAAACAAGCGCTCCCTCCTCCCTCTCCTGTGTCTCCTCTTCATTTGCTCAAAACAGACCGCGCTGAAAACAGCGACAGAAGTGACATTGTACTGTGGCGCACCACCAAACTTTCATAACGCTGAAGTGTAGAATAAGTTTGGGTTTTATAAGAAAGATGAGAAACGCTGCTGCAGATCATTTATGCAAAACATGTCTGACAGCAAAGTTCAGAGCCACAAGTCTGACCCACAGAGACGTCATGTCACTGTGAGAGCAGGTAACACAGAGCATCACTGTTCCTCCACACTAATCAAAACCACAGTACTCTTCATATGAAACAGAGCAGCAGATCATCTTACTGCAAAAATACTATTTTAAACAGTTTTAAAGTTTCTCATTTATCTCATTTATATCATTTCATTTACACGAGACTCATAATAAGATATAAACATCACTGTAATGTCTCCTCTGTCTCTACTGTTACTATATTAAGTAAAAATGTCAGGATTTTTTGGCAACTAACAGCACTCTACAAATGTAGCATTAATTGAATCAAAATGTAAAGACACATTGCATTATCTTGTATTGTATTGTATTATCTTGTATTGCATCGTATCATGGCAGAGCTGAATTGTATCCAACCGAATCGTTGGCCACTTAAGGATTTATAAAATATATTGTATCATTGAACATGTATCGAAATACATATCGAATCGTCTCAGTCAGTGAGAGACACGCCCCAAATAATTAATGGTATTAGCTTAACCTGTGGCAAAATTTCATCTTAGGAAAGGCCTGTTGTCATGTAAATATCCAAAAAGAAGTGGAGAACCTAGTCATATGTGTGGCCATGCGAAGAAATTGCAGTCAATGATGAGAACATCTTGGAAAACAACAAAGATAAAGTAGTACAATTTGAGCAAGCAAGCAAAGTTTATTTATATAGTACCTTTCACAGACACCAGTCAAGGAAATAATATCAAATAGAATCAAATAAACAAAATGAGGACACCAAAATACAACAGAACATAACGCTCAAGATCAAAACATAAAATAATCACATGCAACCTAATGCTTTCTGAACAGACGGGACTTTAGCAGACAAAGATTTTGGTGTTTTTTTTGTGTTTTATTTTTTGCTTTACTTGAAATAGAAGTTTCTTAACAAACTGCCAAAAAAGTATAGATATAGTATATAGTATTTATGTTGTTGAACTGTGGGCACAGCTTTTGATATGTTTTTATGAAAATGCTTTTGATGAGCACAAGATGTCAAAGCTGTTGTAAAATCTCATGTGAAGAAAGGTACAATTGTATTTGTCCTCGGAGATGCAATTAGTTGTGCAGCAGTAAAAACAGTAATGACACACAATCTCCTACAATATCAAAAGTAAGTGCTACTAAACTAACAAGATATTACAAATAAATGTTTTCAATGCATGGTTGAGTGGTCAGGCAGATATTACTTTACCTTAAGAGAAAAATATTAGAGGTCAGCCAAAATAAAACATGACGAATATTATGAAGAAAAAAAAATCACAATATGAACGAAAGAAATTGGACAAAGAAATCTACCAAACCAGACAATCTTGAGGATTAGCATTTTAAATTGTATTGTTATAAATCGGTTCAGGCCTAAAGTGACTGAACTGTCAAATTCACTGTCTCCTTTTGTCCTTTGTCTATCTCTCTTTCCTCTTCCACAGGTAACAGTGGGTCTCTTTAGGCCAGAGCCATGGGTGCGTTCCTGGACAAGCCCAAGACAGAGAAGCACAACTCACATGGTGAGGGCAATAGCCTGCGCTATGGGCTGAGCTCCATGCAGGGATGGCGGGTGGAGATGGAAGATGCTCACACAGCTGTGTTGGGACTTCCTGCTCCTGGTATGACTGACTGGTCCTTTTTTGCTGTGTACGATGGTCATGCTGGCTCAAGGGTTGCCAACTACTGCTCTAAGCATCTTCTGGAACACATTATCAGCGCTAGCTTTGGGGTCGGAGGGACTCAAGGCTCCCAGGCTGGTTCAGACAGCTCCACCACTGACCCTCCAGCAGCGGGTCCTCCTACGGTGGAGGCTGTGAAATCCGGAATCCGGACAGGCTTCCTGAGGATTGATGAGCACATGCGCAGCTTTTCTGACCTTCGAAATGGATTGGACCGTAGTGGCTCAACAGCAGTGGCAGTCCTCCTGTCACCTGATCACTTCTTCTTCATTAACTGTGGGGACTCTCGAGCGGTTCTATATCGCAATTCACACGTGTGCTTCTCCACACTTGACCACAAGCCTTGCAACCCACGTGAGAGAGAGCGCATCCAGAATGCTGGTGGCTCAGTGATGATTCAGAGGGTTAATGGGTCACTAGCTGTATCAAGGGCCTTGGGGGACTATGATTACAAGTGTGTGGATGGGAAGGGCCCCACAGAGCAGTTGGTTAGCCCTGAACCAGCAGTATTTGACATGGTTCGGGCCCCAGAACAGGATCAGTTTGTGATCCTGGCATGTGATGGCATCTGGGATGTCATGTCCAATGAGGAGCTGTGTGAGTTTGTGAAATCTAGGCTTGAGGTGTCTGATGACCTGGAGAGAGTCTGCAATGAAGTGGTGGACACCTGCCTGCACAAGGTGCGGACATATCTGTTTTTGTGCATGACTTCTGTTGTGATAACCACTGTTTGCTAAAGTGATAGTTCACCCAAAAATTAAAATTTCACTCAATACCTACTCACCTTTGTGCTGATGTGAGGATGAATGAAGATCTTCAGTTTCATAAAACACTTGCAGGGCTTCAGCGGAAAACAGTGTTGCAGCCAAATCCAGTACAATTGAAGTGAAGGGTGACCAGTTTTAGAATGTAAAAAAAAAAAAAAAAAAAACACAAAAACCCCCCACAAAATGTCTCCATACTGCTTGTGTGGTGTAATCCAAGTGTCTGTAAGCCGCAACATTAAAACTTGACCCAAAAAGATGCAATGTAAACCATGTTTTTAGCCTAAATGTCAACTGTAGCCTCTCAGACCGGAAACTTGTGCACACACCTGAAGCGGGTACACAAGCTCTTGCCCAAGCGGTGCGGCTGCAGCAAAGAAATGATGTTCGTCTCCTATGTTGACGTCTTTGGACATTTTCTTCTTTGTTAAAAGTTTGCAAAGTCAGCTGTGCATGTAACAAGTCACTATTTCTGAGCAGATCTCTCTCTATTGTCTGAATCGCTTCCAGGTAGCATGTAAACACAGGCGTGAAAGTATTGCGAGATCTTATATATCTCACATTGAGAGGCTACAGTTGACATTTAGGCTAAAAAAAATGGTGTAAATGGCATCTTTTTGGATCAAGTTTTAATGTTGCGGATTACGGACACTTGGATTACACCACACGAGCAGTATGGAGACTTATTTTTTTACATTTTAAAACTGGTCACCGTTCACTTCAATTGTACTGGATTTGGCTGCAATGCTATTTTCCACTGAAGCTCCGGGAGTGTTTTGTGAACTGGAGATCTTCACCCATCCTCACATCAGCACAGGGGTGAGTAGAAATTGAGTGAATTTTCATTTTTGGGTGAACTATTGCTTAAGGGCTTACGAAAATTGAAATGTGTGTACTCTAGCATAAAAGTCTCAAATGACTTTTTAAAAATGATTGTTTCACCATAAAGGCCACTTGAATTCCGTGTTCCAAAGGGAACTATATGATGAAGTGATGTACATAAATGTATGATGTACATAATGTTCTGAAGATTTTTTTTTATTTTTTTAATCATAACAGGAATTAGTTGTAACAACTTTAAAGGGATAGCTTAGATTATTTGATGTGGGTTTGTATGAGCTACTTATCCATAGTCAGTGTCCTACCTACAGTAGATGCCTGATGGCAGGTCCCCACTTGGAGAATCAGAGAGGGGCACCGGCATTAAAGCTAAGTGATGTCCTACTGTGGACAGAGTCAGCAACAGAAGGTATTTTAGCCACTTAAAACAGGTCCTGCAAAATCATTATCAATTTAGGTGTACACTATATTTATAATATTTTCACAGCTTTACCTTGCTGTCAGACAGCCTTTTCTCTTGAGAAATTGCTGTTATTTAAACTCCAAACTCTGTGGGTGAAATCAGTAACTTTACCTCTCAGGACCTTGCAGTTGGTAATCTGCCAGTGCCTTGATCTGTTAGTCTGTGTCTTTGGAGTTTTAAAAGGATAGTTCAGATCCACCAAAGTCACACAATAACATAAACAAACTAACAGATCGATGCAGCAGTAGACCAGCAACTCCTGTGTTCTGTGAGATAAAGTTACTGATTTCACCCATGGAGTCTGGTGCATTTGGAGAGAGCATAACACAGGTTTCCTATTGGAAAAGGCTGTCTGATGACAAAGTAAAGCAGCGAAAATATTTTAGATATAGCATACACCTAAACTGATATATATATTTTTATATATATATTATATATTTTTTAAGTGGCTGAAATACGTTTTATTGCTGACTTTGTCCACAGCAGTTTGTTGCTTAGTTTCTGTGCTGGTTCTAATCTCTGCTTCTCCAAACAGGGGATGTGCTGACTGACGTCTACTGTAGGCTATACTTCCGATAAGTACCTCATACAACCCCATATCAAATAAACCAAACTATGCCTTTAATGACCCTGGCATGTAACTAAATTGTTTCTCAATAAGAAAAGGTTTGGTTGGGCAGTTCAGAACATCATTATATTTTTCAGCACAATAACTCTTTCTCTTACCTGCTCTTTCTACATTCCTTTCTCCTCCTGTCCATTTTAGGGGAGTCGGGATAACATGAGTGTTGTGTTAGTGTGTTTGCCCAACGCTCCCAAAGTGTCAGAGGAAGCTGTGAGGAAAGACATTGAGCTCAACAAATATCTGGAGTCTCGAGTGGAAGGTGAGAACAGAAACAGAAAAAACAACAAATGTTGACTGTATCTGTGAACATAATGGGGTTGAATATAAAACAATTGTTGTTACTTATTGTCATAATCTTTCTTTTATTTTTCCTGAAAACAGCTCTGTAATGTTCAGATACTTTAAGTGTAAGTGATATGTAGGTAATTGAATTTAAATAGATTTTTGTTACTGTCATATAGTAAGGTCTGTTTGCTTGTATAACAGCTGTGGGTTTAAAAAGGGGTAGATGGGAGAAATGAGTCCTTTAACGTTTTTTCTTGGAAACCCAGGACCCAACTGAAACTGTGTATCATATCTGTATGCATGTTTTCTCCACCAACTGACCCTGCCACTCTCTATTGTCTAACCTCCAGCCAAGTTAGCTCCGGCTCACAGCAGAGGAATGACACCATCATGACCTCCTTTTCCATTTCAGCAAGCATCTCCCCTCTTTATTCCCTGTTCACTCCTCTCCTCCCTTTCCCTCCCTAAATGCATCTTTCTTTTCACTCCCTCGCTCAAACATTCCCTGGCTTGTTTGGATGGATTCCCTGCTCCCCTCCTGTCTTTCTTGTCGTCCCTTTCTTTCTCATTTCATCCCAGTTTTCTGTCTTGGGGTGCATGGGGCCCTCGGATGAATACAGTGCAGCTTTTCTAGTCTTTGTAGGTTATGTCAGCTCTCATCCCTGGCTTCTGTTAGTTTGTGTAAAACCAGGGCTAATTAGCTTTGCCAGTGTCAGGCCAAATAACAAATGTATTATTCAACTCTGAGACTACATAAAATTTATCTTCACACTTGTCTTGTTTTTACCAAACTAGTACCAGTGTTGTCTTGAATGGAATGGAACAAAGACATGTTGTAAGGCTATGTAATGCAGGCAGTTAATGTGTATAATACTGGCTATTAATGTTTGCATAATGGTTTGACAGGAACTTCAAAGTACAAAAATTTAGTTTGGGTGAAGCAGAGTAGATATTTGGCTTCAGGTACTGTCTAACACTGGAAGATATCAAGAAAGAAAGAGGGAATAGACACAGAGGAGAAAGGAAAGAGGGAGAGGAATGCTCTGGCTGAACATTGACCTGGCCTCATGCCACTCTCAACTTAGTTGCAGGCCTCTTTCTGTCACCATCTCTCTTTCTCTCAGACACATACTCATTTCCACAATTTCACTTGTATGCTCTCCATCTTTACTTTCTCTCTCTTCATTTGTCACATTTTTGGTCTCGCTGCTCTGTTCTGTTCTGTTCTCTCTTCCCTATCTTTCCCCAGCTGTTCTTGGCTCTCTTGATACTGACTTGTGTAACAACAATGTCTGGTGTTGTTTTAGAGATGCTGTCTCGGCCAGAGGAGGTGGGGTTTCCGGACCTGGTAACAGTGATGAGGAACCTGTCCACTGACAGTGGCATGCCTACGCTGCCACCAGGGGGAGGCCTTGCCAGCAAGTAAGGACTTCTGCCCCTCAAAGACTATTGTTATTTTTTACACAGGAGTTGTACATAATTCACAAGTCATACACATCTGGAATAACAATATAATAGTTGGAGGAGAATATAAAAATCAGCAAACATCATTTATCTCCAATGACTAGTAGCTTCAAAAAACGGTCAAGAACAGAGCAGTTACTTTTTAACTAGTGTGCGTATACTCAGGATGGTTATTGGAATAGAGAAGTACTTTTCCAAGTTTGCAGTTACAGTTAAGGGTGCAAATTTGTGCACTAGAACGGAAACAGTGATACAGACTAGCCATGGAAGTTTGAGGCGCATTTTGAAGATGACGATATGGATCAGTTTTTTCTACATGATATTGGATCACTGATTTTTGAATTGACAATACTAGCAAGATGTTATCCTTTTTTGACAACTACCCCTGATTTTACTTTGTTTTTCCACATATAGTACACAGAATTGAATAGCTCAAGAGACCTAATCAGACATTTGTATCTGTTCTTTCTGCAGACGCAATGTTATTGAAGCCGTATACAACCGTCTGAACCCATACAGGGAGGAAGACGGGGTGAGTATCAGTATGTGAGATGAAAATGAGCTTTGACCTTTGACTATTTATATAACACTCACACAAATCTTATGCTAGAGTCTTATCCCTACATAACACACCTGAGATATCAGCTGCCTAATTTAAGTTTATCTTTTTCATATGAGTTTTGGTGGTCACTGAAAACCTTTTAATCTACTGTTGATTCATCCTGTCTGATGGACCAAGCTGGTGCTTTGTGTGTATTGAATTTATTTTCATACTCAAAACCAAAGCAGATGAAGTATTACGGTTGACTGCAGAGATGGCATTGAGTTGATCACACCCATTATGATAAACATCTGTTTTTTTTTCCTGTGCATGGTGCATGATGCACACCTTCCTGTCAGCTCTTATAGTGGGTTATGCATGCATGACAACACAGCTTTGTCAGTAGTCTTTCTAGTGGAACTGAACTTATGCTCTTTTGCCAAATACAGTGACTGCAGGTGAAAGCATTTTCTTCTCATTTATTTGTTGGATTATCTCTTAAGTGTGGGACTCCCTGCACATCAAAGATTTCTTTGATAAGTTCGTTTGCGCCCCTCATACATACTTTTATTACTTATTTTGTAGTGTGGAATGTTAGAAAAGGCTTGATCAAGTGATGTTACTCAAACAGAGAACAATAGTCAGCAACCAGAGTCATGGATAGAAGTGCTGGAGCGGAAAATGGACTGCTTATCGGAGTGCTTATATCGGAGATTTTAGATGCAGTCCGATACTCGTTTTTTGGCTGATATCGGACTGATATCCGATATCAATATCGGATTGGGACACCCCTAACGTGGACACGTCTCCACTTCCTCCCAAGGTGCAAAACTGAAGCCAAAATATTGTGGATATGAGTGCTGCCATCTTGTGTGGGTGATGTTATTTGAAACCAAAGTATGTGCAGTCGTGATAGTGGTTGGAGCCATACTTTCAAATTCCCACCCGTATGCTGGGCTCACCTTTCAATCATGACGTGAAACCTATTTTTTATGGCATCAAATAACAAATTAACACCAAACTAATCAGAAAAATGTTAAACATACATCAGTGTACATCAGTGAACTTTCTGAAATGACAGGTACGATATCTGGAAAAAATGTGTTTAACATGTACTTTTATGTTTCAGTTTGGCTCATTTCCTATCTATTATAATGGAGGGGGCTGTGTTCATGCCAACCACCAGGGGCGATAGAGATGTTTTGCCTTCATTTTGCAGAGCCCTCATGTTGTCCATTTCTGTGAATGTCAGTGGTCTGTGTGTTCATGGTGTAAAGTAAATCAGAACAGAATCTGATGTGACTTTCAGTGTTTATTCCTCCAGAAGCTCTAGCTCAAACCCTGACTTTTTTCTTCAAAGCTCAGTGGAGCTAGCAGCTGTCTGTTGGCGAGCGGTGGCTGTTCCTCAGCTCCACCCAGCCCTCTACACACACTCTGCAAAGCAATGTGATACACGCAAATTTGAATATTTTCAACTTCACTTTCACTTTGCCCTCAGTTGTTGCAGCCAGCATTGTATGAAGTGTGCGTTATTTGGGGTTTTCGTTTTGGTGCTTTTTAAAACCACTAAATAGCCAAAGACCATAGGGCTACTAGCACTAGCTACATGTCACTTCTAAACTGCAGTGGCTCTTTAGTGTTGGACAGTACGGGCAGTAAAAAAGACACACTGACTCCCACTGTAAATTTAGAGAACGTAACTGTGCGCATAGTGAATATAAAGCTCCTAGCTAAAGAATATGTGATTGTACTTAGTTTTAATTTGTAGTTGTGGAAATATTCATAGAATAATACATGAGCATTATGCAGGGTGAGTCTACAATACATAATATATTAACATATGATCCAATAAATTTAACAATAGATTAGCAATTTGTCCTCATTTGTGTGAAATTAAATTAGTTAAAATTTCACCGTAAACCCACACTGTGGGTCTTATGGTTTTGCAGCAGCATATTGTATGTCCAGGGTTAATGTGTGCCTGTTAGGTTTCACGTATCAAAAAAATATTATTTCAGGCTCAATGTAGTTGAATGTATGGTGATACTAAACTTAGTATTGGTTCATAAATTGTAAGCTCACTTTTACTCAGATTTGTGCTGCGTTTGTGTTATCAGAACTATTGAGTATCCAAGTTGCAAACTTGGATACACACACTTACACACTCCCTTGCACACACACATGAGGCAGTAGTCAAAACTAATGAAGTTATATAAAACTAAATGACAATAGGTGATGCCTGGGATCAACACAATGTACAGATTTATTGCAGCATTCAGAACAACGGATTGAAGAAAGGAACACTCCACTAAAACAATGAAGTGTAAACACTTATGTTGTCCTTTGGAGTCTGTGTAGTAGTGATTGGAGTCCTGCCTGCATACCCGCTTGGAACTTCATACAGAACTGCATAAAATGACAGAAACTGTTTAGGAAATGATTTTTTGTTTGGCCCATGTCCCACCTGCTAACATGGGACAAGGTTTATACTGCAGGCAGCCACAAGGGGGCAATTGAGACATTTTGGATTCACTTTTTGGCTCATGTTGGCCATCCTTATGTATGTCAGTGGTAAGGACATAGTCTGGCACATAGATCTGAAAATTCTCACTTGTGTTCTGCAGAGATCTCTACTTGCCAGAGAGTATGTGTGGTCGTGTTGTTACTTTTTCTTGCAGCGGATTGGTGGTTATATACGTGAGTGTGTGTGTTTGTATTTATAAAAAATGGATCAGATGTGTCTGTGAGGGAATAGTGCACTGAGATGACAGTCTAAAGAACTCTTAGCATTGCAGTGTCATGATAAAAGTCTGTCTACTTGTTAACTACCTGGTAAGTCTGGAGTATTCATGTATGTCTGTGTGTGTGTGTGTGTGTGTGTATGTGTGTATGTGTCTGCAAGTGATGGACATGACAAAAGCCTTGAGGTGGACCCTTGCTCCTAGACGGGGATCTGTGTTTGGTAGCTTGTGCTGGAGTTGAGGTGATATTCACCTCGTAGTGTTATCTTCTTTTATCTGTAAGGACGTAGAGTTAGTGTTTGCCTTATGCACACATATGTTCACACACACATTAACACACATTCGAAAACATAAATAGATTTGAATTGTTATGAATTTTTAAGAGTGGTGTAATGTTAACTTGGTGAGTAAAATGAGTTACATAATTACATAACAGTTAACAGCGCTTACTGTTTTTCTCACAGACTTCTTCAATGAAAGGTCCTGACAGTAAAATGTCCTTTAGAGGTTTTGGGAGGCTACAACATCTGTAAACACGTGTGCTCCTCCACAACCTCTCATGTGTAATAGTTTTATGTCAAGATTTCACAGACAGATGTTAAAGGAATAGTTTGGGTTTTTTGAAGTGGGATTGTATGAGGTACTTGTCAGTGTATTACCTACAGTCAAGGGCACAGATCTCAATAAAACCTTCAGCGTATTGCAATGAACTTCACTCCTACATTGCATTACTTTATTCTGTTAACAAGGTTCATCATTAGAAGGTAGCTCAGCCTGTTAACATTTAAATACCCTCTGCTCCCAGCAAGTGGACAGACCATTAAACCAAACTCCGTTCCAAAAATTGGTGCATTTTTTTCATAGTAAAAACTTTAGTTACACTATCACAAAGGTTTTTTTTCTGATTCACTTTGATCTACAGGCACAATTGGCACACATGACATGTCAACAGTAATTTTATCTCGCATAACTCAGGAGTTACTAGTGTACCACTGCCTCAATTAGTTTGTTTGTTTGATGTTTTAAAAGGCTAGTTCAGATTCATTAAAGTCATATAGATTTTTTTTTTTAGTTAGCTAAAATACCTTTTGTTGTTGACCCTATCTTTAGCTTCCTACACCAGCATTCCTCTGTTTCTCCAAACTGGAGACATGCTGACCACAGTCAACTGTTGGAAATACACTGACCATAGATAAGTACGTCATACAACACCACTTCAGATAATCTGAAATACCCCTTCAGGACCTGTTGGTTAACCTTTAGTGGAAAGAAGTAAAAAAAACTGTTTGTCTTAAGAGTTTAAGTATATCTATTCATCATGACTTAAGTTTACACTGGCCAGTATCCAGCAAGGCAGGAGTGATAAGGAAGGAACAAAACAAACTAAAATCAGTGTGATTTCTCTCTTAAGAATATGTTTTACCATCACCGCATAGTGGAATAGTTTAAAAGATAGTCAGCAAATGGTGTGTGGTAAAGTACACACTTATACACACATTCATACACATTGATAAGGGATGTATCGATTTGTCTAACTGTGTGTTCACCTCTGATTAACGCAGCCCTCCTGTTTCATTTGGTAAGTGATCACATATATAACTGTTACACCCCTCCTCCCCCCTTTTTCCAACCCCTCATTTACACACAAACATACACACACTCACACGCATTCTTACACGCATGTAAGTGGCGACCTGCTCCACATATTCCCCTGTCACTCCTTCATCAGTCTCTACTCCCTGTTCTGATCGACTCTCTAGCATGTGGAGCTCCATTTAGAGTTTAAGGCGTATGTGTATGTGTGTGTGTCTGTCCAGGCTGAATGAGGATGAATGATCGTTGTTTCTGGTCCTGTCCGTCCCCCTCTCTCTCACGTCACACGCACTCAAACACGCATGCACTGGCCCTACCCGCATGCATCGCTGTCTCACTCAGTCTTTCCACAACTGCACGCAAGTATATGCCAGTCTCCGTTTTTCTGTGTCACTCCCTGCAATAAGACCAAAGGCCTTGGGATTGTTGTGTTGGCATATTGTTGCAGAAAGATGCTACACACTGAGGTTGAAAGTGTGCCCTGGCTTACAATGCTATTGTAACTGCTTTTAAACTTAATTTTGTTATTTTTGTGCTTTTGATCAGAGGAAAACCTGGCCTTGAAGTCCATGTTGGGGAACAAAATCATTGTCAAAGATTGCGTTTCTCTTTGATAACTGTGTCCTCTCTTTGTCCTCCCTCTCCCTACTTTGTCTTCTTCTCTGTTATTCCTTCTTCCCCCATCTCTCTACTTCCCTCTTCCCTTTTCTTCTTGGTGGCTTTCCTCTTGCAGAATGGAGCTGAGTTGGAGTACCACTGGTAGATGTCCAGCACAACTGCCTGACCCCCCCCAAAAAAAACACAGGACCACTTTTCCACACAAGATCACATCCATAGTCACCTTTTAATTTCTTCTGGGATTTTTATTCTTTTTCCCTGCAACACAGAGAGATCAATCGAAGCAGAAATCTCTTTTTTTTTTTTTTTAAACAAACAAACATCACACCCAGTGCGGAGGACTACGAAACAGATTTTTTTGGTTCTTTTTGTAGAACAAGAACAGCTGCATTAATGGTCTGAAAGCAGAACTGCACACACAGTATATACATCAAAGGAGAAGCAAACAAGCACAGTTTCTTTGGCCTGTCATTTTCTTGCTTTCTTTGTGGTGGTTGTTTTTGTTGATGATTGACAGAGACTCTGCTCTGCGGTGTCTTCCTCAGAACTGAGAGAGAAGGGAGGACCTCGCAACTCAACCAACCAGTCATTTCCCAACCAGCCACTCATGGATGCGATGCTGAATAGTCTAAAGTGGTTTGTTGGCTGCATTTTTTTGGCATTACTTGTTTTGAAGTGTGAACTTTACTTGCGCTGACTGGCAGCCAATCGACCACACAAGCTTACAACTCCCTCACACCTCAAGCTATGATGTCCAGTTTGGGTGAGCTTGGGGTTTTGGGCATTACTGGTACTGAAGTTGGGCCCAACACTTCACTTGCCCATGCACCCAGCTCGCTAGAAATGCCTCACAGAGCTCCCGGATTTAAAAACTTCACTACCCAAACACTTCTGGAGTAAAGCCTCAAAGGGCCCAGGAGCACAGAGCAGAGTCTGTCTGAAAACAAATTTCAGCATGGCTCCCCCATACTGTGTCCAGACTGAGACAGGGCATGGGACTGGCGTGCCTGGACAGACAGACTGGAATTACATGGAGACAATTTAAACTCAAGTGTGATGTCTCCTCTTGCACGTCCCTGCTCACTTCTCTCCTGCTGTCTCTTAAAGGATATTATCAAACAGCTGATTTCTCACTCTTCTCCTCTGTCCCAATACTTTTGCTTTTGTCTGTCTCTTCATCTGACAGTCTCTGCTGTCGTTTGCATTGGCAGACATTACCAGAATCATAAGCTTCTGAGCCTGCTGTTGTTAAAGAGATAGAAAGATAGAAAATATATATTAAATTCGTATATAAATATATATATAGATATATATTTTGATTTGTTTGTTTCATCTTAATTCCCAGCCATGGTATTCATTGTGGCCTAATGTGTGTGTGATCTGTGTGTGCGTGTGTGTGTGTAGAGAGAAATAAAAAAAAAGAAAAAGTTGCACACACAGTATTCCTACGACAGCAGCTTTCCAAAGACAGGGTTTGGAGTAAAGGAATTCCTGCCTCACCTTCTTCCCCCTTTCTTCTCAACACATGCGTACATACACACACACACACACACACACACACACACACACACACACACAAAATCCTGCTTCTGCTATAACTCGCCTTTTCTATCTCTCAAATATCCTGTGTAAAAAAACAAAACAAAAAAAAAATGCCTTTTTTGTTTTGGTTGAGAAAATTCCATCATTTACCTTCTGTTTTTTTTTTTTTTTTTTTTATAAAACATGTCTTTAACAATGTTTTTGTTATATATGGCTTTTCAGAGTACTGTGGATGTGGTCTCATTTAAGAGCCTGTTTGTATCTGGTATTAACATGCATCCTGGGTGATTCGATCACCAGTGGACAGCTCTGGGGTCGTGAGTTCATACTTGGCGTTGCAATGCGTCTCCAGATGTGTCTTGAGTGACCACTTGCGATCAGATTTTACTTCCCGACTCTGTATACAAACAAACACTAGAACTATTTTGTCAGTTGAATCTCCATTACTGCCCATTTGGCATTTGATTTGTACCCCCTTTTTTCTGTTTTAGTTCAGTGCCACACTAAACTTCTCTATCAGCCCACAATGACACTCATGTTTTACCTGCACTGTCAGCAACTCGGCAGGAGTGACACTCAGAGTTTTTAACTTAACTATGAACAGGATGACTCACTTTGATTTTTTCTGACTGGGTGGAAATCTGATGTTTTCACATCACAGGGGATGAAGAAAGCCATTAATGACAGTCAGAAAAAGAGTTAAAGTATGCGTCCCAGCACACCATGAAGCCTCCCTCCTGCCTGCTCTTGTCAGCTCTTGGCAGAATTTACAAGAAGGCACAACAGATTAATTTGCCATAGCTGTTTTACTTCCCTGCTCTGTATGCAAATAAACATGTTATCAGAATGTGTTGTTTTTAACCTGCAGGACAACAGTAGTATCCATGAACACACTGGGACGAACACTTCCATAAAGAAAAAAATAACATGATATATAACATTTGCCAAATTTACAAGAAGAATTTGTCATAGACAGGGTTTCACCCAATTTGTAAAGTTCCTCCTCCCTCAACAATTCTCAAAAACAGAGCGTTTTTCTTTTTTTTTTGGGATTCTGGTTTAGTAGTACTCACAAACATCCACTGCAGGTAAGCCATAGGTAATTTGCAATATAATGAACAAAATGATGTTCTTGCAGGATGCCAGTTGAATGTGGTCTAAGAAATCAGATCTCAAATGCCACTTGAGTGTGTTCACACTTGCACTTAAAGGTGTCCACCTGTGATCAGATCATCCAGGACGCATGTTAATACCAGCTCTGAACAGGGACACAGATGGATAACAAAATGACAAGGGGAGCATAAATTATACCTTGTACAGCAGATTGGGAGAGAAGTATGTTTTTGGTGTTTCACTGTATGAAGTAAAGGAGGGACACTGTAGGACAGAGGACACTCGAGCTGTGTTCACATGGTCACTGAAATTGTTGTCCTTAAATGCTCCACAGCTACCTTCATAGACTTTGCCTCAAAGGCGCACAGGATGGTTGGTGGGAAACCCATAGTTTGACTCTTTGGACTGACCAGGAGTCCATTTCATTTCTGTCAACCCATGCACTAATAAGTGATTGAAACTTCAGACACAAATATTTGTCAGAAAAAAACTCTTCTTTTTGACACAAAGTGGATACACATACTTTGCATATGTATTCTTTTCTGTAGATGCGTTTAAAGTAGACTCTAAGTATAAACAAACCTGTAATATACACTTTTTTTTTTTCAATCATTCATTCAATGGCAAGTTCATTGTGCTTTCTGAAGTGGCAGTATTGAAAGACAATAGGCCTGACAGTTTGCTGGCTGATTTAATGTTCTTGTGGTACACTTGCTCTTGGTGCCATATGACAAATAGGTACTTGAATGTGTAGTTTTTTTTTTGCTGTTGTTTTAATGGGATGATTGATTTTTTTTTTCTTTGTTTGTGGTGGAGGGAGAGGGAGGGGTGGGATTTCTATAGTTGTGCATGTTTTGTGATTGAGGGAGGAGTGTATTTTGTGTGTGAGTGGGAGATGTACTGGGCGGATGTTGGGGATAATGTGGGCATGTTCAGTGTGGTGGAATACAATGGGCCTCATGCAAGAACCACTCATGCGAAGGAAGATTTGTCACACTCAGTAGTTTTCTTGTATTTTGAATTCTCTCCAAGATACAAATACAATTTATGAACGGTCCAGACCGTCGTAAGAGTCGTGCAGGTTATCTGCTGTTATCCAAGCCAAATTTTTCTCTAATGACTGAATATTTCATTAGTTTGAAGACGTTTTGAGTTTGAAAAATAAATTACATTCATAATTATGTCAACAGTTATCCTGTTTGACTGCCTTTCAAATTACAATATAATCATAAATTTACACATGAAGCCTAATATCATTACTTTAAATTGTCTACTGTCAGGCGTATTGGCAGTATCTGTCTAAGGGGGGTCATCCTCTGTTACAGTGCCTGACAGTGCAACATCACTTATTATGGCATTCATTCTGTCCTCTGTCTCTGTGATGGAGACATTCTTTTGACCTCCTCCCCCTGTTACTGTCATCAATTACCTTGCTGTGGTGAGACTTTTTTAAAAAGCCATTTTCAAGTTAAACCATTTCGTCTTTATTGGAGTGATTTCAGTGGCATTAGCAGCACTGGTTTTTCCTTTTTCTTGGCTTTAGCAGGTCCCTTCATTCCAATGATGATGATGTTAAAATGATAGATCCATATGTGACAATCTATGAATGAAGCCTTCTTGACATGAAGGACAGGAAGCATAGCCTTATATGGTATTATTGGGGCCTTTGTTATGCTGATTTACAAGTCTCATGAATGTGCACTCACATGCACAGGTCAGTCATTTACACAGTTTTCTAAAGTTAGGAGCGTTTGCTGAATCTGAATTGGCACTTTCGCACAAACCCTCCATACGAAAAAAAAGAGAATGTTTAGAAAAGAATACAAAAATGTTCTTGCATGAGGCTCAGTGTTGGAGAGGAAATGTTAGAAGGTGTAGATGAAAGAAAAACAAAGAAAAATAGGACACAGCAGGATTATAACTTTTCTTTCAAGAACTTCTAATTGCCTATTGTTGTTTCAAGGAATTCAGTTGGTTCACTTTTATTAAACCCTAGAATAGTTGACAATTTTCACGTCATCTGAGTTGATATTGTTCCTGAAAATAAATCATTTACATTTGTGAACTCCTACATTACATTTCCTGACTCAACAGTGTATTAGGTTTTACCACACTGAACACAGGGCTGGGATTTGGTTAATGTTTAAGCTATATCTGACACTGGGCTAGGAGAGGATGAATTGGATGATGTGGAGTATTTGAAGTGGGGTTGTAGTCAGTGTATTAGCTACAGTAGATGGTGGTCGACATGCCCCACTTTGGAGAGGCAGACAGGGGCACCAGCATTGAAGCTAAGCAATGCACTGCTGTGGACAGAATCAGCAACAGAAGGTAATTTAGACACTTAAAATGGTCCACTTAAAAAAATAAATATCAGTTTAGGATATTTTCTGCTTTACCTTGCTGACAGACAGCCTTTTCTGACAGGGAAACACTCTTACACAAACAAAAAATGGCAGACTCCATTGACAAAAACAATCATTTTCACAGAACAAAGATCTACTGCTGCCTCAGTTTGTTAGTTGGGTTGTTACTCTGTGACGCTGGTGAATCTGAACTGTAGAACACAGAAGTCGCACAGTAACAAAAACTGATGGAAGCAGCAGGAGACCAGAAACTTTGACCCACTTTGCTTGCTTTGAAGACAGCAATATTTGACCTGCATAACAGAAGTTTCTGGCCAGAAAAGGCTGTCTAACAGCAGGGTAAAGCAGTGAAAATATTCCAAATATAGTGTACACTTAAACTGACATTGATTCTTCTTAGGTGAGCCTTTTTTAAGTGACTAAAATACCTTAGCAGATAATTGCTTAGCTTCCGTGTGAGTGCCCCTCCGCTTCTTCAAACTGGGGCTTGCCGACCGCTGAGTACTATAGGTAGTACACTGACTTAAATAAGTACCTCATGCAACCGCACGTTAAATAATCCAAACTATCCATTTAAGGGAGGGAAGGCTGGAGGAACATTTATTTTTCTGAATGTAAGTTTTCATTATTCACACTGAATAGCGACTATCCTTACCAGCAAATTGCCTCTTTGCTGGGTGCGGGAGCAGATCCTTGTTCATGATGCGCTTCAATGAGTAGATGTCCTGACTGGCACTCACCACCCTAGTCTGTTGCACCACCATAGCCTACACTGCCTCCCGTGGTACACTTGATATAGGTTACAAATTAGACAAATACAATGGCTCCTACACACAGATACCACTGCATGGACTGAATACAAGCAGCGCTACAGCGTCACATTTTCTCCTCATCAGTCATTTAATGACAAACAAAGCTCTCTTGGCTCCCTTTTTGTTTTGACAAAAAGCACTTGATCACTCTTGGGGAATATAATCTGAAATTTTGTGTAGTAAAGACTTAAAAGTTTTTCCGAAGGATTCTTTGGAGGTTGTTGTGATGCCTGAATGATTTGACCCCGACTTGTTGCTTTGATTTCAGGATATGTTGATAAGTAAAGATCATTTAACAAAGCATATTGTCTCCTGAGCCTGTCAGTTATTCTGTGCCTGCTGGGTCAGTGTGGACAACAGACAGCAGGAGAGAATTCGGAAACAGAAAAATATACGTAACATTCCTTCTGTGGGTTTTTTAGGAAGGAGATGAACCCTTGTTCTCTGCCACCTCCTTTCATCTCTGGTAACTGTTTATACACATATTACTAGAGCTGACAGATGTATGATGGCAATAATAAACTTTTATTCCCTTGCTTTTGAGCACTTACAAAAATGCTGCATTTTGAAGACAGAATGAGGCAATGATAAACTGGTGAGAGTAATGTTTGGCCCACTCATGTTTACTTTTGAGAAGACTAAAGGAAGCTGAGGTTTATGAGACACCCAGAGGATTCACCATTCCTTCTTCCTTTACTAATTTCCCAGAATGCTGTTGTGATGTTACAGACCATACAGTGAACATAAACATTAATAAAAGATAAATCTAAGTTTAAATGATTTTAACTGTTACACTTTTTTTTTAAAGAATGCACTGTTCAGTACAACACAGTAGAAAGTTTGTAAATGTTGTTGGTGTTTGTGCAAATGGTGGCCTGCGCCAAGGCTCAGAAAAAAGCTTTGCAAAAAAAAAAAAAAAAAAGAAACAAACAAAAGAAACAAAAGAAAAACATAAATCTACCAATGCAATGCTTTTGAATTGTAGATGTTAACAAAAATGTTGTATTTGAAGTGACTGAAAGTACATTTCTTTGGGCATGGCCTGGTGTCTACTAAACTTTGAAGGGACAGTTCTCCCCCAAATCAAAAATACATATTTTTCCTGTTACCAGTTGTGCTATTTATCCTTCTAGATATTTTTGGTATATTTGGATATTTTTCCATGTACCACCAGGGGTACACGTACCACAGTTTGAGATTAAGAGGGAAAATGGCAATGTATCATAATTTTTCCAAGCTCATTAAATGATATGTATGAAAAATCATAAGCAAAAAAGTATCTACCAACTATCTCTTTCGATTAAAGAAGCATATTTAATCATATAAAGTACAATATTTCATATAAGCAAGTGTATTGCCCTTTGCACCAGGACGTTTACTGTATTTATCTTCTCCATGTGTGTTACACTGCAACAATGTTTAGATCCAGGATGTAGAGCACAAAGGAGAAAGGTCAAGTTCCAAATAAATAGTTTAATTCTATTTTCAGGAAACATATTAATCTGCAGTATCTTGAAGATCAAAACATTTTCTTAAAGATGAATTTGACTTACAGAATTATTTAGATAGATGGAAATTTTTCTATGGCAATGTTATCATTATTGTGTAGCGAAAACCTGATATTGTGACAGTTCTCACTACAGGCCAGGGAGAAATACACATTTTTGATGTTGAGTGACCCAGTGACCCAACAAAAGGATCACCCACCATCTCCCCTCCCACCCCACACTGCAGCAAGAAATGTTAATCTCTAATCAACTCTCCAGTTTCCCACATTCCACAGGTGGCACTGCTCTGTGTGTGTGTGTGTGTGTGTGTGTGTACTCTGAACCTTAACGAGAAGATAAAGTAGTCACTGAGTCACTCAGTGTTTCAGAAGAAGAGCTGGAGCAGCAGGGTTCGTTTTCCTCTTCAGAAGTCTAACTAAGATGAGCGATGTCGGGAACATGGAGCTGGGGGAGTGCACCAGAAACCCCGGCTATCGGGATGCAGAGGACGGGGACAGCATCACCGCCGTGCCCGGAGACAAGGAGGACTCCACCTCGGTGAAGCTGGAGCAGCAGGAGGAGGAGGAGGCGGCGGAGTACACGCAGATCAAACCGTACGCCGGGATGCCCAAGGAGGTGCTGCTGCTGTACTCCTCCCAGGCCCGGTACCGGGTTCCCCGAGAGATCCTGTTCTGGCTGATGGTGGTCTGCACGCTGGCGCTGGTGGCGGTCACCATCACCGTGATCGCGCTGTCGCCGCGGTGCCTGAGCTGGTGGCAGGTGTCCCCGGTGTACCAGGTCTACCCCCGCTCCTTCAAGGACTCCGACGGAGATGGAGTGGGAGACCTTAAAGGTAAGATGCCCCCGACCCTGCTGCTTCAAAGGGTCTTCTTCTCTCAGCTGATACTCTTCAATCCACAGATTTATCCTCCTCCCTTTAATGGTACATAACTTTTTCCACAGTTATTTTCAGATCCCTTTTCACATTATATTTATACTAATATGATTTATAGCACCATGTGACCCAAATACATGTTATCACAGCTGTTGACAGCATCAGTGTTAATGTAGGTTCTTTGCCTTCAGACTTGTCATTTGGGACAGAGTACAGCATTATGCAGTATTAATCATTATCATGTTTCTGGTCTGGCAGGAATTCAGGAGCAGCTGCATCACTTTGAGTACCTGAAAATTAAGTCGGTTTGGATCAGCCCTTTCTACCGCTCTCCCATGAGGGACTTCGGCTACGATGTGGAAGATTTCCGGGCCGTCGACCCGCTCTTTGGAACCATGCACGACTTTGAAGAGCTCCTGGCTGAAATGCACAACAGAGGTGCGTACTTCAAGCGATGGTTGATGAACACACGCTTTGTTTTGGAGGCAGCAGGGCCCGCTCGATGGCAGGATGTAACTCTTTAACCATGTTAATCTCTTCCTGCTTCCACCAGGTTTGAAAATGATCGTGGATTTTATTCCCAATCACACCAGTGACCGACACCGCTGGTTCAACTTGAGCCGGACTAGAGATCCTCACTACGAGGATTACTATATCTGGACTGACTGCAATGCAACTGCACCGAGGCCTAATAACTGGGTTGGTACTTGAACTGTTCTTCTGAAAATATAGTCATCAGAATGTCAGTTTCCTCATGCCTGTAGTTAGAACTGTCAAAATATCCTTTTCTCTTCTATTTCCCTCCTCCTCTCTCTCAGGTGAGCGTGTTTGGGAACTCATCATGGACTTACGATGAAGTTAGAGGACAATGCTACCTGCACCAGTTTCTGAAGGAGCAACCAGACCTGAACTTCAGAAACCCAGATGTCCGCAGAGAGATGATTGTAAGATAAGGCAACCACACATGCACACATCTTTCTCACATGATTTCATTTCCAAAAATCTTTGTCTTGTCCTTCATATCACAATCCTGTCGAATCTGCAGTAATGATTGATAGTCAGCTCACTACATATTCATTTAGGACAGTTAATCAGTTTGTAATTTCTGCTACACAATACATGGTTCAACAGAATGAATGACAGCCCGTTTGTTTTGTGCTTGTTTATACTCAGTATTTCTGGGTTGTATTTTAATGAAACCAACCAGTTGAGGTGAGTGTAAAATACAACATTTTTATTACATGATATTTACTATTTTATTTTAGGATATTATTCATTTCTGGCTGGAGAAGGGGGTGGATGGTTTCCGGATGGACGCGGTGAAACACATCCTGGAGGCTGCACACTTGAGGGATGAACCACAAGTGGACCCAAACAAACCACCAGTGAGTGTCGCCTCTTTGCACCTCAGAACATTTAAGCTGGTATTATGCTCCGCTAGGGTCCACATGACGTAAATTTCGTAATCTTTGGTATTCGGTTATTCATACCTGAACCCCTTAGTTCAGCTAGAAATAGTGACAAATTTGCTGCGAACAAGAGGCTGCGGTACGTAACTATCCCCTGGGAGAACAGTGTTTGAGTAGTGAAGTGTGAAATTAGAAGTCTCTGTTAACCACAATTGTAGACTTACCTGACTTAATATTACACTTCCTTAAATGAGTATTTTTCAATTTTAAGTTGCAGTTTGATAACTACTTGGTTAGGTTTAGGGAGAGATCATGGTTTGTCTCTGCCATGTGGGTGTAAATAACCACATTTGCTATTTGTACCCTGCGTGCAAATAGGAAATAGCATTGTTGGCTATGGAGACCTGGATGCTTGTCTCTGCCATGTTAGGCTATACACACCCAGGTATAAATTGCCACATTGACTGTTCCACCCGGGGTGCAAATAGCGTCATTGTCTATTACATCCCGGGTGCAAATAGCATGTGAAGAATAATAATCTTAATCAATAATAGTAAAAAGTTGGGATGTAACAATACCAAAAATAAAAGGTATGACAATATCACAACAAAAAGTTCACAATATGACATTTATTACTAAATTAAAAAAAACAAAGAAAAACAATTTGGAAAAAATGTGCTTCACTAATGTGTACAGCATTTTTTGTTTGTGTAAAATTTGGTTTTCTCTTCAACTTGAAGTGCTTCCACTTTCCTCCTTAATTAAAAGTAGTCAATAATGACCTAAATATGTTCAAAAAATTGGCATGAATTGTCTCTAGGAATGGATGCTTGATTTATTTACGTACAAAACAATGCAGCAGTCAGTAGCAGGATAAAATTAAAATAATAAAAAATATTAAGCATGTAATATTGCAATAGATGTCACCGCCGTCTGGTACAGCATTTTTTGTCGTGATATCGCTGTATTTGATATAATGCTGCATCCCTTGTAAAAGGCAACAAACAACATTCAGAGGGTCTGTTCAGTCAGTACTCTGTTACGCTCCCACCACATGGCAGCTCTTCTATCTCTGAGAGCAAAGTTCAGTTTAGTGAACAATCTCTACTGCAACCGCCAGTTAAGAAATTATATTACAGGTTTATTATGTCATATAATACACCATGTCAGAGTCCAGATTTTAACAATGTGAGAGATCAAAGCAGCCCTGTGGGTAGAAGCAGCTCCACTGAAACAGTGCCTCACAGTGTAGCCGGCAGAACAAACGTAATCAACAGCTGAGTGGGATGCGCACTGTCCATGATGCATCATTCATCATTTATCTCTGGCCTAAACGTCGGGTTGACCTTGTGAAGTACTGTTCTGGAATCTGAAGGGTTCATGATTCATGCAGAGTTAAGCTCACTAAGAAAGTGTTTTGTTCCGTGGAGGCTGAAGTTATTTCTCGCAGACAGAAGATTAGTAGCAAAGAGGCATATTTTGGTGGATTAGCGAGTCACTGGGATTTACTTACCACTGCAGAATAACTCTGTAGCACTGAGACTGACTTGTCTACTTAGTGCTGACTGAGAGGTGTACTCACTGCTGCTGCAGCCCACTCAAACTGACCAACTACTCATTTTTAGGCAATATCTCACTCAACGCTGTGCTTTATAGCGGTGTTTTCTGACATAAAGAATCACTGTTAGGCACTACATGGAGATTTTTCTTATGCCTTTACAGTGTAATAGAACTAAATCATTGCAATAAAAAGTCACAGCTGTGTGTTTATTGGGATATTGAGAATTAAATCACAACCTTGGATATGGTTCAACCAATCACAACCGAGCAACTATCTGCGTTATCACTCTTGCTCTATTGGTTTGCACATGTGGCCCCATGTGAGCAATACTCCTAAAAACAAAACACTTAATGTGTGTGTTTTTTTTTTTGCTACACAAAAAGACATACCCTGGTTGCCCTTGCATTTTACAGAAGGGTTACATATTCAATATGAGCCAATATATGACTTATTTTATCTCTTTATATTAAACCTGAACTATGCAGCTAGTTAGCGATTTATGATTTTATTATGAAAGTATTATAATGCAATAATGCAATGCAGTTTCAAGCACTTTATCCAAAGTCTAATCGGTTTTCAAACCTCGAAAACATTACATAAAAATTCTAATTGTACCCTGCACACACATTAGGTGAGTATTACATCACTGTCCCTGAAAAGTGCTTTCAGCAGTGAAGCAACTCCTGAGTGAATTCCCTAAACAGTAAACCTACTGCTTTGCACTGGTCTTCACATCACATTTGATCATGGGCATACCTTAATAAAACTTATTTTTCTGGCCGTGTCCCTTTTTACTGTATTCTTGACATCTTTAATACAATGAACAACGTCCCAGTGAACATTCCTAACACACAACAATAATGTTTGATCACTGAACCCAAAAGTCTGTTATCACTTGGCCTCTACTCTCTGTGTATCTGGTTTCCTCTTATTTTCCTTCTACCTGAGGCCTGTGATTGGACCCTGTGCCTTGGTCTGACAAAGGAACACATTTACACCCAAGCTCTCCTAACTCCCAGTGGGCAGAGGAAAATACACATGAGCTCTCTTAATCCCACTATAGTTGATGATCTACGGCTTTACTATGAATGAACCATTGGTGCCCTACCTGAACCAAATGCAATACTTGACTATAACACTTAGGCTATTAATCTAATGGGCCAGAAATCTAATACTAGCTACACTGCCTCATAATTCTTTGTATTCATAACACTCCAGGAGTCTATAACTTCAGAGTGGGATCTCTACCATGACTACACCACCAGTCAGCTGGGCTTACATGACCTGCTGAGAGAATGGAGGGCTGAGATGGACACCTACAGCCGTGAGCCTGGCAGATACAGGTATAGGATCTAGAACAATACAATAATGCTATTGTATAAGTTGGTAATGTTCTTACCTATTTATCTGTAATTAGCTATTGTATATGATGATGATGCCATACGCTCATAATTCATATTTAATTATATTTCTTATGTATTATTATGAGTTTAGACAGTCCCTGATATGATGTTTTGTCACATTTGTTAATAAATTTATATTTGGTGTAGCCTTGTCCAATGTAACTGTGTTTTACTGTGGTCTATAAGTGTGCTGAGAATAAATTTAACTTGATATAGTGCCAAGGCAAAATTAAGATCCAAGATCACATTAAAATCATGCAATATTAATATAAAGCCTAGACTAAAAATATTCCTCTTTTTTACAGAACTGGAACCTTTTCTCATGCAAATCTCTATTTTAGTCTAGAATTAAAAAAATCATTTTGTTAAAAGCTGATCTTAAATGAGTTAAACAAGGCATGGCTCATATTCACAAGGATGAAACTCACTGCTGAGTCTTGAATGTTTACAATTTATGGCTGTCGTTCAGTTTGCATATTACGATACACAACAAAAGTTGTTGCTTCACTCCAGGTTCATGGTGACAGAGTCGTACGATTACCACGAGGTGGACAAAACCATGATGTACTATGGCACCCCACTGGTCAAAGAAAGTGACTTCCCCTTTAACTTTTACCTGCTGGACCTGCCTCAGAACACCAGTGGCTTGTGGGCTCAACATCTGGTCCACCTGTGGATGGCTAACATGCCCAAGGGACAATGGGCCAACTGGGTGGTGAGTCACAGCAGTCGCACTGATATGTCACTTTCTTGACTCCTTTAAAAATGAGGCTGCCATATGAGGATAAGACCAAATAATCTGCCTTCTAAACACTTAAAGGTTAAAACCACAAGACTGGTGGGTCGCTCTCAGTATATGTCTGATTAAATTGTGTTTCTTTTCCATATCTTTATAATCACATTTTATATTTTATTTCAGGGTTCCTGCAGGTTTCAATAATTTAAGGTTAAGGTACCTTTTAAAGACCATTATAAATTTAAGACCTATTGCACATCCATACAGGCAAAAGTATGAAGGACATGAAGGAAAATCGGTGTCCTAGAATTACTTTCAAAGTAAATGAATGATGTTCTCAATGTAAATACACTGTATTTACAATACTGGGCAATGGCAGGTGTTTGCTGGTGGCTTTTTATGGCAGCTTTATGATTTCTCACTTCCCATGTGACTCTAATGTCTTTTTATATCCAAAGTTCTTATTTTGAACATTTTCTAACAAGGTGTTATCTATGACATGCTTCAACCAAGTACTAAACGCGCTGTTCTTCACATCTCACTGAGCTTGCATTTACCCATTGTAGATGAAAGTAATAGTAGTAGCTATTTTAACTTATTACTTCTAGAGGTAGCTTTTTTGATGAAAGCAGATGCCTGAAAGCTTTTTAAAGTCTACAGTTAAGATGATTTTAGACTTTTTACTGGTCTGCAGAAACCCTGTATTTATTACACAGGCTGAGGTGTAAAATAAATAATAAAAGATGGTGGTAGTTGTGCATCTTTTCCCTACTTTTTTTTTACTCTTAAGCTGTTTGAACAGGTAAATGTTCCCGGTGTGGGATAAATAAAGTAAATAAAATAAAGATTAAGTTTATCTTATCACAAAAACAAATACAAAAACTGACTTGTTAAATCTGGTTTATGCATATGAATGAGGTGGATCATACGGCTAGTTGAGTTCAGAAAGTAGCTGGTGACTGATTAGGTGCACACAACAACATTTTGATGCACTGAACATCAAACTCTAGCACCTAACAGATAACCATGAAAACAAAGATACGTTCAGTTCACTTTCCTTTGTCACAGAGAAGTGTTTCCAGTGTGAGCTGCATTAACCTGCTCCTCTCAGAACAAACCGCATTAAAGCCAAAGTGAAAGATACTGTAAAGTGCTCATTGTTTCAGTGTTATTTACTCCTCTGTGACACTTAAAGCCTACAGTGTCTCAGCCAATCTCAGGCCTCTCTCCCACTTTATCTATCTATCCTGTATCCCTCACTTTTACCTTCACTTCCTTATCTCATTCATCTCTCCACCTTTGCTTGTATTTCTTTTACCTCTGCTGTTACTAGGTTGGGAACCATGACAGGTCTCGAATTGCCTCCAGTGCTGGTCAGACCTATGTTCGTGTCATCAACATGCTGTTGCTGACCCTTCCAGGCACGCCCACCACCTACTACGGCGAGGAGATTGGCATGGAGAACATTAATGTCACAGACAGTCAAATACAGGACCCTGCTGGCAAATACAATTCAGTCAGTGCTGTGCATACACAAAAAAAACATTAAAATACTCACTGCAACATCTCTGCCAAGTACAGTATGTACATAAAAAATAACCTGTTTATTCACAGCATGGAAAAAGGCTATAAAATGTAACACTATCTCTGTGTAGCAATTAAGAAACTGAATGATTTAACCTTCATGAAGATAGAATTTATTGCACGTTTGTTGTACTTTAGACTACATTAAATGGCAACTGAGTGCATTAAAGTGTGTGTTTGTAAACTGTCTATTCATTGTCAGAAGCTGAGGTGGCAAAGTAATTCCTGTTCTTTCACTGCAGAGTGCCAGTCGGGACCCTGAGCGGTCTCCAATGCAGTGGAGTGCTGACATGAATGCAGGTTTTAACAACAAAACCAACATCACCTGGTTGCCTCTACACCCTGATTACAGGAACGTCAACGTGGAGGTACAGAACTCTTGCAGTACTGTCCAACTCTGGACAAACGTCTGACCAGAGCTTGATCAGGTTTCATCATGTCTCCTCTCACTAATCTTTCTCTTCTAGGTCCAGAAGAAGGATGAAGACTCCGTTCTGGCGCAGTACCGTTTCCTGAACATCCTGCGTCAGTCAGAACTCCCTCTTCACCGTGGCTGGTTCTGCTACATCCACGCTGATGCCAGTGTCTTTGCCTACCTCAGAGAGCTGAACGGGCTCGACAGAGCGTTCCTCATGGTGCTTAACTTTGGTAAAGAATCTGTCAGCACAGATCTGTCCTCTGTTAGTGAGTTACCAGAACAGTTGAAGGTGTTGATGAGCACAAACAAAGTCAATGACGGCAAGGTGATGCAAAAGTCTCGTATCGTGACAGATGCAGGCGAGGGTTTGGTGATTCAGTACTCCACCAGCACTCTGTTTAATCCCAACCACCCTGAACAGTGTTACATCTCTGAGAAGGCCTGCTATCTGGGGGCCTTGGACATACTTTATAAATGCTAATGTGACTGGATAATGATATTTAGTTATTACAGTTTCACAGTAGTGATCAAATCATCAAGATTGGTCTTTGCCATTGCCACTGTATTGGATTAATGTCACATAATAAAGAGGACCACTGCAGACACATTCACTTTTGTCTTTTCTTCCAGTGGTGCTGTTAAAGATATGGCCACCAATGTCTCATCCAGGTTGGCCTCGCTGTAAAGGTTGATGTTGGGTCATTGTCGTTGGACTCCTGACTGCCTCCTGACAGCTTTACCATCTCCTCCTCTTGCGTGGAGGCCGAGGAGGGTCCAGACCCAGCTCTGTGTACAGGAAAGCTAGCTTGAGGGCCTCCTGTGTCAGGGAGAAAAACCAGAGGACAAATTTCTCAGTCTGTACCTATCAACTCAACTGACAATTTTGCTTCTTAAAGATTTGAGTTGTTGGGTATCCTCTTGCGGTCTTCACAGCAGAGTTGTATTAGATTACCACAGATAACTGTTGACAGCAGGAACACTGTGCTAAGCTAATATTAACTAGATAACTGTAACAATGGTGGTCTCTTCTAGTTTCTTGAATATTTTAGGGTTTACTTAGGCAACTTTACTGATTGACTGGTGACTGTTACAAGACTAACACAAGTTGTACCATTCACCTGCTAATCAAGCAGCTTAGCATCAGCTGAGTAGGTTAACTGGACAATAATGCAAGATTCATGATTTAATAAAATAAATGCATTATGAGGCGGGAAGACAAACATGCATTCAACTCACACGTCTATAGGCGCAAACAGATAGCCAGGTCAGTATATGGTTTAATTTGATAATTTGATATAATAAACCTGGATTTTAAAGGTGTAGGAGAGAAGACGACTGCATAAACACCTGAACTGTAGTTTCACACTGGGGCTTTAAAAACTAAATCATTTTAAACATACCTATTGGGAAAAGTGTATGAAATAGAGCTGCTTAATTTGTCTTATTTGTAAATGTATCTGAAAGCACACATTTAAAACTTGGAAAATAACACACTCCAAAGGGACAAATCCCTTAAAGACTCTTCCAGTCTTGAAGGAGAATTCATTACCTCTTCCAGCATCAGATCAAAGTCTTCAGGTCCGAGGTGATTTGCTCCAGATTGGATATTCAGAACTATGTTTGGTTCTGGTTCATGGTCTAAAAGAAATAGGAAGACAGAGAGAAAGACGTCAAAGGCAGACTGAGGGAGAAGAGGACCTCTGATGTTTCAAACTTCCTTTAAGACATTTCTCTTATCTTATTGTATGTCCACTTTCTCTGCTCCGCCTCTCTCTCTGTACAGTGTCTCTCTCTCTATCCTCCCTCTGTCTTCTGACTCTGTTTTTCTTCTCCTTTCATTCATTCGTGTTCCCATCTGATATTTCCCTCCCTCTTCTCAAGCCCCTCCATACCCCCCTCCTCCCCATCTCTGTGGTATGGGCTGTTTCACAAGTGCGGTCTTGACCTTGACAGCTCCCAGTCTGTGGCGTCTAATCTCTTGCTCTGATACACTATCTCTTTACCATGCTAATGGGCCTGCCCACTGCCTGCATGTGTCTATGCCATCAGCACTTTATCAAAGACTCCGGAGAACACAGAGAGACAGATTAGGGAGACATACACACACACACTGCCTGGTGTATGTGTGCGTGAACAACAGGAAAGAGAGAGAGGGGTATAAAGAGGAGTACCATCAATGTGGTGAAGGCAGATTATAAGTGAGAGGGAGAAAGAGCCTGTCTAGGGAGAAATGAGAGCAATTAGCTGACACACACACGCACATTTGCTATACTGCAAGGTGACCTATGCTATACTTTGGTCATGAACTTCAGATGCTGTTAGCAGTTTCCCCAAACAGGCAGCCATACATCTGTTACTGCTGCCTCTCCAGACATGGACACTGACACTACTATTGGGAGTTGACCCTGAACTATTCAAATTCTCATGATGCAGAAATTACACTTAAAAGAATGTGGAACAAGTGGAAAATCCATGCTGGAATGCACACACAGAAAGATGTAAACAAACACACATACTTTAGTTTCAACGTATTTGAAGGAAATTATCGATTATTTTTATTTTGCATCATTGCGTGCCATCTTCCCAACATCAAGACTTCAACCGATTTCAACCTACATGAAAGGGCCAGTAGCACAGAAAAACTGATTCCTTGGTGTATCCTTCAGTGCATATGACTCATGACAGATGTAACAAGACAGAAAAAATATAAATGGTGTAACAAGATGAAGCAGACGAGAGAGACTCAAGCAGAGACACTGCACAGAAACTGTCCTTCAGAGGGGGACCTTTTCCTTTCCTGTACTTTTTCACCTTTACTTGAGTAAACAAGTTAAATCAATACTTTTTTTTACAGCTTATTGACAAGTATTTGTACTTCTACTTGAATACATGATGTGTGTACTTTTCCCACCCTTGCTGTGCACATTTGCATCAAAAAGTTTACAAAAGCATGCACTTCTGACATGAAGGTTGCAAATTGTAAACACTTTCCTTAATCAATTATTGGTAATAATACCAAATGGGTTTTTGCCGCTCAATGAACCTTTCAACAGCAATATATTGCATATTCTCTGCTGGCATTACATACCCTATGAAACATAAAGATGTAAAGGCTGACATATTACACAGATAAAATTACCATGCATAACATTGAAGATCAAATAATTTTATTTGATTGATCAAATTCTTAATGACCGATTGAACACATGTAAATCTCGATGATCAAAAATGATTCAGCTGATATAATAGCATGTGAGCGAGTGTATGTGCGCATGTACCTGATTTTGGCGTCATGGTGAAGTGTGTATGAATGGTGTTCTTCAACCGCTCTGCATATTTGAGAACACCTGCCAGAGGAACTCTGGCGTCACCGCTGTAGGCCGTCAGCAGAATCGATGGGTAACACTGGCTCACACAAACACACAAAATGGTTAACCTGCAGCAGTTTTCTTTATTGTTTTTGCAAAAAGTTGTTTTTAATGATCTTCTTTATCCCCTAAATCAGCATTCTTAAGACAATACTGTACATTCTTCAGAATACAGTCGCTGTCAGTGGGACATGGGACTAAACAAGGAGTTCTGGTCTTGTGTTGGACAGATGTCAACTTACTTGTTTTGAGAGAGAGCGTGAAAGCCACTAATAGAGCCAGAGCTTAGTCAGACACACTGGACTAAAATGTGGGCCATGGGAATTTATAATGGCTTTTCAACATAGTCTGAATTAAGTCTAATATTCCAAAGTGCATCCTTCATTCAATAAAAATTGAAAGTATGCAGCATTCTTAGTAAAGGAAAATATTAGTTCAAGTGGTAACACATTAGGAAAACACCCAATTCACAGAAAACTGCAGCCACACTTTTTTTTCCCCATAGTTTTCCTATCCATACCTGAGGAGTAATGTTGTGAAGGGGACAGTAGGAGGAGATGGTGAGTCTATGTTTTGGGTTTCCCACTGGATCCCCCCATTCCTCTCTGTCCTCCAAAGTTAGAGGCAGGCTGGGGTTCTCCATAGTTCCCAACACATCCAGGAAAGGAGCCTGTGCGCAGAAAAACAGAAGGTTTTGGATCTGAGTGTGTGTATTTTAAGCCATCTCTTATGGTGAAGGCTGTATTTCAAGCTGTATTTAACCCTTACATGTAGGCCTGCTCTGTTAAAGTGCCCCTGAGGAAGACATAGAGTCCCTCATATTCTTCGTTCATTAGACATAGAATAAAACTAAAAGCTACACAATACAAGATGCAAGTACACAAACGCACAGATCTTCAGTGATTTAACATCTTACCTGCAATGTAACAGCCCGCATTAAGTGTGGGTGTCTGTTGCACAGTGCTCCCACTGGCACAGCCCCGGCACTGCAGGCTGCAAGGGCAGTGAGTGAAGGACAGGAGACTCCTAAAGAAAAAAGGTGATGGAGACAGGCTTGGAGGTCCTCCACTCCTCTCTGCTTACCCTCCACACGAGCTTGTCTTTGCCAGGACAGACCCCGCTCTCCTCCTCCTCTAGGGGGAGTAGAGGTAAAGAACACAGATTCACATCAACACTTTAATGCACAATATTTAAATTCTGCCACTAGTGATCTCTCCAACATTAAAGCAGTGACAAAGGATGTAGTTTTTTGATATATCAGATATTTTCCCGTAATTTCCTCTTCCATAATATTGACTTCACTTTATACAGTACCTGATGTGGCAGTAGGCCAGAGCCCAGCCCTCCTCCAGTAGTAGCCTTTTCTCTGGGCAGAACTCCATGTTAAGATCTCGGCCATAAGCGCCGTAGACATGGACCAGTAGCGGTGCCTGTGTCAAACTGTCCACAGGTGCTGTATGAAACAGTGTCACTGGCACCAAGGTACCATCCTACAGAGGAGAGGCAGAGATATTGTTTAAGGTATCATCATTTGCACTTCTGTGTGGTTATGCAGAGATACATGTCAGTGTGTCTGTACTATTGAGGTCTTCTGTCTCTGGTGGCTAGCTGCCCATAGAGCTTTGTCAGTGGACACCTACGTCTCAGTACAAACTGCTTACCTCTCTGCTGATACTGTTTCAGTGTGTGCGTGTGTCTTATATGTCAAGTGTTCTCACTTGGCTTCTGGCTTCCAAGCGTGTGGTGGTATAATTGCTCTGGATCTCTGTGGAGGACCCATCTTCAGTTGTGGATACAAGTAGCCCATCTTCAGGGTTCAGACAGTAGGGCACTGGTGGGTGTACTGGGGATGAGATCAAGAACTCGAACACACTGCGTTGGTCTGCTATGCCTGGATTCATGGTTGTGATGGCACAGGCCCAGGAGGGGAGCTTGGTAGTTTAGAAATATAAAGGTATTAGAGCTGAATAGATATGTAAAAGAAATATATATATATGTATATATAAAAAATCTTGATCTGGGACAATATATCTAAAAATAGAATGAAACCTAAAGCTACTACAAGGAGTTTATCTGATTATGAGACCCTCTCGATTTTAGACTGATGCCTGATGACCTACAAAAGAAAACAAGCCCATCCATCAGAAGATTGGCTATTACTATATTGTTATTCTTAGTGCCTGCCACAGGGTCAGATTCTCCTTGAAATCAGTGAGTAGTACAGCCAGTTAAAATGCAGTAGGCGGAGATATTTATTTACATAATTCTATTTTTGATATCATATTTTTGGGTTACAACAGTGGAAACACTACTTTTGTCCACAGGGGCCACTACTTTAACAAGACCAAGCTAGCAAGAGGAAGCAAAATGGTAAAGGAACAAGTTACATGACTAATTGCAAGCAGGCCAGCAAGGAAGTAAGCAGGAGATACAAATGAAGAAAAAATAATTCTACATAGAGCCAGACAGACATAATGCTCAGCTGATATTGGCCTATCACAGCTCTATCATTATCTAAGTATATTGATTACAATTTCCTTTACACAACAAATAATGCAGATTTATTTTGTGTTTGTTTTATAGACAGCATTTTATGCATGGTTTTCTCAAACCAAGAAAAAGGATCGAATGATAGAATGAAACCTAAAGCTACTACAAGGAGTTTATCTGATTATGAGACCCTCTCGATTTTAGACTGATGCCTGATGATGATTGATGATGATGATTATGATGATGATGATGATGATGATGATTCTATTTCTATTTATGTAGAAATAAAACAGTTACAGTTTACTGTTTCAGTGCCCTGATGCCATTTTGGATTTTGTGTATTTATATACAAATAAAGAATATCTGTCGATATGTTGAAATTGGCCCCCAGAATCCAGTATTGGCTGGACTCTACTTCCACCAGTTTTCTGTCGTACTGACCTGTACAGTGTATGCCTCCCTGGGATTGGTCAGTGGGACCACGATCAGGATGAGTTCACCGGTTGGTGTTATTGCAACCAACACACAGTGGTTTCCAACCACGTCCATGTCTTTGACTGCAGTGCCAGGGCCAGGGGCAAACAAGGGCACCCAGGACACCATGGATGGGTCTGAGAGAGGGGCCTGCACCACCTAATGAGCATACAGAAGGATAAAATAAAAAAAATCTCTTGAAATTAAAAAGATTTATCTGCATGTTTTTCTTCTTCCAAACATAATACTCTATATAGAGACCATATAACATTTCAAAACAAAGAGGAATCAGCAACAGTCGCTATGTTTCCTGTCTGTGTCTATATATGCACCCTATAAAAAGTGTGTGTTTACATATGTATTGTATAAACCCTACCTGATATTCCTGTCCAGGCCCTGTATTAGCCAGTATAATCAACATCCGTCTCCAGTGTTCCACATGGTACAGGAGATCCAACTGGCGGGGCTGAATCAGGAAAGGCTCTAAATGGGATGTTGTTGTATCAATCAGCAGCACCTCTGAAGAGGTCCTGCTGTTGAAGTTGATGCTCAGTATCTGTCTGCCTCTGGAAAGGGCAACCTCCACAAACACACTGGGGAGATGTTGGTGTTTCGATTAGAGACGGTGAGGGAGCAGAGACAACTTAGATGTCATGTTAGTTACACTTACTCAGGATGAGTTTCCTCATACACAGAGGTTATCCGGCCTCCACTGGATGTCAGGTCCAGACGAAACACTCTGCTGCAGCGCAGACCCTCCAGAGTCGTGTAAAATAGGACCTCGTCTGTGGCCCACTCTTCACCGAGGCAGACACAGACATATATTTAGCTAGTGCGCTATTACCTCTCTGTTTTTTACAAGTGCAAACTCTTTGAAACGTACCAAAGCTGAAGACTTTGTCCACGGTGAATATGATGTGTGGAGGATCCAGCAGAGGGGTATTTCCCTTTCCAAGTTTCACAATCACACACCTGCATTATCAAGGACATCCCTTTTTTTAGTTCAGTAATTGTCAACAGTTTTAAATTTGACAATCAAAGAAAACAAACATTTCTGTCAAATAAACGATATTCTGTATGTTTGATGCTGTTCTCTTTATTTCACCTTGGCTCTTCTCTGTGATTAGTTTTTAATGTGGCAGCAAGGTGCGTTTCCTCTGGAGACAGACATATTCTCTGAACGGTCCACTGAAATCTAGGCTTCCTCTCTTCGTTATTAAGTCCTGTCTTCTCCTCCTGTTCAGAGCCTTGTCCCAGATTTAGCACCTGCTCTGGCTCCAGCTCACCTGCAAACGGGAAGAAGAAACAGAGTCATTCACAAAAATGGGAAAGCCACTGTTCTGAATAATGTATCACATGAAGTATAAGAACATATTATACAAGAAAATGTACTATAATTTAATTTCTGTAATCTCCTTTTTAGTTTCCTTTAACACATTTTTCAATGGAATGTCTATGGATCAACTAATTTATAGAATTCAATATCATCACAGGTCTTTGCAGTTGCAGGCTTTCAGAGCTGTTGTAGTCAAGCTACGCTCATGTTTTTTATGCTTACTCTGTCTCTTGTCCATTCTGTAGATGCCATCACCTTCAATGAAATACACATGGTGATGTCCACAAACCTGTGTCAAGAGAAATTACAGTAACTTGCAAAAATAATCACAAATTTCACAAATGCCTGCCGGATAAGTATAATCTGAGTCTTCCAAATTCTACTCATCCTACACAAAAATGTGCACCCTGTTCTTCATGACACCACAAGAGTGAATTCGAGTCATTAACACAAAGAGATGGGTGATGATATAAAGCTTGGTTGCTATTGTTGTGCATATCAGGCAGGGGACTGATATGTAACTGTTAGGCTATTTATTTTTTGTATTCAAATGTTTTATCCACCAGTCCCACTGTGGTAACATCAACATCATGATGAAAAGCAGGTCTTTACTTACCACTGAGTGATCAGGTATGTTGGAGAACCTGCGGTATGTTGCCTTCAGCCTCCTGTTGAAATACCTCTGCAAGTCCTTGTACCTCTCAAGTCCAGAGCTGAGACGAACACCTGATGAGTCTGAAGTATCCTGATATAAAACACGTACATTAATTAACAAATGACTTTGTTGTACCCTGTCCAAGAGTCACTGGGACAACACACTGATTGTCTAAGAGCATTGTAGTTTGTAACCACTGAGTGAACTGGTGTAAAGCTGTTACTACACTGTTATTTTGGCAATAGCAACAACAGATCTGTAATAACAGAAGAGGTTTGCATTTTTGCAATATTAAGTAGTATGAAACCTGCTTATGTTAAACATGTTAGAACCACTCTGTTTTTATCCACATCTAAATTCACACTGCAAAAGCCCTATTTCACTTACTGGCGACATTATGTGTAATTTCTTAAGTTGTAAGGAATGAGAAAGTTAGGTCTTGACATGCTTTCAATTCTGAAAACATTTCAAGTTAGAAGACTTGATTTGATCATTAATAATTATGTACAGGCGTTTATGTGCCCATTTGCTGTAGCTTATCCCGGTATGTGTGCAGCGAGCCACATCCAAAGAGGCTCAATTTCAACCCTATGCCCTGATCTGTGGCTCCGTACAAGACTAGTTTTGTCAGCATGGTGAAAAGACACCGTTCTGAATAATGAATGACTTGGACGTTATCGACGAGATAGCTTAACAGTCAGTAATTTTACACCAAGCCTAAGGTGAGTAAAAACAGCATCGGTAACGTTAACTGAACACCCTTACCGATGTGTAGCAACGTTGGACGGACAAGGAGAGCCGTGTTATCCGTTTGCAAACGGCCAGCTCCCAAAACAGTGACAAAGACGGTGTAACGAGACGAGCGGAGGAACACAGCAGAGACGAGAGAACGGCCATTGTGAAGATTTAACAGTTAATTAGCTAAATTATCACATAATAGCTGTAAATGTCACGTACTGTGTGTCATCTCGACAGTAAATGCTTCCACGTTTAATATAAGCATTAATCATTGTATTTCAACCTGTAAAATTCACTGTTTTGTTATTTAAAGGAAACAATCATTAAAACAATCATTGCGTTAACCGTTAACAGCAGCCAGCAAATTCTTTGCACGTGCATGATTTCCTAAACAAAGCCCGCTGTTGATGACGTACTTAGCAGTGCCAGACTAAAATAATCAAACCCAGAGGGGCGCAGCTGACAGTTTGTACTGAAAATCGAGCATGATCGTTTCGACAGTCCATTGCTATGCCTCGAGTGCCAGAAGTGTACGGAAGTAGCATGCATCCATTGTGGGTGTAACAGGTGATTACAGTCGAGCCATATCTGTAATAATTTCTGCGTTGGTGTCGTTTATGAGAAAGCAGTATTTTTGTATGTCCACATTGCTGGCGATAAATGTGACAGCTCCACGGCCAGTACATTTGTTTACGGATTTTTTTCCGCCCGTAACTTCGAGGGCAAAATGGAGAGGGACTCTACCGGTACTGCAGAGAAGACCGAGCCGGCTTCGCCTGTGAGGAAAAATATTAATGAAGACACCTGCGCAGCTAAGTCCCAAACCGCCCAGGATGGGACCTGTGCTACTACTGATGTCGCAAGAGCCAGGTGGACACTACTGAGACAGGTACTGTTATCCTCAAAGGGAAAAAAACAAACCTTTTATGGTTTTGGACTATTTTTATGCACATTTTTTTTCCAAAATGCGTTGATTTTTCGACGTGAAATGTGTTGTAGGACCTCTTTATATTATGTATTTCCAGTAGAATTGCTGCCCAATGTAATTGTTGAATACTAAGGCGTTGGAAGTGTATTGCCCTGTTTATTACAGTGATTACGACATTTCCTGTGTAATACACAGTATAACTTAAATATTTACCTTAAGTTATTTTATCAACAAGTACTTTTATAAACACTCTCTTCTTGCTCCACCAGTTGGAATCTCTTTCCTCTGGGCACAGAATCTCGTTAGCTACAGTATGTGTGTAACAGAGCCTTCTGCACAGGAGCAGTAGCTGTAAAAGCAGGGCTTCTGCTTTTTCCCATAGATGGGCATTGCACAGATGTTACACTTAAATGACAAGAAAAGCTCCTTGCAATGAGGTTATCTTGCATTCTGCCCTTTTTTCCCCCCTTGATCAGTAATGACTTCTATGTGCATGGACTCCACTGCTATAGATAGATCACAGGGGTATGCTATATAGTATAGTTCCAAAAAGGGCAGCAGATTCAGCAGTGTGGAAGTATTTTCATTGTAAAAGATCAGATGTACAGTGAACCACTGAGATTAAGGCTATTCAATTTTTTTCTGGTTGAATCCAACACATGAAAACATGGTGTTATTATTGGAATTTTGTATATATTGTGTTACATCAAGTTAAAACCAAAACATGGCCATTAAAAAAGACAAATGTAAAACTGGCTGCAAATGTCTTTCACCTCCATTGCATATTTTAGTTTTCCAGAAGGACCTCTTGTCTGTTGGACTGAAACCTCACCCTTCCAAAACCGGAAACCATGACTAGAGTTGGGACTGACCTGATCCAGTATCGGTATCTGGTGTTGATATTGGCATAATTCAATCATTGGATATTGAACTGACATCACTGATCCACATACTGACCCACATTCCATAGTGTGATGTTTTTATGAATTATGAATATGTAATCATATAATTGTAAGCCAAGAGCCAAAACGTTGTAGCACAAATGAATTAATTAATCAATTAGTAATAAAACGGTTCAACAAAGATATCTGGTAGTCCCCATAGTTTTTTGGAGGTACACATACAGGCGGAGCATGTACCAGACTATAAGCCCACTGTTGGAGCCAAACTTTTGATGAAACAGTCTGCAATTGAGTGAACAGTTGGCTAACTCAGCATGTCCTTAGTTTGGAGATATTTTAGTCTCAAAACAGAAAAGCAAGACAACAACTTGTAATGTGTATAAAGCCAACATTTCCAGTGGCAAAAGTTGTAAGTTGTTATTGACAGATATCCAAATTCAGATATCAGAATTGTATCCGTGCTGAAAAAAGTGGACCAGTGCATCAATAAACATGACTGATTCATTCTGTAAATGTTGAGACGAATCAACTTATGGAGAGATTTACCAGTTAAGGATGTGCTCATTTGTGGAACTTAAATTTCATTAACTCCCCTTTGTTTCCACTTCCAACTATCACAGGTGCTGCGTCAGAAGCAGGTGGACAGTCCAGAGGTCAAACAGGTGTCGGTTCGCAGGTTTGCCACATTTGACCTTTTCAGCAGGAAAAGGCTTGTGACACAAAACCCCACTGATTCCTCAGATGACCAGTGGGTGGAGTACAGAAGTGTCTACTTTCCTGAGTACAGTGCCTTTCTCAGGTACACACACTTTAATGGATGCACATAACAATAATATACCAGAAACATATAGAAAATAGTATGCATGTAAAAATATGGGCTTTGTTCTTAAATGTTTGCATGCTGACATGGATATAGCATAGTGACAGTGCACCACACAATGGGCCATTCCATGATACCACAAAACATCAGACTAGATGGGTAAAAGTCACTAATGAACAAGTTCCATATGTCATACTACTTTTACCATCAAGGGTAAAATAACATTAATTAATGTATATAGAATCTGTGGCTTGTTGTGAATCTAAAACAAACCCCATTTCTAATATACAGTGGGGTTTATTTGGCTGGGTGTGGCTGGGTGACTGTTGCCTGGGCAAGATACTGAACCCCAAAATGCCCCTGAAGGCTGTGCCATCAGTCTACTAGTGTTTGTGTGATTAAGTGAGCAAATGGGTGCACATGAGTTGAGCAAGTTCTTTGAGTAGTCCATGGACAAGCTAAACGCTATATAAATGCAAGTCTATTTACCATTGTTAAAGCATGTCCTATAAATCAGGTTGAATTGTAGTGACTGAACTACTGTTGAATCAGTTGCTCTATGTAACATTGATGTCCACACAAAGATGAGACAGTAGTATGCAACTACTACAGAATACAGCAGAAGACATAGTAGATTTTGGATTCTGAAAACATTTTCAAACTTGAAACCAAAGATAGTTACTTAGTTATTTTTAAATGTTTTCAAATGCAACAAATTTGAGATTTGTAAGTATGACACATCAATCTGTACTTATTTTTGGATTATTTTCCTTTGGAACATTGACATACTTTAAAATACTAACTAATACTAAGATTCTTTGTCTCATTTCACTGTCTGTTAGAAAAATGCATAATAGAGAAAGTTCTCCAGACTGCTGTATAAGTCTCTGTATTTTTGTGTCTGTCAGGGATAACCTGGGGCCTCTTAGAGTTAATGAAGTGCTCAACAGTTTTGACAACACTGGGAATGTCTGTAAGTACATAATTTATTACTTACTGCTTGAAGGCATTGTATTTATAATGTATTTTTGTGTGTGAGTGATTGTTTTCACAGAGTTTGTTTTACCTGCACTACTCCCTGGCTTTTATCCCATACACACACACACATACACACGCACGAACACACACAAACACTCCAACTTTGTGTTAGCCTCATGCTGTGTGCTGTTAGTGTTTGATTGATGGTTTGATGGAGGTGCTTTGATTCCATCTCTTTCAATGGGAGTATGTCTCTTGTGTGGCCTCCACAGCGGTTTATCATGTACTTATTCCTCCCAACTACCTTCAGATGTCCTTTAGGAGGAAAGTGGGCTGCAGTCTTCTTATTGCTTCAGTTGACAGTGATGAGGGGTTTTGGGAGAAAGGAAAGAGCATGACTCAAACAGGGATTTTCACATGCTCTATGATATGGAGTGAAATAGCATCACTTGAATCACAAGAGCCTTGATTTCACCTTCATTGTGTGAACTTTTGGTGGAGCACTGAGGTTGACTGAGCTTACCTCTGGTTGAGTTTAGTTCACTTTGACTCTTATTGCTCTGTTCAGTTATTACGTATGCCTTTTAGCAAGTTAAATACAGTGTATGACTGCTGTTTACATGTGCAAAAGCATTAATAATCAAATTCTTTGGAACAAATGAGCAGAAAAGTTTTTTTTGATGAGACTGCAGACACTTATACTCTGTTATATGTACTTTTTAGCATACAGAGTTAATGTCATTGTATGTGTATTTTTTGCACTACCAAATTAAGCTATTATAGCAATGTAATGGAAATTTTCATGTCTGTTCTTACATATTACTGTGTGTTATGCTTGTTTTTGCTGTATGTAACGATGTGACCGCATTTTGTCAGCAAGTTGTAATATTGGCATTATCACAGAATAACACTATTATTGTGAATGGTATCATATGGCACACCCCTAATACAATACAACTTTATTGTCCAGCTTTGTAGCAATTTGTCTTTGGCTACACCCCAGCAGTATAAAGTACTGCAAAAATCTAACATTATAATATTACAAACAACATCAACATTATGTGTTATTACAGTGATTAAAAACATGAATTCAGCTTCACAGACCTGCTCAACAACTCAATCTTCACAGGCATGTGATGGGGTATGACAAAGATCATGGGTTAGTGTTAACCAGCCAGATGGCTCCACAGGAATCAGGGTCAGAGGTGAAGGTCATAGCTAAGGGCTACTTCATCACACACTGGGATCAGACTACATAAATCATGACAGAGCCCAGTGACAGCTTTCATTCCAACCTGCTAGAATAGATAATCCCCTTTTTCTGCAGGTAGACAATAGGATCAGTACTTTTTTATTTGGAGAGATGAAAGAAGATATTATGATGTTTTTGCCTTTTGGCCCTCTAGCAGCCTTCACTGGGTTCTTTGTTATTTGCAGATACCTCATTGCCTCTGTTCGTCTTTCTCTTACTTTTAGAATATATAACGTAGTGAGTAATATAAAGATCTTCCTCTACTGACAGCATACCCCTCATCCCTCTTTCTCAATCTACCCCACTTAAAATTTCTCCCCTTTCTTACCCCCGTCCCTCCATCCCTCCCTCCCAGCTGGAGTCATGCTTGGCCAGATGGGTAACTGAGTTCCTGACTTGGCTGGTGGATTAGCACAGCCGGAGATGAGAGCATAGAGGAGAGGAGGTGGGGGGAGAAGGGGAGATGGTGGGTGGGCATGCCAGAGGTGGAGTGTGTGTGCGTGTGTGTGTGTTTAAGAAGTGAAGAGCCACTAGCAAGGGGACCTCGTTCTTTAGACAATGAGCCAGCCATCTCCCTCCTGTTCTCCATCCCATGTTTGGGACTAGTAATGCGTGAGATCAATTAGGATTGGTTGAGAGGATGCTCTGAAAGGCCCAGAGGTGACCCTGTCAAAGCTCTGGGGTATATTTTTGGGGGTGGGAGTCAGAGTGAAACCCCTCTAAATACACAAACACACACATACCTACTTATGTGTGCTCCTCACAAAGATATGCAGCCAATCTGCACAGTCTCGCTTATAAGCACATATTCACTTTGCCCACCATCACACCCTCTCCACCATTCCTGCTATCTTGATAATCCCCCACCCCTGAGGTGTGGACAAGCCCAAATCCTAGGGGTCCTTGTCCTCCTGAATAGCAGGCTAAAAAGCCTGGCCGGATTAGCCCACTGCCTCCAAAATGTGTGGACTCAGCTTAAAATTGCTGCCCCCTCTCAGCGTGACCCTCTCTCCCGGCTATTGTGTTTGTCCCACCACTGTGCACGTATGTGAACAATATGTTGTTTCTTGAGGTGACGATAAGCTGGAGTCAATGGTTTCATTTCAAGACCAGAGGATCAGGAAAGAGGTCTCAATGAAGATGTTTTAGGAAGTGGAGAGTGTATCTTAGAGATGACATCATATCATAGACTGGACAACATACTGTTTTGAATAAACCAGTCAGCACGATTGCCTTTATTTATGTATTTTTCATATTTATTCCATTTATAATCTCGCACCGATCGACTTTAATGTACTGGGCTGTTTTATGTAGATCTGTGGTGATTGTTGGGTTGGGTTGTTTGTTGTGTTTGTTGTCTAGCCTACCTGCACAGGGAAAGCAGATGCAAATGAGCTGCTAGGTAACTCTGGTGCAGTTATTTTCAATTGTGCAATAAAAATGAAAAAAAAAAAAATCTGGGTTATTAGGGAAGCTCTGCCCAAATTGAATAATTATTTCACTTCAAACTATACAATATATGATTCAACATTTAATGGAGAATAGTCTACAGCCCATTATTTATTATTTATATCAGTGTATCAGTGTGTGTACAGGGCACACACTCACACCAAATACTTAATTGAGCACAAAGAAATAAAAGTTAAAAGTCAAGTGTGGAAGATCTACAGTGATCTATTGGCAGAATATGGCAGAGATACAGAGGGTGCTGGTCCTCTTTCACAGAGGCTGCGTTGTTGCACCCCCTTGTTTCTACAGTAGCCCAAAATGCCCCTAGATAGGGGTTTTTGCATTTTGAATGAATTTTGTGGACACAGTAGGTTTTCCTATACACTTGGAATGATGCAAGGGATTCTGCAAGCTCATCATTATGCCACTAAATTTTACAAACTACTCCTTTAAGGCTTTAATGACTCATCAGAGGAACCAGGACTCTACGCAAGACTCAGGTTGCTTCAAGTCCAAATTATACTTTCAGGTCTTGGGTCTTTGTGTCAATATATTTCCTACCTGAGAGAATTAAAAGGGAACCAAGAAAATTCAATCAATCTTTTGTCATATAATCACAATGAGGGAAAATATTTCAGTAATCAGTAATATGTTGAAAATGTATTAAAGAAAAAAGAAACTATGTATTGTCTGCTTTGCTACAGTATGTTTTATTGTTGGGGCTGGAGATGGAAAAATACTTTATATTATTTCTAGAAATTAGTCTTACAACATATAAGCAGAAACCAGTTTTGTTTTAATCTAAATTGAATTTACTCTATGTTAGTGATGTAGGTATTCATCTGCATTTGCTTTTGATCAGGTATCCAAATCCAAAGCACCCCATCTTGTGATAATCCAGAGGTCGTAGAACTGCAGTTACATTTGTAACTCGTTATACATTGTAAATGAATAATTGTGCCTATTTCAGACAGATCTGAATCACTTTGAACTATTTGAACTCTGAACTTCCGACCTTCCCGGTCCTTAAGCTGACAGTGGGGGCTTGTAATTGTAAGAGAACTTTGTATGGGGGTTGTTTGGGGTTTTAGGGGTGCTTGTTTCCTGCTTGGGATCAGGATTTTAGGAGACAATACAGGCCCTTTGGGTTGGATGACTAAGAATGCATCAGAGGAGGTGTGTGCATGTGTGTGTGTGTTTGAGAGGGTTTAGGTAGAGCTTGTTGACATTGCAGAGCTTTTGCTAAGAGGGTTTGTCGGGGTGCGGGGTTACTTGTTGGGTTCATGTTGCAGGCAAAGGTCACAGTCGCAGTCCAGTGTGCCCATACACACACACGCACAAACAGGAATAAATTATCTTCAATGCTTGTTTTAGTGTCTGGAATCCTCCACTGGAAGCCAGAGATGCAGTTCAGCACAGACTCATTTAGAGCGATGCTTTCTCTGCTCCTGAATTAGTGTGTGTGCATCTTTTGTGTGCGTGTGTAATCAAGAGCCAACCATCCTAATGAAGCCTAATAGAGCCTTCTTCACTCCAGCTGTCATTGTCTGAATGGCTACTAGCCTTTCAGCCTCTCAGTCATCCCTATTATCTCCCACAGACTTCACCTATCACCCCCGCTGGTAAATACTATAAGCCCAGAATGTTTGAGTGTTGTGAGGGAGGGCCGTGTGAGGGGGGGACAGTTTGCTGGTCATTTCTGTGTGTATATCTATTTGCTGTTGATGGGGAGGATGTTTGTAAAGAAGAGAGAGGATAAATGTCAGTATAGATAACATTTTCATTGTCTGAATAAGACAGTAAATACTCTTTACAATCAACCAATCATCACTGCATGTCAGCCTTGTGTTGGACAGGTGTGTATCGTGTGTGTTTTCTGTATGCAGTGGATCTGTCATAGTCATGTATGCATGTTTAATGTGTTGCACTAGTGTCTAAGTGTTCTTAGAGACTGTGTGTGTGTGCGCATCCGAGCATGCACATGTGTGTGTGTTGTAATAGGTGCCCCCCGTAGCCTCCCCTTGTGCCAAGCCTTTAGCGGAGCCCTGTTTGCATAATTATGCTAATTCATTGTGCCATAGTGCTAATTAGACCTTGTTAGACAATAGCGTTAGACTGGGAGCTGGCAGGCATACACACACATACGCAGACACACACACAGGCACACGCTCACTCAGACTGTTGTGTCAATGACAAGGTTTGTGGTCCCCCTCTGCGCTGTTTATAACATGCTCTCTATAGAAATGGTTCTCTGCTAGTGTGCTCCGGACTGAGCTCAGGTGTCTCTTACGATTTTGATTTAAGTTAATGGAACAAAAATCAATGTGAAACAAGAATACACCACAAGCTGTCTCAGAATATAATAAAAGTGGTCCATGCTCATGTTCTCATTCTCTCTTTTTCTCTCTTTTTCAACAGAGCTGTTGTTAATTGCTCCTTTGCCAGCAATTTGTTGTATTTTTCTAAACTCCACTTATGTTATCAGTTTATATTGTGACGTGAAGTAATAATACACACCTCAGTTTACTCTCAGTTGACCATGTGAGAAACCATTAGAAAGAAAAAAAAGTATTTAGGTGCCTTGTAATGTCAGGTAGGGCTGGTTATAATTTAAAAATTAGAATTACAGTACCAATACCAGTATCCCCAAAGTGATGCTGATACCAATAGAGTACTTCATTTTTTTTTAGCGGCCAACTCCATCAAATACACCACACTCAACTTCACCACATCACAGACTGTATGGGTTGTAGCTGCTGTGGTAGTGGGCCAATCACTGTTGGCATTAAATCAAAGAATGCTTGCGTTTGCTGCAAATAAATATTTTTTTTATTTTCTAGATGTGGGTACAAAAAGGATTGAATGCAGGTTTGACTGCAGAAGTTCTGACACAATTTGGTACTGGGTTATTTAGGTAAATACCATAAAGGTATTGAGTTCCGATACCCAGACCAAGTGTCAGTTATTGCTTCTTAAAACGCAAAGAAGCTATAAAAATCAGATAACTCTAACTGGCTTCAGAATTTTTCGCATAGTATGCAACAAATGTCATGATTCGGGAGAAATTAAATAGATGGCTTCAGTTGTTGGAAATTAGCTAAACTCCCTATAGGAGCTTGTGTAAAAACAAAACAAAACAAAACAAAAAGTTTTACTCATAGTTTTACACAGAAGCTTACAAAAGGGTTTTCAGCCACTGTTGTTTAACAGTCTTTACTGTGGCAGGGCGTAGGGGTGTAAGAGTAAACTTGATATTGCAAATCAGTTCTCAAAAACACTATCATAATATTGTCATTCATGCAAAGATTTGTGGTGGTAGTTCGTGTTACATTGTCGTTAAATAGCTGTGATGTTATCTGTCTTCTCTGTTCTACTTGGTTAAAAAAAAAGTACATTTTTAACTCAAATTTCATGCATATGGTTTTCTATATAAAGCCCATCATTCTTTGTCCACAACCCAAAGATCAGTTTACTGTTATAGAAGAGTAAAGAAATGAGAAAACAATCATATTTAACATACTGGAATAAGAAATGTTTGACTTGATGATTTAATTAATAATCTATTAATTCCTGCAGCTCTATATCACAATATATTGAATTGTAACCCCTGCATATCTTATCACCAGATCCTTGTCAGTACACAGCAAAATGTTCAGCTTTATGACTTTTTGAGCTGTAGTGTTTTGTTTTAATAGGACAAGCTACATGTACCACAGAGTGAGTTTTTTTTCCCCCAGCATAAATTTGAAACAACAAATTTTGGAGAAACAGTTATTATAGACATTAAGTTGTTTAATTCATTAATTTTTCAAATAAACCAAATGAATCATACTAAGCACAAATTGAAAATTTGCATTTTTGCTGCTTTCATATGTTGGATAAAAATGACAGACTGAAATGCTCCATAACTGTTCAAGCGCATTTTTAGTCATTGCCACAGTAATTATTTCTTAAGTCAATAATTTAACCACTAAACAGAAAAAGACAGTCACACAGTAAGTGGATGTGGCTTTTAAAGTGTGTATGCACATGTGCTTCTAGTGTGTGTGGTGGAGGAGTGGGGGGTTTGAGGTAGTGTGAGCAAGACTTGAGTGGCTTGAGGGCACATTGAAAGAGTTGCCGGTTGACTTAATTGAAAGTAATTGATTTTCGCTTCTGCAGCCTTGTCTCCTCCATCCGTCCACTGGAGGAAACAGGGAACAGGGACTTGCCTCAAGTAGTGCTGGGTGTTGGAAGCTTCTTGACACTCGAGAAGTAAACAGTCGCCACACTATATCTGAGGACAACTTGATGCTAATGTGCAGATGCAGACGTAACACACACACACACACGCACGCACACACACCGAAATTCCCTGCAGTAAACCACCATTATGACTTTGAGCACAATAGGGATTGAAGGTGAGCTGTTGGGAGTAGCTTTGCTCAAGGAGTCCTCTCCCATTATAGTCAGCAGTTGATTATGTGAATTTGTGCATGACTGAGAGTTTGTGTGTGTATGTGTGTGTCCAGATGCGTGTGCACGTGTGCACTATTACCAGTAAGCGGTGGGGATTAAGTTCAGGAAATGAGTAGAGCGTTAAAGGGTGCTTCCCTGCCCAGTGCTCTTGCATTGTCACCACTGCTAATACTCAGCTAATTACAAGGACATACTTTAACAGCAAGCTCAGTCCGTAACCCCTCATGTCTCTCCACTCCTTTCCCTCCCTTTCTTAGGTTACCCCCTCACCCTAGAATTAGGGGATGAAATGAAAGAGAGAAAGAAAAAAGAAAGAGTAATAACAGGTCGCTCCCCTCCCTAAAAGCTTCGCCCTCCCTCTGGACGGATACAATTATTGGATTTTTCTCCATTTAAGTCACCCAACCCCTATGTGCCCCTCCTGGCAATGTCCCCTATGGTGCCAGTGCTCAGCATACACTGGCCCCTCAAGCCATGTAACACACACAAAGAGAGAGTGGGAGTATATAATATCACTGAGTTGTGATTAACAGTAGGAACATCATCCTACCTAGTTGGCTTTATCATACAATATACTCAACTCCATCCTGTTAGTTTTAAAGCATTTATTCATGTGGCTTTTGAAACAATATAGAAAGTGTGTTAAAAGCTGAGGCGGCCGCACAAAGAAGTGCTCCAGCTGTGCTGTTAATTCACAAGTAATTATGCTTTATTAGTTGCTATGCAAACTCTTGTGGTAATCATAGCTCTGACTCTTTCTTTCTTTATTTTCTGAAAAAAAAAAAAGTTTTTATACTACTTTGAGTAAAAATTTCAGTCAGCAAGCATAATGATTAATTCAAAGCAATAAAACCCTCAAAGATATTATTTTCTCTGATAATAGCTCATCATAATGTTACTTCTGGTTTGCCTACAGTATACAATCTTTTACATTTGCCTTTTACATTATCACCTGCTGACACAATGATGAATAGCTACCCCCTTGGGTATAATTGCACAATAGTGCATGAAAACAAACCAAAAAAATAAATAAATAAATAAATAAAATTCAAAACAAATGTCTGTTTCCAAAAGTCATGACCCAGTTACTCAAGATAATCCACAGACCTTGTTGTGAACAGTTTCATGTAGGAACTGTTTTCAAAAGCACCAGTAGTTGAGTGCTATTCAGTCCCTTCATATTGTAGAGAAGGAAAACATCTCTTTGGCCATTATCTCCAAGGCTCTGCAGGTTACACCAAAAAAATCCTGATGGATAAATGGCACTACAGGCCCGAGGGGTAGACACGTATTTTTGATTTTGAAATGAGTCACTTTAAGTTAAAAAAAGAAAGTTGCATACCACATTTTTAAAACACAAGCAAGTGTGAGATATCTTGAAGTATCTTGATGAGCCTTTATTTTTTTAATTTATTTACACTAAGTGTCTACTTTGCTTCTCTGTGTGTCTGCATGCATATTTGTGTGTACCATAATGTAAATGTAGGCACACTCACAAATGTGCTGAGTATGCTTGCATTAGAGAGCTAAGTGATTAGTGCATGGTAGTTAATTTGGCCCCACTCCCTCTTGTATCCATCAAGTGCACCACTCTATACTTCCAAAGGTACAAATGTGTGTATGTGTTTGTTTATGTATGTGCACGTCTGTGTGTGAATGTCCCTGATGATGTTTTAAAATAAATACATGATTAATGTGATTAGTGTGTTAGTCTGGGAGTGAAACCGCTATAGTAAATGGCAACATGGGCATATGGGAATAGGCTTTGGCTCCACTCCAAACACCCAGTTTCTGTTTCTATGTTTGTGCGTGTTTAAGTATTTTCTTGCTTTGCATTGGTTTCATCAATTCCTTTTCAGCTGATGTAAATCTATAAAAAATTATCATGCTGTTTTAAAATAGTTTATTTTTCCAGATCTATTTTTTTCACTTTTAGAGCACAATTTGCATAGGAATTAATTGTTTTCCTGGAGAACCAGTTTCCTTTTAAAATTTTTTTTATTCCTCTATTGTCCACCTCTTGTTTTCATTGTGAACATCTTTTTAGGAAATGAGAAAATGTTTTAAGTGCTCGAGAACTACAATTTGTCTCCAGGAACATGGTGGTAAGTTCAGCTGAAAGTCATACCGAACTCCTGAGCTAGTGGCCCCAGAGGCAGTAGCTTTGACTTCGTCTTCTGTTTAATTCAGTCATTGGAAGTGTGGTGAGTCATTGTTGATTATCAATGAATAGATTATGAGTTCCTGGGACTAGTTCCTGGAGGTGGAGCAGCTGCCTGTCAGCCTTCAACCTGTCAACACGTCTTTGCTAAAACTGTGAATGTGTTTGCCATTTAGCTAAGGAGCCATTAACTTGCTTAGTGACTCACCACACAGCTTTAATGTACAAACCGCTACAGTACGTGTTCACTCTGTCAGTCTCGCTCTATCTGGAGACTCCCTAAATAGCCCCACAGGGGCCTTTAACTGTCTGTGGGCTGTGCTAATGCTAAAGTAGGTGTTGACGCTAATGGGTGTGCTAAATGCTAATGTGTGTTAGCGTGGGCCTCTGAGGGGAAAGTTAACTGATTTTCAATTGGCCCCCCGAGAGACCGTCCTAGTCACTAACTAGCTGTAGCATCTCCCCTGGGCTCCAGGCTGAAGGGACTAAAGCTGTTGCAGTTTTTCTGACAGCAAACTGCCATATTGCTATGGATTTACTTTTTCATTGTATAACATTATGGATAAAAGGATTTCAAAAAGTAGTCTATTGTCTGAGATTGACATTGAGTGTAAGAAGTTAGAAAGACTTAAAGTATATGATGGTGACAAAATACTGTCTCATCTTATGGGGTTTATATATTATCAAACACTGTAAAATTTAGTTTTGATGAGTTTTAGACCCCCCCCCTTCCCTCTCTTTCTTTCTCACGCACACATACACACATGCACAGACACATGCAGTGTCACTTGCACATGCACACACCTTTTTACTCTCATTCTCTTATTCTGTCCATCTATCTGTCCACAGCAGGCCATGGCGCCACAGACCTTTGTGTTTGCCAATTGAGGCTGAAATACACACTCCCCCTCCTCCTCTCTCTCTCTCCCTCACACACACACACACACACACACACACACACACACACACACACACACACACACACACACACTAGATGAGACACAATATGTGCTGAGGGTATTAAAATTTATATTTTAAATTTCATAAGTGGCTTTAGGAGTTTTTTTTTTCTTTTTACAAACTGTAATGTGATTTTTGTGTAAATGCAAACAAACAATATTCAGAGTAGTGTATTTGGGACTGATTAGGATTCAGTAGTTTCAACAAATATATATATTGATTGTTTAAAGGTACAGTGTGTGAGATTTATAGGGATCTATTGGCAGAATGTGACAAACATGGAATATAATATAAGTATGTTTTCATTATTGTATAATCACTTGAATATTGGAACTGTTGTGTTTTCGTTACTTTAGAATGAGACGTTTATATCTACAGAGCGTATGTTTTTTCTTCCACAGAGACCACCATGTTACTACTAAGGTTGTCAAAAGTATCAAAGTATATATCACTATCAGTATATCAATACTTTTTCAATACCACATGTTTAAAAACAATACTATACTACCATTTCATAGTATTGAAAGTACAGATGCCATAAAAACGTGCTTTTTCCAGACATCAGTTCAGTTCATGCACACAATGCTGCACCAGCATTGTGTGCATGTTGTTAATTTAAAAAAAATAATATAAAAAGAGATCCTATTTTGTGTACAAGGTATTTTTTTTTGCTTGATGTTGTGCTATTAAAAGAGGTATTTTTTTTTTGTCTATTATTGTATTGAAGTTTAACATTCTTTTATTATGACAACTCCAGTTTCTGCAGTACCCCAGAAAGGACAAATCAAACATTGGCTCTAAATGCAGACTTTTGCGAATGAGACGAGGTTTTTGCAATCCACAAGCACACCGCCCGATGCCACTAATCCTACACACTGGTCCTTTCATTAATGTAGCCACTAGTTTCCATTTTAGTAGTGGTGACTAAAGACCCTCAGAGCAGTAATCACAGGCCCTACTTAATAAAATAAAAAAAATAATGAGGTCATTCGGGTGGGGTTTTGCTAATAACAAAATGATTTTTGAATTAACTTGTATCACAGTACAGCTGTGAGTGAACATAGACCTCACAATAGTTCATAAATAATATGCATATCCCTAAGATGTGCACACTGTAAATTTGTGTTTTTAAGTGTTTTGCCAGCATGTCACAATGACTGACACCTTTGGGTAGTAATGTAGGACAGTGTCACTGTCCTTGGTGCTGTAACAAACAGCTAGAAGCCATACAAATCAGAAAACCATAAGTGCCCAAATACAAAAAAATCAGCCAGATTATGTGAAACCACAGCAGAAAGTGAGTTTAACAGCTATTAAAGTGGTCAGGAGTAGTGATCACACAGAAGGATTCATGATAAGTGTTTCACAAGAAATTCATCAGTGTGACAGTGGCACATCACATCAAACACGACCACAGCTTCAACTTAATTGATGTGTGTGATAGGTTTTTGATTGATTGTTTTGCTCTGTAAAAAGTATGCCCAAGTGACATTTTTAAAAAATGTTTTGACCGTCCAAAACCCAAAGGTATCGTTTTTGCAATTATATAAAACAGGCAAAACAGAAAATCTTGATTCTTGTGTTTTACCCTCTTTGTCACCTTATCTCTAATTATACAGGGGTACAGGCCTGATATACCACTAGGTTCTGATGTCAAGAAACACATTTTTTTAAGGGCTCATATGCACATACACAACAAACCTGCGTGGGTTAAGTATGTGTGTGTACTTAACATGTAAGTGTGTGTGGGTGTGTCTCAGTAGGGACAGAAGGGATTACAAGAAGATTGGTGTGCAACCAGGTTTTCTAGACGGATCCCCACCAAACTCTCTGTGCTGCCCCACTGGGCCTTTCATCAAATGTGTGTGTGCCTGTGTGTGTGTGTGTTCAGGGCTGGAACTAGGGAAGGGAGGGTTAAGTGTGGGATCACAGATGGAGACATAATTTTTCAGTACCCCATATCTTCTTCCTCCCTCCCTTTCTTTCTTTATTTCTTTCGCTATCTTTCAGTGTGTATTTTGACTTCCTTTCTTCACCATTAATCTTTTGCTTATTGTGACTTCAAATGATACTGTTAACATCTTCTTTATACATGAAAACCAAGTTACACACAAATCCTGCCTTTTTTGTGCTTTGTAGACTCCAATAACAAACACTGACCTCACTGTTACCTTTACTAGCTTTAAAGGTTCAGTGGATAAGATTTAAGGGGTTTTATTGGCAGCACATGACAGAAGTTAGATATGATATTTGTAGGTATATTTTCATTAGTGTGTAATCACCTTTGTGTGTTTCTGTTACGTTAGAAGGAGCCATCTATATCTCAGAGGGTGCGGGTCTTCATCCATGGAGTCTGCCATAATGAACTGTCATGTTTCTACAGCAGCCCAGAATGGACAAAACAAACAAACCTGAACTTAATGATTTGATTGGTGTAGCTGTGTGTGGCAGGGCTGCCTCAGAAGTTTGCTTACTGGGACCGTTACATACATGTATTAAAATATTGTCAAATAAAAATCCTGTGCAGCTACGTACAAAATGTAACACCTTCAGAAAAGGTGTATTTCACTACTTGAAGAGCTTGGTTCCATGGACCGTCATGAATCAAAGTAAGTTTGCCTGCAGACACTTTGGGTCACTCTGGATTAGTGCTGAAATGATTAGTTGATTCATTGATTAGTAGTTAGGTAGAATTATTACTTTTTAAAAACTATTTTGATAGTTTAGGAGGTTAACAGTTGATGTTTCCATGCAGGTTCCTAAATGTGAGGATTTGCTGCTTTTCTCTGTTCAGTATACAATATAATTGTAAATTGAATATCTTTGGGTTTCGGACATTTGCAGACATCACATCGGACTTTGAGAACTTGTGAAGAGTATTTTCTGTATTCAGTGAAATATAATGTAATAGATTGCAAAAATTAATGGATTAATCAAAAAAAGAGATTTATTTATAATGAATAATGTTACACTGTGTGCAGCATTATTCTGGATAAATAGAAAAAAAATAAAAACAAAGCAGTCCTTCAGACAAAACATTACAAAACTTCTGCTTGTCATTTGTGCCATTTGATGCATTTTCTGTCCAATACCATATTAAGTCCTACAGAGGTGAAACATCAGGGGCATTGAGTATCAACATTTACCACCTCTCTTTAGTGACAAGTGGCAAAAAAATGCAAGAATTAAAATGTATCTAAATACATAGTTGAAATCTACAAATAGCCTTTTAAAAGTAAACAATAAATTGGTAAAAAGAAGTTTCACTCCTGTGCAGCAGAGTTGTAACTTCCCATGTCAGTACTACAGGTTCTAATTTTCTCTTCCTGTTCTGCTGGTGACATCTTCCCTCCCTGTTTCAGTCCTTTCCACCCTCTCTGCTGTGCTTCTTCCCTCCCTCTCTGCCTTCCTCTCACTCTCTCCACCCACCAGTGATTGCACAATCTTCCCATCACCACCATAATCATAACAGCCCAGATTCTGTGCCACTGTGTAGCCACTGCTGGTCTGAACACACACACACACACACACACACACACACACACACACACACACACACACACACATCAACACACACACACACACACGCACATGTGTCCTGGAGGAGAAATACAGTTGGAGCTTTTATGCTGCTTTCCCAAGTGGCTGTTTTCGAGCGCAGCCACAATGGAGGGCCTAATGTGGATTTGTTTAGAGAGCTGGTTAATTGGAGTGGGATGCTCTAATTGCACCTCTTTCATGGTGTGTGTGTATCGTGGATGTGTGTGTGTGCGAATGTGAGTGTCACCTGGCCTTTGTTTGGACTGTGTGCAGGAAAACATTTGCTCAGCTATAACTATACTACACAAACACTATAAGCTACATAACACACACATAAGGGGTGTGAAGTGTATAAGTACAGAGAGCGGGAGGAGAGAAGCAAATAGAGACAGAAAGAATACATGAGTAGTACGCCTTATAATAGGGTATAAGCTACTGTATGTGCACAGCCACCCCCCCTATTTATGAGAATGGACAACTGTTTGTACATGTGCATCTGTACAGTGCGTCCTCTGTCTCTTTTTGTCAGTGTCGTCCCCCCAGTTGGGGGTGCTCTAAGTCTTTGTATGACTCCACTGCTGGCTTATGTTTGTGCATGTGTGTTTGCATGCATGGATGTCTGGTTATTTGTAAATTAGAGCTACTTGGCACTTTGTAATTTATTTTTGTGTTGTCATACCTCAGTGTCCTGGTATGCTTTTTGCTTTTTAAAGAGGCACACTAAATCCACAGACAAGGTTTTAGATAGGACTGATAGTTTCAGTGTGGTTGTTAGGCATACTGTTTAGCCAGATGCTCAGCATTTTAAAAGATATGTAGGGGTAAGGCAGCGGCGCAAGTAATGAATTACAAGTACTCACCTTTCTCTAATTAATTTATATTTTTGTGTACTTGTCCTTTTTTTTTACTGAAGTATGCACCACACTGTGTAATTACTTTTTTAAGGCGGTAAGGCTATCCTATCGTAAAAACATAACAATGAAAACTGGGAAATATGGACCCACAAGAAAAAGCAAAAAACAAGCAAACAGAGGAGGCTGTGAGTCCTCTGCAGCGGCTGTGGATTCGAATAATGCCTGAGCCCCTTGGCTGCGTGTCACTCCTCAGCTGTCCTATCAATTACAGGCATAAAAGCTCAAAAAAATATTAAAGATTAAAAATATATCAGTCCAAATTATCTGATTTCTGCTTTTCAAATGTGAATATTTTCAGGTTTCTTTAGTCCTCAGTGACAGTAAACAGAATACCTTTTGCTTGTGGACAGAACACGACATTTGAGGATGTCACCTTGAGTTTGGGAAACAGTATTCAGCATTTCCCACCATTTTCTGACATTTTTTGGAAGAAATAACTAATTGATTACCAAGAAAATGATCAAGAGTAAGCAATGATGAAAATAGCATGTGGGAGTGGGAGTGGTGTATAATATAATAACTTCTCAACAGACTCATGTAACATGACAAAACTAATGAACTGTTTGTTGTAGGCTGTGGTGGGAGTCATCAATAACTAAGAAGAATTCATTTTTTATTGGTGACAGTTTGCCTTGCCCCCAATAGTTTAGCCACGCCCCCTTTCATACCACCATGTTTATATTTTTTTCTGTGAAAATGAAATGCAAAAATGATCATTGCAATAGCAACATCTGTCAAAATAATTGCAATATGATTTTTTTTGCATATTATTCAGCCCTACCACTAACAAAAGTGGATTTGAAAAATAAAACAAGCCAAAGTGAAACAAAAAAAAAAAAGGAGGTGAAAATTAAGTATTCCAAAAACAAAGTTTTAAATGAATTTAGCAGTTTTATCCACTGCCCTCACTGTGAACCTTTTCTTTCATTCTCTCTGTTGTCCACTCTCTGTTCCCTTCTCCTCGATGTATCCATTTGTTTTTCCTTTTGACTCTCCCTTTTTACTCTCTGTCTGTCCAGTCCACCATCCACTTATGATGATTGTGTGTGTGTGTGCGCGCGTGTATGTGCGCGCGTGGGTACCTCTGTGTGAGTGCAAACACATGGCGTGCCCTAAGTGGGCCATAGGCCTAAAGCTAATCAATGATCGTCATTTAAGCCCATTCTCATCCTGCAAACACACAGACACGCACTGACACACACACCACAGTGCTTTGCTGATCAATTGAAAATAAGTGTCATTCACTTTTGCTTGTCTGCTAAAGGACGTGGACAGAGGCGGGATGGTCCGTCTCTATGTCTCCTTAAAATTGTCTCTGTTTCTTTGTGAACTTCTGTGTTTAGTTTTCATTATGAGATGAGAGAGTGATCTCTTTTGTTAGCATAAGTGTATGTGTTTGTGTTTGTGTTATGTGTGTTTCTCTTTGCTGGTGTGTGCTTGTGTGTGTATTCAGGTGCACAGACATGTTTGCAGGGTCAGTCTAAATGGAGATGTATTATTAGTAACCATTCTGAGCATGGTCACTGTAGCTCCCCAGCAAGGCAATCAGATCACTTAAGAGTCTGCTTGGTCTATGGTCTATGGCCTAAAGCTGCCTGTCTCTCCTTGTATGTGTCTCTCTCTCTCTATCCTTTAATGCCCCTCTCCAACACACACAAAAACCCCAGCAGCCATGGCCATCAACCCTTATCTTCTCTCTCCTTAGCCTGCCTCTTCTCCTCTCTACCACTCCTGCCTCCTGTCCTTTACCTCCATGGGGGAAAAAGGACAAGGTCATGAAGATAAACATAGAAAAGTGAAAGTGGAAGAGAGGGAGACAGAGAGAGCTGAAATGAACCATCTCATTTGGACATTAGCCCCTGGGCGCCTGTGGTAAGAGGCTAGCTAGCCTAGCGGATAATGCCCAATTGTGTATAAGGCATTATTTAGCTTCAGTTAGCTGGTTGCTTTGACAAGCTATTACTGAAAAGAATGAAGAGTGAGGTAATGCAAGACTCATGTGTTTCTGTGTGACAGGTGGGTATCTGCCCCTGGGACCCAGTGACATAGACATTGCTTTACTTACATTTCTGGTGCACAGTGACCACACACTAATACACACAAATATGTGTGTGTGTGTGTGTGTGTGTGTGTATCTTGACAGCATGCTTAGTGGACTGTTTTCATTCGTGTATGCACGGTGATGACAACATTGTCATGGAGAGTCAGAGTAGGCTGTTTAGTGAAAGGTCCCTTAACCCTGGTGACACTGAGGTGTTTGATAATGAAACCCATGAATCTGTTTCCTGAAATCTGGAATCATCAACATCCATTACAAAGTTAAGCATTAAGTTTCTTAAAAAAAAAAAATATATATATATATATATATATATATATATATATATATATATATATATATATATATATATATATATATATATATATATTTTTTTTTTTTTTTTTTTTTTTTTTTTACGGTAAAACTTATTAAGTTTGTGTTTTTACTCAGCCCTTCCACTTCAGCAGCCCTCTCTCATGCAGACACAGTGTCCCAAGAACATATTTAAACACTATACATCTGACACTTTCACTTGCACAGTCTTAGTTTTAGTTTCTTGTAATTTTGCTTGTAATCTTAAGAGTTGCTTATTCTACTGTTGTGCATAAGAAACTCTAGTCAATGGTAAAATATAGATATGTTTAAGTCTCCTTTTCAGTTTCTATTTTTTCAAAAACCCTAATATACTCAATTTACAATGATATAAATCATTAATAGTGGCAAATCTTCATATCAGAGAAGCTGGAAGTCACCAATAACTTCTGCATTAATGCATTTAGTACACACATTGTTCTCAACATGTAAGCTAAGTTGATGTAGTTTCTGTTCATCTTTTTCCTTCATCTGTGGGCAGCATTGTCTAGTTAGATAGAAAAATTGTGTTGTAGGTTTACTTATTACAGATAGAATGGGTAGGATTTGTCCGTTGCCATTTGTGGATGCACCAGAAAGATAGTTGATTGTTGAGTCTCATTCTGAGGACATCAAATACAGATGTTTTGGGTTGGTCAAGTCTCCCAAGCACAACAAAATAATGAGAAAATAGAAGGTGTGGGCTGAGGGCAGGTTCTCTGCAGATGTAAGTGCATCACATGCTTCTAGAGATTTGTGGTTAATAATTGAGAGGGATTATTTTTTGTGATTCTATGCATTGTTTTATGGGGAAGTTCCTGCACATAGTTTGCCTTTAACCTATTGTATAGCTCACTAGCTCACAGTTCAGCTTTACTTGTGTATCAAGGAAAGAAGTTGATATTGCAACATTAATCAAGACATTTTCACTGCCTGTTCTCAAGTGACCTTTCCGCAGTTGACAATGTAAGAAACAAACATGTCTTATTGTACAAAATAACAGTAAAGGCAATTCAAATGGTGCACCACAACAATAACCACAGAAGTCTTTTAGATGCTACCTGCAACAAGTTGGATTGACCTCATTATCAGAGGTGGTTAATCACATGGTCAAACAAGTAATTTCATGTTGTCTAACTGTCCTACCATTATATTGTTGACTATATACCTATACTGTATCAATGACATACATTGTCTGCAATAGTATGTAGCAAGGCTCCATCATGTGACTGCTATCATCAGCAATTGTGGATGTTTTAACCTCTGTTCCTTTGCCTCTACTTCCTTTATTGTTAGATACTTGCATTTCCATGATATCTATCTATCTAACTCCCTGGAGCCTCACCAGTTTCTGACCACTCAGAGGATCAAAACAACTATTATGCTGTTGTGATTTTTCCACTTATGTTCTCTCAGTGCTGATGTGACCCAGGCTCCTTAAAAACGCAGGTATCCACACACCCTGCACTGCTGTTTGAAAGAAATTTAGAGTCTGATCCACTGCTCTCCTAAGTGTTCACTCTCAGGGATTCTGTAAAATGCTTTATAGCTGTTTACAATGGCACAAAGGTCTAATTTTTGTCTGAAACACACATTGGTGGAGAGCACTATGGCAAATAGAATACTGAGCTCAGACTGTTAAATAAACAGATTTGTATCCTTAGATTTTGAAAAAAAATGTTTGGTACTTTATTAAAGCCAGATAATTCAGAAAACCAATGCAGAAGGGTCTTAACTCTGCGTTCTTTGTAATGGCTAGCAGAGGATGACTCCACTGGTTGCAAAAAGAACTTCAAATGTGTGAAGACTTATGAGAAAATGATCTGACTTCTCACTTGATTTATGACCTCTGTAAACCGTTTCCTAATGAGTTTATGGTCTCGTAAACCTTTCCCTCTGCTCAGTGTGCATTCGCTGCAACTCTGTCACCAGTAATTAGTCTTCCCCTTGCCCTCTGTAATGCTCACTAAAGTTTAGCACTCACAACAAAATGGTATTCTGACCAGTCAGTAGTCCCCATTTTTGTTAGCTAGCTTTTATTATCAGGACTGAATCCAACATAGTCAAGAACAGGGGCAGATGCATTTTTCTTCTTTTTAATTAGTTAGCCCTGTAAAAGAAACAGGAGCATCTGTTTTTATGACAGTGCTAAAAATCACACCGTTGGGATACCCTGGTAGACCGTCATACCTTTATACTGCCCAGGCCTAGTCTCAGTCACTGGTCTCAACTTTTCCTCTATACAGGATGATGTCTATTTTGTAAAGTACGGTCCCATTTAGAGTAATAAAATAGACAATTAAGCAGGGTAAGCTTTAGGATGGCGCTCCTGTTTGATTGACAGGTCATTCTCAGCATCCAGTGTAACAAACCAGGTTCACGAAACTCAGATCAAACTGTTAAATTAGACTGCCTATTTGTTGCTTACATGTTTTCAGACACATAATTTAGTGCACTGCTGAGCTGTAATACAAGAAAGATTGTGACCAGGCGGCCGCCTTTGTGTTTCCAGTTTCCAGCAGAGCCTCATGAAACTCAGATAAAACTGTAAAACAAGTCAGTGTGGATCAAACATGGCAAGAAATTTGCTTATTTCTCATCTAGAATGTTGACAGCAATCATAATGCCAAATTCAAGGCTTCAGATTGCTAGTCAACAAACCGATGGGTGATGTCAGGGTGGCACTAATTATTCTACTGTCTATGTGAGAAATGCATAAAATAAATTTAAGTAGATGAAGACTTGCATTTATGCTCATGTTTTATTTACTCCTGAATTCTGGACTTTCAAGAATGTTCTGTATTTTCTTCTTGCAAATAAGTACAAAAAAGTCAATAACAACAACAAAAAGTGCAGTAATAACGATGATCCTGTCCTTCATATATGCACAGCAAAGTAAAGCATGGATGGACTCGGAGAGAAGACGAGAGAGGGGAGAGGAGGAGGAGAATGTCTAATAGAGATATATCATTACACTGTTATATGTGTAATCTATTGTGCTGCCATTGAACAGCAGCAGCATGAGTTTGGCAGTAGGCCATGCACACACACACACATACACACACGCTGTGCCTCCAGTGGAGCAGTAATAGAGGGTGTGAGTGTATTAGTCGCTACAGTCCAAGTGTTAAGTGCTGGCCTGGTGTGTGTGAGATCGATGACAGCCGGGCGGCCCCTCATCCACACTTGCACACACATAAACACACACACAGCTTTGACACATAGCCTGGGGTCAGGGGTCATATACAAACATCTCTGTCTCTCACACACACACACACACAGACATCGCCCTCTCTGCCTCTATGTCTATACGTAAAACACTTTGTGTGTCTATTACACACAGACACACAGCCATACATATACCCATCCTGTCCTGTGACCGCAGGGAGGGGCCTGCTGTCAAGCACCGGTGGTCCATCGATACTCGGGCAGTGCACTAATGCCTGCTGCCCGCTGATGGACGCTGGCTTGCCTCCAGGGACCATTATACTCACTGGGACACAGACAGACACACATACACAAACACACATCAGTGCACGAGTATGGAGCACATAAACAAATCTTGTACTTGCATGCACATACAGTACATAGGCAAGCTGAAACACCACAAATACATGAATGTACAGTAGATACATGTATACACACATTTGCATTTTAATGTGTATTCAGAGTTTCATATTGTATAGCTCATAAAAGTAAAGAAGAAGCATATTTATGATTATCATTTGATTATCATATTTATGGCAAAATATGGGCATGGGTAATACATTATCAGTTTGATGGGCAAAAAAATACCCAAATTAAATTAAACATACAGGAAAGTTATAAGCTTTATAAAAGTCACTCAGTGACCATGTTTTGAAAATTTGTTCAAGTAATTAGATTTGATATTACATGTCAGCTGGGAGAACATTAGGTCTGTTGTTAGCAAATTTAAAATATGTAAAGATAAAGATATTTTATGCACAACTTAGATGATGCACTTGTCTCCCTCATATAAAATTCTGCTTCAGGGATAGTTTGGTCCTACTTTGGCTATATGGGTGGGATTCTTGGTTCAGTAAGACGAGAATATGAAATGATAAGACTGGAATCGTCTGCTAAACATGTCAGAAAACAGAGTCAATAAGGAAGTTTTTCTTTGTAGTATATCACAGTTTTCCATGGGTTCAAGAGATTCATGATATTTTTACCGATGCTGAGTTACTAAATGTAGGGTAATATTTTATCATGCTGCATGAACAACATTAGAAGAAAGTTGCTAGATTTTAAGCAAAATAGTTAAAAGATATTTTGTTAAAACTAAAACTACAAACAGTTCATAAAATTAAGCATAGATGAGAACAGGAATCCTTCCTCTGGGCCTCGTCTTTGATGGTCCTACTGTAACTCCTTTTTTGATTTTGGCTACACTACCTTTACAATAACTTTTAACATATTTTCACCTAACAAGTTGGTCCGGGCTGATCTGCGACAGCTCACGTCATTTGTTGTAGTATTTTATGATGCACCACACACAATCTCCTTTTTCCCTGTCCTGAGGCAGGCAGCCGGGTCATTAGGTCATCAGCGTTCACATGGCTAAAATCACCTGAGTGCTGCAGGATCAAGTGCGATATTCTGATCCTTTGCCTTGTTATCCATTGAACTGCAATCCAGACACCATTAGTGCTACTCTTCTCTACTTTACTGTGGCTCTCTGGTCCTTTTCTTCGTTCTCTTTTCCTTAGCACCAGACCCCTCATTTTTGTAGCTCCCTCAAATCCATCCAATTGAACACACTCTCACAGATCTGTATTACTGACTGAGTGTCAGGCTCAGCACCTTTGTAGGTGAATTAGCTGAACAACGAATGTGCTGAAGTGTGTGAACAAGAAGAAGATGAGAGAACAGATCCTGCAGGGGATGAAGTGAAGTTGTTCCATGTGCCTGACTTCTTCAAGTGTTGTACTGTAAATCTTTTATCTGGATACTATCACATGTAAAATCTATGGTGGCTGACAAGGGCAAATGCTCTGCAACTTAAGAAAACACAAATAGACAATACAAGCAAATTAGGAACATATCTTAGTCAAAAAAAAAAAAAAAAACAGAGAAAACACACAACACAACCAAATACCAAAACATGGTGCAAAATGGTCATCCTCACCTTAATGCTGCCCCTCCCTAAAATGTAGAATATGATATGCTACTGTGTGATGTGAAACTTTTTAAACATCAAAGCAGAGGTTATCTCTTTATCATTAAAATCTATAGCCTATAACCTACTTCAGGATATTTCCTCACCAATAATGCCTATATGATTATCATGCAGGCTACAGGCTGTATGTCTGCTGCTGCTGTTCATGTTATAAAAAGTCAGGGCAGCACCCTAGACCAATATCACTTACATGCAACAGAACTCTATTTTCTACCACAAACTTTAACAAATGCATGAAAGGACTTTACAGTTACATTTAGGCAACAGTTTGCTTAACTACAATGAGCATGATGAATGTAGGTTATTCCTCTCTGCTGCATCCCAGAGCATACTCAGTGAAATCTCTAGAGATCGAAATTGCACCACCAGTTTTGTTTTAGACTTCATTTGTCCACGGTCATTGTTGTATGTCACAAAATGCAGTATGACTATTATATATGTTTTAATAATGTTTGGATGGAGTTTATATCAGAAGTTAAAGTATAACAGGCTTTATAGAACGATAAATTTACTTTGGGTGATTTATTAATAATAATAAACAATCAACATTAACTAAAGGCAGTATTATCCTTTTAAATTGGAGTGTGTGTATGTATGCCTCAGTATGTGTGTGTAAACAAAGCATACTACAGCACCAGCCTCACTTGAACAAATGCCTGAATAACACATTCAATGAACGCGCTATAAAGAAATGTAACAGCAGTTTCTTTGTACATGTTAAATTGTTTGGCTCAGAACGGCATTGATCTCCATGCTTGGCTGTATGCTGTCATTACCAATAGATTTTCTCAGATATGTTTTAGTAATATTAATTTTTTCCTGAGTGAGAGGGCTGCTTTCATGTATAGCAATAATTTGACTGAAAACAGGGAGTTATTATACTTTAAAAATAACACCAAGTAGAATTGTGATCTCATTCAGTCCTTTGTATCCATGGCTGTCAGCAACAGCAAAAATGAGAACTCAAGTCTGGTTTTGTTCCAATATTGATTGATCTGCACTCTATGAATTCCTCATTAGCAGCAGCTAATTACTACCTAACACTGCAACAGAGTCTTTGTTTTATTGGCTCAGCACAAAAACAAGGCATCCCTAGGGCTCAGAGAAACCACAGTCCCATAATATAATAACATAAGGGGGAAAAAAGGAATGTGTAACGAGTTCCCATATAACTCTTGATGGTCTTTGGAGAATACCCATATTAGATGAAAAGAATAATTACTGAATTGATAGAACTTAATGGCACTGAAGGGAGTTGACGTCTTGTGTGTATATAAGTGCTGTCTAGGTGCTGTTAGCACTTACATGCTGACAGAGGGGTGAAGTCCCAAAGCCCAATGAGACCTTACTTTGTAAGAAATATGAATGGTAGTCCATGGTGAGACTATTTTGTAATTCCTGTTTGAATTGTGCCATGGATTATACATATGATGTTTGTCAGTTTAGAAGATAATTTTTCAAGTCAAGAAAGTCACCGTTTGTCATAGTTTAGTTTTGTGTGAAACCCCTCAGTGAACTACATCTCTCATCTTGCATCAACACCAATATTGCTGTCTGTTGTGGTGTTAACTTACCAGAAGTGTTTTATCTAGCGACTCCTGCTCCTTTGTCATACAGGAAGACAAAGAATGAGCAACAATTTTACAACAGCAACTTTCTTGACTTGTAAAATTATCTTTTAAATTTACAAACATCGTATGTGTGATTCATAGCACAGTTCAGAGGGGTCCCATGGTAGTCCACCACAAGAGGAGGGACTTTATCTCTCACTAGGACAGGGTATCCTTTTAAAAAATTCTGATACCAGTACCGCTACCACTTCCTTCAAGGTGATACTGTAATTGATAGCGTACCACATTTTATATCTTTTTTTTAGCTGCGACCAGCTGGTTGGTTGATCAGTTAGTCCACAAAAATGTCCCACTCATTGGCATCCATAGTTTTATTTAGTGCATTTAGTGAAAAGGTGGGTATGTGCCAGGGAAAAGCTGATTAACTGTTCCTTCCAACTGGCAAAAAAGAGGGCATGCGAGTGGCCTATAATTTTTAAATGGCCAGTCTCATGAATTGTTAGTTATAGACTCTTGTTGGAGGCATCATTGCACTCAGCAGAGTTTCTTTTTCATTAGTGACTTATGCCACACACCCTAAACTTTAGACACACTCCTTTCGTAACTCTGGAAACCATTTCAAGAAGACTTTTGTGGCAGGAATCAATGGACTCAGCAGAGCTCCTTTTTCAATGTGATGGTTAGCCTTGAACCGCACCCCCTTCATAACTCATTTCATGTTTGTTTTTGGCACTCGTGGGATCAGTACTGGACTAAGCAGACTTAATTTTTTCATTGGTGATGATTTGTCTCGTGCCCTAAACTTTAGCCATGGTCCGTTTCATAACTCTGTTTTTCATTGACCCATGTGGCATTTGTCATTGGACTCAGAGATTTCCTTTCTCCATTGGTGTGACTTAGTCCCACTCTTTATGTTGGTCATGCAGGTCAAGTGTGTATGTGGGTGTGTGCGTGTGTGTGTGTGGGTGTGTGTATTTGTGAATGAATGCACATGTAGATGCATGCATGTATGTACATCAAAATAGCTGGCTGCAGCTTGACTTCACCACTGCAAACAAAACCATAGAAATTGATTTTTTTTTTCTTTGATCTGGGCACAAAAAGGATTGAATCGTTTGACTGGAGTAGTTTCAGTACCACTTGATACTGGGTTATTTGAGTTGATACCTTAAAGGTATAAAGTACCAATACCAAATAGTACATGCTTAGTGTGGAAGCCATTCTGTCTTTCTGTCGCTGTGTCTGTCTCCCTGTGTCTTTCTCTGTTTAGTGATTAAGAAAAAACAATAAAATGCCTTGCTAAGCCGCGCTGTGGACAACACAAAGAGCAGAGTCTTAGAAGAGATGGGGACGGTGAGGAGAGGAGTGAGAAACACAGCGAGAAAAGATAAAAACAAAGTGAAACATGATGAGTAAGTAAACAGTGAAAGGACACCTTGAGAAGACAGAGAAAAGAGAGAGATGGGTCCTGACAAGAGAAAGAGGCTGTCTACAGATGTGCCTGCATCAAATCCAGGCGCCTGTGGGCATCATCACAGTACAGTCACACACACACACACACAAATGCACACACAGATGCACAGTGATAACCCATCAGCACTGGCCAAGTGTTGTTTAATCCAACCTGACTTGCACTCGACAGAAAAAGCAAATTCACTTCCACTCACAGTCTGGAAAACGGAGCGCTCTTCACATAAATGGCAGCGCTCTGAATTACCCCGTTTATGTGTGTGTCTGTGTCTGCGTATGTGTGTGTGTGCCCGCTGGCATGCACACGTGCACACACTCCACAGCTCATGTTTTTATTTTTGTGATGATTTTTTCAGTGTGTTTGTGCGTGTGTGTTTACATGTATTGGTGGTGACAACCTCTTCGGCAGTACCCCCTTCATTGTGTGACAGGCAGATAGCTAGGCTGCTCTGCTCCCTATTGTTTGGGGGCTGTCATCAAACCCTGCTTGTACAGCCAGTTATACTGCCTGTGTGTGTGTGTGTGTGTGTGTGTGTGTGTGTGTGTGTGTGTGTGTGTGTGTGTTTGCATGGGTGTGTGGGAGAGAGTTTGCACTTTGTTGCGCTTCTACATCTTCATGTGTACTAATGCATATACCTGAGCATGTTTTTGTGTTTGTGTGTTAATGAGTAGGCTTGTTTTTGCAAAAAAAACAAGGTTTTGCTGTGTACATGAGCATATGTGCATAGGTGAGTGTGTGTTTGATTTGTTTATCTGTGCGACAATGAGAGAGAGAAGAGAAGATGAGGGCTGACAAGCCATTGTTTGACAGACTGATAGTTTGGCTGGAGCGCTCTACTGTACTCCCCTCTCCTCTCCATTGTTATGTGACTTGTCATTAAGCCCTTGTTGCCCAGTCAAAATGGGCCGGAGTGCTTGTTAGCCACAGCACTGTCATTTGTTGAGAGGAGTAGGTGAGCCTAGCACAAACACACACAGACACACACACACACACACACACAAACACACACATACAGAGATACAAGAGGGCAGATGCACAGAGTGGGTACTGCAGATGTGAAAAATTATTTTTGCTCAGTATCTATGGTGCTCGATGTATTATTAACATTCTCATATAATACTGTTAAAAAAGACACAAGCTTGTGCTGATGAAATTAGGAGCCCTGCATTGTTGAAAGAGCTAAGCTACATTTTTCAAAAAATAACTTAGCTCTGCAAATAAATTGCTTTACATAAAGGGTGAAAACTGGAAGAAGTAATGTCCACTGCCAATGTAATTTTCTTCTCATAAGAATGAGTGACAGTATAACAAGGGTGACTAAAAACTTTGTGAACAAAAAAAGTACTTTTTATGACGTTTGAATTTTTGTGATCTTACAGTTTTTTAGACCTGCAATGATAAATCAACTAATCAATTAGTTGTCAACTATTAAATTAGTCGCCTACTATTTTGATAATGGATTAACTGATCTGGGTATTTTTTTAATGAGAAAAATCAAAAATTGCAAAATTGATTCCAGCTTCTTAAATGTGAACACTTCCTGATTTCTTTACTCCTCTATGACACTAAACTGAACTAAACTGATCTTTGAGTTGTGGACAAAACAAGACAGTAAAGGATCATATTGGGCTTTGGGTGAAAATAATTGGCAGATTATTGAAAAACTAAAATAATTATTAGTTGCAGCTCTATTTTTTACCCTCATTATTTATTGTATAAGTTTAGAGTTATGCTTCTGCAAAGATGCACATTAATGTCTCTGCAGATTTACGGAGATGGGGTCTTGGGCTCGCAGAGAAACCGATGAGCACACCTCTTTAAAGTTAATATATGGAACTTACATATTTTGTTCATTTTTGAGGCCCCTGTGAACAAAAATAACACCAAAAATAAAATTAGGTAAATAAAAATCTCCTCCTGCTTCTTTTTCACTGGTGAGCATACTACTTAGGGCAACTCTGCCAGGCAAAATGTAAACACAGGCTCGTTTCATCTGATTTCACAGAGAATCCGACCCGGTAGCAGTCATTGTTTCATAACCAGTTAGAACCTCCATGTAGTAGCTTTAATGACAACGTGTTCAGCAATCTTATTGACAGATTCAACTCCTGTTGGGAGATGGTTATGAAGCAGAAAAGGAAAAAAAATAGTGCAGCAGTTAGTGCAACATAAATATATGCTTGGATCCTCGTCGAGCATCCTTGGACTGTTGATGGACAGAGGTATTTGAGCCTCAGCAACTTCAAAACACTCAGGAAACCTTATATGATGCTAATCACCTGCACTGCTGCACCAGGCAGATGTACAAGGACAGAGATGGATTCATAACCAGACAGACAGACAGGCCAGTATCCCTCACTGGTCCATTTCCTGTGTCAGGAGGGACAAGAACAAACAGGTGACATCACTTCCTCCTGAGGACAATCACACAGGAACGGGTCAGGAGCCTCCCTAAGTGCTGTCATCGCCATAACAATTCCGACCACCGCCAAGAACGCACACAAACACACATACAGTTTACACACACTCACACAAAAACACACGACACTATTGTTAGCTCCAAACTGTCAATAAGCTCAGTTTATTGACATAATTTTGAAGCATTGTATATTTCTGTCTGTCTGTGTGTTTTTTTTCCCCCAATCTCGCTTCCTTTATCCTTTTCTGTCTCCCTCTTATGTAGTTAGTTTCAATGCTGTGTTTCTCTTTCAGTGGAAGACATATTGAATTTGGTCAAATATCTCTCTCCTCCTTTAGCTTCAGGTTGCAACAAATGTGGAATTATGTGGTGTCAGTTTTTACTTTTCATCAACAGAAGCCCGTCAATTTTAAACAGCTGGAAAGAGTTTTGACACTTGAAAAATTCAGTGAAACAACCCTGAAAGTAGTGCGTGTGGGTGGCCTTGGGGTCTAAGATATGTACTATCCTGAGGTGGCAAATGTGCACACATTCTCTACTCAGGTAGTGGTACAGATACTTGTGTGTACAGGCTCTGAAATGTACTCAAAGTATTAAAGTAAAAAGTAGCCCTCTGAAGGACATTTCTGGTGGCTGTCACCTTTTCTCCACAGTCGAGTGTCTCTCTATCTGTTTCATCTTTTTACATCATTAATGTCATTTTTGTCTTGTTACATCTGTCACGTGTGATATGCACTGGATACACCAAGGAATCGTCTTTTCTATGTGCTGTTGTCCCGTCCATTTAGGTAGAAATTTGTCTAGATAATGGGAAAGCGACATGCAATTACACACAATAAAAATAATCAATAATTCCCCTCAAATGCATGAATACTGAGGGAGTAAAAGTAAATGGCAAAAATAACTTCTCAAGTGAAGTACTGATACCTGAAAACTTAGTACATTGACAAAGTATTTGTACTTTATGACCATGGTACCTTTGGTACAATGTAACTGTTTGTGTACCCTGTTTGAATCTGACCCTAATCCCATCTCCCCCTTTCTTTTTATTTTTTGTCAAGCTTCTGCTTTCAAATGTAAACAGCAAAAACCCAAAAAGAGAAGATCTTCATGAATGCAGTGTCAATGTCTGATCAGCAATGTTTACTAAGAGTTTTTGTTGTACCGCTTTAAACAGTTTGATGAAAAAGTAAATAAAAATGATGAATAATTATTTCAAAAGGTCATGGGGTCACTAATGAAAATTAAATCTAATAGAGAACTGAGAAAATATATTGATGATACAATAACATTTCTATTCTACTACATACATCACTGTAAAGTGGGCCGCTTTATTATTCACTTAAAGCAAAAACAAAAAGCTAAGACCTTGTGGAAGTCGAGTTAAGAGAAGGCCTTAGTGCTGCTCCTCTTACCTGCAGTACTGTTTCTGGCCTGAAGGTGGGAGCAGTGGCTGCAGTTTGACAGCTCTGCTGCAATAGAGGAAGACCTACAGCACACAGAGCAGCTCCTAAAAAGCTGTCTACTTTTCTTGTTTGAGTACAAACAAAACATACAATGGGAGCAAGTTACAAAGTGTAACAATCGTATTCATATAGTCATGTCATTTAATGTGTGTATTTATTATTTCAGTGTGTTTTAACTCATCTGTGGTTGATGAGGGATTTAAATGGATTTAATGGAGTGTATTTTGTTTTGTTTTCTTTTTTTAGCTGACCTGTCCTAACCCTCGGGGTCTGTTCTATTCTCTTCTATTCTACTCTAATCTATTCTGTTTAGTTTTCGAGGAGTGACGTCTAAAAATAAAGGGGGACAGTGAACAGTTGATTACACATTGTCACTCTCTATGTATTAGCCTTGATGTGCGCTCTTATGTGTGCTCTTAATTGATTGACCCGTTGTTATGGATCGCCTTGTGGTCGGCACCAGTCAATACTGCCAGGTCTTAGTTTTCCTGGGTAAGGGGGGGAAGGAGAATGGGGGAGAAGGGAAAAAAGAAACAGAGAGAAAGAGAGGGAAGATATTGATCAGGTGCCATCGAATTCCACGTTTACCTGACCTTCCAAACTGCTGGCATCATCACCGCAGTACGCCGCTGATGTTCATTCCTCTCTTGCTTTCTTCCTGCCTTCCTCACTTCACTGTCCTTTTGTCTCAGCCCTGTGTGGATTTGTGCGTGTGTGTGTGTGTGTGTGTGTGTGTGTGTGTGTGTGTGTGTGTGTGTGTGTGTGTGTGTGTGTGTGTGTGTGTGTGTGTGTATGCATGCTTCAGCTGCAGATAAAGCCTAAATTGAGCTGTTTTGATTGTTCACTGAGAGTGCCCGCAGCACAAGGCCCCTCGGCTGAGGAGCGCACACACACAGACACACACACTTCCTCACATTCAGCCCCTTTCCAGTCATTCTGCACTCCCTCTTCCCTGCTTTTTTATTAAGTGGTGTTGGCAACGACAGTGAAAATTCTTTTAATTACTAGTCAGAATAACTTTCTGTCTTTGGAATGAGGCAGGCTACTTGTTAACACCAAACTGAAAAAAGCCTCCCGCATGTCTTAATGTCTCACAGCCACTAATCCACGTTTAGACGTCTTGTTTTTTGGGGCTACATTAGCTTAAGGCCTCACTATAGCAAGGTTTTTTTAGTGGAAGGTGACTTGGAAAATAAATTATCTGAAGATTAGCTGCACTAGGGCTGTCCTCAACTAAAGAAATTTTTAGTAGAGTGGTTGTCAAGAATTTCTTTGGCAAATTCTTTGGTGATTTAATAAATTGTCTCTCTGGTATTATTCTCCAAATGGAGCTAGTCTTGTAGACGGATCTATAAAAGATCTATAAATAAAGTGCTTATGTAAGTTCTCGCACATTCTACTTCAGAGAAAGAATAGTTCCTGCGTGAAACTGCTCACAAGGTCTGTGGATTATCTTGAATAACCACGTCATGATTTGTGGAAAAAGACACTACTGTTGAGTTTTTCAGATTTTTTTTTGGCACATTGAGCAACACAAATGGAGTGGCATTTATTCACATTATATGAAGAGAAGACAGACATCTCTACAGCTGATATGTCCAAAACTCGACATTTTACACCAGAACTATCTAGATGGATAAATGGCACTACAGGCCAGAGGAAACAGAAATATCTGATTTTGACTTTGGAGAGAGCTGGTCCCTTAAGATTAAAGCCTGACCAATATATTAGTCGATAGATATTATCAACCCAATACTGGCCTATCACAGCTACATCAGTCTAGAGTGGTATTTGCATATGTGTTGTGTGATATGCACCCATATGAAAACTTTTTTTTTTTATTGGAACATAATATATTTTGCTCTATTCATGTTTTTGTATTTATAATTATTTATGATTATTTATAATTACTAAAAATGCTGATTAAAGTTTACTGTCTCAGTGCCCTGATATTATTTTGGACAATAAAGTTATTAAAACTGTAAAATATCTTGCTTTCATTACATATCTTTGTCATAAGCCACTTTTGATGGAGCACTGCAAAATTTCTGTATACCGTCTATATTTTATATATTACATTCTGAACAAAGAATATCAGCTAATATATCGATATCAGGAGTTTCATACTTCCTGATATCGGTATCAGTATCTGTCAGGGCCTAGTTAAGATACATAAAATAAGTAGAGCAGACTGAGTGTGTGTTGTTCACCAGGTGATGCTCATATAGATTTACAGTCAAAAGTCAGTGTATGAATATGAAACACTGGTGTTTATTATTTTAAAAAAGATAACCACACACTGATATCATAAGGTGCAAGAAAAAAAGAAAAGAAAAGAAAAGAAAAGAAAAGAAAAGAAAAGAAAAGAAAAGAAAAGAAAAGAAAAGAGGGCTTTAGACATCAAGTCCAATACAGGTATTTAATGATGAAGATTGGATTTTGTCATATTGTACTCCAATAAAAGTCTGGTGACTTAAAGCTTGGCTTTATAATGAAATACTTTCATTGGACCTGAGGGTGCAGAGCCTTCTTTGTTTCATCGTTTCTAAATATAAGGAAATATAAGCACTGTCATCCTCGTGCTCAGCAGAGGTCTCCCATGGGAATCCCTTTGCTCGTATACCAGATGCAGAAGCATCGGCATGTCTGGTTTCACATGGATTTAAGAGAGGAAATGCGTATTAGATGATTTGAAAAGGGAATGAACCTGAACCAGAGTCCAATGATACCATACAATTATGCAAATGCACTCTTAAAAACAAACTGCACGCACATGATTTGGCAGAAAATGCTGTAGGAGAGTATGAGAGGTGCGTTTGTGTACACATGGATGTTGGCATGTGAAAACAAATGCACTGGACATTGTTCTGTGGCTGTACACACACGCACGCACACACAGAAACACACACACACTCCAGGGATGATGTCTGGCTAGGTGGATAAAGTAGTGCTATTGTAATTCGATAGATGGCTTTCCCTAAGATAATCTGCCTTAAACAGATGATCATTTTGGGAGTAGATTTGATTGATGTGGGACAGGCAGAGAAAGAACAAGAGGGAGCTGGAGAGAGGGAGAACGTCTGTATTTTTAAGTTTGTGTGTGCGCGTGTGAGTTAGTGTGTGAGCGAGACAAAAAATTAAAAGGGTACATATGGTGAAGAACATTAATTTGTGCCAGCTGGACACTAAATGATGCTCAAACTGGGACTTGTCTCTCTGTGTGTCTCTTTCTGTCGCTGTCTTTTTCTCTGGCTCTCCTCATTTTGTCATTGTTTATTTGACCAATCACACTTTCCTATTTTCCCATGTTTTATAGCCTTTTTAGCAATTATGATGGTGTGGATGTTTAACCCACATCATTTCAGATACTTTATTGCAGCAATAAAACATTTTACCTCTTGTTTCATGATCTGTAAAATGTATAATTTTGGTTCAATTTAGACAAGAGCAGCAAGTCCAAAATTATACTGAAACAGTAAATTGTCGCTGGTATTTTGTTATATGTAGCCTATAAAAACAAATAGCACAAAATATATTTTTTACGTTAAACATGATTTGAGTAAAAGATCAAATATACACAGAATGTTGCCTATAAAAACATTCGACATTATATTCTTTTAAAAAACGTTTTTTTATGTAGGCACTGATCCGACAACATATATGCCCCTACACAATATAGACCGATATGGCAATGATAGACCAATATCAGACCAATAATATCAGTTAGCATATATATTGGTTGGGCTCATAGGAACATATATGGATGGGGTTTGGATATCCCTCATTAGTGGGTCAACTCTCAGAATGCAGCCAGGCAATTTAGTAAATACTGAATTATTATGAAAAAATAAAAGAAATACTGACACAAAGTGTGCATAATATTTGGGACAGGCAGGGTCTTAAGGGGCCAGTTCACCTTACAACAAATGTTTTTTTCTCATTTGTTCCTCGTGGCCATGCAGATAGTTTTGGTTTGTGTGATTTGTTTGGGCAAAATATCCCAAAGCTATGTGCATGGCTGGATTATTCTAAAAGTAAGTGAGAAAATGTGTTTTATTTTGTTTTTTTCTAAAGTTCTTACTCTTGCTAACTTTTTGCAAGCCTCTATTTATAATAGGGGCATCATAATTCCAATTCTAAATAAAAAATCAATTGAAATCAAAAGCAGGATTGGTGATTCTCCAATTAGTCTCCAATTAGTCTCCAATTAGTCTTCACCCCTCCAACACTTCAAAGATGACACAGCGTAGCTTACTGGTAGCCTTCAGCTGCACTTTTTAAAATATTTTTAAAGAATTTTAAAATGTAAAATGTAAATATATATTTTCAGGGCACGAAACCCATCAGCTTTATAAATCAAGATTCTGTAGTCTAAAAATATCATAACCTTCAGTGCTAAAGAAATATGTTTAAATCAAAAATCAAATCAAATTGTGACCTTAATTAAAAGTTAAATTGAATCATGGATTTTGGAGAATGGTGACATCCCTGATTCATAATATTCATAGTTTATATTATTTATTTCCTGAAATTTAAACAGATGCTGAATATTGACTGTTGTGTACCAACTTTTTGTCTCTCTCACCCAGCATCCATCCACCTTCCATCCCTCTCTCATCCCTTCTTAATTTCCAAGTGGCCTTTCATTTGCTGAAAAAGGGAGATACTGTGAAGGGGAAAAAAAAAAAGTCTGTCCTCTCCTGCTTCCTTCCGCTCACTTCTATCTGCAATGTATTTTGTATTTTCTTCTCCTGCACTCTCTCTCTCTCTCTCTCTCTCTCTCTCTCTCTCTCTCTCTCTCTCTCTCTCTCTGTTTTTCTGTCCCTCTCTCCCAACATAATCCTCCGCTCAAGCCCCTAGGTTGCCGTAGAAACATCAATAACATTCCTGCTTGACAACATCTTAGTGCATTAAACTGGTCGTAGGGAGACTCGGCCCAACAGAGAGACACACACACACACACACACACACACACACACACACACACACACACACACACACACACACACACACACACACACACACACACACACACACACACACTAACTTAAAGCCATCACTTGGATTCCCACAAAAATAGCAAAGACTCTGCCATGTTGGGGTAACAGAAAGAGAAAAAAATCAGGAAAAGTGAAAGACTATAATAAATATAAGATGTATTCCAGGTGTGGTAGTTACAACCTGTCAAATTCTGTTCAGTACATAGTTAGTTTAATTTTTTGTATAGAATTAGTAACTAGTACTTTGTGATTATTACACAAGTCACAAAATGTTTATTACTCATAGTACAATACAGTCTGACCCAACATATGACACTCCTGCAGATGTTGTGTTTGTTCAGAAACAAACTTTACTTTATCGCTGTCAAAAGAGAAGATCTAAATTTCACTTTCCTCAAAATTTTGTTATATTTGGCGACAAACATTAAAGCAAATTTCATGACCTTCATGGCAGTGAACATGTGTTTGTTTGTCAAAGACACTTTAATTTAACACAGTTGCTGCTGATATCACAGAACAATTGTTTACATTTTTTTTTGCAGCATGTTGATTTGGTGATGATCAGGATCAAGAGACGTCCACTCTGCCACTTTGCTGTCGATCTAGATCCTAATTCCCTGCCAGGTGATGCAGGCAATTCTGCTCTGTGACCCTGACCTCTGACCTCGCTGTGTTAAGGGGGTAGGGTCTTCAGGCCACACCTAATGATTATTTTCATTATTGATTCATCTGAAGATTATTGTTTTAATTAAATGTGCAAGCTATAAATTCTCAGAAGATAGTGAAAAAGGCCCATGTGATGTAATGAAAAGTCTTGTTTTGTCCCTCCAACAGTCCAAAAACCAAAAGATATTCAGTTACTGCTGTAAAAAGTAGCACATCCTCACACTGGAGAAACTGAAACCAAAGACTGACATTTTTTCTGGCAAAATTATTTAATTCATTGCTCTAGAAAGTTTTCCCCTGGGGGTCAACAATTTGTTCCATAGCTTTTTTCATTTTACAGATGTTTAACAACAGCTTCCATTTGGGTACTTTTTAAACAGTGACTCAACTCATATGTTTGTGTTTTAGGAAACCTTAATTTCAGGTAGGGCTGCACAGAATGTTATCTAGATCGCAGTATGGCCAAATGCAATATCCAGAAGGTATAAGCTGGAATTTTTTTTTATAAAGGAATAAGGTGTGACAAAAAAGCATCATAATGAAATACTGTAGTGCTGCAGAGATGCCCTTGCTTACAAACTGTGTTCTCCAGATATAAGAAAACCTGTTTGTTTAGTACAGACCTCAACAAATGTCACATGATCATGATGTTTAGTAGTTTTTTTCCCAGTGAGAATGAAAAATGATCGATCCCACTAATCATGAATCACTTTGCAATTGCAACATCTGTCAAAATAATCACAATATGATTTTATTCAGCATACTGTGCAGACTTAATTTCAGGTGATGAATTTGAGAGGAAAATGTATTTACACCAAGAGCTTTAGGAGCTGCCACTGCTGAGAGTTTAATAAATCTTTTCTTAAACCCTTTTAGTGAAACGTCCAGAGGGAGAACAGTTTAAGCTATTTTAAGGTATTTTTAGATGGATTACCAATATTCCTGCTCAGAATCTTAGAGCATTTCCTCTGTTTTGTCCCATGTCAAAGAAGTTCAGTAAAAAATGTAAAGTACAAGTAAGTAATTTCTGCAAGACGGCATAGAGCTACTCTTTTCCTTTCCAGTTGCACTCTGAAGAGGATGTGTGTGTGTGTGTGTGTGAGAGTGACAGTATCCGCTAGAGAGCAGTGTGTCAGTCAAACTGGCAGAGTCCACTCTCGGCTTAGACTAACATCACTTTCTGTCTCTCTCTGTCACTTTTCCTCTATCTGTCTCTCTTTCCTCCCGCCCTCTCTCTCTGTCACTCAGTCCATCTCAATTAATACTCTCCCACCTCCCTTCGAGGGCCTATTATACATTAGCCCTCTAAATCGAATCTCATGGAAATTGCCAGGGAGACTAACGCTGCCAGTTTGACTGACACACTGCTGGATTTGTATTCAGCATGAAGAACGGCCGGCCGAGCACCTACACATGCAGAATTACATACACGGATGCATGAACACACTCAAGCGGTCAGCCACATGCTCGCCACATTACTGAACATGAAATCGAGCAGTTTGGACACAAACACACACTTACATATGTGTATAGTGAGTATGCAGTGGTTTTGAATACGCACACACATAATTTAATATCACACATACAGTACAGGTCCAAAAAGTGTGTGTTTGTGTCCGTGTGTGGCGATAACGATGCTCTCTCTTGGTGACAGCGGCTGCAGATTGTTCCATGGACAGACCTGTCATCATCCCAGTCAAATTATTCTGATTGGCTGCTGATTTCCTGATGGCGTCCCTCTGTGTGTGTGTGTGTGTGTGTGTGAGTGTGTGTGTGTGAGAGAGAGACAGAGAGAGAGAGATTGAGAGCCTGTGTGCTTGCATTCTTGCATATGGGATTCGTGTGTGTGTGTTGTGTGATTTCCTGATGGAAGCCCCCGTTTCATCATCTGCTGCCATTCCCACCTGTCTCCACGGTGACTGTGCTGTGTCTAATCACTTGATGTGATTTGTGTTGGTAAAACAACGCACCTTCCACTGATGAGGGCCTCCCCCCCGGTGTGTGTGTGAGTGTGTGTGTGTGAGTAGGTGTGGGTGTTTGATGCAGGCACCCTTTGGGGCTTCCAAATCAACATTGTCAAGATCCCGCTGTCCCATTATACACAGACAAGCCTTTTTGTCTGATATGCGCGCGCACACACACACACACACACACACACACACACACACACACACACACACACACACACACACATACACATTCTCTCTGTCTCTCTCTCTCTCTCTCTCTCTCTCTCTCTGCAGGCCAGATACATCTGAATTTGTAGCAGATCCTTGTAAAACACTGTACAGTTGTCTTGTGAAGCAATCAGGACAGATTTTTATACCATCCAGGTTTTACTCATTGTTATACATTGGTGACTTTCTCTCTCGCTTACACACACACACACACACACGCACACACACACACACACACGCATACCTTGTGAGTGCTCTAGTCAGACAACCACATAATGGGCTAAAGAGGTACACGAAACAGATGGTTTTCCACCTAGCCGCCTCACTAATGCTAACAGGACATGTCACACAGGGAACGAGAAGAAGAAAGAGGGTGAGAGAGATAAAGAGGGAAAGTGGAGTAGGGAGAGATATATTTATACAGAGACGCAAAGTGACAGAGACAGACAGACAGCATGGAAGATTTATGCTTAAAATTAAATGAAGAGAGAGGTGACAGAGTTGTCAGAGTGGGCTCAGAGAAAAAGTGCTTGAAGGAAAGGGACTGTTATGTTTAAAGTAGCTAGAGAAAACCCTGCTTTAAAGCTGAGTCTAGTTTGGATGCCAGTTATGGATGAACACCTGTCTTCCCCCTAAATACACTGACTGTACATCATATACTATTTCTTATCTGTTAGTTTGAACTTGAGACAGCTATACAGTTAGGCATCAAAACTTGAGGCTTTTTGAGTGCAGACTGAAATGTGTCTGTAGCGACAGTATCAAAAAATGGTTACAAGTATTGAAAGATGGAACTGAAGATTTGATGAGATTCTTTTGGCTGGTTTACTTATGACTCTGTAGTAGTCACAGATATTTTATCAGCACCAGCACTGATAGGCTGCATTGGAACCATGACACCTGGTGGACACACTAATTTCAGACTCTTTTTCATTAGAGGCTTGAAGGCTTGTTGCCTGCATCAGTAACTTCTGTGACTACTTTGATCCTTTTGCATACACATGAGCTGGCTTAACTTTAAATTCCTGTTATTTTGTAATCTAAAAGCTTTTATTATGAAGCAGCAACATCAGGCAATGTTGAGGTTAATCAGCAGTCACTTAACACAAGTCCTGTACGACAAAAATAGAACGCGAAACCGAAAAGTAAAGTGGATACCTGAAAGTACAAACAGTGACACAGGAGAGAAACTAAACTTCAGACCACAGAGATTCAGTCAGAAGCAACAAAAGGAGAGAGCCAAACACATAGATACTTTTAAAAACATCTTTCTCTCTGCTCTCCTATGTCTACGGGCAATTAGAATTTTTTTTTTAATAGCAGGCTTAGCAGCATTAATAACTGCTTACACATGCTAATTTTGGTGTAAAAACAGTGTTTATCTCCAATTTCTAAAACAATGCCCAGTCCAAGTGACAGATGTTTGTTTGTTTGTCATGCATCATGATTTGTAAAACCTGCACATACCAAATCATTATTGAGTTTTATGTGACAAATATACAGTTACCATCAAGTAACATTTTTTTTGGTGAAGTGTTTACATTATGTTGTCTGTTTTGAGTACCTTGGTGTAAAGGGGTGTGTGAGAACACATGCTACACACAGAAGGACAACGGGGGTTGAATAAGAGATTAAAAGCCCCAGAAATACAAAGGAAAAAGACAAAAAGACATGCAGGAAATGAGACAACTTTTTTCCACTTCCTATAAACTCTTAATCCTTCTCCCCCTCTACACCCACACTTCACCCAGGAGACTGTGTTACCAATCTGTGCCAGGCTGTGAAACATTAGCGCCATGCAATATTCAGCAGGACTAAGTCAGGCTTTTAGCATCAGGCGGGTGTAGGCTCTATATGTTTAGAGGCAAGCCTGCAGCAAGAACAATCTGATCATCTAACAAGCGAGAGCTTTCACCGCTTAGGATGGTCTTTGTGTGTCTGTTGCTTTTTATGAGTGTACGCTGAAAGTGTGTGTGTGTGTGTGTGTGTGCCTTCATAAAAAATGATCTGTCCTTTTCAACTAATGTGATAGGGTTGGAAAGTGAGAAATGGTGCAGACATTATGTGTTGAATGAAATGATTTTGTTCTTTGATACTCCAGTGTGACCTGTGGCACAGACTCAGAAATAATGTGTAGTATTTGTGGGAGCAGATGCTAGGGTGTTTTCTTCCATGGACTCATGACTTGTGTACAACACCCACCAGTGCACATACAATCTTCCCTCCTACTATATATCACAATGCAGTGTGCTTCTTCCTTCAACAATAACCTATACAACACCACACAAAGCCCTCTGAAACATTGTATAGTAGCAAAGGACAACACAGGTTGATAAGTCATGGTTAAACTTATTATAAACACTCAATCAGTGTAAACGAACAATAAATCAAGCATACAAATAAAAAGTTTTCTTCTTGCTTTGGCAGCAAACATGAGGGATTATAACAAGTAGCAAACAACACACACTGAATTTCTTTGGTGATTCTGCTTATCGTTTTCCAACTTTCTTCTATGTCATCCTCTCCAGCTCCTCCTATTTGTCCTCTTTGTCCCCTTCTGATGGAATAGACCCTTGTTCCACCCAATTCTCCCAGTATTAACCTTCTCTGCTTGTTTTTCTGTCTTGCATTCATCTGTCCCTCCTTGATGTTCCTTCTATTCTTACATCTCCTCCTGAATGTTTTGGACCTCTTCTTCATTGCATAATGAACAAGTGGACAATAAGAGAAAGATGCTAAATAAGAGGATGTTTGGAGACAAATCTGACTGAGATCATGGAATGTTTTCCATGTTTCCAGGAAGTAATTTAATAGATAAACTGAAACAACATTTTGATTATACTGTGCATACATGGTCATGCAGGAAATACTAGAAATATATATTGAAGTTACACAGTGTGAAACTAAAATTTCCCTGGTTATTGCATTTTTTATATGTTGTTTTATATATTGAAACTGTGATTGTGGTATTAGGGCTGGGCGATATGGACATTATCAAATAATATCCCAATATTTTCAGGCTGTGGCGCGATATACAAACTAAATCTCAATATAAACTTTCTCTTAAATATTATATTATGAATTCTCAAATAGTGATGATCTAATAGAATATGATGCACTGGTGTACATTAATCTACCCAACTGTATATGAAGTAGGGCTGAGCAATATGGACATAATCAAATAAAGATATCTTTAACCAAGTATTTCTGGTGATTTTGCGACTGTTTTGTAGGTGCTTTCGCAAATCGCAATTAGATTTGTAACAAATAATCATCAGTAAGTTCAGAAAATTACATCACTTTACTGTAATACAGCCTTTAAAACCAGGAAAAGACAACACTTATGACATATGAAGATATAATATATCCAAAATCTAAGATGATATCTGGTCTGATGTTATTGATATAATATTGATATGTTGCCAAGCCTTTTGTTGTAACCTATAACCTGTAACCTCTTTGTCCTCTAGTTTTTCTTTTCCCATTCTCTCTTTAACCATCTTAAATTCAGACTTCATTTCTTCTGTGTCCTTTCCTTTCCTCTCTACTCCCTCTCTCTGAAGCCTCTGCCTCCCTCTCTCCTCTACAGTTCACAACTGTTTCTGACACATATTATCTGCGAGAGCAGCCAGGTCTCTCTTATGTACATATATCTCTTTATATTTTTCTATCTTTTACTCACTTTATCCACCTACACCACGCTCACTCACACATATTCTGGTCCTGGCCTCCTGAATTCACTGCTCTGGTAAACTGTTAAACCTACCCACGCCATCTAACCTCGTGTTAATCCACCATCTGACTCCTCTCGCTGCCTCTCTTCCTGTTGCTCATCCCTTTCTGGCAAACAGCAGCTCTTGAATAATTGCAGTGAGGAAGAAATTTTCAATGCATACGTGATGGGCTCTCTGAAGCATCTCTCTCTCCCTCTGAAAGTCTATCCCTTCTTCTTAATCCTACCTTGTCTAACTGAAGAGCCTAGTTTTACACACACACACACACACACACACACACACACACACACACACACACACACACACACACACACACTCACACACACACACAATTTGGATGAAAGCAGCTGACTGCAAGAGGAAATGCATAGGGAGAGAAACTTATCTCTCAGAGGCACTATGTTACTCGATACACACACTCAAACGTCAACTGTTTGGCAGCACATACTCATTTATACACGATACTGCATACACTCAGATGCACACGTATCCAGGTGCTGCACATACAGCCATTCACATACATTCACAGGTCAATTGCTGTTTGTAACACGACCTTAATGAGAAGTGGTTTTCTGTATAACAAAACACTTGAGTTGTTGATCATTCAGTTCGCCCATACATCTATTCAACAGCTCAGTGTGCATGTGCGCACATGTGTGTGTGTTTGTGTCTGTGTGTAGGTGTGTGTATGCAAGATCACACATAATGTGGAGTGTTTTAACACTGTCATGATTAGTGCAGTTATGTGTTGTCAAGTGGGAGGAATCACTTCCATTTTTAAAAAAAATGCACAAACATAATGATGTTTACGCACACATACACACCGACACACACACCACAACAACAACAATGCATCCCACAGAGGGATTTTTTTGAGAGGTAGAGTGTTATGCTCACTTGACGAATAATACAGACAAACCTTAACACCCGTTTGTGGTGTTTGTATGTGTGTGTGCGCATGTGTGTGTATGTGTGTGTGTGTGCGCGACCAGCTCACATCTCAGTTTTACATCGGTTTTATGAAACACACACACATGCTGCACACATGCATACACCTCTCATTCCTGTTAGTTAATCCCCCCTCCCTCCAGCTGTGCAATCATAATTTAAAGGTGTTGTCTGTATAATTTCTGTGGATTATGTGATTAGGAAGCTATTGTGGCAGATTAATGTGTGAATGAGGTTAACCCGTGATGAAATGGCTTTTGTCAGCCTGTGCCCTCTGCAGCATATTGTAATGCTCTGTCCTTGTCCTTTTGTCTATGCATGTATGAGTGTGTGTGTGCGTGTGCATGTGAGAGAGAGGGAGAGAGACAGGTGTAGTCTAAAGCCTTCTAATCTTTAAGCCACCATATTTATTTATGATCATATGTCTCAATTTATTTCGTTAATGTGTTGTGTGTTAGTCCGGTTTAAGGCTCACCTCACTTAAACTCTCCTCTCCTCTCCTCTCCTCTCCTCTCCTCTCCTCTCCTCTCCTCTCCTCTCCTCTCCTCTCCTCTCCTCTCCTAACCTACCCTACCCTATCCTACCCTACCGTACCCTCTTAGAAATAAGAGTTGAGGTTCTACCCAGAACTACTTGCATTGAAAGAACACTTTGAAGTGTTTGTCAAGGGTTCTTTGTGATACTAACTAACTTTTTGAAAGAAAGATATCTTCAATGATTGTTGAAATACTTGAAAAACTATTTTGTTAAGGGTTCTTTGTACCATAATATAAAAGGGTTCTCAGGGGAACCCCATTCATGGTTTCTAGGTAAAATCCTTGGAATATAAAAGGGTTCTTGGTAAAACCTCCTTGGTGGGCTCTAGAGAAAACCTGTTCCTGTTTGCACCTGGATGGAGGGAAGGTTCTGGATAGAGAAAGTGTTTTGGGTGGAATTACTCCATGGGGGGGGTTCTTACTGGGGGTTTCACAGATGATTCTAGTGCTATCAAGTGAACCAACCCACATTTCCACCACTTTTGAGTGGAACACTTGTAATCAAAGATGTCATTAACAAAGGGCACTGCACAATGCACAACATCCTGTAGAATATGGCACACCCACTTTGGTTCCCAAGAAGGACCTGTGATTTTTCAGGTTCCAAACCAGTTTCTAATTGGTAGAAATGCTCTGAACCATTCAAAATTAGGTACTCGAACCAGAACAGGGCCAGTTCCATATTGGTGCAAAAAGGGCCTGAAACAGGGTTCCAAGTGGGACCTTTTCAAAAGTTTTACCAGGAACCAAAAAATGTTCTCCTTTGGGGACAAGCTGAAGAACCCATTCTATCCTACCCTACCATTTCCTTGTCTTTCATTTTCACACCCTATCCTATCATACATTACCCTATCCTCTCCTATCCTACTGTACCCTGCTATACCCTATACCCTATCCAGTATCCTATCCTACCCTCATCCCTTTCTCTCTTTTCTTCCTCCTCCCCTTTTTTGACTCTCCACATTAACTCTATGGAGGGAGACTGGCTGACATAGACAGCTCAGAGCAGGAGCTGTAGCTGGATCTAGACGGCGCTCTGAAAGGAGGAGGAGGCACGGCTGTGGCAGAGCCTGGAGCCAGCTGTCACAAATAGAACATTTAATAGTGTCTCTCTTTCTCTCTGTCTCTCTGGAGCTGGTCTGCTGTCGGCTCAGGTCATTCCAGATAGGACTCTATCTTAGGATGATCTCACTGACAGCACCCACTTTAGACTAATCACTCCATTTAGACTGGAGTGGCCCTGAGGTGGGAGGGAGAGAGAGAGAGAACGAGAGAGGAAAAGAGGGACAGAAAGAGAGAGAGATGACAGAGATGAACAGTTACTACCCCGCAGCAGGAGAAGGAAATGAGGGAAGATCCGAGCGAGGGCTACGCCAGACTGATACTGAACGAGAGAAAAAGAGAGATGGCAAGCAAGTTTATTTTAGGATCCATCTCTGAAGCATGAAAATTGTTAATTGAAATGAGGAGTGTTTTGCTAACCTTGGGGTATTTGTGTGAATATACATGCCTTTGTCTATTTATGCAGGCCTGACTATTTGTTTGAGCTTGTTTATATGTGTGTGCAGTAAACAGGAGAAAGAGCATGTGTTTGAAAGTTGAACAGCCCACTGGATTGTTGGGTTGGGGGATGTTTACCAAACTGGCATATGACAATGTCCACAGTTAAACATCATGATGCATGATGATATCATTGCTGGGTCTGAAAGGGTCTTCGTTTTGGTACCACAAGTCGCTAACTTAGTTGTGTTTAAAAAGAAAATAATAAACACTATATGGAGATGTAGTACAATGAGCAGCAGCAGCTTCTTTTTATTTTCTCTCCCACATGTCAGCAACTGAACTTAGGTAACAAAACTCTATATGGCAACTCAGAGGGGACACACTATCCCAAATACAGAAGGCCTCTAAGTCACGCTGTTGCAGTGGTAGAGGGCTCAGTTATCGATGACTGTCAGTCATTGCTATGGACGATGGCAATATAAGCCAAGCCCTGAATCTAATTTTTCTTTCCATTATGTGTTAACAGATAAATGCCTGAAAACACTATAGGGCTGCTCCCTGAAAGTCTTACATTCACATCATCAGTCGGAAACCCCTCAGTCGACTGGATAATACTCCTGACAGCTGTGGACACCACAGATGCAAAGTAGCTCTCAGACGGAGAGTGGATCCCTGGAGTGGATTTTTCCACTGACTAGTTTTGTTTATCTTGAGCAGCGTCTTTTCTTTGCCCACAGTGGACATTGCTGCTCATGCTAACTGCTAACTAACAAAATCGACATTGTTTTGTGTCAGCCCAACACTGGGAGTTCAGGTACATGCACATGGTGCCATCTTCAAATAGTTTGTTTTGTCTAACCAACAATCCAAAAGTCAGAGATATTCTATTAATAATGATATAAAAAGAACAAATTCTCACATTAAAGATTTTGGAACCAACAAATGTGCTTGAAAAATTACAAATGATTATTAAAAACAATGTTGTGATCACTTAACCATCAAACCAGTAGTTTCACTTACTGCATAAAAAACAGAAATATTATGAATTAATATCATCTGCTAAATGTTAATGTACCATATCTATTGTAAAAGTCTTTTTTTATTTAAAAGGTTTTATCAATGAAACAGTCAGTAGCAGTGTGCACAGTACTACTAAATGAAAAGCATTCTGTCATTGAAAAATGAATTGACTTCTTCCAAAGATTTAGGAGTGACAATCTATGAATTCAACAGGACCTGTCTTCAAGATAATGTTTCAACAGCTCATGAAATAGCTACAGAGTACTTGCACAGACCACTGTGTTGAAAGTACAATGTGTGATCCCTGATGGAACGGTCTATTCACTGAAGCCCAGTGTGTGTCTGTGCATGTATGAGGTCTTTTTACTGTATGCCAGCTAATAATGTACAATAGCTTCCTCTCTCCCATGTGTGCCTCCCGTCCTCTCTCTCTGAGGCCAGATAACCTCCACCTGTCGCTCCTCATCCTCTGCCTCTCCCATTCTTCCATCTCTCTTTCCATCCGTTCATCCCTGGGTGTCCCTATTCATCCAGAGTGATGGAGTTGGTCCGACTTGCCTTTGCCTTTCAGTGCAGGGAACACACACACACACACACAAGCACACACACCCACACACAGACTTTGTGTTCGCCACCCATTTACCTGACTCAATGCCTCTATTCTCTGGCTCCAAATTGACCGTTGGCTGGACAGATGGACGGATGACCCGTGGTGGTCCCTCTCTCTTCGCTCCCTCTCTCTCACATACACTAACAGATACACACAATAAAGATATCCCCATAGGGCTCCTTCAAGAACACAAATATGTGTTCAGAACACATTCTTTTCTCCTACTTTTTTTTTTTAACTCTACCTCAATTCTACTCTCCTTCTCTCTGTCTCTCTCTTTGCCCAGCTTCAATTTAGAGGGTTTCAGAGTTTCTTCGTATGAACATAACATGAGTGTGGTCACTTCCTTTGGCATTATGTCAAAGTTTCATAGTTGTATCACAATAAAAAACCCAACTTCTATCAGTCTGGGTTTGATTCAGGATTGGAATTGACTTTATTGGCCAAGTATGCTGACTCATTTAGACACAGTACACAAAACAAATGTACAGGGAAATACTAATATAGACATACAGCTTCACAAACTTAAGTAAAAAATAAGCATACTAAGGATGACAACACCAGTGTTAGCAATTATACTTCACATTTTACAAAAAAAGGCATGAGCAAAGATGTACAACATCTGTAACATCAGGGCGCTTACTGTGACCTTTAACATTAGATCTTACTTTGAACAGAGGGACGTTTTGAGATGTCAGGTCTGTCAAATTTCCCCCACACTGACCCCAACAACTGTAGCTGATACCCACAGACAAGTTGTAAAGTACCACGTTAAGTACATGCCAGCTGTAATGTTAGCTCCTTGTCAAGGCTAGTTTGGTTTGGCCAAGTTAGCCTTATTTTTAACAAATTAGCACCAGCTAACATCTCCATGGTAAGATATTGAACAACAGATTGTGTTGTAGTTTTTGAGAAGAATGCTTTGTTCTTTTACTTAAGTATTTTTCTAACACCAGTACTTTTACTAGTAAGGAATAATATTTTAGTGGTGTAACAACACTTGTACTTGAGACAGACTTTTAGTACTCTTTCCACCACTGGGTATACATAGGTTACTGATATTATGTACTTGCTATTGCACAGTGTGTAATATTTACAGTGTATATAGATCTGTGAGGTGAAACATGTACAGCATCTCTGATATACGTATGAAAGGTCTGGCTTCAACATGGCATGCATTTGCTGAGCCCTTGTATCATACATAACTGTGGCTTTGTCAACAGTCTGCAGGCCAGATCTTTTCCATCTGAGGTTAATCCTACAGAGAGAGAGGGATCCCAAACCTGAATATTACCACAGCTCAAATCTCCTCACAGTCAGACGCCACTACTCACATCTCACACCTTCACACAGAGGGGTTTGCATGTCAAGATAAGTGGAAAAGGTAAAGGGAGACAAACACACTCCTGTGCAGCACACTGAATGGCAAATGCGCACACACACGCACAGTACATACCTGCATAAACACTTATACATGCACACAGACACATCCCGTTCAGGAGGAAAGACGCGTACAGAATGAGCTCACACAGATGCACGCACACACACACTCATGCACAGACACACACACACTGGCAGTAGAGCTCATCTGTGTGGTATCTCCTCTCTTCTCTCTGCAGTAGGCAGATAAGTGCCATAGTCAAACCAGCGAGGGAGAAACACTGTACTAGATAGGCCCTGTAGCAACACTCTGTACTCCCTGCGGTGGCTCTGTGCGTGTTTGGGTTTGTAGAGACTGAAGCAGAAATGTATTTTGAAATTTACGGAAATCCTTCTTCCCGAATTTCAGTTAAATTTTAATGTGAACTTAGAATGAAACTACTTGTTAGAGTTGAGATAATCATATTCAACTGTGAGTTTCAAGTCTTCCTTGTTTGTGCACAGTTACTGGACCTGTTCGCTGAGAAACGGAGTTATGAGCATTCAACTTATTTGTCTCAGTAAGTACAGGTTGTTCTAAGTTCCTCCTTTAGCTTGTTTTCCTACTTGTGACAGACAAGCATTACTTACCTGTTGTTCTACCACAGAAACAACACAATAGTGACACACCTTTATCCTTGATCTATAACTTGTTTGGTCTGTAAAATGTCAGAAAAGGGTGAAGATTGTCCATTGTTTCCTGAGGCCCAAGATAATATCCTTAAATGTCTTGTTTTGTCCACAACCCAAAGATATTCAGTTTAGTGTAATAAAGGAGTAAAGACACCAGAAAATATTCACATTTAAGAAGTTTGAATCAGAAAATCTTGACTTTTTTCTCAGGAAATTGCTCAAACCAATTATTTGCTCATTGAAATAGTTGGCAATTAATTTAGTAGTTCACATCTGATCAATTTATCATTGCAGGTCTAATCTTATTCCAGTCATAACTGTCTGTCTTACAGTAAATCTTAAATCATTTAGTATAAAATCATTGTCCACATTTCTCATGAGCATGGTGTACGGGTGTGACCTGAAGTCACCTTTTCAATACTGAGTTTTCTTTCCTGGAATCCTATCTGAACCTTTTGAGTCCTGCATTCCTGTGTTTGACATGTGTGACATTCTTTCTCTATGACTGTTTGCAATAAAGAGCAATTCAGTGACTTTACACTAAATCGTACAGTCTTGTCCATTTCCAATCATTTGTGCACGGTTGTTCACAGGACCAAAAATGCTTCTGCCATGCTCCAGGCTTTTGTGGTGCCAGTCTTTTGTGTGCAGACATGGGCCCTAGATTTCTGCATCCTACCCTGTTGTGCCCCTCTCTATGGTGTCCATCTTACTATGCTCCTTTGCCGTACTCAGTCTGACTATCCATATCTCCCCTCATTATTTGTATAATCATGTGTTTACTGTCTGCACAAGGATTAAAAGGACGACCCCAGACTGTTAACAACCGATAATGAGAATGAACTCAGTAATAGCCAGATAACTGGTTTGCTGTTTTATAGTCTCATCTTTGTTTTGCCTCTCTTTAGCCTGTGATCTCTATGTCGACACAGTTGCATAATTTGACTCTGGCTTGTTACCAAATTTGTTAGATTTAACTCCCCTTAGACTGAGGCACATCAAAATGCTCTGTTGTCATCTGTGGACTGACAAGAAACAATACACTGTTCTGTTCTGACTCTGAGTTTGTATACAGCACTAAATTTCCGAGGAGTTAACGAGCCAATTAAGGTTGTCTTAGTTCGGTAAAAGAGAGAAACTTGAATTCAGAAGGTGAACGGTTGTATTTCTCTGTTTAAAATGGAAAATAAGTGTGAGAACATGTCATTTCTAGATACTTTGTGAGTTTATTTTGTCTATTGGACGTAGTGAACGTACGCAGTGTGCGTAACATAGTGAATTTGGTGCTTGCGCACATCTATCAGGTGAGACCCGAGAGGATGGGAGAAAGTGGGAGGGGGGACGATGATATCACCAATTGCCGATGGATGGGCTTACACTGATTGTTTGGAAAATTTTAACATATCGCCCAACTCTATCATGTGCTAATTCTTACAAAATTTCATACATATGTCTAATAGGATGAAATTATGAAATTATGACATTTTATATCCAAAAGGTTAAAGGTCAACTTCACTGTGACATCATTTTGTTCAGCTTTCTGTCAGACCTCTTTGCATTGTAAAAATAACTGTTTGTTGGAATCATACATGTCAATACAGTGATAACTTCCGTTTTGCCAGAAGAATACACTCAATACCTTTTATTAAACTCTTTCAATTATTCAATTTATATACTGTATATTATAAGAGTCTGGACAGGCAAGGATGTAAACTGCAATTTGGCTGGTTGGCAGAGGCAAACAACTGCCAGGCAGTAATTCTAGTCCTCTGCGATTCTGTCTGCCTCTGTGCACTTGTCTGACCTGGTGTGGTATCATACAGTAGAGCACTGGTCTGAAGAGCTCCATTGATCTGTACACTGACCGATAGACCATTGACTACTGCAAAGCCCTCTGGGTAATAAAAAGAAAAAAAGTGGCAGTGTTTTATCTCCTAGCAACATACAGTAACACCATCCTGGGGCCTTTCTTCCTTCTCTCTCTCTCTCTCTTTTTCTGTCATTTTTCCTATTCTGTTTTTTTCTGCCTCCTCAGACCCAACAAACACTTGAGTCGACTCCCTTTGACTGCCTACTCCTTGTGTGTGTGTATATGTGTGTCTGTGTGTGAGTGTGTGTGTGTCCCTCAGGGGTCCTTGTGCATGTCCATCTCTGTGCTTTCTACCATGCAGGATAAAAGCCTTTCAGCTGTGACTGCTGCCAAATCAGCCCCTGCCACACCAGCGCAACTCCACTCCAGCACCAGTTAACTATCACACTGCTGTCATTAGAAACAGAGTGTGTATGTGAGTGTGAGAGAGACACAGAGATAGAAAGAGAGATGTAGAGGATGAGAGAGAAAGGAGTAGCACACCCAACAATCTAGGTCACAGGATTCAGACGACTGAGCATCAGTGATATGTTTCTGATCAGGTCCACTGGTGTGAACTCCTTCAGCACTAGCTATAAGGAAACACTCTGGATAGACTCTTATTGCATGTGAGCATAAGGTTCAGTGAAAGGGGCAAATGTGGTGTATTATAGGCTAGCTTTATCCACTCACAATCAGACACCATTTAGACAGCATCTTGCTTTCTTAAAGGAAGCAGAAGAAGATGTCTGGTGGTATTCTGTGTTTCCTTATGTTCAACAAATCTCAATAAAAGACCAGAACTAGCATAAATGAATTCATGTTACCTGTGTAGTCAAAGCCTGATACAACTTATTGTGCCATTTATTAGCTATTAAGAAAACACATCAATGAGTCACACCGTTGCACTGGATGACACCCACCTGCACACAGACACACACGCGCACACAAAAACTTTAGTTTAGGCTGATACTGCAGACAGTAATACTGAAAAAAGACCCAACAAATACACTGTTTACTCCTGTTTTAGTAACATTCACTAAAAATAACCCACCCATTTCAAGAAATAACTTTGCCTTTTTAAAAAAATGAAAGTATATATTTGTGCCCCATGTTTTAGGTGTACATCTTTAGTAGGAACTAATGCCACAGAGTAGTCAGAATGTATTTAGAGACTGACTAATGCATTGTTCAGTCTTTTCATGGTATTCATAGACAACAAGCATAAAATATTGCCACCCTCATCCTTTTATATTATCATGTTTAAAAAATGAGACATAATTGTAAACCGATAGGATCTTAGTTGAGGACAGAAAGTTGGCTTTATTTATATAAAATGCGCAAGTGCACATGTGGACACTCTTACCTCTTAGCTTGCAGAATATCTACCACCATTTGCCTAACACATAATTGCGGTTTAGCAAGTCAAGTACGGGTTAATTAGGGTTTAAGTTATGGCATTACATTTCATTGTTGTTGTCCTTTGAATGGCCTCTTTCTTATTTAACCAGAAGTGTTTTCAGTTGTGTCTGTCAATAACATCCAGTTTAAAAGGTTGAGGGGGTATTACCTCATGTTATGTTCAAAGGGTTTAAGTTACAGTCAAAGCATCTGACTGAAAGGGTTAATGGGGCATTATCTAACTGTTACGTTACCAACTTGTGGTCAAATCAAAACATGCAACTTACAGGGTTAGGGGGCACTTCCACACTTGACCTTCCCTACTAACCAGCTTTCCCACTGACAATTGTGTATTGGAGGCCCTAAGTAGCTTTGCGCAGTTAAGACCCTTAACAGATCAGACAGCTCTCATGTATATCCCACTCGAGCTCTGTGTAGGATAAGACAGGTCTCAGATACAGAGTTGGACTGTCATTTTAACTTCTGGTAACTGAGACATTCAAAATCAGTTTGTTTTCCTCACCTCGTTAATGCTAATCTTAACCTTTCTGTCTCTTTTGTCTTATCTTTTTGTTTACAGTGTGGATAGCACAGTAAAGCCCTCTGTCCAACTTATGGTGCTTTCACAGATATAAAGATTTAAAAAGAACTATTGGGAAGTTCTCTGTCTCCTGTAGGGATGGGTACCGTTAACATTTGAAAATGTTTGAATTGATAAATGGACTTTGCTGCAGTACGCAATAATACCTTTTTTGGTACTTTACACTCTCTGTAATTTTAGTTGTAAAAAAATAAGTCCAAACCTATTCATTTCAACATTGTTATTTTTTCAGAGCATTTTGTTATTTTACACACCTCTACCTCCCTCCTACCACCGAAGCCTGTCGTACAACCTCTAGGGCTACAGGGCACGTCAAAAATCCTGCCTCCCAATGTCACCAGCACAAGATGGCAGCAGTTGTATCCATGATATTTTTGCTTCACTTTTGTACCGTGGGAGGAACTGGAGAGGCATCGTCCGTCTTTGTTTACAGTCAGTGTGGTATCGGTATTTTCTTACCCCTAAAAACCTGCTGTCAACATGTTGTCGTGTGTGTCTCAGAGGAAGCATATGTGATATCCTTCCTGTTATGTTGTTATTGTTACTACTGTATTACTTGCATACTGTAATATTTCCCTGTAAATACTGCAAACTGGTTTCACAAGAAGATTTCAGATATACTAATAAATCTCACATACCGTTTAAGCATACTGAATAGCATGCTGGTAAGGAATTTCAAATACAGCCAGTGGCTGAGTGTTAACTAACACTAGTTAAAATGCTAAGAGAATGTCAAGTTTTTAGTTTTGAAACAGTTTAACTACAATTGCCACCACTTTTGGCTCGCTATTGCTGTGTATTACTGTGGCTTGAACAATCTGCAGGGTTAATGATGCTCTCTCTCTCTCTTTTAGTTCAGTGAACTTTTTCAATTCAATATCCTTTATTGGCATAAATGTCTTATAAACAATATTGCCAAAGCGATCTATACTAAATTTGGCACCAATTGCTTTAACACGAATTACATAATATAGTCAGTACCATTAAAAACACAGGTTCACTACCCACCCCTAGACTCCTGAGCAAGAATACTCCCCATGATCAGAGGAACACTGAGGTCAACAAAGGAGCAAAGAGGAGGGGGGATGAGAGTTGACACATAAATGGAGGAGAAAACAGGAGAGGAGAGAGGAGCGCTTTCTGACAGCAGAGGTGAGGGGTCAGATGTAATCAGCACCTGTGTAATTCTTCTCAGCAAGTCAATTCTCTGTTTGTTTGTTTTTAATATTCTCTCTCCTCCCAACCAGGGTGTGTGTGTGTGTGTATGTGGGGTGTGTGTGTTTGTTGGAGTTAGGAGGGTGGGGGGCTGAGGAATGAGGAGATGAGAGGCTGACTATCAGATGGCACGTGAGTGTGTGGTTAGCTTCCTTGCAGCTCACGTTTTGGGTCTTCGATTAGTTTTTGGGGGCATCACTGGAATACATTGCTGAATTTTTATCTTTGTGCATGAGTGTGTGCATTTGTGGGGTGGAGAGGTTAAGAAGATGCATTTGGTATGAAAAATCTCAATATTTCTTTTCTCTTTCTTTCCTGCCCCCCTCCAACCTTTCCGGCTCTGTCAATCAGGCTTGTTGTCATGGTGATGGAGAGGATTGCATTAACATGGAAATAACACATTAGGTATGCTTGAGTTTGTATGTTTGCCATATGGCATATGTTATGTCTCATCCAGTGTGTCTGGTGTTTGTGAGTTATGAGTTAACCTCAATGTGTGTGTGTGTGTGTGTGTGTGTGTGTGGGCAGATTGGCATTGACCTCTCTCTTTCTCTGTCACACACACATGCACCCACAGCTGTCCTTAAAGCACAGATGACTCCATACCTGCCATATGACATATGACCCTTATGCTCACAAGCAGCCCGCAGTACACTAACCAGCTCATTCTCCCAGCAAGCACAGCTGGCTCAGATGTGTGTGTGTGTGTGTGAGAGAGAGTGTGTGTCTGGTTGTCTGTGTTTGCATGTTGAGCAGTCCGAGAGCGTTGTTGAGGAAACAACAGGGTTGATAATTGGACATGTCCGTCGAACACCCGCAAACGAGCGCTGTCCCCTCCCCACCGAGGAGCTATAAACATGTAAATGAGAACAACGCCGCTCTCCTCTTTTCCCACCTCCTCGTCCGTCCCCTCCATTCCATCACTCATCACTACGTCCACACCGCAATCAGCATGTGCGGGAGAACAGGTCATATCGTCTAGTTGGCCCTAGCAGGGACACTGGCTGAATATGTAGGCAGGGGGCTCTGCATGGTGATTAACATGTCTGGCAGGGGATGGGACGTGTTAGGACAGACAGGAAAGTGATGGACAACTTATCTGTTGGAGTTAGAACAAACAAGAAAATTCACCATCTTTACTCTGTCCAGATTTCAATAAACAGGGGGAAAAGAGGAAAAACTTGGAAAAAAAAAGATCTTCTGCTGCAACCTATATCCTATGTGTTGTAAGGTTTAGGCTGCAAAATCACTTTGGTTAAGGGCAGGGAAAGGTTTCGGTTAAATGTTGAAAGTCTTGTGTCACCACTGACCTTTTTGATAATTCACCAAGTCATCAGTCTTTCCCTGGGACCAACTGAGGGCCTGATTCACTAAAGGTTTGTGTGTGTAAAACTGTGTAAACTTGATACCATCCACACAAATGTGCGAAGTGATCCACCCAGTGCATTATGAGGATTGCGTCTTTCAAATGTACAAGACAGCATGCACTGTCCATTTTAGTATGTTTGCCTTAATGAAAATGCAGTATGCGGCATTTCAACCCTAGTGTGCAAAATCCAGGGGGGAGAAAATCCCAATATACACACTGCATATGCACTGCAATTTACCAAGCCTGAAAATAATTTGCGGTGACTGTGACTGCTTCTATAGGAAGGTGCTGATCGGCCCAGCGATGTGCACAGATGGCTGCTGTTATTGTGTCAAGGAGGAAACACTCTGATTTAAAGTAATTTCTCATGGGCTGTTTGGGGTATTCATTTATTTGTATTTTCATTCAATAATCCTTAACACAGAAAAACGCCATGATTAAAGATACATTTATTGCAGCCTGTTTGCAGCCAAATGAAACTGAACATTCACAGCCATAGTAGCCTGAAGAAAATTAACACTGACCTTTATTATGTCTTCCTATTTCCTTCTTTTCGCCAACATTACGTTTTGAACTGGGGTGTTTTGGTAGGTTGCGCATCTCTTCCGCAGCGCACTCCTCTCTCCCCAGAGCTTTTCTTTTTTTTTCTTTTGTTCTTAGCCTTATGTCTTACATCTTTTAATTTCATCTGATGTTCTTGAACTTTTTTTTCTATATCTCAACAATATGTTTATTTGCCTTATTCACCTATACACCACTGCTGTAAATACGGACTGCTGGAAATGTGTTTTGAGTACATTACTTAGATCAAAAACTAGCAAGACAACAACTTTTCTTCTTTTCTCCAACTTTTCTAGAAGCCAAGCTCGACATCTGTCTCACAGGTTTTTATTTCATGATGTTCTCACTATTGACCAAAAGGCAGTCCGAGATTTACTCTTGTCCAGCATCCTCTGTCAATGTCCTGTTTGGTCTCTTTGCCTGACTTTGCATGACGTCTGTCTCTAGGCTGACACCAGTTATGTTTCCCACTCGCTGAGCTCCAGTTCTGTTAAAACACTGGCCCCGGTCAGCATTCCCTGCTGGGAAATTCAAGCCTCCATAACCATGAAGCACTGTCATCACTGGGATGGCATCTCTTTTCAACAGACATTAGACCAGAGAGATTTAAATATGTCACACTTTCACACATTTCCAGAGTAAAAAACTGTAATTTCTAAATAATGGTAACTATGCCCTAAATGTAAAATGTTAGACATGTTTTAGTTGCCACAACCAGATATTACAGAGAAAACAAACAAATGAATGAAATGTTATCAGTGAACACAGATGCGTTCACATGTTGTGAGACAGCCAGGTGTATGAGAAGCATTTCCTTGGTATGTTGATGAAAAATATAATCTTGGCAGCATGTGTCTTTCAAAACATATTTGCTGTTGCAAATTGGTACTTTCTATTTTTAGGATACTGGGTTGATAGTGCTTTTTTATCTGTCATTTAATCAACCTTGACCTTCGATTGTTTTGATATGGGAATCTAAAAATGCAAACAAAAATTAATGTGAGTCACCCTGTGAAGTTGGCCAATAAGGTGGCATCTCTGGTCGTTAAATTATTGCTCATGGAAAACAAAAAAGAATCTTAATAATTTTGACATCCATTACTCCCTCTAGTCAGAAAAATGGCTTTCTGAAAACCAGTTACAACAATTATTACCCTGAAAAATCTTTTCACATGCAATAAACACAGTTCATTTAAATATACCATAAACTGCCTCCTGTTCATCCCTGCCACAGCTTGGCACTTTATCTTATTTGCTGCAGCTTGGATCACGGTGACACTTTTTATATTGTGTTTTTGTGTTATATTTGTGTTTTTCTGAGTTTTTAACACACCTGAACTGTTTCAGTTCAGTTCAAATCCTTGACATTGTTATGGACAGAAAATGGAGTGACAGTCAGTCAATCAGTCATAATGCAAACCATTCAGTCAGTCAATCAGGTAGTTAGTCAAACAAGATTTCAGTCAATCTAGAGTCAGTCATGTATCTTCCTGCTCCTCTATAATAGGCAGTATTAGACTAAGCAGTGTTGACTAGCTGTGCTTGTAGCAGTGTTGCATTTACACAGAAAAGCTTCCATCAGTATCCATACAACATCAGCAATTGTGACGTCTGGGAGGCCACGGGAAAGGTAATTTGAGCAAAAGAAAATGACACCTTGGGAAAAAAAAGAAAGATTGAGCGGTGAAATAGAGAAAGCAAGTAGAAAGAAAAGAAGAGAAAAATACATGGTGATTTACGCAAAAGTCCAAATGACAGGGAATTGGCCACAGACACCTGACTGTGTTATTATATCACCATCAACAACGGCGTGCTCCTCTGCCAGGGGGAAGGACAGCGAGAGGCTGCAAAGAAAGGAAAATAAAAAAATAAAATGAGTGAAGATCTCCCTAACACAAACAAAACCCCTCCAAACAAGCGTGTTTTCTTTTGGCTCGTGCAGCGAGTGCAAGGCTATCAATTCAACCTCCCTGGGGTTTTTTTAAACGGCACCATTGCTCGGCTCTCATTGTTGTCGTATTGTTTGTCAGGGTCCAGGCGGGGCCAGGCAGAGGAGGTGGTATCAAGAAGAAGAAGGGACAATTTGATGGATGTTTGTTGATATCTAGACCACTAGGGCTCTGATTGCCTAACATTAAACCAGCAATAACAGACCAATCATCCCACTTACACCTCCACACGCCGAGCAGCCGAATTGGATCAAACTGGCTTTTTCTCTCTCTGTCACTTTCACACTCATCCTCTCTCCCTCTCTGTCTCTCTCACTCTCTCTCAGTCGATTCCTTGCTCTTTTCTCCTCTCTCCTGACATGCTTATTAGCTGATATTGATCCAGGCTGGTCAATTGTCAGCTCCTCTCATCCGCACCGTATTGACGGCATAATCAGTGAGAGAGGAATGAAGGGAGAGACAGACCGAGGAAGGGGGGGAGAGGATGATAGGCAGATGAAATTTTCTGTCAGTGGGTAAATTATTGGCTGCTGCCTTGTTGACCCACGAAGCTACTCATACCTCCTGGACACACACAAACACACACATGATCTGTCTCATTCATGAAAGTTAAGTTTTTGAGTGCACTGTATGGTGGAAAAACCTGTGTTCATTAAATGATTAGACTGTTATTTTCAATATAACCATGAATAAACGTAACAATAATAACCGTTGCTCTGGAAGTGGAAAACACCTGCACTTTACAACCAAACTGGGATTAAAAAATACGAACCATAAAGTTATTTGTAACCGTGTAAGGTTAAGGTAATGACCATTAAATCAGCACATTAAAGGGATAGTTAGGATTATTTAATGTGGGAGTGTATGGGGTGCTTATCCATTGTCAGTGTATTACCTAAGGAAGATGCCAATTCGCACGCCCCTGTAGTCTGTAGAAACAGAAGAGCACCAGCATGGAACCTAAGCAATGTACTGCTGTGAACACAGTCAGCCACAAAAGGTATTTTAGCCACTCAAAAAAAGTCTATATAAAACAATCAGTACCATTTTAATTGTGCACTATATTTAGAATATTTTCACCACTTTACTAATTTTTACCAAGCAGAACACAAGAGTTGCTGGTCTACTTCTGCCTTGATCTGTTAGTTTGTTTGTGTTATTTTTTTTACTTTGATGAATAGAAGCGGTAGTGGTAGACCAGCAAGGTGAGTGTTATGCATGATAAAATGTTTTTTGTCTATGGAGTTTGGTTGGTTTGGAAAGAATGATATTAGGCATATATAAGAGTCATCATAAAAAGCTGTCTGACAGCAAGCATAAGCAATGCAAATATTCTAAATATAATGTAAATTTAAACTGATATTGATTATTTTTTTAGGTGGTGAAAAAAGTGCTTTGTTTAGCTTCTGTGCTGGTTCTCCTCTGTTTCTCCAAACTGGGGGTGTGCTGACCACCATTTACTGTAGATAATACACTGACTATAGATAAGTACCTCATACAACCCCACTTCAAATAATCTGAACTGTCCCTTTAGCGTAAAGTACTAATCACTAATAGTCGATGTTGCAGATCTGTGAGATGAGCCTATGTCTGCACTAGCTCCCATTTGTATCCAAATAGACACACACCAGACTCACATTCATGATACTTTTGCAAAAAGAAACAAGTATTTCTCAGTAACTAGCATCTATATGTTGGATGTTCATGCAAAACACACACACAGTGGTAAGGGCTGTGCACCACAGACAGTGTCACTGTGTCATCTGTGTGTTTTGACCAACAACACGATAATCTGGCCGTTTCTTTTTTTACCTGTTTGACTTTGACCTTGTGGTGGTTATGCACATTTATAACTTGATAACCCATAAACTGATTTTATACCCTGTAAAAACATAACCAGACAAAATTAAAAAAGTATTAACATCTTCATGCAATGTAATATTTGGACATTAAGGATGCTAATGTCCAAATATGAATTAGATTTTAGACATTAGCCAGATTGCACAAGTATAAATGTTATTTAATGTGTCCCATTTAGTTACTTTACTCAGCCAGGCTTGAATTCTCTGTGTATCTAAATTGTTGATTTCCGAAATTGCCATCAACAATGTGTACCTTGGGCACTTTTACATGCAGAGGTTTGCACATATATGTTGTTCCTGACAACTGCAGTTCACATGGTGGGTCTTTTATTCAGCCTTGTGCCAAAGTAGGTTTGAAAACCTGACTTCAAGGGCTAAACTGTTGTCTTAGATTTGTGTCACACACACATGTAGGCTACTAAATGTGTGTGTGTCTGTGTGGGTATGGGGGTGTATTAAATTAGAAAATGAAATCTTATTTGATAAGTGGAGTGTCACGTCACATATGCCACTTGTGTTGTGACTGTGCCATGCCCCCCTAGAGCCTCCCCGACTGCCCTGCCTCGCTGCCCAGCTTCAGGGCTCCGTCTCTTGGGAGAGAAGCAGCTGGCATGGCCCCTCTCTCGCTGGAGGGCTGGCGCCCATTTCATATTCTCCCTAACGCTGTGCAATACACACAAACACACTTGGTGAAAAACACACTCACACACGGCTCCTTCTGCATATTAAGTTTTAATCAGGCACTTAGCTGGGCATCTGTTACAGCTCTGTCCGCGCAGAGCGTTAAGGACCTGTCGCCGCAGGTTACAAGCCTAACAGATCCGCTGACTGATAGACCCCTGGCCCACTTACTGGCTGACGTCACAGCTGTATCTGCCTGAAATCTGTCTAACTGCCTGGTTGACCCCTAAATCAGAGAATGTCATTGCATTCATTCAGTGGCATTTTTGCTCTGTGATTACTCTGAAGAGAAAATGAAAAGATGAAAGCATGAGAAGCTGTCACATTTTTGAGTTGATGCACATGGTTAAAGGATGATTATTGGATTTGTTTTAACCATCGTGGTGTGTTTACTGAAGGTGATCTGCTTTTAACAAAAAGATGTGCATACACCAACACAGTCAACAGAATAGGTCTGTGTGTCTATAAATTTCACTCATTTTTTGAGTGATTTTGCAGCATGTTTGCGTCCAGTGTAGAACTGTACGATATGGTAAAAAAAAAAAAAAGCTATTGTGATTATTTTGACAGATTTGCAATTGCAAAATGATTCACAATTAGTGGGAATGATCTTTTGCATTACAATTTTCATTTTCACTGATCATTCACTATTAAATTCATGATCATTTGACATTTGTTAGGATCTGTATCAAACAATCTGGGGTTTGTAGGCCAGGGCATCTCTGCAGCACTCCAGTACTTTTGTAGTTTCTGCAATTTGGCTATTGCACTTAGCCATATTGTGATCTACATTCAGTGCCAATGCAGAGATCACTGAGCTGAGATGAAAAGTAAGGGTTGGGAGGTGGATTGGCTTGCACTGTCACTTTCACGACCTTTACTGTGGGGGACTTGAGTCACAAACTTGCAATTAATTTTGAATTTTGAATTAATTTTAAAGTTGCTTAACATTAATTATACCTTACCTATACTGTAGTTTCTATACGTATATATTGTGGTAATAAAATGTAGTCCTCGTTTAGTCCAATAACAACTCATTGTCTGGTAATGGGGTGTTCTTGATAGGGCCTCCTAAGTAGGGTTGGGTAACTGGACAAATATATTGCCCTTTTGACGATGGGCTGAATCCATCTCCAATTGCTTTTTTTGGGCAGTTTTTGAGGCGATATTTGTCACTTTATGTTGCTAATGTTATGGTCTGCAGAGTGACAGCCACTGCTCCACGTCGCGCTCCCATCCAGCCACACAGGACACACTCACTCAGGCAGACCATGGGTGTGCTGAGCTGAATCTGCACTCTTGTCATGCAGTGAATTAATGTTGTAAATTAATGGATGTAATTAAACCAAACCGGAGTTGGTGATGGTTGGAAGAGTGGACAGACTAACAAAGACAGTTTAGATGAGTTTTACATGTACAGTATTATATTTGAATGAAGTGTGTTTTATGAGGAGTTAACGAGCCAATTAAGCTCTTAGTTTGGTAAAAGAGAGAAGCTTGAATTCAGAAGGCGTTTGGTTGTATTACTCTGTTTAAAAAGGAGACTAGGTGTGAAAATATTCAATTTATTGATACTTTGAAGTTATTTTGTTTATTGGGCATAGTAAACATACACAGCATATGTAACGTGGTGAATTTGCACCTTGCTTACATATCACCCTACCTGACTATCCGTGATATTCCGACTCTCTGTGTTTGTCTTTTGTGTGACCCTCCCTCTCTGTTGCTTACACCCAGCTATAGTATCCATGAAAATGTTTAGCTGCTGTGGTTGAAAAGTAAACAAGATCCAATTTTCACTACTAAACATATTCTATAATTAATTCCAAGCACCAATATAGAACTGCACACCTCCACACATACGCCCACATTTTCACTTATTTCAGGATCATTCTTACAAGGTCAAATAACAAGTCATTGTTTTTGTGTTAATTCCATGTATGTGCTATTATAGGTTGAATAAAGAGAGCACCTGTAGATGATTCAAAATAAGCAGCATGCAGATGACAGATGATATCAGTTCACTTGATAAGCCATTGGGGTGAAAAACCTGAATTATTGTTCTGGGTTAATTACTCAGTGAAATAAGGGTGTGTAGGTGAGTCGTTTGTATGCAAAAATGCGTTTCCATCTGGCTTCATCAGTACATCAATTTTTCTACCCCACCCTTTCTTAAAAAAAATTATGGTGTTACCAAATGTACAAAAACAAGATGGAGATACAACAGCACAGTGGCTCTGTGAGGTAGCATACATACTAGACAGTACACTATCATCTGTCTACGTATTAATGTTAGTAGGTATAATGTTTATCATTCTTACCATCTTAATTTGCTCATTAACATTAAACAAAGTACAGCTGAGACTGATGGGAGTGTGGCAATCGTTTCAGTATTGGGAGCGATGTTTCTGTCTGGATCAAGGATGGGAGGCCAACTGGCTGAACAACCATCTTTTCTAGAACCCTGTGCTGGCATGGCTTAATAGAGAAGGTTTTACGGGTGTCATCACGTTGTTCGCACATACAACAATTATGATTACTTGCCCACTGCCCCTGTTTAAGCATGCTATACTTAGTCAGACAATGGATGCTCCAATTACAACCTGAATTCCCAAAAAGTGCAACTTGAAGACCTTCAACTTGAAACTTGATACTACCAACCTTCCAAGCATTCATTTTGTTCAAAGCTGGTGATGTACAGATCTAATGTTAATGACGAAAGTAAGTGGTCTAACACAACAGATACTGAGTGGCATCGCTTGTATCTTTTCTCATAAAATCACTTTTTCCCTTATGAAATGGTTAATCACCAGTAAAGGGAAATATACAGATAGATGGAAGCACAATTATGCAAAGATGTCACACAGAGCACAGAGAAACAAAATGAAGGAAAAAAGTGAGAGGGCTGTTGTTCTAATTTCTTTCTTCCATTCGATCTTTTCTGATAAAGAGAACGTTTGTGTTGAAAAGAAAGACAGGAGGACAGGTGAGGAGTTAGATGTTAGACAGATGGAGTTCGGTCACCTTCATTGATCAGAGGAAATTACATGCTCCTTTCCCAGACACACACACTCTCTAACACATTGTATTGAGTGAGCAACCTTATTGAATCTGACATGAGGAAGTTGTCAAGTATCATATGAGTTGTTCTGTGTGTGTGCATTTGCATGTGTGCACATCTCACACACAAACACACAACTGAACCCACAATATCTCAAAAAGGGCTCCCCTTGCTCACACACCTGCTAAACCAAAAGACACCCTGCACAAACATTGTCTTTGCCTCTTTTTCCTCATGCGCACTGTTCACACACACACATTTCCTATTCCCATCTGTCCCACACACACCTTCCCCTGGGTTTTGAGGTGACAGTGACGTTGACAGTTTGAGCACGGGTTGGGTGTTTTTTTCTGCGACAAGTAAAATTAGCAGTCTGCCAGCAATTCTTTCTTTCTTTCCTTGTTTTTTTTCTGACTGCCTGTCCACTCTCTCTGTCTCTGGCTGCTCTGTTCAGTGGCCCACCACATCGTTTCTCTTCCCTGCCACCGTACACACATACATGCACACTGTTTCTCTCCTCTGTCAGCCTCTCTGTGCCGCCTGACGACTTAATAGCTCCCAGTGAGTGGATTTGAGCACTCCGCCTTTGTGTGTTTACACGCAGTTGTCACGCCCGCAATATTCATATGGTGATGAGAAATATTCATTTCTGGAGGGGGAGAGGGGTGGAAGGTGTTGGTGGTGGCCCGGGGAGGAGGGAGGTGAGGAAGGAGACAGACGAAGAACTCACAGCCCTGACACTTACTCTGTTTTAATGCGTTGATGCCCTTCCTGTCTACGAGCTCTCCATCTGTCCTCACGTCCATCAGTCCTGTTCATCTGTCCTGTCTCTCCTGCTTTCACTTTTTCTTTCTTTCGTTTTTCCGTTTATTTATTTCTGTCTGGGACAAAATATCCACACATTATTCGGGTTATATCTGTCCATTCCTTCAGTTGTAGTTTATTCTGGTCTCATGTCTACATTTCTACCTTAGCAACCACAGTCTTCAACTGTTGGCTGCTGCTAATGGAGTTCTTAGCATGTGGGTGCCTTGGCAAAGTAATTGGCATTACAAGAAAGTTTCTAGAATCTTGACTGTGTTTTCTTTAGTAAACTTTATTTGTTTATTGGAAAAGTCTTCTGTACGCTGGATTTGCTTACATTTTAGATTTTTATTTAAATTATTTTATTTTTGCTGTTGTATTTTGTGGTTATTACTGTGGAAGGGACCTCCAAAACTGACAAAAGTAAAGTCCCTTGTAGTTGCTTTAAATACTGCCCACCCAGATGAAGTCAAATCAGCATAAAAAATTTTATTTAATGTGGGACATCAGTAACACCGTCTGCACTGACGTACAGATGAATATGATTCTTACAGTATCTGTTGTCCACAGCTGCTTTATACTGTAATATACTGGAAGAAAAGCTCCTCCTTCAGTTTATAAAATACCTGCAGCCATCTGAAAGCAGCAGAGACCTCGATATTTCACTTCACCCAGCCCATTTCACTTTGCACTGCTGCCTATAGGTGAATCACAATAGCAGGTTTGCTTGGAGATGCATGTGCAGTCTATGTGCTCGAACGTACTGCTTTGCACTTGTTGTTTTGCGATTTGAACAGGGCTGAAAATCTTACCAGGCTAGAATGTAAGCTGTACAAAACACTAGAGTTGGATGAAATGTTAAAATTTTCCAACCGGCAACCATCAGCCAGCAACTGGAAGATTGCCATTGCACAGTTTCAGCTGGGAAATGTGTGTGAGATATGTTCCCCCCCAAAAAACGACCAATTGGACTAGGCCAACTGTGGAGCTGATATATTTGTCTAATTGTCTAACCCTTCTAAATACTTGGCTTAGTTAGGACCATTTCAGGATTAGCAAAATTTGCAAAAATCAGCATGCTCTTGTGGCTCCTCTCTAAACAGACTTGGTATAGCCAACAGGAGACAAATCAACTAAAAGAAAAGGTGAGTCAACAAGCAAGAACAAGAAGTTCTTCACCCCCTTTCCATTAGTAGAAATATATAGTAGAAGTAGGCACAAGAGATTGTGTGTGAAAAAGGAATTTAAAGATAGTATGTATATTCCTAAATTAGTTTACATTAATTTATCTGACGCTTTTATCCACCATCAGCTTACAATAGGTGCATTGTAAGAATCTTGTAAGTACTTCAAACTTCACCAAGTATGTTAAGTGATACATTTATAAGAGATAGAGAAAAATGTGTTTGTTGGTTAAATCAGTATTGTACTGCTCCAAGCCTTCAAATCTAAGGGACAGTTTGACTACAGTGTTTATAGGGTAACAATACAATTCCTACATTGATTGGATCTTATTGGATTGCTAAAGAGAAGATAATGTGCAGGGGCAGAGAGAGATGATGTTCTGTATTTCTCTTCTTTCCTCCTCCGTCCTCTATTGTTGAGCAAGCGGCTGGTCCCTCGGCTGCCACCGGCCCAGGACTTATCTTGACACCGGAGCAGCAATCACAGGCCAGGAGATTGAGCGCTGTTTATTTTGTGTCAATATGTCCGCCACGACCCTAGGGCCAGAATGCAAACACATGCACACACACAAACACACACACGCACGCACGCACACACAGATTCATTCACAGCCTTGCTCACTCAATCACCACCTACCCCTGTTGAAAATGAATGTATGATATCTTGCCTTTCACTATTCACATCTCTGTTTCTTTCTCTCAGCAGTGTGACGCTTAATCTCAATGTCGCACGGTTTTGTCTGATACGGGGCAGCACCAATGCATTTTTATTCTCTATCTTATATTGCTTTTTTATTCAAGGCCATGTGTATCTGTGTTTGTGTGTGCCAGAGTTTGTATTTTTTTTTGTTCTTCAAATTTAGACTGTGTGTCTGTGTAGAGCTCTGTGTGTGTGCAGACGTAAGGTCGCTGCCTGCCTAAAGAGTGAATCATCTCACTAACTAAGCAGCACCATCTGTAACCACTGGTGACCACCAAACCAATGACAGGCCTTGCCTGCTCTGACTGACAGCTGACATTGTCCCGGACCCTGCTGGTAACTCGTGGCAACAAATTGGTCTTGTTGGGTGATGACTGGGTGACTGGTGTGTTCCAGTGTGTGTGTGTGTGTGTGTGTGTGTGTGTGTGTGTGTGTGTGTGTGTGAGAGAGAGAGAGAGAGAGAGAGAGAGAGAAACAGAAAGCGAGAGAGAGAGAGGAGGGGGGGGACAGGCAAACAGAAAGAATGAGGAGAGCTTATCCCTCCCACCCAATTACTGACCCTGACTGTATGTGTGTGTGTGTGTGTGTGTGTGTGTGCGTGCTCTTCCCTCCCTCCCACTCATCTCAAGGCTCTGACAGTTGGCTATTGTCTGCCTGCCTCTGTCACTTATCAAATAATGCAAGTCAGTCCAACCCTACAACATCACCCCAAAAGAAAGATATAAAAAACAAAAAACCTTTTCATCACCCTGAGTGCATGTGATCATTAGCACCATAGTATAAACCAGCTCTCAAACATTTCCAGTGCCCCATGACCCACATGTATGTTAAACGATACACTTTCTGAGTTTGTTATTGAGCCCAATAGCATCTTAACTGTAAACTCCAGAATTTCCTTCCAGCTCACAAAGTTTTTAAATACCAACAGCAAACTCGGAGGAAACTTTGGAAGCTCTATTTGAGCTGTAACAAAGTTATAGTTTAGCTTATGCTTTCTTTTGCCCTGTGTTTTTTTCTGAGTGCCACTGTCTTTTTTCAGTTGTTCCCAATGTGGAGAGACCATCTTAACAAGAGAAAAGATGTAGTTTTTTTTTTTTAAGAACTCCACCACCTTTTTGTGTAGCTGCTCTGTGTGCTTCTAGTTGAAAAACACAAGATTTGACTAATGTACATGTCTGTGTTCAGCTTTTGTAGCTTCTAACTGAATCTCTGTAGTTTGAAGTTAAGTTTCCCATTTGCATCCCTGTTTGTACTTTCACGTGTCTGTCTGTCTGGTATATATTTATTTTATGTCCTGTTTCAGGTGTGTATGTGTAATGTTAAGTTACTGTATATGAGCATCCCATATTTCCAGATTTTGCTGCTTCGTAATGAAAGGTTTGTGAAGAATTAATACAAAATGTGGTTAACCTGTGTTTTAGAGCTGGTCAAGTCAAGATGGACACACACTTTTTTGGTTGTGTTTGTGAGAACTTTTCAAGACAAGATCATCAGATTTATATAGAAATGGATTTTATGATGTGCTGCTCTGACTAATTATAGTGTAGCGACTGTGCTCCTTTGCCATACAGGTTAATCGTAGGCTATATTTAATAAAACTGTTATGATTTCTTCAGATGTTAGAGTAGGCAGGCTGGAAATTCATGACAATGAAAATTAACATATGAATTTGAATCTGTCTGCACTTTTAAAAAGTAGTAATCTGGTCAGCTTCTACTCTCTTGGCACCCTTCTCCAGAGGGACCAAGATAAATGCACAAATACACATATACTCATGCACACACACTTCATGGGAGCCATTTCAATAAATTCCAATCTCTGTTATGAAATATTCATCACAACCTTCTGTGCCCAGTTACAGTGCCATGCTCTCTGTATGTTGCCTGGGTTTGGTGTCATACACAATCTCACTCACACTAGGTGTTAAAGTATTCTTTTCTTGTTGTTGTCCCACCTCTTCTGCCCTTCTCCATTTCTCCATTTCACTCTCGGTTGCTCTGCCACTCTCAGACAGTGTTTCTCTCTCTTTTTCAGACCCTGTCTTCCCTCCTCCTTCCGTTTCTTTTCTGCCCTTTCCCCCTCTTTCACTTTACCACGTTTGCTTGCATGCCGCCTGCACAAAAAACTAAAATACAAACCTTCCACTCAAACTTTGGACCAGTGACCAATCAGATTGCTTATGAAACAGTCATCAGTCCTATACAATCCTGACAAAAGCCTACTTGAGTTTACAATAATGTGACAAGTAATAAGGACCAATACATATATTGATATGCTAACTGCTACCCACAATTATTTTGAGCATTAGCCTTGCTTTTAAGATTTGGAAATTATAGCTAGTTTTTCTAAAACATTATGTTTTAGTTACGTGAATACATTTCACTTTGTTGAATGTCACTTTTACCTGCTGCTGTAACAGTTTTTCCCTGCAGGTACGATCACCTGACCGTTTTATATCATTTCAGTACCTAACACATGGTTGTAATTATGTGGGTTGTAACATTAACAACCCATCTCTTTTACTCATAGCTGGAAAGCCCAGTGTTAACAGAAACAGGTTCCAGGCCTGGTTCTACAATAGTGCAAAAGCACACACTGCACCCTAATTTTGCACATGCAACTGAAATTTTGGGTTGGTCACATGTCTGTGGTGTCCACAGCTGTCTGAATATGCGTCTGTTTGGGAGTGTAGTCAGTGCGCATGGACTGGGTGTCTCAGTGCAAAGCTTTACCTCGGGAAAGGAGATAGAAATGTTTCATAGTCTCACAACATGAACGCAGATCACTACAGATCGAGTTTGGTTTTCCATCAGGTAGGTACTATAATAATGAGAGAAATAAAATGAAATTTTAATTCTGATGTATCTGTTTGCACGGTGATTTGTTGCAAGGAAAAAGATAAGCCCTGGTAAACAGACGTCTACTTCATAAAAAAGCAGAATATGGAGTTAGCGCTCTGTTGTGTTTAGAGGTCTGTATGGTTATACTGTAGCACCCTGGTGTTGTTTTCAGGTGTGAGTAGCCAGGTGTAACAACACTGTGATCTGGCAATGCACTTCAGAGACTGTGGTTCAACATATCATTTCTCTTTTTTTCTCTTTTTTTGTGTGCCTGCAGTTAATCCAGTGAATGCTGTCTCCACCTGACTGTGTGTATTTAAACACAGAAAAGTATGTCAAATTTCCCTCTTTTGACATTGGGGGCATGACCCCCCTTCCGCCATGATGAATATGTGCATGTATCCAGACCATCTAAAAAAATAATCCCAGAATAGTTCATCAGTTGGCAATGAAAATGTTGTGATTTCTGACCTCTTGTGATCCTAAAAGGTGGCTCAGAAAAGTTTGTAGGTCGCTCCTTTGTGGAACAAAATTTTGAGTCAGCAAAGTTTCAGTGGTTTTAAATACAGTAATTACCCAGTTTAACAGCTAAAAAGGATTAAAACATCTATAGAAATGTCTGTAACAGTAATATTTGTGCAGGACTGAGTGTAGAAGGTGAGTAAATGAACTGGACTGTAAATGTTCACTGCAGTTTAAAATGAAAGTATGAGTGACAGTTCACTGACAAAACTGTCATTTCAAAATGGCTTAAAAGTGAGTGAGGATCTAAATTTATTGCTTCTTTGTTTTAAAGAAAATGAAATCATACACCATACTGTCATAAAATGGGACTCAATCTTAGAAGACAAAACTCAACTAGAATTAACTAGAATTATTTTTTTTTCACTGACAGGCTTATATGGCTATATTTACAGTACAGAGGTGAACATTTAGCTCCAAGTGAGCACTCACACACACACACACAGTGGAGAAGGAGGTGTTCTGAGGTACAATAAGCAGTGGACCAAGGGGCCACATCCATTATGTTTCAGTCTGGCTGTATGAGCGCTCCTTTGTCACCTTGCACAATGGACACACTCTGAAGGGGGCACAGACAACTTGTGTGTTTTACCTGAGATTCTGCAGACATTTTTTATTTCTATGTTCGCTATTATAATTGCATTCCAGTGACTGTGCATTTACCATTGTGATTTTCCAGTTTGACTTCTCACATGCAAAAATCTCCATCTTTAGTCACCTTCAGTGGTTCCCCAACGCCCCAGTAAAGGCCCTCCCTGCCTGGGCATTTGAATAGAGACATGGGGGAAACGAGGAAATGACCCATGCTTAGCCACACAACATGCTAGCTGTGCTCAGACAATCAGCATAGCATTAGTCGGACTGTTGAATAGAGCCATCATGGCTGCCTAGCCCTAGGGAGCCGGTGATCTGCCTATAGGCTTTATGGAAAGTGGATGTCCTGCAGAGCCACTGAGGGCCACAATGGAGGCCAGTGTGGGTTCTGTTAGAAACTCCTCAGAGCTGCTGAGGAGCAAGTATCTTTTGTGCTATGTTCCTCTCCTCTCCTCTCCTCTCCTCTCCTCTCCTCTCCTCTCCTCTCCTCTCCTCTCTGTTTGTTTTATGATCATCTCACCTTGAGTGGATTTAAGTGATTATGACTACAGGCTGAGGTACACACACACACTGCATGACACACGACTGTCAGTGTGAAGTCTCCCTGCTGTGATATTATTACTTGTCACACAAACATGCATTACTGAGTCATAATCGGATAACACAAACTAGGGATGCCCTTATTGATCAAATGCCAGCTGTTATCGGCCAGTATTCAGTAAAATCACCCCATCATTTTTCCAGCATAACTCTAATAAACCCTGTCTCTGACAACCGTCATCCTGGTTATTGTGCTGGCAGAAGTACAAAGCCTTATTTTGATCTGCTCCTGTTTGCTCTGCATCACGTTAATATAAACTTACCCTCTATTTGTTTCAAATTAGAGGCCCTCTAATGTTTCAGTAGACAAAATCCCCTTTGACTTCCTCCTCTCTGATTTATTATTGTGAACCTACCCACCTGCCTGTCTCCCTGTGTATTGTATATATTTCTAATGGTGTATATACTTATTTTTCCCTTACCTCCGTCTCTGTCTCTATCTACCTCTCTCAGGTGTTGCGGGAGGTATTATTTTGAAGAGACCTGCCACTATAGGTAGTGAGAGAAGGAGAGAGGAGCAGACAGGCAGACGGAGGTAGAGAGGGAGTCAGATAGGGCTAAGTGGCCTTTCGTTGCCCCCAGGGTGTGCTCCATTGGTGTCTGTGGGTGCTCTTTGTCCAGAGCTTTCACTGTGATTAGAGCGTTTGAGTTGACAATTCACTTAAGACCCCTTTTCTTTTTCTCTCTTTCTCTCTCCCTTCCACTCTCACACCCACAAGAAGCCCTCGTCCCTCCACCCGCTATCCCCTTGCTCTCTCTCAGGGTATATTACCTGTTCTTGTAATGCAGTTAAGCTCAGCTAGAAGCCTTTCCTCGTAATACCACTTAATTCCCCATGTGGCAGCTGAGGTAACTGCAGTGAGGGAAGGAGAGAGTGAGTGGTGACCGGTGATGGTGGTGTGGGTGGTGGTGGAGTGGAGGAGGGATTGTGGAGATGAAAGAGGAGGAATGGGAAAGCTGCCATCTACGCTGCTGCTTGGTGGGCCCCAGCCATCGACCCAGCATGATAATGGCTCTGATTGCAGAAGACCAGCATGCCACTGCCTGAGAATGTCATGTAAAATATGGGATATTACATAAAGACGACACATATATGGAGCTTGGAGAAGTGAAGCTGGTGGTTGAGGGAGGCTCCACTTGGATTAGTCCTCCTGTAATGTGGCATTCCTGACAACTAGGGAAGTCTGAATGTCCAACCTCCTGCTGGGAAAATGCAATGGAGTGCCACTTAATGTCAGTGTTTCCGCCTAGCAGATTCTGGCAGGTTTAAGAAACCTACCTGACCCCACCGGCAGGCAATCATGTTACATCATCTCAGCCAGAGGTACACAAGGGAAGTTACATTTAAAACGTAGTTATTACTGTATTATTGTAGGGTTTTCCCCTTTTGAGACAAAGGTGAGAAAAGATGAAGAACGTGTGTGGCATGTGCATCATTGCACTTTCCATACATATATTAATACAAAAAATAAGAAGCACTAAAATCCAATTAAAATAAGTATGACCTATCTGTCCAGTGGAGTAATACAATTCGGTAATGGTTTTGGAGTCAATGGGTCACATGACGTGGAAGCTGCTGAAAAATCTGCAGTTATTTTCTATTCATATTTGTGTAAAATAATATTATATATTTGCAATCAAAATAGTTGTCAAGTAAATATAATTTTTCATCATAATTTTCATGAAGAAAATTACATTGGTTTTGTGTCACTCAAATGGTAATTTATTTGTGGTCCCTGCGTGAACTGACAGAAGTTCATGCAGCACTTGTTGCATCTGATCAGGCAGAGACAGGATGAAAAGGAGGCTTCTTGTACAGTCGTGATTCAGGCCTTTTACTGTGGGATCGATGTCCCACACTTTTTAATCTGCCAAAGTACATATAGCAGGATACAAGCACCGCAGTTTTTGACTTCTTAATCAGGGGAAATACCCACATTGACTAAATGATCTGTCAAGTACCAGCGCACAACATGACTGAAGTTTGATGTCCAGTCCTATTTATGGGTGTAACTTAAGCTAACCTAGCTTTCATAACAAACACATATTTGTTTGCCTTATGATTACCTTGATCTTGCAGAAATTGTGAATGTGTCATTCCCTCGCTCCCTGTGCCTCACATAACATGCACATGTTTGGAATAAGCTCACCAAGGCAGTTGTTGATAAAAGATAGATTTGGCATTCAAAAAGAGCATTAGATAGGCAGGGAACACCTTATAATTTAGGGGATGCATGTATATAAATATATATGTATATATATACATATATATATACGTATATACGTATATATATATGTATATATATGTATATATATATATATATATATATATATATATATAAAATTTTTCACATTATCAGTACTCCATACCAGATGAACTTGCTCACTCTCTTTTCTCTTTGACAGCGCGTTGAGGACAACTTAGTCTTTTGGATATTGTAATTTATTTGACTGTTTTCTGACCAAACGATTAAGTGATATAATCGAGAAACTAATATGCAGATTGACTGATAATGAAAAGCAATTGTTAGTTTTAGCTCTTGACTTGAGTGCACTATTAATCGCTGATGTATTTTTTTGCCCTAATAAAAAGCTATTTACACGCAGTATCAATGAAACAGCAAACCAAACTACACAAAAACATCCAGCAATAATTAACTCTACCAGTCTCTCTTTTTTCCTGTCAACCCTTTCTCCTTACTACAGTAGCCAGCCAGAGCTAGAAAAAGACATGGGGGATGAGAGGAGGGGATAAGAGAATAAGAGACTGAAAATGAAGAGAGAGACTGAAAATGACAAAGTGACAGAGAGAGAACGGAAGAAGGAGAGAAGGATCAGAAGAGGAAGAAGGATGGGGTGACATTGCTCCTGGGTTAGTGCTCCAAAACGGAGTGCTAAAATCATTTCAGCTCAGATAAAGCTCTGGCCACTGCCAGGCCGCCCCAGGATATCTGCCCTGCTCATCTGCCTCTCCAATGAAACGCCTGCACACAAGCAGCCTTCAGGCAGCCCGCCACACACAAATGTGAATGCACCCGCACACACAGATGCAAATAGACACACACACACAAACACCAACTCAGTCAAGGAATACACACAGGCACTGCTGTATAACATGTGCACACATTCGCTGGCCTCTCATGGCGAGTTTGTCGCAGTGCAGTTTATTTCAGTTGAGAGAGAGAGAGCGACAGAGAGCCCCGGGGGTCTCCTTCCTCTTCTGTGCTTCCCAAATTAACACCCTGCCACCACCACTCCTCCTTCCAATCACCACTGCCCACTCCCATTTGAATCATCTATACTTTAGTCAACAAACTCACCCTTCATCCACCCTATTAACCTTTTCCCTCCCCTGCTCTCACCTTCCCAAAGACTGCTTTCACTCTGCCCTCACCACCGCTCTGCACTGAGACTCCTGAAAACATTTCAGTTTACTCACTGTGAAGTCATGCATGGTACTTTGGCTTTTCATCCTTGCCAAATGTCAAAACCAATGTTATGATCTTCTTAATATAGCTTGAATAGCTGGACTAGATTTAGTAGGGGATCACAGAGGTGACACAGTTGACAAACTATTAAAAATCAATTCAAAGTCAATATGAGTACTTTGTGCCAACACAGGCAGCAAATCTTCTTCTATTTATCCATCTTTTTCACATATAAAATAATAATTGCAACACGCTTGCTTACTTAATACAACTTCATGAAAGTAGACAGAAGGTAACAAAATGACTTAATAGTGAATAATAGTGTAATAACTGACGAGTGATCAACAGCGACAAGCAGCTGCTGAGCTGAACATGCAAGCCACCAAATCTGTCCTGTCCAAATTTAAATCGGTCAGCTTGATGTTGGCCGGAGCGTGAAACTAAGAGGCCAATACACGCTGAGGTGACCCTTCAGGCAGCCAATCATTCAAGTGGCTCCGCACAGCAGACTCAGTATACGACTGGATCCCTTAAAAGGCATAAGACTTTCTGTAGAGCCACTGCAACACCACGGCCTTCCTTCCTCTAGTCTCTTGTCTCTTGTCTTGTCCCACATTGTATGCTATGAAATCTTATCTCTTATAGAGTTATGATGCAGTACGCTTAAATTTAAAATAATCTCTGCTACACTCTGTGATCACATCAAACTGTCTTTGCTATTTTCTCCCATTTCTCCAACCACACTAACATTCATACATAACTGTTCAAAAGTCAGTCAATATGACATCCAGGCTGTAACAAAAGTGTCATGAGGTGAGTGAGGTTAAAGAGCTAATTTCACACAATTTAATTTGCTACTCAAGTAATTTTTCATGTTATGTAAGTTATATGACATTAAATATGTGGATAATGTTGTAAAATGGTTGCAGTTTGGTTATTTTTAGGTACTAAGCCCTCGTGGTTAGGTTGAGGTAACAAAAGTACTTGGTTAGGTTTAGAAAACAATTGTGGTTATGGGTTAAAATTAGTATGTTACATTTATCACATGACTGAAGGCTTTGCTTGGCATTGCTTAGCAGCCACTGGACAACACAACAGTATTGGGACGTGTATTTGATGTACTGTGATAGGTGAATGTTAACAGTCAATTTACACGGTTAAAATGCATTCGGCAGTCAATCTGACAATCTGTCCCTCTGCAGCACTGACTTTGTATCTCCCCACTCTTCCCTTTGCTCCCTACAACCTCTCCTCTATATTATGTCTTCCCCATCCTCTCCTCTCTGTCTTCTTCCCTCAGCACCTCTTCACCAAGATAGAAAATCTGGGTCTCATGTTTAAGGCATCAGTGCAGTTGTTGGGCAGACTCCTGGATGCTCCAGTGGTGTAGATGTGATTTCTGTCTCCCGCCTCTGTCACCCACTCCCTGTTTCTGTCACTCTTCCTGAATATATCCTCTTCTCCCCCCATCAGTTGCCTTCCCCTTTGAATTTTGATAACTTTGAGGTATACGAGTCATAATCGTTCCGTGCTCAGTCCTGCTCCGATGTGCTCACAGAAATACAAACACACATAGAGCAGACATGTTCTCACCCAAAATTACACTTAAGTATGCTCTTGCACACACCTCCTACTGATCTTAGTAGAATTGGTGTAGATTTTTGTGCTATCATTTCATCAGTCTGATTTATTATATAGTATAAGTCAGAGTGTCTCAGAACAAACTTTGTTTTTCTAAATTTCTGTTGTCATGATACCTTAATTTTAAACTTTCATATAAGAGTAGTATAAAAAACAATAGTCTGCAGATATTTTAATACTATGGCAAAATGAAAGTCCCCTGGCACACAAAATAGGATATCTTTTGTCTTTATATTTTCAATTGGAAACCTGCACAGAGCATTGATACATACAAGGTCACTGAAAACTGTCTGGTTTTGATATACTGCAAGCCATAATTCAGGCAGGACGCCAAACATTTGCCTTTTCCATCTTATCAGGTATGATGATTTGCAAATGTTCTCTGCTTTATAGTACTGAAAACTGAATATATTTGGGTTTTGGACCATTGGTCACAGAATTATAATGCACATTATCAGCGGATTAGTTGCTGATGAAGAGAATTGTCCTCAGTAGAAAGCACATCCAATATTAAGGCCTAAAGACTTTTGATTTGTTCTTAATGGAGTTATTTTAAACTCTCAAATTGTGTCCACCCGTTCAGAGACTGACCTGTGAGTCTATTACAGCCCTGTACTGCAAGTGCAATGATGTGTGTGTATCATAACACACTCACCGGTTTGTTCTTTGTCCTTGTATCATTTGTGGAGGAGAATTAAATGTGATGTTCAAGGGTGGATGTATGTTAGGAAACAAGAGATATACTGAAGTGGAAACTCGCATTATTTGACACAAATGATTTTTATTATAGTTGTTCATAAAGCAGGACAACACTCAGCAGGCACAGAGGTCGCAGCCGTACTCAGATAATACCAGACCAAGTGACACAGCTTCAGGTATTGGTGTGTTCTAGCCCTCCACAATCTCATTCATTTGGAGATGGGGCTCGTTTGAGAAGTGCTTTTTTGAAGCAGTGCCTACCAAGGGCAGCAATTTCTGTTGAAACAACTGGTGTTTTTAAAGTCAAATAGTGTGACTCTCGCATTAGGATGACTATCATCAGTAGTCACAGGATATTGACAGTAGAACAAAAATAGAACAGTTTTCACACATCACACCATTTGAACAGTCTTTTAAATTGAAGCCAGCACAGGATAGTAAAATTCATGTACAATAAAAACAATAAAAAAAGAAATATGTTGATAATATTGAAATAATCAAATGATTTCATTCTATATCACCACATGTTGTTTCTGGACCATGCTGTAGGCAAGATGATTCTGTTTTTTTCACTTCCCATCGGTTCACGTTCAGAGAGAATATCGCAGGTTGAAGGCAGGGAGGGGCTCAGTGGCAGCTGTCATGCTTTCTCATATTGTTTTATTCTTTTTCTCTGATCCAAGAATCAAGAACCTCTCATCAGTCATTTTAATCTCAACCTGTCCTGTTCTTCCTCCTCCCTGCACACTTTTCTCATTTTCTACCTTTCCCACTCCATCCACTGACTCCTGCCCCTTTAACCCTACAGTCTCTCCTCTTTTTCCTCACACTATCCCAAGTCTTTTCTCTTTCTCTTTCCTTCAATGCTCTCCATCTTTTTCTCCTTCAATCACTCCCTTTCCCTCCTCTTTCTCTTTCCCCGGTCCTAATTGTTTATATACATTAACATTCAAGAAACTAGATAGCCTGGTGCAGGTGACACCCTGTAATTTGACATCCTTGCCTTTCTCCAAGGAAGGAGAGAGACGCAATCTGTGGCAATCTACATTGTGTGTGTGTGTCTGTCTGTGTGTGTGTGTGCACGCGCGCATGCAGTGTAATCTGGGGTTGTCACACGGCCCCATGCCACTCTCAGTATGCTAATCAATGAACGAAGCTCTGCAAAGCTCTCGTCTGCCAGCTAAACCCCACACCTCAGTGCTGATATGTCTATTAGCCACATGTCAAACTCCCTCTTTGTTTCTGCCTCCTCCTGTCTCTCCCCACATCTCCTTCCCTCCCCTCTCATTCGATCGTTCCTCCTATCTGTACTCCTGCACTGCTGTGTCTCTCTCACTCCTTCCTATTCTTTCTCTGTACTTTATTCAGCTCTCCTCCTGTAACCCTCACTTCCCCCGTGTTCTTTTGCTCCAAACACTCACTCTGTGCCAACAATGGTTGCACACCAGATGTAATTTCATCAAGTGTACACTCTCTACTTTTCTTCAATATCAATGAGAAGTGCAAGGCATGATGGGATGTTGAAGGAAGCTGGTTCATGGAAGTAGTTTGTAGTCTAACATGGATATTATGTAAACAAGAGTACCATTTCCAGCTTGAGAACCCATTTTTTTTTCTTCATTTTGCTTTATACTTAAATATACATATACAATATACAAAAATAGAAAGGTGTACATTTCCTGAAATATATCACCCATTTTTGTGGGGTTTTAAGGGTTGGTATTAAATAAAGCGAAGTATAGAGATAAATTTTTATTTTAAATGATGTGTAACGTTATATAAAGCAACCTGTTATTCAGTAATATTGCACTTCAGTCATGCTTGCTGACTGCTAGGGGTGGGAGAAAAAAATCTATTCTGTTTCGTGTTTCTTTTTTATATTGATGATTCCTAACACATAATGGGTATTCCCATGAACATGAACGGAAATTAGCATCACGATCACTGTAATATTATCTTAACAAAGAGGTCTATTTTACTTCACATGCTTAATATGAAACAGCATGTGTGCCCACATTTTGAGACATATAGTTCCTCTGATCTGTGGAAACAAACTAATAGCTGCTGACTTCACATTGGTAACTCTCTTATTCTGTCTTCAACACTCAACACTGACTAGCTACAGCAACCTCAAAGGGTCAAAACTCAAGCTCAAAATGCACAGTTTGAAAGTTCATTTTCATATGCGAAGGAATTTTGATTGGGATATAAGTGTATCGTCCCAGCTCTACTGACAGCATCACTTGAGCTAAAGTTAATACCACACATATAAATACAAAACTGCTTTGCTAGCTCAATCTTGTTGGAACTAAGATATCTGCTAAAAAAAACAAAAAAAATCCATGCACCAATTTAGCTACTATGTCCACAAACTTGTAACACATGTATTTTAAGCAAGTAGCATCTGTCACGTACTCACCAACATAGCTGATGGACGATACAGAACAGAGATTCTGTGTCATCCAAACATTTCAAATAACTGCTTTAAAGTCCAAATAAGTCAAAGACAAAATGAATTGAAAAAAGGCCATTTAGCTTTTTAGGAAACAACATTTTCACTGCAGTCACAGAAGTGTTTTGCGCTTTAGCTTGCCGCACACAGGGGAGGCACAAACCTTTATTAAAGGGGTGGTTTAGCAGCAGTCTAACAGCACTATAAATTATATTCTTTAAAGACAGTTGATGTATTATTCTATAAATGTCACTTTAATGGATGCAAGAAATAGCCTAACAGGAGGTCATAATCCATATATATATAAAAATGCACTGTATGCTGTCATGCTGATTTGAGCACATTCTAATTGACCAATCACGTTGTTTGGTCACAACTACCTCTTTTATAATATCAGGTTTGCAGCTTGTGCACTTAATAGGAAGTTCTGACTTTCTGTAACAGTGAAAAGAAAAGTGTCCATGCTTGCTCTACATACATCATAGCTCTGCTTTTATATCGCTCCTACTGCAGCACTGTCCCCTGCAACAGCAGCAGCCAGCTCCAGATGAGATTCAGGAAAAGAGTCTGTCAAGTAGACAGACATGCTGACAGACAGGTAGAGGAGAGATAAAACAAGACGTTGTCATGCATTTGTCTTAATGCTTTTGCAAGCTTTAAGACGGGATGACAGACAGACAGGCAGGTAGACAGACAGGAGTGGAACGAGGCAGACAAGAAGGCTAGCAGACAGTTATAGGGGCAGTTAGACAGGCAGTCAGCCCTGGCATTTTGCAGCAGATAAGTAAGCTATCAGAGGAGGGGGATAAATAGCAGAGTAAAGATTGGTCCCGGCCCCCTCAGAGAGGAGCGGGGGGCCACAATGCAGGCGTGGTGGGCAGATAGCCCCCTGCTCTCATTATACTCTGCCTAATCCAAAACGATGTTTACTCAGAGAGAGAGAGAGAGAGAAGGGCCACGCTTATCGAAGCCCTGCACAGTCCTCCAAGCGTGTGTGTGTGAGTGCATGTTTGTGTGTGTGTGTGTGTGTGTGAGTATGTGTTAAAATGAGCCTATTCCAATGGAAAAAGGGATCAGGAGTGTCTCCAAGGCAGACTCTGTTGGCTAGAATGTCGATGCTTATCACACATTGCCTGGCTCTTCTGGTGAAAGGCGAATAGGCTATCTAAACTGCCTATTCACAGCATGTGTGTTTACCATACCAGCCAAGCAGATTGATCATTTCATAATTGCTATTATCATTATTATTACTATTAGAATTTTTACCATATGGTTAACAGTTAACAGTTCAAGCTTTGACAGTACACGACCAGATCAGATTTATCAGGGGATGAAGATCCTTAAAGGCCAAAAAGCATTTTGCTATTTTTGATTTTGTAATACTACCAAAAAAAATCTATAATTAATCTATAAATAATCTCTGTTGACTTGTGTTTGCATTGCAGCTTTTCAGTTGACTGCAGTCAGCAACTGATCTAAATATTCTTTAGAATTTCATGTATTATTATGGACCTATGAGTTGTACAGATTTAAGTATCAACATTCAGTTCTCCATTTTGCTTGTCCAGCAAATTTAGAGTTTATTAACTTTAAAAGAAAGCTTTTTACGGTGTCTGATTGGAAAAATTAATTGGAAATTCCATTTTAATATTGAGAACATAGTTGGATAATCAAATACTACGGATGTAAGATAATATCGATACACTTAAATATCGTGATATTATCTTTTGTGATACTGCATCGATTCTGTTGTGATTTGAAGATTTGTGGTAGTGATTCATTTTGTGTTGTGTTTAAACACCAGATCCTGAGATAACAATGTTGTTATTTATCTTCACTCAACTTCTTAAACTCAGATTTTATGCATATGGTGGTGTGTTCTACAGTTTGCCTAACATTAGATTAAAAAAAAGCAATTAATAAACTTTCTTACAGTATTACAGTGTTACCCGCCCTATGGGACCTCCTGCTCTCCTTAAAATAAATGTTTTCTTTTTTTTAATTTTTGTTGTGAACTCTTCATGGTCAGATGTTTTTATTCAGAGACTTTTTTTGGAAATACATGTTTTAGCTTCCTGTTGCGTTGCTCATTTGCTGGTGTGTTTCTGCCAGCGCAGAAGTTACAGACGATGTGCTGTCAGACCCATGTAGTACAATGTCTCGACTCTCTTTTAGTCGTTCATGAAGTTGAACTGTCCTGTGGATGTTAAGTGTGTTTATTGGACAGCTGTGCTGTCAGTAAAGATTTGTTTCAGTAATTAGCCTATTAAGAAATTAGCCTTGCCACGTGAAAAGCTAACTGGCTAGCCCAAATAGCTTGTCCTGTATTAGTGTGTACACACAGTTAATGTGGTTACTGCAACAGTTGTTTATTATTCACACAGTCACATAAAATATGCTGATCTCATTTTACAATATTTAAATGCTTGTAGCTAATGCTGCAATCAGTAACGAGTCACAGTTATGTAGTACAGAGCTGAAATCCAATTGATGACTCTATTATATTAATGCCAATACACAGCCCTATTGAGTATTTTATAAAATGTATACTTTAATTATAAAAATGTAATTTGTAGTAAGTAAATTTTATATGTACAGCCCTGTTCACAGATACAAAATGACGAAGTGCTTTACAGCAACAAAAACTAGACTATTAAAAAACAATTAAAAACAGTAAACACATAAAACAGCACAGGGTTGACAGTCCTGTGTGTGTTGTTCTGAGTCCTGATTGACATATTGCATATTAGGAGAGATTATTAGAGAGTATTTTTGTTTTCTCTGACTGAGGAGCTCTCCTCAAAGCACAAACATTTTAATGCGCAAATTTTAAAGTGGCGAACGGAACTTTGTATCTCCATATTTTATCTTTTTTTTTCATAAGTCAATACTATTGATCAGCCTTTTGAAGCTCAAAAAACACCCCTGTCTGTTTACAAATATTTAACCAATGACAGAAATTAAAAAGACCTTGTGAGCCTGACAATTCAGTATTCAGTTATATTAAAAACACATTTTTTCCCCCATCTCCTCTAATAATGGACATCCAACAAAGAACTGTTTTGACTCTTGTATGAGGTATAATTCAAAGATAGTTCTAAAGAGAAGTGCTGCAGTTGCTAGTTTTGGTGAGCTCATCACCCTCCCAGATACATTTTCCTTAATTGTATATTGATGCCGTTTGAAAATGTGTCAAAATAACTGTCCCAAAATGCACAGCAGTTTGGATAACAGTCTGTGGTCATCATCATTCAGTGTCACAATACTGTCCAATCATCAAAGTACAATATAGTTGTAATAATATTTGTAATAATCAAAGTATTAAACTTTTACAAAGTACAATATATGTTTTAAATTTCATAGTATTTTGTCACAGAGATCTCCCTGTTTATTGTCAGTATGTAACCCATCAAATGCTAGTGGTAACAAACTACATGCATGCAGCTCTCTCGTGCCTCACTGTGGTGCCATGTACACACACACACACATACATGCACATACTCATGCTGACAAATGCACACACTTTTAACTCTGCACACAATCTTCTTCAACCTGTCTCTGTCTTTCTCTTTGACTCTCTCTCACATACACACACACATACAACACACACATGCACACATCCGCTCTGTGGTCTTGTGAACTGTGTGTACCCTGTCTAGGCTGGCCGGGGTAATCTCGGCCTCCACTAAAGTAGCCGTGTGAGAGGACAGATTGTCAGTTGATCATGGCCAGCCGAGAGCCTTATCCCTTATTGGATCGGCCATGGAGGAGGCTTAGGAATTATCTGAGGCCTCGCTTAATGTGGAGACGGATCACCACCAGAGAGCCACGGAGCCTGAAGACACGCTGCGCCTGAGGGGAGGGAAAGACACTGTGTGTGTGTGTGTGTGAATCAAACCAACAGTGTGTATCAGAATGTAGTGATAGAGGCACATGTGTGTGTGGATGTATGTGTACAAAGCAACATCATGGCCCACTTAACCCCATCTTGACACCTCTCTCCCTCACTCCCCTTCCTTGCTTA